>NC_062579.1:49842013-51250346 GCF_022837055.1 Prionailurus viverrinus
AAATAATATAACAATAAAACACATGTGGGAGACTTTTATTTTCTAATGGGAATGACATAAGGCTCCAATAAACAAGGGCTCTTAGAATTCTGAGCACCAGACTGACTTCCACTTTACAAGAAGGGAGACTATAAAGAAGGTTCCCAAAGATAATATTATCATGGCAACTTTTACGTTTTGCCTCAAGTAAAGTTACTGCCTATTTGACTCTGAATCAAATTCTAGCCATTAGGATAGAATACATGACAATGTGCTCTTTGAAGATAAATCAACTGAAAAGTTATGTTTTCATATTCATGAAAAACAAAAGCTAATGGTAAGAAATAATATATGTACAACTACACAACTAAACACAATAGCAAAACACTGTTTGAAATATGGGTAAGAAAATCACTAGAGATAGGTCCTTAGCATCTAGCCTCAAGATTGTTATGTCAGTCAAAATGGTGATCTGGGCTGCCCTATCTTTTTGGGCCTACTCTATTGATCATCCTGTGAATGAATTCATCATGTACATAGATACAAGGGGTTTTATTAAACTCATACTTCTCAATTTCTTTTTTGAGGAAGATTCAAATGATTAACCTGGTTATAGGGATATTTTATAAATCCAAAGACACGGGCTCTCACATTCTGGTGAAGGTGAGTACTCAGCAAGAAATTTAAAAAACTACTCTAAGTCAAGATCCTCCTAAACAAACCAAGTGAAGTTTATGTCCACTACAACTTACCAACCTATTTAATATAAAAATACTCTGTAAATTTTATGCAATGTAACAACTAGTCCAAAATCACTATCTCAGTGATGCCTTCTCTAACTGCACGAGGCAGTCAATGTTCTACTTTCTGTGCTGCTTTAAAAATTTTGGTCGTAACACTATTGAAACACTTATCACAAGGAATTATGATGTGTTCCAGTGTTTATGTCTCCTTCATGCAAGAAACTGTATGTACCCTGAGGAAAGAAAAACTAACATGCATCATTATGGTATGTCCAGTGTCTTGTAAAATGTCTGGCACAAAGTATATATTATATCCATAAGTATTCATTAAATGTAGTTAAATAAATGAATGAGAAAAAAATATATATGTTACAAAGATTGGAAGACTGTGCCTATGCCATCTATAAGAACTAGAATTTGAAAGAAGGTGAATAAAACCTTTAGATATAATTTATTTAACTCTAGTATTTAATAAGAAAAGGAAGAGAGGGGAAAATGGACATTTGTGGTCATAAAACTCTTAAGTGTCTAGACTGACCAACATGGAAGTAGCATAAGACCTGTGCTTAAACAAGCCCATAGCTGGTTTATGATCTGGAAGAGATGTGGTAAATTAGCAACATTTAATAAATATCGGATAGATAGAAGTATTAGTGGGTGGAGGGGTAGGTTTGAGCAACAATAAGCCTCAAAGACTGGGGAGAGTTGAAACTGAAAGAGCAAGAACAGTCTAGCACACAAAAATATTTGTGATCCATACCAATATGTCCTGACAAATTGGCTAGACTGCAGTAAACTGGGATTTCTAGGTTAAAGTTATTGGGGCTAAAATCCAACTGGAATGTGGGGACAGGTGAAGAAACCCACATGCAAACTCACATTCTGCAAACTGAGCTGGAGCTGCTGTTTGTATGGGAGAAAATCCTGTGTGAGCTCTACAGTCAAGCTGTTGGAAATGAAGAGGCTATGAAGAAAGGCCAAGACCTAGGGAAAACATGTAAAAACAAATTTATCACCAGCATCTTCTCATTATCAAATAAAGGAAAAAGAAACACGGAAAATAAATTCCATAGCGTTACACAGTATAGTGTTAAAAGTAATCATGAAAACAAAAACAGGTGTACATAAAGCCAGTCTCTTATTAGGTTAAACATTTACACTGGAATTAGTTCCAGAAAATAAGAACTAATAACAAATTTGTTCATTCAGATCATTTTCAGATAGCATATAAAACCATTCATAATTTGGATAGTATGGGAATAGACTGTGTCTTTTCTCTTTATATCTTCAGAATTGTCACAGAGTAGGTGCTCAATTAATATTTGTTGAATAAACAGATAAGTGAATAAATGAATAAAGTAAGATTCTGTACCTTAATGAAGACTGTCATAATGCTAAAATATTCACGGAGTGTGAACCCATTTTTGAGTTAGAAATGTTTCAGGGGGGTTTCAGAATAAGACATACAAATGATCAATCAAACATTTTTAATGTTAAAAATATTCAACCTCAATAATCAAATACACATAAATAAAAACAAAGAAAATATGATTTCAGCTATCACAAACAAACCTTTAAGAAATAATACTCAATTCTGCCAATAGTAAAGTGTAATAAGAAGTAGTAATAATTGTTCTATTCTTTTTAGAAAATAAACAGGTAGGTGCATATAAATATGCACACAGATAACACCATATGCATATAGACATGCATATATGTATAAATACAAAAACAAACTATATATATGTATATATACATAAATACATATAAAAACTATGTACATATACACACGTATGTGCTGCATATATATGTGCATGTGTGTGTGTATAAACGTATATGGGTGTGTATACCACATACATTGTCATATACACAATCTTTCTGTTTCTCTCCCAAGCTTTCTCATCTCAGGAAATGACATTACTACCCACTCAGTCAAGCCAGAAAGTAAAGAATCATCCCTGATTTCTCTTCCACTCACATCTGAATCCAAATTGTGTCAGTTTTATCTCCAAAACATAGCTCTAATCCAGCCATTCTTTTCTGTTTGAACTTCCACCACCCTAACCGAAACCAACATCTTTTCTTGCCTAGACCACTGTCGTAGCCTCCTAACTGGTTTCCTCACTTTCACTGTTGGTCTCTTTTAAGCCATTCTCCACACAACAAAATCAGCTCATGTCATATTCTGTTTAACACTTATCAGTGGTTTTCCACTACACTTAGACTAATATCCAAACTTTTTACCATGCTTACAGGTCATGTGCCTTCCTATCATACATTAATTACTTCCTGCCCCTCTCCTTTTCTATTGCCAGTATCTAGAGGCACTAATCTTTTCATTCTTCAAGCACACCATTCTTTCCTAACTTAAGGACTGTGCACATGTGTTTTTCTGTGTCTGGAGTATTATTTCTCCATTATTCATGTGGCCTCATCCTCTCTTTCTTTAGATCTTACCATAAATGATACATTCAGAGGTCTTCCTTGACCATCTACTCTAAAGTAGCTGCCCATTCTTGTTATTGTTTTAGCCGTTATCACAACTTACAATTAATTTTATTTATCTGTATCCTTGTTTCCCTTCTGTCTACCCAATACGAATGTAGTCCTCATAAAGACAGAAACAGAGTCCATCTTATTAATTATAGAATACCCAGTGTTTAGCACAGTGCCAGTCATAGAAGTTCAATTAATTTTTTTGTATAAATGAATACACACTTGATTGCATACATATATATACAGATACATACAAATGTGAGCACAGATACACATGTACATAGATATACATGTTCATGTGCAAAACATATACATGTACACACATGTTCACACATGTGTACACACACACCCACATAAGTAAAAAGGCATACACAAATAGAGAAAGAAACACTGTAGATACACAGAAAACTTAGAAGGAAAATGCCACAATGTTAACAGTGATTACCTCTGTTTTGGAAATTTATTCTTTTTGTTTTATTTTGACTATAGTTATTTTTAGCTTTTCTGCAATAAAAGTACATTTTTTATGCTAGAAAATAAAAGTTGTTAAAATTCCACATAGTTGTCAAATCAAAGCACATCACTTTTATGCTCAAAGAGATGTAAGTAGAAAAAAATAAAGAAGATAGAAGTAAAAACAGTACAGAAGTAAAAACAGTACAATAGGAAGTCATTGAGTGCAAGGGACATGAGCTTGTAGCACATTGACTGGTATCTGATAGGCCCTTTAGAAGCTTTATGAAAGCATGAGAGCAAGGAAGGGAGGAGAGCAAGATAAAATGAAGGGTGACCGAGAAATCAAAGGAGGGAGAGAAGGAAAGAGGAAGCAAAGAAAGAGAAAGAAAGGAAAATCATAGCTAGGGAGACAGAATGGGAAAGAAGGGACACTTGGGTGGCTCAGTCGGTTGGGTGTCCGACTCTTGATTTCAGCTCCAGTCATGATCTCCTGGTTTGTGGGATCAAGCCCCACATTGGGTCTATGCTGACAGCATGGAGCCTGCTCAGGATTCTCTCTCCTTCTCCCTCTCTTTCTCTGTCTCTCTCTCAAAATAAATACATGAACATTAAAAAAAAGAAAATGGAAAGAAAAGAAAGGCAGAAGGGGTGGTAAGGAAGAGAAAATGTTAGTAAGAAAGCAAGAACAACACAAGCTGGTGTGTCTATTTTCTTGACATTCATTATTAAGCATTAAATATCCTTCACCATCTTTGAGATTTCAATTTTATGATCAAAGTTCTCTGCATTTACCAGGAATTTGGTAAATATTTTTAGACTATTCATCAACAGATAGAACTTACTGGCTCCACAATATTGAACTTCTTGGACTCCTGAACTTCCTGGATTTGATAAACATAATCAAGGGAGGACTCAAAGAAATTATGCCTCTCTTTGTCCACCTGGAGGTCTGCCTGTAGAAGAAGAGCAGCAAAAGTCACATAACAGCATAATCATTCACACAAGTCACTGCTTATGCACTCAACAGAATGCTAGAGCTAGGAAATAATTTAGCCACCAAGTAGTGATCTTACTCCTTAATTTTACAGATAGGAATTATAAGTCAAGAAATAAAAAGTGATCAATGGGAAACTTCTGGTTTCTGGTTGAACAATTAAAAAGCTTGCAAGTTATCATAACCATCCTCACAAAAAAAACAATGCTGAACAAGTTGAAAATCAACAACTTCTCTTAGAAACAACAGAGAACTGAAATCAGAGGGAAAAGAGCTGCCTCAAATATTGGATAGACAGGTCAAAATGGAGAATCAGAGCTTACGAGAGCAAAAGCCCCGAAGCAGAAACCCGTTGCTATAGCCAGTATCAGACTATCAGTTATTTAAGAACAACTCTATAAGGAAATCCAAAGACAACAGGGAAGACAGAAACAAAAATACCACAGGAAATTTTGGCCTCTGAGAACAATATCTAGAATAAACCAAACATAGCCTAACAGCAAACTAAGTACAGCCTAACTCCTATCTATATAAATATAAAGCCTCATGCTAAAGACCTATTTACCTCAGTTCCTTTTACCCAGAACATTACACCTGGCTTTCAACAAAATATTATAAGTCATTCAAAAGGGGAAAAGACAACAAAAACCAGTTTGAAGATAAAAAACAAACATAAAAACCAAACAGATAAGGCAGAGATACTGGATGGTGGAATTATTAGACAAGAAATTATAGTGAGGGCTCTAATGGAAAAGGAGGACAATACACAAGAACAGATGGGTAATACAAGTGGAGATATGAAAGGTAGGGGAAATAATCAAAAGAAATAAAAAAACATTAGCAGAAATGAAGAATGCCTTTAATGGGCTTATCAACAGACAGACTGAACAAGGCTAAGGAAAGGATCAATGAACTTGAAGATATGTTAATAGAAACTTCAAAAACTGAAATGCAAAAAGAAAAAAAAAGAATGAAAAAGATGGAGTAGTGCATTTAAAAGGTGTTGGACAATTATAAAAAGTGGAAGATACGAATACTAGGCTTTCTAAAAGGAGAAGAAAAAGAGGAACATAAATACTTAAAGTGATGACTAAAATTTTTCCAAAATTAGACAGATAAGAAACAAAAGATTGAGAAAGCTTAGAGAACAATAGTATAAATACAAAAAAATTACATGTAGGCATATCATATTCAAATTGCACAAAGTCAAAGGCACAGAGAAAATCTTGAGAGAAGCAGGAGAAAATCTACCTTATCTAAAGAGGAGCAAGAATAAGATTTCTCTTAAGAAACAATGCAAAAAGAAGAGAGTGGAGTGAGATGTTTAAGGTACTGAAATAAAATCACAAATTTATACTTCTGCATCCAGTAGTTATTTTTCAAAGGTGAAGAAAAAGTAAAGATTTTCTCAAATAAAAATTTAAGGAATGTTTGAAGTAAACTTGTGACTGAAGAAATATTACAAGGAGTTCTTCAGACAGAAGGAAAACTATATAAATGAGAAATGTGTACCAAAAGAAAGAAAAGAAGAGTACTAGAGAAGGAATAAATGAAGGTAAAATAAAATCACATTTTTCTTATTTTTAACTAATCTTACAGATAAGAGTTTGTCCAAGATAATAATTGTAACAACGTATTTGGTGAATATAGATTATCAAATAGTGAAATGAATGACAATAATATTATAAGTGACTGAAGGGAGCAATAGGAAATATTCTGTTATAAGGTTCCTGTACCACCCATGAAGAAGCATAATGTTATATGAAAGCATAAATGGATTAATTGTAAATGTGTATGGGAAACCAGAGTAACCACTAAAAAAGTTTTAAAAAGTATAAATCATATATGCTAGAAGAGGACATAAAAGGGAATCATACAATTTTAAGTTAAAAAAAGAGAAGGCAGATAAAAAATTAAGACAAAAATAAGCAAAGGGTAGTCAACAGTAACAAACATGGTAGATATTTATCCAACTATATCAATCACTTCAAAGGTCAATTGCCTAAGCACACCAATTAAAATGTAGAGACTGTGAGAGTGCATGAAAAATAAGAGCCAACTATATGCTATGTATAACATATCACTTGAAATATAAAAGACATAGACTAAAAGCAAAGGTATGGAGAAAAAAATTCCATGCCAACAAGAATCAAAAGAAAGCTGGAATAGCTATATTAATTTCATAAAAAGGAGACTTTAGAGCAACAAAACCTGTCAGGGAAAAAGAGGCATAACATAATGATAATGGTAAATTCTCTAAGAAGATATAACCACCCTTATTGTGTAATAGGACATCAAAACATGGGAGGCCAAAAACTGATAGAACACCAAGGAGAAATAGGTGAATCCACAATTAGAGTTGGAAATTTCAACCTTCCTGTCAGTAATTGAGGCAGAAAATCAGTAAAGACATAATCGAATTGAACAGCACCATCAACCAACTGGATCTAATTAACATCTGTAGAACATTTCATCCAACAACAGCAGGATACACCTTATATTCAAGCTCACACAGATCACCATGATCAACCACGTTCTGGGACATACAATATACTGGAATAAATTTACAAGAACAGGAATCATGAAAAGTATGCTCTCAGACCACAAATAAATTACACTAGAAATCAATAACAAAAAATAGCTAGAACCTGCCAAAATACTTAGAGATTAAACAGCACATTTCTAAATAACACATGGGTCAAAGAAGAATTCTTATGAGAAATTAAAAAGTATTTTAGACTAAACAAAAATGAAAATATAACTTAGTATTTGTGGATGCTGTGAAGGCAATGCTTACAGGAATGTTTATAGCATTAAACCATATATTAGAATAAAATAAATCTAAAATCAATAAGCTCCCACCTTAGAAAAATAAGAACAAATTAAAACCAGAATAAGCAGAAGAAAAGAAATAATAACAATTTTTAAGGAAACCAATAATATTAACAATAGGAAATAAAGAAAATCAACAAAATCAAAATCTGGTTAATTTAAAACATCAAGAAAATAGATAAGACTATAGCCAGATTAAGAAAGAAAAAAGAAAACACATACATTTAAAATGTCAGAAATGAGGAGCGCCCATGTGTCTCAATCAGTTAAGGATCCAACTCTTGATTTTCTCACAGGTCATGATCTCATGGTTTGTCAGATTGAGCCCCATGTCAGACTCAGTGCTGACAGCACGGATCCTGCTTTGACCCTCTCTCGTTCTCTCTCTGCCTCGCCCCCACTCACGCTCTTTCTGTCTCCTTCTCTGTTAAAAATAAATAGTAAATAGCCTTAAAGAATAAAAAAAATGTCAGAAATGAAAGCAGAGTCATCACTATTGATCTCATGGATATTAAAAGGATAACAAAGGAGTATTAATAACAACTCCATGCCTTAAATTTTGATAACCTAAATGAACTAATTCCTTGAAAGACACAAGCTTCCAATACTCACACAAGATGAAATACACAATCTGAATAGATTTATATTTATTAAAGGAATTGAATCAATAATTAAAATCCTTCCAAAAAAGAATGCACTAGATGGGTTCACTGGTGAATTTTACTAGATATTTTAAGGAAGAAATGATACCAAATTTTTACACTCTCATCCAGAAAACAGAGGCAGAGGGAATATTTCCTAACTCATTCTCTAAGCCAGCATTACCCTGATACTAAAACCAGACAAAGACATTACAATAAAGGAAAAGTACATACTAGTATCTCTCATAAACATAGATATAAAAATTCTCAATAAAATATTAGCAAATCAAATCCACCAGGGTATAAAAAATATACACCAGGACTGCGTGTGATTTATTTCATGTATGCAAGGCTGGTGCAACATTCAAAAATCAGTTGATATAATTCATCACATCAACACCTAAAGAATAAATATTAAATGACAATACCAACAGATATAGAAAAAAATATTTGACAAAATCCAACACCCATCCTTTGAGAAAAACTTTCAACAAGCTACAATTATAAGGACACTTCATCAACTTGATAAAGAATATCTGTAAAAAACCTACAGCTAACACCATATTTAATTTTGACAAACTAGATATATTCTCTCCAACACCAGGAACAATTCATATTCAAATCATAGTGGAATTCTAAGCAAATGCAATAAGATAAGAAAAGGAGATAAAAAGTATATAGATTGGAAAGGAAGAAATAAAACTATCTTTTTTTTCCACACATGACACAATTGTGTGTACAGGAATTCCCCCCAAAAGTCAACAAAAATCTGTTGGAAGTAATAAGTAACTAGATAGCACAACTGCAGGATACAAAGTTGATATAAAAAATCAATTGTTTTCTTACATGCTAACAGTGGACATTGAAATTGTAAATTAAAAACACCAAAATATACGGGTGCCTGGGTGGCTCAGTCGGTTAAGTGTCTGCCTTCAGTTCAGATTATGATCTCATAGTTTGTGGGTTCAATCCCCACGACGGGCTCTGTGCTGACAGCTCAGAGACTGGAGCTTGCTTCAGATTCTGTTTCACTCTCTGTCTGCCCCTCCCCTGCTTGAACTCTGCCTGTCTCTCTCTCAAAATTAAATAAACATAAAAAAACACTCAAATATTTGAATTAGAAGAAAATTTGAAATGCTTAGTCATAAATAAAAATTTTATAAGATCTATATGATGAAAATTATAAAACCAGTAAATCAAAGATCTAAATTTATGGAGAAATATTACATGTAGATGGATATAAAATATTATCAAGATGTCAGTTCTTCACAACTTGATCCATAGATTCAGTGTTATCCAATTCAAAATTAATGCAAGCTATTTTCTGGATATCAACAAAGTGACTCTAAAGTTTCTATAGACAGGGAAAAAGGCAAGAAAAGCCAACACAATATTGGGAGAGAAGAACCAATTGAAGTATTTACACTATCTGATTTCAAAATTCCCACAAAGTTATCATAATCAAAACAATGTGGTACTGGTGAAAGAACAGACAAATAGATCAATGGAACAGAATAGAAAACGTGAAAATTATATTTACACATAAATATAGTCAATTAATCTCTGACACAGGAGCAAAGACAATACAATAAAGCAAAGATAAGTATGCATATACTAGGACATGATTTAAGATACTGTTCTGACTCACTATAATAAAAAAAAAAGAGTATTGTCAAGTTTAATAAAACACTACAGATGATGCACTAAGATTTTTCCTTTTTATTCTTTCATTTTACAAAATTTAGGGCATGAATCACTAAGTTGATATCATGACCTACTAAATGAGTGGCAACCTGCAATTTAAAAATTACTGCTCCCATGAACAGTATTAGCAGATAGCTCCCCAATCTTATCCCAGAAAATAACACAAAACAGATATTGTTTTCTAGTATCATATTTCTTGTATTCGAAGGACCTACTCTTGAGACATCTTTTTAAAGTGTCACCTTTATTTTTGCCTCCAAGATCCAGAGGTCAATGTAGATATTATATAAGAAAATCAGGATCATAATCTTCCTTCATTGTTTCTGACACCAGCCCTAGATTCTGAGCATCTACTTCATCCCCCCAAATACTTCCTAAGGTAAAGTCTTTATAAAAACTGGTTGGGGGTGCCTGGGTGGCTCAGTTGGTTGAGTGTCCGACTACAACTCAGAACTCACGTCATGATCTCGTGGTTCACAAGTTCGAGACCCACAGCAGGCGCTGTGCTAACAGCTCAGAGCCTGGAGCCTGTTTCGGATTCTGTGTCTCCCTCTCTCTCTCTGCCCCTCTGCTGCTTGCACTCTGTCTCTTTCTCAAAAACAAATAAACATTTAAAAATTAAAACAAAAACTGGTTGGGAATTTATCTAGCCTGGGCTATGACTCAGGTTGTTTACCTGCAGAGACTCTCATTGGACCAGAAACGGCTTATGAAGTAATGAAAAAAAGGGACTGTTTAAATATCTATGGAAGTTAATAAAATGAAATACAACACAACTGTGGGGGGAAAATTTCAGTATGTGTGCTATGAACCAATATTCAAGGTATATTCTTAGGTTAAAAAGAGTAAGATAAGCACACTGTGTATAGTAGCCTTCTAGACTTCTGGAAAGTTTCACAAGCTATTAGTAATGGGAACTGCCTCTAAGGAAGAGAAGGAAAGGAACGGGAATCTTGAATGATAAGGATTTAATATTTTCTATACCTTTTTATAGTGTTTGAAGTTTTTATTTTGTGTATATACATACTTTATACTTTCAATTAAAAATAGATAAATTTAAATAATATAGCAAAGATAGTCTTTTAAACAAATGGTGCTTAAGCAACTGCACATCATCATGCAAAAAATTAATCTAGAGACAGACCTTAAACTTTTCCCAACAATTAATCCCAAATATGTCATAGAGCTAAATGTAAAAATCAAGGCCCTAAAACTCTTAGAAGATAATATAAGAGAAAATTCAGGTGACCTTTGACTTGGTGATAACTTTTTGGATATAACATAAAAGCATAATCCACAAAAGAAAAAACTGATAAATTGGATTTCATAAGAATTAAAAATTTCTTCTCTGTGAAAATCTTGGTTAAGAGAATGAAAAAAACAATCCATAGACTGGGAGAAAATCTTTGCAAAACATATCTGAGAAAAGGCTGGTATCTAAAATAGACAAACAAGCAGCATTATCAACAATAGCCAAATTATGAAAAGAGCCCAAGTGTCCCTCAACTGATGAATGGATAAAGATGTGGTGTATATGTATATATACAATGGAATATTACTCAGCTATCAAAAAGAATAATCTCTTGCCATTTGCAACGTCATGGATGGTGCTAGAAGGCATTATGCTAAGTGAAATAGTCAGAGAAAGACAAATACCATGTGATTTCACGCATACGTGGAATTTAAGAAACAAAAACAGATGAATATAGGGGGAAAAAGACAGTGAGGCAAACCATAAAACAGACTCTTAACTATAGAGAAGAAACTGAGGGTTGTTGGAGAGGAGGTGGGTGGGGGGATGGGCTAAATAGTTGATGAGCATTAAGGAGGGCATTTGTTGTGAAGAGCACTGGGTGTTATATGTAACTGATGAATCACTAAATTCTACTCCTGAAACTAATATTATACTGTATGTTAGCTAACTAGAACTTGAATAAAAACTTAAAACAATACAAATTCCAAGTTAAAATTTTATTTTTTACTCCTAGAAAGTTGAAATAAATATCTTTTACCCCAAGGGGCATAAAGGAGGTATGGAGGGGGGGGGGGATAAAACAAACAAAGAAGTAGTAGGGTATATATTTTTTTTACATTTATTCATTTTTGATTGACAGAGAGAGAGCAAAAGTTGGGGGTTGGGGCGGCAGAGACAGAAGGAGACACAGAATCCAAAGCAGGCTCCAGGCTCTGAGCTGTCAGCACAGAGCCTGACACGGGGCTCCAACTCACAAACCGCAAGATCATGACCTGAGACGAAGTCGGATGCTTAACTGACTGAGCCACCCAGGTGCCCCTAGTAGGGTATCTTTTAAATTTTTTTTTTCAACGTTTATTTATTTTTGGGACAGAGAGAGACAGAGCATGAACGGGGGAGGGGCAGAGAGAGAGGGAGACACAGAATCGGAAACAGGCTCCAGGCTCCGAGCCATCAGCCCAGAGCCTGACGCGGGGATCGAACTCCCGGACCGCGAGATCGTGACCTGACTGAAGTCGGACGCTTAACCGACTGCGCCACCCAGGTGCCCCGGGTATCTTTTAAAAAAATAAAAATAAAATAGACATACAGCTCTTAAAATGAAACGATAATAATCCAATTAAAAATGGCAAAATATATGAACAGATACCTTACCAAAAGAGATATACAGATGGCAAAAATGCATATGAAAAGATGTTCAACATAATATGTCATTACAGAAACGAGGATTACAATGAGAGATCACTACATACCTATTAGAATGGCTAAAATCCAAAACACAGACAACACCAAATGCTGACAAAGAGAGCAACAAGAGCAATAAGAACTTTCATTCATTGATGATAGAAATAAAAAAATGTAGTCACTTTGAAAGACAATATGGAAGTTTCTATAAAAAACTGTAAAAAACTAAATATACTTTTACCATACAATCCAGAAATTGTGCTTTTTGGTATTTACCAACATTATTTGCAAAGTTATGTACACAAAAACCTGCATTCAAATATTTACATAAGCTTTATTAATAATTCACAAAGTTGAGAGGAAGCCAAGATATCCTTCAATAGGTGAAAAGATAAACTGTGGTAAATACACACAATGGAGTATTATTCAGCACTAAAAATAAGCGAGTTATAAAGTCATGAAAAGACACAGAAGAACCTTAAATGAATACTGCTAAATTAAATAAGCCAAAATGAAACTGCTACATGCTGTATAATTCCAACAATAAAACATTCTGGAATAGGCAAAATATGGAAACCATAAGAAGATCAACAGTTACTAGTAGTTTGGGGGGTGTGGCTGGAGAGAGGGATGAACAGGTGGTGCCCACACATATTTTGGGCAGTGACATATTTTCTGCATGATAGTGTAATGGTGCATTTATGTCATTATACATTTGTCAAAACCCCCAGATGTATAATGCGTTGGCTCATCATTCATGCAAATGTTAATAGTAGGGGGAACTGTATGCTGCAAATTAGGGATATATGAGAACTCCGTACTTATAATTCATCTTTTCTGTAAACCTATAACTGCTCTAAAAATAAAGTCTCTTAATATTAAAAAAGTGACCCAAGGTCCCCCAGATTATTATTTTTTTTATTTTTTTAATGTTTATTTATTTTTTTAATATGAAATTTATTGTCAAATTGGTTTCCATACAACCTCAGATTATTTTTAATTGAAGAAGTTCAAAGGCTGTATCCTTGCTCTTTAGTAAAGTCACCAGGGACCTCTACATACAGCAACCAAACTACTAGGACATTCCAGAAGCTTTCATTGTAAAAAGTTTCCAAAAGAACAAAGTTTGGACTGTGCCAAGGGTCCCAACCCCCTAGAGAATTGGTAATTCACTAGAAGGACTCAAAGGACTCCAGCATAAAGTCATACTGATGGCTAAGATTTATTTTAGTGGAAGGATATAAAGCAAAATCAGCATAGGGAAAAATACATGGGATGAAGTGTAGAAGAAACTAGGTGAAAGCTTCCAAGAGTGTTCCTTTAGTACAGTCACAAAAGACACAGTTAATTCCTTCAGCAACAAGTTATAACAACACATGTGCAATATGGTCTACCAGGGAAGCTATTTAGACTCAGTGCCCTAGGTTTTTATTAGTGCCTGTACACAGGTACTGGCTGCTGAGCATATACCAAGACTCCAGACTCCCAGAAGAAAATGAGACATTTAACATAAACCATATTGTTTGTACAGGCAGTCTAGGCACAGTGAGTCATTCTTACCATTTAGGAAAAATTTTATATCTGTGTAAGAAACTGCCCACTAGCCTAGTTCCCAGATACCAGCCAAGAGTTAATCTTATAGTCAGATTTTCCTAATCAAAGTAGACTCAGGCCTTTTATGTTAACTCTCTTCTACCTAGGAACCCAAAACAGAATAGATGGAAAAGGAAGAAAACAAAGGTATGCAGAAGAAAAAATGACAGAAGACCCCAGACTAGTACTTCATTCCAGTTTATGGAAGAAAAGTAGTCCTTCACTTTTTCAATACTAACTCTATCCACCACTGAGGCTCTGATTTATCACCTTGAAGCACCTTACATGATGTAATGGACACTCACCAAATCACATATCAGCTTTGCCACAATCTATATAACCTTGGACAAGATCATTTCTAAGAAATTTCACAGCTCATGTCTATGACCTTATTCAATTGAATATCTCTTTTTATACTTGAATCTACAATATATCTATCTTTTACTTGATCTATTATCCAACACACAGATCCATTCTTCCATTAAAAGCAGTTTTAATCAGTTAATTCCTTTCCTCCCTTCTCCAGGGCCACCCTTGTGACTTAGACCTTTTCCTCTAGATCATTGTAATACTTTCCTAAACTGGTTTTTGTTTGTTTGTTTCCCGGTCTCTCCCAGGTCTAATTCATCTTATAACCTCATACAGTTTAAGATTTCTAAATCAGAATTCCACCCATATTGCTTATACAACCAAAAGGTCTTGTTAATCTCCCCAGAGCCAATAGAATTCAATACAAACTCCTGAGCCTATCACTCCATAATATAGCCTGAACTTTCCTGATCATATTTTGTCTTTCACTACTCTGCAATAGTAATGAAAATTCTGGTCATACTATTTCCCAAACGTACTCCATGTTTTCCATTCTTGGGGCCATTGCCCTCCATGTGAAAGGTCCATTTCTCCATTTCTATCTGTCAAAGACTTCACTTTTTGTTGAATGACCACCTCAAATTGAATGGGCCCCATTATTTTACAAAGGCAAATCTCCACATCCAAATGTAAGTTTTTTATTCTCCAAACACCTCCCCACCCCTATAAGGATACCACATACAGATACATTTTACAGTATGTAAAAAATGCTACCTGTTTAAGTGTCATGTGTATTCTTATTTTAGCATTCCAATTATAAGCTACAGAAGGACAGGAAGTATGTCTCGTCTCTCTAGTCCTATTGAACCCAGCTTAATGCCTGGCATGTGGTATGCATTCATGGAATAGTGATTTATTTGAACTAAAGTCCCTGAAAGCCCATACAAAAAAAGTTAATGTTAGAATATCTTGGGGGAAAAAGGAGAAGATCTGCTCCTGATCTACCAAATACAGTACTAGTCTAACTTTATCCTCAGGTGGATTTTGGAATCAAAAACAGAACTGAAAGGGACTCTGGAGATCATTGCATATCACTCCTCCTTTGAAAGAAAAAAAAATATGTTATCCAAAGTCACAACATGAAAGACAAGAAATAACAAGTGTTGGCGATGATGTGAAGAAAAAGAAACCCTCATGTATTATTGGTGGGATGCAAACTGGTGCAGCCACTGTGAAAAGCAGCATGAATATTCTTAAAACAATTAAAAATAGAATTACCACATGACCCAGTAATTCTACTACTGGGTATTTAGGCAAAGAAAATGATAACACTAATTCAAAAAGATACATGCACCCCTATCATAGTTGCAGTATTATTTTCAATAGCTAAGATAAGGAAGAAACCTAAGTATTCATTGATAGATGAATGGATAAGGAAGACGTGGATTTTGGTATAATATGCAGCCATGAAAAAGGATTACATCTTGCCCTTTGTGACAATATGGATAGCTCTGGAAGGTATTGTGCTAAGTGAAATAAGTCAAACTGAGAGAAATTAATACCATATAATTTTAGTCATGTGTAATCTAAGAAACAAAACATGAGTAAACAAAAAAAATAAGACCTATAAATAAAGAGAACAAACTGATGGTTTTCAAAGTAAAGGAGGGTGAGAAGGATGGACAAATTGGGTGAAGGGGAGTTGAAGAGATAGAATTCTACTTATGGAATGAATAAGTCACAGGAATAAAAGGCAGAGCATAAGGAATATAGTCAGTGATACTATAACAGTGTTGTATGGTTACATTTTATTTTCTCAAACTTACATGTTATTGTTTATATAAAAATTATTTATATATTAAATTATTTATTCTAAAGTCCAAAAAGCAAATGAACAACAACAAAAAAGTCACACAGTTAGTGAGTGGAGGAGCTAGTTTGGGAACTCAAGACTCCTCAGTCCCAGGCAAAAGGTTTTAACTGTAAGACTACTATTATAGTGGTTCCCTGCTGAGGCAGGATATTAAGGAAAACCTTGTAATAGGAAGATACCAATGTTAACAAGGCATATCTGGCAGCAGAAGGTAGGAACAGGCTTTTTGAACATACCTCTTGTAACTGAGATTCTTTCTTTTTGGAAGACAGATGTAAGTGCCGATCCAGCAAGGAATAAAATCTTTCACCATCCTTTTCAAATTTCTTTTTCCGTTCCTAGATGTGGGAGAGAAAGCACAGATTAAGATGTCTATAGTTTTTAATTCACTCTGCTCAGAACTGAGAATGAAGGATGCAGTGTCACATTCTCCATATTTCTAGTCTCTGGAAAGAACAAATAAACAGAAAATTTACTTTTGCATTGGTCTCAGCAGTTTCGATTACCTCAAATATAACCCTAAACCATTCCACCTAAACACAGGGCAGTTCCTATTGGTACATTGGATGGCCCTGGGAGCTGCTGCTCAGAAAATGGCACTTAAAATGGCTCTGTACAGTTGTTACTTTTTCTTCCTTCCAATATCTTTCTTTTTTTATGTGCACTAACTACTCATTCATTTTTTTAAAAATAGAAATAAGGAACAATGGTGAACTAAATATATGCCTTTAAAAGTCATATACAATGCATTTAGATAGCCTAATAAGCAAAACATTTCCAAGGCAATAGGAACCTTGGACTGCTTCTATAAATTATGAATTCTTTGGTATTGTTTAAATATTTTACTACTGCATGTTAAAAGATGATGCTTAAAATGAGGAAACATTGGGGCGCCTGGGTGGCGCAGTCGGTTAGGCGTCCGACTTCAGCCAGGTCACGATCTCGCGGTCCGTGAGTTCGAGCCCCGCGTCAGGCTCTGGGCTGATGGCTCGGAGCCTGGAGCCTGTTTCCGATTCTGTGTCTCCCTCTCTCTCTGCCCCTCCCCCGTTCATACTCTGTCTCTCTCTGTCCCAAATAAATAAATAAACGTTGAAAAAAAAATTTTTTTTTTTAAATGAGGAAACAATCCTGGAAAGTGTGGCTTGGAAAGCAAGAGTCAAAAACTTTACAGGAGGATGCACCTGGGTGGCTGTGGGGGGCCGAGCCCCGGCGCCAGGCTGAGACCGGGTTGAGCAATGTTCCCCGTTGACTCAAGCCAACCCGGTGGTTCCCCCTCCCATTCCCCCACTTTCAAGGGCATACGAAAGCCTTGTCAAGGCTGAGAAAGTTAATTCCTGAAGCCTGTGGTCTGCAGGTGTTGGCAGTAATGCTACCTCCATTTTTCTACCCCAAGTCAGATAGAAACAAACATGGGAACTGTGTTTTGCTAGCAATCTATCAACAAGGTCTTGTGACCCGTTCACAAGGTTCACAAGGTATACAGAACTAAATGTTTTGGCTGGCAGTGATCATGTGAAACCTGTTTATTCTTAGAATGACCTGATCCATAAGAGTCTTATATTATAAAAGATTGTGTACAGCAACAATAAAGCCGTCACTTGGGCCATCAGCCCAGGGGACCCTCCTGTTCCCAAACTTTCTCTTCTCTCTTTTTTCTTGCATTCCCCTACCCTCAGGACCCTGACCTCGGTGATTGTCGTGCCGGTCGCGACAGGTGGCTCAGTAAGTTAAGTGCCTAACTCTTGATTTCAGCTCAGGTCGTGATCTCATGGTGTCATGAGGTCAAGCCCTGTGACAGACTCTTCAGTGCTGGACATGGAGCCTGATTAAGATTCTCTCTCCCTCTCTCTCTGCCTCTCCTCTGCTTGCATTCTAGTCCTCTCTATCTCTCTCTCTCAGAATAAAAGTATGAAATTTAATTAAGCTCTCTGCCTCAATACAACTTAATTAAGCTCTCTGCCTCAGCACAACTGGAAGTCACACAGCCCCAAAGGGGCACTAACAATGTCCATTTGTCACATACTAATGCTGACACTCTGCAATCCTCTGAACATCATGCTGGGAAATTCATGGAAACAGCTTGTACTGTGTCATGGTAAATCCAAATTCACTGAGCATCTACAGTGTGCCAGTTACTAGAAGAGGCACAGCAAGGGACACACAGGAAAAATAGAAAAAAAAAAAAAAAACCTCATCCATGATTGATTTCTAGAGGCAATCTGTTCCTGGTCAAGAAGCTTAGACCGTTTGTGACCTCTGACCTGTAAGAAACGTGCTTTTTTCCAAAGGTAAAGAAGCAGAGAGGAAGCTAACATCAACTGAGGCTTACAATAGGCCAGGAAGTATGCTATATACTTATAATCCGTTATTTCATTTAGTCTTCACAACCCTGAGTAGTAGATATTGTAAAGGAACTTAAGGATCAAAAAGAAGAATTAACTTATCCAAAGTCATATAATATACAGATCTACTTGATTTATTACATACAGTCTAATAAAGCCCAGATGATCATGAGAGGAATTGCACTCAGGAGGCCTGTAAATAACCAGGAAACAAGTAGGTCTACAGCCCTAGCCCAAACTCAGATACCAAATCACAATAGAAATATTCACACAAAACATATAGGTAGGACAAACTGTACCTCCAGCTGGTAAGTCTATTTAAAGTAGCAATTGTTGGGGCGCCTGGGTGGTGCAGTCGGTTAAGCATCCGACTTCAGCCAGGTCACGATCTCGCGCTCCGTGAGTTCGAGCCCCGCGTCAGGCTCTGGGCTGATGGCTCGGAGCCTGGAGCCTGTTTCCGATTCTGTGTCTCCCTCTCTCTCTGCCCCTCCCCCGTTCATGCTCTGTCTCTCTCTGTCCCAAAAATAAATAAATGTTGAAAAAAAAATTTTTTTAAGTAGCAATTGTTTGAAGAGAGCATTAGATCCAGAAAATTTCAGTGACTTCTCCAGGAAAAGATAAAGTTCTGTTGGTCATTTACCCCTCCAATTCCATTTTTAAAATAAAAACTATGAAATATAATTCATATATCATAAAATTTACCCTTTTAAAGTAGACAATTCAGTGGTTTTTAATATATCTACAAAGATGTATATCCATCATTGCTGTTTTATTCCAGATTATTTCCGTCACCTAAGAAAAATCCTATAACTGTTAGCAGTCATTTCCCCCTTCTCCCAAATCTGCCCCCCAAGAAGCCACAATTTTTTTTTCTCTCTATGGGTTTGTATATTCTATAGATTTCATATAACTGGAAGCATGCAATATGTGACCATTTGTGACTGTCTTCTTACACTTAGCATAATGTTTTCAAGGTTTATCCATGTTGTAACATGCATCAGTACTTCATTCTTTTTTCATGGCTGTATAATGTTTGACTGTATGGATACACCACATTTTCTCTATAAATTCATCAGTTGATGGACATTTGAGTGACTTCCATTTCCTTGGCTGTTATGAATAGTGCTGCTCTGAACATTTATGTACAAAATTTTCTGCAGTCATGTTTTCAACTCTTTTAGGAATACACACACACACACACACACACACACACACACACATATGCAGTGGACTTGCTGAGTCATATGGCAACTCTATGTTTAACTTGCTCAGAAACTGCCAAACTGTTTTCCAAAGGAGTTGTATCATTTTACATTGTCAACAGCAATGAGTGAGAGTTACAATTTCTACACATCCTCACCAACACTTACTTATATTTTTGATTATAAACAACCTTGTGGGTGTTAATTTGCATTCACTGTGATTTGACTTGCACTTCTCAAATGATTAATGATGTTTTTTCATGTATCTGTCGGCCCTTTGTGTATATATGTATATATATTTTTGAGTTAAAAATTTATTGTATAATTCTGAATACTAGCTATGCTGTATTTTCTCCCATTCCTTGGATTGTTTTGGCACTTTGTTGATAGTGTCCTTTGAAGCATGAACATTTTTAATTTTGTTAAGTCTAATCAGTCTATTTCCTTTGATTTTTTGTGTTTTTGCTGTCATATCTCAGAAACTGTTGCCTGATCTAAAGTCATGAAGATTTATACCTATGTTTTCTTCCAAGAGCTTTATATTTTTTGGTTTTTATTTTTGAATATGGTGTAATATAGGGCTCCAACTTCATTCTTCTTCATATGGATGTCCAGTAGTCCCAGAAACATTTCTTCTTTCCCTATTGAATTGTTTTGGCATTCTCACAAAATATCGATTAGCTATAAATGTATAAATTTATTTCTGGACTCTCAATTCTATTATATTAATCTATATGTCTGTCTTCTTCATGTCATTACCACACTCTCTTGATTATTATAGCTTTGAAGTACATTATGAAATTAAAGATTATGAGTCTTTTTTTCAATATTTCTTTTTCTATCTTGGTCTTCTATGTGGACTTTAGGATCACCTCATCAATCTGTTGAAAATGGCCAGCTGAAATTTTGGTACAGATGGCACTAAATCTGTAGATCAGTTCTGTGACTATTATCATCAATAATATGAAGTCTTATAATTCATGTACATAAGATGTGTTCCCATTTATCCTTCTATTTATTTAGATCTTCTTTAACTTATTCCATTAATGTTTTGTACTTTTCAATGTACAAGTGTTGGACTTTTTTTTTCTTCTAATTTACAACTAAGGAGTTCCTGGATGGCTCAGTCAGAGGAGCAAGTGACTCTTGATCTCAGGGTCATGAGTTCGGGCCCCATGTTGGGGATAGAGATTACTTAAATAAATAAAATGCTTTTAAAATTTAAACCTAAGTGCTTTAATCTTTTGATACTATTATAAATGGGAATTTCTTAATTTAATCTTGGGACACCTGGGTGGCTGAGTTGGTTCAGCATCTGACTCTTGATTTTGGCTCAGGTCACGACCTCACGGTTCATGAGATTGAGCCCCATGTCACGTTTTGTGCTAAAAATGTGGAGCCTGATTGGGATTCTACCTCTCCCTCTCTCTCTCTGCCCCTCTTTTCCTTTCTCTCTTCTTCTCTCTCTCTCTCAAAATAAATAATTAAATATCAAAAAAGGAAATACAATTTATCATCAGCCATTATACCATGGCTCAAGTCCAAGCCCATGCCTACCATAGGTTATTCCATAGATAACATGAACTAAGTAATTCATGAGCATAGGTAGGATCCAACCCTTAAATATGCATTAACTAGATATGGGTTAGCTGTTTTCAGCATAGCCAGAAAGCAGTATAATGTGTTCCCTATAATCTCCTCAACCAGAAAATAGCTATTTGATTTCCCACATATTAGCCTTCCTCTCACCTCTCTTGACTTGTGGAGTCTTGAGTAATCCTCTTTGCCATCCTTAGCTTTGCTGGACAAAGCTGAAAGCCAAACCCACAACTAATGACCCCAACATGATAAGCTGAACCCACACAGAATCAGACACTGAATAGAGAAAATAGACCCAGGAAACTTTACATTTGACTTTACATTACACTCATAATGCTCAAGTGATCACTTAAAAAGCATTCATGTGTAAGACTTTTAAAACTTCATTTATTCACATGATCATTTAGTTCCATGCAGTAAATTAAGAAATGCAGCTATCCCCAGTCACCTTTCTTCTATTTCCCCTTCTCCAGAAATAAACTTTTTCATCTCTAAGCCAATTATTCTAGTATTTGCTTTAACATTTCTAATATCTCAAAACAAAGGTTTACATTGCTATCACTAATTCTTTTTTTTTTCAACGTTTTTATTTTATTTTTGGGACAGAGAGAGACAGAGCATGAACGGGGGAGGGGCAGAGAGAGAGGGAGACACAGAATTGGAAACAGGCTCCAGGCTCCGAGCCATCAGCCCAGAGCCTGACGCGGGGCTCGAACTCACGGACCACAAGATCGTGACCTGGCTGAAGTCGGACGCTTAACCGACTGCGCCACCCAGGCGCCCCGCTATCACTAATTCTTAAGTTTTGTGCATTATCTATTAACTTCCAAAAAAAGATGAGGATTTAGCCTTTTCCTCTCCCTGTCTCATTATCACCACCATCTCTTTTGTCCCCCAACCCAAACTCATGTCCTGATACTCCTATTAAACTTATATCGCAATTTTGCTTTGATTCATATTCAATAATTAAATTATTATGACCATCTAAATATTAATTATAGATTAAACATGTAATACAATATTATTAATGTTATTTTCCTGTACAACTAGATAACTATCAAATCATCTTAAATACCCTAGAAATTGATATAAAGATGGACAGAACAAACTCCACAATTAAAAACAGAGAAGAGGCCACATGAAAGAAGGTAGAAAGAATGGAGATGTGGTTTGGGACAGAAACAGATCACAGCTGCTGCAGTCCAAGAGAAGGGTGAGAGACAGACTAGCAAATAAGGAAGCTCACAGGAAAAATGTATCCCTATAGCAATAGGCTTAGAAAACAAGAGGGGCCAAATTTCTTGCATTCTTACAACCAGCGAACCTTGAAGCCTGGAGTTTTAAAAGTCGGCAGGCTTGTCTGGGATAGAGCCCAGAAGGCATTGTTCTGCTCATGGAGAGAAGACAAGAAAACAACATAAGAATAAACAGCATGAAAACAGCAATCTGAAGACTTTGGGGCACACGGTGGGGGAGGTTATTTGTTCATCTTGGAGCACACCACAGAGAGACAGCATCCCAGGAGAGAACACTCTGGGAACAAAGGAACTGGCCAGTACCATTTCGATGCCTTGCACCTCAGCATAGGCACAGGGCCATATGCAGGAACCAGTGCAGCACCAATACTCCCTACCTCACATGCTTACACCAAGCTCCCAAACTCTGGTAGAACCACTGTTCCCAGTGATGCTTACCTCAGTCCCAATGTTTTGGGACCTGCCCCCTGGAGGGTGGCCCAAATTCCTGCTCAAACCATGTCTTCCAACACAGGAGTTTAGCAGAGCTTCAGTTCCATGAGTGGGGGTGACAGGTCTCATTTCACAATCAGACCAGAGCACACCTAGTTAAAATGTACTACATTCAGGCCAGGGACTACATACTGCATGCATCAGGCAAAGAAAGTCCCTACATACAACTGGCCTGAAGAATAAAGCAGACAGAACAAAACAGCAGAACACACGGAGAAAATATTAAAGACACTCCTAGAAGTGCCAGGCCCTAGGGAACGGGGGACACTACACAGTAGGGCACTACAGGACTTCTTCTTCATTAGGCCACTAACCTCAAGAATAAAAGATGTAGCTCACTTTCCTAACACAAAGAAACAGGCACAGAGACATAGAAAAAAGAGAAGACAGAGAAATTTATCCCAAATGAAAGAGGAAAAGGCCATTACTAGAAATGTAAAAAAAAAAGTTATAAATAACTTTATAACTATATAAAAATAACTTTATAACTATATAATATATAAATATTATATAAATAATATATATTATAGATAATTTAAAGTAGAGATCATAAGAATAATCACTGCACTTCAGGAAAGAGTGGAAAACATGACTGATACTCTTAATAAGAAATAACATAGCAGAGATAAAAGGCTTACTAAACAAAATGAGACACATGATTGATAGAATCAACACCAGGCTGAAAGAAGCAGAGCAATGACATAATGACCTAGAAGACAGAATAATGGAAGGCAATTAAGCCTAACAAAAGAGAGAAAACAGAATTATGCAAAATGAGAAGAGACTTAAGGAACTCAGTGACTCCAGGAAATGTAAAAACATTTATGTTACGGGGGTACCAGAAGAAAATGAGATACAAAAGGGGGAAGAATATTTATTTGAAGAAATAATAGCTGAAAACCTTCCTAATCTGGGGAAAGAAACAGACATCCAGATTTCGGAGGCACAGAGAACTGCCATCAAAAATCAACAAAAGCAGATCCACATCAAGAAATATTCTAATTAAATTATAATAGTGATAAAGAACAAATTTTTGAAAGCAGCAAGACAAAAGAAGACAGTAACTTACAACGAAAACCCCATAAGGCTATCATCAGCTTATTTTTCAGCAGAAACTTTCTAAGTCAGAAGGGAATGGCATGATATATTCAAAGTGATAAATGGGAAAAATCTGCAGCCAAGAATACTCTGTCCAGTAAAGCTATCATCCAGAAGATAAGGAAAGATAAAGTCTCCCAGACAAACAAAAACTAAAGGAGTTCATGGTCACTACACCAATTCTGCAAGAAATATTAAAGGTAACTCCTTGAATGGAAGAGAGGCCAAAACTGACAGTATAAAGATAGGAAACATAAAAGCAGTAAAAAATGACTTTCTATTTTTAAAAAGTTCAAGGAAATCACAAAACAAAAGGATGTAATATGACAACATATACCTAAAATGTGGAGAGGGGAGGAGTAAAGAATAGGTTTAAACTTAACTGACCATCACATAATATAATTGCTATATGAAGAAGAGCTTATAAACAAACCTAATGGTAACCATATATCAAAATCGACTGATACATGTGCAAAGAATAAGGAGAAATAAGTCTAAATATAAAACTAAGGAAAATCAGCAAATCATAAATGAAAGATAATAAAGGATTAGAGGAAAGCTTTAGAAACAAGCACAAAATAATAAAATGACAATAAATGCACATTGATCAATAATTACTTTGAATGTAAATGGACTTAAATGCTCGAACAAAAGACACAGGTGACAGCATGGATTAAAAAAAGAGAGACCCATCCATATGCTGCCCTCAAGAGACTCACTTTAGACCTAAAGATGCCATCAGAGTGAAAGTGAGGGGATGGAGAAACATCCATCATGCAAATGGAAGTCAAAAGAAAGCCAGGGTGGCAAGAATTGTACCAGACAAAATAGACTCTAAAACAAAGACTATAAAGGAGGATTTAAGATAGTTGAGAAGTAGGGGGATCCTAGGCTTTGCTCATCCCTCAAACACAGCTGTATTGAGGTCAGATCACTTGGAACACCCAGGATATCTATCTGCAGAGTGGCAGAAGGATCTCCACAGTTGGAGGGAGACAGTGTTGCAGGTGCAAGGTGCATGAAGTGAATCAGGGGAGAAAAAAATGGCAGTGCCATGGAGGGGAGGCAATGTTTTCTCTGGAGAGACAAAAGGGACAGAGAGAGAGGGGTTGATAAAGTGGAGCATCAAGTTCACACAAGAGGAAAACCTCTTGAGACCAGGGACAGGGGCGTGAGAAGTAGTAAGAGGAAAACCTCTTGAGACCATGGACAGCGGCATGAGAAGTATTGAGTGTTGTGGCTTTTCTTTGTTTGTATGTTTGTTTGTTTGAAAATAGCATTTGGAGCTCAAACTCTGAGGCTATGGAAGTATGCAACTTTCTCTAAAGTGGAGCTGTAGCACAAGCTGGGGAGGAGGGAGATGACCCCAAATTGCATAACAGGGTGTAGGGATCTCCATGGCGCATAGAGAGAGAATATTCCCCTTCCTGGAGTGCTTTTCAAAGAGGGTATATTACCTCCCCAAGGACAAAACACCCTACAGGCAACAGAAAAAAGGACTTTCATCAGTAGAGGACATAGGTGCACCCAAAGGGAATATAACCTTTGCTGCTATCAGTGGCATTACGCTTTAGATTCCTTAAATTCCACAGACTGCACAGGTATGGGACTGTTTTTCAGGGCAAAGGATTACAGACACAACATGGAGAGGCTCTACTCCAGAGTAGGGGTGGGCGTGGATCCCAGTAGCGCCAGGTCCTTTAAGACTTTGGGTTTGGAATCCAAGCTGCATGCCAAAGAAAAAATGCAGGAGAGTTGTGGCACACAAAGAAGTGACTGCCCTCAATATTCTGTGAAGCCATCTGAACAGAGGAGGGGGGTCAGTGAGTTCCCCCATCTGGGGAAGAGAGATTGGAGTGGTGCCATTTTCCATCCAACAACACTGTAGGACTTTGGAGAGCAACATAGAAGCCCCCCAGGGGAGGCTGGAGGCACTGACACCAAACCCCACCATCTGTGCCTGGCAACTATTTATTTAGTGGAGCAGGACTGATTTTAAGCCAATGCAGCAAACCCCTTCTTCAGAAGGCCAGCACAGGCAGCACCAAGCACACACCAAATGTACTGAAAATCTAGTGCTTCAAAATGACACCTGCAGTTCTGGTGGAAATAGGACTAGGCTTTTTTTCTTTCTTTTTTTTAAAATTTTTTTCTTTCGGAATCAAGCTCATATTCCCTTGTTTGTTTGTTTTCCATTTTCTTTTCGCTGTGTTTGGAGCAGACTTTTTTATTTTTTCTTTTGTCTTTTCTTCCTTTTTCTCCCTACCTTTTTCTTTGGAATCAGCCTTGTACTTTTTTTGAGTCTCTGTTTGGTTTTTATTGTTCCATTTTCTTTTCTCTTTTTGGGTATCAGGCTTCTCCCCCCTTTTTTGACAAACAAATCAAAGCACACCTAATTAAAGGTCCCAACACTAACCACTGCAAGCAAGGAGGAGCTCAGCAGATACTGACCAGTGAGAAAGAGCAGCCAAAACGCAACAGCACAGTACACACAGCATACACTAGAAACAGCTCCTCAAATGACAGGCCCTAGACAGTGTATAACCCCTTTATAATGTAGAAGTACAATCAGGTGTAGGAAACAATACAAGCTTTTAAAATACACAAAATACAGAAACTTATTCAAAATGACAAGATGGAGGAATTCTCCCCAAAAAGAAAGATCAAGAAGAAATCACCACTAGGGACTTGCTCAAAACAGGCAAGCAATATATCTGAACAAAAATTTGGAACAACAATCATAATACTATTACCTCTACTTGAAATAAGCATGGAAGACACCAGAGAAGCCCTTGCTGCAGAGATCAAAGGCTTAAAAACTATTCAGGCTAAAATAAAAAAATGGTATACTGAGATGCAAAACTGACTGGATACAGTGACAACAAGGATTGAAGAAGCAAAGTAGAGAATAAGAGAGAATTCTGAAAGCAGCTAGGGACAAAAGGTCCTCAATCTAGAAAACTAGACACATAGGGTTGGCAACAGACCTGTCCACTGAAACTTGGCAGGCCAGAAGCAAGTGGCAGGAAATATTCAAAATACTGAAGTGGAAAAATATGCAGCCAGGAATCCCTTATCCAGCAAGGCTGTCATTCAGAATAGAAGAGATACTTTCCCATAAAAACAAAACCTAAAGGAGTTTGTGACCACTAAACTGGCCCTGCAAGAAATTTTAAGGGGGAAGCTTTGAGTGGAGAGAAAAAAAAAGACCAAAGTAACAAAGACAGCAAAGGACCAGAGAACATCATGATAAACACCGACTTTGCAGGTAATGCAATGGCACTAAATTCATACCTTTCAATAATTACTCTGAATGTAAATAGACTAAATTCTCCAATCGAAACACATAGGGTATCAGAATGGATAAAACAAAATAAGATCCTTCTATATACTGCCTACAAGAGACTCATTTTAGACCAAAAGACACGTGCAGATTGAAAGTGAGGGGGCAGAGAACCATCTATCGTGCTAATGGACATCAAAAGAAAGCCAGCGTAGCCATACTTACATCAGACAAACTAGATTTAGAAAAAAGACTGCAACAAGAAATGAAGAAGGGCATGGTATAATAACTAAGGGGTCTATCCATCAAAAAGACATAACAATTGTAAATATTTATGCCCCCAATGTGACACCCCAAGTATATAAATCAATTAATAACAAATATAAAGAAATTAATTGACAATAAAACCATAACAGTAGGAGACTTTAACACCTCACTTACTTCAATAGACAGATCATCTAAGCAGAAAATCAACAAGGAAACAATGGCTTTGAATGACACGCTGGACCTGACGTTCTTAACAGATATATTCCATTTTATCCTCAAGCAGCAGAATACACATCCTTCTCGAGTGTACATGTAACATTCTCCAGAACAGATCACATATTGGGTCACAAATCAGCTCTCAACAGATACAAAAAGAAAGATCATATGATGCATATTTTCAAAACACAACATTATGAAACTTGAAATCAACAGGAAGAAAAAAAATTGGAAAGCCCTCAAATACATGGAGGTTAAAAAACATCCAACTAAAAAAAGAATGGGTTAACCAGGAAATTGTGGAAGGTAAAAAAACAAAAACAAAACAAAACAAAACAAAACAAAAAAACAAGGAAGCAAAGTGAAAACATGACAGTCCAAACTTTTTGGGATGCAGCAAAGACAGTCCTAAGAGGAAAGTACATTGCAATTCAAGTGCAGGCTCTGTGGTGCAATGGGTAGCACATTGGACTTCTAATGTGAGTACATTGCAATTCAGGTGTGTCTCAAAAAGGAAGAATGGTCTCAAATACACAATGTAACCTTGCACCTAAAGGAACTAGAAAAGGAACAGCAAATAACAACTAAAGCCTGAAGAAGATAAATAATAAGATTAGAACAGAAATAAATAATATATATAAAAAAAACCCCACAGTAGAATGGATCAATGAAACTAAATGCTTGTTCTTTGAAAGAATAACAAAATTGATAATACCCTTGCCAGACTTATCAAAAATAAAAGAGAAGGGACCCAAATAATAAAATCACAAATGAAAAAGGAAAGATCACAACCAACACCACAGAAATACAAATAATTATAAGAGAACACTATGAAAGATTATGGGCCAACAAACTATACAACCTGGAGGAAATGGACAAATTTCTAGAAATTCATGCACTACCAAACCTGAATCATGAAGAAATAGAAAATTTGAACAGACCCATAACCAGCAAAGAAACTGAACCATTTATCAAAAATCTCCCAACCAACAAGAGTCTTGGACCAGATGGCTTTCCAGGGGAATTCTACCAAACATTTAAAATACAGTTAATATCTATTCTTCTTAAACGGTTTCAAAAAATAGAAATGGAAGGAAAGCTTCCAAATGCATTCTGTGAAGGCAGCATTACCTTGATTCTAAAACCCAAGAAAGACCCCACTAAAGAGGAGAATTACAGGTCAATATCCCTGATGGACATGGATGCAAAAATTTTCAACAAAATACTAGCAAATCGAAGTCAACAGTACACTAAACAAATTATTCATGATGATCAAGTGAGATTTCCTGGACTACAGGGCTAGTTCATTATTTGCAAATGAATCAATGTGAGTCACCACATTAATAAAAAAATAAGAACCATATGATCCTCTCAATAGATATAGAAAAAGCATTTGACAAAATACAGCATCCTTTCTTGATAAAATCCCTCAAAAAAGTAGGGATAGAAGGAACATACCCCAATACCATAAAGGCTCTATATGAAAGACCCATAGCTAATATCATCATCAATGAGGAAAAACTGGGTGGGGGGTTCCTCTTAAGATCAGAAATACAATAGGGTTGTCCACTCTCACCACTGTTGTTCAACATAGTACTGGAAGTCTTAGCCTTAGCAATTAGACAGAAAGCAATTAAAAAGGCATCGAAATTTGTGAGGAAAACCTAAAACTTACACTCTTTGAAGATGACATGAAACTCTACATGGAAAACCCAAGACTCCACCAAAAAACTGCTAGAATTGATAAATTCATCAAAGTCACAAGATACAAAATCAATGTATATAAATCAACTGCATGTCTATACAATAGTAACTTTAGGATATGTGCTGTAGGGGCAGTTTTTTCCAGGAACAAAAGTGGGGGTGGGTGACTTTTTTCTTTTCGTTCTTTCTTTTTTTTTTTTTTTTACTTTACTTCTACCTAGCTGGCCCAGCATTAGAAAGCACAATTTCTGAAAATTTCCATCTATTTTGCTGGCATCACTTACCCTGCCCCAGAATTCTCCTGGAAACCCAACACACTCAACCTGCCTTCTCTGGCAGATGCACCTCCAAAGCTGGACCTCTGTAACACATCCTGTGGGCAAGTTTGCCTGGAACTGGCAATCCCTGAAAAGTTGCTCCTGACTCACCAAATCAGGCAGGTCGCCACAACCAAACCTGGGGTCCCCTCAAAGTGCCTCTCATGCTGCCACACCCAGCAGGTGGACTTGGCCACAAAAAACACTCCTGCAAAGAAGCTCCTGTTTTATCATACCACATGAGTGGCCTCCACTTGGAACCATGCCAACCCAAAACATTCCGATCATTTGGGGTGGGGAAACCCCACCCACCAGCATGCCTGCAACAGTCCTGGCCAGGCCATGCAGCTAGCTGCACCAGAGGGCTAACCCCACCCAAAATATGACATCAGCATCTACAGCTAAGGCTCTCAGCTAGCCTCATTGGAAGCCAACCCCACCCACCAATGCAACCATAGGCATAGTAGGAATTGCAGCCAGCCAGTTTGGGGGCCAGTCCTACACATAAGCACATCTACACTAAACATAATCCAACCACAAGAGAAAAGTGCATGAAGCCAAGAAAGGGAGCACCTCTGGAATTCCTGGTTCTTGTGACTGGGGGAAATTATATTTCTGTACTCCTCAGGACATGTTGTAAATATGTTCACTCCTTAAAGACTGGGAGATATAGTTGAACTACTTAATTCATAGAAATAAACACAGAGTCAGGAAAAATGGGGAGACAGAATAATATGTTCCAAAAAAAACAATACAAAACCTCAGAAAAAGAACTAAACGAAACAGGGATTAGCAATGAACCTAATAAAGAGGTCAAAATAATGGTCATAAAGATGTGAAGGGAACTCTAGAGAAGAAAGAATAAAACAGTGAGAACTTCAACAAAGAGGAAGAAATTATATAATAAAAAAAGCAAATCAGAGCTGAAGAGTACAATAATTGAAATGAAAAAATATATATAGTTAACGGAATCTATAGCAGATTAGATGATGCAAAACAATACATCAGTAATCTGGAAGACAGGTTAGTAGAAGTCACCCAAATAGAATAGCAAAAAAAAAAAATTAAAATAATGAGAATAGTTTAAGGGATTTCTGAGACAACTCTAAGTATAATGACATTTGCTTTCAGGGGTCTAAAAAGCAGAAGAGAGAAAAAAGTGGGGGAAGAAAGCATATTAGAAGAAATGGCTGCTGAAAATTTACCTAATCTGTAGAAGGAAACTGACGTCCAGGTCCAGGAATACAAAGAGCCCCAAACAAGATGAAGCCAAAGAGGTCCACATTAAGACACATTATAACTCCAATGTCAAAATTTAAAAAGAGAATCTCAAAAGCAGCAAAAAATTAACTAGTTATGTATAAGAGAACCCTCATAAGACCATCAGCTAAACTTCCAGCAGAAATTTTGCAGGACAGAAGTGAACGGCAGTGATAGATTTGAAGTGGAGAAAGCGGGGCACCTGGGTAGATCAGTCTCATGTGCACTGTGTCAGGCTCTGTGCTGACAGCATGGAGACTGCCTGGTATTTTCTCTCTTTCTCTCTCTGCCCCTCCCTCTCTCATGCTCACTCTTGCTCTCTCAAAATAAATAAACAACAACAAAAAAAGTGGAGAAAGGAAAAAAAAGCCCTACAACCAAGAATATTCTACCCAGAAAGGTTGTCAGTTTAAATTCAAGGAAAACTAGTTTCCTAGACAAACAAAAGTTGTTAAAGGACTTCAACAACTTTAAACCAGCCTTACAAGAAATGTTAAAAAAAAAGACTTCTTTGAGTGGAAAAGAAAGGCTATTACTGGAAGTAATAAAATTATGGAAAAAAAATCTCACTTGTAAAAGCAAACATGCCGGAAATGACAACCACTTACTTATAAGCTACTATGAAGGTCAAAATACAGAAGTAGAAAAATTAACTGTATCTACAATAATTAGTTCCCAGATATTCAAAATAAAGATTTTTTTTTTTTCTGAAATTTATTGACAAATTGGTTTCCATACAACACCCAGTGCTCATCCCAAAAGGTGCCCTCCTCAATACCCATCACCCACCCTCTCCTCCCTCCCACCCCCCATCAACCCTCAGTTTGTTCTCAGTTTTTAACAGTCTCTTATGCTTTGGCTCTCTCCCTTTCTAACCTCTTTTTTTTTTTTTTTTCCTTCCCCTCCCCCATGGGTTCCTGTTAAGTTTCTCAGGATCCACATAAGAGTGAGACCATATGGTATCTGTCTTTCTCTGTATGGCTTATTTCACTTAGCATCACACTCTCCAGTTCCATCCACGTTGCTACAAAAGGCCATATTTCATTTTTTCTCATTGCCATGTAATATTCCATTGTGTATATAAACCACAATTTCTTTATCCATTCATCAGTTGATGGACATTTAGGCTCTTTCCATAATTTGGCTATTGTTGAGAGTGCTGCTATGAACATTGGGGTACAAGTGGCCCTATGCATCAGTGCTCCTGTATCCCTTGGATAAATTCCTAGCAGTGCTATTGCTGGGTCATAGGGTAGGTCTATTTTTAATTTTCTGAGGAACCTCCACACTGCTTTCCAGAGCGGCTGCACCAATTTGCATTCCCACCAACAGTGCAAGAGGGTTCCCGTTTCTCCACATCCTCTCCAGCATCTATAGTCTCCTGATTTGTTCATTTTGGCCACTCTGACTGGCGTGAGGTGATACCTGAGTGTGGTTTTGATTTGTATTTCCCTGATAAGGAGCGACGCTGAACATCTTTTCATGTGTCTGTTGGCCATCCGGATGTCTTCTTTAGAGAAGTGTCTATTCATGTTTTCTGCCCACAAAATAAAGATTTAAAATATGGTTTCAAAAACAAAGTCTGGGATGGGGAGAAGGCAGTAAAACTTGGGTGCTTTTAGAATGCATTTAAACTTAAGCAACCATCAACATAAAATAGACTATTGTATACATAGATTGTTATATATAAACGTCATGGTAGCAAAAACCCAAAAATCTATAATACACACACACACACACACACACACACACACACACACACACAGAAAGGGATACAAACACAACATTAAAAATTTTAATAACAAAGGAAGAGAATAAGAGAAGAAAGGAACATAGAACTACAAAAACATCCAGAAAACACTTAACAAAATGGCAATAAGTACATACTGATTAATAATTATTTTAAATACAAATGGACTAAATATTCCAACCAAAAGACACAGGGTGGCTGAATGGATAAAAAAACAAGACCCATTTATAGGCTGCCTATAAGAGACTCACTTCAGACCTAAAGACACACAGACTGAAACTGAAGGAATGAAAAAAGGTCTTCCATGCAAATGCATACAAAATGAAAGCTGGTGTAGTTATACTCATATAAGAGAAAAATACACTTTAAAACATACTGAAATTTGAATAAAAATGAAGAGCACTACATAGTGATAAATGGGTCAATTCAGCAAGATCTAACATTTATAAATACATATGCACCCCCAAATGGGCAGTAAATATATAGAGAGAATATTAACATAACTAAAGGGAGAGGTTGAGAGCAATACAATAATAATGAGGGATTTTAACATCTCACTTAAATCAATGCATATGTTATCCAGATAGAAACTCAATAAGGAAACATCAGTGTTACATAACACATTAGACCAGATGGACTAGCAGATGTATACAAAGAATTCCATCCAAAAACAACAGTATACACATTCTTTTGAAGTGCACATAGAACATTCTCCAGGATAGATCACATGTCAGGCACAAAACAAGTTTCAATTAATTTAAGAATATTGTAATCATATCAAGCAACTTTTATAACCATAATGGCATGATACCAGAAATTAATTACAAGGAAAAAACTGAAAGAAAAAACACGTGAAGGATAGACAACATGATACTAAACAATTGACCAATGAAGAAATTTTAAAAATGCCTTGAGGCAAATGAAAATGAAATCACAAAATTACAAAATCTAAGGGATACAACAAAAGCATGCCAAGAGGGAAGTTTATAGTGATACAAGTCTCTTTTAAGGAACAAGAAAAATCTCAAATAATCTAACCTTACACCTAAAAGAACTAAAAAAGGAAAAATAAACGAAGCCCAAAGTTAGCAGAAGGAAGGAAATAATAAAGCACAGAGTGAAAATAAACCAAATAGAATCTAAAAACACAATATAGAAGACCCATGGAGCTAAAAACTGGTTCATTAAAAAGATAAATGAAACTTATAGCTGGAATAATCAAGAAAAAAAGAAAGAGGACTCAAATAAATAAAACTAGAAATGAAAGAAGTTACAACTGACACCACAGAAATGCAAAAAATTAAAGAGACTAGTAGGAAAAATTATACACCAACAAATTGGACATCCTAGAAAAAAATGAATACATTCCTAGAAATATACATCTTCTAAGATGGACTCAAGAAGACATAGAAAATCTGAACAGACTTATTACTATCAGTGAAATTGAATTAGTCATAAAAAAAAAACTCCCAAAAAACAAAAGTCAAGAACCAGATGTCTTCACAGGTGAATTTTACCAAACATTTAATTAAGAGTAAATATTCTTCTCAGACTAAAAATAATAAAATTGAAAAGTCAAGAATGCTTTCAAGCTTATTCTATGGTGCCAACATTACCTTTACAACAAAACCAGATAGAGATGATAAAAAAAATTTAGAAACCAATTCCCTGGTAAACATAGATGCAAATAATATTGAATAAAATATTAGAAAACTGAATTCAACAACACATTACAATGATCATATACTATGACCAAGTGGGATTTATTTCCAGGATGCAAGGGTGGTTCAATATCTGCAAACTAATCAAGGTGATGCAAAACATTAAAAAAATGAAGGTTAAACATCATGTTGTCATCTTAATAGATGCAGAAAAAGCAATTGACAAAATTCAACATCTATTTATAATTAAAAACTTTTAACAAAGTGGCTCTAGAGGGAACACATCTCAACACAGTAAAGGTCATATATTACAAAGCCATAGCTAACACTGTATGCAATTTTAGAAAGTTGCAAAATTTTCCTCTATGATCAGGACCAAAACAAGGGTGATGTTCTCACCAGTTTTATTAAATATAGTATTGTAAGTTATAGCCACAGCAATTAGACAAGAAAAATAAATAAAAGGCATCAAGACTGAAAAGAAGAAAAACTCACTATTTGCAGATGATATGATATTATATATAGAAAACCCTAAAGACTCTACAAAAAAAATTATTAGAATAAATGGAGTAAAGTTGAAAGATACAAAATTAATATACAGAAACCTGTTGCATTTCTATATACCAAAAATGAGTTAACAGAAAACAATCCCATTTACAATTGCCTAAAAAAACCCAGGAATAAATTTAACCAAGGAGGTAAAAGACCTATACCCTTAAAAGTATAAGGCACTGATAAAAGAAAGATATACTGTGGTCATGGATTGGAGGGATTAATATTGTTAAAATGTCCATACCACCTAAGGCAATCTACACATTTAATGCAATCCCTATTAAAATACACAAAGCATTTTTCACAGAACTAGAATAAACCTAAAACTTGTATAAAATCACACAAGATCCCAAATATCCAAAAATCTTAAAAAAGAAAGGCAAAACTGGAGGTATCACAATCCTACATTTCAAGATATACTACAAAGCTATAGTAATCAAAACACTACAGTACTCGCACAAAACCAGGGATACAGATCATGGAACACAATAGAGACCCCAAAAATAAATCTGCACTTATATGGTCAATTAATCTATGGCAAAGGAGACAAAAATTTACAATGAGTAAAAGACTGTCTCGTCATAAAACGGTGTGGAGGACTACATGCAAAAACAAACAAAAAAGAAACTGGACTACTTTCTTACACCATATACAAAAATAAACTCAAAATGGATTAAATAAATATGAGACCCCAAACCATAAAATTATAAGGAAAACATAGATAGTATATTCTTAGGTATCAGTCTTAGCAATATGTGTTTTTGGATCTGTCTCCTCAGGTCAGGGTAATAAAAGCAGAAATAAACTATTGTGACTACAACAAACTAAAAAACTTTCACATAGTGAAGGAACTGTCTACAAACAAAAAGCAACCTACTGAATAGAAGAGGGTATTTGTAAATCACATATCTGATATAAAGGGCTAATATTCAAAATAAATAATTCATAAAACTCTACCTAAAAAATAATCTGATTTAAAAGTGGGAAGTGGGCATAGACATTTTTCCAAATAAGAAATACAGATGGTCAAAAGACACATAAAAAGATGCTCAACATCACTAATCATCAGGGAAATGCAAGCCAAAACCACAATGAGATATCACTTCACACCAGTCAAAATGGCCTTTAATCAAAAAGAATAGAAATAACAAGTGTTGGCAAGGATGTAGAGGAAGAGGAATGCTTGTGCACAGTTGACGGGTGCAGCCATTGTGGAAAACATTATGGATTTTCCTCAAAAAATCAAAAATAGAACTGCAGTATGATCCAGCAACTCTTAGTATTTATCCAAAGAAAATAAAAACATTAATTCAAAAACATACATGTAGCCCTTTCTACATTACAGCATTATGTACAATAGCCAAGATATGGAAGCAACCCGTGTCTATTGACAAATGAGTGGATAACAAAGAAGTTTTACACACACACACACACACACACACACACACACACACACAGGAATATTACTCAGCCATAAGAAGAACAAAATATTAGCATTTGTGACATCATAATGTGCCTGGATGGTATTATGCTAAGTAAAGTAAGCCAGATACAGAAAGACAAACACTGTATGAATTCACTTATATGTGGAATCTGAAAAATAAAACAAATATAAACAAAACAAACAAACCAGAAACAGACTCATAAACACAAAGAACTGGTGATTGCCAGAGAGGAGGTGTTAGGGGAATGGGTGAAATAGGTGAAGGGTATTAAGAAGTACAAAACTTCACTTACAAAATAAATAAATCACATGCATGTAAAGTACAGTACAGTATAGACAATAAAGACAGTGATATGGTAATAATACTTTATGGTGATAGATGGTAACTAGACTTATTGTGGTGATAATTTCATAATGTATATAAATGCCAACTCACTATATTGTACATTGAAATTAATATAATATTGTATGCCAATTATACTTCAGTAAAATTATAAAATCAATGTAATATACCACATTAGTAAAATAAAGAAAAAACATTTTAATTGATGCAGAAAAGTCATCTGACAAAATTCAAAACCCTCTGATAATAAAAAACATTCAGCATTTAGGAACAGAAGGGAATTTCCTCAACATAATGAAGGGCATTCATTAAAAATGCACAGGTAGCATCATACTAAATGTCAAAAGGCTGAAAGCTATCCCTTTAAGGTCAAGAAACAAGATAAGGATGCTTAGTTTCACAACTGCTATTCAACATTGTACTGGAAGAACTAAACAGGGCAATGAGGCAGGAAAAATAAATAAAATACACCTATATTGGAAGGGAAGAAGTGAAACTGTGTCTCTTCAAAAATGACATGATTGTATATATACAATTTTTTAAAAAAATCCACAGGAAAGCTACATGAGCTAATAAATGAATTCAGCAATGTTATAGGAGACATAATAAACACAAGAAAACCAGTTGTGTTTCTATACCCACCAACGCACAACGTGAAAAAGAAAACTAATGAGACAATTCCATTTCCAATAGTATCCAAAAGAATTACCTAGAAATAAATTTAACAAAGGAGTTGAAAGACTTTTCCACTTAAAGTTGTAAAATGTTGTGAAATAAATTGAAGAAGACCTAAATAGATTACAGACTAATTATTGTTAACATGACAGTACTACCAAAACTGATCCACAGATTACAGTAATCTCTATCAAAATCAAAACTTTTTTGAAGAAATGTAAAAACTGATCCTCACATTCATAGGAAATTGTAAGTAGCCCTGAATAGCCGAAATATTTTTGAAAAAGAACATAATTGGACTATGCAGTAATACAAACAGTGTGGTACTGGCATAGGATTATCATATGGAACAAATGAGAAGTAACAATCTAGAAATAAACTCAGACATCGGTGGCCAAATGATTTTTGACCAAGGGTATCAATATCATTCAATAGGGGAAGTAAATTATGTCTTCAATAAATGGTAGTGGGACAACTGGATTTCCATATGCCAAAGAATAAAATTGGATCCCTCATGTCATATACAAATATTAACTCAAAATGTATCAATCGCCTAAATATTATACCTAACATCATAAAACTCTTGGGAAAAAACATAAAGGTAAATTTTCATAACCTTGGATATGGCAATGGATTATCAGATGTAACTCCAAAGTCATGAGCAACAAAAGAAAAATACAAACTAGATTTCACAAAACTTAAAAACTTCTGTGCATCAAAGGATATTGTCATGAAAGTAAAAAAACAATCTACAGAATGAAAAACTATATTTGCAAATTATACATCTGATAAGGATATAGTGTCTAGAATATATAAAGAACTCTCACAACTGAACACTCACACAAATCACTCAATTTTTAGAAAATATGGGCAAAAATATATAGGAAAAATTTGAATAAACTTTTCTCCATGTCTTCAGATATACAAATGACAATAAAGCCAAGAAAAGATACTCAACATCATTAGTCATTAAAAATGCAAATCAAAACCACAAGGTACTACTGCATACCTACTTGGATGGCTATAATAAAAAATATGGAAAATAACAAGTGTCAGCAAGGATGTGGAGAAATTGAAAACACTGTGCACTGCTGACAGGAATATAAAGTGTTACATTCACCTTTGAAAACATTTTGCCGTTTCCTTAAAAATTTAAACATACAATTCCTATGTGACCCAGCAATTCCCCTCCTAAGTATATATCCAAAAGAATTGAAAACAGGGACTCACACAGATACTTGGTTGCCATTGTTTATTAAAGAATCATTCACAATAGCCAAAAGCTGGAAACCATCCAAGCATTCAACAATGGATGAATGAATGAACAAAATGTGGTATATAAATAGAATGTAATATTCAACTATAAAAATGAAATTCTGATACATGCTACAACATGGACGAACCCTGAAAACATCACACTAAGTGAAGTCAATCAGACACAAAAAGACAAGTATTGTATGACTCCACTTATATGAAGTATGTAGAATAGAAAAATTCATAGAGACAGAAAGTAGTTTAGAGTTTATTAGGAGCTGAGGAGAGGATAGAAAGGTGAACTATTGCTTAATGTCTACAGTTAGTATGTGGGATGATGAAAGGGCTTTAGAACAATGTAGTGGTGGTGGTTGCACATAACTTTCAATGTAATCAATAGCACTCAACTGTATAGTTAAAAATGATTAAAATAGCAAATTTTTTTATAGATACATATTTCCTTTTAAATCACAATAAAAAAATAGTAGGTGCACGGATCAGACAGACCCGAACTCAAATTCTGGTTATATCAATTACTAATTTCATGACTTTTGAAAAGTTAACCTCCCTAAACTTCAGATTTCTTAATCATCAAAATAATTTTAAAAAACCATAATACCCTATTGGATTTGGATTATTTGAGGATTAAAATAAGGCAAATACATGTAATGTGCTTATCACTGTATCCAATAAGCAAAAGCTATTATTATCAAAAAATAGAAATCCAGGGTGCCTGGTTGGCTTAGGTGGCTAAGCAACTGACTCTTGATTTCAGCTCAGGGCATGATCTCACAGTTCATGAATTCGAGCTCCACATCAGGCTCTGCGCTGACAGTGCGAAACCTGCTTTGGGTTCCCTGTCTCCCTCTCTCTCTGCCCTGACCCCACTCACTATCTCTCTCTAAATAAATAAATATTTTAAAATAGAAATCAATCACATTACTTCCTTCAGCTTAAAACCTTCCACCATTCTCTGTTGTCCTTAGAATTAAATTAACATTTCTTACTATGACCTATAAAACCCTACATGATCTGATCCCTGTCTGCTTATCAAACTACGTCTTCTACCACTGTCCCCAGTGTCCACCCCAGCCACAATGAACTTCTTTCAGTTTCTTAAACATACCATCCAACTTGCTCTTATCTCAGAGACTGGAACTTATTGTTCTTCATGACTACAACATTCTTTCTCCAGCTCTACCCAAAGCTGGCTCTTTTTCAACATTTAGGTCATACCTACAATGTTACCTTTTTAGAGGGTTTCTAGCATAAACCCCTTTAAAGTTGCCCAGTACTATCTCCAACCCCAGCAGTCAACTATTAACAAATTGCACATTTTATTGTCTTCATAGCATTTATCATTTTCTAAAGTTATTTATCTATTTTTTACCTAAAAGTAAATAATTTATTTTATCTAATTATCTGCCTCCCGCCCCCTGCCACACCACTATAATGTAAGCTATACATGGGCAGAGACTTCATCTGTCCTGTTCACTGTACATGAAACAGTCTCTGGTATATTGTGGGACCAAATAAATATCTGTTTAATGAATCAATGGAGCTTCTTGCAATTGCACCTGCAGAACAAGCATTACTTTGGATCCAAATATGACCACAGCATCAAACTTCTGGACATGATTAGAAATAACTAATGTTAACTACCTCCCCATAAGTATATCATTACATCAACTCCTTTTAGTCAACTATTCTGGGCCACTTTTGCAAGTAAAATAACATTTTTATCTAAATTATATATAATACTATAAAGTTACCATTTACTGAGGACCATTTGCCAGTTGTTATATTATGCATTTTACATGCATTACTTCTTTAATTCCTCACAGAAGCCTCTGTTACTACTGTTATCTGCATTTTATAGATGAGGAATGAGCCTGAGGCTGAGAGAACTAACTTTCCCCAGGTTGCACAGCTAGAGATGAGGGAGACAAGATTCAAACCCAGATGTGACTCAAAAGTCCTTGCTTCTTTTTTTAAGTTTTTATTTAAATTCCAATTAGTTCACATAAAAGATAATATTAGTTTCAGGTGTACAATTTACTGATTCAACACTTCCATAAAACACCTGCTGCTAATCACAGTAAGTGCACTCCTTAATCCCCGTCATCTATTTAATCCATCCCCCATCCACCTCCCCTATGGTAAGCATCAATTTGTTCTCTATAGTTAAGAGTCTCTTTTTTGGTTTGTCTCTCTTTTTTCCCCTTTACTCATTTGTTTTGTTTCTTAAATTCCACATATAAATGAAATCATATGGTAGTTGTCTTTCTTTGACTTCTTTTTCTTAGCATAATATTGTCTAGCTCCATCTCCATCATTGCAAATGGCAAGATTTCATACTGTACACACACACACACACACACACACACACACACACATCCACATCTTCTTTATCTATTCGTCAGTCAATGGACATTTAGAATCTTTCCAAAATTTGGCTATTGTTGATAATGTTGCTATATGTCCTTGCTTCTAACTGAATACTATACTAGATTATGTTAAAGAAACTGAACCAGATTGAAATTCTGCCTTTTCAATTTACTACTTATTCTACCTTAAACAAAAAACTTCACTTCCTGGCTGCCAATTTTCTAATGTGAAAATAGACAATCTTGTGAAGCATCTATCATATATTTTATAAGAAAAAACAACAGCACACCACTGACTCACATCCCAAGACCCCAATTATGGGGTAGCAATAGTAGATTTAATTCAGTACCAAGTTACAAACTCTTTAGCCTGGCATTCAAGGCCCTCAGTCTCATCCCAATCTACTTTCTAGTCTCATATCCTGCACTCCTTGTATGAACCACTCATGCTCTAGCCATACCAGAGTATTCTATGTTCTTTGAATATCCCACACTTTTCATACTGTGCTTTTTCCTCATGTTATTTGCTCTACTTTTAACATTCTTTCTCCAACATCTCCTTATTGAAATTGCAAGACCTTAGCCAGTTGGTTCCTTCTCCTTCTAAGAGTGGGGGCTACTTGACATGCTCATATAGATCTAGTTGCCTCTCATTGATAAGAATAGATCTGCCATGGGTAAGACAGATTGAGAATTATGGCCCCAAACACTGAACTCACCACTGTGTCAATGTGGCTACTAGCCTGACTTTGACTTTGTGTCTCATTTGAGATATCATGATTTCCACCTGGTTCATAATACCCAGTTTCCACCTTGAATCTCAGTTGAGTCCCATACTAATTTACTATGCCTTAGTCCCTACATTGATAATCAGGTTTTCTAGAACTAGATCCTATTTGGTTCTTGACAATATTGACCACTACTATCACTCTCACACTCCTACCACCACTAAACTAGGCACCTTTCACCCTGCTAACAGATAATCCTGAAATCATCTACCTCCATTTCTAAATAATGCTGATTCCTGAGTCCTTGTTGCTACAAGGCTTTGACTAACACTAGATGGACCAACGCTGTTATGCTGTGGTCTCTCCAGACCCTAGGAATAAGAATTGGGCTATATTTTTAATACAGGAAAGATTTAAGTATGTTTCTACATGGAGGGGGAAAGTGAGAAAAGACAAGTGAAGATGATAGATACCAAGCTTGTATGGAAAGATAATGGGTAGGAGAAGGGCTCAGATGTTGTCTGACAGAAGAAGGAAGAAGGTAAAGATGGATGGGGATAGAGAGAATTTTGAAGATGGCCAGAGAATGAGTTGGTTTCATAATGGCATAGAGGAGACAAGAAACCATGGTCTTTTGATTATTAGAGTAAGGTACATACCTCTGAGCTCCTTTAAGCCAAGGATTGTCTTATTTGACTATATCCCTAGGACCTAGAACTGGAACTGGCTCAAGATACACTTGTTAAACTACCATATAATGTCAGAAGTCACAGATGAGTACAAAGGAAAGAGAATAAAATAATTTGTGAGTAGCTCTAATACATCACGCATAGTCTGGGCATGTGACTCCATGTAATCATCAGAGTTACCTTATAATATACATGATGATTGTTGTTTTACAAATGAAGAAACCAAATGTTAGAGAAGTTAAATGGCTTGCCCAAGGCCACACAGACAGTAGGAAATGGAATGAACTATCTAAAATCTAACCAATTCCCCTACCTAAAAGCTTTCAGTATTGGCTGCAAGTTTATACACCTTGACAGGACATACAAGATCCTTTGTGAGATGATCAGTGTGCACCTTGACAGCCTTCTATCTTTGCACAGGTTATGCCCTTTCCTCACACTCCATTCACTAGCTAAATGTACTTCATCCTTCAAGATTCTATTCCTGTGTCACATTCTCCAAGGTTTCTTTTCTAAGTTTTCTTCCATGCCTCATAGCCTACTCTTGGTTTGGGATTCCTCCTGTGCTCCCTCAGCACTGTGTACATAATGACAGAATTGAATACAGTGTGCTGTAATTGTCTATTTGCTGGTCTAGATTGTGAGTTCTTTGAGAGCAGGAACTATATTTCATTTATCTCTGTACTCCCAGAGATACGTAAGTAGCAGAGGTTGTTCTAAAGAGCAGGCGCTCAGTAAATGTTCAGTGAGAAAGAGAAAGAGTGTGAGAATAAAAAAAGAATGGGAAAAATAAAAGGAGATGGACACATAAAAGGAAGACTTGTTATGAACAGAATTATATGTATTATATTAGTATTTTAGTCATTCTAGGACATCCAATTACTATAAATATTGTCACTGTACCATTTTTAATAAGAGGATGCTATAATACCATTTACACACAGTATAACTGTTATAGAAGGAGAATAAATCATCATAGGAATTAAGTCCATAGGCAAACAACAGCTTTCTTTTTCTTCTCTAGTTTCATTTCTTAAGTATAATTTCAGCATTCCAGTCATAAAATTATTTTATCTATTCCAGGCATAAACTTTGAAGAGGAAACCAGCCTTCAATACTCATATTTCCAGCAAGGACAAGAGAGTTACCCCAAAAGTCCAATATTTCTTTCAGTTGTAAAAGAAACGCTGAGGTTAACTAATGTGGTGGCAATATCTTTCATAAATAAACAGAGTTGGAGTAAATAAAGAATAAATCATTTATGGAGATTGCTATTTCTTATCTTTCTTTGAGGATTTTTTCAGACATATATATATGTATATATACACACATATATACGTGTATATGTATATATGTGTGTATATATATGTGTGTGTGTATATATATATATAATTTAGTTTAGTGGATTGAAGGGGACACTGAGGCAAGAGTAACTGTCCAACCAAAAGTCTGAGTGTAATGTGGGCTTTGTACTCTTCCACCATGGCAGCTTCCTATAGACAAGCAACTAGATGAAGACCATACAAAATGCCTAGAGAACACCATGTCCAGACAACCAGAGCCAACAAACATCTGTCTTAGCTAGAGGAAATTAACATAAATTTCCAAAGGTTTAAGACATTGGATCTGGTTCAGCAAATCTCCCTGCTATGTGATGAGGAGGCTTTTTATCTGGGATCATTTGGGCTGGCAAGACCAGCTGTGTAATTGACAGCTGTTGTCCTTCTCTTCCTTCCACTTGGATGGGAATATGAGCTTATATAACTCTTCCACCACTTGTACCATTCCCTGGGGATCCCAGCATGCAGCACATACAGGGGTGTGAGCTTTTTATAGATAGTGTATTATTATTTGTATAGGAGGATGATGCTTCTGTCTGCAGGACATGGAACTCTGGAATTTAGCAACATATTCAGACTCTTCTTAATAAAGGCAGCAGCAATGATTTAATAATTTCTTGTTGGTGGTACAGAGAACAAATAAAAAACATAATAAATTAGCAAACTCAAAGCCATAGTATAAGATTTACTCTCAACACTACATACAAAATTCAGATTCAGTACCATTTTTAAGGTAAAGATAAATTAGGAAAAAGGAGATGGCAGAGCTCAGCAACTTTCCAGACAGCCGTAACATATGGGGTCAATGGTTTTCAATCTCTTCCCTGAGGGAAATTGCCTTACTGTTTTTTGCCTTTTGTCAAACAGAGATGGCAATACCACATGATCTTGCAGAGTTGAAGTCACTCATATAAATAAGACTAAGGTTATGAAGGGTTAAAAGAAATACTTATATAGACATTTTAAAAAGTGATAAAAGTGTACCTCAATAAAATGGAACTAATGTTTCAGTCCCAAGCATGTTTTATACACTATCTCATTTAATGTTCATAACAACCCTGTTAGATAAGTATAATGATAATCTAGGTTTTACAGATGAAACTGAGGCTCAGAGAGGTGAAATAATTTGTCCCATCTCACAGAACCAGTGAATGTAGCAGAGCTGATCTGTTTAGTTCTGAGTTCTGTGTGCCTTGATACTTGGTACTGCATATCACAATAGTTACAGACATGGACTATGAAACCAGACTACCTGTATTTACCTACCAGTTCTGTCCCTTTCTACCACGTGACTGTGGCATTATGTAACCTCCCTGTGCCTGAGGCTTTGGTTTTTTCTTATTTGTTATTGCTTGTTTTTTAATTTATTTTACTTGTTTTTTTCTTTTTTATTAAATAATAATTAACATACAGTGTTATGTTAGTTTTGGGTGTTTAATATAATTCAACAATTCTATACATTTCTCAGTGCTCATCAGGATAAATGTACTCTTAATTCCCTTTATCTACTTTACCCATTCCTCCTCCCACCCTCGCTCTGGCAACCACCAGTTTGTTTTCTGTATTTAAGAGTCTAGTTTTTGGTTTGTATTTTTTGCTTGTTTGTTCATTTATTTTCTCTCTTAAATTCCACATATGAGTGAAATAATATGTTATTTGTCTTTCTCTGACATATTTCACTTAGCATTATACCCTCTAGGCCCAACTATGTTCTTACAAATGTTTATATTAATTTTTTAAAAAGGAATAAATAAGAGTCTCTACCTCATAGTTTTAAGAATTAAATGAAATAATATCTGTGAAGTACTTAGAAGAGTATCTGGCACAAAATAAGCACCATGTAAATGTTTAACAAATAAACAACTATACATACAGAGTTGAAGTACCATAAAGTTAGAAGAGGTCATGAATCCTATCAATAACTCCACTTAACATACAACATAGCAACAGATGTCTTTCTGAAAGATCTTTGAGGAAAGCGGCGTTGACATTTTCCCTAACAACATAGAGCATTTAAATACTATTCCGTTCAGGAAGTAACTATCTCAGCTTGAATTTCAATCCCTCCTATTAGGATTTTGGACTACTTCCTCTTGTTCATCCCTTGGAAAAAATGGAAAACAGATGAGAATTGTAATGTGGGAAATGGAATCACAGCAAAACAACTTCAATTTTATGAGGAAAGGAGGAGGGCTGAAACCTCTCTCCACACCACTCCCAATTACCTCTTCTGTAATGATGAAGACAGGAATAGAAATAAAATCTTAGGTTTTAGTCCTGGTTCTGCTTCCACCTAGTTATTTGAAATAAGGCTAATTACTTCACCCCTCTTGCTTCAGCATTGTTATCTAGAAAATGAAAATAATTGATAAAGAGACCTCATCAATACTTAATGTTAAAATATCTTGAGAGAATATGACTTCATTAAAGTCCTACCAGGTAGTGTAGAGGTTAGTACTCAAACCCAAATGTCTTGATCCCAAGGCTCTTCTTACCACACATCTTCATTTCCATCAAAAGATCTTTTCTAACTCTCACCTTCTATCACCACTAACACTCAGCCAGGTCACAGTAGGTTGAATTATTGTTCCCAAATCTTCCCCCTTCCCTGTGTCATTCTACTTAATCATGTGACTTTGCAGTCCTCCCACTAGAGACAGAAATTATTGTACTGCTTAACTGATGTTAGTCTTAGCCATATACTTTGTTTTGGCCAATGTAATTTGTGAGAAAGTAACACTGTGAAGAGTTTCAAACCATAAAAGACCTCACATGTCTCTTGCTTACCAACCAAGGACTTCTGTCCTCATCATGAGAAGAATATGCCGCAGTAACCCCCTGATCTTTGAAAAATAGAGACACATAGAGCAGACCTAAATAGCATTTGTGGCCTGAGCCAAGCCATTTAAACCCATATGAGGTCAACAGAACTACCACAATCAACACATAGACATGTGAGCTAGAAATAAATGCTTAATGCTGTGTTCCACTGAGTTTGGGGATATTTTGTTATGCAGAATTATTAATGCAATAGCTAACCAAAATGCAAAGTTCCAACAGCTCCCAGAAAAGAATTTGGTGACTATTATAAATTTCTTCAGGGGATAACAATCAGAGGCCAAATTAAATTGTCATTCATATCAGCAGGCAACTTTATCTGGCAAAAATATCCCATTATTTCCTAGTATGAGAATTTATCCTTGAACTCAAACACCAGCTTACTGCAAACTGAGGCAGCCACTCTGGAAAACTGTGGAGGTTCCTCAAAAAATTAAAAATAGAATTACCCTATGACCCAGCAATAGCATTACTGGGAATTTATCCAAAGGATACAGGAGTGCTAATTCATAGGAGCACATGTACACCAATGTTTATAGCAGTGCTATCAACAATAGCCAAATTATGGAAAGATCCCAAATGTCCATCAACTTATGAATAGATAAAGAAGATGTGGTACACACACACACACACACACACACACACACACACACTGGAATACTACTCAGTGATTAAAAAGAATGCAATCTCGCCATCTGCAACAACTTAGATGGAACTGGAGGGTATTATGCTAAGTGAAATAAGTCAGTCAGAGAAAGACAGATAATCATATGATTTTACTCATATGTGGGATCTGAGAAACTCAACAGAAGACCATAGGGGAAGGGAAGAAAAAATAAGTTACAAACAGAGAGGGAGACAAACCATAAGAATCTCTTAAATATAGATAAACTGAGGACTGATGGGGGTAGGGGGTTTGGGATGGGGGAGGGGGTGATGGGCATTTAGGAGGGCATTTGTTGGGATGAGCACTGGGTATTGTATGTAAGTGATGAATCACAGGAATCTACTCCTGAAGCCAAGACTACACTGCATGTTAGCTAATTTGACAATAAATTGAAAAAAAATTTTCTTTTCCTTAAATGGGTATCCTTGCACTGTTATTCTTTAAACTGTACATAAACTAGGGGCGCCTGGGTGGCTCAGTCAGTTAAGCGGCTGACTTCGGCTCAGGTCATGATCTCGCAGTCCATGAGTTCTAGCCCCGCGTCGGGCTCTATGCTGACAGCTCAGAGCCTGGAGCCTGCTTCAGATTCTGTGTCTCCCTCTCTCTGCTCCTCCCCTGTTCATGCTCTGTCTCTCCCTGTCTCAAAAATAAATAAACGTTAAAAAAAACTGTACATAAACTATACTATAAATATTCTTTCATATGGATTAAATATTCAATGGAGAATGACATTACAAGTGTGGGAAAAAAAGAAACACCAGCTTAAAGTTCTTATTTCCCTGCCTCTCAATTTCCTCATATGCAAAATGAAGATAATAATACCACCTATATCAGAGTTATTGCAAAGCTCAAAAGAGACAATGTATAAAGTCCTAGTTTGGGCTTAAAGATTTTTCTTTTCTTTTACTGCCTCATAATGTCAACCCCTTGTATATAAGAGAGAAGTGTTTAAGAAGCAACTCAGAGGGCACCTGGGTGGCTCAGTCCATTAAGCATCTGACTCTTGATTTCGGCTCAGGTCATGATCTTGCAGTTCGTGGGTTCAAGCTCCACATTGGGCTCCATGTTGACAGCTCTAACAGTGTAGAGCCTGCTTGAGATTCCCCCTCTCTCACTCTCTCTGCCCTTTCCCTGCTCATGCTCCCTCTCTCTCTCTCTCAAAATAAATAAACTTTAAAAAAAGAAGCAACTCAGTACACTTTCTCTCTCATGCACAGAAGCTACACAAATAACTATGTTAAAGAAAAAATCTGTGGACATGCCATCCTGGGAGAGTACACTTTACTATGTGGAGATTTGTTTGCCAGGGAGTCTTCTTGGAGGAAAATCTGTCTTTGGAATATCGACTCCTCAAGAACCATTGTACCTGTTAGGACTGATGACATAATGCCTGTTAAAAGAATCCTTAGATATCTGCTTTAGTTACAACATAGGAAAACAGGGGGTGCCTGGCTGGCTCAGTCAGTAGAACATGTAGCTCTTGATCTCAGGGCTGTGAGTTCAATCCCAATGTTGGGTTTAGAGATTATCTTTAAAAATAATAAAATTGGGGGCGCCTGGGTGGCGCAGTCGGTTAAGCGTCCGACTTCAGCCAGGTCACGATCTCGCGATTGGTGAGTTCGAGCCCCGCGTCGGGCTCTGGGCTGATGGCTCAGAGCCTGGAGCCTGTTTCCGATTCTGTGTCTCCCTCTCTAACTGCCCCTCCCCCGTTCATGCTCTGTCTCTCTCTGTCCCAAAAATAAATAAACGTTGAAAAAAAATTAAAAAAAAAATAATAATAAAATTGGTACCATGTTAAAAAGAAAACCATAGGAGAAGAAATGAAAAGTATTACTAATTAAGTTGTCTGGAAAGATACTGGCTTAAATTAAAAAGAGACTTCTTGATTTTAAGACAAGTAATCTACAGACCTAGCCACTGTTTCCAACCTTGGTTTGTATTATTCATAAAACTTCAGAAGTGAAATAAACTATGTCGCTCATTCCCCTAATTTTTTTTCCACGTAAGGAATCTATAATGTACAGAGGTGCACTTGGTTCTGTATAAAAGGAAATGACTGAAGTAGGAAAGTGTTAAACATAGGCCATGACTTTGGACTTAGAAGGTTATCACAGCAGTATCCCCCTACATGAATTTTCAAAGATGTTGTTAAGATTATGAGTGATTTGGGTACACATAGTAGAGCTGAGCTCTGTCTAAAGTATCATAATTATTGAATATATATATATTTTTACATTTATTTATTTTTGAGAGACAGAGAGAGACAGAGCACAAGTGGGGGAGGGGCAGAGACAAAAGGAGACACAGAATCTGAAGCAGGCTCCAGGCTCTGAGCTGTCAGCTCAGAGCCCGATGCAGGGCTCGAACCCACAAACCACGAGATCATGACCTGAGCTGAAGTCGGACGCTCAACTGACTGAGCCACCCAGGCGCCCCAATTATAGAGTATCTTTGAAAGAAAGGTGTTTACATCTGAATAAGAGTAGGGTGACTTGGGTTCTGGTCCCATTTTGCCCATTAACAAGCTCTGTTCCTGGGGATGGTCATTTAAGCCTCTGTTTCCTCATTTGTAAAGTGACATGAGACTAATACCATTGAAGGTCCCTTCTGCTACCAAATATAAACTACAATGTGAATGAAGAAAAGCAAGTCAAATCAGGTTATTTATTTTAATTGAAAACGACAACATGGCTATTATGTATAGGCAGGAAAAACTCCATATAGTTTCTTAAAGTGATTAAGAGATTTTGCATCAGGACCAAATGTAATACAAAAAGCATGAAAGAGTCACAAGGATATGGGTTCTTTTTCTAGCTCTACCATTAGCTTACTGTGAGACCTTAGAGGAGTACCATTGCCTCTCTTGTTCTTTCATGTAGTCTTGCTTTGGAAGACAAGATATGATAAAAGTTCTACTGTAATAATCTACTTTGATTATTACATCAAAGTACTGTAGGCACACAACCAGAATTTCTATTTCCTGACCTTTGAGCATATTCCAGAGGTTTCTGGTTAGGACCCAAAATCTCTATCCCTAAAAGTCCATTTTGGAAGTTAACTGTAACCTAACAGCCATTCTTCTTCTTCCTTAGTAGTTTTTCAGATATCAGGCAGGTAGCAGTGTCCTCAGGGAAAGTAAGGCCAAGGGTGACTCTCTCTTCTTCAATTATTGCCTAGAATTTGGCTTATGACTCACTACTTGCCAATAAGAAATAAGGGGAAATCTGAGGGTGACTTTAGGAAGAAATTTTTCTGTCTGGATAAAATACAAAATATGTCATATGAGAAAATCCTTCCTCTTAGTTCCTGCTTGAAATGTTAATATTTAAGGGCATGATGTGTTGAGCTGTGTCAGCCATATTATGACCTTAAGACAAAGTCCAAGAGAATCACAGCAAGAATATCTAGAGGTCACTGATTGCAACATGGAACTGCCTAGATCCAGAGTTCTTAAATCAACAACAAATAATGTTATGAGGTATGATGGTTAGTTTTATGTGTCAATTTGGCAAGGCCATGGTACCTAGACATTTGGTCAAGCACTGGTCTAGACATTGCTGTGAAGGTAATTTTTAGATGCAACTGACATCTAAATCAGACTTTGAGTAAAGCAGACTACACCTTATAATGTGGATGGATTTCATCCAAGGTTTCAGGAGAAAAAAGTCTGAGGTTCCCCAAGGAAGAAGGAATGCCTTCAGACTCGAGCAGCAAATCAACTTTTCACTTATTTTCTGGGTTGCTGCCCTGTCCTACATATTTTGGATGTAACTGCCTGCACAATCACATTAAACAATTATTAATATAAGTCTCTCTCCACATAGACATGCATACAAATACGTATACATACATAGATACACACATCCTATTGTATCTATTTCTCTGTTTCTCATGAAAATTCTGACTGATACATAATCTAATTTGAGGAATGATTTTTTTTATGATTAGAAACACTTGTATACTTTTTTATTCAAATTTTATATACATTCGTTAATTAACACAGGGTATAATATTAGATACTCATGTAGGATTTAGTGATTCATCATTTACATACAACATCCAGTGCTCATCACAACAAGTACCTTCATTAAGACCCATCACACATTTAACCCATTCACCTACCCACCTCCCCTCTGGCAACCCACAATTTGTTTTCAATAGTTAAGAGTCTGCTTTATGGTTTGCCTCTCTCTTTTATCTTCCTTGTATGTTCATCTATTTGGTTTCTTAAATTCCACATATAAGTAAAATCCTATGGTATTTGTATCTCTCTGAATGCCTTATTTCAATTAGCATAATACTCTCTAGCTCCATCCACATCCTTGCAAATGGCAAGTTTCATTTTTTATGGCTTAGTAATATTCCAGTGTGTGTGTGTGTGTGTGTGTGTGTGTGTGTGTGTGCGCGCGCGCGCGTGTGTGTGTGTGTGTGTACACACACCACATCTTCTTTATCCATTTGGGCTCTTTCAATTATTTGGCTATTGTTGATAATATTGCTATAAACATCAGGGTGCATGTAGCCCTTCAAATCAGTATTTTTGTATCCTTTGGGAAAATATCCAGTAGTGCAATTTCTAGATCATAGGGGAGTTATATTTTTTTAATTTTTGAGGAACCTCCATACTAATTTCCAGAGTGACTGCACCAGTTTGCATTCCAACCACTAGTATAAGAGGGTACCCCTTTTTCTGCATCCTCCCCAATATCTGCTGTTTCCTTTGTTGTTAATTTTAGCCATTCTGACAGGTGTGATGTAATATCTCATTGTAGTTTTGATTTATATTTGCCTGATGATCAGTGATGTTGAGTATCTTTTCATGTGTCTGTTAGCCATCTATATGTCTTCTTTGGATATATGTCTATTCATATCTTCTGCACATTTTTTAACTGGATTCTTGTTTTCAGGGTGTTGTTTTATAATTCTTTATAGACTTTGGATAGTAACCCTTTACCAGAAAGGTCATTTGCAAATGCCTTCTTCCATTCCATACGTTGCCTTTTAGTTTTGTTGATTGTTTCCTTTGCTGTGAAGGAGATTTTTTTTATCTTTTTAAATTTTTTTTTAATTTTTACATTTATTTATTTTTGAGAGACAGAGAAAGACAGAGCATGAGCAGGGGAGGGACAGAGAGAGAGGGAGACGCAGAATCCGAAGCAGGCTCCAGGCCCTGAGCTATTAGCACAGAGCCTGACGCAGGGCTCAAACCCACGAACTGTGAGATCATGACCTGAGCCAAAGTTGGACACTCAACCAACTGAGCCACCCAGACGCCCCAAGACTTTTTTATCTTAATGAAGTCCAAATGGTTTATTTTTGCTTTTGTTTCCTTACCTCAGGAGACACATCTAGTAAGAAGGTGCTACAGGCAATGTCAAAGAGGTTACTGCCTGTTTTCTAGAATTCTTATGGTTTCTCGTCTCACATTTAAGTCTTTAATCCACTTTCAGTTTATTCTTGTGTATGGTTTAAGAACGTGGTCCAGTTTCATTCTTTTTCATGTTGCTATCCAGTTTTTCCAACACCATTTTTTGAAGAGACTGTCTATTTCCATTGGATGTTCTTCCTTGCTTTGGCAAAGATCAGTTATCCATATAGTTGTGCATCTATTTCTGTTTTCTATTCTGTTCTATTAATCTATGTGTCTGTTTTTATGTCAGTGGTATGCTGTCTTGATCACTAAAGCTTTGCAATATAACTTGAAGTCTGGAATTGTGATGCCTACAGCTTTTCTTTTCAAGACTGCTTTGGGTATTCGGGGTCTTTTGTGGTTCCAGACAACTTTTTGGATTTTTTGTTCTAGCTCTGTGAAAAACACTGATGGTGTTATAATAGATTTATAATAGATGTGTGTATTACTTTGGGTAATACAGACATTTTAACAATATTTATTCTTCATGAGTATAGAATGTTTTTCCATTTCTTTGTATAATCTTCAATTTCTCTCATAAGTGTTTTATATTTGGAGTAGAGATCTGTTACCTCTTTGGTTAGGGTTATTCCTCAGTATCTTATGGTTTTTGGTGCAATTGCAAATGGGATCAATTCCTTGATTTCTCTTTCTGCTGCTTCATTATTGGTGTATAAAATGTAATGGATTTCTGTACATTGATTTTGAATCCTGCAACATTAATGAATTTGCATATCAGTTCTAGTAGTGGTGAGAGATAACATCCTTGTCTTGTTCCTTACTGTAGGAGAAAGAATCTAAGTTTTTCCCCATTAAGGATTATATTAGCTATAACTCTTTAATATACGGCCTTGATGATGTTCAGGTATGTTCCTTCTAGCCCCACTTTCTTGAGATTTATTATCAAGAATATATGATGTAGTTTTTTAAATACTTTTTCTGCATCTATTAAGAGGATCACATGGTTCTTTTCCTTTCTAATGTGGTGAATCACATTAATTGATTTGGGAATATTTAACCACTTTTGCAACCCAGGAATGAATTCCACTTGATCATGGTGACTGAGTCTTTGAAAGTACTGTTAGATTCAACTTGTCAATATTTTATTGGGAATTTTTGCATCCATGTTCATAAGGGATATTGGCATATAATTCTCTTTTTCAGTGGGGTCTTAGTCCCGTTTTGGAATCAAGGTAATACTGGCCTCAGAGAATGAGTTTGGAAGTTTTCCTTCCATTTCTATTTTTTTGAAACAATTTGAGAAGAATACGTATTAACTCTTCTTTAAATGTTTGGTAGAGTTCCCCTGGGAAGCCATCTGGTCTTGGAATTTCCTTTATTGGGAGATATTTGATTACTGGTTCACTTATTTTGGTGGTTATCTGTCTGTTCAAGTTTTCTATTTCTTCCTGTTTCAGTTTTCATGGTTTACAGGTTTCTGGCTATTTATCCATTTTTTCCAGGTGGCCCAATTTGTTGGCATACAATTTTTCATAATACTCTCTTATAACTGTTTGTATTTCTGTGGTGTTGGTTGTGATCTCTCCTATCTCATTTGTGATTTTATTGATTTGAGTCTTTTCTCTTTTGTTTTTGATAACTCTGCTAGGAATTTTTCAATTTTATTAATTTTTCCAAAGAACCAACTCCTGGTTTCATTGATAGGTTCTATTGTTCTTTTTTGTTCTGTATCATTTATTTATTTTTTTAAACATTTATCCATTTTTGAGGGACAGAAAGAGACAGAGCAGGAGCAGGGGAGCAGCAGAGAGTGAGAAAGACACAGAATCCAAAGCAGGCTCCAGGTTCTGAGCTGTCAGCACAGGGCCCAACGCGGGGCTCAAACCCATGAACTGTGAGATCATGACCCGAGCCGAAGCTGGACGCTCAACCAACTGAGCCACCCAGGCGCCCCAACTATATCACTTATTTCTACTTTAATCTTTATTATTTGCCATCTTCTGCTGGATTTAAATCTCATTTGTTGTTCTTTTTCTATCTCCTTTAGGTGTAAGGGTAGGTTGTGTATTTTCAGATTTTTCTTGAGGTAGGCCTGATATACTACATACTTCCCTCTTATGACCACTTTTGCTGCATCCCAGATGTTTTTCATTAGTTTCCATGCACTTGTTATTTCTTCTTTAACTTCTTGGTTAACCCATTCATTCTTTAGTAGCATATTCTTCAACCCCCATGTATTTGCAGTTTTTCCGAATACTTTCTTGTGGCTGAATTCAACTTTCATAGCATTGTGGTCTGAAAATACACATGGTATTATCTCAATCTTTTTGTACTTGTTGAGGCCTAATTTGTAAACTAGTGCATGATCTATAGTTTAAAATCTAGTTTGCCTGATATAATTATGGATACTCCAGGATTCTTTTGATGTCCATATGCATGAAAAATATTTCTCCGTCTCTTCACTTTCACCTTCAGGTGTGTTTAGGTTTAAAATGAGTCTCTTGTAGGGGCGCGTAGGTGCCTCAGTTGGTTAAGTGTCCAACTTCAGCTAAGGTAATGATCTCATGGTTTGTGAGTTCAAGACCTGCATCAGGCTCTCTGCTGTCAGCAAGCAGCCTGCTTCAGATCTTCTGTCTCCCTCTCTCTCTGCCCCTCCCCACTCACACGCACATGTGCTCTCTCTCTTTCTCTCTCAACAATAAATAAATACTTAAAAAATAAATGAGTATCTTATAGGCATCATATAGACGAGTCCTGTTTTGTTATCCATCTGACACCATATGTCTTTTGATTGGAGCATTTAGTCCATTCACATTCAGAGTAATTATTGATAGATAAAAATTTAGTGTCATTTTATTAGTTCTTTTGTCACTGTTTCTGGAGATTTTCTTTGTTCCTTTCTACTCTTCTTCACAATCAAAGAGTCCTTTTAGTGGATGTAAACTCCTTTAGTTTTAGTTTATCTGGGAAACTCTTTATCTCTCCTATTCTGAATGACAGCCTTGCTGGACAAAGTATTCTTGGCTGTATAATTTTCCCATTCAGCACATTGACGCCACTCCTTTCTGGCCTTCCAAGTTTTGGTAGAAGTTCTGTTGCTAACCTTATTTGTCTTCCCTTGTAAGTTAGGGACTTCTTTTGTCTTTCTGGTTTTAAGATTTTTTTTTCCTTATCTCTATTATTATGTCTTGCCAATTTATTTGCAGCACATCTTGTTGTTGGTCTGCTTTACTTGATTTTGATGGGAGTTCTCTGTACCTAATAGATTTGTATGTCTGTGTCCTTCCCAAAATTACATAAGTTTTCAGCTTTAATTTCCTCTAAAAAAAATTCTGCCCCTTTTCTCACTTTGCCTTCCCCTTCCCCTTCAAGGAGTCCTATGATATAAATGCTATTACATTTCCATAAGTCTGGTTTCATGATCCAAGAATTTTCTTTCCATCTTGTGTTCATTATTTTACATAATTTTACAAAATTCTATTTTCTGTATCATTAATTCATTCCTCTGTTTCTTCCATCCTTGTGGGCATTGCATTCAGTTAGTTTTAAATTATGATTATTCAGTTTTCCATTTTTACCTGATTGGTTTTAAACTCTTTTATCTCTGAGATAAGGAACTCCCTGGTGTCTTCTATGATTTTCTCAAGCCCAGATAGTAAACTTATGATTGTTCCTTTAATTTCTATAGCAGATATATTATGTACATCTGTTTCCATTAGATCCCTGGCCATGACCTTTTCTTGTTCTTTCTTTTGGGATGAATTCCTCCATCTTGGCATTTTGTGTAAGTCTCTGCCTTCTTATGTGTGTTTGGAAAGCCTGTTATGTTTCCTGATCCTGAGAGTAATGGCTTTATGAAGGAGAGGTCATATAATCTCCAGGGTCTGGTGCTTCAAGAAGTGTATCCTGGGTATGCTGCTGTGTGTACTCGGGTGCTGTGTTATGGCTGCTCCATCCCTTAAGTCAGTCCTCTGAAAACTTTATTCCTGCTTGCAGTGAGTAGTGTTTGGTCCTTGACCAGAGTGTGGTGAGTTTCAACTAGGTTGCTCTGGTCTGCCTGTTAAAAGACACCTGATGGTATTTCCACTAGAGTTGAAGCTTTACAGAACCCTATGGTCAATAGATATAGTGTGTGTGTGTGGGGGGGATATGTGCTGGTCTTCTGAAGCTGTGCTGAAGAAGGACCCTGCTGTGCTGGTTCTCAGGACCACCTAGGAGTTGGTGGAAGAAAGTCAGGCAGCCAGTGTTGGCACTGTGCTGTTTATTGAAGATAGCTTATGCTGAGGGGCTGGGAATGGAAAGGGTAACAGCCAGCTCCTTCGTCCTGGAGATGAGAGCGTATGCTTCTTGCTGTCAGGGAAGCCCTCCCAAAAGACTGAACAATTAAATCTGTGCATCTTAGCTTTATTTTATTTTATTTTTTTTTCTTATACAGCTTTTTATTTGTGTACATTTATTTTACACAGTGCTTATTTTATACATTTGGTTTTCTAAATTTTATTTAAATACAGGTTAATTAACATATAGTATAATAATGGTTTCAGGAGTAGAATTTAACGGTTCATCTCTTACATATAACACCCAGGGCTCATCCCAACAAGTACCCTTCTTAATGCCCATCACCTATTTAGCCCAACACCCCACCCAAACACCACTAAAGCAACCCTTAATTTGTTCTCTATATTTAAGAGTCTCTTATGCTTTGCCTCCCTGTTTTTATCTTATTATTCCTTCCCTTCCCCTATGCTCATCTGTTGTTTCTTAAATTCCACATATAAATGAAGTTATATGATATTTATCTTTATCTGACTTTTTCACTTAGAATAAATTCTAATTCCATCCACATTGTTGGAAATGGCAAGATTTCATTCCTTTTGATTGCCAAGTAATATTCCATTATATATATATATATATATATATATACACACACACACACACACACACACACACACACACAAAACTACATCTCTTTCCATTCATCAGTTGACAGACATTGGGGCTCTTTCCATAATTTGGCTATTGCTGATAGTGCTGCTATAAACATTGGGGTTCATGTGCCCCTGAATCAGCATTTTTATATCCTTTGCATAAATACTTGGCATAATTGCTGAGCTGTAGGGTAGCTCTATTGTTATTATTTTTTTTTATACTCAAGTTAGTTCAGATACAGTATAGTTTTGGCTTCAGGAGTAGAACCCAGCAATTCATCTTTTACATATGACATCCATTACACATCCTGAAAGTTGCCCTCTTTAATACCTGTCACCCATTTAACCCACCCACCCCCATCAACCCTCAGTTTGTTCTCTGTATTTAAGAGTCTTTTAAGGTTTGCCTCACTCTCTGTTTTTTATCTTATTTTTCCTTTCTTTCCCCTATGTTCATCTGTTAAGTTTCTCAAATTTTAGACAGGAGTGAAATCATATATCTGCCTTTCTCTGACTAATTTCACTTAGCATAATACATTCCAGTTCCATCCACGATGTTGCAAATGACAATATTTCATTCTTTTTCATCAACAAGTAGTATTCCACTGTGTGTGTGTGTGTGTGTGTGTGTGTGTGTACTCACATACATACACCACATCTTCTTTTTTATTATTTTTTTTAAATTTTTTTTCAACGTTTATTTATTTTTGGGACAGAGAGAGACAGAGCATGAACGGGGGAGGGGCAGAGAGAGAGGGAGACACAGAATCAGAAACAGGCTCCAGGCTCCAAGCCATCAGCCCAGAGCCTGACGCGGGGCTCGAACTCACGGACCGCGAGATCGTGACCTGGCTGAAGTCGGACACTTAACCAACTGCGCCACCCAGGTGCCCCACCACATCTTCTTAATACATTCATCAGTTGATGAACATTTGGGCTCTTTCCATAATTTGGCTATTGTTGGACACTTGGGCTCTTTCCATAAATTGGCTATTGTTGATAGCAATGGTATAAACATTGGGGAGCATGTGCCTTTTCTTAAGGAACCTCTATACTCTTTACTAGGGTGGCTGCAGCAGTTTGCATTCCCACCAACAGTGCAAAAGGGTTCCCCTTTCTCCACATCCTCACCAACATCTGTTTTTTCCAGAGTTGTTAATTTTCACCATTGTGACAGGCGTGTGGAGGAATCTCATTGTGGTTTTGATATTTATTTCTCTGATGATGAGTGACATTGAGCATCTTTTCATGTGTCTGTTAGCCATCTGGATGTCCTCTTTGGAAAAGTGTCTGTTCATGTCTTTTGCCCATTTCCTTACTGAATTGTTTTTTGGGTGTTGAGTTTGAAAAGTTCTTTATAGATTTTGGATACTAACCATTTAATGGATATGTCATTTGCAAATATCTTCTCCCATTTTGTATATTGCCTTTTAGTTTTGTTGATTGTTTCCAAAACTGTTCAGAAGCTTTTTATATTTATGAGGTCCCAATAATTTATTTTTGCTTTTGTTTCCCTTGCCTCCAGAGACATGTCTAGTAAGATGTTGCTATGGCTAATGTGAAAGAGAGTTTTGCCTGTTTCTACTGTAAGATTTTGATGGTTTCCTGTCCTACATTTAGTCTTTCATCCATTTAGAATTTTGGTGTCTGTGTGTATGGTGTAAGAAAGTGGTCCAGGTTCATTCTTCTACACGTCGCTGTTCAGTTTTCTCAGCATCATTTGCTAAAGAGACTGTCTTTTTTCCCATTAGATATCATTTCCTGCTTTGCCCAAGATTAATTGGCTCATTTATGTGTTCTGGATTCTGTTCCATTGGTCTATGTGTCTGTTTTTGTGCTAGCACCATACTGTCTGAAGGATTAGAGCTTTGTAATACAGCTTAAAGTCCAGAACTGTGATACCTTCAGCTTTGGTTTTCTTTTTCAACATCATTTTGGCTATTAGGGATCTTTTCTGGTTCCATACCAGTTTTAGAATTGTTTGTTCTAGCTCTGTGAAGAATGCTGGTGTCATTTGAACATGGATTTCATTGAATGTGTAGATTGCTTTGGGTATAATATACATTTTAACAATATTTGTTCTTCCAATCCATAAGCATGGAATGTTTTTCTATTCCTTTGTGTCTTCTTCAAATTCTTTCATAAGTTTTCTACAGTTTTCAGCATACAGATCTTTTACTTCTTTGGTTAGGTTTATTCCTAGATATTTTATGGGTTTTGGTGAAATTATAAACAGGATTGATTCCTTAACTTCTTTTTCTGCTGCTTCATTATTGATGTATAGAAATGCAACCAAGGAGCACCGTCTGGATGGTTCAGTTGGTTAAGCGTCCAACTTTGGCTCAGGTCATGATCTTGTGGTTCATGAGTTTGAGCCCTGTGTCAGGCTCTGCCTAGAGCCTGCCTGGGATTCTGTGTCTCCCCCCCTCTCTGCCTCTCCCCAACTCATTCTCTCTCTCTCTCTCTCTCTCTCTCTCCCTCTCTCTCTCTCTCTCTCTTTCTCTCTCTCAAAAATTAATAAACATTTTAAAAATTTTTAAAAAGAAATGCAACTGACTTTCTGTACATTGATTTCATATCCTGTGACTTTGATGAATTTATATATCAGTTCTAGCATTTCTTTGATGGAATCTTTTGGGTTTTCCATGTAGAGTATCACATAATCTGCCAAGATTGAACATTTGACTTCTTCCTTGCTGATTTGGATGCCTTTTATTTCTTTCTGTTGTCTGATTGCTGAAGCTAGGTCTTACAATACTATGTTGAACAACAGTGGTGAGAGTGGACATCACCGTCATGTTCCTGACCTTAGTGGGAAAGTTCTCAGTTTTTCCCCAATGAGGATATTAGCTATGGGTGTTTTGCATATGGCCTAGGTTTGTTTTTTTTTTTTTTTTTAATCACTGTTCTCATACTATCTGTGTCTGGGTTGCTTGCCTACCATGAGAAGTGTAGTGAACTTTGGGCTCTACCCCAGCCAGGCTGGCTAACTTTTAAAATTCCAAACTTTAGGTACCCAGTGTGGCAGGGACCTCTACTGGTCTTTGGGGGGAGGGTCTTGCTGCACTGGGATTGATGCAGGTTTGACCCAGAAAGGCAGTTACATCAGAGCACAGGAATTAAGTTTGGAGCAAAGCCCACTAAAGAGACAGTGTCCAGGTTAGGCACCCTAAGCAGTCATCTCTGCACCCATGCTGTGGGGCAGGGGAGGGAAATGGTGCCCAGTAGCTACTTTATACCTGGAAAGGCAATGCCACCTCTCTCAGATGCTCTCCAAAACAGGGGAACCATCTCTTCCAGTGTGTTTCAGGTGATCCACAGATCGTACCCTCTGACCCCAGGTTACCTGCCTGACTTCTCTACAGGATCACAGCACTGCTGTGAGGGCTCTATACCAGCTACGCCGCGGACCTCTGAAACTCCAGTTTTTGAGCCCCAAGGTTGCAAAAATCTCAGACCCTCTCATTTCCCACTCAATCGCTTTAGGGAAATGTTTTCCTTGAGTGATTCCTTATGTGCTCCTCTCCCTCACCTCTTTCCAGGACCACCTCCCCCTCCCCTCTGGGACACCCTGAGATACATTTCTCTTCCAAACCAAGTTTCCTATACACACCTTCTACCTTTCATGATGTGGCCTCCTTTCTCACTCTAATTGTGTAGTTTTTTCTGTCAGTCCTCAGATCAATCTCATGGGTAATCAGAATGATTTGTTATTTATCTATTCAAGGGATGTTATTTATCTGTTCAAGGGATGAAGCAAGCCTAGGGTCCTCCTAATACTCTGCCATCTTAGGTCACCAGGAATGATTTTTTGCTTCAAGTTAACAAGAAGCCTAATTGATTCATTCAGTCACTTTGTTCTTGGCTAGTTATTATTACTCTTGAACATCTTACTAAGGAAAAACATCTTCAATGCCCATGGAATTTAAAGTATCAACAAATCAATTTATTCATGCAAATTAGCAGTTAAGAATTTACCTGCTACCTGTGCTGCAAGGCATTCAATTTTAAGCTTTTCTGGTTAATAGCTAGAGCCAAACAGCAAGAACAGAACTGTACCCACACAATACAAGATGAATAAAATGACTTTGGATACCCTTTGTCTGAGTATTAGTCTTGGCTGAGTATTAGTCTTGGCTGTACTATTTTGTACCTGTGTGACCTTGGACAAATCCTTACCCTCTCTGGTCCTTGGATTCTTCATCTGTAAAATAGGCATAATATAGTTTTCACAGGGTATTATGAGAACTAAATGCCAGTACAGACTGCAATGCATAGTACTACTGAACAAACGTTACCTCCCCTACTTTCCCCTACACACAAAATTCTTTTTTATATTGAAGTTTATTTGAAACACAACATTACATTAGCTTCAGGTGTACAACTTACTTATCAAATCTATACATTATGCTATGCTCACCACAAGTGCAGCTAGCATCTGACACCATACAATGCTATTAAAATACCATTGACTATATTTCCTATGCTGTACATTTCATCCCTATGACTTATTAATTCCATAACTGGAAGCAGTTTTCTGCCATTCCCCATCATTCACTTTACCCTTTTTCCTACCCCTTCCCCTCTAGCAATCACCAGTTTGTTCTCTGTATTATGTATTTGTTGTTTATATTATTTTTAAGATTCCAGATATAAGTGAAATCATATGGTTTTTGCCTTTCTCTGATTTCACTTATCACAATAAACTCTAGGTCCATCTATATTGTCACCAATATAAAAGCTCATTCTTATCATGGCTGAGTAGTATTCCACTATTCAACAATAGTTTATAGTTTTCAGAGTACAGGTCCTACAACTCTTTGGTTAGGTTTATTCCTAAGTATCTTATGGTATTTGGTACAATTGTAAATGGGATTGATTCCTTAATTTCTATTTCTACTGTTTCATTATTAGTGCATAGAGCTACAGCACATTTCTGCACATTGATTTTGTATCCTTCAACTTTACTGCATTCATTTATCAGTTCTAGTAGCTTTTTGGTGGATCTTTCAGGTTTTCTACATATAGCATCATGTCATCTGCAAATAGTGAAAGTTTTACTTCTTCCTTACCCATTTAGATGCCTATAGGACATGCAGTACTATGTTGAATAGAATTTGTTAGAGTGAACATTCTTGTCTCACTCTCGATATTAGGAGAAAAGCTCTGTTTTACCCATTCATGATGATATTATCTGTGAGTTTTTCATATATAGACTTTACTAAGTTGAGAGATCTTGAAAGCTTTTACCATGAATGGATGTTATAATTTGTCAAATACTTTTTCTGCATCTATTAAGATGACCATATGGGTTTTATGCTTTCTTGCATTGATGTTATGTATCACATTGATTGATTTGAAAATATAGAACCACTCTTGCAATCTGGGAATAAATCTCACTTGATCAGGGTGAATAAATTTTTTCAATGTATTGTTGGATTCGGTTTGCTAGTGTTTTGTTGAGGAATTTTGCATCTATATTCATCAGAGAAATTGGCTAGTTATTTTCATTTTGTGGTGTCTTTATCTGGTTTTGGTTTGGTATCATAGAATGAATTTGAAAGTCTCCCTTGTTCTATTTTTTGGAATGGTTAGAGAAGAATAGGTGTTAACTCTTCCTCAAATACTTCACATAAACCGCTAGTGAAGCCATCTGGTCCTGGATGTTGGTTTCTTGGGAGTTTTGTGATTACTGATTCAATATCCTTGTTGCTAATTGATCGATTTGAATTTTCTATTTCTCCCTGTATCAGTTTTGGTAGGTAATATGTTTCTAGGAGTTCATCCATTTTTTCTATGTTGTCTAATATGTTGGCATATTTTTTGTAATACCCTCTTACAGTTGTTTGCATTTCTGTATTGCTGATGCAATTTCTGCTCTTTCATTTTTTAAGTTATTTGGTTTTCTCTCTCTCTCTCTCTCTCTCTCTCTCTCTCTCGATGAGTCTGTTAAGACGTTTATCAATTTTGTTGATATTTTTAAAGAACCAGCTCCTGTTTTTTTTGTTTTTACTATATATATACGTTGGTTTTGCAGTTTCTATATCATTTATTTATGGTGTAATCTTTACTATTTCCTTCCTTCTGCTGCTTTAGCATTTTTCTTTTCTAGCTCCTTTAGGGTTAAAGTTAGATCTCTTTTTGAGGATTCTTGTTTCTTGACATATGCCTGTATTGCTATGAACTTCCCTCTTAGAAATGTTTTTCCTGCATCCCGAAGGTATTGGACTATTTTGTTTTTATTTTCATTTGCTTCCATCTACTTTTGTTTTTTTCTTTAATTCATTTAATCTTAAATCTACAATCTAATTCAAGGGGTTATGGGCTCTTGATTTTCCTCATTTATTTTCCTCTCCAGGGGTAAGTTTGGAACCAGCTGCTATCAGGGACAGAGTTGCAAGCTCACTTAGGTCCAGTTCATTTGAACACAGTCCTGCTTGTAATTACACACATGCCTTTAAATAGTTCAAGTAGAAAGGTAACTAAGGTGAAAAGGATGGGAATATTCCTCTCATTTTGATTACAAAATGAAGGAAAAATCTTTTGATGTCACTCTCTTCTATGATGCAACTTTCTTCAGCTCTAATGAATGATGGCAAGGGAGATGAAAAACAGATGTGATTGCCTTCTGAGATATAGTCTTTTCAACATCACAGACAGCTAAGATGATATTCCCCCTTTAATTCTCTCTTCTTCAACCTAAATGCAGACATTTTTCTATTTTGGGGGATAGGTTACCTTATAAAAATTTTTTATCAGTAACATTATCCTAAGAGAAGTAGGGGGATCCATACTTCCCACGTCTCTCAAACAAAGATGTACTGAAGCAAAAGGACTTTGAACACCAGACTCTGGGAGGAAAAGAGACTGAATCTACCAGGAAGAAAATAGGAAAACTGGAGGAAAGATAGGTGGGTGACTGCGAACTGGGGTAGACAAAAAAGGTCGTGTGAGCACAGAGGGGAGGGACCCTCTTCTAAGGAAAGACAAATGGAAGCTAGGAAAGTGTAGGACTGTATCTGGACAGAAGAAAGACCCTGAACTGGGACTGAGAGGGATCCTATCTCTAACTTCGGAGTTTTCTTAAGTCTGGGACTGGCTCCCTGTTCCTGCACCTGGGGAGGAGGTGAGCCAGGCCTGGGTGCAGTGGTAGCTCAGGGGCTCAGTCTGCAGTTGGAGAAAGTAGTCCCCTCCCTGGAGGGCTGCACAATAGTACAAAGCTTGTGTCCACCACCCCCGGGGTCAGTGGCTGGGCAAAAGGCACAGTCCACAGTAGGAGAAAGCTGCCCCCTCCCTGGAGTGCTGTTGGAGAAGACAAAGCCAGCCTGTGTCTGCCTGGGTCTGCCACCCCCAGGGCTCAGTGGCTAGTTCTGCTGCACAGTCTGCTATATTAAAGGGGGGGGGGTCATATACTGTCCAGGGCCTGGCCCTTCAGGAGGTATTTTTTAAGAGATTGTTACTTGCTCTCTATTGTCATGACTTTCGTTATTTTATTACCCTACTCGTAGTGATATTTTGGACCCTCCACCAGGTGTGCTTTGATTTGTTGCTTGGAGTAGCCCTGTAAAGGAAAACAGATAGACAAACAGAAGACAAAAACATGCATACACACATACAAATAACACAAACAAACAAATAACATAGTCAAAAAACTAAAAACAAAAAACCCCAAAACACTGATTACAAGTAAAGAACAGGGTAGAAGTGGTGCTGGTGATATAGCAAAATACAAGGATAAAGAGAGAATTCTGAAAGTAGCTAAGGATAAACGGAGCTTAACATACAAAACCAGACTGAAAACAACTAGAGATAAGTGGGCCTCAACATACAAAGGGAGACACATAAGGGTAGAAACATACATAAGTAGACTGAAAACAACTAGGGATAAATGGACCTTAACATACAAAGGGAGACACATAAGGGTAGTAGCAGACCTATCTAATGAAACTTGGCAGGCTTGAAAGGCATGGCAGGAAATGTTAAATGTGATGAACAGGAAAAAATGTGCAGCCAAGAATCCTTTATCTAGCATATGTCATTCAGAATAGAAGGAGAGATAAAGGTTTTCCCAAAAAACAAAAACTGAAGGAATTCACCACGAAACCAAGAGAGATCCTAAGGGGGACTCTATGAGTGAAATGTTGCAAGGACCACAGTACCAGAGACATCACTACAAGCATGAAACCCACGGATATCACGACTCTAAACCATATATTTCAATAAACACTGAATGTAAATGGACTAAATGCTCCAATCAAAAGTCATAGGTTATCAGAATCAATAAAAAAAAATGACCCATCTATTTGCTGTCTACAAGAGACTCATTTTAGACCTGAGGACACCTTCAGATTGAAAGTGAGGGGATGAAGAACTATCTATCATGCTACTGGAACTCAAAAGAAAGCTGAAGTAGCTATACTTATATCAGACAAACTAGACTTTAAATTAAAGGCTGTAATAAGAGATGAAGGAGGGCATTATATGATAATTACAGGGTCTATCATCAGGAAGAGTTAACAATTATAAATGTGTATGCACAAAAATTAGTAGCACCCAAATATATGAAGCAATTAATCACAAACATATGCAACCTTATTGATAAGAATGTGGTAATTGCAGAGGACTTTAATACTCCACTTATAACAATGGATAGATCATCTAGACAGAGAATCAATAAAGAAACAATGGCCCTGAATGATACATTGTACCAGATGGACTTTATAGATATATTTAGAACTCTGCATCCCAAAGCAACAGAATATACCTTCTTCTCGAGTGCACATAGAACATGCTCCAAGATAGATCACATACTGGGTCACAAAACAGCCCTTTGTAAATATAAAAGAACTGAGATCATACCATGCACACTTTCAGATCACAATGCTATGAAGCTTGAAATCAACCACAGGAAAATGTCTGGAAAACCTCCAAAAGCATGGAGGTTAAAGAATACCCTGTGAAAGAATGAATGGGTCAACAAGGCAATTAGAAAAGAAATTTAAAAATATATGGAAACAAATGAAAATGGAAATACAACAATCCAAACGCTTTGGGATGCAGCAAAGGCAGTCTTAAGAGGAAAATACATTGCAATCCAGGCCTATCTCAAGAAACAAGAAAAATCCTACATACAAAATCTAACAGCACACCTAAAGGAACTAGAAGCAGAACAGCAAAGACACCCCAAACCCACTGTAACAAGAGAAATAATAAAGATCAGAATAGAAATAAAAAATATAGAATTAAAAAAAACAGTACAGCAGATCAATGAAACCAAGTGTTGATTTTTGAAAAAATAAACAAAATTGGCTACAAAACCTGTAGCCAGGCTTCTCAAAAAGAAAAGAGAGAGGGGCGCCTGGGTGGCGCAGTCGGTTAAGCGTCCGACTTCAGCCAGGTCACGATCTCGCGGTCCGTGAGTTCGAGCCCCGCGTCAGGCTCTGGGCTGATGGCTCAGAGCCTGGAGCCTGTTTCCCATTCTGTGTCTCCCTCTCTCTCTGCCCCTCCCCCGTTCATGCTCTGTCTCTCTCTGTCCCAAAAATAAATAAAAACGTTGAAAAAAAATTAAAAAAAAAAAAAAAAGAAAAGAGAGAGGAACCAGATAGAAAAAATCACGAATAAAAATGGAATTATTATAACGAATCCCTCAGAAATACAAGCAATTACCAGAGGAAACTATGAAAAATTATATGCCAAAAAACTGGACAACCTGGAAGAAATGGACAAATTCTGAAAAACAAACACACGTCCAAAACTCAAACGGGAAGCAATGGAAAATTTGAACAGACCCATAAATAGCGAAAAAATTGAATCAGTTTTCAATAATCTGGGTTCAAAGACCCCGAATAGCCAAAGTAATATTGAAGAAGAAGACCAAAGCAGGAGGCATCACAATCCCAAACATTAGCCTCTACTACAAGGCTGTCATCATCAAGACAGCATGGTATTGGCACAAAAACAGACACATAGACCAATGGAATGGAATAGAAACCCCAGAACTAGACCCACAAAAGTATGGCCAACTAATCTTCGACAAAGCAGGAAAGAATATCCAATGGAAAAAAAGACAGTCTCTTTAACAAATGGTGCTGGGAGAACTGGACAGCAACATGCAGAAGGATGAAACTAGACCACTTTCTTACACCATTCACAAAAACAAACTCAAAATGGACAAAGTACATGAATGTGAGACAGGAAACCATCAAAACCCTAGAGGAGAAAGCAGGAAAAAACCTCTCTGACCTCAGCTGCAGCAATTTGTTACTTGACACATCCCCAAAGGCAAGGGAATTAAAAGCAAAAATGAACTATTGGGACCTCATGAAGATAAGAAGCTTCTGCACTGCAAAGGAAACAATCACCAAAACTAAAAGGCAACCAATGGAATGAGAAAAGATATTTGCAAATGACATATCGGACAAAGGGCTAGTATCCAAAAATCTATAAAGAGCTCACCAAACTCCACACCTGGAAAACAAATAACCCAGTGAAGAAATGGGCAGAAAACATGAATAGACACTTCTCTACAGAAGACATCTAGATGGCCAAGAGGCACATGAACAGATGCTCAACATCGTTCATCAGGGAAATACAAATCAAAACCACACTGAGATACCACCCCACGCCAGTCAGAGTGGCTAAAATTAACAAATCAGGACACTGTAGATGATGGAGAGGATGTGGAGAAACAGCAACCCTCTTGCACTGGTGGTGGGAATGCAAATTGGTGCAGCCGCTCTGGAAAGCAGTGTGGAGGTTCCTCAGAAAATTAAAAATAGACCTACCCTATGACCCAGCAATAGCACTGCTAGGAATTTACCCAAGGGATGCAGGAGTGCTGATGCATAGGGGCACTTGTACCCCAATGTTTATAGCAGCACTTTCAACAATAGCCAAATTATGGAAAGAGCCTAAATGTCCATCAACGGATGAATGGATAAAAAAATTGTTGTTTATATACACAATGGAATACTATGTGGCAATGAGAAAGAATGAAATCTGGCCTGTTGTAGCAATGTGGATGGAACTGGAGAGTGTTATGCTAAGTGAAATAAGTCATACAGAGAAAGAGAGATACCATATGTTTTCACTCTTATGTGGATCCTGAGAAACTTAACAGAAGGCCATGGGGGAGGGGAAGGAAAAAAAAAGGCTAGAGAGGGAGGGAGCCAAACCATAAAAGACTCTTAAAATCTGAGAACAAACTGAGTGTGGATGGGGGGTGGGAAGGAGGGGAGGGTGGGTGATGGGTATTGAGGAGTGCACCTGTTGGGATGAGCACTGGGTGTTGTATGGAAACCAATTTGACAATAAATTTCATATTAAAAATAAATGAATAAATAAATAAATTAATTAATTAAATTTTTGAAAACTAACATTACCATATGAGCCTGTGTAGGTACATTCCTAAATTGATTGAGGAAAAGGGCCTACTGTATGCCAAATACTTTACATACAGGATCTCATTTGGTATTAAGTAGAGTTGTTTTCTGTTTTTAAGACAGATTTGTTTCTAGGATAACTGTTTTTTTCCATACATGGGATAGAGACAAGTTTGCTGAAACAAACTTTCTTACATCTTTCTGATTCAGCCTACCTTTTGTTTTCCTTGGATGGGGAGCACTGAAAATTCATTAACACTGCTGGTCATACCTAAGTTGGTATAACCACTTTGGAGATCAATTCGGCAATATATCTAGGAAAGATGTACATGTCCTACAACCCAAAATTTCTATTTCTAAGCTTCTACTGTGGAAAAAAAATGAACGTGCAAAAGACATGTACAACACTTTTTGTGGGAGTATTGTTTGTACTAGCATAAAAAAGAGAAGTAACTTTTTTATCAATCAACAAAAGAATGCTTAAAGAAATCACAGTATATTCTCACAGTGGAATACCATATAGCAATAAAAATGAAGGAACTTATGTTAAATATATAAACACAGATGAATTTCACATACATAATATTGAGTGGAAAAACAGAGTACAAAAAGAATAAATGAATTATTTCTTTTTTATAAACATGGAAAGCAATAATAGCAAACACACATAATGCTTACTGTGTATAAGATACTGTTCTAAGCATTATATACAAATTAAAACTTATTCACAATAACTTTTTAAAGTTTGATACCATTATTCATGTCATACAGATAAGTAAATTAAAGCCCAATATAAGTGACTTTCTTAAATGCAACAGATAGTATGTCGAAGAGCCAGGATGCAAACCCAGGTGGTCTGGCTCCACAGTCCAGTTCAACCACTATATTATGCAATATAATACTATATATTGCTTAGGGAAAGTCACATATGGAGGGGAAGGAAGGGAAAGTCCTAGAAAGGGATGAAACTCCTTACATAAATATAATCAGAAAAATAAACCCACAGATCTTCCCTCAACCACTGTATCCTTATATGTATGTACACACAAGACTTTCAGTGAAAGATATGATGAAAGGAAATTTTAGTATTTTAACATTGTTTTACGAATCTTTCCAAAATTGTAACATATAAAGAGGCTTGGGAAGATGGTGTAGTAAGAGAGCCCTAAGCATCTCTTGTCCCACATATACAATTAGATAACATACACATGAGCAGAAATAACCCAGGAAACAACCTAAAAGCAGGCAGAACAAACTCCATAACTAAAAGCAAATAGGAGGCCACATAGAAGAAAGTAGAAAAGGTGAAGATGCAGTCTGGGAGCAAAATGGGCCTTGGTAATCTGCATTGGGGAGGGTGCTGGTGCTACACAGATGGGAAAAAACAGATTTTCATACCAGTGGGCACACTTGGGAAAGAAGAATCCCCATATTTGGCTTTGAAAGTGAGAGTAGCTGAATTTCATGAATTCCTACACGAGCAAAATGTAAAGCCTGGAATTTTAAAAATCAGTGGGCTCAGCTCTGGTAGCACTCTGAGGGCATGAGGATAGCCACAGAAGGATAGCACCAAAATCAGCATGTACAGATGCTGCATTGAACCAGTAATTTGAAAAATGCTGGGGGCAGACGGGAGTGAGAGTGATTTACTCATTTCAGAGCAGAGCCTGGAGAGGCAGGGATCACAGAGAAACCAGTCCAAACACAATGGACCTATAAGTGATATCTCCCTCCCCTGCCCTGCAGCATAAATATAGGGCCACTAGTGGGGACTAGCATGACACTCATACTTACTACTTAACTTACCCCAAATCCCATCCTATCACATTTCAGCAAGATCTGCCCTTCCAGTCACACTTGCCTCAGACCTGGCACTTTGGGCCCTCACCCCCAGAATACTGGTGCAAACCCCACCAACAGCCATCTACCAACAAGAATGTTGTGGTGAAAGTTCTCATTTCCCAAGCAGACCAGCTCCAAGTTTCTAAAATGAGTGCCACCCCTTCTGGGGACCAAAAATAGCCCACAACATATAAAGACAGCCTCAGCAGTCAATTAGACAGAAGGAAAAAACAACACCAGCCCTCAACAGTAGAGCACAACCAAAAGACACATAGGAGACAATCCATGAAGCACAAGGCCTTGGGGAACAAGGGACACTGCACTGCAGGGCAAGACAGGAACTATTCTTCATAAGGCCATTAACATGAAGATCAGGAGACATAGCCTTTCCAAATAGAGAAACACACACAGAGTTACACAAAATAAGGCACAGAGACATATGCACTGAATGAAAGAACAGGACAAAACCACAGCAAGAGATCTAAGCAAAACAGATATAAGTAAAATCCCTGACAGAGAATTTAAACTAATGATCTTGAAGACACTCAATGGACTTGAGAAAAGAGTTAAGGACATAAGTGAGACCTTTAAAATAGAGATAAGAAAGAACCAATTAAAGATGGAGAACACAATAAATCAAATTAAGAATACAACTGGTGGAATAAATTGGTTGGAAGAAATACAGGAACAAATTAATAGCCTAAAAGACAGAGTAATGGGAAGTAATCAAGATGAACAAATGAGAGAAAAAAATTATGAAAAACTAGAATACACTTAGGGAACTCAGAGACTCCATCAAGGGAAATAACATTTGCATTATAGGGATTCCAGAAAAAGACAAGGAAAAGTGGCAGGATATTTACTTGAAGAAATAGTAGCTGAAAATCTCCCTATTCTGGAGAAGGAAACAGATATCCAAATTTCAGAGGCACAGAGATACTCCAACAAAATCAACCAAAGTGTGGGGAATAAGCTTAGGAATTCCCTGAGCCTGCACTGATGGGTTAATAAGGCATAAAGAATTACAAAGCCATAGGATGCTCACACCCAAGCTTGGGTGAACAAGATTAGGCAAATAAGGATAGAGAGTTGGGGGGGGCAAAAACCCCCAGGATAGAAGCGGGGGGGGGGGGAAGGCCCCCAGAATATTGAGGGTGGAGCAAAGACCTCAAAACAAATGTACATGAGGTAACAAGATTAGGTATTTAGGGTGAAAATGACACACAATTTAGTACTATAGCAGAAAGCTGCTTTCACAGGAAGGAAGGACCAAATTAGATAAACAGGTAAATAGACCTCTACAGATGAAGCTTCCCAGAGTGGAGCTAATCAGCAAAAGAAAGGTGCCTTGTTAACCCTGAGGCAGCATGCTTTATCTGTCCTATCCCCTAGACTGGCTAAAATAAACATACAAGGTGCCTACTGTCTGCTGATAACATCCATCTGCCCAGATCCAGGATTTTGGTTTATATTGATACAAACCACTAACACCATATATCTTCAAAACCCCCTTTCCCTCATGCCCATGAATTAATATTCACAGACTCATTGTCTCTTTGTACATACCCATCACAATTGTAAACCTTCTGATCTTAATAAACACTGAGCAAGGACCCTTATTTGGAGCTCTTGTCTTTTCCTGGACATTAGCCATCTCTTGCATTTTAATTCTGCATTCTCTCTCTTGCTGAACAAGAGAGTACTTTAGACCCAGAGTCTATGACACCAAAAGAGATCTAGAAGACAAATAGAATTCAAAATGGAAAAAGTAATGATAAAGGAAAAATGTTCAAATAAGCAAAAGAAAAGAAGAGAGATACATAAAAGGGAAAAACCATTAGGCAGTCAATGGATTTTTCAACAGAAACTTTGCAAGCCAGAAGGGAACATAATATATTCAAAGTGTTGAAAGGGAAAAATCTAAACCCAAGAATACTCTACCATGCAAGGGTATCATTCAAAATAGAGGAAAGTTAAGACTTTCACAGACAAAAACTAAAGGAGACCATTACCACTAAACAAGGCTTACAAGAAATGATGAAGGGACTTTTCAGTGGAAAGATTATAATTGAGACTATGAAGAGAAGGAATCATGGTGGCAATAAAAATAAGTATATCTTGGGGCGCCTGGGTGGCTCAGTGGGCTGGGCGTCCCACTTCAGCTCAGGTCACGATCTCACAGCCAGTGAGTTCGAGCCCCGTGTCGGGCTCTGGGCTGACAGCTCAGATCCTGGAGCTTGTTTCGGATTCTGTGTCTCCCTCTCTCTCTGACCCACCCCGTTCATGCTCTGTCTCTCTCTGTCTAAAAAAAAAAAAAAAGTTAAAAAAAAAAGTATATCTTCAGAAAATTAGTCAAAGCATTAACAAAATAAAAGGACTCAAACTATGACAAACATACATATAAAACATGGCAGGGTGGGGGGAATAGAAATAAAGAAGGTATTGAATTTATGCGACCATCAACTTAATATAGACTGCTATATGCAGATGTTATATACAAACCTAATGGAAACTTCAAATCAAAAACCACTTATAGATATGGAAATAATCAAGAGAAAGGAATACAAGGTTATAACAAAATAAAACCAGCAAACCATGAAAGAGAAAAAGATATGAAAGGATCAGAGAAAAACTACAAAAACAACCACATAACAAACAACAGAATAGCAATAAATACATATTTATCAATGATTACTTTGACTGTAAATGGACTAAACTCTCCAATAAAAAGACATAGGGTAACACAGTAGATTAAAAAAAAAAACACACAAGACCAGCAGCCTACAAAAGACTCATTTCAAACTTAAAGACATCTGCAGATTAAAAATGAGAGGGCAGAAAAAATATTTGTCATGCAAATGGTTGATAAAAGAAAGCTGGAGTAGCAATATTTATATTACACAAAATACACTTTACAACAAAGTCTATAACTAGAGACACAGACTATATAATAAGGGGACAAACCAACAAGAAGACATAACAATTATAAATATTTATGTACCCAACAGAAAGTGCCAAAATAACATAAAACTGTTAATACCAGGTAAAGAAATAATCAATAGTAATACAAAAACAGTATAGAACTTTAAAACCCCACACATATTGATAGGTCATCGAAACAGAAAATCAACAAGAGTGGCATTGAATAACACACCAGAACAGAAAGATCTAACAAATATATTCAGAACATTCTATCCTAAAACAGCACAGTATACATTTTGCTCAAAGTACACATGGAACACTCTCCAGCACAGATCACATATTAGGCCACAAAACAAACATCAAGAAATGCAAAAAAAAATTAAAGTCATACCATGCATCCTTTATGACCACAATGGTATAAAATTTGTGAGTAACCACAAGAGAAAATATGGAAAAAGCACAAATATATGCAGGCCAAATAAACAATGAATGGGCCAAGAAGAAACAAAGGAAGAAATAAAAAACTACATGGAAACAAATGGAGATGAAAACACAATGTACAAAACCTTTGCAATTAAAATTTATATGGAAACAGAGATGAAAATACAACAGTCCAAATCCCGTAGAATACAGTTCTAAGAGGGAAGTTTACAGCAACACAGGCCTAACTAAAGAAGCAAGAAAAATCTCAAACAACCTAGAGCTAGAAAAAGAAAAGAAAGAACCTAAAACCAGCACAAAGAGGGAAATAATAAAGGTTAGGGCAGGAATAAATGGTATAGAAACTAAAAAAGCAGTAGAAGAAATCAATGAAATCAAGAGCTGGTTCCATGAAAGAGCAACAGAATTTATAAATGTCTAACCAGTTTCATTAAAAAAAAAAGGACTCAAATGAACACAACCACAAAGGAGAGAAGAGAAATAAGGAACAACACCATAAAAATGCAAACAATTGTGGGGTGCCTGGGTGGCTCAGTAGGTTAGGCTTCTGACTCTTGATTTCCGCTCAGGTCATGATCTCATAGTTTTTGAGATAGAATCCCATGCTCTCAGTGTGGACCCTGTTTGGGATTCTTCCTCTCCCCTTCTCTCTGCACCTTCCTTGCTCTCTCTCTCTCAAAATAAATAAACAAACATTTAAAAATATAAACAATTAGGGGTGCCTGGGTGGCTCAGTTGGTTGAGCCACCAACCAGCTCAGGTCATGATCTCACTGCTCATAGGTTCAGGACCTATGTCAGGCTGTGTGCTGATACCTCAGACCATGGAACCTGGTTTGAATTCTGTGTCTCCCTCTCTCTTTCTGCCCCTCTCCCACTCGTGCTCTATCTCTCTGTCTCTGTCTCTCTCAAAAATAAATAAACATCAAAAATATGCAAACAACTGTAAAAGAATATAATGAGGGGCACCTGGGTGGCTCAGTTGGTTAAGCATCCCACTCTTGATTTCAGCTCAGGTAATGATCTCACAGTTCATGAGATTGAGCCCTGTGCTGTCAGCATGGAGCCTGCTTGTGATTCTCTCTCTCTATCTCTCTCTCTGCCCCTCCCCTTCTCTCAAAATAAATAAACTTAAAAAAAGAGAGAATATAATGAAAAATTACATGCCAACAAATTGGTCAAGCAGGAAGGAAAGGTTAAATTCCTAGAAATATATAAAGCACCAAAACTAAAACAGAAAACTTGAGTGGACCAATAATCAGCAATGAAATTAAATCAGTAATCAAAAAACTAACAAAAGTCCCAGGCCAGATGGCTTCACAGGTGAATTCTACCAAACATTAAGAAAAGAATTAATACCTGTTACTCTCAAACATTTTGAAACAATAAAAAAGGAAGGAAAATTCACAAATTCAGTCTTTGAAGCCAGCATTACCCTGATAACAAAACCAGATAAAGACTCCACTAAAAAAGAGAACTACATGCCAATATCTCTGATGATCATAGATGCAAAAATTCTGAATACACCAAAAACAAATCCAACAATAAATTAAATGAACCATTCACTATGATTAAGCGAAATTTCTTCCTGGGGTTCAAGGGTCATATAATATTTGCAAATGAATCAATGTGATACATTACATTACATTACTAAAAGAAGAGATAAGAGCCATGTCATCATTTCAATAGATACATAAAAAGAATTTGAGAAAGTACAACATCCATTCATCATAAAAACCTTCAACAAAGTAGGGTTAGAGAGATCATAGCTCAACATAATAAAGGCCATAAATGAAAAAACAGCTAATATCACCCTCAATGGGGAACAACAACGGCTTTTCCTCTTTGGTCAGGAATAAGATAGGAATTTCCATTCTCACCACTGTTATTTAATATAATACTAAAAGCCCTAGCCATGAAAATCAGGCAACAAAAAAGAAAAAGTCTTCTATATCAGCAAGGAAGATGTAAAAATGTCATTATTTGCAGATGGCATGATATTCTATGTAGAAAACTCAAAAAAAATCCATCCAAAACCTGCTAGAACTGATAGATGAATTCAGTAAAGTCACAGGATACAAAATCAACAGCAGAAATTTGTTGCCATTTGTATACACCAATAATGAAACAGCAGAAAGAGAAATTAAGGAATCAACACCATTTACAATTGCACCAAAAACAATAAAATACCTAGGAATAAATGTCACCAAAGAGGTGAAAGAGCTGTACTGTGAAAACTATAAAACACTGATGAAAGAAATTAAAGATGACAAAAAGAAATGGAAAAACATTCCATGCTCATGGACTGGAGAAATAAATATTGTTAAAATGTTTATGCTACCTATTCTACACCTCTAATGCAATTCCTAACAAAATACCACCAGCATTTTTCTCAGAGTTGAAACCAACAACCCCAAAATTTGTGTGGGACCACAAAAGACCCTAAACAGCTGAAGCAACCTTGAAAAAGAAAGGCAAAGTGGGAAGCATCACGATTTCTCACTTTACTTTATATTACAAAGCTGTGGTAATCAAAACAGTATGATACTGGCACAAAAAGAGACACATAGACCAATAGAATGGAATAGAAAACTCAGAAATGAACCCACAACTCTATGGTCAGTTAATATTTGATGAAGTAGAAAATAATATCTAATGGGAAAAAGACAGTCTCTTCAATAAATGGTGTTAGAAAAACTAAAGAGCAGCATGCAAAATAATGAAACTGAAAAACTTTCTTACAACAAACATAAAAATAAATTCAAAAATGAATTCAAAACTCAAAAATAAATTCAAAATTCAGAGACCTGAAACCATAAAAAATCCTAGAGGAGAACACAGGCTGTAAACTCTTTGACATGGGTCATAGCAACTTGTCATTAAATATGTCTCCTGAGGCAAGGGAAACAAAAGCAAAAATAAATGATTGGGAATTCATCAAAATAAAAAGTTGCTGCACAGCAAAGGAAACAATGAACAAAATTGAAGGGCAGTCTATGAAATGGGAGAAGATATTTGAAAATGGTATATCTGAAAACAAAAGAAAGAAAATGGTATATCTGATAAAGGGTTAGTATCCAAAATATATATAAAACTTATAAAAGTCAAAACTACAAAAATGAATAATCCAATTATAAAATGGGCAGAAGACATGAATAAACATTTTCAAAGGAAGACATACAGATGGCTAACGACACATGAAAAGATGCTCAACATCACTAATCATCAGGGAAATACAAATCAAAACTACAATGACATATCACCTCACACCTGGCAGAATGGCTAAATTCCACAACACAAGAAATAACAGGTGTTTGTGAGGATGTTGAATAAGGGGAAACCTGCACTGTTGGTGGGAATGCAAACTGGTGCAGCCACTCTGGAAAACAGTATGGATGCATCAAAAAGTGAAAAATAAAACTACCCTACTCAGCAATTGCCCTACTAGGTATTTACCCAAATAATACAAAAATACTAAATCAAATGGATACATACACCCAGATAATTTTAGCAGCATTATCTATAATAATCAAATTATTGAAAAAGCCAAGTGTCCACTGACTGATAAAGATGTGGTACACACACACACACACACACACACACACACACACACAGAAAATGGAATCGAGAGAGAGAGAGAGAGAGAGAGAGAGAGAGAGAGAGAATATGAACACAGGGGAATGCACAAGGAGAACAATTCCCCAAAGTCATTGACTGGTAAAAAGAGAGGGGCTGATTTTCATGAGTTCTTGCAATCAGCAGGGCTTAAAGACTGGAGTTTTAAAGGTCTACCAGCTTGGCAGTGCCCTTAGGGCTCTATTCCAGCCAAACCTGCAGACCTTTAAAACTCCAGCCAGTGGCTTTGTGGAATTGTTCTCCTTGTACATACCCCTGTGTCCTCTTCCCTCTCCCTCTCCTCTCCCTCCCCATCTCCCTCTCCCTCTCTAGCTCTTACCTTTCTCTGCAACCAGGGCTCCCTCCCCTCTGCAGCACCCATGATTCTTTTCTTCCCCAAACTAAGCCTCTGCACTTTCTACCTTCTTTCATGTGGCTTCTTGTCTCCCATGCATTGCGGAGTGTGTTGTCAGTCTTTTGGTTTATTTCTGGGATGCTTAGAATAATTTGATAGTTATCTAGCTGTGCTCAAGAGAAGACAGGAAACTAGAGTCCCCCTACTCTAAAGCCATATTAGCTACAATCTCCCAGACTCTACCTTTCTATTTGAATGACAATTAGGTTGAAAACAGGTTACTATGTTAGAATTCATTTCCATCAGAATTTTGAAGGCATTGTTCCATGGTCTCATAGCTTATTGAAATGTAGTCATTTTGATGTCTAACCCTTTGTTTGAGATCTGTTCTTTCTCTCTGAAATCTTTTAGATCCTTCCCTTGTTCTCCATGTTGTAAAATTTCACATTGCAGTTGTTTTTAATTCATTGTATTGTGCATTTGGTGGGCCATTTCAATCTAGAAAGTGATAACTTTCAGAACAGGTAAACATTTTTGAATTGTTTCTATTGGAGATTTTCCTCCCATTTTATTTGTTCTGTGGATTTATTAGATTAATAAAACTGTAGATTTGTTAGGATTAATAATTTTTTTAAAATTAGAATAATTTGGGGGTTCTGCAAGATGGCGGCTTAGGTGGACGCTGGGCTCACCGCACGTCCTGCTGATCACTTAGATTCCATCTACACCTGCCTAAATAACCCAGAAAAATGCCAGAGGATTAGCAGAACGGAGTTGCTGGAGCCAAACGCAGACGAGAGGCCCACGGAAGAGGGTAGGAAGGGCGGCGAGGCGGTGCGGGCTCCACGGACTGGCGGGAGGGAGCTGGGGCGGAGGGGCGGCTCGCCTGCCAAGCAGAGCCCCCTAGTCTGGCTTGCAAAAGCGGAGGGGCCTGACGGACTGTGTTCCCACAACAAGCGCGACTTAGCATCTGGGAGGTCATAAGTTAACAGCTCTGCTCAGAAAGCGGGAAGGCTGGAGGACAAAGGGAGGGAGAGCTACTGAGCCCCCTGACAACAGAGCTCAGTTTGGTGGGGAACAAAGGCGCTCGCCAGCGCCATCTCCCCCACCCATCCCCCAGCCAAAATCCCAAAGAGAACCAGTTCCTGTCAGGGAACTTGCTAGCTCCACGCAAACACCCAACTCTGCGCTTCTGCAGAGCCAAACCTCCAGCAGCAGATCTGACTCCCTCCCGCTGCCACAGGGCCCCTCCTGAAGTGGATCACCTAAAGAGAAGCGATCTAAGCCTGCCCCTCCTGCCCCCGTGCACCTTGCCTACGCACCCCAGCTAATACGCCAGATCCCCAGCATCACAAGCCTGGCAGGGGGCAAGTAGCCCAGACGACCCACACCACCCCACAGTAAATCCCGCCCCTAGGAGAGGGGAAGAGAAGGCACACACCAGTCTGACGGTGGCCCCAGCGGTGGGCTGGGGGCAGACATCAGGTCTGACTGCGGCCCCACCCACCAACTCCAGTTATACACCACAGCACAGGGGAAGTGCCCTGCAGGTCCTCACCACGCCAGAGACTATCCAAAATGACCAACCAGAAGAATTCCCCTCAGAAGAATCTCCAGGAAATAACAACAGCTAATGAGCTGATCAAAAAGGATTTAAATAATATAACAGAAAGTGAATTTAGAATAATAGTCATAAAATTAATCGCTGGGCTTGAAAACAGTATAGAGGACAGCAGAGAATCTCTTGCTACAGAGATCAAGGGACGAAGGAACAGTCACGAGGAGCTGAAAAGCGCTTTAAACGAAATGCAAAACAAAATGGAAACGACGACAGCTCAGATTGAAGAGGCAGAGGAGAGAATAGGTGAACTAGAAGATAAAGTTATGGACAAAGAGGAAGCTGAGAAAAAGAGAGAAAAAAAAATCCAGGAGTATGAGGGGAAAATTAGAGAACTAAGTGATACACTAAACAGAAACAATATATGCATAATTGGTATCCCAGAGGAGGAAGAGAGAGGGAAAGGTGCTGAAGGGGTTCTTGAAGAAATAATAGCTGAGAACTTCCCTGAACTGGGGAAGGAAAAAGGCATTGAAATCCAAGAAGCATAGAGAACTCCCTTCAGACGTAACTTGAATCGATCTTCTGCACGACATATCATAGTGAAACTGGCAAAATACAAGGATAAAGAGAAGATTCTGAAAGCATCAAGGGGTAAACGTGCCCTCACATATAAAGGGAGACCTATAAGACTCGTGACTGATCTCTCTTTTGAAACTTGGCAGGCCAGAAAGAATTGGCACGAGATTTTCAGGGTGCTAGACAGAAAAAATATGCAGCCAAGAATCCTTTATCCAGCAAGTCTGTCATTTAGAATAGAAGGAGAGATAAAGGTCTTCCCAAACAAACAAAAACTGAAGGAATTTGTCACCACTAAACCAGCCCTACAAGAGATCCTAAGGGGGACCCTGTGAGACAAAGTCCCAGAGACATCACTACAAGCATAAAACATACAGACATCACAATGACTCTAAACCCATATCTTTCTATAATAACACTGAATGTAAATGGATTAAATGCGCCAACCAAAAGACATAGGGTTTCAGAATGGATAAAAAAACAAGACCCTGGGGCGCCTGGGTGGCACAGTCGGTTAAGTGTCCGACTTTAGCCAGGTCACGATCTTGCGGTCCGTGAGTTCGAGCCCCACGTCAGGCTCTGGGCTGATGGCTCTGAGCCTGGAGCCTGTTTCCGATTCTGTGTCTCCCTCTCTCTCTGCCCCTCCCCCATTCATGCTCTGTCTCTCTCTGTCCCAAAAATAAATAAACGTTGAAAAAAAAAAAAAAAAAACAAGACCCATCTATTTGCTGTCTACAAGAGACTCATTTTAGACCCGAGGACACCTTTAGATTGAGAGTGAGGGGATGGAGAACTATTTATCATGCCACTGGAAGCCAAAAGAAAGCTGGAGTAGCCATACTTATATCAGACAAACTAGACTTTAAATTAAAGGCTGTAACAAGAGATGAAGAAGGACATTATATAATAGTTACAGGGTCTATCCATCAGGAAGAGCTAACAATTATAAATGTCTATGCGCCGAATACCGGAGCCCCCAAATATATAAAACAATTACTCATAAACATAAGCAACCTTATTGATAAGAATGTGGTCATTGCAGGGGACTTTAACACCCCACTTACAGAAATGGATAGATCATCTAGACACACGGTCAATAAAGAAACAAGGGCCCTGAATGACACATTGGATCAGATGGACTTGACAGATCTATTTAGAACTCTGCATCCCAAAGCAACAGAATATACTTTCTTCTCGAGTGCACATGGAACATTCTCCAAGATAGATCATATACTGGGTCACAAAACAGCCCTTCATGAGTTTACCAGAATTGAAATTATACCATGCTTACTTTCAGACCACAATGCTATGAAGCTTGAAATCAACCACAGAAAAAAGACTGGAAAACCTCCAAAAGCATGGAGGTTAAAGAACACCCTACTAACGAATGAGTGGGTCAACCAGGCAATTAGAGAAGAAATTAAAAAATATATGGAAACAAACGAAAATGAAAATACAACAATCCAAACGCTTTGGGACGCAGCAAAGGCAGTCCTGAGAGGAAAATACATTGCCATCCAGGCCTATCTCAAGAAACAAGAAAAATCCCAAATACAAAATCTAACAGCACACCTAAAGGAACTAGAAGCAGAACAGCAAAGGCAGCCTAAACCCAGCAGAAGAAGAGAAATAATAAAGATCAGAGCAGAAATAAACACTATGGGATCTAAAAAAACTGTAGAGCAGATCAATGAAACCAAGAGTTGGTTTTTTGAAAAAATAAACAAAATTGACAAACCTCTAGCCAGGCTTCTCAAAAAGAAAAGGGAGATGACCCAAATAGATAAAATCATGAATGAAAATGGAATTATTACAACCAATCCCTCAGAGATACAAACAATTATCAGGGAATACTATGAAAAATTATATGCCAACAAATTGGACAACCTGGAAGAAATGGACAAATTCCTGAACACCCACACTCTTCCAAAACTCAATCAGGAGGAAATAGAAAGCTTGAACAGACCCATAACCAGCGAAGAAATTGAATCGGTTATCAAGAATCTCCCAACAAATAAGAGTCCAGGACCAGATGGCTTCCCAGGGGAGTTCTACCAGACGTTTAAAGCAGAGATAATACCTATCCTTCTCAAGCTATTCCAAGAAATTGAAAGGGAAGGAAAACTTCCAGACTCATTCCATGAAGCCAGTATTACTTTGATTCCTAAACCAGACAGAGACCCACTAAAAAAAGAGAACTACAGGCCAATATCCCTGATGAATATGGATGCAAAAATTCTCAATAAGATACTAGCAAATCGAATTCAACGGCATATAAAAAGAATTATTCACCATGATCAAGTGGGATTCATTCCTGGGATGCAGGGCTGGTTCAACATTTGCAAATCAATCAATGTGATACATCACATTAAAAAAAAAAAAAAGAAGAAGAACCATATGATCCTGTCAATCGATGCAGAAAAGGCCTTCGACAAAATCCAGCACCCTTTCTTAATAAAAACCCTTTAGAAAGTCGGGATAGAAGGAACATACTTAAAGATAATAAAAGCCATTTATGAAAAGCCCACAGCTAACATCATCCTCAACGGGGAAAAACTGAGACCTTTTTCCCTGAGATCAGGAACACAACAAGGATGCCCACTCTCACTGCTGCTGTTTAACATAGTGCTGGAAGTTCTAGCATCAGCAATCAGACAACAAAAGGAAATCAAAGGCATCAAAATTGGCAAAGATGAAGTCAAGCTTTCGCTTTTTGCAGATGACATGATATTATACATGGAAAATCCGATAGACTCCACCAAAAGTCTGCTAGAACTGATACAGGAATTCAGCAAAGTTGCAGGATACAAAATCAATGTACAGAAATCAGTTGCATTCTTATACACTAACAATGAAGCAACAGAAAGACAAATAAAGAAACTGATCCCATTCACAATTGCACCAAGAAGCATGAAATACCTAGGAATAAATCTAACCAAAGATGTAAAGGATCTGTATGCTGAAAACTATAGAAAGCTTAAGAAGGAAATTGAAGAAGATTTAAAGAAATGGAAAGACATTCCCTGCTCATGGATTGGAAAAATAAATATTGTCAAAATGTCAATACTACCCAAAGCTATCTACACATTCAATGCAATCCCAATCAAAATTGCACCAGCATTCTTCTCAAAACTAGAACAAGCAATCCTAAAATTCATATGGAACCACAAAAGGCCCCGAATAGCCAAAGGAATTTTGAAGAAGAAGACCAAAGCAGGAGGCATCACAATCCCAGACTTTAGCCTCTACTACAAAGCTGTCATCATCAAGACAGCATGGTGTTGGCACCAAAACAGACACATAGACCAATGGAATAGAATAGAAACCCCAGAACTAGACCCACAAACGTATGGCCAACTCATCTTTGACAAAGCAGGAAAGAACATCCAATGGAAAAAAGACAGCCTCTTTAACAAATGGTGCTGGGAGAACTGGACAGCAACATGCAGAAGGTTGAAACTAGACCACTTTCTCACACCATTCACAAAAATAAACTCAAAATGGATAAAGGACCTAAATGTGAGACAGGAAACCATCAAAACCTTAGAGGAGATAGCAGGAAAAGACCTCTCTGACCTCAGCCGTAGCAATCTCTTACTCGACACATCCCCAAAGGCAAGGGAATTAAAAGCAAAAGTGAATTACTGGGACCTTATGAAGATAAAAAGCTTCTGCACAGCAAAGGAAACAACCAACAAAACTAAAAGGCAACCAACGGAATGGGAAAAGATATTCGCAAATGACATATCGGACAAAGGGCTAGTATCCAAAATCTATAAAGAGCTCACCAAACTCCACACCCGAAAAACAAATAACCCAGTGAAGAAATGGGCAGAAAACATGAATAGACACTTCTCTAAAGAAGACATCCGGATGGCCAACAGGCACATGAAAAGATGTTCAGCGTCGCTCCTTATCAGGGAAATACAAATCAAAACCACACTCAGGTATCACCTCACGCCAGTCAGAGTGGCCAAAATGAACAAATCAGGAGACTATAGATGCTGGAGAGGATGTGGAGAAATGGGAACCCTCTTGCACTGTTGGTGGGAATGCAAATTGGTGCAGCCGCTCTGGAAAGCAGTGTGGAGGTTCCTCAGAAAATTAAAAATAGACCTACCCTATGACCCAGCAATAGCACTGCTAGGAATTTATCCAAGGGATACAGGAGTACTGATGCGTAGGGCCACTTGTACCCCAATGTCCATAGCAGCACTCTCAACAATAGCCAAATTATGGAAAGAGCCTAAATGTCCATCAACTGATGAATGGATAAAGAAATTGTGGTTTATATACACAATGGAATACTATGTGACAATGAGAAAAAATGAAATATGGCCTTTTGTAGCAACGTGGATGGAACTGGAGAGTGTGATGCTAAGTGAAATAAGCCATACAGAGAAAGACAGATACCATATGGTTTCACTCTTATGTGGATCCTGAGAAACTTAACAGGAACCCATGGGGGAGGGGAAGGAAAAAAAAAAGAGGTTAGAAATGGAGAGAGCCAAAGCATAAGAGACTGTTAAAAACTGAGAACAAACTGAGGGTTGATGGGGGGTGGGAGGGAGGAGAGGGTGGGTGATGGGTATTGAGGAGGGCACCTTTTGGGATGAGCACTGGGTGTTGTATGGAAACCAATTTGTCAATAAATTTCATAAAAAAAATAAAATAAAACCATATATAGTGACTATGCTGTAAAAAAAATTAGAATAATTTATTAGAATTAGATTAATACATTTGAATTTCCTTCAATGTGAATTTTTTCCTCATTTCTGCCATCTTATTAATTTCTAAGAGCTCTTTTCTTGTTTTCTGTTCTATGTCCTGGTTTTCTGGATGTGAATTCCCTTATCTCACTGAAGATATTAAAGTTTTTAAACTTTCTTCTTCCTGCATAGTATGTACCCTTCAAATCATTTTGCTGTGTTTTTTAGTCTCAGCCTTCCATGTTGCAGGATTCCCTCATATATCAGGTAATCCTTGGCTGTCTGCTCACAGGGAAGAAGGTCTAAAACAATGAAAGGAAATCGGGTGTGTGGATGAGTCTTGCTGACTTTAAGCTTCACTCGAGGGTGATCTAGGTAGGCCATCTGGTGAAAAACCTGATTCAGGATCTTTAAGTCTTTCCTTTTGGATTGGTCATGTTCCCTAGCATAGTCTTCTTGATGACTTCTTTGGAAGATGAGGGTCTGAAGCTGATAGGCCAGATCAGCCTGTGCTAGACAAGTGTTGACCTCTATGTCATATACAGCCTTCTTTAGCTCATAGTTTCTCTGCAATTTGACCATCTTGATCCCACACAGGTACTGAGCAGACACCTTTTACTGCTTGGCATTGGCATCCTGGATCCCAGCCCTTCTTTTGGCATCTACTTGCCCAGTCCGAGCACCGTTTTGCATTTGAGCTATTTGACCATTTCCTAAGGAGTGCAAATAGTCCTGATCATTGTGAATATCCTTCAGACTATAGGTAACCACACTGATTCACATGTTTACTAAATCCGAGGAGTTCACTTTAAAAACTTGCTCCAAGAATTTCTGCCTGTCCTAGGGGCGCCTGGGTGGCTCAGTCTGTTAAATGTCCCACTTTGGCTCAGATCATGATCTTGCGGTCCATGGGTTTGAGCCCTGCATCGGGCTCTGTGCTGACGGCTCAGAGCCTGGAGCCTGTTTTGGATTCTGTGTCTCCCTCTCTCTCTGACCTTCCCCGCTAATGCTCTGTCTCTCTGTCTTAAAAATAAACGTTAAAAAATATATATTTTTTTCAACGTTTATTTATTTTTGGGACAGAAAGAGACAGAGCATGAACGGGGGAGGGGCAGAGAGAGAGGGAGACACAGAATCCAAAACAGGCCGCGAGATCGTGACCTGGTTGAAGTCGGACGCTTAACCGACTGCGCCACCCAGGCGCCCCTAAAAAATATTTTAAAAAAGGCATTGCATTTAAGAATTTCTGCCTGTCCCAACAGATTTCCTCCATAGTCATGTATGCCGTAATAGTCCTTTGTCTCCAGCGCAATGTGAGCAATCTCAGTTAACAGGGAAATTTATAGCAATACTGGCTTATCTCAGAAGAAAAATCCCAAATAAAAGTGAAATTACACCTAAAGGAGCTACAAAAAGAAAAAACAAAACAAAACTCCAAACCAGAGAATGAAGGAAATAATGAAGATAAGAACAGAAATAAATGATATAGAAACTAAAAAAAAAAAATAGAATAAGTGAATTAAAGCAAGAACCAGTGCTTTGAAAAGATCAATGAAATTGATAAACCCCTACCCAGACTCATGAAAGGAAAGAGAGAGAGAGAGAGAGAGAGAGAGAGAGAGAGAAACACAAATAAACAAAATCACAAATTAAAGAATAGAAATAACCAACACCAGATAAATAAAACAATTCTAAGAGAATATTATGAAAAATTATAAGCCAAAGAACTGAGCAACCTAGAAAAAATGAATAAATTCTACAAAAACTGAAGCAGAGAGAAATAGAAATTGTGAACAGACTGATTACCATCAATGTAACCTAATCAATAAAAACTCTCACCAAACAAAAATCAAGGACGAGATGGCTTCATAGGTCAATTCTTGAAAATATTTAAGGAAGAGTTAATACCTATTATTCTCAGACATTTCCACAAAATAGAAGAGGAAGGAAAACTCCCAAGTTTATTTATGAGGCCAGCTTTACATTGACACCAAAACCAAAGTCACCACAAAAAGAAAGAAAACTGAAATCCAGTATTTCAGTTGAATATACATGCAAAAATCCCAAACAAAACACTAACATAAAGAATCCCACAAAACATTTTTAAAATCATACACCACAATCAATGTAATTTAATCCTGAGATGCAAGGGTGGTTCAATATTTGCAAATCAATCAACGTGATACATCACATCATTAAGACAAAGGATGAAAAATAGATCAATAGATACAGAAAAATCATTTGACAAAGTACAACATCCATTAATGACAAAAAAAAACAAAAAAACAAAAAACCACACCTCAGCAAAGCAGGTCTATAGAGAACATATCTCAACATAATAAAGGCCTTATAGGGAAAACCCACAGCAAACATCATACTCAACTTGGAAAATGTAAAAGCTTTTCCTCTAAGGTCGAGAACAAGACAAGGATATCCACTCTCACCACTTTTATTCAACATAATACTGGAAGTCCTAGCCACATCAATTAGACAAGAAAAAGAAATAAAAGGCATTCAAATTGATAAGAAAGAAGTAAAACTTTCACAATTTGCAGATATGATACTATGTGTAGAAAACCCTGAAGACACCACCAAAAAAACTACTAGAACTGATAAATGAATTCAGTAAAGTCACAGGATACAAAATCAATGTACAGAAATCTGTTGCATTCCTATACACTAAAAATAAAGCAACAGAAAGTAAAATTAAGAAAACTATGCCATTTACAATTCAACAATATCAATAAAATATGTAGAAATAAACTTCACAAAAGAGGAGAAAATACTTATACTCTACAAACTCTAAAACACTGATGAAAGAAAGTGAAGACAACACAAAGAAATGGAAAGACATTCCATACTCATGGGTTGAAAGAATAAATATTGTTAAAATATCTATACTACCAAAAACAATCTACAGATATAATGTAATCCCTATCAAAATACCAATAGCATTTTTCACAGAACTAGAGAAAACCCAAAATTTCTATGGAGCCACAAAAGACCCTGAATACCCAAAGCAATCTTGAAAAAGGAAAACACAACTGGAGGTATTACAATTCCAGACTTTAATTTATATTACACAGCTGTAGCAATCAAAACAGTATGGTACTGGCATAAAAATAGACTCATAGTTAAGTGAAACAGAATAGAAAACCCAGAAATATACCCACAAATATATGGTTAATTTATCTTTGACAAAAGAGGAATGAATATCCAATGGGAAAAAGATAATCTCTTCAACAAATGGAGGTGGGAATACTGGACAGCAACATGTAAAAGAATGAAAGAAACTGGACCACTTTCTTTCACCATATAAAAAAATAAATTCAAAATGCATTAAAGACCTAAATTTGAGACCTAAAACCATAAAAATCATAGAAGAGAGGGGAGCCTGGGTGGCTCAGTCAATTAAGTGTCCGACTCTTGGTTTCTGCTCAGGTCATGATGTCAACATTTGTGAGTTCAAGCCCCAGGATAGGTTCTGTGCTAACAGTGCAGAGCCTGTTTGGGTCTCTCTCTCTCTCTCTGTCTCTCTCTCTCTCTCTGTCTCTCTCCCTCTCTCTCTCTGCCCCTCCCCCATTCTCTTGCTCTCTTGCTCTCTTGCTCTCTCTCTCTCTCTCTCTCTCTCTCAAAATAAATAAATGAATATTTTTAAAAAATAAAATAAAATAAAGAAGAGACCACAGGCAGTAATTTCTGTGATATTGGACATATCAATATTTTCCTAGTTATGTATCCTGAGGCAAGGGAAACAAAAGCAAAAATAAACTATTGGGACTTCATCAAAATAAAAAGCTTCTGCCCAGCAAAGGAAACAATCAACAAAACGGAAGGGCAATCTATAAAATGGGAGAAGATATTTGAAAATGGCATATCTGATAAAGGGTTAGTATCCAAAATGTATAAAGAACTTATAAAACTCAACACCAAAAATAAATAATCCCATTATAAAATGGGCAGAAGACATGTATAGACATTTTCAAAAGAAGACATACAGATGGCTAGCGACACATGAAAAGATGCTCAACATCACTGATCATCAGGGAAATACAAGTCAAAACTATAATTAGATATCACCTCACACCTGGAAAAATGTCTAAAATCAACAACACAAGAAACAACAGGTGTTGGCAAGTATGTGGAGAAAAAGGAACACTCCAGCACTGTTAGTGGGAATGCAAACTGATGCAGCCACTCTGGAAAACAGTATGGAGATTCTTCAAAAAGTGAAAAATAGAATGACCCTATGACCCAGGTATTGCACTACTGGGTATTTACCCAAAGAATACAAAAATGCTAATTCAAAGGGATACATACACCCCAATGTTTATAGCAGCATTATCTATAATAGCCAAATTATGGAAAGAGCCCAAGTGTCCATCAATTGATGAATGGATAAAGAAGATGTGGTGTACACACACACACACACACACACACACACACACACAGGAATATTATTCAGCCATAAAAAGTAATGAAATCTTGCCATTTGCAACAACATGGATTGAGCTGGAAAGTATAATGCTAAGTGAAATAAGTCAGTCGGAGAAAGACAAATACCATATAATTTCACTCAAATGTGGAATTTAGGAAAAAAACAAATACACACATCAAAAAAGAGAGGGAAAGAGAGAGAAAGCAAGAAAGAGACTCTTAACTATAGAGAACAAAATGATGATTGCCAGAGGGGAGGTGAGTGGGGGATTGGTCAAATAGGTGATGGGGATTAAGGAGTGCACTTGTGATAAGCACTGGGTAATGTATGAAATTGTTGAATCACTATATTATACAACTAAAACTAATTTAACACTATTGTTAACTATACTGGAGTTTAAATAAAAAAAAAACTTAATAAAAAATTGTAACATGTAACCTGAAAAATACTCTGCACAAGTTTCAATATTCACAAACTGAACATGCGTGTGCAATCAGCACTCATATAAAAAGCCAAAATATTACCAACTCCCTTAAAGTGACACTTGTGCCTGACTTTGTCACTAATACCTCATTGTGGGGTAACCAGTATACTGGCTTCTAACACCATCACTTATTTTTGCTTGTTTTTGAATTTTATAAAAATATGTACACATAGCAGGTAATCTTTTGTGACAAGCTTCTCCCCCCTTGACCTTATATTTGTCAGATTCATTCATGTTGTTGTATACAACAGGTCTAGTTCATTCATTCTCACTGCTGTAAAAGTACTGTGAATTTATTGTGAATTTGTTTACCCATTAAATTGTCAATAGGCATTATTAATCTATCTTTTTAATTTTTTTCATAACAACCCCACAAAATCTGGGTTCAGAGTGCATAAAATGGAAAGAGTACAATTTCTGGAATTACGAAAATCTGGTTGAAGCTTACTTCTGTTAATAACTTTGTGTCCTTGGACAAGTTATTTGGCCATTATGGGTCTTGAATTCCTCATCTGTGGGATATAGATAATAATGCTTAACTGAGTTAATATACAGCAATTACCTAGTATCTGGTAATTATTATAAATCATGTAAAATATTTAATATTGGCTTGGAAACCACTTATGGATTACTGTCACACAGCTTAGCTCTTGAGCACCTTGAGTATTTCACTCTTCTGGTTAATACATTATGGGGCCATTGAGATTCAAAAAGGGATGAGTGGATGTGATAATTCAAACTCTTTGTAGCTGTTGAAAGTTCTTTGCTCCTGTTCCCTTCCTTTCTGTCCCAGGGTATACTCTCATATTTGGAATGCAGGGCAGACTGATATACCCTTGGTTTCACCTATCCTATTAGGTTGCATTTTGTTCCATCCTCTTAATTTTTTCAACCTCATCTGCTTCCAGAACAGGATCTTTTCCTAAAGTTCTTCCTATGATCTCTGTTCATGGAGAAGAAACAGCAATAAGACTGGCAACTTCATACATTACTGTCAATGTCTCTTGCCTGACATCTGTTGGTTGAGAAAACACTAATATCATAGCTTCCACAGAAGCTCTAACTCTCCAAAAAGTGAGTTAAATGCAGATTCAGATGTCTTAGGCAATTTGGCCCTATTATTTCCAGAGAACACACAAAGTCTCAATTCAGCGACAGTTCTTTGGCAAGGGAATCCTTGAAAAAGAACTGAAAACATAATACTGTGGACAATTCTGACAAGTCCAAAAAATATGAATCAAAGGGTACAAATACTTTCTCTGTCATGGGTCTACGGGAGATGACTAAGTCTTTATTCTGCCATCTCCAATGGACAGTCCAGCATTCTACACTGCTACATGAAAGACCCATTATGAACAGAACTGGACTGAGTTTTGTTTGTCCTTCCTTGACCTTGGTGCAGGATGTTGGGGGGGGGGGTTGTTGCATGGTGGTTAGAAGGGGAATAGTGGTGGGAAGGCTTCTGTTAATCAAGTGATAGCTAAAATATACACATGGAAAATGACTCACAAAATTTGCATGTACAGTTACTTTTAAGAGGTAAGAGGAATAGAAGGAGTTAACTAAACAGGAGTCTAGAGTAGGGTGGCCAAAAAACTCTAAGCCTAGTAGACAAGAAATTAAGAGAAAAGGGTAAAGAAGGGGTCATCCTTGATCTATCCCATCCACCAGAAATTAATACTTATATTAATCCAATATAAGAAATGTGAAAATTCATGGACTCAGAGCCAAGAAACTTGTGTTAAAATTCTGGAAATTTCACTTGCATTTGCCACTATAAAATGAGCCTAATAATAACCAAAAACAAGATTAAATTAAGGTTCCAGACTAGAATAGTACCGTTATCAACCTACCAGTGAAAAGTAAAGGTGTGTCTGACAGGAGTCGAGGCTTTTAGTAAAGCAAGACAGAAGTGTTAATACTTTCATCTTACAAAGTCGGTCAAAAGGTGATGGAGTAAGAAATATGGGTTAAGTATATTATTTAAACAGTGGTGAACAACAGAAGGTAAAAGTATGTTATAGTTATTAAAAATTATAAGTGTTAGAATAGGCAGTTAGGCTTTAACAGGATGCCTGGAGGCCAGCAAAGGGCATATCATGCTCCATTATCAGGAAAGTTAGAGACCTGTCCTGACAGCACTCCAAAAACAAAGCCACAAGAAGCCATATCAAAACTACACAGGCCCAAGGCAAAGAAGGCCTGAGACCCTCACCAAGTGAGGGAGAAAAGGCATGAAACCCTGCTCCCAAAGAAATCCCCTCCACAAATAATAAATATTCCATCCCTTAGTTAATAACTATCTATAAAAGATAAAGACCCAAACCTGGGGCACAGCGTTCACTTGAGCTTGCCTGCTCTCAGATCTTAAGAGTGTACTCTCATTTTACTAAATTTTTCCACCAGCACTGCTCAACCACTGTGTCTGGTCCATCCTTGAATTCTTTCTGGTGATGAGAATAAGAGCCTCTGGCGACAACCATTCCCAGAGACAGGCTAGGTGGAGGCCTCAGGATCTGGGGGTCTCCCCAGTCCACCCAACAACAGGAGGGGAGGGGAAGAAAGAGGTATGAGCCATGATCCCCTCTGTTTATAGCAAGACAAATTAAATAATTTCCCAAGTAGATAAATAATGCAATAGCAATACAAGCATATTTTTTTAAAAATATGAAAGTAACCACCAAATGGTGGAATATAAATGGTTAAAAATGAATGTCTTCTGAGGAGTAGGGAAAGAATGAAGACTATTAAGTTTTTAAATAGATTTGATTGCATTATTTTTTCAATTGTATATAAGTTCAATTTTACAGTAGAAAAAATAAAAGCTATTTTTGTCAAAACTTAAGGGTTGTAAAATGGGATTAGTCTGATTACATTGCAGATTACACACTAAAATTTGAAGAAAACAAATTTTCATCTAATTGCATATGTCCTAACTGCCATACAGAGATTAAAAGACATATCCTATTTAATTAGAAAAGGGAGACCAATAGAGTTTTAGCATAAAGAGTTGGTGTTCAAACTTTTTAGCCAATAGAATCCTATTATAAGTGCAAGAGAAACTGTTCTGGCTTAAGTAGGGAGTTAGGAGCCCTACCAAGACAGTTTCTCCTAGGGAAAAAAATCCTCTGATGGAGACGATACCTGGGAAATCATCTGACCCATGATTCCATGCTTGGGAAGCCAACCATCTGAGACATTTAGAATCTATTGTATAACAAAAGATAGTATCCAAGGCATCACATCAGAGTGGCTAATCAGATAGAGGATCTGTTGTCTTTGTGAAATGACTCTGTTACAAAATGGCCTTTTGAGATTCTGATTATTGAAAGAGCCTTTCCACTAGGTCTTGGCTAGCCAAGCTGAACTTACAACAGAGTTCATTGGCCTGCAAATGGACTCTGCAAACAGAGTAACTTCCATTACCCAGGAAAGCCAACCCAGACCAATAGCTCAAAATCTATCACAGGAACCACAAGAGAAGAGTACCATTTGATTATCACACATCATTCCCCTCCATGCATGACCATTCACCTTTCCACAGATTTCACACAAGACATTTATTATTTCAAGAGGTAGTATCATCAGCATCATTTGAAGAGGCTAATCCTCTTTGAACAAGATGAGTTTATTCCGAATATGTCCCCTCTCAGTTCCCAGCACTCTCTTTTATTTACCCCCTGTTTGTTTGTTTGTTTTACTTTCTATGATAAGAAGACATCTCCCACATCCTGCAGAGCCAGAGACACAGATCTAGTGAAATGAAACTTCTCCATATACCAGTAGTCACTTGGGAAACATTCATTGACCCTATCCTTCTCTTCCTGCCTCACTCACTAACGTCTCTTCTTGTGATTTTTTAAAATTCTTTTTAGGGGCGCCTGGGTGGCGCAGTCGGTTAAGCGTCCGACTTTAGCCAGGTCACGATCTCACAGTCCGTGAGTTCGAGCCCTGCGTGGGGCTCTGGGCCGATGGCTCGGAGCCTGGAGTCTGTTTCCGATTCTGTGTCTCCCTCTCTCTCTGCCCCTCGCCGTTCATGCTCTGTCTCTCTCTGTCCCAAAAATAAATAAACGTTGAAAAAAAATTTAAAAAAAAATTCTTTTTAAATGTTTATTCCCTTTTGAGAGATGTAGAGAGACAGAGTGCGAGCAGGGAAGGGGCAGAGAGAGAGGGAGACACAGAATTCGAAGCAGGCTCCAAGCTGTCAGCACAGAGCCCGGACGCAGGGCTTGAACCCATGAACCGCAAGATCATGACCTGAGCCAAAGTCTGCCGCTTAATCAACCAAGCCACCCAGGTGCCACTTCTTGTGATTATTTTAATCAGAGTAAGACCATCACCAATTGGACAATTTCATGCAGAGTGTTCTATTCTCCCAGTTTTGCTGCGAATAACAATGATGATGATGATAACAAAACACTAACATATATTATTTGCCAGGTGCTATTTGAATAACTTTATATGTGTGTGTGTGTGTGTGTTAACTAATTTAATTAATTATATATCTATGTGTATATGAATTTTCTTCAAATGCTACCTTTCTGTTAATTCTGAATCCAGAGAATCCACGAAATGTCAGGACCTTTCTATCAAAAGCAATTACTTGGACCTAAATGTAAGACCTGAAACCAAAAACCTCCTAGAAGAAATCATAGGCAGTAACCTCTTTGACATCGGCCATAGCAACATTTTTCTAGATATGTCACCTTGGGAAAGGGAAACAAAAGAAATATTAAACTATTGGGACTTGATTAAGATAAACAAATTTTGCATAATAAAGGAAACTGTCAACAAAACTGTCACTGAACAAGAGAAGATATTTGTAAATGACATATCTGATAAGGGGTTAATATCCAAAATATATACAGAACTTGTAAAAGTTCGTACCAACAATTAAATAATCCAATTTAAAAATGGACAGTGAAGAGACATTTTTCCAAATAAGACATCTAGATGGTCAATAGTCACATGAAAAGATACTCAACATCACTCATCATCAGGGAAATACAAATCAAAACCACAATGAGATATCACTTCCCACCTGTAAGAATGGCTAAAATCAACAACACAAGAAACAATAGGTGCTGGTGAGGATGCAGAGAAAGAAAAAGCAAATGCTGTTGCACTGTTGGTGAGAATGCAAGTTGGTACAGCCACTGTAGAAAACAGTATGGAGGTTCCTCAAAAAATCAAAAATAGAAATGCTATATGATCCAGGAATCCCACTGCTCGGTGTTTACCCAAAGGGGGGAAAAACAGTATTTCAAGAAGATATGCACCTCTATCTTTATAGCAACATTATTTACAATAACCAAGATATGGAAGCAACCAACCATTCATTGACAGATGAATGGGTAAATAAGATGTGATATATATTATCAGCATTAAAAAAGAAAGATCTTGCCATCTGTAACAACACAGATGGACCTGGAGGGTTATTATGCTAAGTGAAATAAGTCTGACAGAGAAAGACAAATACCATATAATTTCACTTACATGTGCAATCTAAAAAATAAAACAAATGAACAAACAAACCAAAACACAAAATCTTAAATACAGAGACCAAACTGGTGGTTGCCAGAGGGGGGTGGGGTGGGGGCATGGGTAAAATGGATAAAGGGGAACAAGAGGTACAAACTTCCAGTTATAAAATAAATAATTCAACTGTAATTACTTTCTCTTGTTCAGTGCTACCAAATAGAAATGTAATGCAAGCCACATTTATAATTTTTAACTTTCTATAAGCATATTAAGAAAAGGAAAAAGATTCTCAGGATCCATAACAGAAACCCATGGGGGAGGGGAAGGAAAAAAAAAAAGAGGTTAGAGTGGGAGAGAGCCAAAGCATAAGAGACTCTTAAAAACTGAGAACAAACTGAGGGTTGATGGGGGGTGGGTGATGGTATTGAGGAGGGCACCTTTTGGGATGAGCACTGGGTGTTGTATGGAAACCAATTTGACAATAAACTTCATATATTGAAAAAATTTAAAAAAAAAGGAAAAAGAAACAGGTGAAATTTATCTCAACAATATATTTAACACACTATATCCAAAAGAGTACCACTTCAACATGTGATCAATATAAAATATTAGTGATATTTAAAATTTTCACACTACCTTCAAAATCTAGCACATATTTTACATTTATAGCACACTAAATTCTGACTAGTCAATTTCTACTACTGTATAGATGCACATTTAATCACCCTTAGAATTTCACACAGAATATTAGATTAGGAATTATTTGCCCATCATTTTTTGTACATATGACAAAACTGAGGTCCAGAGAGAAGTGAGATCTCTCATAAAGTGAAATGAGCCCCAGACGTACAATCAAGAAACTGCACTCAAACCCAAGCTCTGCCACTTCCTGGCTGAATGGCTTTAGACACTACACCTCACTGAGCCTTAGTATCTTCATCTGTAAAAAGTGGATAGTAACTTCTACTTTACAAGGTTCTGAGGTTCAAATGAGAACACACACCCCTCTTTGTAATGCCTGGCAAAGCACATACCACTACCAATTAAGTCACAGAGCCAACTAGCAGAAGTGCTGGGTGTATCAGTCTGGGCCCAGACAAAAGACAAAAACCACTACATAGAATTATTAAACTACAAACTTGTTAAACTAAAAAGAAAGTAACTATAATATATAAGGAAACTCTTTACAGTACCCTGAGGCTGAGAGAAGGCACACAAGGAAGGGGAAATCTGGGGTTCCAAACTCATTGGAAAAGGTATAATTTAAGCAGAGAAATTAGTTTAAATTGGTTTGGCCTGGTGGTCCACACTTACTAGGTAAGCAGGAGGCAACTCTCCAGAGCGCAGGTAGTACTATAGAGAGAATGGGAACCTTCTAGGTTGCAGATAAGCATTGCAGGACCAGCCTGCCTCAGGAGGAACCTCCTAGAATTCAAATAGGCTGTGTGGGAGCTGGCAGAGAAATCATGGAGCAGCAACTCTGTTATGGACCTTCAGTCAGCTGGTGGGATAGGTGGGGACCCTACAGAGGGAAGCTAGGAGACAACATGAGTGGGGAAGCTTTCAGGGAGAGACCTAAACTGAGAGACCAGCAGGAAAGTTATCACCAGGCCAGGTAGAGAGGCTTCAAGGTCACTGAGGGACTATGTGTTTTGGATGTGTGAATGGTTCAGAGCCCCACCAGATGGCTCACTCCCTCTCTACTGACGCCCACTTGCAGCAGCTGAAAACTTCAGGAGAGTCCCTTCTCCCTGCAATATCCCTCCAGCACCCTCTACTGAGAAAGCTTAACAGCATGTATAAAGGAGTGATGCTTAAAGGAATTCTGTCCAATTTCATAGAACAGGTATTAAGAAGTACTGGAACTGAGAGGCAATAATTGGAAAACACACAGAGGTAGACTGAAAGCTGTATTTTCTAGTCTTTAGTTCAGTGCTCTATTACCCCAAATTTTACTACTAGGATAATTCTAGACAGACTGAAAAACAACACTCATACTGAGAGTTGGTCACTTTCCTTTTAGGTGTGCAAGTTGACCCTACCAGTAAAGAAGTAGGAGAAAAAGACTGATAGGAATATAGGAATTTAAGCTTTCTGAGTCTCTGTTTCTTCATTGGGATAATGAATATTATACATTCCCACCTCATAGATTTGCTGTAATAATTAAGGAAGACAGCATATGTAAAATCCTCAGCACAGGCCTGGGACATAGGAAATATATATTAGAAATTTGTTTCCCTCAGATGATATGGGGTCAACAAATGCAGCATATTTTTACTGTGCTTTTTCCTAATATCATTCAGGAGTGAAAGTAGACTAACTGTGAAGATTCTCACATTGTTTATGCTTCTTCATACTCTTTATTCATTGTTATGTAACAACTGTCACATCACTTAGTGGTTAATTACTTCCATACCACACTTGTGATTTTAAAGGTTCTTCTCTACTTCAATTATATACTTTCCCAATTAAGTATTTATGTTAATGAGATTCCAGGTAAACTGAGTGGAATCCAGAATTACTGGGCTATCCAAATAACTCATTTAGCCTTGATGTCAGTCACTCAAATAATGCCCATGTCAATCTGACTGATGATATCCAGCTATGGTATCACAGCCACTTAGTCTCCTCTGTTTTCCTACTTCCATATCTTCAATCCAAACTGCTTGTCACAATATTCTAGATAATAACCAGATGGTGTGTTCTTAGTCCTTTTTAGGACTACATGCTTGGTCAAGATGCTACATTTAGTTCTGGAAGACTATTTAGGTTACATGGCATACATATTGGAGTTCAGAAAATAGGTCTACACCTAGCTGAAAAAGAATAAATTTGACAATTTTTCATATCCCTTTATGAAACACTGGGGAATCAGATCCATGAGTAGTCAAGGTGGAAATAATCTCAGATTATCTGGCAAGGTGCTTCCAGCAGAAATTTCTACAATGATGGAATGTTCTATATCTGTGCAATCCAATATAGTAGCTACTAGCCACATGTGGGTACTGACTACTTGAAATGTGACTAGCATGACTGAGAAACTGAGTTGTTAATTTTAATTTATTTATATAGCTATAGCTATAATATTGGACAGCAAAGATCTACATAGTATGGCTTAATGGAAAGAATGTGGGATTTGAAGCTAAAAAACCCTAAAGTCTAAATCCTGGTTACTGTCACTAACTATATAACTTTGATCAAGTTCTTTATCATGCCCAAACCTCAGTTGCCTCATTTGTAAAATGAGATACTACCAGAAACTCACACAATTGTTGTAATTACAGAATTAATGTAAAGCATGAAGTCCAATGCTTAGCAAACATAATAGTAATTACCCTTTAAATAATACTTGTTATTATTGAGCTCCTCATTTTCCAGATGGAGAAATGGAAGCTCCAAAACGAGAACTGACTTGTCAACCAACAGTTGCACAGCTAGTTGGAAACATGACCAGGCACCAATTCCAGATTTTCTCACTTTTTTGAATGATTCTTATATATATGAACCCTCCTCGCCCCTAAAGAATGAAGGGTGGTAGCCCAAACAACTACTCAACTGCCGTAAAAAATATCTTATGTGGAGAAAATGTACCTTGGTGAAGCCTATTTGCTCCTTCCGAAAATTTTCCAGGGGTTTAATCAGCAAATCACTAGCATTGTGTACCTAGAAAAAAAAAAAGAAAACATATAAAACAACTTTCAGATTAGAAAATATCAGATTCAAGTTTCCTTGTTACTAAGGCATTTCACTGTAATGCATCAGCCTGCAAAATGTAAATTGATTTGCTGGGTTTTTTTTCCCATTGTTGTTACTTTCCCCCCCATATTGGTCTCTTAAAATCAAATGATTTGAGGGGAAATGAGAGAAGGAACACTAGGGGCATTTCTCTGTATTTTTACTGGCAGTCTGATCTGAGTTTTTAATCAATAAATATCTATAGTCATGTCCAGAAACAGATATGGGGGCCTGAAGTATATGTGGTAAAGAGAAGATAAAGGGAATGGAAAATGCACGAAAATACCAATTGCATCAAGTGCAAATAACTTCATGAGAGGGAAATGAGTTAGCAATAATAGCATCAAGATCAATTGTTTCCAGTCCTGCCAGTGTGTGTCATAAAACCAGAACATTTCCTTCAGAACTTGGAGTGTATTACAGCATCACAGAGAACACTGGACTAGGCCTTCAAATTACCTAACTATAGATGCTCCAAAGCTGATAAAAACAGCCTGCCCAAATACTAAAACATTGACATTAATATGGTTCTAGAGATATAAAAACCCCATTTACAAATTGGACCCCTTGCTTAGTGGTCAGGCAGAGATACACAAAGTTTTGTCTTCAATATTAACCTCTTGAATAATTACACCTGTCCAAGGCAGCAAGTGGAGTTTGTTTTCTTCACTTGTGTGAATCAGCTGTATTTTAATGGAGGACCTAAAAGAATACATCTGAAGGGCTGGATTTTAGGATCTATTGCATTAATTTTGATATGTTATAAGACAAGAAAATGAGGGACTGCCTTCCTTGTCAAATGAGACATAAAGTGTCAGTAAGACAAGATATATATTCATACCAAAAATAGAAAACAGAGTAAAGAGCCAGTTTTGACCAGTCCTGTATTCTCCATATTAAGAAGCAGTTTTTAAACTACCCACCAAAATGCACGGCAAGTTGGGGCATTAGTACATATTTTTTAGCTATGTCCTGCAGGCACTTTGGGTCTCCTGTTTTGTGTCTAGGTATGATTCAAAGTTCAACTAAATGGGCAAACTCTCACCCAATCAAAGCTCTACCAGAAGCCCTAGCACCAAAAATAAAGACACCAGTGATTCTGCTTGATCGAAAACAAGAATTATTCTATTAAAAGTACTAGCACATCTCTTTTGCCCAACACACTCTACAGTTATGAATTGTGAATTGTGTGACATCAACTTTGTGTACCTACCTGGAAACAAATTATGTCATTGGTATCATAGATCCAATACAGAGAGTCATTTTTCTTCTTTCCTTTTGTGGAACTTTTAAAACATGGCTACAAATTTTGTGACACTTCTCCTATTGAGGTGAGGCCTCTGCCCCCTCTATCTTTAATGAGAGTGAGTTCATTACTTCTTTGAACCAATAGAATACAGCAGAAGTGACACAATGTGACTTCTCAGACTAAGTCATAAAAGGCCAGCAACTTCCACCTGGTTCTCTTGGAACACTCCCACTGGGGAGCCCTGAGCCACTCTCTAAGAAGTTAGACTGCCCTGAGACTACCAAACTAGTGAGGCCAAATATACACATTCTGGTAAAAGTTATGTTCAGCCCAACCTTCCAGCCATCCCACTGAGGTGCAAGATGGGTAAGCAAAGCTGCTTTGGACTCTCCACATCAACCCACCTCCCAGGTGAACACCTCCATATGAAGCAGAAGAATCACCCAGCTGACCCCTGCCTGAATTCCTGAACCACAACATAATGAGATAAAATTAAATGGTTTTAGGTTAAGCCACTATGTTTTGAAATAGGTTTTTATGCAGCAATAGATAATTAGAAAAATTATTTCCACTTTCACCAAGGTAACACAAAAAAAGTGGTTACCTGGGACACACTGAAGAAGTTTGCTGTTGAATAAGAAGTGAACATGCCATTTCTAAGGAGAGTAATATGTGTCAAACCTCTATATGGATATTCAGCTGAGCCCTTGCATACACAGGCAACACAAGGATGGCACAGTACCAGTTTTCGTGATTCAAAGGGGATTTTCTTGCATAAGCAGGTGTACCAGCAACTTCTCACACAGGGTCCATAAGACCACTGCTTTTTGTATGTTTGGCCCTAGGAAACTAGCATATGATTCACTGAAATTGGAGACCATAGATTTCCCTTAATCACATTGGCAATATTGCTCCCAGTCTCCTACAACACAAATAGATACTCTGAGCCACTTCCTTTTTTTGACACTCATTGGTAATTATACTACTTTCTGCCAGAAAACAGAGCTAGAGATACAGGAAATGGTCACACTGAAGCTTGGCTCTTTTTTTTTTTTTCATTTTGTTTTATCCTTAAATCCCTTAGAAGTCCAGCATCTACTCAAAAAAAGCCCTTTTAATTAAATATGACCTTTATTCCCCTTTCCGATCACTGCATCCATTTCATAAATTCTCTAGGAGAAAAGCTCCTACCTTCTAACTCAGGGTAGAATACCCAGCATGATAACTGATATTCTAAACATCTTAGGGAGTTTAATCGGATTCTTATTGCATGAATCCCAAATTAACACTAGATAAAACATTTAGCAGATTAGAGATGGTACACAATCCAGCAGTGTAGGATTGTTTGTGAATCTTTTATTGTTAACTACCAAAAAAAGGATTTGAAGATACACTGTTTAAAATAGCATGGGTCTCTTTAGGTCATTCTTGGCAGTCCTCAAAGACAGACCTTGCATATTGCTAATATGGTTCCCTTCAGAGTCAGAAAGGCACATAGGCAAGACTCCTATCCTTAATCATACAGGAAGTCTTTTATCGAGACTTTTCAAGGCCAACTTCTGAGGTTAATACAACATCCCACAGGGTACTATTTAAGAACACCACAGTTGGGAAATGCTTCCCCTCAATTCTTTCCTCCATAATTCCTTCAACAGTTTAAGTTCATTACAAGAATGACTAGACATTTGCAATTATCAGATGCTAGGGCTGTGAACTTCCTTCCTGTTCTTCTAAAGCTTCGTTTGGTCTCTTCTTATAGAAAGGATAAAAAGCTGTTTAATACCTCAGATAACCCAGATTATCCATACTGGGGTAAGGAGTCCTTTTACCACAGTTCTAGGAAAAGGGAGAGGTGCAGTCAAACAATGAATTCCTGGCACGTTGTGAAAGGCCCTCATTGAGCTTAACCTTCACAGCATTCCTAGAATTCAACGGGAAGTGGGGAGCTAAAAGTCAATACATGATTGAAAAGTTGTGGGCACAAAAGGGCACAACAATGAAAGACAGAAGAAAATGAGTCATTCCTGTGGAAAAGATCCAGCAAGAAGGGTGAGAAAAACAATATCTCAAAAGATGAGTCCTACTTTAATATTTTAGAGCTTTATAATTGGGTAAATAAAAGAGATAAACAACTAGGGCTGAAGGAAGTACAGTTGAGCTTTCTAGTGGTATCTGAATGAAAAGGAGTTGAATGCCTTTGAGATCAACATTGGCAATAGTCCACAAACTCTTCAGGCAGAAGAAAACAGTTAGTAGAGTGTAGATTAGCTAGTGGGTGGATATCTACCAGACTCCAGAGAAGCTACCCATATTGGTCCCTCCTTAGTATCCCTAGAAGCAATTCTCTTAAACTAAGAAAATTCCCAAGTCAAATTTCCACAAGCAGAATCTTGGGGGTAACAAAAGATAACTACAAACAAGACTTACTTAATAAGTTTTTTTTTGCTACATATAGAACACTTCATTATATCATTTGGAGCTCTTACAACAACTGTGGGAGGTAGGGATTATTTTCCTCATTTTACATATGAAAAAAGAGAGACAGCAAAATACCATGATTAGTCTGAAATCAACAATTAGTGGCACTGCCATTACAAGCCCTGCAACCCCACTTCTCTAGGAGCCTAGATAAAATGATAGCACTATTCTGAAAAGCCAGTACCACACTGCTGGGAAGGATGAGTAATGACAGATTGAAGAACTCTGGCTATTGGATAAATGGACTTCACAAAACTGAACTGCCCACAGGAAGACAACTTATCAAGAAAGGCAAGATACACCTCTCTTTGCTCTCTACAAAGTTCCAACTTTACCCTCACACCCCTAATCAAAATAAATATTGACCAACTTAGGTACGTTCACATTAGGTACAAATAGGTCTGGGTTGGGGCCAAGGACTTCCATTTCTAACAATTTGCCAGGTGACATTAGTGCTGCAGGTCTAGGGTCCACACAAAATGATTACTTTTTAAGCTGCTAAAATAGAGCTCACAAAAAAAGAAAATACTTAGGAACATATCTAATAAAATGCATACAAGAGCTATGTAAGAAACTCTGATAACAGAAATCAAAGAAGGGCTTAATAAATGGAAAGATAATCCATGTTCATAAATAAGAAAATACTTTTAAGATGTCAGTTTATCCCAACCTGTTCTATAGATTCAATGTAATCTTGATCAAATCCCAGCAATTCATTTGGTGGATGCTGACAAAATGGTTGTAAAGTTCACACCTAACATTAAGTCTTACTACAAAGCTACAGGAATCAAAATAGAAGAAAGGGATTATATGAAATCTCTGTTTCTATAAAACTAAAACTGCTCTAAAAATAAGTATATTATTTTAAAAAATAGACTTTAAATGTAAGGAAAGTTTTCACACAGATTTAAATGAAACAATTATATGTCAAATATAAATAAAACCCATATTATTATTTTTACAAACAGAGAAACAGATAAATAAATGGATAATATGTTTAAGAACACTAAAGGCCACAATTTCTTTGCACATGTTCAATAGCCTAGTTTAATGTCCTTTGAAACCCTTTCTCACTGATATGAAGAGGAATGGAGTTTCTACAATAATCTATCTCTAGCTAATGTTAAATTCCCAGGGTAAAAGCTTGAGACAGAATAACCAGATCTATTGCCTAAATATCTTTACTGTACTAAACAGCCATGAGACAAAATGGAAACAACAGAGTACCGATCCAATGAATAAGGTCATGGCCCAGTGTTAGAGACCTACCATCATCATCCTTTCATTTTCTACTTCATTGAGCAATTCAGCAAATTCCTTGAAGGATTCAGCTAGAAGGATAGAATAAAAGATAAGACAAATTAATCACAGTACTTGATAGGGAGGTGGGCATAGACCTGTGTGATATGAGGTAGGGGCCAGTGCTCTGAGCCTGCCTGGACACTAGAGGAAGGTACCAACCAAAGGCTAACAGAAGAATGTGTTCAGTGCCTGTTGAATATCTTTTTGTTTTCATTTTCTTTCTTCTTCTTGTTTTTTCCTTGCCAATCCCTACCAAAGAGATTTTTTTCCTTCAGTTTTACTGAAATATAATTGATATACATACCACACAAGTTTAAGGATAGGATCTATTCTCTTAGCAACTTTCAAAATACCACATAGCCATACTAATTATAATTATCATGTTGTACACTACATACTCAGTTCTTATTTATTTTATAACTGTAAGTTTGTACCCTTTGATTGCCTTCATACAATTAAAACAACCCCCACTTCTGGCAACCACAAGCCTGATTTCTTTTTCTATGAGTTTGTTTTTCAGGTTCCACATATAAGTGAGATCATACAGTATGATTTTGTCTGATTTATTTCACTTAGCATAATACCATAAAGATCCATTCATGTTGTGACAAGTGGCAAAATATCCAACTATTTTATGCCTGAATAATATTCTAATATATATATATGTCAATAAACATATATATGTATATCATAACTTTTTAATCCATTCATCTATAAATGGTCATTTGTTTCCCATGTCTTGGCTATTACAAATAATACTGCAATGAACACAGGAGTGCAGATATCTCTTCAACATAGTGATTTCATTTCCTTTGGATATATACTCAGATGTGGAATTGCTGCATCATAAGGTAATTCTATTTTTAATATTTTGAGGGACCTCCACTCTATTTTCCTGAGTGGTTGTACCAATTTACATTCCTATCAACAGTGTGCAAGGGTTCCCTTTTCTCCACATCCTCACCAGTATTTGTTATCTCTTGTCTTTTTGATGACAGTTATTCTAACCACAGTGATATCTCATTGTGGTTTTGAATTGCATTTCCCTTATGATTAGTGAAGTTAAGCAAGTTCCATGTACCTCTTGGGTATTTTAATATATTATTTGGAAAACTGTTGATTCAAATCGTTTGTTCATATTTAATTGAATTTTTTGGAGGTTGTTTGTTTTGCTATTGAGTTATATGAGTTGTTTATACGTTTTGGCTATTAGCCCTTTATCAGATATATGATTTGCAAATATTTTCTCCCATTCCATAGGTTGCCTTTACATTTTTTTGACTGTTTCTTTGGCTGTGCAAAAGAATTTTGGTTTGACATAGTCCCACTTGATTTTTTATGTTGTTGTGCTTTAGGTGTCATATCAAAAAAAATATTTGCCAAGACCCATATCAAGAAGCTTTTCCTATATGTTTTCTTCTAGGAATTTTATGGTTTCAGGTCTTACATTTAAGTCTTTAATCCATTTCAAGTTAACTTTTATGAATAGTGTAAGATCAGAATCATACTTTTCCATGTGAATATCCAGTTTTCCCAGCACCATTTATTGAAGAGACAGTCTTTTCCCTATTGTATATTTTTGCCTCCTTTGTCTTAGATTAATGGACCATATAAATGCGGGTTTATTTCTGGGCTCTCTATTCTGTTCCACTGATCTATATGTCTGTTTCTGTGCCAGTACCATACTGTTTTGATTACAACTTTGTAATATAATTTGAAATCAGGGAGCATTAATGCCTCTAGCTTTGTTCTTCTTTCTCAAGACAAATTTTAGGATTATTTGTTGTAGTCTTTGAAAATGCTATGATATTTTGTTAGGGATTAAATTCAATCTATAGATTGCCTTGGGTAGTGTGGATATTTTAATAATATTAATTCTTCCAATCCATGAGAACTATATCTTTCCATTTATTTGTTTCATCTTCAACTTCTTTCATCAATGTCTTATAGTTTTCACACTATAAGTCTTTTAGCACCTTGGTTAAATTTATTCCTAAATACTTTGGTTATTATGCCCTTGCAAATGAAATCATTTTCTTTATTTCTTTCTCACATAATTTATTTTTTGTTTTTTTTTTAAACTTATTATCCTCTTCACTCATTTCTTTCACCTCGTACCCCACATTTTTTTTTGGTGAAGTCTTTAGGATTTTGTCTATTTAAAATCAAATAGAGATAATGTTACTTCTTTCTTTCCAATTCTGATGTCTTTTCTTTCTTTTTCTTCCTAATTAATATGGCTAGGACTTCCAATACAATGTTGAACACTTGTCTTATTCTTGATGTTAGAAAGAAAGCTTTGGAACTTTCACAACTGAATATGATGTTAGATGTGGGCTGTCACATACTGCCCTTATTATACTGAGGTACACTCCTTCTATATCTAATTTGTTGAGAGTTTTTACCATGAACACATATTAAATTTTGTCAAATATTTTTATCTATTATTTTTATTGATGGTTAATCATAATGCAAATAGTTTTTATTTGTTATGTTTACTTTACCATTATGAAATATTCATTTCAGGATATCTTTAATTACTGAACTTTCCTAACAAATTTGAAGTGTTATTTGATTTGTACAAATTTCCAAACTTTCCAACTTTCCAAAAAACATCAACTTTGTTGAGTAAGGTACTTCCAAAGCCCTGACTTATGACTAAACAATAACAATGAGATGATGACAGGCATTTATTTAGTCCTGATGACTTTAGTCCAGCATTTAGGTCCTATAGTGCAATTACTATAAAATTAATCTCTTTACCCCACCTTTTTAGCATTTTATTTTATTTTACTTTTTTTTCATGATGATGTGTATTATTTAATCCCCATATCCTATTTCACCAATTTCCCCCCATAATCCTCCCCTCTGGTAACCCTCAGTTTGTTCTCTATAATTAAGAGACTGTTTCTTGGTTTGTCTCTTTTTTCCTTTGTTCATTTTTTTTTTTGTTTCTTAAATTCCACATACAAGTGAGATCATATGGTATTTGTCTTTCTCTGACTGACTTGTTTCAATTACCAATATACTTTCTAGATCTACTCATTTCATGGCAAGATTTTCTTCTTTTTATGACTGAATAATACTTCATTACATACACACACACCCCACATCTTCTTTATCCACTTATCTATCAATGGACACTTGGACTGCTTTCATAATTTATCTATTGTAAATAATGCTCCAATAAATATAGGGGTGCATATATACCTTTGAATGACTATTTTTTTGTATTTTGGGGGGTAAGTACCAGTAGTGCAATTACTGGATAATTGGATAGTTCCAGTTTTAATTTTTTGAGGAAACTGAATACTATTTTCTACACTGACTGAACCAGTCTGCATTCCCACCAACAGAGCAAGAGGATTCCTTTCTCCACATCTTCACCAAGACTTATGTCTTGTATTTTTCTATTGTAGCCATTTTAACAGGTGTGAGGTGATATCTCATTGTAGTTTTGATTTGCATTTTCCTGATGATGAGTGATGTTGAGCATCTTTTCATAAGTCTTTTGGCATTTGTATGTCTTATTTGGAAAAATGTCTATTCAAGTCTTCTGATCATTTATTACTATTTTTTAAATTTAAATTCAAGTTAGTTAACATACTATAGTCTTAGTTTCAGGAGTACAAGAATAGGTATTAGCTCTTCTTTAAATGTTAGGTAGAATTCACTTCATATATGAATTCTGGTCCTGGACTTTAGCTTTTGGGAGTTGTCAAATGGCTTTTCTGCATTGATTGAGATGATCATTGACTTTTACCTTTCATTTTATGAATTTAATATATCAAATTTATTGATTTGCACTTATTCAACCATCTTTGCTTCCCAGGGATGAATCCTACTTGATCCTGATTATTCTCCTTTTAATGTGAGTCTGAATTTTGTTTTCTAATATTTTGTTGAGAATTTTTGCATCATCATGCATCAGTAATATTGGCCTATGGTTTTCTATGAATTCTTTCATAGTTAATATTTTATTAATCCTCACAGGCACCCTTAGGAGTAGCCAGGACTTCTCTCATTTCATAGACAAGCAAAATGATTAGCAAAGTGAGTTTTCCATGTAAATGGGTTTTCCGTGTAAAAAAAAAAAAGTGGAACTAAAATCTTGAGATTTGAGTTTGAGTCCCTGCTCCACTACTTACCAACCTAGACAAATTTCTCAATTTAGTCTTTCTATGCCTCAATTTCGACATCTGTAAAATGAGCATATTAGGAATTATTACATCAGAGTAGTTATGGAGATATAATTGACGAATGAGTTGTGTTTTTTTCTTGTTTTTAGAAGCACTATGGTTGAGTAAAAAGCACATTTGATGTACTAACTGTGACCTTTGATAAGTTACTCAAATTCTCTGAGACTCACTTTCCTTACCTAGAAATAATAATTCCTATCTCACAGGGTTCTTTGATGAGTAAACAAGATAACATCAAATATAGCTCCCAGAACACATGATAGCCAATCAATAAATGTTAGTTGTGTTTCTTCCTTGGTATAAGGCAGTTATACTTCACCCTGGCAACACATTAGAATTATCTGGGAATCCAATAAAAAAAAACAATAGGGTATCAATATAAAAAAAAAACAAGACTCAACTATATGCTGCCTACAAAAGATTCATTTTAGACCTAAAGACATCCTGAGGCTGAAAGTGAGGAGAGGGAGAACCATCTAACATGCTAACAGACACCAAAAGCCGAAGTAGCCATACTTATATCAGACAAGCTAGATTTTAAACCAAAGACTGTAACAAGAGATGAAGAAGGGCACTCTATCATAATTAAGGTCTATATTGATGAAGAAGATCTAGTGATTGTAAATATCTCTGCCCCCAATTGGAAGCAGCCAAATATATAAATCAATCACAAACATAAAGGAAATCATTGAAAATAATAAAATAATAGGAGACTTTAACACCCCACTTAAAGCAATGTACAGATCATACATGCAGAAGATCAACAAGGAAACAATGGCTTTAAATGACACACTAGAGCAGATGGACTTAACAGATATATTCAGAACATTTCATTCTAAAGCAGTGGAATACACATTCTTTGCAAGTGCACATGGAACATTCTCATGAATAGATCACATACTGGATCACAAATCAGTGCTCAACACGTACAAAAATACTGAGATCATACCATGTATATTTTCAAGCCACAACAATATGAAACTTGAAGTCAACCACAAGAAAAAATTTGGAAAGACCACACATATACGGAGATTAAAGAACCTCCTACTAAAGAATGAATGAGTTAACCAGGAAATTAAAGAGGAAATAAAAAATATGTGTGGAATCAAATGAAAAAGAAAACATGACAGTCCAAACTCTTTGATAGCAAAGGCAGTCAGAAGGAGGAAGTATATAGCAATACAGACTTAACTCAAGGAGCAAGAAATGTCTCTAACACACAACCTAACCTTACACTTTAAGGAGCTAGAAAAACAACAGCAAATAACGACTAAAGCCAGGAGAAGAAGGGAAAAACTAAAGACAAGAGCATAAATAAATGATATATAAAAAAATAGGAGAACAGATCAATGTAACTAAAAGCTGGTTCTCTCAAAGAATTAATAAAATTGATAAACTCTAAGCCAGACTTATCAAAAGAAAAAGAGAAAGGACCCAAATAAAACCACAGATGAAAGGGGAGAGAATACCAACACCACAGAAATACAAACAATTATAAGAGAATATTATGAAATATTATATGCCAACAAACTGGGCAATCTGAGAGAAATGGACAAATTCCTAAAAACATACAAACTACTAAAAGTGAAACAGGAATAAATAGAAAATTTGAACAGATCCATAACCGGCACAGAAATTTAATCATTAATCAAAAATCTCCCAACAAAGTCCAGGGACAGATGGCATCCAAGGGGAATTCTACCAAACAGTTAAAGAAGGCTTAATACTTATTATTCTCAAACTGTTCCAAAAAATGTAAATGGGAAGTTTCCAAACTTATTCTAGGCCAATATTACTTTGATTCCATAACCAGACAAAGACCCCACTAAAATAGAGAATAACAGGCCAATATCCCTGATGAACCTGGATGTGAAAATTCTCAACATGATAATAGAAAATCGAATCCAACAGTACATTAATAGAATTAATGTAATAGAATTGACCACAATCAAGTGGGATTTACTACCTGGCTGCAGGGGTGGTTCAATATCTACAAATCAATCAACATGATACACCACATAATAAAAGAATGGATAAGAACCTCTTTATATCCTCTCAATAGATGAAAAAAAAGCATTTGACAAAACACTTTCTTGATAAAAACCTTCAAGAAAGTAGGGATAGAGGAAACATAACTCAACATCATAAAGGCCATATACAAAAGGCTTACAGCTAATATCATCCTCAATGGGAAAAAACTGACATCTTTACCACTAAGGTCAGGAACATGACAGGGATGTCCACTCTCACCACTGTTATTCCACATACTACTGAAAGTCCTGGCCTCAGCAATCAGACAACTAAAAGAAATAAAAGGCATTCACATTGGCAAGGAAGATGTCAAACTTTCACTATTTCCAGATGACAAGTTACTCTATGTAGATAATCTGACAGACCCCACCAAAAATTTGCTGGAACTAATACATGAATTGAACAAAGCTGCAGGACATAAAATTAATGTACAGAAATCAGTTGCATTTTTATACGCCAATAATGAAGCATCAGAAAAAGAAATCAAGGAATCACCCCCAGTTACAATTGTACCAAAACCAATAAGATATTTAGCAATAAACCAAACCACAGAAGTAAAAGATATGTACTCTGAAAACTATACAACACTTATGAGAGAAATTGAAGAGGACACAAAGATATTGGAAAAAATCCCATGCTCATGGATTGGAAGAACAAACATTATTAAAATGTCTATACTACCCAAAGCAATTTACACATTTAATGCAATCCTTATCAAAATACCGCCAGCATTTTTTACAGAGCTGTAACAAACAATCCTAAAATTTCTATGGAACCATAAAAGTCTTTAAATAGCCAAAGAAATCCTGAAAAAGAAAAGTGAAGCTGGAGGCATCACAATTCCTGACTTCAAGCTATATTGTAAAGCTGAAGTCATCAAGACAGCTTGATACAGGCACAAAAACAGACATATATGTCAATGGAACAGAATAGAAAACCCAGATATGGACCCACAATAATATGGTCAACTCACCTTCAACAAAGCAGGAAAGAGTATCCAATGGAAAAAGGCAGTTTCTTCAACAAATGATGTTAGGCCAACTGGACAGTAATATGCAGAAGAATGAAACTTAACCACTTTCTTACACCATACACAAAAAGAAATTTAAAATGGATGAAAGACCTAAATGTAAAACATGAAACCATCAAAATCCTAGAGGAAAGCACAGGTAGTAAACTTTTTTACCTCAGCCAGAGAAAATTCTTACTAGACACGTTCTTGGAGGCAAAGGAAACACAAGCAAATATGAACTATTAGGACTTCATTAATATAAAAAGCTTCTGCACAGTGAAGGAAATAATCAACAAAAATAAAAGGCAGCCTATGGGATGGGAGAGGATATTTGCCAAAGACATATGTGATAAAGGGTTAGTATCTGAAATATATAGAAGACTTATCAAATTCAATACCCAAAGAACAAATAATCTAGTTAAGAAATTTACAGAAGACACAAATAGACACTTTTCCAAAGAGGACAAACAGATGGCTAACAGGCACATGAAAAGATGCTTAACATCACTCATCATCGGGAAAAACACAGCAAAACCATGAGATACCATTTCACACCGGTCAGAATGGCTAAAACTAACAACACAGGAAACAACAGATTTGGCAAGGATGTGGAGAAAACGGAACACTCTTACAATGTTGGTGAGAATGCAAACTGGTGTAGCCACTCTGGAGAACAGTATGGACGTTCCTCAAACAGTAAAAATACAACTACCATATGATTCAGCAATTGCACTACTAGGTATTTACCCAAAGAATACAAAAATACAGATTCAAAGGGGTACATGCACCACAATGTTTATACTGTGTATAACAGCATTATCAACAATAGCCAAACTATGGAAACAGCCCAAGTGTCCATCCACTGATGAATGGATAAAGATATGCTGTGTATGTGCTTGTGTGTGTGTGTGTGTGTGTGTGTGTGTGTGTGTGTGTTAAGCTTTCATTACTTTTGAAGGCTGAGTAATATTCCATTGAAAGCTGAGAAATGTTCCATATTGTATATGTATTATATATGTAATATAATATATGGAATATTATACATATATATAATGGAATATTACTCAGCTATCAAAAATAATGGAAGCATACCATTTGCAACAACGTGGATGGACCTGGAGTATATTATACTAAGTGAAATAAGTCACTCAGAGGAATACAAATACCATATGATTTCACTCGTATGTGGAATTTATGAAACAAAACAGAAGAATATATGCAAAGGGAAAAAAAGACAGAAAGGGAAGCAAACCATATGAGACTCTCAAGGATAGAAAACAAACGGAGGGTTGATGGATGGACATGTGTAAGGGATGGGCTAGATGGGTAATGGGTATTAAGAAGGGCACTTCTTATGATGAGCATTGGGTATTAAATGTAAGGGATGAATCACTGAATTCTACTCTTGAAACCAACATTACACCGTATGTTAACTAACTAGAATTAAATAAAATTTTGGAACAAAAATAAATACATAAAATGTTTTTAAAGAACAAAAAGAGCAAATAATCTGAAGTAAATGCAAAACTTTAATTTTTGAATAGTAGGCATATGTGTATTAATTGTATCTTTGTAATTATATTTTCTTTATATATTATCTTTCATTTTGTTTCCATATAATTACAAAAGAAATACAGCAAAGCAGGACTTTAAAAGATAAACATAATAAAATCAAATAAGCAGAAAAACAAAACACTTGAAATAGAATATACAACTGTGTACTAGCCATTGTTGATTTATCCAAGAGGGGTATCTTCCAGTCATCAGAGGAGGGATCTTTCAGTGTCAACAACTCAGGTCTTCATTAGTCTACTTAGAATCCTAAGCAAGTGGTATACACTGCTAGGTGTCAGCAGATCTCCACTCAACCTGATAATACAAGGCCAGTCAATAGTACCATGCTTCACATCCTTGTAAATCTTATATAACATATTCTTATACCTATGGGGGCCTGTGCTTCCTCTCAACCACCTCCACAGTGATCCTTAAAACCCCTATTCATTACACAGAGATCTTCCCTTAACCTGATACTCTTCACAGAATTCTCCTTTCCTGTCCTTTCCTGAAGCCAAGACCTGACTTTTTCTTTTCTCCCTGAAGCTGTCTTAAGGGAAGGAGGATGTTCATTTTCCCATACTTTATGCACCTCTGCACAAAGAGATAATTTTGTTAGTATTACCTTAATGTTTCATTCCCATTTCCAGGTAATTTTTCCTTAAAAAAATAGCATGAAGTTAGTTAAGCTTAAAGACTCTGAGATCAGATTGCCTGATCTTGAAGTCTGGCAACACCATTTTCATAGCTATTTGATCTGGGGAAATTAGTAATTCTTTTGTATCTCAATGTCCTCATTTAAAAATCAGAGATTAGGGCCGCCTGGGTGGCTCAGTCGGTTAAGCAGCCGACTTCGGCTCAGGTCATGATCTCGCGGTCGGTGAGTTCGAGCCCCGCGTCGGGCTCTGTGCTGACCGCTCAGAGCCTGGAGCCTGTTTCGGATTCTGTGTCTCCCTCTCTCTCTGATCCTCCCCCATTCATGCTCTGTCTCTCTCTGTCTCAAAAATAAATAAACGTTAAAAAAATTTAAAAATAAACAAACAAATAAATAAATAAATAAATAAATAAATAAATAAAAATAAAAATCAGAGATTAAAGGGGCGCCTGGATGACTCAGTCAGTTAAGTGTCCGACTTCAGTTCAGGTCATGATCTCACGGTTTGTGGGTTTGAGCCCTGTGTCGACCTCTGTCCTGACAGCTCAGAGCCTGGAGTCTGCTTCCGATTCTGTGTCTCCCTATCTCTCTGCCCCTCCCCTGCTTGTGCTCTGTCTGTCTGTAAAATAAATAAACATTAAAAAAATTTTAAATAAAAATCAGAGATTAAAAGGGTACTAAACTTCTAGACTTGTGAGAATTAAATTAATTGATACATAAAGCACATAGAAAGTATTTTTTGAAACATACACTGATTGTAATTTTTTTCACATATATTCCTTACTATAATGTTTATTAGAAGAGCCTAAACTGTATCTTTTTTAAAATTTTAATATTTATTTATTTTTGAGACAGAGAGAGAGACAGAGAGAGATAGAGCATGAGTTGGGGAGGGCGACACAGAATCAGCATCAGGCTCCAGGCTCAGAGCTGTCAGCACAGAGCCCAACTCAGGGCTTGAACTCACGAACCACAAGATCATGACCTTAGCTGACGTCAAATGCTTAACCGACTAAGCCACCCAGGCACCCCTAAACAGTATCTTTTAATTCCCACTATTGGTTTCATATATGATCTCTGTAATAGCACAAAATCTCAAATATTTCAATATTTTTAAATAAAATTCTGGTATTTCCTTTAAAAAAAAAAAGTATCTGGCAAGCTTACATACCAATGCCAGCCCCCTTCCCAGACTAGTTAAAGCCCAAATTCACCTGCTAAGTATCAGACAGCTTGATTGGCACAACAATATAATTGCAGGGATGAACACTCAGAGGCTGTCAGAAAATGAATCATAACTACCTGAGAATGTATTCTTATATTGAAATAAAACAAAAAGGAATGAACAAAACAACAACAATGAAACTATGTTCTAGTAGTACAGAGAACAGTAAGACTCAAGTATTCCCTTGTTTCTATTTTGTGTTATTATATTTAACTTTCAGCCCTCTGACCTAATTTTATCAGAATTTGGACCTGAGCTCCAAAAACAAAAACAACAAGGTAAACGTCTTATTTAACAGTAACAGAAGAATCTCAGATGGTCTTATGCAACTCTTCAAGCCTGAGGAACCATCAAATCTCTGCTCATACACCTCCAGTGAAAGGAGTGATGACCAACTTGTCTTGGTGTCCCTGGAACTGTCACAGTTATAAAATTGGAAGCCCCTTGTTCAAGGAAAACCCCAAGTCCTGGTTTTCCCAGGACTGTTAGTCACCTGCTTGCAGTGTCTCTATTAAAGTCTCCTTCCTTAGTTGGGATAAGCAGTGGGTGCTCTATATAAGCCAACTTGACAATAAATTATATTTAAAAATAAACCTTTTTCCTTAATAGATAGATAAATTCCATTTCCCTGCATTCTACTTTTGTTTCTCCTCAGGTTCCTAATGAGTGTGGGAATGTAGGTAAGAAAGCGATGTGACATGTTAGAAAGAACATTAGGGTGACAGAAAATGAGGATTCTACTTTAGGGGATGAAATAAAAAAGAGCATGACTTTGAGAGAGGGCTAGATTTGCATCCATATTTTGTCATCTTCTTGCTGTGAAACTCTTGATAAATGACTTACCCCCTATGAGTTTCAGTTGCCTCACTTGTCAAAGAGACATGATAATATATCTACCTGAGAGTGTTGTAAAAACTAAATCAGAAGGGGCGCCTGGGTGGCTCAGTTGGTTGAGCGTCCGACTTCGGCTCAGGTCATGATCTCACAGTCTGTGAGTTCGAGCCCCACATCAGGCTCTGTGCTGACAGCCCAGAGCCTGGAGCCTGCTTCAGATTCTGTGTCTCCCTCTCTCTCTGCCCCTCTTCTTCTCACGCTCTCTCTGTCTCAAAAATAAATAAAAACATTAAAAAAAAAAAACTAAATCAGAAGATAAATGTAAAGTGCCAACACATAGTAGAAAATAAACCTTACCACTTCTCCCCCCCATCCCAACTTTCTACACTTTTAGTGCCAGTTCTGTGATCTACTGGTGAGGTGATGGGGCAAGTAACTTCTCCTTCCTAGACTTCATGGTCTCCAGATATTAAAAAAAGAGAAGTTAAATAGTATTTAGCGTCCCTTCAAATTCTGGTAACTACTAGTTTAAAGTTCAAAACTTCTCACCAAAAACAGGAAGAATATTATCAAATGGTATCTGATTTAAAGAAAACTTCTTGAAAGCCTAGAAAACAAATATAGTCATATTGATATTTTAAATAAAAAATAGATTTCCCTTCCCAAGAGAAGTGGATAACTAATCAAGAATTCCTAGCACCAAAGAAACTAAGTGCTGGGTCAATACAGGACACCAGATAATGGCACTCTTTCTTTCTGAGGATCAAATTGCTCATACTCAAGGAGGTCACCTTTGGAAACACTGCAAATTAAAAGCTCAAGCTCAACATAAAGAAAAAAAAATAATTTAATCAGGAAGAGTAAATAGGAAAACACAGAAATGTTTGCAGAACTCCTGTCCCCAAATACTGTATGCTACTGAAAAAATTAATAAAGGCAAACCTCATTAAAGTGGACTCAGGATTCTAGAAGGGGAGGCTGGAAAGGTGGGGGGAGGCATATTCAATGTCAATTACAGGAAATATCATCAGTTACAGACCCCATAACAGAAGAATCCTCAGTGGGAAAGAATCATCAATTACAGGCTTCAGCAGGGAAAGATGTATATTGCATCTACTACAAGAAATCAACTACACACGCAAATCGGCCAAGGGGAAACAGCTATCACCCACTTGCTTTTCTCCAGTGGACTTTAACAGCCCCTCCCAACTTCCTTCTTATCTATAAAATGTTTCTTTCCTTTGCTTGTTGAATTTGCTTATGGTTTTTCCATAACCTCCTTTTCCTGAATTGCAATTCTCTCTTATTCCTGAATAAATCCATTTTTGCTGGTTAAAAAAAAATGGCTGTTTTATTGTTAAGGTTAACACTACAAAAGGAGTCAGATTGTTTATTTGAGCATTTTTCCAGGCAAGATCAGTTTGACTCTAAAAGAAATGTGATGCATATAATATTGGAACATTTAAAGGAAAAGGTTAATTACATGAAACATAAATGGATAAAAGCCCTTTGGTTGACAGCTTAATACTCATAATAACTTTATGAGGGACATGTAATTATTCCTAAATTGAACATGAGAATGCTAAGGCTCACAGAAGCTAAGCAACTTGTTCAAAACCATACAAGAAGTAAATGACAATGCTACATTACAAATTCAGACCTGTCTTGCTGCTAGAGTCTTGCCATTGTCACACTGCCCACAACTCTCCAGGTAGAGGTAACCAAAGATTAGGTTACTAAATATCATCTGAATAGATCATCAGAGATGGGGGGAAGCTACTACTACCAGCAGGTATGTGTTTAAAATTAGTCAGGCTTAACAGGCACATGAAAAGATGCTCAACGTCGCTCCTCATCAGGGAAATACAAATCAAACCACACTGAGATATCACCTCACACCAGAGTGGCCAAAATGAACAAATCAAGAGACTATAGATGCTGGAGAGGATGTGGAGAAATGGGAACCCTCTTGCACTGTTGGTGGGAATGCAAATTGGTGCAGCCACTCTGGAAAACAGTGTGGAGGTTCCTCAAAAAATTAAAAATAGACCTACCCTATGACCCAGCAATAGCACTGCTAAGAATTTACCCAAGGGATACAGGAGTACTGATGCATAGGGACACTTGTACCCCAATGTTTATAGCAGCACTCTCAACAATAGCCAAATTATGGAAAGAGCCTAAATGTCTATCAACGGATGAATGGATAAAGAAATTGTTGTTTATATGCACAATGGAATACTACGTGGCAATGAGAAAAAATGAAATATGGCCCTTTGTAGCAACATGGATGGAACTGGAGAATGTGATGCTAAGTGAAATAAGCCATCCAGAGAAAGACAGATACCATATGGTTTCACTCTTATGTGGATCCTGAGACCTTAACAGAAACCCATGGGCGAGGGGAAGGAAAAAAAAAAGAGGTTAGAGTGGAAGAGAGCCAAAGCATAAGAGACTCATAGAAACTGATAACAAACTGAGGGTTGATGGGGGGGGTGGGAGGGAGGGGAGGGTTGATGATGGGTATTGAGGAGGGCACCTTTTGGGATGAGCACTGGGTGTTGTATGGAAACCAATTTGACAATAAACTTCATATATTGAAAAAAAATAAAATAAAAGTCAGGCTTCATCATTCATGAGGAAAAAAATATTTGACAATATTTATATTTGGCTAAATAGTTACATAACTTTTTAAAATTGAAATATTATTTATATACCATAAAATTTACCATTTTAAAGTACACAACTCATTGCTTTTTAGTATATTCTCAAAGTTGTGCAACCACCATTGCTATTCCAGATCGTTTTATCACCCCTAAAAGAAGCATTAACTCATTAGCATCACTCCCCATTCCCATCTTCCTCCTGTATTCAGTCAACCACTCACCTACTTCCTATCTCCATGGATTTGCCTACTCTAGACATTTTACATAAATATGAAATCATACACTATGTGGTCTTTTGTGACTTTCTTTCACTTAGCATAATATTTTCAGGGCTATTCCATGTTGTACTCTCAATACTTCATTTTTTATTGCCACATAACATTCCATTGTATGGCTATATCAGATTTATTCAACCATTTATCAACTGAAAGACACGGTGTTACCATTTATTGGCTATTATGAATAATGTACCCATGAATATGTACGTACAAATTTAGTGTGGATTTTTTTCGTTTTAGGGGCGTGCATAGCTAGGCATGGAATTGCTGAATCTTATGGTAACTCTATGTTGAACTTTTTGAAGAACTGACAAAATTGTTTTCAAAATCATCTACACAATTTTCTATGAACAATGCAACATATGAAGTTTCAAATTTCTCAATGTCCTAACCAAGATTTGTTATTACCTGTCTTTTTGTTGCCCACAATCCTAGTGGGTTTGAAGTGGTATCTCATTGTGGTTTTGTTTTACCCTAATTCCTAATGTTACTGAGAATCTTTGTCTGTGCTTATTGGTCATTTAATTATCTCCTTTGTATGGAACTAGAGTGTATTATGCTAAGTGAAATAAGTCAGTGAGAGAAAGACAAATACCATATGATTTCATTGATATATGGAATTTAAGAAACAAAACAGATGAACATATGGGAAAGGGGAGAAAAATAGAGAGAGGGGAACAAGCCATAAGAGACTCTTAAAGATAGAGAACTAACAGGATTGATGGAGGGAGGTGGGGGGGGGGGGTGTTAAGTAGATGATGGGCATTAAGGAGGGCACTTGTTGGGATAAGCACTGGGCGCTACATCTAAGTGATAAATCACTAAATTCTACTCCTGAAACCAATACTACTACACTATATGTTAACTAACTTGAATTTAAATAAAATATTGCAAGAAAAAACATTTATCCAATCACTTTGCCCATTTTGTAACTGGGCTAATTGTCTTTATTATTGAGTTGTAAGAGTACTTTATCTACTCTGGACAAAATGTCCCCCTTATCAGATAGATAATTTGCAAAATTTTGGGGCACTGTGTGTGTGACTTTCACTTTCATTATGGTGCCCTTTGAAGAACAAAAGCTTAAAATTTTGTTGAAATCCAATTTATCTACCTTTTCTTTTATTGCTTGTACTTTGTTGGTCTTATGTAAGAAACCACTGCTTATTCAAGGTTGTGAAAACTTATATCTTTTTTTTCCTACTAAGAGATTTATAATTTTAGCTTTTACATTTAACTGTTTGATCCATTTTGAGTTAACTTTTGCATGGTATAAAGGTCCAACTTCGTTTTTTCACTTGTATTTATCCTATTATCTCAGCACCATTTATCAAAAAGACTATTCTTTCCCCTAATTAATTATCTTGACACTCTTGTCAAAAACCAATTGGCCATATAATAAGGGATTGTATTTGGACTCTTATTTTTATTCTATTGATCTCTGTATCTGTTCTTATGCCAATACCAAACAATTGTGGTAATAGTAAAGAACATACAAAGGAGTAATGAGTTTTGAAATGGGGAAGTATGAGTTATCCAATATTGTTCTTTTTCAAGATTATTTGGCTATTCTAGGCCCCTTGAATTTCCATATGAATTTTAGTACCACCTTGACAATTTCTGAAAAAATAGCTGCTGAGATTTTGATAGGTACTACACTGAATGTGTAGATGGATATGGGGATTGTTGCCAATTTAACAATATTAAGTCATCTGACACATGAACACGGGATGCTTTTGGGTTTTGTATCAGGGTAATGCTGGACCTACAGAATGAGTTGATGGGATATTTTTCAATTAAAAATTAAATCGCTTTATTTGTTATAGGTCCAGTAACATTTTCTGTTTCACCAGTTTTAGTAGTTTGTATATTCCTAGGAATTTGATTTCACTAAGGTTATCTTATTTGTAGGTATAGACATGTTTATACTATTTCCTTATAATCAGTTTTACTTCTGTAAGGTCAATGGTAATGGCCTGTACTTCATTCCCAATTTTAGTAATTTAGTATTGCTCCTGGTTAGTCTAGCTAAGGGTTTGTCAATGTTGTTTAACTTTTCAATAAGCAAATGTTTGGTTTTGTTGTTATCTATTGTTTTCTTATTGTCTACTTCATTAATGTCTTCTCTATTCTTATTTCATTCATTCTGTTTGTGTTGGACTTTGCTCCTCATTTTTTTCAGTGACTTAAGATAAAATGTTCTGTTATTGATTTGGTACCTTTGTTCTTTCTTAAAGTAGGAAATTTGAAGCTACAAAGTTCCTTCCATTCATTGTTTAGCTGAATTCCATAAGGTTAGATATACTATGTTTTTGGTTTTTTCTATTTGCAAAGTATTTTATCATTTCCTTTGTGATTACCTCTAAATTTAATCAATTGATTAATTTGGAGTATGCTGTTTAATTTCCACATATTTGTGACTTTTCCAAATTTCTGTTATTAATTTCTAAATTCATTTCATTGTATTCAGCAAATTTATTTTGTATGATTTTCATTCATTTAAGTTTATTGAGGCTTGTTTTATGGCCTAACGTATGGTCTCTCCTGGACAATATTCCTTGCACACATGAAAAAATATATATTCTACTGCTCTTGGGTAGGGAAACGTGTTAGGTATAGTTGATTTATGGTATTGTTCACGTCTCCTATTCTTTTTCTTCCAAATTTGGCTGTAGTATGTTTAAGCATGTATTTGAGTTTTCCTTTCCTTGGTTTGTTGAATTTGTTATATGAGCAGACTAAAGTTTTTCATCAAATTTAGCAAGGTTTTTACCTTTGTTAACTCAAATATCTTTTCTACCTTTTCTCTCTATCCTCTTCTTCTGAGACTGCCATTATGTATATTCTGTTATGGGTCTCTGAAGTTCTGTTCATTTTTTAATTTACTTTTTTCCACAGATTGTATGATCTCAATTCATCTATCTTAATATTTATTGATTCTATCTTCTACCAGTAAACATTTGAGGTTAAGCCCCTGTTGTGAATTTTCATTTCAGTTATTGTACTTTTCAAATGCACAGTTTTAAATGGCTCTTTTTTATTAAATAAATATGTTTCTAATATTAGAAATACATCATCGAAACTCTTTTCCCAAGAAGTGCAATGATTTGTTTTCCTCAGGGACAGTTTCTATTGATTGTGGACTTTTTTCCCTTATTCATGGCCCATTTTCATATTGCTTTTCTTAAAAAATATTTATTTAATTTGAGAGAGAGAGAAAGAGAGAGAGAGAGAGCAGAGGAGGGGCAGAGAGAGAGAGAGAGGCAGAGATAGAACCCTGAGAAGGCTCTGTGCTGTCAGCACAGAGCTCAACACAGGGCTCAATCTAAAATACCATGAGATCATGCCCCGAGAAAAGATAAAAACTCGGACGCTTATCTGATTGAGCCATGTGCCCCAATTTTCTTATTTCGTGACACTTCTCATAATTTTGTTGAAAAGAGAACATTTTAAATGATGTGATGTGACAAATCAGAAATCAAAACCTGTCTTTTTCCCAAATTTATTCTTGTTGTTGCTGTTTGTTTAGTGAGTTTGTGGCTAATGCTATAAAGTCTGTATTCTTTATCATATGAAGCCACTGACATCTCTGGTCAGTTAGCTTAGTGGTCAGCTAGTGATTAGACAGAGATGTATTTAAATGCATTGAACCATTAAGTATCTCAGGCTTTGTTTAAGGGCTCTTGTGTGTGTTGGTGAGTGCCTTCAACACTCAGCCAATTAGTTTATAATTCTGCCTTAATCTTCCCGCCCAGAGCTTCAAGGTCAGCCAGAAGTAAGACAATATAGCCTTCTAAAATCTTTTCTAGACAGGCACAAAACAATACATATAAGCAAAGCCCTAAATGTGCATGTGATCTTCCATACTTATAGGAATATGTAGCAACTTTTCGAAGCTCTCTATGGACATTTCATTCTCCAGTTTTTCTTTTTAAGTTTATTGTTCAGCTTCTTGGTTGCTATCACAATTTATGCTGCCTAAGAGAACTGCAGTACTGAACAATCACTACTAATTGATTGTTTTGAAAAGGAAACTCTAAGGAAAAATCCATTTGCAGTAAGCCAGCTATGAGTCAATTCAAATAAGGCAACCCATATGAGTAATATATTTCAGCTCTAGGGGAGCTACAATCCCCTTCTGCCCTCTGCAGTGGCTACTAAAATCATGATATTCACAGCTTCCAAAACTATCCAGCTCATAGTTTTCAAGGCTACTATGGAGCTGGAGAAAGGAGTATAGAATACAGGGCAAAAACCACAAAGCTCATTGTTCTATTAATTAGCTATTTTTCTTGAACAAGCACACCTTCTATTATTTCAAATTTTGGTTAATGTCCAGAGATCTTAAAAAGTTGATTTTGAAAATGTCTATTGGTGTTTCTATTGCTTTTATTAAAGAGCAGCATTTCAGAGGTCATTTCTCAACCATTCCACTGAAGTAACCTGGTCACCTCAATTAATAAATATTAATAAAATAATTAATAAAAATAAATTATTTAAAAATAAATTATATAAATAAAAATAAAATAAAAAATGAGTTACTCTCAATAAAAATTCTGTGATTGTTCAATATATTATTTTATTTTTATTTTATTTCATTTAAATCCAAGTTAATTAACATATAGTGTACTAATGGTTTCCAGAGTAGAATGTAGTGATTCATGACTTACATGTAACACCCAGTGTTCATCCCAAAAAGTGACCTCCTTAATGACCATCACCCATTCAGCCCATCCCCTACACCAACACTCTACAGCAATCCTCAGTTTGTTCTCTGTCTTTAAGAGTCTCTTAAGGTTTGCCTCCCAGTCAGTTTTTATCTTATTTTTCCTTCTCTTTCCCTACGTTCAGCTGTTTTGCTTCCTATATTCCAGGAGTGAAATCATATGATATTTGTCTTTCTCTGACCGACTTATTTTGCTTAGCATAATACATTCTAGTTCTATCCATGTTATTCAAAATGCCAAGATTTAAGTCTTTATAATCTCTGAGTTATATTCCATTGTATATATATATACCACTCCTTCTTTATCCACTCATCAGTCAATGGACATTTGGGCATTTTTCCATAATTTGGTTATTGTTGGGAGTGCTGCTATAAATTTTGTGCATGTACCATTTCAAATCTTTATTTTTGTATCCTTTGGGTAAAAACATAGTAGTGCAATTGCTGGGATAAGGTAGTCCCATTTTTCATTTTTTGAGGAACCTCCATGCTGCTTTCCAGAGTGGCTGCGCCAGTTTTGATTCCCATGAACAGTGTAAGAGGGCACCACTTTCTCCACATCCTCACCAACATCTGTTGTTTCTTGAGTTGTTAATTTTACCTATTCTGATAGGTGTGAGGTGGTATCCCATTGTGGTTTTGATTGTATCCCATTGTATTTCCCTGATGATGAGTGATATTGAGCAGGTATTCATGTGCCAGTTACCTATCTGGATGTCTTCTTTGGAAAAGTATATGTTCATGTTTTTTGCCCATTTATTCACTGGATTATTTGATTTTGGATGCTGAGTTTGATAAATGCTTTAGAGATTTTGGATACTAACCCTTTATCCAATATGTCACTTGCAAATATCTTCTCCCATTCTGTAGTTTTGTTGATTGTTTCCCTCACTGTGCAGAAGTTTTTATCTAGATTCCAATAGTTCATTTTTGCTTTTATTTCCCTTGCCTCCAGAAACACGTCTAGTAAGAAGTTGCTTCGGCTGAGGTCAAAGAGGTTGTTGCCTGTTTTCTCCTCTAGGATTTTGATGGCTTCCTATCTTACGTTTAGGTCTTTCATCCATTTTTAGTCTATTTTTCTGTATAGTGTAAGAAAGTGTCCATGGTTTTTCTGTATGATGGATTCTTGGAAGGTAGCAGTGTAGGAGGATGCTGGGCTCACCACGTTCTGCTGATCACTTAGATTCCACCCACATCTGCCTAAATAACCCAGAAAACTGCCAGAAGAATAGCAGAATGGACTCTCCCGAGCCAAGCATAGACAAGAGGCCCACGGAAGAGGGTAGGAAGGGCTGAGAGGTGGAGCGCACCACACGGACTGGTGGGAAGGCCCGAGGCAGTGGAGGGGCAGCCCACCTGGCAGGGCAGAGCCCCCGAGTCTGGCTTCCAAAAGCAGAAGGGCCGGACTCCGTGAGTTCTGACAACCAGCATGAATTCACTTCTGGAATGTTATAGGTCAAAAGCTCTGCTCAGAGAGCAGGAGGGCTAGAGGACAATGTGAGGGAGAGTTGTTGAAACCCAGAGGACAGAGCTCAGCTCCGTGGGGAACAAAGGCGCTGGACAGTGCCATCTCCCTCGCCAATTCCCCAGCCAAAATCCCAAAGGGAACCAGTTCCTCTCATGCTTTGCACTGCGCAAACACCCAACGCTGTGCTTTTGTGCTTTTGTGGATCCATCCCTCTGACGGGTCTGCCTCCCTCCCGGTGCCTCAGGGGCCCTCCCACAGTGGACCATTGAAGGCAAAGTGAGCTGAGCCTTCCCCTCTGGCCCCTGTGCACCTTGCAGATCCACCAAGGCTAACATGCCAGATCCCATCTAATCAGCACCACAAGCCTAGCAGTGTGCAAGTAGCCCAGACAGGGACTGCACCATTCAGCAGTGAGTCCAGCCCCTGGGAGAGGGGAAGGTAAGGTACACACCAGTCAGACTATGACCCCAGCGTGGACTGGGGGCAGATATCAGGTCGAAGTGCGGCCCCACCCACCAACACAAGTTACTCCAGACAGCACAGGGGAAGAGCCCTGCGGTTCTGCGCCACTCAGGGACTATCCAAAATGACAAAACAGAAGAATTCTCCTCAAAAGAAACTCCAGGAAGTAGTGACAGCTAACGAACTGATCAAAAATGATTTAAGCAAAGTAACAGAACATGAATTTAAAATAATAGTCATAGGGGAGCCTGGGTGGCGCAGTCGGTTAAGCGTCTGACTTCAGCCAGGTCACGATCTCACGGTCCATGAGTTCAAGCCCCGCATCAGGCTGTGGGCTGATGGCTCAGAGCCTGGAGCCTGTTTCCGATTCTGTGTCTCCCTCTCTCTGGCCCTCCCCCGTTCATGCTCTGTCTCTCTCTGTCCCAAAATAAATAAATAAACGTTGAAAAAAAATAATAATAGTCATAAAATTAATCGCTGGGCTTGAAAAAAGCATAGAGGACAGCACAGAATCTATTGCTACAGAGATCAAGGGACAAAAAAATAGTTGTGAGGAGCTGAAAAATGCTATAAATGAGGTGCAAAATAAAATGGAGGCGACCACATCTCAGATTGAAGAGGCAGAGGAGAGAATAGGTGAATTGGAAGATAAAATTATGGAAAAAGAGGAAGCTGAGAAAAAGAGAGATAAAAAAAATCCAGGAGTATGAGAAGAGAATTAGAGAACGAAGTGATGCGATGAAACCCAATAATATATGCATAATTGGGATTCCAGAGGAGGAAGAGAGAGGGAAAGGTGCTGAAGGGGTACTTGAAGAAATCATAGCTAAGAACGTCCCTGAACTGGGGAAGGAAAAAGGCATTGAAATCCAAGAGGCACAGAGAACTTCCTTCAGACGTGACTTGAATAGATCTTCTGCATGACATATCATAGTGAAACTGGAAAAATACAAGGATAAAGAGAAAATTCTGAAAGCAGCGAGGGATAAACGTGCTGTAACATATAAAGGGAGACCGATAAGACTCGTGATGGATCTCTCTACTGAAACTTGGCAGGCCAGAAAGGAATGGCAGGAAATCTTCAATGTGATGAACAGAAAAAAATATGCAGCTGAGAATCCTTTATCCAGCAACTCTGTCATTTAGAATAGGAGAGATAAAGGTCTTCCCAAACAAACAAAAACTGAAGAAATTCATCACCACTAAACCCGCCCAACAAGAGATCCTAAGGGGGATCCTGTGGGACAAAGTACCACAGACATCACTACAAGCATGAAACCTACAGACATCACAATGACTCTAAACCCATATCATTCTGTAATAACACTGAATGTAAATGGATTAAATGCTACAACCAAAAGACATAGGGTATCAGAATGGATAAAAAAAAACAAGACCCATCTATTTGCTTTCTACAAGAGACTCATTTTAGACCTGAGGACACCTTCAGATTGAAAGTGAGGGGATGGAGAACTATCTATCATGCTACTGGAAGTCAAAAGAAAGCTGGAGGAGCCACACTTATATCAGACAAACTAGACTTTAATTAAAGGATGTAACAAGAGATGAAGAAGGATATTACATAATAATTACAGGGTCTATCCATCAGGAAGAGCTAACAATTAAAGGTCTATGCACCGAATACGGAGCCCCCAAATATATAAAACAACCACAAACAAAAGCAACATTATTGATAAGAATGTGGTAACTGAAGGGGACTTTAATACTCCACTTACAACAATGACTACATCATCTAGACACAGAATCAATAAAGAAACAAGGGCCCAGAATGAAACATTGGATCAGATAGACTTGACAGATCTTTTTAGAACTCTGCATCCCAAAGCAACAGAATATACTTTCTTCTCAAGTACACATGGAACATTCTCCAAAATAGATCACATACTGGGTCAAAAAACAGCCCTTCATAAGTATAAAAAAAATTGAGATCACACCATGCACACTTCCGACCACAATGCTATGAAGTTTGAAATAAACCAGAGGAAAAAGTCTGGAAATCCTCCAAGAGCATGGAGGTTAAAGAACACCCTACTAAAGAATGAATGGGTCAACCAGGCAATTAGAGAAGAAATTTAAAAATATATGGAAACAAACGAAAATTAAAAGACAAAAATCCAAACGCTTTGGGATGCAGCAAAGGCAGTCCTGAGAGGAGGAAAATACATTGCAATCCAGGCCTAGCTCAAGAAACAAGAAAAATCCCATTACAAAATCTAACAGAACACCTAAAGGAAATAGAAGCAAAATAGCAAATAAAACCTTAAACCAAGCAGAAGAAGAGAAATGATAAATATCAGTGCAGAAATAAACAATATGGAATATAAAAAAAAAACTAGAACAGATCAATGAAACTAAAGAGTTGGTTTTTTGAAAAAATAAACAAAATTGATAAACCTCTAGCCAGGCTTCTCAGAAAGAAAAGGGAGATGACCCAAATAGATAAAGTCATGAATAAAAACGGAATTATTACAACCAACCACTCAGAAATACAAGCAATTATCAGGGAATACTATGAAAAATTATATGCCAACAAACTGGACAACCTGGAAGAATTGCACAAATTCCTAAGCACCCACACACCTCCAAAACTCAAACGGGAAGAAATAGAAAGCTTGAACAGACGCATAACCAGCAAAGAAATTGAATCAGTTATCAAAAATCTCCCAACAAATAAGAGTCCAGGACCAGATGGCTTCCCAGGAGAATTCTACCAGATATTTAAAGTAGAGATAATACCTATCCTTCTCAAGCTATTCCAAAAAATAGAAAGGGTGGGAAAACTTACAGATTCATTCTATGAAGCGAGCATTATTTTGGTTGCTAAACCAGACAGAGACCCAGTAAAAATGAGAACTACAGGCCAATATCCCTGATGAATATGGAGGCAAACATTCTCAATAAGATACTAGCAAATCGAATTCAACAGCATATAAAAAGAATTATACACCATGATCAAGTGGGATTCATTTCTGAGCTGCAGGCTGGTTCAACATTTGCAAATCAATCAATGTAATACATCACATTAATAAAAGAAAAGAACAGACCTATAAGATCCTGTCAATGGATGCAGAAAAAGCATTTGACAAAAATCAGCGTCTTTCTTAATAAAAACCCTCAAGAAAGTCGAGATAGAAGGAACATACTTAAACATCATAAAAGCCATTTATGAAAAGCCCACAGCTAATATCATACTCAATGGGAAAAAACTGAGAGCTTTCTCCCTGAGATCAGGAACACGACAGGGATGTTCACTCTCACTGCTGTTGTTTAACATAGTGCTGGAAGTTCTAGCATCAGCAATCACACAACAAAAGGAAATCAAAGGCATCAAAATTGGCAAAGATGAAGTTAAGCTTTCACTTTTTGCACATGACATATTATACATGGAAAATCTGATAGACTCCACCAAAAGTCTGCTAGAACTGATACATGAATTCAGCAAAGTCGCAGGATACAAAATCAATGTACAGAAATCAGTTGCATTCTTATACACTAATAATGAAGCAACAGAAAGACAAATAAAGAAACGGATCCCATTCACCATTGCACCAAGAAGCATAAAATACCTAGGAATAAACCTAACCAAACATGTAAAAGATCTGTATTCTGAAAAGTATAGAAAGCTTATGAAGGAAATTGAAGAAGATATAAAGAAAGGGAGAAATATTCCATGGTCATGGATTGGAAGAACAAATATGGTGAAAATGTCAATACTACCCAAAGCTATCTACACGTTCAATGCAATCCCAATCAAAATTGCACCAGCATTCTTCTCTAAGCTAGAACAAGCAATCCTAAAATTTGTATGGAACCACAAAAGACCCCGAATAGCCAAAGTAATTTTGAAGAAGAAGACCAAAGCAGGAGGCATCAGAATCCCAGCCTTTAGCCTCTACTACAAAGCTGTAATCATCAAGACAGCATGGTACAAGCACAAAAACAGACACATAGACCAATGGAACTCAATAGAAACCCCAGAACTAGACCCACAGAAGTATGGCCAACTAATCTTTGACAAAGCAGGAAAGAATATCCAATGGAAAAAGACAGTCTGTTTAACAAATAGTGCTGGGAGAACTGGACAGCAACATGCAGAAGAATGAAACAAGACCACTTTCTTACACTGTTCACAAAAGCAAACTCAAAATGGACAAAGGACATGAATGTGAGACAGGAATCCATCAAAACCCTAGAGGAGAAAGCAGGAAAAAACCTCTGACCTCAGCCACATCAATTTCTTACTTGACACATCCCCAAAGGCAAGGGAATTAAAAGCCAAAATGAACTATTGGGACCCATGAAGATAAAAAGCTTCTGCACAGCAAAGGAAACAATCAACAAAACTAAAAGATAACCAACGGAATGGGAAAAGACATTTGCAAATAACATATCGGACAAAGGGCAAGTATCCAAAATCTATAAAGAGCTCACCAAACTCCACACCCGAAAAACAAATAATCCAGTGAAGAAATGGGCAGAAAACATGAATCGACACTTCTCTACAGAAGACATCCAGATGGCCAACAGGCACATGAAAAGATGCTCAATGTCGCTCCTAATCACGGAAATACAAATCAAAACCACACTCAGATATCATCTCACGCCAGTCAGAGTGGCTAAAATGAACAAAATAGTAAACTATAAATGCTGGCGAGGATGTGGAGAAACGGGAACCCTCTTGCACTGTTGGTGGGAATGCAAATTGGTGCAGCCACTCTGGAAAACAGTGTGGAAGTTCCTCAAAAAATTAAAAATAGATCTACCCTATGACCCAGCAATAGCACTGCTAAGAATTTATCCAAGGGATACAGGAGTGCTGGTGCATAGGGGCACTTGTACCCCAATGTTTATAGCAGCACTCTCAACAATAGCCAAATTATGGAAAGAGCCTAAATGTCTATCAACGGATGAATGGATAAAGAAATTGTGGTTTATATGCACAATGTAATACTACGTGGCAATGAGAAAGAATGAAATCTGGCCTTTTGTAGCAACGCGGATGGAACTGGAGAGTGTTATGCTAAGTGAAATAAGTCATCCAGAGAAAGACAGATACCATAAGTTTTCACTCTTATGTGGATCCTGAGAAACTGAACAGAAGTCCATGGGGAGGGGAAGAAAAAAAAAGAGGTTAGAGAGGGAGAGAGCCAAAGCATAAGAGACTCTTAAAAACTGAGAATAAACTGAGAGTTGATGGGTGGTGGGAGGGAGGAGAGGGTGGGTGATGGGTATTGAGGAGGGCACCTGTTGGGATGAACACTGGGTGTTGTATGGAAACCAATTTAACAATAAATTTCATATTTAAAAAAATAAAAAATAAAAAAAATGAATTTGCAAAGAAAAAGTGTCCATGCTAATGTTTCTAGATGTTACTGCCCAGTTTTCCCAATACCATTTGCTGAAGAAACTGTCTTTTTTCCATTGGATACTTTTTCCTGCTTTGTTGAAGATAGTTGGCCATACATTTCTGGGTCCATTTCTGGGTTCTCAATCTGGTGCATAGATCTATGTGTCTGTTTTTTTTTTTGCTAGTACCATACTGTCTTAATGATTATAGCTTGAAATACAGCTTGGATTCCAGAATTGTGATGCTTCCAGCTTTGGTTTTCTTTTAACATTACTTTGGCTATTTAGATTTTTTTCTGGTTCCTTAAAAATTTTACAATTATTTGTTCTAGGTCTGTGAAGAATTCTGGTGTTATTTTAATTGGGATTGCTTTGAATGTGTAGATAGCTTTGCATAGTATAGACATTTTAACAATATTCGTTCTCCCAATCCATGAGAATAGAGTGTTTTCCATGTCTTTGTGTCTTCCTCAATTTCTTTCATAAGCTTTCTATTGTTTTCAGCCTACACATCTTTTACCTCTGTGGTTAGGTTTATTCCTAGATATTTCATGGGGTTTGTTGCAAATATAAATGGGATCGATTCCTTGACTTCTTTTTCTGCTACTTCATTAATGCTGTATAGAAATGCAACTGATTTCTACATTGATTTTATATCCTGCGACACTGCTGAATTAATGTAGCAGCGTTTCTAGCAGCGTTTTGGTGGTGCCTTTTGGGTTTTCTGCGTACAGTATCATGTTGTATGTGAAGAGCAAAAGTTTGACTTCTTCCTTGCCAATTTATATGCATTTCATTTCTTTTTCTTGTCTGAATGCTGAGGCCAGGACTTCCAGTAGAATGTTGAACAACAGTGGTGAGAGTGGAAGTTCGTGTCATGTTCCTGACCTTAGCAGTAAAGCTCTCCGTTTTTCCCCATTGAGGATGATTTTAGCTGTTGGTCCTTCATATATGGCCTTTATGATGTTGAGGTATGTTCCTTCTATCCCTACTTTCTTAAAGGTTTTTATCAAGAAATGATGTTGTGTTTTGTCAAAAGCTTTTTCTGCATCTATTGAGAGTATCATGAGGTTCTTAGCCTTTCTTTTATTAATGTGATGTATCACATTGATTGATTTGGGGATAATGAACCACTCTTGCACCTGAGGAATAAATCCCACTTGATCATGGTGAAAAATTGTTTTAATCTATTGTTGTATTCAACTTGCTAGTATCTTGCTGAGAATTTTTGCATCCATGTTCATCAAGGAAATTGGTCTGTAATTCTCGTTTTTAGTAGGGTCTTTGTCTGGTTTCAGAATCAAGCTAAGGCTGGCCTCATAGAATGAGCTTGTAAATGTTCTGAATCAACCTAAAATTAAGTAACTGAATCAAGGAAAACCATTATATTCCATTACTGGCCTCTAAAAGACCTTATAAGTTTATTTATTAGGTGATCAAGATACTTTAAAAACACACCAAAGTATATGTCAACAGGCAAGAAGTAAAGATTTTTTTTTGTATCTGGTTACCCACCATCAAAAGCCTCAAACTTCTCCATATTATCTATCATAGTCCAACTACTTTCATTAAATCATAAGAAGAATAGAGTCCATAGAAGGGAACTGCCAAGGTCACAAAGCTAGCTACACAAAGAGGACATGAATTTAAAGCTCTGTCTAACCACTGTAAGATAATAATGTGACTCCTGTCACAGCCACAGTATCTATGTCACACATGTTTCTCTAATTGTCTCCCCCTCCTCAGAATGGTGTTTTCAGTTTTCAAACGGTCTCATATTCACCATTCTTTGCTCATGTCTATGGTAAGTTGGAAAATACATATGAAAGGTTAAAACAAGAGGTTTGGGCAATGGTTATTTCTGGCTCTGAGATACGAAGTCCTATAAGGCTTCTTACTCCTACATTTTAACCAAATATTATGGATCATTACAGTACCTTCTAATAGCTAACCCTGCAAATGCTTGTTTAGGGTTAATTTTTATAAAAGCAAAAGACACAGTAAGGTGAGATTATCCACAATACTTAAAATGTCCAAGATTAAAGATAAAAACAGAATCTTCAACAAAAGAAAAGCTAACAGTTTCACACAAGAGAAACACCCAAAAGGTTATCAAATGATTTTTTCAGCAGAAACAGCACAAAAAAAAAAAACTACATACACACAAAAAACAAAGACAAAGGAACATGAAAGAAAGCCATCAAACAACAAGGGGATGCAGCAAAAGAAGAACAGAGGAAGACTACAAAATCAAACAGAAAAAATTAACAAAATAACAGGAAGTACATACCTATAAAAAATTACTTTAGGTGTTTACAGTAATAAAAGTCTACCTCAAAAAGCAAAACAAACTTCAAATAAACAATCTAACCTTATATCTAAAGGAACAGGAAAAAGAATAAGCAAAACACAAATTTATTAGAAGAAAGGAAATAATAATAAAGTAAAATGGAAATAAGTGAAATAAGGCTAAAACAATTTAAAAGAGCAATGAAACCAAAACTAGTTCTTTGAAAAGCTAAACAAAACTGACAAACCTTTAATGCACAATCAAGAAAAAATGAAAGGACTCAAATTAATAAAATCAGAAATGAAAGAGGAAAAAATGACAACTGACATCAAAAACAAAATGGATTATAAGACAATATTATGAAAAATTATATGCCAACAAACTGGACAGTCAAGAAGAAATGGATAAATTCCTAAAAACATATCATCTTCCAAAACTCAATTAAGACAGAGAAAATTTGAACAGACCAATTACTAGGAAGAAAATTTAACTACTAATCAAAAAACTCCCAATAAAGAAAAGTCTAAGACCAGGGGTTTTCATGGGGCAATTCTACCAAACATTCAAATGAGAGATAATGTTCATGCTTTTCAAACTATTCAAAAAAGGAAATGAAGCGTAGAGAACTCCCAATAAATTCAACCAAGGCTGACCATTGCCAAGACATATCATAGAAACCTTTACAAAATACAAAAATAAGGAAAGAATCCAGAAAGCAGCAAAGGGAATGAAGTCCTTAACCTACAAGGGAAAACAGATCAGGTTCACAGCCAATCTGTCTAAAGAAACTTGCTAGGCCAGAAGGGAGTGGCAGGATAAATTCAACATGCTACATGGGAATAATAAGCAGCCAAGAATACTATCTCCAGTAAGGATGTAACTCAGAAAAAAAGGAAAAATAAATACTTTCCCAGACAAACAAAAACTAAAGGAGGTTTATTACTACTACACCAGCCCTGCAAGAAATATTAAGCGAGGGAGGAGGGTTCCTTGGTGTGGGACTTGAAAAAAAGCAACAAAGACTAGAAAGGACCAGACAACATCACCAGAAACACCAACATTACTGGTAACAGAATAGCACTAAACTCATATCTTTCAATAATCTCACTGAATGTAATTGGACTAAATGCTCCAATCAAAAGACATTGGATATCAGAATGGATAAAGAAACTCATTTATATGTCTATATGCTGCCTACAAAAGACTCATTTTAGACCTAAAGACATTGACAGATTGAAAGTAAAAGGATGGAGAACCATCTATCATGCTAATGGATGCCAAAAGGAAGCTGGAGTAGCCATATTTATAGCACACAAATTAGATTTTATTTTATTTTATTTTTATTTTTTTTATTTTATTTTTGCAATTAAAAAATTTTTAATGTTCATTTATTTTTGAGAGAGAGACAGAGACAGAGTGTGAGCTGGGTAGGGGAAAATAGAGAGGGAGACACAGAATCCAAAGCAGGCTCCAGTATCTGAGCTGTCAGCACAGAGCATGACACAGGGCTCAAACCTGTGAACTGTGAGCTCATGACCTGAGCTGAAGTCAGAAGCTTAACCAACTGAGCCACCCAGGTGCCCTGAGGCTATACATTTTTGGCAAAATAACACAAAAGTGGTACCATAACCTTCCCAGTGTATCACAGTAAGGGATTCTTGGTATCAATATTCTTATTACTAGTGATATTTATCTTTTTTTAAAGATTTTAAATGAAAGACTGAAATAAGAGATAATGAAGGACATTATACCATAATTAAGTGGTCTACCCATTAAGAAGATCTAACAATTATAAATATTTATGCCCCCCCACTTGGAACACCCATATATATGAACCAACCAATAACAAACATAAAGAAACTCATTGACAATAATACAATAACAGTAGGGGACTTTAGCACCTCACTTACAGCAATGGACAGATCATCTAAGCAGAAAATCAAAAAGGAAATAATGGCTTTGACTGACACACTGGACCAAATGGACTTAACAGATTTATACAGAACATTCCATCCTAAATCAGCAGAATACACATTATTTTTTTGAGTGCATATGGAACATTCTCCAGAATAGATCACATACTGGGTCACAAATCAGCACTCAACAAGTACAAAAAGATCAAATTCATACCATGCATATTTTCACACCACGACACTATGAAACTTGAAGTCAACCACAAGAAAAAAAATGGAAAGAACATAAATACTTACAGGTAAAAGAACATCCTACTAAAGAATTAATGAGTTGGGGCGCCTGGGTGGCTCAGTCGGTTAAGCATCCGACTTCGGCTCAGGTCATGATCTCGCGGTTCATGAGTTCAAGCCCTGCATCAGGCTCTGTGCTGATGGCTCAGAGCCTGGAGCCTGTTTCAGATTCTGTGTCTCGCTCTCTCTCTGACCCTCCCCTGTTCATGCTGTGTCTCTCTCTGTCTCAAAAATAAATAAACGTTTAAAAAAATTAAAAAAAAAGAATGAATGAGTTAACCATGAAATTAAAGAGGAAATTAAAAATGCATAGAAGCAAAATAAAATGAAAACACTACAGTCCAAAACCTTTATTATGCAGCAGAGGCAATCCTAAGAGGGAAGTATATTGCAATACAAATCTACTTCAAGAAGCAAGAATTGTCTCAAATACACAACCTAACCTTACCCCTGAAGGAACTAGAAAGGGAACAGTCAATAAAGCCTAAAGCTAGCCTAAAGTGAAATAATAAAGACTAGAGCAGAAATAAACAATATAGAAACAAACAAACAAAACCAGTAGAAAAGATCAATGAAACTAAGAGCTGGTTCTACTAAAGAATTAATAAAATTCACAAACCCCTAGACAGACTTATAAAAAAATAAGAGAAAGAACTCAAAGAAATAAAATCATGAATGAAAGGTGAGAGATCATAAACAACACCACAGAAATACAAACAATTACAAGATAATATGATAAAACATCATATGCCAATAAACAGGGCACCCTGGAAGGAATGGGTAAATTCCTGGAAACCTAGAAACTACCAAAAACTGAAACAGGAAGAAATAGAGAATTTGAACAGACCCATTACCAGCAAAGAAACTGAATCAGTAATAAAGTATCTCCCAAAAAACAAAATTCCAGGCCCAGATGGCTTCTCAGAGGAATTCTACCAGACACTGAAAGAAGAGTTAATACCTATTCTTCTCAAACTGTTCCAAAAAATATAAAAGGAAGGAAAACTTACAAACTCATTCTATAAGCCAGCATTACCTTCATTCCAAAACCAGACAAAGACCCCACAAAAAGGAGAATTACAGGCTAATATCCCTGGTGAACATGGATGTACAAATTCTCAACAAGATACTAGCAAATCAAATTCAACAGTACGTTAAAAGAATTATTCACCATGATCAAGTGGGATTTATCCCTGGGCTGCAGTTCTGGTTCAATATTCACAAATCAACCAATGTGATACATCATATTAATAATAGAAAGGATTATAATTATATGATCCTCTCAATAGATGCAGAAAAAGCATTTGGCAAAGTACAGCATCCATTCTTGATTAAAAACCCTCCACATCATAAAGGCCATATATGAAAGATCCAAGGCTAATATCATCCTCAGTGGGGAGAAATTAAGAGCCTTTCATTTCCCCTATACTCAGGAACAAGACAAGGATGTCCACTCTCACCAGTATTATTTAACAAGGAAGTCTTAGCCTCAGCAATCAGACAACAAAGAAATTAAAGGCATCCAAATCAAAGAAAAAAGACAAACTTTCACTATTTACATACAACATGATACTCTATGTAGAAAACCTAAAAGACTCCATCAAAAAATTTCTAGAATGAATACAAGAATTCAGCAAAGTTACAGGATATAAAATCAACATACAGAAATGAGTTGCATTTCTATGCACCAATAACAAAGCAGTAGAAAAAGAAATCAAGGAATTGATCCCATTTGCAATTGTACCAAAAACAATTAGAAACCTAGGAATAAACCTAACCAAACAGGTAAACGATCTTTACAGTGAAAACTATAGAACACTTATAAAACAAATTGAAGATAATACAAATAAATGGAAAAGTATTCCATTCTCATGGTTTGGAAGAACAAACATTGTTAAAATGTTTATACTACCCAAAGCAATCCACATTTAATGCAATCTCCATCAGCATACCACCAACATTTTTCACAGAGCTAGAACAAACAATCCTAAAATTTGTATGGAAGCCCAAAAGACCCTGGATAGTCAAAGCAATATTGTAAAAGAAAAATAAAACTGGAGACATCATGATTCCATATTTCAAGTTATATTATTAAGCTATAATCTTCAAGACAGTATGGTACTGGCACCAAAACAGACGCATAGACAAATGGAACAGAATAGAGAACCCAGCAATAGACCCAAAACTGTATCATCAAGTAATTTTTGACAAAGCAGGAAAAAGAATCCAATTGTAAAAAGACAGTCTCTTCAACAAATGGCGTTGGGACAACTAGACAGCAACATTCAGAAGAATGAAACTGAACCACTTTCTTACACCATAAACAAAAATAAATTCAAAATTGATGAAAGACCTATGTGAGACAGAAAACCATCAAAACCCCAGAGAAGAATACAAGCAGCAACCTCTTTGACCTCAGTCATAGCAACTTCTTACTAGACACATCACCAGAGGCAAGGGAAACAAAAGCAAACATGAACTAGTGGGATTTCAACAAGATAAAAAGCTTCTTTCTGCACAGGGAACAAAATGATCAACAAAACTAAAAGGCAGGGTAAGTAATGGAAGAAAATTTTTGCAAATGACATCTGATAAAGGGTTAATATCCAAAATCTTTATAGATTTTAGCAAATTCAACACCCAGAAAACAAATAATCCAGTTAAGAAATGGGCAGACAATATGAATAGGAACTTTTCCAAGAAAGACATCCAGATGGCTAACAGATGCATGACAAGATGCTCACTCATCATCAGAGACATACAAATCAAAACCACTGTGTCATACTACTGCATACCTGTTAGAATGGTTAAAATTAACAACACAAGAAACACATATTATCTGGTGAGGTCTACCAGATAATACTCAGAGTTTTTAAGGTTAAAGCAAATCTTTTGGGTATCTGCCTAGGTCTCCTGCTTGATCATTTGCCATTTGGGTATTACTCCCCATAAGCTTCAGGATACAATCCAAAATATTTCATGAGGTATTCCAGGTCCCTTATTGTCTAACCCAGGCAACAGCATCACAAACCCATGCAGTGTGTTCAGCCAACAGGTATGTTTTGTTTGGTTTGCTGTGTTTTCAATTTTAATTTACTGGTGGCACTTAATACTAGGCATAAAATATATGGGTGTCACTTTCTGGAAAAAAATAAGAGATTATGGCAATGTAGACCCACATATTTTAGGTGGAAACAATCACTGGAGCCCAGTCAAAGATGCTGCTCTTAGATGGAGCATGTCTTTTTTTGTTCGCCACAGCCCTACCTCTCATTACCAAGTCACAGAGACAGAATATCAATTGCCATCCTATATCCAGCCTGCTTTGCTCACTTTTATTACCTGCCAAGACTCTAATTTAGCCTTTATTCAATCTCTAGGTCTTTATCTCTGACTCCTCCCTACTCTTTCCAGTCACATTCAATGTCCTCCAGTATCAAGAGAGATAATCTCACTCCCCTCAACTGTGATTTTTTTTATGTGTTTTCTCTCCCCTCTTTAATTCTCATTCATCCTTTAGAAATTCAACTCAGATCAGGACCAAAACAGAAAAGAGGCAGGTGAGGCACTTAGGGTACAAAATTTAAGGAGGCATTCACACTCTGGTGCCCACCTGTACTTTCCATGAATCTGAGAATAAGTGCTTTATTAAATGTTTGCCTTAGAAGCCTCACTTGCCTCACCCTAGCCCTGGATCTTAGATATAATCTTTCTCAGAAGCCTTCCTTGTTTATTCTCCCCACCACTAATACAAGACAGACAGACAGACACACGCACATACACACACGCACACACACACACGCACACACACACACACACACACACACACACACACACAGTGTGGAATAGGGGCTACTGTGTGCCTACCTCTACCACAATACTTACATTGTATTGCAATTGTCTGTTTATTCATCTGCCTCATTTTTTTTAAATATAATTTATTGTCAAATTGGCTAACATACAGTGTGTAAAGTGTGCTCTCAGTTTTTGGGGTAGATTCCCGTGGTTCATCGCGTACATACAATATCCAGTGCTCATCCCAACAAGTGCCCTCCTCAATGCCATCACCCATTTTCCCCTCTCCCCTACCCCCCCATCAACCTTCAGATCCTTCTCTGTATTTAAGAGTCTCTTATGGTTTGCCTTCCTCCCTCTCTGTTTGTAACTATTTTTCCCCCTTCCCTTCCCCCCTGGTCTTCTGTTAAGTTTCTCAAGATCCACATATGAGTGAAAACATATCTGCCTCCTTTAATAGACTATGATATCTTGGAGGGCAGAGAGATACATTGTGTACCTGAAACCCCAGTCTATGGCATTTAGTGGACACTTTCTACCTATTTACTAATGAACAAACACATGGCAGTGTTCCTCAGAAAAGAGCAGGAAAGTTCTCTTAAACCTATGTGGGAAGCATTCTTCTTTCTTGCTCCTAGTACTGCAATGATATAGGAAGTTATTTGCTTATACTTCTTCCTAAAACTTTTCTTTTAATTTTTTTAATGTTTATTTAGTTTTGAGAGAGAGAGAGAGAGAGAGAGAGAGAGAGAGAGAGAGAGAGCAGGGAAGGAGCAGAGAGAGAAGGAGACACATAATCTGAAGCAGGCTCCAGACTCTGAGCTGTCAGCACAGAGCCTGACACGGGGCTCGAACTTAACTGACTGAGCCACCTAGGCACCTGTACTTCTTCCTAAAATTTAACTGAAGCTCCATGAAGGTAGAGTTCACAGCAGATGCTCAGTAAAAATTGGTTGAATAAATCAATTGGGCTTTAGGAGACCTTGGTTCCAGTAATAAACTTGGCACTACTTAACTGTGTGAGACCTTCAACAATCACTGGCCCACCTCTGGACATCAATTTCCCTATCTTTAGAATTGGCAGGAGTGGTGGTGGGGAGGTTGGTAAACTAGTCTAGTATATTCTCCTCTCTCCCTCTCTCTTTCCTTGTGTGTGTGTGTGTGTGTGTGTGTGTGCGTGTGTGCACACACACACCTTTCAGTCACTGTCTTTCTGACTTTCTCTCATTAGTTTATGTAAAGTTCTTAGAACAAGACCTCTTACTCAGTAAGCACTCTGAAAATATCAGCTTATTTTTTAATCTGAAATTCGAATTTTCAAGTAAATTCTTACATGCTTCATTTGAGCTTGGGTGGATAGGAGACATTGAAGATCCAAGGAACAGTTTGAAAATCCCTGACAACTAATGAGTTCCAAAATGCTCACTGATGTTATGATGACTGTACAGAAATCAGAGACCTGGGATCCACTACAGAGATTCTGATTCATTTGATCTAAGAGAGGTCCTGAGACAGGATCAGTAAGAGCTTCAGGTGCCTCTGACATATATTAGAAATAACTGAACTAGATATCCTCTAAGGTCCCTGGAATACTAACATTTTATTTTATATTTCTTGTAGTTATTCAGGAAATCAAATTGCAAACTGACATTTTCAAAAAATTGGGTTCTACTACCTTCCTGCTAAGATTAATAACGACCATGAGATATTGAGCACCAATCATATGCCAGACACTGAGCCAAATGATTTACATATACTCTCTGTTATATGTATTTATCTGATTTACTCTTTACAGTCTTGTGAAATAGATTATACTTCCTACTTTACAGATGAGGAAAACAGGCCCAACAAGTTTAGGTAATATTGCTAATATCCTATAGCTGATAAATCTGAAGTATATACAAAACTACCTAAATACCTGAGATTTCCTTTAGTTATTGAGCTCTAGAGGTAGAGAAAAAGTCATACAATGCCAGTTGAAGGCACAGATGTCTTACTCTAAGAGCAGGAACAAATGTCATCTTCAGGGCAGTGAGACACTTCCTCCCACTTGTTTCTGTTGTACACAGACTGCTCAAGTTAGGTACTAGAGCTGATCATCAACGGACGGGACTCTTCACAGAAGCCTCAGGCTTTGCCTCACATCCTCTAGGAATCACTATCATTTCTGTTAGACAAATAGTATCTACAAGGGGCTTAATGGTACTGAGTCACCTTTTGCAGCCATCATGAAAAATGCATTATGGAAAGAACTGCAAGGCCCTCTTCACATGCAATGTGAAATCTAAATCTCATCCCAAAATTGTATTGCAACTGTCCTTCTACCAATATTTTCAGTTAAATGGAAGATCTACTGACTCAGGGCCAGTAGTATTGGCAACTGGAGGGGATGGCACACTCTGCTGTCTCAACTTCCAAAGCAACTGTTCTTTCCCAACAATACTCTCCCAGTATGCTCTCTAATATTTCTTCTTAAAGCCTCCAAAAAGCCTCACCTTAAACTGTTGGAGCATTGGGTGTTACTGTCACTACCACCACACATCCCAGTTCTCAAAATGACAAATTCAACAAGGACAGTGAATATGACAGGCCAATTAAAATCTCAAAATCTTTTTTCAGTCCCCATCAATAAAGGTCAGTTCATGAGTCATCAGCCCTAAAAGCAATGATCAGCTGATAACCAAGAATATCTGGAGTTGGCAGGCAAACAGTAACTGAGTTAAGAGGTTGTTGTAAAGCATACATTAAGAAGCAAATGTGTCCAGCTAACACCTTACATGGAGCTCACAGACAGCCACAAGAACCTGACATATCAGGGGGTCATTTTTATTTTTGTTTATAAGCCATCATGCTCAACCTCACCCACTTTATTTTTCCTTAATGGCACTGGTTGACATTTATGGTAGAGTAGGTGTTATACCCTCAGTAGGCCCACTCCTACAGCTCCCTGGGTATTGGTCTTGCCCTTTCAAATCTAAGAGTAGGCCCCCAAAGCCTATGTACACTATGTATATGATAGGAGTGGCAGCCCTGATGATCTCAGAAGCGGTTTCAGAGGCCTTCTTCTCTTATCTTGAAGAATAGTGCATGTTCATAGCCAAATAGCTCTATGGTCTGGTCTAATAGGGTCTAAGAAGTCAACCAGTTTTTCTTCATTTTGTCACATTTTTTGTTTCCTATATTCCCAGCTGGTGGTATTTCTGCTCATATAATCCCATCTCTATTCCTGGCTTCTGCTGTGATAGTTGATTATATCCATGGTTACATCCATATTGAGCTCTTTATGCAATGGTCAGTCCACCACACCCTTGGTGTTCTCTTCCAAATACACTTTGCCATTTTTTGTAATATGGGCAAGCATAGAAATGTCCAAATCTTGAAGTTCTGTTTCCATTTTGTTTAATAATTCCATCTCCAATTCATTCTCTCCTCTCAGCTTTTACTATAAACAGAGAGAACAAAGCCATTCTTCCAACACTTTGCTTAGAAATTTCCTCATCCAAATATTCCATTTTATCACTCACAAAATACTACTTCCCACAAAACACAAATACAATTCAGCCAAGTTCTTTGCCTACTTTGTAACAAGGATGGCTTTTCTCCATTGTCCAATAACATGTTCTTCATGGAAGCTTTCTCTGTGGCTCTCTTTTTTTCTTTCTGAGCTGTCACCACAATTGCCTTTAAAATTATTTTCATGACAATCCAGGCTTTTCCTAGCATGCACCTCCAAATTCTTGTACTTTCTTCCCATTACTCAATTCCAAAGCTACCTCTACATTTTTAGGTATTTGGTACAGCAGTTCCCCCCACTTCTCAGTACTGATTTCCGTCTTACGAAGTTTAGGATTCTGTAACAAAATACCATAGACTGTGTGGCTTATAAACAACAGAAATATATTTCTCACAATTCTGGAGGCTGGAAGTTTGAGATCAGGGTGTCAACATAGTTAGGTTCTGGTGAGAGCCCTCTTCCAGGTTGCAGACTGACAACTTGTATTCTCACGTGGTGGGAGGAAGGTAAAAGAGCCCTTTGAAGTCTCTTTTATGAGGGCACTAATCCCATTCATGAAGGGCTCCACCTTCATGACCTAATTATTTCCCAAAGGCTCCAGCTCTTAATACCATCATATCAGGGGTTAGGATTTTAACATATGGATTTTGGGAAGGACACAAAAATATCCAATCCATTGCAGAGTACAAATACATCAAATTTTATGTTAACAACAATTACATAGATAAAATGTATTTAGACACTGTGTACACTTGGAATTGATCACCTCATCCCCATTTCAAAGATGAGAAAAATTAACACTCAGGGAAAGTCACTTGCCAAGTTTACACCGATAATAAGGTCCAAAGCTAGAGTTCAAATTTGGCCTATCTGATTCTACAGCCCATGAAATTAACTTTTAAATAAGTCATGCCCTTTGACAAAAATAGATTTGCAAAAGTAAAGTGAAGTGGAATGAATAAGTAAATAATCTAAATGCAAATGTGTGCCTCACTAGTTACACCACTACATTTACCAAAACAAATAGTCACCAATCATAATCTCATAAAAGCACTCATTGCAGTATTGTTTATAATAGTGAAAAATTGAAAATAAGCTAAATAGTTGAATATTATGTACAGTATGGCTCCAATAATAATGAGATCTGAATGCACCCATTATTTAGTCAGTAAACATGAATCGAGTATCTACTACATGCTAGGCACTCCTCTACCTGCTGGGGAAATAGCAGTGAATAAAAACAATGTCCTTGCCCCCCATGAAACTTAAAAAGAATTTGAATTGATATAAGAAGATAATTATGATAAAAGGTAGGTTAAAAAGTTAAAATCATGTATATACTATGAACTAAATTGCATACATATAAAAGAGGTACATGTAGAAAAAAGAACTAAAAGATAACATGCCAATACCATCTAATACAAAGTTTCTGTGCTAGAATATCCTATTATCATAGGTAATTTTATACTTTTATATATTATACTTACTACAAATGTCATTTAATAATAATAATACATTTTATATTTTAATGCTGGGGTTCATAAATAGAACTGTGTAACTAACTTGTTTCAGTGACATTAAATCATTTGCAACATTTCTGTGGTTCAATGTTCTTGTCTAGCAAATGCTTTACACTAACTCTTCAATTCAGTGGTTACCAAACTTTTTCTTAAATGGCCAGAGAGCAAATATTTTAGGCTTTGAAAGCTATCCAGTCACTACTACTACTCAATGTTGTTTTCCTACCACAAAAGTACCTTTAGAAAATATTTAAACAAATAAATGTGGCTGTGTTCCAACAAAATTTTATTTACAAAAAGAAAAAAAAAGGTGGCAGGCAAGTTTGGCGCAAGGGCCATGGTTTGCTGATACTACTTTAACTTCATTACAACTAACACAAACACAAAGTTCTTTACCCTCCACTGTTCAATCTCCTCATGGTAACAGTCTTGCTATTAATAATAACCACATTTTACAGAGGACAAGACTAAGGCTCAGAGAAAAGAAATATCTGTCCAAGATGACACAGCTGATAGAGTGAGTTGTTAAATTCAGTTCCAAGAGAGATGCCAAATGTCCTGTCGTCTGAAAAGCTGTACATATATAAATGCTAATTTTAAACTCTCTAGGGGAGTTTATTGCTTAGAGGACTCTTACTCTAAATCATTTTGGAAATTTTTTTTAAATCACTCTTTAATTTATCCCTTACACAAATATCTATTTTCATGTATTATATTCTTTAAAGAAAAATTCTCCTGCAGACTGATACAAAGGCTTCAGTGGAGGCTTCAGGGATATATTTTTATTGCTTTTGTGTGAGTGGGGAACAGGACTGACAAGCAGTGTTTCTTTATCCTTCATAAGCAGCTTCCCATGAGCTTGGCACAAGACCACAGAGGATAAAGGTGCCCAAGTTCTCTGTATCTAGAAACCTAGGAGACTGAATGGTCTCCGAATCGCCTCAAGAGGCACATGACCACATGTAGGTGAAGACTTACCAATGTTAATTTCATCATCAGTCAGAGTATCTCCAATGAAATCGAACTGAAAGGACTGAAGTGTCTGAGAAAATTTCTGAACAGCTGAAGAATAATCTGCAAAGTAAGAGAAACAGAAGAAATGGTCAAAATTTCTGTCCTTTAACTGATTTACTCATCTCTGTTAGGGCGAATAGGAGAAAAAGCAAAGTGCTCCTGGGAGTTAGCAACTTGCATTTAATCAAGTTAAACAAAAGATCTCACCCTCAGTAGAAGATTTGAGCAATGAAAATCATACATTAAGGAGGAAGGAAGGCATCTTAGTGAATCCTTTTAAGTTATGGGACATGTTTTAATCTCACTCCCTATCCTTTCTGACTCGTTCTACCCAAAGCCTGTAAAGACCTAAAACTACTTAGTTTTACTTCTAAAAGAGGCTCTTTTGAGCACCAATTATGGGCAATGGACTAAATGCTTTCTCACCTCTCACCAAAGAAATATCCACAATCATTCTACAAAGAAAGATGTAGCTGAATTTTATAACTGTGGTAATCAAAGTCCCCAAGCTAGCTGGCAGAGCCAAAAGTAGAAGCCAGATGGCCTGTCTCTTCAGGGCCTTTTCCATGGCAACACAGGCACAACATGGAAATGTTACACATTAACCATATGGAATCCTGGGTTAGAATACTATCTGGCAGGAGAACAAATTTAAGTTGCTCACATAGTATTCACCGAGAGACCTGAACTAGGAAGGCACTTAATAACAAACTTCAGGATGGTATGGCCAGACAAATGCTTTTACTTTGGGTGAACAGTTTTGAATTTTATTATATAAAAGATTAATGCAGGTATAAAACTAAATCACATTTAGCTAACCTTTTGACAAATTCTCTTTATGGATTTATTTTAAATATGGACTTCATCAAGTGGTCTGGCCAAACTCTCCAGCCTCGCTACTCTGAGTGGTTCTCAGGTCAGCAGAATCATCATCATCTAGGAGCTCGATGGAAATACACATTTCCAGGTCACAACCTAGACTTACTGAATAAGAAACTGCATTTTAATATAATCCCTAGGGGATTCATATGCCTTTGAAAGTTTGAGGGGCACTTCTCTCAACAACTCAAGTAACCCACTGGACAATCTTCTAGGAAAGCTCAAGCTTTGGGTTATCTTTGGCTCCCTTTTCCTATTTCTTCTCTAACTCCATAGTGTCATCATCCCCCACCTTCACATCTATCAGAAACACAGGGTTATGGGAGTTTTTGCTCTCAGACTAACAGAAAGGGAGACAATGCAAACAGCACCTATCCCTTTCAATGAAAAACTATCATGGTTAAGCACAAACACAATAAAACATGTTCAGATATTTGGTGGAAACAGATTAAACTGCCTAGAATTTTATTGCCATCTTATCTGTGTCCCATTTCCAGAAGAACTTATTTTCAGTATTTAGAGCCCTGACCCTTTGAATACATGATTAGTGAGTAGGACGGGGGAAGGAGAGGGAGGGGGAGGAGGAAGTGGAGGAGGAGAAAAGTCTTACAAAAATTGGAGGCTGCAGACCAGGTTACCATGCCTTCTCAAATCTCCACATTTTGGATAGCATTTTCTATTTCAAATCTGGTCTACATAAATGTGAGAGGAGCATGCCCACCCTGCTTTCCATATTCCATCAGCAAAGAGAATACAAAACCAGCTCCATGGCTGGAAAACAATCACTTTCCTCTGCCCTCCTTAGCTAGTAGCAGAAAAGGGCAAGCCCAGAATTCTGCCATGCACTTTCTGTTTCAGTCAGAAAGATTAAATGAAAATATTTATTATATTGCCTTTTCACACATACCTGGATTTCTTCATTATTTTCTTGAGACAAGCAAGGTACAGTTATTAATAATTCCTCTTTTAGAATAATCTGAACTTTTCCAAAACAACAAATACTATAATTTTTGACATTTATATTATTTTGTAAGTAAAAGCATAGAATAAGAAAGGAGTGGCATTTATTCCCTTTTTCACTATTTGCACCAACGTCTCTTCTCCAGACTTCTGATTTTCCTTTTTTTTTTTAAACATTTACTTAGTTTTGAGAGACATATAGAGACAGAGCATGAGTAGGGGAGGAACGGAGACAAAGGGAGACACAGAATCTGAAGCAGGCTCCAGGCTCTGAGCTGTCAGCACAGAGCCCGACATGGGGCTCGAATTCATGAACCGTGAGATCATGACCTGAGCCAAAATCAAGTCGACACTTAACCAACTGAGCCACCCACGCACCCCAGACTTCTGGTTTTCAAAACGCTACTTTACATTTGCATAGAGCTTCAAAAAGTATATGAAGAACTTTCCACACTGTCACTGACTCCTCTCCAATACCCCAATGTAGGTATTACTATGTCCACCTTATAAACAAGCAAATAAAAAATGAGACAATGCAGACAAATCACATTTGCAAATATGAACAAGCACAAATTAACAGCTCTTCATTGAAACAAAGTCTCAATATTTAGACTCTGTACTAAGAGATGTACCAGGAATGAGTCATCTATTTCAGATAAATGAGTTGGGTAACTTTTGGACTCCAAAGAATCAATAGATAACCTAGAAATGCTTGCAGTATATGGGGCACTTATTTCTTTATTACACTAAAATTTACTGCATCACTCTAAACCATGTAAAGTCATTATTTTATCCTTCCTAATACTTCTGCATCCCTGTCCAACAAGCCATTATCTCATAATTTTTCAAGCTATCTTTGAAGGTTCTCTCTATACCACCTTCTTATTTACCTTCTATAATGTTTTTCCCTCACCTTCCCCTTAAACGTAGCTAGATAGTGTTTTTAGGCAATTGAAGCTTTCTGGGAATAAGGTAGAATGTAAACAGAATTAATTAGTCAGGTAGTTAATTAATGTTGTATACACACCACTTTACTTTTATCACTATTATCTGACATGGAATCATATAGAATATACCCTGATGTCTACATTACTTTGGTCTGCACAATGTCTTAGAAATTCATCTATCTGTAATTATTTTTGTTGCTGAGTAGATTGAATTGTATAAATATACCATAATTCATTCATTCACCTATTTATGGATATTGTGCTGTTTATAGTTTTTCACTATTGTGAAGACGGTTACTTTAAACATTCATGTATGAGCCTGCCTAGAACATATATTTTCATTTCTCTTTGGTAAATACATAAGAGCCCAATAAATTGGTTATATGTTTAGTTGGAAAGTGTATATTAAAATATACAAGAAGAGGTCTAACTGCTTTCCAAATTCATTGTACTATTTTGTACACCTATCAACAATATATGAGAATTTCAGTTGATCCACATATCTTCCAACATCTGGTAATTTATTTTAAAATCTTTTTATTGCAGTATAGCTGACATACAATATTATATTACTTTCAAGTGTACAACATAGTGATCCAACAACTATGTACATGATGATATGCTCACTACAAGTACAGCTACCCTCCGTCACCATACGATGCTATTACAGTGCCACTGACTATATTCTTTATGCTGTACCTTTCATCTCCATGACTTACTCATTCCGTACCTGAAAGCCTGTACCCCTACTTCCCTTCAGTCATTTTTTTTCATCCTCTCATTCACTTACCCTCTGGTAACCATCAGTTTGTTCTCTGTATTTGTGGTTCTGTTTCTGCTATTTTTGTATCCACATTAAGTGATATCACATGGTATTTGTCTTTCTCTCACCTATTTCATTTAGCAAAATCCTCCCTAGGTCCATCCATATTGTTACAAATGGCAAGATTTCGTTCTCTTTTATGACTATAATGCACTGTATATATATACCACATCTTCTTTATCCATTCATCTACTGATGGACACTTAAGTTTCTTCCATATCTCGGCTATTGTGAATAAACATACAAGAAAACCTGGTAAGTTACTTTTTTATTTTAACTATTCAAATGGATGAGTACTAGTATCTCCTTGTAGTTTTAATTTGCATTTTCCTGATGACTAATGGCATTAAGTAGTTTATCATGTACTTATTAGACATTTATAGTATCTTTTTTTCATGAAGTGTCTGTTCAAATTCTTGCCTGTTTTATAACTGGGTTTTTGTCTTCTTATTATTGAGTTATAAGATTTCCTTATATATTCTGGACACAAGTTTTTGTTATATATATATATATATATATAGAGAGAGAGAGAGAGAGAGAGAGAGAGAAATAGATACCAAATATTCTCTAAATAAACTAAAGTTGTAACAATCTAAGGTTCTCTCTTCAAAATAAAATACTGAATCTTGATAATACCAGTGTACTTTGTGATACATTAAGTAAACCTAATCAAACCACTCTCTCCCCGTCTCTACTGTAGCATTGAAAAACAACAGCTTCACAACTACAGTAGCTGTGAAAAACAATAGGTTAGCAGCCACCAGAGAGGGCAGAATGGGGTGGAGTTTTACAAGGCTGTGTTCTTAGACAATTATCACTATTTGCCCATTTTGAGAGGTCCTGAAAATTCCATTATTAAGAATAGTCTCTCTCCTTACCCAAAGCTCATTCTGTGTAAACAGTGCTGCTATTGGGGCATTTGTCAAAAACAATTACCTGAAATTTTTAAAAATTGTGGTGTCCTTAAGCAATGTAAAAGTTGGAGTTATCAAGAGGTTGATCAAAGTATTTGGTGTGATATTGTGATTTATAAGAAATATATTTTGAGGGGCACCTGGGTGGCTCAGTCGGTTAAGCATCTGACTTCAGCTCAGGTCATGATCTTGTGGTTTGTGAGTTTGAGCCCCACATCGAGCTCTGTGCTGACAGCTCAGAGACTCAAGCCTGCTTCAGATTCTGTGTCTCCCTCTCTCTCTGCCACTCCCCTGCTCACATTTTCTCTCTCTCTCTCTCTCAAAAATAAATTAATATATATATATATATACACACATATATTATATATGTGTGTGTATGTGTGTGTATTTGATCATTCAGATGACAAAAATACATTTCTCATATATATTTTGTCTTTATCCACAGTTCCTGGCTGACAACTCCCAAAACACTTGGAATACTGAAGTGATGACAGCCATAAAATTGTCTTTTGTTAGGTTATTAGAATGACTTTTGGACCACACCGAAAAATGGAGACTGATTTCCAGGATAACTAACTATGTGATTAGAGCATTGGAACTTTCATTCTCACTCCCCTGACCTCTGGGTCCCTCTGACCTCTGGGAGGAGAGAGGGGATGGAGGCTGAATCAATCACCAATGGCCAATGATTTAATCAATCATCCCTAGGTATCCATAAAAACCGAAAAGGATGGGGTTCTGGAAACTTCTAGGTTAGTAAATATGTGAAGGAGAAGTGGGGAGAATGGTACACTCAGACAGGGCATGGAAGCCCCACACCCTTTTGCATAATATGCTCTATACATAACTTCCATATGGCTGTTCCTATGTTATATCCTTTTATAATAAACCAATAATCTAGAAAGTAAAATATTTTAGCTCTGTGAGCCACTCTAGTAAATTAATCAAACCTAAGAAAGGCATTGTGGAAACACTGGTTTATAATCAGTTGGTCAGAAGCATTGGACTTGTGACTGATACCTGCAAGTAGTAGTGTAGTCTTGTACGACTGAACCCTTAACCTGTAGAATCTGGTTTCCAGGTATATAGTGTTGTAATTGAGTTGAATGGTAGGACATCTATCTGATGTCCAGAGAACTGCTTGTTACTGTGGGGAAACCACTCCCAAAAATAAATTGGAATTGGGTCCAGGAACCCAAAACCCTTCATAAAAAAATTAGAGAATGACAATTTGGAGAATGACATGCACAGGGCCTTTGCAAAAGTACAAACTATTCCTAAGAATCTAGAAAGACATGTGCATGCAAAGGAATGTGTGAACACCCCAGGCTGTATCTATGTCCATTAAAGATTTAAGAAGGCCCTAATCTTTCAGTTCTATCTGAATTTGAGGCCCTGAACAAGCAGGGAGAGAATGGCAGGCAGAGTTGTAAACTGACTGGCTGAATGTTGAGGTCATACCATAACACACACCAACAAAGCCCTTCACCAAAGGCTGAGAAACTTGTTGGCTCAAGATATTTTATGGAATCCTTGTCCACTCATTAGCTGATCACAGAGGTAACCTACAAAAGACCTCAGCAGCTTCACACACCAAAAAATACAGACTTTAATACAGAATTAGCTCAGGAAACCAATAAATAAGCAAACAACAACAGACAGAGCAAACCATGGGCAAAGAGAGATGATCTTATTTCCAGAGTTGTCACATTATATAATATTAATGTACACTTCTCAACAAGAAATGAGGAAACACACAGAAACAGGAAACATTAGCTTATACTAAAAAAATGTACGGGCACCTGGGTGACTCAGTTGGATAAGCCTCCAACTTTAGCTCAGGTCATGATCTCACAGTTCATGGGTTCGAGTCCTGCATGGGGTTCTGTGCTGACAGTTCAGATATTTAGAGCCTGCTTCAGATTCTGTGTCTCCCTCTTTCCCTGCCCCTCCGTGGCACATGCTCTGTCTCTCTCTCTCAAAAATTAATAAATATTTAAAAAAATTAAAAATGTAATCACCTGAACTGTCCATGATGAAGATATTGGACTTACTAGACAAAGGTTTTAAGTTCGTTATTCTTTTTTCTAAATGTTTTTATTATTTATTTTTCAGAGACAGAGTGTGAGTCAGGGAGGGGCACAGACAGAAGGAGACACAGAATTCAAAGCAGGCTCCAGACTCTGAGGTGTCAGCACAGAGCCCGATGCAGTGTTCAAATCCACGAACCATGAGATCATGACCTGAGCCGAAGTCAGACACTTAACTGACTAAGCCACCCAGATGCCCCTTAAGTTAGTTATTCTAAATATTTCAAAGAATTAAAGGGAACCATGTCTAAGAAAACTGAATGAGAGAATAAGAACAATGTCTCATCAAATGCAGATATCAACAGAGTTGGAAAATATTTTAAAAGAACCAACTAAAAATTCTATAATTAAAAAATACAATAATAAACATGAGAAATTTACTACAGAAGCTCAATATTTGATTTAGGCAGAATCAGTGAAGTTAAAGACAGGTCAATTGAGATTACCAAGTTTATGTAACAGAAAGAAAAAAGAATGAAGAAATTATCAGAACTTCAGAGACCTAAGAGGCACCATAAACATAACAAATACAGACAATGGGAATCCTACAATAGGAGAGGAAGAAGAAGAAAGAATATTGTCACAGTTGATAAAAATAAAACTCATCTTCACTCCCAACAAGCTCAATATAGTTAAAAGAAGATAAAATCACATATATACACCTAAAAGCATCATAGTCAACTATTGAAAGATAAAGGGAGAGAATCTTTTAAAAAGAAAAAAAAGACTCACCATGAACAAGGAATTCTCAGTAAGATTAACTGCTGAATTTTTCATTAGGAATCATGAAGGATCAGACAGTAAAGGGAATGCTTGGGAGGAGGGAATGTTTAGGGGACTCAGTTGGTTAAGTGATTGAATCTTGATTTCGGGTCATGTCATGATCTTGCACTTTGAGGGATTGAGTCCTGCATTGGACTCTGTGCTGACAGTGCAGAGCCTACTTGGGATTCTCTCTCTCTGCCCCTCCCCCACTTGCACATGTGCACTCTCTCTCAAAATAAACTTTTTAAAAAAATCCTTGGGGCAGATTATAAAATATTCTACATCTACCAATATTAACCTCCTAAAAAATAAAGAGGAAATTAAGATAAACAAAAACTGAATTTGTTGCTGGCAAATTTGTCCTACAATCAATCAATCAATCAATCAGTCAGTCAAACAATCAATCAATAAAGGGAGTCTACCAGGCTAAAATCAAAGAAAACTAAATCAGGAGGTTGAAAGATGGTGTCAGAGTAGGAGGACCCTGGGCTAGTCTCAACCCATGAACACAATGATACAACTATCAAATTATCCCAAACACCCAAGGGATCAACCTGAAGACTGACAGAACAGACTCCAAAACTAAAGGGAGAGAATAAACCACATGGAAGAAGGTAGGAAGTGTAAAGACATGGCTTCAGGGAGAAAAGGATTATGGGTGCTATAGAGGGGAGTGAGCCATGGTCACAGAGAAGGGCAAGAGACACAGAAGCACACAGGGGGACACAGAAGAAGAACATTTCTCCAAAGCCCTTGACTGGGAAAATGAGAGGGGTTGACTTTCCTGAAATCCTGCAACCAGCAAACCTCAAAGTCTGGAGTTTTAAATGTCAGCAGTTTTGGTTGAGATAGAGCTGAGAGGGAACTGCACTGCTCCTAGAGAGAAGGTAGGCAAAAAGGGGGGAGGTAGACAGCATGGAAAGGTCAATATGAATAAACTCTTGGGATACACAGTGGGGAGATTACTCATTCTTCTCTGAAAGCTTCCCTGAGAGGCAGCACTCACACAGATGCCTCTCTGGTGACAAAGGAGCTAGCTGGTCCCATTTCCCTTCCTCCCCTCAAGATAAACACAGAGTCACCTGCAGAAAGCTGCACAGGGCCAAAACAGGCTGCCTAATTTGATTACAATTCCCACACCCCTGAATGCTGTAAGGACTACCCAGCTCAGTCAAGCTTGCTTCAGTCCCAGCATGGCAGTCCCAGCATGTGTCCCCTAGAAGTCCCACACAAACCCCTGCCCACACCAAATCCCTAAAGCATGCAGTTTTAAACATCAGCAGGCTTGGCAGAAATAGAGCCCAAAGGGAACTGGGCTGCTCCTGGTGAGAAGTCAGGCAAAAAAAACACAGAGACAGACAGCATGGAAACAACAATCTGAAAAACACCTGAGTCACAGAGTGGGAAGATTATGTGCTGTTCTCTGAGTGCTTCCCTAAGAGGCAGCATTGATGGTGACACTTCTCCAGGAACAAAGATGCTGGCTGGAGCCATTTCCCTCCCCTGCACCTAATGATAAACACAGAGACACATACAGGAGGCAGCTCAGGGCCAACACAGTCTACCTAACTTGCTTACACAAAATCTCAGACCGCTGCACTCTAGCAGGACTACCCTTCTCAGTCAAGCTAGACTTAGTCTCAGCATGATGGGCCCCTTCCCCAAAAGACCAGAAGAAACCCCTGCCCACACCATGTCTCCCGACCAGAGAGTTCTGCAAAGCCTCAGTTCTAGTGGAAGAAGGATCCAGTCTCTTTTCACAAGCAGACCGGACCATACCTAGTTAAACCTTGCCACATTATGGTCAAGGACCAAACAATGCCCACTGTAGGCAAGGAGAGCCTCTGAAGACAATTGGCCTGAAGGATAGAGCAGTCAAAACACAGAACAGAGTGCATGAGCACATGGCAGAAACACTCCCTGAAGCTCCAGGCTCTGCACACTACATCATCTCTACTTCATAAAGCCATTATTCTCAGAAACAGGAAACAGAACAGACTTTTGTAACACAGAAAAAGACAGAGACTTAGACAAAATGCCAAAATTAAGGAATTTACTGCAAATGAAAAACAAGATAAGGCCCTGGCCAGAGATCTAAGCAAAACAGATATAAGTAACATGACTGAGAATTTAAAGCAATAATCATAAGGATACTCACTGGTCTTGAGAAATGAATGGAAGCCATCAAGGAGAATTTTACCTCAGAGAAAAAAGGTTAAAAAAGAATCAATCAGAAATGAACAATGCAGTAACTGAGATTGGAAACAGGCTTGAAACAATGAACAGAAGGCTTAAAGAAGAATTATAGAACACAAAAATAGACTTAGAGAACTCAGTGACTCCATCAAATGTAATAATATTCATATTACAGGAGCCCCTGAAGAAGAAGAGAGAGAAAAGGGGCAGAAAATTTACTAGAGAAAGTAATAAGTGAAAATGTCACTAATCTGGGGAAGGAAACAGACATCTGGATCCTGGAGGCATAAAGAACTCCCATCAAAATCAACAAAGGCAGGCCAACACCAACACATAATGTAATTAAATTGACAAAATATAGTGATGGGGAAAAAGTCTTAAAAGGCAGAAAGACAAAGTCCCTAATTTACAAGGGAGGACACATGAGGTTAGCTGCAGCTCTCTCAACAGAAACTTGGCAAGCCGGAAGGCAGTGGCATGATATATTCAATGTGCTGAGTGCAAAAAATCTGCAGCCAAGAATACTCTATCCAGCAAGGCTATCATTCAGAATAGAAAGAGAGATAAAGAGTTTCCCAGAAAACCAAAAACTAAAGGAGTCCATGACCACTAAACCCAAACTGCAAGCAATATTACAGGAAATTCTTTGAGAGGAATGAATAGAATAGTGACAAAGACAAAAAAGGATCAGAGAAAATCTCTAGAAACAATGAAAAACAAGTAATAAAGTAGCACTAAATACAAATCTATCAACAATTACTCTGAATGTAAATAGACTAAATGCTCCAATCAAAACACACAGGGTGTCAGAAAGGAAAAAAAAAAAAAAACTAGATCCATTTATATGAGGCATACAGGACACTCACTAGAGATCTAATGACACCAGCAGATTGAAAGTAAGGAGATGGAGAAACATTCATCATTCAAATGGACATCAAAATAAAGCCAGTGTAGCAATATATATATCGGACCAGCTAGACTTTAAAACAAAGAATGCAACAAGAGAAAAAAGGGCATGATATAGTCATAAAAGGAACAATGCAACAACAAAATCTAACAACTATAGATGTTCATACACTCAAAATGGGAGTGCCCAAATATATAAAACAATTACTAACAAACATAAAGGAACCAATTGATAATAATACATAACAGTAGGGAATGTTTACACACCTCTTTACATCAAGAGGAAAATCATCTAAACAAAATCAACAAGGAAACTGGCTTTCAATAACAGACTGGTCCAGATGGACTTAACAGATACATTAAGAATATTCCAACCTAAAACAACAAAATACACATTCTTTTCAAGTGCACATGGGACATGCTCCAAAAGAGATTACATACTAAGTCACAAATCAATACACAACAAATACAAAAAGACTGAGATCACACCATGCAATTTTTTTGATGACAATGCCATAAAACTTGAAGTCAACCACAAGAAAAAATTTGGAAAGACCACAAATACATGGAAATTAAAAGATACTAAATAGAGGATGGGTCAACCAGAAAATCAAAGAATAAACAAACAAACAAACAAAAAACATGGAAAGAAATGTGTGAAAACACAATGGTCCAAAACCTTTGGTATGCAGCAAAAGTGGTCCTAAGAGGGAAGCATATAGCAATACATGGCTATCTCAAGGGGCAACAAAAATTTCAAATAAACAACCTAAGATAAACCTAAAGAAACTAGAAAAACAACAATAAATGAAGCCTAAAGCTAGCAGAAGGAAAGAAGTAATGAAGATTAGAGCAGAAACAAATGATATAGAAACTAAAAAAACAATAGGAAAAAATCAATAAAACCAAGAGTAGGTTCTTTGAAAAAAACTAATAAAATTGATAAACTGCTAGCCAGACTTACCAAAAAGCAAAAAGAAAGGACCCAAATAAAATCACAAATGGGAAAGGAAAATAACAACCAACATCACAGAAATACAAACAATTGTAATAGAATATTAAAAAAACACTATATAGTAAATAATTAGACTACGTGGAAGAAATGGATAACTTCGTAGAAATATATAGGGGCGCTTGGGTGGCTCAGTCGGTTAAGCATCCAACTTTGGCTCAGGTTAGGATCTCACGGTTTGTGAGTTCGAGCCCCACTTCAGGCTCTGTGCTGACATCTCAGAGCCTGGAGCCTGCTTCAGATTCTGTGTCTCCCTCTCTCGCTGCCCCTCCCACACTTGCGCTCTGTCTCTTTCTCTCTCAAAAATAAATAAAGCATTAAAAAACTTAAAAAAAAATTTAACGTTATTATTGAGAGAGAGAGAGAGAGAGAGAGAGAGAGAGAGAGGGAACAAGTGGGGGAGGGGCAGTGAGAGAGGGAGACACAGAATCCGAAGCAGGCTCCAGGCTCTGAGCTATCAGCACAGAACCCTATGCAGAGCTCAAACTCACCAACTGTGAGATCATGACCTGAGCTGAAGTTGGATGCCTAACCCACTGAGCCACCCGCCTGCCCCTAAAAAAACTTTTTAAAGAAATATATAAAGTAGCAAAACTGAAACAAGAAAAAATAGAAAACGTGAAGAAATTGAATCAGTAATGAAAAATTTCCCAACAAACGAAAGTGCAAGGGCAGCTGGCTTAACGGGCAAATTCTACCAAACATTTAAAGAAGACTTAATAAAAACAGAGACTGCGACCCCGCACCTCTGGCAACATGGCACTATGAGCGGTGTAGAGCATACAGTCTGTGGCCTGCAGCCTGCCGCGGCCCTAGGGGCTGAGGGCGGGTGCCCTTCGGATGTTTTGCACGGGCTCCGCTCTGCTGTCTGTGCATAAATTCACAGACAAACATGAGTGGATAATAACATAAAATGGTATTGGAACAGTGGGAATAAGCAATTTTGCATAGGAAGCTTTGGGAGATGTTTTTTACTGTAGTCTGCCTGAAGTTGGGACAAAATTGAACAAGCAAGAGGAGTTTGGCGCTTTTGAAACTGTGAAAGCTGCTAGTGAACTCTATTCTCCTCTATCAGGAGAAGTAACTAAAATTAATGAAGCTCTTGCAGAAAATCCAGGACTTGTCAACAAATCTTGTTATGAAGATGGTTAGCTCATCAAGAAAACAGTCAGTAATCCTTCAGAACTGGATGAATTGATGAGTGAAGAAGCATATGAGAAATACATAAAATCTATTGAGGAGTAAAAATGGAACACCTAAATAAACTATTATGAAACAACTTAATCTAGCATAGTTGTTTTAAATAGGGGTGCAGAGAAGATTTAAAATGGCAACTTTTAGCAATACCAGTGCAAAAAGAAACTACTTGCAACAATGTTTTTTTTTGTTTTTTTTAATATATGAAATTTATTGTCAAATTGGTTTCCATACAACACCCAGTGCTCATCCCAAAAGGTGCCCCCCTCAATACCCATCACCCACCCTCCCCTCCCTCCCACCCCCCATCAACCCTCAGTTTGTTCTCAGTTTTTAACAGTCTCTTATGCTTTGGCTCTCTCCCACTCTAACCTCTTTTTTTTTTTTTCCTACCCCTCCCCCATGGGTTTCTGTTAAGTTTCTCAGGATCCACATAAGAGTGAAACCATATGGTATCTGTCTTTCTCTGTATGGCTTCTTTCACTTAGCATCACACTCTCCAGTTGCATCCACGTTGCTACAAAAGGCCATATTTCATTTTTTCTCATTGCCATGTAATATTCCATTGTGTGTATAAACCACAATTTCCTTATCCATTCATCAGTTGATGGACATTTAGGCACTTTCCATAATTTGGCTATTGTTGAGAGTGCTGCTATAAATATTGGGGTACAAAAGTGCCCCTATGCATCAGTACTCCTGTATCCCTTGGGTAAATTCCTAGCAGTGCTATTGCTGGGTCATAGGGTAGGTCTATTTTTAATTTTCTGAGGAACCTCCACACTGCTTTCCAGAGTGGCTGCACCAATTTGCATTCCCACCAACAGTGCAAGAGGGTTCCTGTTTCTCCACATCCTCTCCAGCATCTATAGTCTCCTGATTTGTTCATTTTGGCCACTCTGACTGGCGTGAGGTAATAGCTCAGTGTGGTTTTGATTTGTATTTCCCTGATAAGGAGTGACGTTGAACATCTTTTCATGTGCCTGTTGGCCATCCGGATGTCTTCTTTAGAGAAGTGTCTATTCATGTTTTCTGCCCATTTCTTCACTGGGTTATTTGTTTTTTGGGTGTGGAGTTTGGTGAGCTCTTTATAGATTTTGGATACTAGCCCTTTGTCTGATATGTCATTTGCAAATATCTTTTCCCATTCCGTTGGTTGCCTTCTGGTTTTGTTGGTTGTTTCCTTTGCTGTGAAGAAGCTTTTTATCTTCATAAGGTCCCAGTAATTCACTTTTGCTTTTAATTCCCTTGCCTTTGGGGATGTGTCGAGTAAGAGATTGCTACGGCTGAGGTCAGAGAGGTCTTTTCCTGCTTTCTCCTCTAAGGTTTTGATGGTTTCCTGTCTCACATTCGGGTCCTTTATCCATTTTGAGTTTATTTTTGTGAATGGTGTGAGAAAGTGGTCTAGTTTCAACCTTCTGCATGTTGCTGTCCAGTTCTCCCAGCACCATTTGTTGAAGAGACTGTCTTATTTCCATTGGAAGTTCTTTCCTGCTTTGTCAAAGATTAGTTGGCCATACGATTGTGGGTCTAGTTCTGGGGTTTCTATTCTATTCCATTGGTCTATGTGTCTGTTTTTGTGCCAATACCATGCTGTCTTCATGATTACAGCTTTGTAGTAGAGGCTACAGTCTGGGATTGTGATATTTCCTGCTTTGGTCTTATTCAAAATTACTTTGGCTATTCGGGGCCTTTTGTGGTTCCATAAAAATTTTAGGATTGCTTGTTCTACTTTCGAGAAGAATGCTGGTGCAATTTTGATTGGGATTGCATTGAATGTGTAGATAGCTTTGGGCAGTATTGACATTTTGACAATATTTATTTTTCCAATCCATGAGCAGGGAATGTCTTTCCATTTCTTTAAATCTTCTTCAATTACCTTCATAAGTTTTCTATAGTTTTCAGCATACAGATCTTTTACATCTTTGGTTAGATTTATTCCTAGGTATTTTATGCTTCTTGGTGCAATTGTGAATGGGATCATTGTCTTTATTTGTCTTTCTGTTGCTTCATTGTTAGTGTATAAGAATGCAACTGATATCTGTACATTGATTTTGTATCCTGCAACTTTGCTGAATTCATGTATCAGTTCTAGCAGACTTTTGGTGGAGTCTATCAGATTTTCCATGTATAATATCATGTCATCTGCAAAAAGCGAAAGCTTGACTTCATCTTTGCCAATTTTGATGCCTTTGATTTCCTTTTGTTGTCTGATTGCTGATGCTAGAACTTCCAGCACTATGTTAAACAACAGCAGTGAGAGTGGGCATCCCTGTTGTGTTCCTGATCTCATGGGAAAGGTCTCAGTTTTTCCCCGTTGAGGATGATGTTAGCTGTGGGCTTTTCATAAATGGCTTTTATGATCTTAAGTATGTTCCTTCTATCCCGACTTTCTTGAGGGTTTTTATTAAGAAAGGGTGCTGGATTTTGTCAAAGGCCTTTTCTGCATCGATTGACAGGATCATATGGTTCTTCTCTTTTTTTTTGTTAATGTGATGTATCAGATTGATTGATTTGCGAATGTTGAACCACCCCTGCATCCCAGGAATGAATCCCACTTGGTCATGGTGAATAATTCTTTTTATATGCCGTTGAATTCGATTTTCTAGTATCTTATTGAGAATTTTTGCATCCATATTCATCAGGGATATTGGTCTGTAATTCTCTTTTTTTACAGGGTCTCTGTCTGGTTTAGGAATCAAAGGAATACTGGCTTCATAGAATGAGTCTGGAAGTTTTCCTTCCCTTTCAACTTCTTGGAATAGCTTGAGAAGGATAGGTATTATCTCTGCTTTAAACATCTGGTAGAACTCCCCTGGGAAGCCATCTGGTCCTGGACTCTTATTTGTTGGGAGATTTTTGATAACCGATTCAATTTCTTCGCTGGTTGTGGGTCTGTTCAAGCTTTCTATTTCCTCCTGATTGAGTTTTGGACGAGTATGGGTGTTTAGGAATTTGTCCATTTCTTCCAGGTTGTCCAATTTGTTGGCATATAAGTTTTCATAGTATTCCCTGATAATTGTTTGTATCTCTGAGGGTTTGGTTGTAATAATTCCATTTTCATTCATGATTTTATCTATTTGGGTCATCTCCTTTTTCTTTTTGAGAAGCCCGGCTAGAGGTTTGTCAATTTTGTTTATTTTTTCAAAAAACCAACTCTTGGTTTCGTTGATCTGCTCTACAGTTTTTTTAGATCCTATATTGTTTATTTCTACTCTGATCTTTATTATTTCTCTTCTTCTGCTGGGTTTAGGCTGCCTTTGCTGTTCTGCTTCTAGTTCCTTTAGGTGTACTGTTAAGATTTTGTATTTGGGATTTTTCTTGTTTCTTGAGATAGGCCTGGATGGCAATGTATTTTCCTCTCAGGACTGCCTTCACTGAGTCCCAAAGCGTTTGGATTGTTGTATTTTCATTTTCGTTTGTTTCCATATATTTTTTAATTTCTTCTCTAATTGCCTGGTTGACCCACTCATTCGTTAGTAGGGTGTTCTTTAACCTCCATGCTTTTGGAGGTTTTCCAGACTTTTTCCTGTGGTTGATTTCAAGCGTCATCGCATTGTGGTCTGAAAGTATGCATGGTATAATTTCAATTCTTGTAAACTTATGAAGGGCTGTTTTGTGACCCAGTATATGATCTATCTTGGAGAATGTTCCATGTGCACTCGAGAAGAAAGTATATTCTGTTGCTTTGGGATGCAGAGTTCTAAATAGATCTGTCAAGTCCATCTGATCCAATGTCTCATTCAGGGCCCTTGTTTCTTTATTGACCGTGTGTCTAGATGATCTATCCATTTCTGTAAGTGGGGTGTTAAAGTCCCCTGCAATGACCACATTCTTATCAATAAGGTTGCTTATGTTTATGAGTAATTATTTTATATATTTTGGGGCTCTGGTATTTGGCACATAGACAATTATAATTGTTACCTCTTCCTGATGGATAGACCCTGTAATTATTATATAATGTCCTTCTTCATCTCTTGTTACAGCCTTTAATTTAAAGTCTAGTTTGTCTGATATAAGTATGGCTACTCCAGCTTTCTTTTGGCTTCCAGTGGCATGATAAATAGTTCTCCATCCCCTCACTCTCAATCTAAAGGTGTCCTCAGGTCTAAAATGAGTCTCTTGTAGACAGCAAATAGATGGGTCTTGTTTTTTTATCCATTCTGATACCCTATGTCTTTTGGTTGGTGCATTTAATCCATTTACATTCAGTGTTATTATAGAAAGATACGGGTTTAGAGTCATTGTGATGTCTGTATGTTTTATGCTTGTAGTGATGTCTCTGGGACTTTGTCTCACAGGGTCCCCCTTAGGATCTCTTGTAGGGCTGGTTTAGTGGTGACAAATTCCTTCAGTTTTTGTTTATTTGGGAAGACCTTTTTCTCTCCTTCTATTCTAAGTGACAGGCTTGCTGGATAAAGGATTCTCGGCTGCATATTTTTCCTGTTCAGCAAATTAAAGATCTCTTGCCAATCCTTTCTGGCCTGCCAAGTTTCAAAAGAGAGATCAGTCAGGAGTCTTACAGGTCTCCCTTTATATGTGAGGGCACGTTTACCCCTTGCTGCTTTCAGAATTTTCTCTTTATCCTTGTATTTTGCCAGTTTCACTATGATATGTCGTGCAGAAGATCGATTCAAGTTACTTCTGAAGGGAGTTCTCTGTGCCTCTTGGATTTCAATGCCTTTTTCCTTCCCCAGTTCAGGGAAGTTCTCAGCTATTATTTCTTCAAGTACCCCTTCAGCACCTTTCCCTCTCTCTTCCTCCTCTGGGATACCAATTATGCGTATATTATTTCTTTTTAGTGAATCACTTTGTTCTCTAATTTTCCCCTCATACTCCTGGATTTTTTTATCTCTCTCTCAGCTTCCTCTTTTTCCATAACTTTATCTTCTAGTTCACCTATTCTCTCCTCTGCCTCTTCAATCTGAGCTGTCGTCGTTTCCATTTTGTTTTGCATTTCGTTTAAAGCGCTTTTCAGCTCCTCGTGACTGTTCCTTAGTCCCTTGATCTCTGTAGCAAGAGATTCTCTGCTGTCCTCTATACTGTTTTCAAGCCCAGCGATTAATTTTATGACTATTATTCTAAGTTCACTTTCTGTTATATTATTTAAATCCTTTTGATCAGTTCATTAGCTGCTGTTATTTCCTGGAGATTCTTCTGAGGGGAATTCTTCCGTTTGGTCGTTTTGGATAGTCCCTGGAGTGGTGAGGACCTGCAGGGCACTTCCCGTGTGTGTGGTGTATAACTGGAGTTGGTGGGCGGGGCCGCAGTCCGACCTGATATCTGCCCCCAGCCCACCGCTAGGGCTACAGTCAGACTGGTGTGTGCCTTCTCTTCCCCTCTCCTAGGGGCGGGATTCACTGTGGGGTGGCGTGGCCTGTCTGGGCTACTTGCACACTGCCAGGCTTGTGATGCTGGGGATGTGGCCTATTAGCTGGGGTGGGTAGGCAAGGTGCAAGGGGGCAGGAGGGGCAGGCTTAGCTTGCTTCTCCTTAGGTGATCCACTTCAGGAGGGGCCCTGTGGCAGCGGGAGGGAGTCAGATCCGCTGCCGGAGGTTTGGCTCCACAGAAGCACAGAGCTGGGTGTTTGCGTGGAGTGAGCAAGTTCCCTGGCAGGAACTGGTTCTCTTTGGGATTTTGGCTGGGGGATGGGCGGGGGATATGGCGCTGGCAACCGCCTTTGTTCCCCACCAAACTGAGCTCTGTCGTCCGGAGGCTCAGCAGCTCTCCCTCCCTTTGTCCTCCAGCCTTTCCGCTTTCCGAGCAGAGCTGTTCACTTATGACCTCCCAGACGCTAAGTCGTGCTTGCTGTCGGAGCACAGTCCATCAGGCCCCTCCGCTTTTGCCAGCCAGACTCGGGGGCTCTGCTTGGCCGGGGAGCCACCCCTCTGCCCCGGCTCCCTCCCGCCAGTCCGTGGAGTGCGCACCGCCTCACCGTCCTTCCTACCCTCTTCCGTGGGCCTCTCGTCCGCGCTTGGCTCCGGAGACTCCATTCTGGTAATCCTCTGGCGGTTTTCTGGGTTATTTAGGCAGGTGTAGGTGGAATCTAAGTGATCAGCAGAACACGCAGTGAGCCCAGCATCCTCCTACGCCGCCATCTTCCCTCTCTCACCAAAATAATTTCTCCAGAGTAATTAACAGGTGTTATCTACCCAAGGAATGGAACAAATAGGAAGTTCAGGTTCTAAGGAGCTGCCTTGTTTGTGCCAGTGGACCCACGCTAGCTCTTTATTAATTGCACCACCTGGGATGCTGATAGCGAACTGAGCTTTGGAACATTTCAGGCCTGGCATGGAATGCAGTTTTTACACAAGCTGCCACAGGGCACTGCTCTCCATGTGCTTTCTTTCCTGACCACTCTTCAATTAACAAGTGTGTTATTCCCTTTCAGCTGGAAAATTCTGTGATTTCTTGTCTTGTGGTTCAGAAATCCGATTTCACAGTTTATCTTCCATTAGATGAAAGTGTTTACGGTGTATCTGGAGCTGGAGTAAGTTCCTGGGGGTTACCAAGAGCAGGGGCCTCCTCTCTCCTCTCATTAATTTGCTGATGCCTAACTGCACTGACGCAGCGGTGAGATACCGGGGAGAGAGCAACAATGTTAATGAAAGAAAACACCCCTTAACTTTCTAATGATTGCAGATAAACACAATATGTATCTTTTTTGCAACGCCCTACGATTTTTAGGCTAGGCTCCAGTTATAATATTCAGAATCCTGAAATTATCTGTGGTTAAAAATTAGTTATAAAAACTATGTAATTTAAGGATAACACTGTCATCTTAAACTTTTGGGAATTTTCACTTGCTTACATGTATCCCTGGGTTGGGATCAAAATACTTAAATGATCTGTCCATTGGAAATAAATGGCAGTGGAGAAAGGTTGTTAGTTGTACAGTGTCAGATAAAGAACAATATTATCTTAATTTTGTAATATACTGTGCTTGTTGGTGCTATTTTTATATGGTGAAGCAACAGCCTTGCAGGAAGATAAATAGTTTAATAATAAAACATTCAACTTAAAAAAAAAAACAGAGAGGGAAGTAAACCATAAGAGACCCTTAAAAAAAAGAGAGAGAGAGAGAGAGAAAACTGAGGGTTGCTGGAAGAGAGGTAGGTGGGGGGATAGACTAAATAGGTAATGGACATTAAAGTGGGCGTTTGTTGGGATGAGCACTGGGTATTATATGTAAGTGATGAATCACTGAGTTCTACTCCTGAAACCAACACTATGTTAATTAATTTGTATTTTTAAAAAAATAAATTAAATAAATAAGGAAGACTTAATACTTTCCTTTTCAAACTATTCCAAAAAATAGAAAAGTAAATCTTCCAAATTCATAGTAAAAAGCAGGCATAATCCTCATACAAAAATCACATAAAGATTACACAAAAAAGGAACTCCAAGCCAATACTTCTGATGAACATGGATGCAAAAATTCTCTATAAAATACTAGCAAACCAAATCCAACAATATATTAAAAATAATCATTAACCATGATAATGTGGGTTTCAAGGGTGGTTCAATATTCACAAATAAATCACTGTGATACATGACATTAATAAAAGAAAGGACAAGAACCATATGATTGCTTCAATAGAAGGACAAATAGCATTTGAAAAAGTACAACATTCACTCATGAAAAAGACCCTCAACAATGTAGGTTTACAAGACACATACCTCAAAATAATAAAGACCATATAAGAAAACCACAGTTAATATCATCAATGGGGAAAAACTGAGAGCTTTTCTTCTGCAGTCAAGAACTAGACAGGGACGTCCACTATCACCACTGTCACTTAAAATAGTACTGGAATTCCTAGAAAGCAGGCAATAAAAAGAAAGAAAGGGCATCAAAACAGGCAAGGAAAAAATACAACTTTCAGTATATGTAGATATGTAGATACATATGTAGTATATGTAGACTCAATCAAAAACTTGCAAGATCTGATACACAAATTCAATAAGGTCACAAGATACAAAATTTAAAAAAACCTGTTGCATTTCTATTTATCAATAATGAAGAAGCAAAAAGAGAAATTCAGGAATCAATCACATTTACAACTGCACCAAAAACCATAGGATACCTAGGAATAAACCTAACCAAAGAGGTGAAGGAAGTATAATCTGAAAACTGTCAAACACTGATGAAAGAAATTGAAGAAGATACCAATAAATGGAAAAATCATTCCATGATTATGGACTGGAAGTACAAATATTATTAAATTTTCTATACTGCCCAAAGGAATCTACACGTTTAATGCAATCCGTATCAAAATACCACCAGTATTTTTCACAAAGCTAGAACAAACAATCTTAAAATTTATATAGAACTACAAAAGACTCCAAATACCCAAAGTTACCTTGAAAAGGAAAAGCAATGCTGGAGCCATCACAAATCTAGACTTCAAATTATATTACAAAGCTGTAGAGATCAAGACACTGTGGTACTAGCACAATAAACGACACAATGGAACATAATAGATATCTCAGAAATAAACTCCAAACTCTATGGTCAATTAATCTCCAACAAGGCAGGAATGAATATCCAATGTGAAAAAGAGAGTCTCTTCAAAAATTAATTCTGGGAAAACTGGATAGAGACTTGCAAAAGAATGAAGCTGGACCACTATCTTACACCATCTACAAAAATAAATTGACAATGGATGAAAGGCCTAAATGTGAGACAGGAAACAATCAAAATCCTAGAGGAAAACACAAGCAGTAAACTATTTGACATCAACCCTAGAAAGTTCTTTCTAGATACATCTCCTGAGGCAAGGGAAACAAAAGCAAGAATAAATTATTAGAACTTCATAAAAAAAAAAAAAAAAAAACTTCTGCACAGTGAAGGAAACAATCAACAAAACCAAAAAGCAACCTACAGAATGAGAGAAGATACCTGCAAATAACATCTGATAAAAGGTAAGTAACCGAAATATATAAGGAACTTATAAAACTCAACATACAAAAAACTAATAATCCAATTAAAAATCTGAAGAAGACATGAACAGACATTTTTCCAAAGAAGACACAGATAGCCAAGAGACACGTGAAAAGATGCTCAACATCATTCATCATCAGGAAGAGCATATCAAAACTACAATGAGATATCACCTTATACCTGCTGGAATGACTAAAATCAACAACACAAGAAACCACACGTGTTGATGAGAATGTGGAGAAAGGGGAACCCTCTTGCACTCTAGGTGCCAATGCAAACTGCTGCAGCCACTCTAGAAAACAGTATGGAGGTTCTTTAAGAGGTTAAAAATAAAACTCCCCAAAGATCCAACAACTGCACTACTAGGTACTACCAAAGAATACACAAATACTAACTCAAAGGGATACATGTACCTCAATCTTTATGGCAGCATAATCTACACAGCCAATTATAAAAATAGTCCAAATGTCTATTGACTGATGAATGGATAAAGAGAAGAGGTGGTATATATATACAATGATATTACTTAGCCACCTAAAAGAATAAAATCTTGCCATTTGCAATGATGTGGATGGAGCTAGAGTATATTATGCAAAGCAAAATACGTCAGAGAAAGACAAATACCATATGATTTCGCACATATGTGTAATCTAAGAAACACAACAACCATAGGGGAAATAAAAGAGGGAGAGAGTCAAACCAAGAAACAGAAACCTAACTATAGAGAACAAATTGATCGTTATCAGAGGGGAGGTGGGTGAGGGAATGGGTTAAAGAGTGATGGGGATTAATGAGTGCACTTATTGTGATGAGCACCAGGTTTATTGAATCACTAAATTGTACACATGAAACTAACATTTTACTGTATGTTAACTAGCTGAAGTTTAAATAAAAACTTAAAGAAAAAACAAAAAACACTAAATCATAACTCGATCCACACAAAGAAATAAATGGTACCAGGAAAGGAAATACACAAGCAAATATAGAAGACAGAATAAATACATTTGATTTGTAATTCATTTCCTCTTATATATGTTCAAAAGAAAACTGTATATGAATAATTATAAAATTATATTTATGGAATTATAATGTATAAATTATAATTTGTATGAATATACAGATACAAAGGAAAGGGGAGGTAAGTTGCCTGTATTGGAGAAAAGATTTTTATACACAATTGGAACTGATATTAATCTGCTACACATTGTATCATTAAGATACTAATTGTAATTCTGATGACAACCACTAAGAAAATAGCTAAAAATATATAATAAATCGAACTAACCTAAGGAGTCTACTAGAAAATCAACTTTACACAAAGGAAAACAATAGTATTAGAACAGAGGAACAAAATATATATGAGGCATACAGAAAATAAATAGCAAATTGCCAAATGTAAATCCTAACTTGTCTGTATTAATTTAAACATGAATATAGTAAAAACCCCAATCAAAACCAGGGAGTGATAGAATGGATTTAAAAGTGATTACAGAGGAGGAGTTAAGATGGTGGAATATTAAGGGGACTCTGGGCTTGTTTCATCCCTTGAACACAGCTAGATCAACATCGAACCATTATGAAAACCTAGGAAATTGATCTGAGGATTAGAACAATCTGCATAATTTGAGGGAGGGAATGCAGGTATGCAGGTATGTAGTAGGATTGGTGAATTGCTGGGGAGATCTGTGGTACCACAGAGAGGAAGGAGCCATTGTCACTGAGAGAAGAAACACAGAGCTGGAGAGAGAACAGCACATGCAATTTGCACAAGATAGCACTGCCCCAAAGGGCAGCTAGATATAAAGAGTGAAAACATGCACTGGTGCCTGCACAAGAAAACTGTTCCCAATACCACTGACAGGGGGAAAAGGAGAGGGTTTCAATACTGCTTTTTTTTTTTTTTTTTTTTTTAATAAACAGCAGAGCACAGAGTCGGAATTTTCAGAGGTCAGCCCCTGGTGGTGCTCCAGGGAAGAAACAGAGCAGAGCCCAGTAAAGAGGCAGCATGGTCTGAGGATACCCTGGGTTGCACTGGGAGAAGCAGTTTCCCCTGCTTGGAGTGCATTTGGTAGAGGTGATACAGTGGCTCCATGGGCAAAAGACCTGGCAGGCACCATCAAACTGCCACATTCACCCATACAAAAAACAAACACAGTGGCTGAAGGCAGCAAACCCTGGCACTGGCTGTATGTTGTGAATTACTATAAATTCTAAGCCTGTGCTCACTGGTACCAGCGTTTTCTGGAACAAGTCTGTCTTGGCCACAGTGCAGTGAAACACTCTCCCAGAAGATAACTATAGGTCAGAACCTTGGGGGTGTCTGAAGTGTGGTGTTTTGAAACACAGACTCACATGAGATAAAACTCTAGAGGAAGGTTATACCTGGTAGGCAGACAGCTGGGTCACAGACAAAGGGAAAGTGGGGAGCTGATGAAGAGGGGGACACAAGAGGGATGATTGATCCCCCATCTGTGAGAGCATGAATTCCTGCTCTGGAGACTAGGGAGCACAGTAAACACATTTTCGCCATTAACCCACAAACACTGATCAACCCCAGTCAGCTAAAGAGCGCCACCAAATGGAGAATGGAGATGTTACACGAATCCTGGCCCCCTGTGCCCTCCAGGCACATCTCCACTAGGGCAAGTTGGCCAGAGAAACAGAGCAGCAAGCCCCTCCAAGACCAGCACAAACCCCTTCAAAGAGCTTAGAAAACTACCCATAGACGGTTGCAAAGTTTCAGCTCTACGGGAACGTGGATCTAGCTTCATTTCAGTTTTTTTGTTTGTTCTTTTGTTGTTGTTATTGCTTTTCTTTTCTTTTTAGTTGTTGTTACTGTTGTTTATCTTTTGTTTCATGGACACTGAAAGAGCAAAATATTTTATTTTATTTATTTTTTTCTTACATGTTATTTTTTTAATTTTTATTTATTTTTCTCTCTTTTCTCTTTTCTCCTTTTTTTCTATCAAGATACTCCAAAAGAACACCAAACCACACCAAGGATCTAGCTTCCTTTATTTGATTTTTTTTAACTTTTTTTTTAAATTTTTTTAATGTTTATTTAGTTTTGAGAGAGAAACAGAACCTGACTGGGTGAGGAGCAGAGAGAGAGGGAGACACAGAATCTGAAGGCTCCAGGCTCCAGACTCTGAGCTGTCAGCACAGAGCCCGTCGTGGGGCATGAACCCATGAACCGTGAGATCATGATCTGAGCCGAAGTCGGATGCTTAACCAACTGAGCCACCCAGGCACCCCTTTTTTTAAACTTTTTAATTTTTATTTCATTCTATTATTATTGTTGATGTTGTTTCCTCCAAAATGACAAGATGGAAGAATTTACCTCTAAAGAAAGAACAGGGAGGGGCGCCTGGGTGGCTCAGTCAGTTAGTTGGGTGTCCAACTTTGGCTCAGGTCATAATCTGTGGTTTCGAGCCTCATGTGGGACTCTGTGCTGACAGCTCAGAGCCTGGAGCCTGCTTCGGATTCTGTGTCTCTCTTTGACCCTCCCCCACTCATGCTCTGTCTCTTTCTCAAAAATAAACATTAAAATTTTGTGCTTTAAAAAAAAAAAACAAAGAACAGGGTGAAAGAAAGCCAGGGATTTAATCAATGCAGATATAAGATACCTGAAATTAGAATTTAAAACAGTGAGTATAAGGATACTAGCTGGGCATTAAAAACCATAGAACATGATATTCAACATGGAAGATGGCAGTGTGGGAGGACTGGGCTCACCTCATCCTACTGATCACTTAGATTCCACCCACATCTGCCTAAATGACCCAGAAAACCACCAGAAGACTAGCACAATGGACTCTCTGGAGCCAGGTGTAGACAAGAGGCCCATGGAAGAGGGTAGGAAGGGCTGAGAGGCGGTGCACGCTAAATGGAATGGCGGGAGGGAGGCAGAGCGGTGGAGGGGCAGCCTGCCCAACAACACAGAGCCCCTGAAGTCTGGATTGCAAGAATGGAGGGGCCAGACTCTATGAGTTCTGACAGCCAGTGGGACTTAACATCTGGAATGTTAAAAGTCAACAGCTCTGCTCAGAGAGTGGGAGAGCTAGAGGACACAGGGAGGGAGAGTTGTTGAACCCTGGAAGACAGAGCTCAGCTCAGCAGGGAATAAAGGCATGGCAACTGCCATCTCCCTCTCCCATCCCCCAGCTGAAATTCCAAAGGGAACCAGTTCCCTTCACCAAACTTGCTTGCACCCCACAAACACCCAACATTGTGCCTCTGTGGATCCATCCCTCCTACAGGTCTGCCTCCCTCCCAGTGCTGCAGGGCCCCTCTCAAAGGGGACTACTGACAACAAAGCAAACTAAACCTACCTCTCCTGCCCCTGTGCACCTTGAAGATCCACCCTGGCTAATATGCCAGATCCAAACAAAGCAGCACCACAAGTCTGGCAGTATGCAAGTAGCCCAGACAGGGGTCACACCACTCCACAGTGAGTCCTGCCTCTGGGAAAGGGGAAGATAAGGTCCACACCAGTCTGATTGTGGCCCCAACAGTGGGCTGGGGGGAGACATTGGGTCTGACTGCAGCCATGACCACCAACACAAGTTACTCTGGACAGCATGGGGGAAGTGCCCTGCAGTTTGAAGCCACCCCAGGGACTACCGAAAATGACAAAACAGAAGAACTCTCCTTAAAAAAACTCCAGGAATAAGCAAGAGCTAACGAATTGATCAAAACCGATTTAAGCAATATAACAGAATAAGAATTTAGAATAATAATCATTAAGTTAATCACTGGGCTTGAAAAAAGTATAGAGGACAGCAGAGACTCTGTTGCTACAGAGATCAAGGGACTAAAAAATAGTCGTGAGGAGCTAAAAAATGCTATACATAAGGTGCAAAATAAAATGGAGGTGGTCATAGCATGGATTGAAGAGGCAGAGGAGAGAATAGGTGAATTAGAAGACAAAATTATGGAAAAAGAGGAAGCTGAGAAAAAGAGAGAAACAAAATTCAGGAAAATGAGGGGAGAATTAGAGAACTAAGTGATGCAATAAAACGAAACAATATCTGTATAACAGAATTCCAGAAGAGGAAGAGAGAGAGAAAGGGGCTGAAGGTGTACTTGAACAAATCATAGCTGAGAACTTCCCTGATCTGGGAAAGGAAACAGACATTGAAATCCAAGAGTCACAGAGAAGTCCCTTCAGACATCACATGAATCGATCTTCACAACACATCATAGTGAAATTGATAAAATGCAAGGATAAAGAGAAAATTCTGAAAGCAGCTAGGGATACACAGGCTCTAACTCATAAAGGGAGACCCGGCAGATTTATCTACTGAAACTTGGCAGTCCAGAAAGGAATGGCAGGAAATCTTCAATGTGATGAAAGGAAAAAATATGCAGCTGAGAATCCCTTATTGAGCAAGTGTGTCATTCAGAATAGAAGCAGAGATAAAGGTCTTCCCAAACAAAAACTGAAGGAATTCGTCACCACTAAACCAGCCCTACAAGGGATCCTAAGGGGGATTCTGTGAGTGAAATGTGGCAAGGACCACAAAGAACCAGAGACATCACCACAAGCATGAAACCTACAAACATCACAATGACTCTAAACCCATATCTTTCTGTAATAACACTGAATGTAAATGTAATAAATGCTCCAACGAAAAGACATAGGGTATCAGAATGGATAAAAAAAAAAACAAGACCCATCTATTTGCTGTCTACCTGAGATTCATTTTAGACCTGAGGACACCTTCAGATTGAAAGTGAGGGGATAGAGAACTATCTATCATGCTACTGGAAGTCAAAAGAAAGCTGGAATAGCCATACTTATAACACACAAACTAGACTTTAAGTTAAAGGCTATAACAAGAGATGAAGAAGGGCATTATATAATAATTACAGGGTCTAGCCATCAGGAAGAGGTAACAATTTTAAATGTCCATGCACCAAATATGGAAGCCCCCAAATATATAAAACAATTAACTACAAACATTAGCAACCTTATTGATAAGAATCTGGTAATTGGAGGGGACTTTAATACTCTACTTACAACAATGGATAGATCATCTAGACACAGGATCAATAAAGAAACAAGGGCCCTGAATGATACATTGGATCAGATGGACTTGACAGATATATTTACAACACTGCATCCCAAAGCAACAGAATATACTTTCTTCTCGAATGCACATGGAACATTCTCCAAGATAGATCACGTACTGGGTCACAAAACAGCCTTTCATAAGTATAAAAAAAATTGAGATCACACCATGCACACTTTCAGACCACAATGCTATGAAATTTGAAATCAACCACAGGAAAAAGTCTGGAAAACCTCCAAAAGCATGGAGGTTAAAGAACACCCTATTAAGAATGAATTGGTAAATCAGGGAATTAGACAAGAAATTTAAAAAAATATATGGAAACAAATGAAAATGAAAATACAACAATCCAAAAGCTTTGGGATGCAGCGAAGGCAGTCCTGAGAGAAAAATACATTGTGATCCAGGCCTACCTCAAGAAATAAGAAAAACCCCAAATACAAATTCTAACAGCACACCTAAAGGAAATAGAAGCAGAACAGCAAAGAGACCCCAAACCCAGCAGAAGAAGAGGAATAATAAAGATCAGAGCAGAAATAAACAATATGGAATCTAAAAAAACTGTAGAGCAGATCAATGAAACCAAGAGTTAGTTTTTTGAAAACATAAACAAAATTGATAAACCTCTAGCCAGGCTTCTCAAAAAGAAAAGGGAGATGACCCAAATAAATAAAATCATGAATGAAAATGGAATTATTACAACCAATCCCTCAGAAATACAAGGAATTACCAGGGAATACTATGAAAAATTATATGCCAACAAACTGGACAACCTGGAAGAAATGGACAAATTCCTAAGCACCCACACACCTCCAAAACTCAAACAGGAAGAAATAGAAAGCTTGAACAGACCCATAACCAGCTAAGAAATTGAATCAGTTATCAAAAATCTCCCAACAAATAAGAGTCCAGGACCAGATGGCTTCCCAGGGGAGTTCTACCAGACATTTACAGCAGAGATAATACCTATCCTTCTCAAGCTTTTCCAACAAATAGAAAGGGAAGAAAAACTTCCAGACTCATTCTATGAAGCCAGCATTACTTTGGTTCCTAAACCAGACAGAGACCCAGTAAAAAAATGAGAAATACAGACCAATATCCCTGATGAATATGGATGCAAAAATTCTCAATAAGATACTAGCAAATCGAATTCAACAGCATATAAAAGAATTATTCACATGATCAAGTGGGAGTCATTCCTGAAATGCAGGGCTGGTTCAACATTCGCAAATCAATCAATGTGACACATCACATTAATAAAAGAAAAGATTACAACCATATGATCCTGTCAATGGATGCAGAAAAAGCATTTAACAAAATTCAACATCCTTTCTTAATAAAAACCCTTGAGAAAGTTGGGATAGAAGGAACATACTTAAACATCATTAAAACCATTTATGAAAAGCCCACAGCTGATATCATCCCCACTGGGGAAAAACTGAGAGCTTTCCTCCTGAGATCAGGAACACGACACTGATGTCCACTCTCACCGCTTTGTTTAACATAGTGTTAGAAGTTCTAGCATCAGCAATCAGACAACAAAAGGAAATCAAAGACATCAAAATTGACAAAGATGAAGTTAAGCTTTTACTTTTTGCAGATGACATGAGATTATACATGGAAAACCCAATAGACTCTACCAAAAGTGTGCTAGAAATGATACATGAATTCAGCAAAGTCGCAGGATACAAAATCAATGTACAGAAATCAGTTGCATTCTTATACACTAATAATGAAGCAACAGAAAGACAAATAAAGAAACGGATCCCATTCACAATTGCACCAAGAAGCATAAAATACCTAGGGATAAATCTAACCAAAGATGTAAAAGATCTGTATACTGAAAACTATAGAAAGCTTATGAAGGAAATTGAAGAAGATAGAAATAAATGGAAAAACATTCCCTGCTCATGGATTGGAAAAATAAATATTGTTAAAATGTCAATACTACCCAAAGCTATCTACACATTCAATGCAATCCCAACCAAAATTGCAACAGCATTCTTCTCAAAGCTAGAACAAGCAATCCTAAAATTTGTGTGGAACTACAAAAGACCCCAAATAGCCAAGGGAATTTTGAAGAAGAAGACCAAAGCAGGAGGCATCACAATCTCAGACTTTAGCCTCTACTACAAAGCTGTAATCATCAAGACAGCATGATATTGGCACAAAATCAGACACATATGCCAATGGAATAGAATAGAAACCCCAGAATTAGACCCACAAAATATTGCCAACTAATCTTTGACAAAGCAAGAAAGAATGTCCAATGGAATAAAGATAGTCTCTTTAACAAATGGTGCTGGGAGAACTGGACAGCAACATGCAGAAGAATGAAACTAGACCACTTTCTTACACTGTTCACAAAAATAAACTCAAAATGGATAAAGGACCTGAATGTGAGACAGGAAACCATCTAAAACCCTAGAGGAAAAAGCAGGAAAAATCCTCTCTAATCTCAGCCACAGCAATTTCTTGACACATCCCCAAAGGTAAGGGAATTAAAAGCAAAATGAATTATTGGGACCTCATGAAGATAAAAAGCTTCTGCACTGAAAAGGAAACAATCAACAAAATTAAAAGGCAACCAACGGAATGGGAAAAGATATTTGCAAATGACATAGTGGACAAAGGGCTAGTATCCAAAATCTATAAAGAACTCACCAAACTCCACACCTGGAAAACAAACAATCCAGTGAAGAAATGGGCAGAAAACATGAATAGACACTTCTCTACAGAAGACATCCAGATGGCCAACAGACACATGAAAAGATGCTCAACGTCGCTCCTCATCAGGGAAATACAAATCCAAACCACACTGAGATACCACCTCATACCTGTCAGAGTGGCTAAAATGAACTACTCAGGAGACTATAGATGCTGGCGAGGATGTGGAGAAATGGGAACCCTCTTGCACTGTTGGTGGGAATGCAAACTAGTGCAGCCACTCTGGACAACAGTGTGGAGGTTCCTCAAAAAATTAAAAATAGATCTACCCTATGACCCAGCAATAGCACTGCTAGGAATTTACCCAAGGGATACAGGAGTACTGATGCATAGGGGCACTTGTACCCCAATGTTTATAGGAGCAATTTCAACAAGAGCCAAATTATGGAAGGAGCCTAAACGTCTATCAACAGATGAATGGATACAGAAATTGTGGTTTATATACACAATGGAATACTACTTGGCAATGAGAAAGAATGAACTATGACCTTTTGTAGCAACGTGGATGGAACTGGAGAGTGTTCTGCTAAGTCAAGTAAGTCATACAGAGAAAGACAGATACCATATGTTTCACTCTTATGTGGATCCTGAGAAACTTAACAGAAACCCATGGGGGAGGGGAAGGAAAAAGAAAAAAAAAACAGAGGTTAGAGTGGGAGAGAGCCAAAGCGTAAGAGACTCTTAAAAACTGAGAACTGAGGGCTGATGTGTGGTGGGAGGGAAGGGAGGGTAGGTGATGGGCATTGAAGAGGGCACCTTTTGGGATGAGCACTGGGTGTTGTATGGAAACCAATTTGACAATAAATTTCATATATTGAAAATAAATAAATAAATAAATAAATAATAAAATAAAATAAAATACAAAAAAATAATAATTCAACTATGTGACCTTACATTTGCCTTTGAAATCTTTTATTGTCACAGTGTTAAATAATAATTAGATATTGTTTCACAATGATCTGTGATCCTATTTGGTCAAGTATCTAACAATTTTTGATATTTTTCACAGTCTTCCCAAAATCAAATTATAATAATCTTTTTTTGTAACATTTTTAAAATATGTGTATACTTGACACACAATGTTACATTAGTTTCAGGTTTACAATATAGTGATTCAACACGTTTATATATTATGCCATGTTTACCACAAATGTAGCTACCATCTATCCCCATACATGGCTATTACAATATCATTGACTATGTTCCTTATGTTGTGTCTTTTATTCCCATGACTTATTCATTCTATAAATGGAAGCTTGTATCTCCCAGTTTTTTTACCCATTTTTCCCACCCCCCCAAATAATAACTCTCAGCCCAATAACTTGGAGAGATTTAGATGGTCCCTGGAACTTTTCAAAATATTTGTTCTGTCTTCTTATAAAAAATGAGATGTTACAATAATTATGATTACCTAATATGCTAATTTACATAGGAAGCGTTGTCAAAAAGTAATACTTCTTTATGTTATAATTTTACAAGTGTTGTAGAAATTATATAAAATTCCTAAAATCCTAATATGCCCTGGGGTAAACATAATTCTAGTTATTATCATGAAATAGTGTGTCACAGAAATAAGCAAATCTCCTTGCCAATTACATCAAAATGAACTTTCTTCAGATCTCTAACGATTGCTATTTTTTAAGTCTTCTGTCATTTCTGGACAGTTATTTTTTTAAGTGCTTCGTTTTCAAAGAGATTTATAAAAAAGACTCTGACAAATACTCTAAAACACAGGTTTTGATAAATTTAAGATCATTGAAGTAGATAAGAATTTCTAAAACTCTAATAGAAAACTGATTTCTTGAATGTTTTGTTTTCCAGATTTAAAGGACCCCTTTTTCTCCTCTCCTTTAAGCTATGTATAACTTACAATTTGGTAAAGCATATCTTTACAACAAAGGTTGAATGAAGCATTTTTTTTTCTCCCAACCTTATCCCTCCAGAATTCTGAAACTCTTTTAAATATTCTTATTGTCAAGGCACCTGGATGGTTTAGTTGGTTGAGCATCCAACTCTTAGTTTCAGCTCAGATCATGATCCCAGGGTCATGGGATTGAGCTCTGCATCAGGCTCTGCACTGAGCATGGAGCCTGTTTAAGATTCTCTCTTCCTCTGCCCCTCTTCCCACTTGCTCTCTCTCTCTCTCTCTCTGTCTCTCTTTCTCTCAAAAAAAAAAAAGAAAAGAAAGAGATATTCTTATTTTCTATGACAATGTATGATTTGCATAAGTTCAATAAGACTCTGTTCTCTTTGTAACAGGATGCCCCATGCATGTAGCCATTGATTACTTGCTGAACAAGGAGGCATTTTTTTTAATAGCAATACCACCTGTTGCACATGGATAAATTCCTCTGGGAAAGAAGAAATGCAATTGCATAAAATCAGAAGACAAGAACATTTGGCCTCAATGACTTTCACCTAAAGACCCCAGGTCTTTTCATCTATTTAACTGGTAACCTTCAGGTTAAGGGAATTTCTTTTAGAATTATCATACCAATTGTACCTGTCATTACTTCTAATTCTTCTTTACAGAATTATTTTAAAATTTTGTACCTATTGACTGTCAAATTTTTGCAAAAGCAAAGCAGCAATAGGGCAATGGTAGCTCAGTGCTTTGAGATGATCTACAATGCTTATGACCTTGATAAGATATACACTTTACATGGGAAGTACCTGAAAGTTCTCCCTACTACCCTTCCTTGTTACTTAAATGTGACCTCAGTGGTTTCCAATCATTAGGTACTAAATTTGTTTCATTATGCTTCTTATACTACTCCATAATTTAATGATTCTTAAAAGCATATCTAAACTTATTCTTTCTGCTATACCCAGCTCAGTCACATGCCTTGTTTTCCCACATGACCATGCTTGGCATTACTAAAATTCACAAAGCTGACAACCCATATGAACATACCTTCCTCACTTAGGATACCAGAACAGGATCACTAATGTCCTACTCTGAGGTACGTGATGGAATCAGAGCAGGTATAGATGACCACAATGGCAATGAGGAGTCAAATGTTGACTGTGATATTTTACAGAGGAAATATCTCAGTCAAAAGGGGGGAAATGTAAACTCGTATAAAACCTCTGAACATGAGAGACTCTATTTTAGGACTAAAAACTTCATTTTTCTTTTTTGAAAAAGGGACTACATTGAACTTTCAAACTGGGCAGAAGTATATGACTGAACACAAGGCTGCTGCACCCACATTTTTGACAAAAATTGGGCACTCCACAAATATATTTTCCTGGTAACAGACATAGTGTACTCAGAAAACCAATGAATTATAAAATGTAATTATATCTTCTAACCATAATTTTTGGAAAACAACTTCCATGCATTTCCTAATAATTCCACAATTTACTAATGAAGACCCCTGAGTTTTATTTGACAGGACACATTTGTGTTGTGTGCAAACGGGTGCTCCCTGAATTGTAATTCTAAGACTCCAAATAAATGCTTTAATTTCAGTACTTCTTTTCTTGGCTGACAACAGACTAATAGACATGCCACATTTTATTAGTTTCTGCTGTACAACATAGTGATTTGATATTTATAAATATTATGGAATGGTCACCGCAATAAGCCATTACTATATATCACAATACAATGTAGCTACAGTAGTATTTACTAAACTCCCTATTCTGTACATTATATAATCTCGTATTATTTATTTTATAACTGGAAGATTATACATTACATTTAGTAGTCATGTCTCACTAGGTACCTTTTAGCTGTGACAGTTACTCAGTCTTTCCTTGTATTAAATGATCTTGATGATTCTAAAGAGCACTTAGGTATTTTGTAAAATCAGAATGTTCTAATATTTCTCCCATAAACTAGAGTTATATGTCTTGGGGAAAAAAACACAAAAGTGCCATTCTTATCACATCATATCATGGGCACACACTATCAACTTGACTTACTATTGCTAATATTCACATTGTTTACCTGGATGAGGCAGTACTTGTCAGAATTCTACACACTAACATTACTGTTTCTTTCCTTTATTCCATACTGTGTATTTGGAAGGAAATCACTGTATACAGCCCACAATTAAAGAGAAGGGAGTTATACTCCACCTCCTTCAGGGTAGAGTATCTACATAAATTATTGCTGAACTTATTTTTATCGAAAGTGTAAAAATTATTGAATGGAAAGAAGGATAGCTTTTTCAAGTGCTGGAACCACTGAATATGAAGCATAAAAATAAACCTGAACATAAACCTCAAACTTATATAAAAATTAACTCAATATGGACCATTAACTTAAACCTAAAACAATAATTTTTAGAAGAAAACTTGGAAAACATCTTTAGGTCCTAGCCCTTGCTGAAAAGTTCTTTGACTTGGCACTCAAAGCATGATCTATAAAAGAATTATCTATAAATGGAATTTCACCAAACTTTTAAACTTAAAAAAATTCACTCTTCAAAAGACCCTATTAAAGGGATGAAAAGACAAGTTATAGAATGGGGAAAAATATTTACAAATTTTATTTAAAACACCATAAAACCCAGCAATTGTATTCCTGGGCAGTTACCCCAGAGAACTGAAAACATGTCTTCCCCAAATCCTCTACATGAATACTTTTAGCAGCATTATTAGTCAAAACCTGGAAACAACCCAGATATCTTTCATCAGATGAATGGTTAGAAAAACTATGATATATCCATACAAGTAATGCAACTCAGCAATAAAAAGGGGTAAACTATTGATACACACAACTTGAAAAAAATTCCAGAAAATCATGCTGAGTGGGGGACGGGAGGGGGACAGCCAGTCCCAACAGATCATATACTATATGATTCCATTTTTTTTTTAATTTTTTTTTCAACGTTTATTTATTTTTGGGACAGAGAGAGACAGAGCATGAACGGGGGAGGGGCAGAGAGAGAGGGAGACACAGAATCGGAAACAGGCTCCAGGCTCCGAGCCATCAGCCCAGAGCCTGACGCGGGGCTCGAACTCACGGACCGTGAGATCGTGACCTGGCTGAAGTCGGACGCTTAACCGACTGTGCCACCCAGGCGCCCCTATATGATTCCATTTTTATAGCATTCTCAAAATGACAAAAATACAGAGATAGGGAACACATCCTTGGTTGTCAGGGGATAAAGATGGTGACAGGAAGATGGGTAAGTGTCAATTCAAAGGGGTGGCATGAAGGAGATATTCATGGTAATGTGCTAGCTATATATCTTGATTAAAGTTATAGTCACACAAATCTCCAAGTATGATGAAATGCATAGAACTTTATGTACACATTGTACCAATGTCACCTTCCTCGTTTTGATACCATATAATAATTATTTAAGAACTAACCACTGTGGACACGTTTAATGAGCTCAGTTGGTTAAGCGTCTGACTCTTGATTTTGGCCCAGGTCATGATCTCACAGTCGTGGGATTCAGCCCCACATTGTGTTCTGCACTGACAGCGCAGAGCCTGCCTGGGATTCTCTTTCTCCCTCTCTCTCTCTCTGCCCCTCCCCTTCTCTCTCTCTCTCTCTTTCTCTCTCATAAATAAATAAATAAACATTAAAAAAAAGAAGTAGCCTTGTGATAAACTCAGATGAAAGGTACAAGGAACATTTTTGTACTATCTTTGCAATTTCCTGTGATTCTATGATTATTTCAAAAAAATACATTTAAAAAACAAATGAGAAAGCTATTCAATCATTTACTGGCCTAATAGAAAAACCAGTGTTAGCCACAGTAGCTTCCTTTCTGGTCTGTGAACTCACCAGAAACATGCAAACTTCAAGGCCATTAAAAGTTATCTTCCTGCAGATGTCTTTACTAAAATATCACTTTACCAGAGAGCCTTCCTTATAAATCCTTATCTAAGACTGCACAAGGCAACCAACGGAATGGGAAAAGATATTTGCAAATGACATACCAGACAAAGGGCTAGTATCCAAAATCTATAAAGAGCTCACCAAACTCCACACTCGAAAAACAAATAACCCAGTGAAGAAATGGGCAGAAAACATGAATAGACACTTCTCTACAGAAGACATCCAGATGGCCAACAGGCACATGAAAAGATGCTCAACGTCGCTCCTCATCAGGGAAATACAAACCAAAACCACACTCAGATATCACCTCACGCCAGTCAGAGTGGCCAAAATGAACAAATCAGGAGACTATAGATGCTGGAGAGGATGTGGAGAAATGGGAACCCTCTTGCACTGTTGGTGGGAATGAAAATTGGTGCAGCCACTCTGGAAAACAGTGTGGAGGTTCCTCAGAAAATTAAAAATAGACCTACCCTATGACCCAGCAATAGCACTGCTAGGAATTTACCCAAGGGATACAGGAGTACTCATGCATAGGGGCACTTGTGCCCCAATGTTTATAGCAGCACTCTCAACAATAGCCAAATTATGGAAAGTGCCTAAATGTCCATAAACTGATGAATGGATAAAGGAATTGTGGTTTATATACACAATGGAGTATTACATGGCAATGAGAAAGAATGAAATATGGCCCTTTGTAGCAACGTGGATGGAACTGGAGAGTGTGATGCTAAGTGAAATAAGCCATACAGAGAAAGACAGATACCATATGGTTTCACTCTTATGTGGATCCTGAGAAACTTAACAGAAACCCATGGGGGAGGGGAAGGAAAAAAAAAAGAGGTTAGAGTGGGAGAGAGCCAAAGCATAAGAGACTCTTAAAAACTGAAAACAACCTGAGGGTTGATGGGGGGTGGGAGGGAGGGGAAGGTGGGTGATGGGTATTGAGGAGGGCACCTTTTGGGATGAGCACTGGGTGTTGTAGGGAAACCAATTTGACAATAAATTTCATATATTGAAAAAAATAAAAATAAAAATAAATACATATAATTAAAAAAATCAAAAAATAAAATAAATTAATAGTTTTAAAATTATAGAAACTGGTCCGAGATGGTGAACTAAAAAGACCCTGAAATCTCCTGCTCCAGGGAACACTCTAAATTATACCTATATATGGAAAAATTCTTCCTTATATAGAAAAAATCCTCCTTAAGAACTGAGGGCCAACTGAATAGCATCTTCACAATAGAAAACACAGAGAACAGCAAAATAGAACACCAAGAGAGGTGGAAACATGTAACAAAGAGAAACCCTAGCCTGATGCTGAGAATGGTAGTGGGGAGGGATAATACTACAGAACCAGGAACAGCTTCCTCTGTGCTGGGCCACAGAGAAAAGGCATGGTTTAAAAGAGTAGCTGGTTTATCAAAGAGACAACACTAGAACTTCAACAAAGGGCATGAACTTTAGGAATGCTCTTCTGGTCAGACGGACTGGAGATCTACATAGCTTACATTCCCCCTCCACCTTAAATGCCCAGGCCAGACTGAGTCTGATCTCCATAACAGGAGGGTCCAGTCCACACAGTGAGCTTGATACCTCAATGCATTCCAGGTCTGCAAACCCACACCAGCACAGGTCATGCTGAGGCACAGGAGGAAAAAAAAAGCAACAATTTAAAAGGACCTAAGAGCTGCAGGAATGCTGTCTCCACTTTCACATTAAAAGCCCAGGTGAGAACAGACTCCAGTGGACACACTGAGCTTGCTGACTCAGTGAGCTCAGAATCCATAAGCCCACAACAACCCTGGTCACTCTGGGGTACAGAAAATAATCCAGGAACTTTTCTTTCCTTCCTTTCTTTTTTTTTTCCTTTTTTATAGTCTTTTATTTTAATTCCAGTATTGTTAACATACAGTGTCATATTAGTGTCAGGTGTACAATATAGTGATTCAGGAATTCTATATACATCACCCAGTGCTCATCATAAGTGTCCTCTTTAATCCACACCACAGATTTAAACCATCTCTCTTCCCTACCTCCGCTCTCCTATCATTTGGTTCTCTATAGCAAAGAGTCTTTCTTGTTTTGTCTCCTTCTCTTTTATTTTTCTCTGGTCATTTGGTTTATTACTTAAATCCTACATATGAATGAAATCATCTAGTATTTTTCTCTCTCTGACTGATTTATTTCCCTTAGCATTATACACTCTAGCTCCATCCATGTACTTAAAAATAGCAAGGTTTCATTCTTTTTGTATAGCTGAATAATACACACACATATATATCAGCTCTTCTTTATCCATTCACCTATCAATGAACATTTCCACTGCTTCCATAATTTGGCTATTATAAATAATGCTGCAATAAACATAGGAGTGCATGTATCCCTTTGAATTATTGTTTTTGAATAACCAGTAGTGTGATTACTGGATCCGAGGTTAGTTCTATTGTTTTTAACTTTTTATTTATTTGTTTTGAGAGACGGAGGAGGGCCAGAGAGAGAGAGGTTGAGAGAGAATTCCAGCACAGAGCCCAACGTGGGGCTCAATCTCATGAACCGTGAGATTATTATCTGAGCCAAAATCAACTGTACCATGCTCAAGCAACTGAGTCACCCAGGTGCCCCAAAGGTAGTTCTATTTCTTAAGTTTATGACGGCCTCCATACTGTTTCCACAAGGGCTGCACCTGTTTCCATTCCCACCAACAGTGTGGGTGTTCCTTTTTCTCCACATAGTTGTTTCTTGTGTTTTTGATTTTAGCCATTCTGACAGGTGTGAGGTGATATTTCATTATAGTTTTGATTTGTATTTCCCTGATCGTGAGTAATGCTGAGCATCTTTTCATGAGCCTGTTGGTCGTCTATGTATCTTCTTTGGAGACATGTCTGTTCGTGTCTTCTGCCCATTTTGAAACTGGATTATTTGCTTTTTGGGTGTTGATTTGTATCAGTTCTTTATATGTTTTGGATACTAACCCTTTATTGGATATGTCACATGGAAATATCTTCTCCCATTCTGTAGGATGCCTTTTAGTTTTGTTAATTCCTTTGCTGTGCAGAAGATTTATATTTTAATGTTGTCCCAAAAGTTTACTTTTGCTTTTATTTCCCTTCCCTCAGAAGACTGTTTAGAAAAAAATGTTGCTACAGCTGATGTTAGAGAAAGTAATGCCTATGCACTCCTGTAGGATTTTTATGGTTTCAGTTCTCACACTTCAGTTTTAAATCCATTTACAGAGTCTTTTTGTGTACAGTGTGAGAAAGTGGTCCAGTTTCATTCTTTTGCATGTAGCTGTCCAGTTTTCCCAACACCATTTGTTCAAGAGAATGTCTTTTTTTTTTCCAATGCATTTTCTTTACCCCTTTGTCAAAGTTTAATTGACCATATTATTGTGCATTCATTTATGGATTCTCTATCTGCTCCATTGTTCTTTGTGTCTGCTTTTGCACCAGTACTATACTCTTTTGATTACCGCAGCTTTGTAATACAACCTAAAGCATGGAATTGTGAGATTTCCAGTTTTGCTTTTCTCTGTCGATTGCTTTGGCTATTTAGGGTCTTTTGTGGTTGTATACAAATTTTAGGAGAGTTCGTTCCAGTTCTGTAAGAAATGCTGTTAGTAGTTTGGTAGGGATTGCATTAAGCTTATAATAGTGTGGACATTTTAACAATATTTGTTATTCAAATCCATGAGCACAAAATATATCTTAACGTTTTTTATGTCATCTTTAACTTATTTTATCACTGTTTTGTTGTATTCAGAGTACAGGTCTTTCACCTCTTTGGTTGTTTATTTCTAGCTAATTTATTTTTATAGTGCAATTAAATGTGATTGTTTTTTAATTTCACTTTCTGCTGCTTCACTATTAGTGTTTAAAAATGCAAGAGATTTCTGTACGTTGATTTTGTATCCTGCAAATTTACTGAATTTTTTTTATCAGTTCTAGCAGTTTTTTGGTGGAGACTTTAGAGTTTTCTACATATAGAATCATATCATCTGCAAATAGTGAAAATTGAATTCTTCCTTAACAATTTGGATGCATTTTAAGTTTTAACTCATTCTTTACTCCTGTCCCCTGTATGTTTTAGATATATAGAGTCATATTTTGCACCCTTTTATTTTGTGAATCCCTTGACTAATTTTTACAGAGTTACTTTTATTGCTTTTGTATTTCCTACTTTTTATACTCCCATTTATGGTCTTCTGTTTTCAGTCAAAGTGTTCTCTTTAACACTTTTTGTAGGGCTTTTTTAGTGGTCATGAACTCCTTTAGTTTATGTTTGTCTGAGCCACCCTTCATATCCCTTCTATTCTGAATGACAGCCTTGCTGGGTATTATAATCTAGGTTGCAGATTTTTGTCTTTTAGCACTTTGAATATATCATGCAACTCTCATCTGGCCTACAAATTTTCTGCTGAAAAGTCAGCTGATAGGGGTTTCCCTTGTATGTAACTGTCTTCTTTTCTCTTGAAGCTTTTAAAAATTTTTTCATCATTGTTTTTGCCATTTTAATTACTACATATCTTGCTGTGGACCTCTTTGGGTTTATTTTGTTGGGTGATATCTGTGCCTCCTGTATATAGATATCTGTTTCCTTTCCCAGAGTAGAGATGTTTTTTGGTACTATTTCCTCTAATAAATTTTTTGTCCCCTTTTCCCTCTCTTCTTCTTTTGGTGTCCCTTATTATGCTTTATGGAGTCCCTGAGTTCCCTAAGTCTATTCTCAATTTGCATATTTTTTCTCTTACTTTCTCAGTTTGACTGCTTTCCATTACTGTGTCTTAAGGTCATTAACTCATTCCTCTGCTTCCTCTAGCCTATGTATTCCATCAAGTGTATTTGCAATTTCATTTATTGTGTTCTTCATCTCTGATTGGTTATTTTCAATTTATTCTTTAAGGGTTTGTCTCATGTCCTCCACTCTTATGTCCATTGAAAATCCTTTTGATCATTACTTTAAATTCTCTATCAGGTGGGGAACCTGGGTGGCTCAGCCAGTCCACTGTTTAACTCGATTTTAGCACAGGTCATGATCTCATGGTTCATAGGTTTGAGCGTTTCATCAGGCTCCACGCTGACAGCATGAGGCCTACTTGATATTCTCTCTCTCCTTCTCTCTCTGCCCTTCCCCAGTCGCACTCCCCCCCCTCTCAAAAATAAATAAACTTTTTAAAAAAGTACATTCCTGGGGCAGCTGTGTGGCTCAGTCGGTTAAGCATCCAACTTCGGCTCAGGTCATGATCTCACAATTTGTGTGTTCGAGCCCCACATCAGGCTCTTTACTGTCAGGGTGGAACCTACTTTGGAATCTCTGCCCCCACCCCGGCCCTTCCCTATTCATTCTCTCTCTCTCAAAAATATTTAAAATTTAAAAAAAGTAAATTCTCTATCAGAAATATTACTTATGTCCATTTCACTTAGGTCTCTTGCTGTGGTTCTGTCTCATTCTTTGATTTGGAACATATCCCTCTCTCACCTCATATTGTCCAACTCTCTGTGTCTGTTTCAGAGTATGAAAGTCTGCTATGTTTTCTGCTCTTGAAGGTAATGGTCTAATGAAGAAGAGGTCCTGCAATTCCCTGCAATGCAGTATCACCTGCTCCCCAGGACCTGTCACGTCAGAAACTGTCAACTATGTGTGTTGCTTATGCCCTGCTATTGTGTCCTAGATGCTTTTTCCTTCAGTCCAGTCATCTACAGAGGCACTCTTTGCCTGTTATATGCAATGTTTCATTCCAGCCAGGGTGTGGAATGTTTTAACAAGATGCACACTGGTGTACTTGACAAGTGAGACCTGCTGCCACAGACACCAGATCTGAGGCCATGCAAACTGTAAGGGAGGGTCAGAGGTGGTGTTGGGGGCATTTGTGCGGCTTGTGGGGGGGGTGGACCCACAGTATTCTGGACTGAGACAAGCGTGACTTTGAAGGCCAGATCTGCCAAAGCATATGGTGGCAGGTCCTGGTGCAAGCCAGTTAGGTAGCAAGTGTCAGTGCTTGCTGGTTCCTGCACCTATTGGTGTGGTGGGCACAGAGGTAAATGGCTTCTGTTAGCTCCTTTGTTCCTGGAGGTGTCTCCTTGCAATTCCTTCCTCTGAAATGAGTAAATAACTCTATCTCCCATATGCTTCACGTGTTTTTCAAACTTGTGGTTCTATGCTATATCTCCAAGGAATGTTTGTCACACTATCTTTTTAAAACCTGGGACTCAGATTCTTAGTGCCCTCCAGGCTTTCCCTGAGCCAAGCCTGCTGATTTTTAGAATTCCAAGCTTTAAGTCTCACTGGTTTTAATAACTCACAAAACTCAGCCTCTCTCCCTTTCAAGGGCAAATATGGGGATTTGTCTTCCATATGCCAGTTCCCCAGTGTGACAGTCTTTTTCTCACCCTTTTCTGCACCACTGCATCCCTCCTGACCATGGAGAGCCATAGTCTGTTTCAGTCCCAAACTGCATGTCTGCCCTTTCTGCCTTGTTCGATGAGGACTCTTCTCTACCTTTAGTTGTGGAGTTTGTTCTGACAGTCTTCAGGTCATTCTCTAAGTTATTTACTCTGATGTAGTTCTATGTGTGGGATGAGGAAAGCTTAGGGTCCTCCTACTCCCCCATTTTCCCTGCCTTGCTCTCACTTTTTCTCTTTTACCTTTTTTTTTCATTTTTTCTTTTTTTCCTCTTATTCCTTTTTTTTTCTTTGCTCTTATTATTCTTTAAAAAGACTTACTTTGTAAAAATAATTGTCATATAAAAGCCTCAGCCCTTGAACTCCACCAAACAACAGTGAGGTAGCTGCTGGAACACTTTGGGAGGGGCCAAAAGACATGGTCTACCCTACCCCTCAACCTTGAAAGCACAGACCAGTGCATAGTCTGGGCACCCTAACTGGCTGGCTGCCTCAGTGAATCCCAAGGCCTCTAACCACAGCCACCCAACCAAGGTGGTCATGGGTTGGTGCACATTGGGACGCCACTGGTTAGTACTCACTATAGTCCCAACTTCATGCCTAGTTAACATGGATGCAAAGTACCACAAAACACTCCAGGTCCACACTACTTTGGTTTCAGACAGCTTACGAGGGCACCCTTGGTGCAGAGTGCTCCAGAGCCTCTTGAATGACATCAGCCTCAGATTCAGTCACCCAGCAAGTGTGCCCCCAATATGGAAGGCTCTGGAAATCCCAAGCTCATGTCTGCATTGATTTCAGCCACTTCACCAGGGCAACTCCTCTGGGCTCTATGAGTGTCTTGGAACATACCTGCCTGTACCGGCCTCAGCTGTAATCAGTCAGCCAGGGAGTCCCCTGTGATAAACACCTTGGGACACTACATCTTGCACCCAATTCAGCTTCAGCTGTCTCACCAGGTTACCTTCAGCATGGGAACATGATGACAACCCAACTTGCAACTATTTCAGTTTCAGCGGTCCCATAGGGAGACATTCATGGAGAGCTCAGGGACCATACTGGCTCACACACATTTTAGCTTTAGTTGTCCTGTCAAGATGTCATCTCTGCAGAGCACCCTAAGACCTTCCAGCCTGTACCCTGCCTAAGCTTTATCCATCTCTTTAGGGCACCCTCTTTGTGGAGAGTCCAGGAAGACCCCAGTTTACATATAATTCAGTTTTGATTATCCTACTTAGGTACCCTTTGGCTGTAGAGTCCTAGGGTACCCATGTTCACACCAAGTTTAGTTTCACCTATCCTACCAGGGCATCCACTGCACAGAGAGCCCAGGGAATTCCCAGCACACACACTGCCTTGGCTCCAGCTTCCAGACAAGTGCATCCCCTGCAGAGAGCACACTGGGACACCATGCATTGCACCCATTTCAGTCTCAGCTTCCGGACAGGGCATCCACTATGTGGAAAGCCCAGTGACCTCCAGATCCCTACAGCCAGCCAGGAAAAGTCACCAAGCACACACAATCTACATACAGGACAATCATACACAAGACCATTTGTTCAAGTTTAGGAAAGGTAGCTGGTCCACCTAGTCCATAGAAAGAAATACAGAAAGTCAAGCAAAATGAGGAGATGGAGAATATATTCCAAAAGAAGGAACAAGAGAAAACTTCAGAAAAATAACTACATTAAATGGAGATACATCATACGCTTGATAAAGAATTTAAAGTAATTGTCTTAAAAGATGCTCACTAGGCTGGAAAGAAGAGTGGAAGAACTCAGCGAGACCTTTAATAAAGAGATAAAAATATAAAAAAGAACCAATCAGAGTTGAATATAATAACTGAAATAAAAAACACACTAGAGGGAATCAACAATAGATTAGCAGATGCAGAATGTGTCAGCAATCTAGAAGACAGGGTAATGCAAAGCACCCAAGTTAAACAGCAAAAAGAGACAAGAATAAAATAAAAGGGGAACAGCTTAATGGATCACTTTGACAACATCAAATGAACAAACATTTGCAATATAAGAATCACCAAAGAAAAATTGCAATATAAGGGTCACCCTGACATAGAGAAAAAAGTAAACATCCAAGTCCAAGAAGACAAGGGAGTTCCAAACACAATGAAGCCAAGGAAGTCCACACCACAACACAAAATAATTCAAATATCATTCACCACGATCAAATAGGATTTATGCCAGGAATGCAAGAATGGTTCAATATTCACAATCAATGTGATACATCACATCAACAAAAGAAAGGATAAAAAAAATATGATCATCTCAATAAATGCAGAAAAAGAATTTGACAAAGTATAATATACATTCATGATAAAAACTCTCAACAAAGTAGGTTTATAGGGAACATACCTCATGTTAATAAAGGCCATAAATGAAAAACCCACAGCTAACATCATAGTCAATGGTGAAAAACTAAGAGTTTTTCCTCTAACAACAGGAAAAAGGCAAGGATGTCCACTCTTACCACTTTTATTCAACATAGTACTGAAAGTCCTAGACACAGTAATCAGATAAGAAAAATAAGTGGCACCTAAATTCCTAAAGAAGAAGTTAAACTGTCACAATCGGCAGAAGACATGATACTAATAACAAAAGAGCAGAAAGAGAAATTAAGAAAACAACACCATTTACAATTTCACCAAAAAATTAATAAAATACCTAGGAATAAATTTAACCAAAGATGTGAAAGACCGGTACTCTGAAAACTAGAAAACACTGATGAAAGAAATAGAAAATGACACAAACAAATGGAAAGATACTTCATGCTCATGGTTAGAAAAACCAACGTTATTAAAATGTCCATGCTACACAAAGCAATCTACAGATTTAATGCAATCCATGTCAAATCACTAAAAGCATTGTTCAAAAAACTGGAAAAAAAATAATCCCAAAATTTGTATGGAACAAAAGACCTGAATAGCCAAAGAAATCTTCAGAAAGAAGAACAAAGCTGGAGGTATCACAATTCCACATTGCATAATATACTACAAAGCTGTAATAGTCAAAACAGTATGATACTCCCATAAAAACAGAGAAATCAATGCAACAGGATAGAAAGCCCAGAAACAAGTCCATGATTATATTTGTCACTTAATCTATGACAAAGCAGGCAAGAAAATACACTGGGGAAAAGACAATCCCTTCAATAAATGGGGCTGGGAAAACTGGACTGCTTTTTAACATACAAAAAAAAAAATAAACTCAAATGGTTAATTTAGGTCTTTAGTAGACCTAAATGTGATACCCAAAACCATAAAAATATTACAAGAGAACACAGGTGGTAATTTCTCTGATATCAGCCCTGGAAACATCTTTCTAGATAGATCTCCTAACACAAGGGAAACGAACAACAAAAAAATATTGGGTCATCATCAAAATAAAAAGGTTTTTCACAGGAAAGACAACCATCATCAAAAGGAAAAAGAAATCTACTGGATGGGAGAAGATATTTGCAAATGATATATCCAATAAGAGGTTAAATATATAAAGAACTTATACAACTCCACAACAAAACAAATAAGCAAACAAACAAACAAAAAATACAATTTAAAAATGGGAAGAGGACCTGAATAGAACACATCCAAATGCCCAACAGACACGTGAGAAGATTCTCAACAACACCAATAATCAGAAAAATTAAAATTAAAACCACAATGAGACACCACCCTACACCTGTTAGAATGGCTGGAAAAAAAAAAAAAGACAAGAAATAACAATGTTGGCAAGCCTAGAAGAAAAAGGAGCGCCCCATACACTGTTGGTGAAAATGTAAATTGGTACAGGAACTGTTGAAAACAGAATGAGGCTTCTCAAAAAATTTAAGATAGAAATATATGATTTAATAATTCCACTATTGGTATTTACCCAAAGAAAAAAAAAAAACAGGGGTGCCTGGGTGGCTCAGTTGGTTAAGCATCTAAATTCAGCTCAGGTCATAATCTCAGAGTTTGTGAGTTAGAGCCCTGAATTGGGCTCTGTGCTGACAGCTCAGAGCCTGGACCCTGCTTCGGATTCTGTGTCTCCCCCTCTCTCTGCCCGTCCCCTGCTCACGCTCTGTCTCTCTCTCAAAAAGAAATAACCATTAAAAATTAAAAAAAAAAAGAAAAACAGTAACTTGAGAAGATATATGACAACAGTCAAAATATGTAAGCAAACTAAGTGTCCATCAATATGTGAATGGACAAGGAAGATGTGGTGTATATATACCCAAGCACATGCGCAAGCACACACACAGGAACATTACTCAGCCATAAAAAAGGTTGATATCATGCCATTTGCAACAACATGGATGCGCCTACAGAGTATTATGCTAAGTGAAATAAGTCAGAGAAAGACAAACACCATATGATTTCACAATCATATGTGGAATCTAAAAAAACAAATGAATATATAAAGGAAAAGGAGAACCACATCTACAAATACAGATAACAAACTGATGGTAACCAGAGAGGAGAGGGGTTCGGGGCATGAGAACAAATGGGTGAAGGGGAATAGGAGATACAGGCTTCTAGTTATGGAATGAACAAGTCATGGGAATAAAAGGCACAGCATAAGAAATATAGTCAATGATATTGTAATAGTGTTATATGGTGACAGATGGTAGCTACATTTGTGGTGAGCACAGAATAACATATAATAAAGTTGAATCACTGTGTTGTACACCTGAAACTAATGTAACTTTGTGTGTCAAATATAATCAAATTTTTATTTTTTAAGTTTATTATTTGTGGAGAGAGACAGAGACAGAGACAGACAGACATAGAGATCTGGGAGGGGCAGAGAGAGAGGGAAAGAGAATCCCAAGCAGGCTCCATGCTGTCACCATGGAGCCAGATGCAGGGCTCAAACCCACGAACCGTGAGATCATGATCTGAGCTGACACCAACAGTCAGACACTCAACTGACTGAGCCACCTAGGCGCCCCTATACTCAAATTTTTAAAAATAGGAAAATAAAAATTAAGCAATAGTGAGATTCCATTTCATACTCATAGATTGGCAATATTTTTCAGGTACAACAATATTGAGTGTTAATGATGTGGACAAATGGAGAATCTTATATTTGTTGATAAAATATATAAATGGATATAACCAGGTAGGAGTATAATTTGGAAATATCTGGCAATGTTAAAAATTTTCATTACCTGAGAAATTCTTGCATATTTCCCAGGAAGGCATATAGGAGGATGTTCGTTGGCATGTTTTGGCAATAATGAAACATTATAAACAGCCTACAATCCCATAAATAGAAAAATTAATAGGTAAATATGTAGTATATTGTACAATTGAATGTTCCTGGTTGCCACAAAGGAAAGACCTTTTCCCCTGTCCCTTTTCTTAATTTCCTTATGAAAATTTAATTGTAAAGCTGCCTTCTGTCCCTTTGATATGTATGCAAATCTTTGTGAAAGCTAAATAAGCACTGTAACCCAGTAATATATTTTCTTAGAAGCCTAACAGCCATCTCTTTGAAATATTAACATCAAGGAAGATAAGTCCTTACCTCTCTGTTACCTTGGAAGTTTATGCTAGGTACCTTGCTTCCAATTTTAATTGCCTGTTTGTCATAGAAGAAAAGTTTTATTTTTTTCCTTTTGATAAAGGCAATTTAAATGCATGGCCACTTCAAATACTAGGTGAATTCTGGATGAATTATGTAAATATAATAGTGCTGTCAAGTCACTTTACTTGAGGACAAGTTATGGTTTATCTTACAACATGTACATAATGGATTTTATCTGCTTGGCTATATAAAAGGATGAAATTTCTTTCTTTCCTTGCAATGTTAGTAGTGGATTGCCTATCAGTTACAGCCCAGTTTGGTTTAAAGCTTATTCAATAATAAAATAATTTTCTTTCTTTTCTATATTTACAAAAAGGATTTTGTGGGTTAGCAGATTTTATTTTTAGTTTTTCCAACAATATTCATAGCAGAAGTATACTATCCATTATTAAAAGTGAATAAACTATATATATATACATATATATATGTATGTCAACATGGAAATATCTAAACATCTGAGTGAAAAATGTAACTTCAATGGTACATATGGTATGATTTCATTTGTGAAAAAATTTAAATAAATATATAAATATATTATAAACAATATTTATATTTATAAATAAATACGGTTTATAAATATATATAAAACTACTCTGAGATAGATATCTATCTATCTATCTATCTATCCTGAATATATAAAGAAAGAGAGTATGGCCAAGAAGGATACACACCCAATTCAGGATTGTGGTTGCCTGTGTTGAGGACTAGAGAGAGGGGTAAAAGCAGACTTCACTAACTCTGCAATGCTTTATTTAGAAAAAGAGAGCAATGAAACTAACATCACAAATTTTCATCTTCAGGAAGTGGGTACAAAAATGTTTATTATATGACTCTATACTTTTTAATTCACATTAATAATAGTACTCTTAATAATAATAATAAATAAGTAGTTGTTTTTTTCCCTGTGTCTGCTGTTCAATTTCCAAAGCACATAATTTTTTTTCCAATTTCCCCACACGTTTGTGGCAGCAACTACCAGTTCAGCACTCACTAGCAGCTGCAGTTAGAGACACAGAGAGAAACCCAGAGAAAATGTGAAAATCTGGCACCCAAATAGGCACCAGTACTTTTTGCTGCTTGTGACTTTTGGAAGTTGTATGGAATTCCAAGTTCAGAGAAATGTCTTCTGGTGGAATTCTACCTTCGTATAGTTATCACCAATATTAAGAATCTGGCCATCAGGGAGGGAAAGGTTATACTGCTTGGGTATTTAATCTGTCCTTTGTACTGCAGGGTCCTGCTTAGTCTTATTAACATTTGAAAAGATTGTCTTTTTCAGATTTACTGAGTACTGCTGTTCTCTGAGTCCCAAGGGAAAACTCCAATTTCCCTTGGCAAAGCCTCTGCAAAAGACTCAGCCTTTGAGAGAACAAAGGAGGAGACTTCTAGGCCAAAAACGACTGACGAAAAATGTAAGGTCCCCACTATTTTTTCTCTTCTAATTGGTCATTTGTGGAAACTTTTTAAAAAGCAGAGAGCTTAAAGCTTTCAAATCATAAGAATATAGGCTGCTGCTATGCCTGTGCAGAGACCTACAGGATGTGAAGCAAAACAGAATCTGCTGCCTGGATGTAGGAACAATAGCCAATGGCCTCTTGGGGCAAATTTGTTTCTTTAGCACAGATAAACAATATTCTTCAGAGACTGACTACTCTATCACTGCCTAGCTTCTAGGTCCAGTCAAACTTACAGAGAAAGGAACCAAAATACTGCAACTTTAAGCTGACATTTTAGCCTCTGTTAAATTACAGTTCGTATAATGAACGTAAATGTGATACAATGTAATAATATGCAACCAATAAGATTGGTACTTCAAAGTAAATATACTTGTGAACACATACACACTCGTACCCCACATATGAAAGGGCTGTAACAAAACAGTTCAACTGAATTTTATATTGTTTAAGTACCTCTATCAGAAAATAAGTGTGTCATTATCATGAAAAAATGCTCAACATCATTCATCAGGGAAATACAAATCCAAAACCACAATGAGATACCACCTCACCCTTGTCAGAAAGGCTAACAGTAACAACTCAGGCAACAACAGATGTTGGCGAGGATGCAGAGAAAGGATTTCTTTTGCACTGCTGGTAGGAATGCAAACTGGTGCGGCACTCAGGAAAACAGTATGGAGATTCCTCAAAAAATTAAAAATAGAACTTCCCTAAGACACAGCAATTGCACTACTAAGTATTTATCCAGGGGATACAAGTGTACTGTTTTGAAGGGGCAAATGCATCCCAATGTTTATAGCAGCACTATCAACAATAGCCAAATCATGGAAAGAGCCCAAATGTCCATCAATGGATGAATGGATAAAGAAGATGTGGTATATATATATATATATATATATATATATATATACTCCATTTTATATATATATATATATATATACACACATATATATATATACTCCATTGTGTATATATATATATATATACACACATATATATATACTCCATTGTGTATATATATATATATATGTAATACTCCGTTGTGTGTGTGTGTATATATATATATGTATGTATATATATATATGTATGTATATATATGTATATATATGTATGTATATATATATACAAATATATATATATATATATATATATATATAATGGAGTATTACTCGGCAATCAAAAAGAATGAAATCTTGCGATTTGCAGCTACATGGATGGAACTAGAGAGTATTATGCTAAGTGAAATTAGTCAGTCAGAGAAAGACAAATATCATATGACTTCACTCAGTCAGAGAAAGACACATATCATATGACTTCACTCATATGAGGATTTTAAGACATAGAACATATGAACATAAGGGAAGGGAAGAAAAAATAATATAAAAACAGGGAGGGGACAAAACATAAGAGACTCTTAAATATGGAGAACAAACGGAGGGTTACTTGAGGGGATGTCGGAGGGAGGATGTGCTAAATGGGTAAGGGCCATTAAGGAATCTATCCCTGAAATCATTGTTGCACTATATGCTAACTAACCTGGATGTAAATTAAAAATAATAATAATAAAATAAAATAAAATAAAATAATTAAAAAAAAAAGAAAAGAAATATGTCCTTATTTTGAAAACCCCTTCATCTGACTTTCAACAGTCTGTAATCACATTGCTAAGGATCAATATTGATAGACAAATTTTAGCTACATCAACTGGTATTTTCTAATCAGGTCCAATACAATCCAATCATTTCTAATCTGATATTGATTTTGCTAGTTAAACCAATCTAAAAAGATACCTTAAAGGTTCAAAAGGAAAGCAGTTTTTATAGCTTTTAACAATGACTAAATTTCACACGTAACCATATATCTTAAGTTAACAGACTAAAGTGTAAAAGATATTTTAAAGGGTGGGGTTTTTTTTGGTAAAACTGCTTACTTTAAAATGAAGACTGAAGTCAAGAGAGGAAACACAATTTATCTGATGTTCCCTATGTCAAAGCTAAGTATTAACATGTTCTAACTACTAATAGGACAAGATCTCATGTGCTCTTCTCAGTGAGGAGGTGAGTGAATACAACAAAATACTCAAGTATTTTAAGAAACAGCATTCATTCTTTAGCTTTCAATATCGAATTTTGATGAACTGGATTTTTACACAGTTAGACTTTGATATAAGATACAATTTGATTTATTTGGATTTTGATATAATTGTATTTTGAATCTGGATTTCAATGTGTGGATTCCAATACATTTGGAAAACTAAACTGAATTGCTAAATAATTCTAACACTACTTGTAGAGTGGCTAAGGACTAAATGAGACAACATATACAGAGTGCCTGGCATAGATTAGATGCTCAGTAAATTTTAGTTTCCTTTGATTATAATGATGGCTTATACTGCATATAGGCTTAATAGTTTATAAAGGAGCTTGGACATAAACTCTCTGAGTAGTATCACAACGACTATGTGAGTTATATAGAGCAAATATTATTATCCTTAGGAAAAAAGTAAAAGTGGCTCAAAGGAGAAGTTGCCCAGCAACAACCCAAAATTGGTCAGTGAGATCTCCAAAACTCACTAGAGTCACCATACCACAAAGCCCACAGTGTTCTTTTCCTATGCCAGTGGTTCTCAAACTTCAAAGTGATTCAAAATCAATAGGAGAGATAGAGCTTGCTAAAACACAGTCTACTGTGTTCCACCCCTACAGCTTCTGATTTAATAGGTGTGGAGTAGTAGCTGAGAATTTGCATTTCTGACATTTTGCCCAGTGATGCTAATGCTGCTGGTCTAGGGAACATACTTTGAGAACTACAAGCCTATACTATACCGGCAAGTCAAGAATATGTCTTAACATGGGTTAAGAATCTCAGGGAGAACATTTATCTTGCTTACAGTATCGCAGAATGTCAGAGCCACAAGAGACCTCAGAAAACCCTAGTCCAGTGGTTATAGCCGCTGGTTTATTATTAAAATAACATGGTACAATTTTTTAATCAACTTTTCCTGGCTCCACTCTCAAAGATGATTTAAATTATACAGGATAAGATCCGTATTCTACAGAGAGAATCCTTGCTAGCAGATTCACCTTACAAAAAAAATTTTAAAGGACTTCTTCAGGCTGAAAGCAATTGAACATACACAGTAATTAAAATTCACATGAAAAATTCACATCTCTTGCAAATTCTGTAATTATAAAAGACAATATATACATCTTTCTTCTTTGTTCTCTTAACTAATATACAAAGCAACTGTAGGGGCGCCTGGGTGCCTCAGTCGGTAAAGCCTCTGACTTCAGCTCAGGTCACGATCTCATGGTCCGGGAGTTTGAGCCCCACGTCTGGCTCTGGGCTGATGGCTCAGAGCCTGGAGCCTGCTTCCGATTCTGTGTCTCCCTCTCTCTCCGCCCCTCCCCCATTCATGCTCTGTCTCTCTCTGTCTCAAAAATAAATAAACGTTAAAAAAAATTTAAAAAAAAGAAAGCAACTGTATAGGGGCGCCTGGGTGGCTCAGTTGGTTGAGCGACTGACCAGCTTAGGTCATGATCTCACGGTTTGTGAGTTTGAGCCCTGCATCGGGCTCTGTGCTGACAGCTCAGAGCCTGGAGCCTGCTTCTGATTCTGTGTCTCCCTCTCTCTCTGCCCCTCACTGACTCATGCTCTGTGTCTCTCTGCCTCAGAAATAAACATTAAAAAAAAAAGAAAGCACAAAACAATATGTACATGACTGCATTTGGGGGCCTGCACAAAGGAAACATATTTTATAATAAAATCACAAAGAAGGAAAGTAAAAGCAAAGCTATAATAGAGTACGAAATGATAAAAAATGGTAACTTAAATCTACAAAAGCAAATAAAGTGAACCAGAACTTGCACCCAAGAAGGCTAATATAACAAACTCTATAAATGTAAGCCTATTCTCATTCCCTCAACTTCTTTAAAAGACATACAGTTGGGGTACCTGGGTGGCTCAGTCTGTTAAGCATCCAACTCTTGATTTCAGCTCAGGTTATGATCTCATGGTTTGTGAGATCAAGCCCCTCAATGGGCTCTGCACTGACAGTGCAGAGTCTGCATGGGATTGCCTCTTCCTCTCTCTGCCTCTCTCCTGCTTGTGCTCACTCTCTCTCTCTCTCTCTGTCTCAAAATAAACATTTTAAAAAAGATAAAGTTTTATAAGTTAATTATTATAACAATGTAATAAAGTTTTATAAGCTAATTATCATAACAATGTAATATTGTTTTTTAATACAATATGTAATGTGTACAATAATAATAACAATGATAGCATTTAATACAAAAGAAAGCAGTAAAGGAATATATGAACAAAAAAGGCACGACACATTAAAAAAGTAAAATACCAGACATAAATCCAACTACATCAATGAATACATGACATGCGAATTGATCAGATAACCTAATCGAAAGAAAGTGAGTGAAAAGTGGATTTTTTAAAAAATTGAACAGTATACTGTCTATAAGAGACACATATTACATTCAAGACACAAATAAGTCAAAAGTAAAAAAAAAATGAAACAGATAATGGGGATGCTTTAGTGGCTATACAATCATCAGATAAAATACATTTCAGAGCATAAATTACACTGGAAATAATAAAGGACATTTTATAATGATAAAAAGGCCAATTCACGAGGAAGGTATAACCATTATAAACACATATGTACCTCACAATAGAGCCCCCAAAGTACATATAACAATGACAAAACTGAAAGGAGAAACAAACAATTCAACAATAATAGTTGGAGAATCCAATAATCTATTTTCATTAAAGGTTAGAACTAGACAGATAATCAATAAAGAAATATAAGGTTTGGACAATATCATAAGCTAATTAGACCTAACATACCTCTATAGCACACTCCACCCAACAACAGCAGAATATACATTCTTCTCAAGTGGACATAGAATATTCTCCCACATTGGGGCACCTGGGTGGCTCAGTCGGTTGAATGTCTGACTTCAGCTCAGGTCATGATCTGTTTATGAGTTCAAGCCCCACATCGGGCTACGTGCTGACAGCTTGGAGCCTATAGACTGCTTCAGATTTTGTGTCTTCCTCTCTCTCTCCTCCCCTCTCCTGCTCATGCTCTGTCTCTCTCTGTCTCTCAAAAATAAATAAAAGTTAAAAAAACAAAAATAAACAATATCCTCCCACAGACTCTATACAAGTCCATAAAAATTCCTCCCACATAGACTATATACTAGTCCATAAAAATTCCTCAGTAAACTTGAAAGAACTGAAATCATAGAAGTATGAAATCATAGAATTATGACCACATGGAATATTAGAAATTACTAATTGAAATAAAGTTGAGAAACTTGCAAGTATGTGGAAAATAAACAACACACTACCAAGTAGTAAATGGGTAAAATGACAAATCACAAGGGAAATTAGAAAATATTTAAAGATGAATGAAAATGAAGGCACAACATGCAAAAACATAGGGCATGTAACTAAAGCAGTGCTTACAATCAAATTTATAGCTACAAATACTTATATTAAAAAAGAAGAAATGTTAAATAATTAAACTTTCCTCTTTAGATAATGGAAAGAGAACAAAATAAAGCCAGTATTAGCAAGAAAATATTAAAGATTAGAGCAGAAAACAATAAAATAGAAAAATAAAAACAGGATTGAGGGAAGATGGCAGCTTAGGAGGACGCTGGGCTCACCGTGTCCTGCTGATCACTTAGATTCCACCTACACCTGCCTAAATAACCCAGAAAGCTGCCAGAAGACTAGCAGAATGGATTCTCTGGAGCCAAGCACAGACGAGAGACCCATGGAAGAGGGTAGGAAGGGCGGAGAGGCGGTGCACACTACACGGACTGGTGGGAGGGACCGGGGGGGAGGGGGCGGCCAGCCGGCCAAGCAGAGACCCAGAGTCTGGCTTGCAAAAGTGGAGGGGCTGGAGAGAGTGTGTTCTGACAGCAAGCGGGACTTAACATCTTGGAGGCTGTAAGTTAACAGCTCTGCTCAGAGAGCGGGAAGGCTGGAGGACAACGGGAGGGAGAGTTGTTGAGCCCTGGAGGACAGAACTCAGCTTGGTGGGGAACAAAGGCACTCGCCATCGCCATCTCCCTTGGCCATCCCCCAGCCAAAATCCCAAAGGGAACCAGTTCTTGCCAGGGAACTTACTTGCATCCCGCAAACACCCAACGCTGTGCTTCTGTGGATCCATCCCTCTGGCGGCTGGACTGACCAGCTCCTGGTGCCTCAGCCCCCCCTCCCCCGAAGCGGATAATCAAAGGATAAGGAGCTGAGCCTGCCACTCCTGCCCCTGTGCACCTTGCCAATCAACCCCAGCTTATATGCCAGATCCCCAGAACCACAAGCCTGACAGTGTGCAAGTAGCCCAGATGGGCCGTGTCATCCCACAGTGAATCCTGCCCCTAGGAGAGGGGAAGGGAAGGTACACACCAGTCTGACTGTGGCCCCAGCGGTGGGCTGGGGGCAGACATCAGGTATGACTGCGGCTCCGCCCACCAACGCCAGTTATTCAAGACAGCACAGGGGAAGTGCCCCACAATTCCGCACCACTCCAGGGACTATCCAAAATGACAAAACGGAAGAATTCCCCACAAAAGAATCTCCAGATAATAACAGCTAACGAAATGATCAAAAAGGATTTAAACAATATAACATAAAGTGAATTTAGAAAAATAGTCATAAAATTAATCACTGGGCTTAAAACCAGTATAGAGGACACCAGAGAATCTATTGCTACAGAGATCAAGGGACTAAGGAACGGTCAGGAGGAGCTAAAAAATGCTATAAACGAGCTGCAAAACAAAATGGAAACAACCACGGCCCAGATAGAAGAGGCAGAGGAGAGAATAGGTGAACTAGAAGATAACATTATGGAAAAAGAGTAAGCTGAGAAAAAGAGAGAAAAAAAAATCCAGGAGTATGAGGGGAAAATTAGAGAACAGAGTAATGCACTACAGAGAAATAAGCTATGAATAATTGGTATTCCAGAGGATGGAGAGGGAAAGGTGCTGAAGATGTACTTGAAGAAATAATAGCTGAGAAATTCCCTGATCTTGGGAAGGAAAAAGGCATTGAAATGCAGGAGACACAGAGAACTCCCTTCAGACATAACTTGAATCGATCTTATGCATGACATATCATAGTTAAACTGGCAAAATACAAGGATGAAGAGAAAATTCTCAAAGTAGCTAGGGATAAACGTGCTCTAACATATAAAGGGAGACCTATAAGACTCGTGACCAATGTCTCTACTGAAACTTGGCAGGCCAGAAAGGAATGGCAGGAGATTTTCAATGTGATGAAAAGAAAAATATGCAGCCGAGAATCCTTTATCCAGCAAGTCTGTCATTTAGAATAGAAGGAGAGATAAAGGTCTTCCCAAACAAACAAAAACTGAAGGAATTCGTCACCACTAAACCAGCCCTACAAGACATCCTAAGGGGGATCCTGTGAGACAAAATACCAGAGACATCGCTACAAGCATGAAACCTACAGACATCACAATGACTCTAAGCCCATATCTTTCTATAATAACACTAATGTAAAAGGACTAAATGCGCCAACCAAAAGACATAGGGTATCAGAATGGATAAAAAAACAAGACCCATCTATTTGCTGTCTACAAGAGACTCATTGTAGACCTGAGGACACCTTCAGAAAGAAAGTGAAGGGATGGAGAACTATTTGTCATGCTACTGGAAGTCAAAAGAAGGCTGGAGTAGCCATACTTAGACAAACTAGACTTTAAATTAAAGGCTGTAACAAGAGATGAAGAAGGACATTATATAATAATTACAGGGTCTATCCATCAGGAAGAGCTACCAATTATAGATGTCTATGCGCTGAATACAGGAGCCCCCATATATACATAAAATAATTACTCACAAACATAAGCAACCTTATTGATGACAATGTGGTAATTGCAGGGGACGTTAACACTCCACTTACAGAAATGGATAGATCATCTAGACACATGGTCAATAAAGAAACAAGGGCCCTGAATGAGACATTGGATCAGATGGACTTGACAGATATATTTAGAACTCTGCATCCCAAAGCAACAGAATATACTTTCTTCTCTAGTGCACATGGAACATTCTCCAAGATAGATCATATACTGGGTCACAAAACAGCCCTTCATAAGTATACAAGAATTGAGACCATACCATGCATACTTTCAGACCACAATGCTATGAAGCTTGAAATCAACCACAGGAAAAAAGTCTGGAAAACCTCCAAAAGCATGGAGGTTAAAGAACACCCTACTAACGAATGAGTGGGTCAACCAGGCAATTAGAGAAGAAATTTAAAATTTATGGAAACAAATGAAAATGAAAATACAACAATCCAAACGATTTGGGATGCAGCGAAGGCAGTCTTGAGAGGAAAATACATTGCAATCCAGGTCTATCTCAAGAAACAAGAAAAATCCCAAATACAAAATCTAACAGCACACCTAAAGGAAATAGAAGCAGAACAGCAAAGACAGCCTAAACCCAGCAGAAGAAGAGAAATAATAAAGATCAGAGCAGAAATAAACAATATAGAATCTAAAAAAACTGTAGAGCAGATCAACGAAACCAAGAGTCGGTTTTTTGAAAAAATAAACAAAATTGATAAACCTCTAGCCAGGCTTCTCAAAAAGAAAAGGGAGATGACCCAAATAGATAAAATCATGAATGAAAATGGAATTATTACAACCAATCCCTCAGAGATACAAACAATTATCAGGGAATACTATGAAAAATTATATGCCAACAAACTGGACAACCTGGAAGAAATGGACAAATTCCTAAACACCCACACCCTTCTAAAACTCAATCAGGAGAAAATAGAAAGCTTGAACAGACCCATAACCAGCGAAGAAATTGAATCAGGCATCAAAATCTCCCAACAAATGAGATTCCAGGACCAGATGGCTTCCCTGGGGAGATCTACCAGACGTTTAAAGCAGAGATAATACCTATCCTTCTCAAGCAATTCCAAAAATAGAAAGTGAAGGAAAACTTCCAGACTCATTCTATGAAGCCAGTATTACTTTGATTCCTAAACCAGACAGACACCCAGTAAAAAAAGAGAACTACAGGCCAACATCCCTGATGAATGTGGATGCAAAAATTCTCAATAAGATACTAGCAAATAGAATTCAACAGCATATAAAAAGAATGATTCACCATGATCAAGTGGGATTCATTCCTGGGATGCAGGGCTGCTTCAACATTCGCAAATCAATCAATGTGATACATCACATTAATAAAAGAGAGGATAAGAATTATAGGATCCTGTCACTCGATGCAGAAAAGGAATTTGACAAAATTCAGCAACGTTTCTTAATAAAAACCCTCGACAAAGTCAGGATAGAAGGAATATACTTAAACATCATAAAAGCCACTTATGAAAAGCCCACAGCTAATATCATCCTCAATGGGGAAAAACTGAGAGCTTTTTCCCTGAGATCAGGAACACGACAGGGATGCCCACTCTCACCGCTGCTGTTTAACATAGTGTTGGAAGTTCTAGCATCAGCAATCAGACAACAAAAGGAAATCAAAGGCATCAAAATTGGCAAAGATGAAGTTAAGCTTTCACTTTTTGCACATGACATGATATTATACATGGAAAATCCGATAGACTCCACCAAAAGTCTGCTAGAACTGATACATGAATTCAGCAAAGTTGCAGGATACAAAATCGATGTACAGAAATCAGTTGCATGCTTATACACTAATAATGAAGCAACAGAAAGACAAAGAAAGAAACGGATCCAATTCACAATTGCACCAAGAAGCATAAAATACCTAGGGATAAATCTAACCAAAGATGTAAAAGATCTGTATGCTGAAAACTATAAAAAGCTAATGAAGGAAATTGACGAAGATATAAAGAAATGGAAAAAGATTCCGTGCTCATGGATTGGAAGAATAAATATTGTCAAAATGTCAATACTACCCAAAGCTATCTACACATTCAATGCAATCCCAATCAAAATTGCACCAGTATTCTTCTCTAAGCTAGAACAAGCAATCCTAAATTTCAAATGGATCCACAAAAGGCCTCGAATAGCCAAAGTAATTTTGAAGAAGACCAAAGCAGGAGGCATCACAATCCCAGACTTTACCCTCTACTACAAAGCTGTGATCATCAAGACAGCATGGTATTGACACAAAAACAGACACATAGACCAATGGAATAGAATAGAAACCCCAGAATTAGACCCACAAACGTATGGCCAACTAATCTTTGACAAAGCAGGAAAGAACATCCAATGGAAAAAAGACAGTCTCTTTAACAAATGGTGCTGGGAGAACTGGACAGCAACATGAAAAAGACTGAAACTAGATCACTTTCTCACACCATTCACAAAAACAAACTCATAGTGGATAAAGGACCTGAATGTGAGACAGGAAACCATCAAAACCCTAGAGGAGAAAGCAGGAAAAGACCTCTCTGACCTCAGCCGTAGCAATTTCTTACTTGACACATCCCCAAAGGCAAGAGAATTAAAAGCAAAAATGAACTACTCAGACTTATGAAGATAAAAACTTCTGCACAGCAAAGGAAACAACCAACAAAACCAAAAGGCAACCAACGGAAAGGGAAAAGGTATTTGCAAATGACATATCGGACAAAGGGCTAGTATCCAAAATCTATAAAGAGCTCACCAAACTCCACACCCGAAAAACAAATAAGCCAGAGACGAAATGGGCAGAAAACACGAATAGACACTTCTCTAAAGAAGACATCTGGGGGGCGCCTGGGTGGCGCAGTCGGTTAAGCGTCCGACTTCAGCCAGGTCACGATCTCACGGTCCGGGAGTTCGAGCCCCGCATCAGGCTCTGGGCTGATGGCTCAGAGCCTGGAGCCTGCTTCCGATTCTGTGTCTCCCTCTCTCTCTCTGCCCCTCCCCTGTTCATGCTCTGTCTCTCTCTGTCCCAAAAATAAATAAACGTTGAAAAAAAAAAATTTAAAAAAAAAAAAAAAAGAAGACATCTGGATGGCCAACAGGCACATGAAAATGTGCTCAACGTCGCTCCTCATCAGGGAAATACAAATCAAAACCACACTCAGATATCACCTCACGCCAGTCAGAGTGGCCAAAATGAACAAATCAGGAGACTATAGATGCTGGAGAGGATGTGGAGAAACGGGAACCCTCTTGCACTGTTGGTGGGAATGCAAATTGGTGCAGCCACTCTGGAAAACAGTGTGGAGGTTCCTCAAAAAATTAAAAATAGACCTACCCTATGACCCAGCAATAGCACTGCTAGGAATTTACCCAAGGGATACAGGAGTACTGATGCATAGGGGCACTTGTACCCCAATGTTTATAGCAGCACTCTCAACAATAGCCAAATATGGACAGAGCCTAAATGTCCATCAACGGATGAATGGATAAAGAAATTGTGGTTTATATACACAATGGAGTACTACGTGGCATTGAGAAAGAATGAAATATGGCCTTTGTAGCAACATGGATGGAACTGGAGAGTGTGATGCTAAGTGAAATAAGCCATACAGAGAAAGAGAGAGACCATATGGTTTCACTCTTATGAGGATCCTGAGAAACTTAACAGAAACCCATGGGGGAGGGGAAGGAAAAAAAAAAGAGGTTAGAGTGGGAGAGAGCCAAAGCATAATACACTCTTAAAAACTGAAAACAAACTGAGGGTTGATGGGGGTGGGATGGAAGGGAGGGTGGGTGATGGGTATTGAGGAGGGCACCTTTTGGGATAGGCACTGGGTGTTGTATGGTAACCAATTTGACAATAAATTTCATATATTGAAAAAAATAAAATAAAGTAATTTAATCATAAAAAAAGAAAAATAAAAACTGCAGAAAAACAACAAAAGGAAAGGTTCGTTTTTTAAAGAAATCAACAAAATTAACCAACTTTTACCTAGACTAACCCAGAAAAAACAAAGAAAGCTCAAATAACCATCATCATGACTGAAAGAAGGAACATTACTATAATTTTATAGGAATAAAAACAATTAGGAGCACCTGGGTGTCTCAGTCAGTTAAATGACTGACTCTTGATCATGATCTCAGTCATGAGATGGAGCCCCACATTGGGCTCTGTGCTGAGAGTGGATCCTGCTTAAGATTCTCTCTCTGCTCCCCTCTGCCTTTCTCCCCAACTCACATGCTCACTCACTCTGTCTCTGAAAATAAATAAACATTTTTTAAAAAGAAATAAAAATTATTATTAGGGAGTTTTATGAACAACCATATGCCAAAAGTTAGATCACATGAAACTAAAAATTCTTTGAAAGACACAGATTGCTAAAACTAACTCAAGAATAAATAGAAATCTGAAAATACCTACAACCACTATGTTCAGGGATTAAATTTGTATTTTTAAAAGATTAAGTTTGTAATTTTAGAATTTTCCATGAAGAAAAGCCCAAGCCCAGAAGCCTTACTGGTGAATTCTACCAACATTTAAAGAACACACACATGTGCACACTAATAGACACACACACACACACACACACACACACACAGAAACCAATTTATAAATACAAAGAACAAACTGGTTTTGCCAGGGGATATAGGATGGGAGTATGGGTAAAATACGTAATGGAGATTAAGACATAGAAACCTCCAGTTATAAAATAAATGAGTTATGGCGATGAAAAGTACAGCAAAGGGAATATACTTAATAAAATTGTAGTAACTTTGTAAAGTGGCAGATAGTAATTACTCCTATTGTAGTAAGCACTGCATCATGTATAAAACTGTTGAATCACGGGACTCCTGGGTGGCTCAGTTGGTTAAGTGTCTGACTTCAGCTCAGGTCATGATCTTGCAGTTTATTAGTTCGAGCCCCGCATCGGGCTCTGTGCTGACAGCTTGGAGCCTGGACCCTGCTTCAGATTCTGTGTCTCCCTCTCTCTCTCTGCCCCTAACCCACTCGCATTCTGTCTCTGTCTCTCTCAAAAATAAATAAACATTTAAAATTAAAAAAAAAGTTGAATCACTATGTTGTACACCTAAAACTAATATAACATGTGTCAACCATACTTCAATTTAAAAAAAATATTTTTTTTCATTTTCAAAATCTAATAAAATACTTTATAAAAAGCAGAGTGACAGATAATGAACTCAACAGGCAAAACTACATAAAGAAATAAGAATACAAAGTCTTAACTTAAACTTTCTAGGTTGAAAAAAAGAAAGGTTGAAAAAAGGTTGAAAAAAAAGAAAACACTTCCCAACTCACTCTATAAGGCCAATATTACCCTGATATAAAAGAAAAGTCATCACCAAAAAACCCCTTACAAATATAAAAACACTATAAAAGAAACTCTTATAAAAGCAAAACCCTCAATTACAATAAAAACAAAAGCAGCAAACTGGTTCTAGTAACATATAAAATGGATTATGCACTATGGCCAAGTGGGATTTACTTCACAAATGCATGGTTGGTTCAACATGAAAATTAATGTCATAATCACATCATTAGAATAAATAAGAAAAATAACATAATAATCTCATTTGACAAAGTATTTGATAAAATCTAACAATTTTCATTATTAAAACACTCAACAAACTAGGAATAGAGGAAATTTCCTCAACCTGATATAAAGCCTCTATAAAAAAAAAACATACAGTTCACTTCATACTTAAAAGTGAAAGAGTGAATAATTTCCCCCTCATTCAATGATGAGAAAAAGATGTCCACTCTCACCAGTTCTATTCAACATTATTCTGGAGATTCTAGCCAGGGCATGTAGGAGAAAGGAGAGGAGAAGAAGAGTGGAGGGGAGGGGAGGGGAGGAGAGGGGAGGGGATGGAGGAAAGAAAGAAAGAAAGAAAGAAAGAAAGAAAGAAAGAAAGGAAGGAAGGAAGAACAAGCTATCCAGATTGGAAAGGAAGTGGCAAAACTATATTTGCAGATGACATGATCTTATATAAAGAATATTCAAATGGAATCCAGTTAAAAATCATTTACAACTAATAAACAATTTCATCGAGGTCGTATATCACAAAATATATAAAAACAAATCATATTCTATATACTATATATACTAGCAATGAACAATTGAAAAATAAAATTAGGATAACCATTCCATTACAATAGTAACAGATTCTGGACCCAATTTCAATGTGTACGTGTGTTGCAGGAGGCAGGTTCCCACAAAAAGAAGAATTTTCTATGACACTATGTACCTAAAGATAGAATCAGATTCCACAGGTTAAGCAATCAGTCCCACAAGACTGCCCTCCACCTCAGAGGCCCACTGCAAGTCAAGAAGTTCCCATGACCCCCTTCTAGGGTTTAACTTGATAGAGCTGCTCACAAAACTCAGGAAACTCATTTACTCAACAGATTATCAATTTATTACAAAAGATATAAAAAAATACAAATCTTATTTCTGGGGAAGATGGTGAAATAGGAAGATCCTAAACTCACATCATCCAATGGACAGAGCTAGATAACACCCATATCAGTACAAATAACCCAGAAAACACCTCAAAGACTGGCAGAACGGACTCCACAGCTAAATGTAGAGAAGAGGCCATATGGAAGAGGATAGGAAAGGCTGAGACACTGTCAGGAGTTAAATGTCCCAAGGGACTGTCAGGGGGAGGGAGGGATTCCACAGACAGGCAGAGGGGAAAGAAATGGACCCTCACATCAAGCACCCCAGGCACAGGGAACCTGCACAGGGAAGATGAACCTCCATGACATTTGGCTTAGAAAGCCAGAAGGGCCCAATTTCACAATTTCTTAGAATCAGCAGAGTTGATTAGAATGTTAAAATTCAGCAGGCAGGCTGTGGGAAGGACAGGATTGGAAAAGGAAACTGAGTCCCTACCCTTAAAGAGCACAGCAAACAGCCCTGGGGAAACACAACAATAGAACCAGTAGTTTGAAAAACACCTGGGATATACAGACTGGAGATTTGTTAACGAATCTCAAAGCTGTGCTGGAGTGGAAAGGATCTTTGGGATATTTCTCTAAGAACAAAAGAAGTGACAGGCACCATTTCCCTCTCCCACACCCAGCCTACAGCAAAGCACAAAAGTCACTACCTACTTGCTAACATGCCCTGACCCGTATTATCTTGTTGACACACCCTCTCCAGGCAAGCCTCAGCTTCAAGTACCCTCCACAGCACATGTGAGCAACCCTTGCTAACACCACGCATCCAGCCCCATGTTCTCCTGCAGAACTGCCCCCACTAATACACTTTTGGCTGGAGACCATCAAAAGCAGTGCTACAACCAACAGACACATTAAAAAATGCTCATCATCACTTATCATCAAGGAAATGTAAATCAAGTCTATAATGAGATATCACCTCCTACCTGTCAAAATGGCTAAAATCAACAACACAAGAAACAACAGGTGTTGGAGGTGGAGAACAACGAACACCTATGCACTGTTGGTTGGACTGCAAGCTGATGCACTCACTGTGGAAAACAGTATGGAACTTCCTCAAGAAGTTAAAAATAGAACCACTGTACAATCCAATTGCACTGCTGGGTATTTACCCAACTAATACAAAAATCCTAATTCAAAGGGATATATGCACCCCCAAGTTTACAGCAGCATTATTTACAATAGCCAAGATATGGAAACAGCCCAAGTGTCCATCGATTGATGAATGGATAAAAAAAATGTAGTGTGTATATATATATATATATATATATATATATATATAATATATTTATATATTATATATATATATATATATATAATGTAATATTGTTCAGCCATAAAAAGAAAGGAAATCTTGCAATTTGCAATGACATGGATGGAGCTACAGAGTATTATGCTAAGTGAAATAAGTGAGTCAGAGAAAGACAAATACCATATGATTTCACTCATATGTAGAATGTAAGAAATAAAACAAATGAAGCAAAGGGAAAAAAAACAAGAGAGAGAGACAGAGACAGCAGGAAACAAGACTCTTAACTATAGAGAACAAGCTGACGGTTACCAACGGGAAGGTAGGTGGGAGAAAGGGTTAACTATATGATGGGAATTAAGGAGTGCACTTGTCTTGATGAGCACAGGATGATGTATGGAAGTGTTTAATTACTATGTCATACACCTGAAACTAATATAGCACTGTATATTAACTACACAGGAATTGAAGTTTTTAAAAAAGTGAGTAATGTTAACATGTGAAGAACCTAGGTGAAGAGTATCAAGTTTATATAGAAATCCCGTGTACTATTTTTGCAACTATTCTATAAATTTAAAAAACTGGAATGAAATGTATCATTTCTTTTTCAGTTTGTACCTTTTGATCACCTTTACCTGATTCTCACAGCCCTCACCCCTGCCTCTGGCAACCACCCAATATGTTTTCTGTTGTTATTAGTTCAGATCCTTAGATTCCACAAATGAAATCATACAGTATTTGTTTTTCTCTATCTGTCTTATTTCACGTAGCATAATTCCCTCAAGTTATAGTAATGCTATCACAAATAACGGACATCCTTCCTTTTATGACTGAATATTCCACTGTGTATGTGTGTGCATGTATATGTGTGTGTGTGTGTGTGTGTGTGTGTGTGTGTGTGTGTGTGTGTTTATATACCACCACTACTTTATCAATTCATCCACCACTGGACATTTAGGTTATTTCCATCTCTTGGCATGGGACTACTGAACATATGGTAGTTGTAATTTTTAATTTTTTAAGGAACCTCCATACTGTTTTCCATAGTTGTTGCAGCAATTTACATTCCCATCAATAGTGCAAGAGGGTTCCCTTTTCTTCATACCCTTCCCTTTTCTCCATATCTTTTGTCTTTTTTGATGAAACTGATTCTAACAGGTGTAAGGTGATATCTCACCACGGTTTTGATTTTCATTTCCCTGGTAATTAGTGATGGATTAATAGTGGTTGAACAAGAGTGATGGCATTTTGAAGAGATTTGCTTTCCTCTTCTTATTTTCAAAATATTTTCTATGCAGTTACATTACCCTTGTATTGGAAAAATGATTCAAAAACATGATTAAAATACATATGGACAGGGACACCTGGGTGGCTCAGTCAGTTAAGCCTCCAACTTCTGCTCAGGTCATCTGATCTAATGGTTCATGAGTTTGAGCCATGCATCAGGCTCTCTGCTCACAGCACAGAGCTTGCTTCAGATCCTCTGTCCCCTTCTCTCTCTACCCCTCCCCCACTAATCTCTCTCTCTCTCTCTCTCTCTCTCTCTCTCTCTCTCTCTCTCTCCCCCCTCCCTCCCTCCCTCCCTCTCTCTTTCTCTCTCACTCTCAAAAAAATAAAAATATTTAAAAGAAAAAGAAAAATTACATACGGATAAAACTGGACAAGAACATAGAAAAATTAAAAGCTAAGCTTATAAATAAAAAATTTTCATTATTACAATAACATTTTAGGGGCGCCTGGGTGGCGCAGTCGGTTAAGCGTCCGACTTGAGCCAGGTCACGATCTCGCGGTCCGTGAGTTCAAGCCCCGCGTCAGGCTCTGGGCTGATGGCTCAGAGCCTGGAGCCTGTTTCCAATTCTGTGTCTCCCTCTCTCTCTGCCCCTCCCCCGTTCATGCTCTGTCTCTCTCTGTCCCAAAAATAAATAAACGTTAAAAAAAAATTAAAAAAACATTTTAATGACAAATGAATACCCTTTTTAAAGAAAGCACAGAGACTATTAGCAGAGGTACAAGCTGCATGACCTTGAAATACACATACTGTTATATTTGGTAGTGTTCCAGCTAAAATAAAATAGAGGAGTAGAGTCCTCCAGCACTGAATGGTTTTCAGAACTGAGGAGTTGAGAAATGACTAAGAAGACAAACCTCTATTAATAAGAAAACAATAGAGTCTGATGAGAAATGAACAAAGAAACTGTGAAATTCAAGAGAAAACAAAGGGATCTACAGAAATGACAAGTGCAGCATGCCCATTAGTCTGTAGCATGAAACAATCTAATTAGGCAATAGGGAGAGAATAAGGGCCTCTCCTGGAATGCAGCAGATGGCTAGAAGGAGGGGCTACTTCAGCAGAATGTTAAAAATGCCTTCAGAACCTAGCATATCAACACAAGAATATTCATGAGAGGAACCCATGTAAGGGTTATGTAAGGGGAAAACAAAGCCCAGAGAACAGCGTAAGGGCCTTATGAAAAGTCCACAGTGAGATCTGGCAGTGCTAGGACTTAATCCCAGGCCAGAACTCTTTCCATCAACACCAGCTGCTTTCTCCAAATGTGTATGCTGAGAATGTTACTATTTTTATGAAGGGAATCTAAAGCCCCCAAACAAGCATACAGTTGACCCTTGAACAACACAGGTTTGAACCACATGGGTCCATTTATACACAGCTGTTTGTTTTGTTTTGTTTTTTCATAAATATGGTATAGTACTCTAAATGTATTGTCTCATGATTTTCTTAATAACATTTTCTTTTCTTTAGCTTACTTTATTGTAAGAATACAATATATAATACATAAAATGTTATAAAATATGTGTTAATCGACCGTTTTTTGTTATCAGTAAAGCTTCCAGTGAACAGTAGGCTATTAGTAGTTAAGTTTGGGGGAAATCAAAAGTTATATGTGAATATTTCACTGCACAGGGGAGAGGGATGGGTGCTCCTAATCCCCATATTGTTCAAGAGTAAAATGCACTCCATATTGGGTTCATTGTAAAAAGCTGGCAATGTAATCTCAATTTCTCTCCAGAGAATTTTTAAGAAAAAACAATACAATTCCTTTAACTTGAGATAATTTCTCGTGTGTATGTACAACACAGGACTAAGGTGTAAGAAGCAAATTCATTTCTGTGGACCACTTCATGTTTGTAAATATGATAGTTGATAGTTGCTATGTGTCACAGGAAAGACACATATCCAAAGTCCATCTCCTTCACCTACCCATTGGCTTTGCCTAGACATATTCTCTAGTGTCTTTTAGTACAAACAGCAGGAGGCCTGAGCTCCTGGTAGCTTCTCTGCCATTTTACAGCTAAGTGAACTTTCATTCTATTTCCTTCATCAATAAAAAAGGGAGTTGTACTACATGACTTCAAAGGTCTCTCCAAGTTAGAGCTGGACAGCAACATGCAGAAAAATGAAACTAGACCACTTTCTTACACTGTTCACAAAAATAAACTCAAAATGGATAAAGGACCTGAATGTGAGACAGGAAACCATCAAAACCCTAGAGGAGAAAGCAAGGAAAACCTCTCTGACCTCAGCCACAGCAATTTCTTACTTGACACATCCCCAAAGGCAAGAAAATTAAAAGCAAAAATGAACTATTGGGACCTCATGAAGATAAAAACCTTTTGCACAGCAAAGCAAACAGTCACCAAAAGTAAAAGGCAACCAACAGAATGGGAAAAGATATTTGCAAATGACATATCAGACAAAGGGCTAGTATCCAAAATCTATAAAGAGCTCACCAAACTCACACCCGAAAAACAAATAACCCAGTGAAGAAATGGGCAGAAAACATGAATAGACATTTCTCTACAGAAGACATCCAGATGGCCAACAGGCACATGAAAAGATGCTCAACATCGCTCCTCATCAGGAAAATACAAATCAAAAGCACACTAAGATATCATCTCACGCCAGAGTGGCTAAAATGAACAACTCGGGAGACTATAGATGCTGGAGAGGATGTGGAGAAATGGGAACCCTCTTGCACTGTTGGTGGGAATGCAAACTAGTGCAGCTGCTCTGGAAAACAGTGTGGAGGTTCCTCAGAAAATTAAAAATAGACCTACCCTATGACCCAGCAATAGCACTGCTAGGAATTTATCCAAGGGATACAGGAGTGCTGGTGCATAGGGGCACTTGTACCCCAATGTTTATAGCAGCACTTTCAACAAGAGCCAAATTAGGGAAGGAGCCTAAATGTCTATCAACTGATGAATGGATAAAGAAATTGTGCTTTATATACACAATGGAATACTACCTGGCAATGAGAAAGAATGAACTATGGCCTTTTGTAGCAATGTGGATGGAACTGGAGAGTGTTATGCTAAGTGAAATAAGTCATACAGAGAAAGACAGATACCATATGTTTTCACTCTTATGTGGATCCTGAGAAACTTAACAGAAGACCATGGGGGAGGGGAAGGGGAAAAAAAGGTTAGAGAGGGAGGGAGGCAAACCATAAGAGACTCTTAAAACCTGAGAATAAACTGAGGGTTGATGGGTGGTGGGAGGGAGGGGAGGGTGGGTGAGGGGTATTGAGGAGGGCACCTGTTGGGATGAGCACTGGATGTTGTATGGAAACCAATTTGACAAGAAATTTTATTTAAAAAAAAAAAAGGTCTCTTGAAGTTTTAACATTCTATGATTCTGTGAACGCTAAATTAACACTGCTATAATCAAAATTTCAAAAACTCCATATCCAAATGTGTATTTCCTTATGAGAAAATTAGGAGCCCTCCTCCGAGAAGCCAGTGGACCCTAATAGCCTAAATCCAAAATCTAGGAGCTGAAGATATGCATTAGATTCCTAGGTCAGACAAGAAATTCTCTAGGAGAGCCTGGGAGAAGTCCCAAAGCCAGGAACCATTCTACTGTGGGTCATTTGGTCAGGCAAGCTAACATGTGAAGAACATTTATTTTGCAAGGAATTTTGATGTTTAAACATGCAAAATGTTTACTCAGCATCTATTTTGTGTCAGAACTATGACAGGCTACAAAGACAAACTACAAAGACAAACAAGAGAGCAATTGTTTTGATGTAGGAAAGACTTCATAAAAAAGTAATATATATTTGGCTGTGACTACGAAAATAAAGAGACATTTACCCAAGTAAGAAGGGATGAGGAAATTCCAAGCAAAAGAAATAGCAGATAGAGAGACAATGGATATAGAAAAAAAAATTAGAAATATTCTGAGAACTGCAAGCAGTTGGCAAGTAGATGGTGTGGGGAAGAAATAAAACTGAAAAAGTCTTCTAAGTAGAAGACAAACTGTGAAGAATCTTGTATGTTACACAAAGAAGTTTACATTTCAACCTACAAAAGCTTTTATGAACCAAAGAATAACCAAACCACATACTCATGGTATAAAGAGGTTTTAACATGCCAAGTGTTTCCACAGTAAGACTGCCTCTGCCCTATTTTCATATCTTTTACATATTATCTTTTAGTGGCTTCTTTATTTATCAGATATCCTTATGGCATTCCCTCAACCAGATTTCAACAACATGAAAATGTTAGGGGAGGGCAAAAAAGAGGCAAGAAATTCAGCAGCATTATTTCCTCTCTTCTCACCACTGTTCAGTGGTACTCTCAAAAAAGAATTACAAAATTCCAATTTATCTGTTATTAGTACTAAATGTCCCAGAAAGTAAGGAACAGTACTAATTTAAAACATCACATCCTGTTGTTACCTTAAACACATAAGTAAATTCCTATTAATATGGAGCATATAGGGGTGCCTGGGTGGCTCAGTCGGTTAAGTGACCGACTTCGGCGCAGGTCATGATCCCACGCTTCATGGGTTCAAGCCCTGCATCAGGCTCTGTGCTGACAGCTCAGAGCCTGGAGCCAGCTTCAGATTCTCTCTCTCTCTCTCTCTCTCTCTCAATCTCTCTCTGCCCTTCCCCCGTTTGCACTCTGTCTCTCTATCTCCCAAAAATAAACATTAAAAAAAATACAGAGTATATATTCTAAATTCCAGTTCACTAAGCATGGTCACCATAGCATGGCTGGTTGTAAATATGCCTATCTTTCTCTCCCATTAGGCAATGTGCTACCTGTAGGCTTGCACTGTATTTACTTCATCTCTCTATCCCCTAGGCCTAGCATAGGACTTCACATTAGCTTCGTGGTATCCACTGGGTAAAACCCTCTCTTTTTTTAAATTTATTTATTTATTTTGAGAGAGAGAGAGCAGGGGAGGGGCAGAGAGAGGGAGAGATAAAATCCCAAGCAGGCTCCACGCTGTCAGCTAGGAGCCCGACTTAGGACTTGAACTTACAAACTGTGAGATCATGACCTGAGCCGAAATCAAGAGTCCAACACTTAACCAACTAAGCCACCCAGATGCCCCAAGGTAAAATCTGCTTGGCAGTTTTAAACTTGGTAAATCTTCCCACAGAATATTCATTTCATGCTTAAAAGGTTTCCCTGTTAAGAAGATTTAGTTTAGTTGAGAAAATTTGTTCTTGTAAAAAGACTTTAGAAGGTTTATTTTTTTTATTGTGAGAGAGATAGAGAGACAGAGAGAGAGCATGCACATGTGCAAGTGAGGGAGAGAGAGAATCCCAAGCAGGCTCCCTCACTGTCAGCACAGAGCCCTAACACGAGGCTTCATCTCATGAACCATGTGATCATGACCTGAGCCAAAACCAAGAGTCAGACACTTAACCAACTGAGCCACCCAGTGGCCCATAGAAGTTTTTTATTTCATATGAATTAACAAAAGAAATGGGCAAAAAATACAAGCCCTCTCCAAAGCACATTACTGTTGGTAAGAACTAAATTATCAGCAGAGCCCACTGACTTACTGTGCACACATTTCTCCTAAGCTTTAACCTCTACATGAAGGAATAGTATCACCACAGCTACAATTACAATGTGAGAATTCACAGGCAGAAAGATGGGACAAAGCCTAGACACTTAACCTCATCTATGGGAAAACAGTCCCTTATTAAAATAAACACAAGACCTAGAATGGAAAGCAACTTAGGTTTCATGGGGAATTCTGATGAAACTAAAACACAAAATCTTTCATAAAGTCTTTTCAATGTCAGAATTAGGGCTTTAATGAAAATAGGAGAGAGAGAGAGAGAGAGAGAGAGAGAGAGAGTATGTTTTCAAGCTAGTTCTAGGAAAGAGCAGCCTCCAAGTGCAGAGGACCTTCTCAATGCTTTGGGATAAGGAAAGTTTCCGCATTAGAAAGTCATAAACAAATCAGAGTAACAGGGAGATTAAGTGGAGTTTTTTAAAAACACCTTTGTGGAGATATATTTCACATACCATAAAATTCACCCATTTGAAATGTAAAAGGTAGGGGCGCCTGGGTGGCGCAGTTGGTTGAGCGTCCGACTTCGGCCAGGTCACGATCTCTCGGTCCGTGAGTTCGAGCCCTGCGTCAGGCTCTGGGCTGATGGCTCGGAGCCTGGAGCCTGTTTCAGATTCTGTGTCTCCCTCTCTCTCTGCCCCTCCCCCGTTCATGCTCTGTCTCTCTCTGTCCCAAAAATAAATAAACGTTGAAAAAATAATTAAAAAATAAATAAATAAAATGTAAAAGGTAAATTTATGTTGTTTTTTATTTCCTACTTAAAAATAAATTATACTCTTTTTAGAACATTAAAGCATGGCATCTTCAAATAATGCCAAAAATGATCATTCCTTATCATTCCCCTTAGATGAAATTTTTCTATGATTCCATTTTACCCTAATAATTTTCACTGTATAACTTCTTCAATGCAATGTCCATAATTGTTTTAACATACGCTCACTTGAGCTATACAACAAAGAATGCAGCAAGTCTTTTTTTCTGGCTGAGATACAATCTTGTAAAAAGTTAGCAGGGAAGCAAATTAGGCAGCCAGATCTTTCAATGCTATCAGTTCAACACTCCAAATCATAGTGATGAAGATTCAGCAAAATGGATGCTCAACTCCAAAAAGTTACAAAAAGTACACTATTTCACAGAATCAGACTTCTGATTCACAAATATACTTTTTTTAAAGGCAAACTTCCAATCTTTCTTTTCTAATTTTTTAATGTTTTTATTTATTTTTGAGAGAGAGACAGCGAGTGGGAGAGGGGAAGAGAGAAAGACGGGACAGAATCTGAAGCAGGCTTCAGGCTCTGAGCTGTCTGCACAGAGCCCGACACAGGGCTCGAACTCATTGGCTGTGAGATCATGACGTGAGCCAAAGTCAGACGCTTAACTGACTGAACCACCCAGGCATCCCTCACAGATATACTTTCTGAATTCACAACTATTTATACAAACTCAGTATCTCCTCTGACAAAACAGCATTACAATGATTTCAGCCATTAATAATGCCTCTGGACAAGGCACTGTTGGACAGTATCTGAAAAGCCATGATGAGATAAAAAGAACACTGGCTTTGTAGTCCATCTTCTGGCCACAGTTTTTACTGTCCGTGTGACCTTACAGCTGTCCTTATCCCTCATATTCCGTACCTCTAGGCTAAACACTCCTTCAAATGACATAGGCACACATATCCTAAGTACATTTCAGGGGGGAGGTACTGTTATAAACAACCAGGTTCTTTCTCCACACAGAACTGTTGGGCCCAGGAGAGTGCTCTTAAGTCTGTAGCATGAGGCTGGAGAATTTGAGGAGTAGAATAGTTTCCCTGCATATTATTCAGCCTACATCTGTTCAAGCTCCACAGAACTCCTTTACTTACAGATCCTGAAGTGTTTTACATTTTACATGTCTGTGACTAGAAAAGCTTCCTCTTGAAATGCAGAAACAAAGGGAAATCTTTCTATCTCCACCAGTAAATCTGGTAATTGCAATCTAGAATCTGCAAGAAAATGGATTCATCTTAAGAAACCAATAGTGGAAACTGATAGGACTGGGACAGGGATAAAATAGAGAAGTACCTAAAAATGATATCTGTTCAATGGGGAAGATTATTGTCTGCTATTGAAAGTAGACCAATGAAACCTGAAAATGGTCCTGACATTTGATAATATGAGTTTCTGGCTGATAAATGTGGCTTAATCTCTCCCTTTCGGGTTTATTTGGATATAGGCTATCCATGGCAGGAACAAAGGCCCAGATGCTTTCAAGATGAAATATTTTCCTATTTCAAGAAGATGGAAGAAAAAAAGTCCTTTTGGGGCGCCTGGGTGGCTGAATCGGTTGAGTGTCCGACTTCGGCTCAGATCATGATCTCATGGTTCGTGAGTTTGAGCCCCCCATCAGGCTCTGTGCTGACAGCTCAGAGCCTGGACCCTGCTTCAGATTCTGTGTCCCCCTCTCTCTCTGCCCCATCCCTGATTGTGCTCTGTCTCTCTCTGTCTTTCAAAAATGAATAAACATAAAAAAAAATTTAAGAAAAAAAGTCCTTTCTTAGCTAAGCTTTGAGACTGCTGTACAAGATCAGTACTCTTCTTTCTGGGTCATTTCAAAAAGTCATGTTTTATCTCAGAGAGTTGGTTACAGAAAGAGTCTCAAAATACAGCAATTTCTGGTGCTCATTTTAAATTGTGTGTTTCAAATGAAGGCAACCCCCAATGTTAAGTTTATTTACCTATTTACCAGATAAAAATAGACTGATCAAGTGTAATAGTTAATTATATATGTCATCTTGGCCAGGCCACAGTGCCCAGATATTTGGTCAAACATTTTTCTTGATGTTTTTGTGAGGGTATTTTTGGATAAAATTTACATTTTAATCAGTAGACTCTGAGTAAGGCAGACTGCCCTCCATATTGTGAGTGGGCCTCATCCAATCAGTTGAAGGCCTGGATAGACCAAAATGCTGACTTCCCCCACTCCTAGCAAGAGAGAATTTTCCAGCAGACTGCCTTTGGACTTTATTTTCAACATTGGCCCTTTCTGATTGCTATACATTTAATGTTTGTGTTCCTCCAAAATTCATATTTTGAAACCTAATGCCCAGTGTAATGGTGTTAAGAGGTAGGGCCTTTGAGAGGTGTTTAGGTCATGAGGGCAAAGCCTTCATGAATGTAATTGAACTCTTATAAAAGAAGTACTAGAGAGCTCACTTGCTTCCTTCTGCCACTTGAGGTTACAACAAAAAGACACCACCTGTGAACTAGAAATCAGGCCCTCACCAGACACTGAATCTACTGGCACCATGATCTTGCTCCTTCCAGCCTCCAAAACCAGGAGAAACAAATTTCTGTTGTTTATAAGCTACCCAGTTTATGGTTTATTTTTGTTGTACAGAAGTCCAAATGGACTAAGACACTGGTTCTACTGCAGACTGCCTTTGCACTAGAACTGCAACCCTTTCCTAAGTCTCCAACCTTCTGGGCTCCCCCATCAGATTTTGAATTTGGCAAGCCTCCACAATTGTGTGTGCCAATTACTTAAAATAAATATCTTTCTATACATATATACAGCCTATCACTTGTTTCTCCAGAAAACCCTGACTAATACAGGAAAGTCTCACCTTCAAATACAGAGCTTTTAAGAATAGCCTCCAGAATGTGACTAAACCTTGAAAATATGCTAAGTGAAAGGAAGGAAGGAAGGAAGGAAGGAAGGAAAGAAGGAAGGAAGGAAGGGGAGAAGGGAGGGAGGGAGGATGGGTGGGAGGAAGGAATTAAGTCATATTTATCAGCCAGAAACTCAAATATTCAAATGCCAAGGCAATATTCAGGTTTTACTGGTGTACATTCCACTTTTCAGCCCCACCCTTTTTTCCCTTTTTTTTCCCTCTACCTAGTGACACAAATACTATACATTTTATTATAATCACAAAGGTCCCTCAGGCCCAGGGCATTTTTTTTCCGTCTATTTTTTCTCTCTTATGTTCAGATTGGTGTTTCTATTGTTCTATCTTTAAATTCACTGATTCTTTCCTCTGTTCTCTCCATTCTGTTGTTGGCTTTATGCATTGAGTTTTTAATTTCAGTTATTTTTCAACTTTAAATTTTCATTCTGTTTTTCTTTGTATTATCTATATTTTGCTGAGGATTTTTATTCATGTGTTTCATGCATATTAACAATTGCTTATTAAAGCATTTTTATTATCGATGTTTAATGTTTAATGATTATTGATATAACAAAAAAAATTCTATTATATCATGGACATTTAAGGTATTCTGTTATGAGATTCCCTGATCTCACTAAACCTTGTGTTTTTGCTGTCCTACTCTGACACCTCTCTGATGTGTGAAGGGAAGCACCATTACTGCCAGGTAATGGGGAAAATCGAGGATCACTACTTGGCCTTCAATGATACCTAGAAGAGGAAGTGTTCTTCCTTTTGGCTACATAGATGTAAGAGTTCAGGTTCCTTAGTACCTCACTAAGCTTCCATTGGCACTACTCTAGCTGGAAGAAGTAGTTAGAGTGTTTCATTCATTTCATGCAGGCAAGGGTGGTCTAGATTCCCTAGTTGTTCTTTCCTGGCAGTGATGGAGGTAGAGCCATAGATTTTTCTCTGGTGTTGGACTTAAGGAGAATAGTTGTTGTCTAAAAGTTTTCTGACTGGCTGGGCTTCCCCTAGAGAGAGCACACTTTTCTTAAGTTTCTGTTTTTGTTTTTGCTTCTACCTATTGGCATTATCTGGTTGCCAGCTTGTACAGCTACCAGACTGGGATATATAAGACCAAAAGGACACTCAGGAACTTGCCACCATGAACTTTCTCGTCAAGGTTATTGGTCAGCTTGTCTACTTATCTCCACATTTCATAGTCTTCTTGTACTGGTTTTATATATAATGTCCAAGATTCTTATTTGTACATAGCAGGAGTAATAGGAAAAAATGCATCTCCTCCATTTTTCCAGAAGGGGAAGTCCAGTGTGTGTGTGTGTGTGTGTGTGTGTGTGTGTGTGTGTGTGGTGTGCGTGTTGTACAATCTTCTCTAAATTCTATATATGATAAATACTTTCACATTTTAATTTTCAAAGAGGTATCTATTATAATAATCAACACAAAGAGTCATGCTAGATTTCCATTCTTACCACCAGGTCATAAGCTCCATTTACAACTTCATGGCTAGTCAAAAGCACCTACTCTGGGCCTAGCACAGTGTCAGAAGCTATAGTGATACAAGACAAATAAAATGTGATTCTGGCCATGGGGAAGTTTACAATATATAAAGGAGAAAAGCAGAACAGAAACCATCACAATCCTGAATGAAATCAAGACTATAATAGAGTTGTTTTGTGGTAGTAACCTAAGAAAGAATAATGAACTTGGCCTAGGGTGCTTGTGAAAGGTTTCCCATTGGTGACCCATCTGAAGGGAATAAAGAAACAACTGTAAACTGATTTCCTATTATGTATTAGGTACTTCCCTGGGTACTTTATTTCATCTCATATCATCCTAACAATACTATGTGGAAGTTGATATCCTATATTACAAATGAGCAATCTAAGGCTCAGACATGAGTTCTCATCACTGGAATAAATAAAGTTCATACAGCAGAGATCTGGATGCAACTTTATAACAGAGCATGTTGCATTGTTGGACACAAGTAAAAAAATGTACATGAAAAACTCATTCTCAATTAAAATCTGATTTGATAAGATAGTGGAGATACAAGAAAGCCTAATACTGCAGGTTAAAACATCTTTGCCTACCAAATACAACAGCAACTTGTTCAGACTCTTTAAAATTATTTTTATTGTGGGGTGCCTGGGTGGCTCGTCGGTTAAGCGTCCGACTTCGGCTCAGGTCATGATCTCACAGTCTGTGGGTTCGAGCCCCGTGTCAGGCTCTGTGCTGACAGCTCAGAGCCTGGAGCCTGCTTCCGATTCTGTGTCTCCCTCTCTCTCTGGCCCTCCCCTGCTCATGTTCTGTCTCTCTCTGTCACAAAAATAAATAAAAACATTTTTAAAAAATTTTTTTAAAAATAAAATTATTTTTATTGTTTATTTATTTTTTAGAAAGAGAGAGGCAGAGCATGAATGGGGGAGGGTCAGAGAGACAGGGAGACACAGAATCTGAAGCACGCTCCAGGCTCTGAGCTGTCAGTACAGCCTGACATGGGGCTTGAACTCATGGAGTGTGAGATCATGACCTCAGCCGAAGTCGGACGCTTAACCGACTGAGCCACGCAGGCACCCAAAGAGACCGACTCTTGATTTTGGCTCAAGTCATGATCTCACATTTTGTGGGTTCGAGCCCCTTGTCAGTCTCCATGCTTATAGTGCAGAGCCTGCTTGGGATTTTCTCTCTCTCTCTCTCTCTCTCTCTGCCTCTCCCCTGCTCATGTTCTCTCTCTTAATAATAATAATAATAATAATAATAAACTTGAAAAAACAAAGCAAAAAAGAGTTGCATAATGAAAAAATATGACATAAAATAGAATTCAAACAGCATTTAGTATACAGGACTGGAAATATGACTTCATTTAAGTTCCATCACCAGCATCTTCCAAATGTGTAACCTTAGTCAATTAATAAATCTTTATAAGCCTCAATTTCCTCACCTTTAAAAAATTTAAAAAGAGGATAAAAATATCTCTTTTGTTGCTTTATGATTCTGTCATAAGGATTAAAATGAACTCTTCCATGAAAATACTTTCTTTTTTAAAATATTTTTTTAACATTTATTTATTTTTGAGACAGAGAGAGACAGAGCATGAACGGGGGAGGGTCAGAGAGAGGGAGACACAGAATCTGAAGCAGGCTCTAGGCCCTGAGCTGTCAGCACAGAGCCCGACGCGGGGCTCGAACTCACGAACCGCGAGATCATGACCTGAGCCGAAGTCGGATGCCCAACCGACTGAGCCACCCAGGTGCCCCGAAAATACTTTCTATATCAGTGCTGACCAATAACAAATGATATATGCCACAAATGCAAGCCATGTATGTAATTGTAAATTTTCTAGTAATCACATTAAAAAGGTAAAAAGAAATTAATTAATTTTAGTGATTTTATTTCACTCAATTTACACAAAATGTTATAATTTCAACATGCAATCAATATAAAACATGATATTCTGTACCTACAGATGTAAAAATGAGATATTCTATTTTGTCATATTAAGTCTTTGAAATCCAGTATATCTTTTACACTTATAGTACACCTCAATTCAGACTAGCCACATTTCAACTGCTCAATAGCCACATGCAGTCAGTGCCTACCATAGTACACAGGGTAGTTCTAGACATAACAATATGCAGGACTGCCTGGGAACAAATCCCACTCCACCACTCAGTTGTCACTTAGTGGACTTCCCTTACACCATCTTTAGGCTCTCTTTAGAAAGGTAGTAAAACGTAGTGCTTAAGAGCACAGACTCTGGGGGCGCCTGGGTGGCTCAGTAGGTTGTGCTTCCGACTTTGGCTCAGGTCATGACCTTGCAGTTTGTGACTTCAGGCCGAGTCCGGCTCTGAGCTAATAGCTCGGAGCCTGGAGCCTGCTTCAGATTCTGTCTCCCTCTGTCTCTTCCCCTCCCCTGCTTGTGCGGTCTTTCAAAAATGAATACATGTATAAAAAATTAAAAAAGAAGAAAAGAGCACACACTCTAGAAATAGCCTGCCTGGGTTCCAGCTCTACCCATTACAGGCTTTTTACTTCAAAGCAAACTCTTTAATTTTTCTTTGCCTCAGTTTACTCATCTACAGAATGAGGATAATTTTTATCTACCTCATAAAATCATTTTGAGGATTAAATTAATATTATAAAAAATACTTCATACAGTACCTAGAATATAATAGTACCCACTCATATGGACCTGTTATAACTAAAATATGAATTATTCTTTTCTCTCTAAGCCTTATAAAATAAACTATCATAAACTGCATTTTATTCTATTGTATATTATTATAGTAAAGTTTTATTAAACTTAGTCCAAATACAAGGCAGTATATGGAAGTACAAATGCAGGCTGCAAAAGTGCAAGCAGAGAAGTGCAAACAGGAATTGTTTCCACCGGGTAGATCACACGAGGCTTCTTTGAGGTGGCTTTTCATTGGGGCTTTAAAGATCTGTATAATTTCAGCAGCTAAAAAATGGGGAGGGTATACCCAGCAAAAATACATATTGGCCAAAGAATTGATGTAAGAAAGTGCACTTTCAAAGAGTAATAGATCTAGATTAACAAGAGCAGCTTCACATTGGAAAGTAATGGAAACATAACACTCAGAAAAGCTGACTAGGACAGGCCTGTTCATGAAGGTGTTTGAACACCAGGCTCAGATGTCTATATTTATTGAGTGCATAATGGAGTCAATGAAGGTTCTGACAAGGGATGCATTAGAGCAGTTTTCTCAACCCTGGATACACATTAGAATAACTTGGGAGTTTTAAATTTTCCAGTGCCCAGGCTGCATCCCTGATCAATTAAATCAGTATTTCTAGTTCCATATCCCAGGCTTTTATTTAAATTCCCTTCCTGATTTCAATGTACAATGAAGGTTAAGAACTACTTCTCTCAGGAGGCTTACTCAAACAGCCATCTTTCTTGGCAAGGATACCAGTTGAAGGGAGAAAATATCTCTTCTAGGGTCCAAACAAAGGATCTGCTTTAGGGAAAGTCTGGTGAAAACAAGTGGTGCTTTCCACCAGAAAAATCTTAATCTACAGTTAAAAGAAAAAAGGAGTCTAAAACCCATGCTAGAGGTAGTCCAGAGTCAAAGGAGGTCATAATTAAGATATATAAGTTTAGAAATAAATCATCTGTCTACAAATAAAACAAATAACCATCTCTTCTCAACTTTAAATATTTACTGAATTACAAGTACATGTTAGGCAAGTTCTATCCATGTTAATATAAGAAATATCAAGACTAAATACACTAGAATGTATCAATCACTAAGATAAATGGCTTAAAAGCATTCTCTAGTCTACTCTTCCTAACCGCATTGTAATAGGAACCACTATTAGTTCCAGTTAAGAAAATGAAGCTCAGAAAGATTAAGTAACTTCCTCAAGGTCAAACAAATAGTAAGTGACAGAGCCAAGATTTGAATTCCAGTCCATCTGACTTCATGCTAGCAAAACCTGAGTTCCTAGCCACCTTATTTGTTGTCTTATGTATTTTGTGATTTACTTTGTATATTAACAAATACATTTTCAGATAAAGAAATTTAGAGCCAGAGAGATTAACTTGTCCAAAATCATACAACTATTAAACAGTGGGAATGTGATTCCAATTCAAGAATACAAATGCCAAAAACCCCTAGGTTAATACTCTTGGTACCACTTCACATGTCTTCTTTTTCTATTCTCCAAAAATGGCAGCCTTGACAGTTTGGAAAACATTTTCTCATTTTACAGAAGAAGAGCCAATGAGGCTAGGGTTTCCCTTTCTAACCAAAGGTTTGTTTTCTACTTATCTCTGTTCTATTATTTCATTCATACTCATTGTCTCTCCTTAGCAATGGTTACCCCCTTCAACTATAAAAATTTTTTGATGCACCCCCCCAAAAAATTTGGACCCTCTCATGTGATTGTAGTTGTAATTTATAATATCCACCAAGTAAGAAAATGCAAGTACACTGTTATTTATTATTTATTCAAACTTTAAAAATAGTGTTCACGCTATTATTCTACAGATAATGTTTGGGGTACATATGGAATTGTAGATGCTTTACAATAAATACAAGCTTCCAGGCATCTCATACTCATAGGACCTATGGCTTTTATAGAACAGTGACTGGAAGGGGAAATAAATAGTTTCTATTTTTGTGAGGAAGCACAGGAAATCACAGAAGGAAAATAATAGAGATGATTAAAAAGGAAATTCCTCTGAAACATGACCTTCCTGGGGCATAGTACAGACAGTCCCCCAAAATGGAATATTCAACACCTATTCTACATTCAGTATTAATACACATCACTTTCTAGGAATCAGCTAGAAGAGAAGACCCTTATTGTCTAAGTTCAAATCTCTACTCTGAAAAGTAATATCTTTCTGGCCTTAGGCGACTTACTTAACTTCTCTGTTCTTCACCTTCCTCTTCTGTAAAATGAGCATCATATTGTCACAGTAACCTTACAGGTTTTCTAAAGTACTTGTAACAGTGACTGGCATATAATAAGTGTTTATAATTTACAAACTACTTGGGTTACATAAGGTAAATCATCTTAACTCTATTAAAATGAGTGGTTCACGTTATAAAAAGTTTGAAAGAACTTCCTGGTTTCCAGTCAGGTATGTAAGGAGCGTGGAAGACATCACTACAATTTTCGCAACAAAAAAGGTGAACAAACTGAAAATCAATATTTCTTCTTAGATTCATCAGATAATTGAGGTCACAGGACAAACTGGGGCCCCAAATTTGGAGAGATAGATGAATACAAAGATTCACACCTTGGTATAGCAGAAGCTCAAGAGTACGAACCCTCATTGGAGCCAGTACCAGAGTAGGAAAACAAAATTATAATTGATAAATTTCTGCGGAATCAGTTTGGACAAGTTTGAGATTTAAAAGCTCTGGGGGGGCAGTTTTAGGGAGTCCCCCAACAATTCTGTGAGTCTTAGTACCAGGAGCCTTACCAGGTTCTCACAATGAAGATAAGAGGAAAGCTCCCTTATGTTTCCATCAGGAGGAGGGAGAAAATAACCATTTTCAGATACAACCAGAGCACTGTGTTCTTAACAAGACCTAAAGTCAAAGGAAAGTATTTTATCAGAGCGTAACAACTAGGGTTTTACCAAAGCCTAACCAATCCAAAGAAAGGAAAATTCCCAACTCCAACAAACTTTAGCCATTCACATAAAGGAATGAAATTATTCAACTCCAGTGACATCTACTTTTCCATATGGGGAAAGAAAATTACCAACTCCAGGACCCACTAGCATCCCTCTCTAACTTAAGGTAAGAGAAGTGAGAAGCACCTGCAAAGATCACAGGCCAGGGGCACAGGATCACTAAAACACTAAATTCTAAACATATGACTACTAAATGCTTCTCATCTTCCCCTCCCCCCAAAACTTAGCACAACACCAATAGGGCTTATATATTATACCAGGAAAATGTAACTGAAAGTACTTAAATAAGTACAAACCTTATTTAAGAAGGTATCACTAGGGAAACCCAAAGACAAAAAAGTAGACAAAAACAAGGAAACCAAAGGAGGTTTTACCTTCTGACACCTACTGCAATAGCAAATAGTAATATAACCCAACTCTTAGTCAGATGAACATAAGGTCTCACACTAAAGGTATATTTACCACAGCTCCTTTTATCTAGTACATCATGCCTTACTCTAAACAAACAAAAAAAATTACAAGATGTACTAAAAGTCAAAAAATGCAGCTTCAATAGGCACAGTAAGCTTCATAACTAGACTCAGATATTGCACAAATGTTGTAATTCTTAGATCAGGAATTTTATTAAAATATTAGTAATGTGCTAAGGGCTCTAAAGAAAAATGTGAGCAACATGCAAGAACAGGTGAATAATGTAAACAAAAAGATGTAAACTACAGAAAAGAATTTTAAAAATGCTAGAAATAAAGAATAAAAATGACTGGAATAGGCCAAGGAAGGATCACTGAACTTGAAGATAAGTCAACAGAAACTTACAAAATTGAAATGCAAAGACAAAAAAATAATTTGCAAGATGGAACAGAATATCCAAAGACTGTAGGGCAATTAAAAATGGTGTGACATATGGATAATGGAATTACCACAAATAATGACATAAAGGAACAGAAGAAGAAAAAATGACTTAAGAATTTCCCCCAAATTATTATCAGACCCAAAACCACAGGTCAAGGGGAAGCAATGAACACCAAGCATGGTAAATACCAAAAATTCCTACCCCTAAGAATATCATGTTCTAACTGCAGAAAATCAAAATAAAGGGGGGAAAAGAAAGAACAAAGCCAGAAGGGGGAAAAAAAACACCTTACTTATGGAGGAGTAAAGATAAGAATTATACCCAAATTCTCTTTAGAAACCATGCAGGCAGAAAACAAGTGGAGTAAAGTATTTATCATGCTGAGGGAAAAAAAAATCAACTTAGAATTATGTGCAATGCAAAATTATACTTCAAAAGTAAAGGATGAATAGGTTTTCTCAGAAAAACAAAAATTGAGGGAATTATTTTCAGAGTAGACCTGTTTTTGAATAAATGTTGGAAGTTGTTCAGAAAAAGAAAATATTGGTCAGAAACATGGACCTACAAAAAGAAAGGAAAAGCATTAAAGAAGGAGTAAATGATGTTAAAATAAAACCTTTGATCTTTCTTATTCTTAGTTGATATAACATAAGAGTTTGCTCAAAATAACAATCAAGACTATGTATTATGTGGTTATACTGTATATGTATAGTTAAGTGAAATGAATGACAGCAATGTTATAAGGGACTAGGGAAGGAATTAGGAATACTATACTATATAAGTGCTTGCATTGTATATGTAATAATAGTGTTTGAAAGTGGACTTCAATTATTTATAAATATATATTGTAGGGGTGCCTGGAAGGCAAAGTCGATTAAGTGTTCAACTCTTGATTTTGGCTCTGGTCATGATCTCACAGTTGTGAGATCAAGCCCCATGTCAGATTCCACTCTGAGCATGGAGCCTGATTAACATTCTCACCCTCCCTCTCTCTCTGCCGTCCCCTGCTTGCGTGAGTGCACTCTCTCAAAAACTATAAATATAAGTGTGTGTGTGTGTGTGTGTGTGTGTACATAAGTGTGTGTGTGTGTATCTATATATAATCTCTATGGAAACCATAAAAATAAAGTTTCAATATAAGTATAATTGAGAGGCTAAGTCAGGAGAGAAAATGGAATCATATAAAATGCTCAATTAATACCACAGAAGGCAGAAAAAGTACAATACAAAAAATAAAACTAAAAAACAAAGGCAATGATTACACAGTAGTTCAACTATATCAACAATCACACTGAATATCAGTGATCTAAATAGAGCAATTGAAAGATGGAGTCTGTCAGAGTATAATAATAATAAAAAAAGACCCAAATACATATTGTTTACAAGAAACCCAATTTAAATATAAAGACACCAACAGATTAAAATTAAAAGTGTGGAGGAAAGTATACCATGCTAACACTAATCAATAGAAAGCTGGATTAACTATGTTAATTTTAGACAAAGCTGACTTCCAAGCAAGGGAAATTATTTGGGATAAAGAGGGGCACTATGTAACGATAAAGAGGTCAACTCTCCAAGAAGACATAACAATCCTTAATGTATATGCATCTAACAACAGGGCATGAAAATATGAGAGGCAAAAACTAAAAGAACTGCAAGCAGGGGCGCCTGGTTGGCTCAGTTGATTGAGCATCTGACTTTGGCTCAGATCATGATCTCATGGTTTATGAGTTCAAGCCCCACATTGGGCTCTGTGCTGATAACTTGGATCCCAGAGCCTGCTTCTGCTTCTGTGTGTCCCTCTCTCTTTGCCCCTCTCCTGCTTGTGCTCTAGCTCTCTCTCAAAAATAAATAAACATTAAAAAAAATTAAGAAATGCAAGCATAGACAAATCCATTAATTACTATTGGAGACTTCAACACTACTTTATCAGTAATTGACAGAGCCAACAAACAAATAATCAGTAAGAACATAGTTGAACTGAACAGCACTACCAAACAATTGAGATTTACATAATATTTCATCCAACAATAGCATGATACACATTATTCTCAAACTCACAAGGAATATTCACCATAATATACTACATTTTGAGCCATATAATACACGTTAACAAATAAAAAAAATGGAAATTATACAAACTATGCTCTCAAGCTGCAATGGAATTAAACTGTAAATAAATGATAGCTGAAAAATAAAAAAAAATATGTGGAGATTAAACGAAAACCTCTAAGTAACACATAAGGCAAGAAAAAGTCTCATGAAAAATTTTAAAATATTTTGAACTAGGGGCACCTGGGTGGCTCAGTTGGTTAAGCATCTGACTCTTGATTTTGGCTCAGGTCATGATCTGACAGTTCATAAGATACAGCCTCATGTTGGGCTCCGTGCTGACAGTGTGGAGCCTGCTTGGTATTCTCTCTCCCCCTCTCTCTGCCTCTACTCCTCTCTCTCTCTCTCTCTCTCTCTCTCTCTCTCTCAAAATAAGTAAATAAAATTAAAAATAAAATAAAATATTTTGAACTAAATTAAAATGAAAATACAATTTACCAAAACATTGTAGGATATAGCAAAGTAGTGCTCAGAAAGAAATTTATAACCCTAAATGTATATATTTAAAAAAAAGAAAGATTGAAATTCAATCATCTAAGCTTTCCTTTAGAAAACAAGGAAAAGAACAAGATTCACTAGAGTTAAAAAAGAAAATCAATGAAATTCAAAAAAGAACTCAACAGATAAATCAAAAAAGCCAAAATCATATTCATTGAAAAGATTAAGAAAATGTATTAATTTCTGGCCAACTTAATGAGGAAAAAAGGAGAGAAGACACAAATTAGTAATGTCAGAAATGAAAGAACCACCATAATAATCCCATGCATGTTAGAAAGATAATAAAGAATTATTACGAACAATGCTATGCCCACAAATTTGATGACCTAAATGAAATGGACCAATTCCTTGAAATACACAATTTGCCAAAACTCACGCAGAGAGAAACAGATAATGTAAATAGGCCTATGTCTATTAAAGAAATTGAATTAATAAATAATAAACTTCCAGGGTGCCTGGCTGGCTCAGTCGAAGTGTGAGGAACTCTTGATCTTGTAGTCATGGGTTTGAGACCCATGTTGGGTGTAGAGATTACTAAAAACAATAAACACTAAAAATAATAACAATAATAAAAATAATAAACTTCCAAAGGTAAAAGTACAAGACTGAGATGGATATATTGGTGAATTCTAACAGACATTTAATAAAGAAATTATGTGGGGGTGCCTGGGTGGCCCAGTCCATCAGGCATCCAACTCTTTTTTTTTTTTTTTAAATTTTTTTTTTCAACGTTTATTTATTTTTGGGACAGAGAGAGACAGAGCATGAACGAGGGAGGGGCAGAGAGAGAGGGAGACACAGAATTGGAAACAGGCTCCAGGCTCTGAGCCATCAGCCCAGAGCCTGACGCGGGGCTCGAACTCACGGACCGCGAAATCATGACCTGGCTGAAGTCGGACGCCCAACCGACTGCGCCACCCAGGCGCCCCCAGGCATCCAACTCTTGATTTCAGTTCAGGTCATGATCTAACCAGTTTGTGGGTTCAAGCCCTGCAATGACAGCGCAGAGCATGATTGGGATTCTCTCTCTTCCACTCTCTCTCTCTCTCTCTGCCCCTCTCCCACTCGCACGTGTACTCTCTCTCTCAAAATAAATAAACTTTAAAAAACATAAATTACACAAATTTTCTGTGATCTCTTCTAAAACTTAAAGGCAAGGAAAATACTATCTAACACATTCTATGAGACCAGCAAACCTTAATACCAAAATCAGACACTGGCATTAGAAAAAAGGAAAATTACAGACCAATATCTCTCATGAACATAGATGTAAAAATCCTCAACACAATATTAACAAGTTGAAACCAACAATGTATAAAAAATAATGATAGACTACAATCAAGTGAGATTTATTCTAGGTATGCAAGGCTGGTTCAACATTTGAAAATCAATTAATGTAATCCATAACATCCATAGACTAAAGAAAAAATATATCATCATACCAATAGGTGCAGAAAAAACATTTGACAAAATCCATCACTTTTTGATAAAAACTCAACAAACTAGAAACAGAGGGGAACATCTTCAGCTTGATAAAGAACATCTACAAAAAGCCTACAGCTAACATTACACTTAATGATAAGAAAGTAGAACCTTTCCCACTGAATCAGGAACAAGACAAGGATGTTTCCTCTCACCACTCCTTTTCAACTGGAAGTCCTGGATGATGCAATGAGACAAGACAAAGGAAATAAAAGCTATACAAATTGAGAAGGAAAAAATAAAATTATCTTTGTACACAGCTTACATTATCTATGTAGATACTATCTATCTATTTATGTAGAAAATCCCAAATAATCAACAAAAATCTCCTGAGACTAATAAGCAATTATGGCAAGACTGAAGGATAAAGGCTAATCTACAAAAGTCAACCACTTTTCATATATCAATAAACATTTGGAATTTGAAAGTTAAAATATTTACATTAGCACTAAAAAATATTTAAGAACAAATATATTTAAGAACAAATATAACAAAATATGTACAACATCTGTATGAGCAAAATTATGAAATTCTAATAAAATAAATAAATAATCTAAATAAATGAGATATTATATGTACATGCATGGAAAGACTCAACATTGTCAATATGCCAATTCTTCCCACTTGACCTACAGATTCGATGCAAAGTGATTCTAACAGTTAGATGAAAAAGCAAAGGCCCAGATAGCCAACATAATATTTAAACATAACAATAAGGTCAGAGGATTGACTACCCAACTTAAGACTGACTGCAGAACTAAATTATCAAGACTGTCACCATGGCAAAAGGATAAATATATCAATAAAACAGACCAGAGAACCCAGAAATATATCCACATAAACATAGTCAACTGATCTTTGACACAGAATAAAGGGAAATTTAATAGACAGATAACAGTCTTTTAGAAAAAATGGGGCTGTAACAATTGGATATCCATATGCAAAAAAAAAGGTGGGGGGAAGAGGGGATTTAGACCAAGACCTTACACCATTCGCAAAAAATAACTCAAAATGGATTGCAGACATGAATATAAAACACAAAACTATAATACTTGTATTAGATGAGATAGAAAAAAAATCAAGGTTGCCTTGGATTTGGCAATGACTTTTCAGATATAACAGCAAAAACACAATTCGTGAAAGAAAAAAACTGTTAAGCTGGACTTCATTAAAATTAAAAACTCCTTCCCTGTGGAAGACACTGTTAGGAAAATGAAAAAAAAAACCCACAGACTAGGAGAACATTTGTATAAAACACAGACATCCAAAATATACAAAGAACCCATAAGCTCAACAATAAGAAACAAACCAATTTTAAAATGGGTGAAAGATCTGAACAGACAGATCACCAAAGAAGATCTACAAATGGCAAATAAGCATTTGAAAAAAAATTCAACATCATATATCATTAAGGAATTACAAGTTAAAACAACAATGTGAGACCGCTACACACCTATCAAAATAGCTAAAATAAAGTTCAAAACACTGACAACTCCAAATTCTGGCAAAGATGTGGAACACTGCTCTTGGAGAGAAGGCAGGGCAAACAGCCCCTCAACACACAACAAAGAAACAGCAATCTGAAGAGCTAAAGTGGCACAGAGTGGGGAGGTTATTGGCAGCTTTCACAGATTCCAACAGGCACAAAGGAACTGGCAGGTACCATATTCCTCCCCCACCACTCAGCATAAGCACAAGGCCACCTGCAGTCACCAGCACAGTACTGACACTACCTAATGTTTTACATCACACCCTGCACCACTATGCTCTGGTGAAACCACTCTTCCCAGTCATGCTTGCCTCAGTTCCAGCACAGTGAGCCTCCTCCCTCAGAATACCAGACCAAACCCCAGGGGAATTTGTCCTAAATGAAAGAACACGTAAGACCATGGCCACAGATATAAGGGAAACAGATATGATATGCCTGACAGAGAATAAAGGTAATGATCATAAAGATATTCACTGGACTTGAGAAAAGATATGATTGAGACTGTTAATACAAAAATAAGGAATAACATAGCACATATAAAGTGCTCAAAAAAGAAAAGAGAAACATGCTTGATGGAATGAACAGCTGCTGGAAGAAGCAGAGGAATGAATTATGATCGAGAAGACAGAGTAATGGAAAGTAATCAAGCTGAACAAAAGAGAGAAAACAGAATTAGACAAAATAAGAATAGACTTAGGGAATTCAGTGACTCCAGCACATGTAATAACATCCGATTACAGGAGTACCAAAAGAAGACAGAGAAAAGGGGGCAAAAAATTATTTGAAGAAATAATAGCTGAACACATCCTTAATCTGGGGAAGAAAACCAATATCCAGAACCAGGTGGGAAAGAGAAACAAAATGAACAAAAGAATATCTACACAAAGATAGGTGGTAATTAAAAAGGCAAAATACAGAAATAAAGAAAAAAATTAAAGGCATCAAGACAAAAGAAGACAGTTACATTAAATGGAAACATAAGGTGACCAGCCAATTTTTCAGCAGAAACTTTCCAGGCCAGAAAAGAGTGGCGTGATATATTCAAAGCCCTCAAAAGGAAAAATCTGCAACCAAGAATACTCTATTCAGTAAATCTATAATTCAGAATACAAAAAGAGATAAAGTTTCCCAGACAAGCAAAAAATAAAGGAGTTCATAACCACTAAAACCAGACCTGAAAGAAATATTAAAGGGGACTCTCTGAGTGGAAATGAAAATACCAAAAATGAAAGTATCAAAGTAGGAAAAACAAAAGCAGTAAACTCTAAGTCAAGGAACTCACAAAATTAAAGAATGTAAAATATGACACCATATGCCAAACACATAAGGAGAGTGGTAAAGAATAGGTTCAAACCTAAAAAACCAATGACTCAATATAGACTGCTATATGCATAAAATGTTATATACAGACTGAATGGTAACCACAAATCAAGAACCTCTAAAATACAGACTAAGAATAAAGAGAAAGAAATCCAACTATATCACAAAAAAAGCACCAAATAATGAAAGAGAGAAAGAGAAACAAGGATCAGAGAAAATATTCAGAAACACAAAACAAGTAATAAAATAACACTACATACATATGTATCAATAATTACTTTGAATGTAAACGGCAAAATACCCCAAATAAAATACACAGGGTAACAGAATGGATAAAAAACCAAGATATATATATATATATATATATATATATATATATATACACACACTGACTATAAGGGATTCATTTTAGACCTAAAGACACCTGAGGATTGAAAGTGAGGGAATGGAAAAACATCTATCTTGCAAACAAGATGTTAAAAAAAAGCCAGACTAGCAATACTTACATCAGACAAAACAGACTTTTAAAAAAGACTGTAAAATGAGACAAAGAAGGACACTATACAATAAGAATAGGGACAATCCAACAAGAAGACATAACAATTGTAGATACTTAGGCACCCAAAATAGAAGCACCTAAATACATAAAACAGTTAATTACAAACATAAAGGAACTAATTAATAGTAATATAATAATTGTAGGGGTCATTAACACCACACTTATATCAATGGAAAGATCATATAAACATGAAATCAAAATGGAACAACGGCTTTGAATGACACACTGCACCAGAAGGATTTAACAGATATATTCAGAACACTCCATCCTAAAGCAGCACAATACACATTCTTTTCAACTGCACATGGAACATTCTCCAGAAAAAAATCACATATTAGCCCATAAAACAAGCCTCAACAAATTCAAGAAGATGGAAGTCATACCATGAACATTTTCTGATCACAAGCCATAAAACTAGAAGTTAACCACAAGAAAAAAATCTGGAAAGACCACAAATACATGGATGTTAAATAACATGCTACTAAAAATGAATGGGTCAACCAGTAAATAAAGAAGAAATTAAAACGTACATGGAAACAAATGAAGATGAAAACACAATGGTCCAAAACTTTTGGGATGCAGCAAAAGCAGTTCTAAGAAGGAAATTTATAGCAATACAAGCCTAACTCAAGAAGCAAGAAAAATCTCAACCTACCTTTACACTTAAAGGAGCTAGAAAAAGAAAAACAAACAAAACCTAAAACCAGCAGAAGGAAATAATCATGATTAGAGCAGAAAGAAATGGTAGAGAAACTAAAAAAAATAGAAAATTTCAATGAAACCAGGAGCTGGTTCTTTGAAAAAAAAAATCAGTAAATTTGATAAACCTCAAGCCAGACTTCTCAAGAAAAAAGAGAAAGGACTCAAATAAATAAAATCACAAATGAGAAAGGATAAATAGCAATCAAAAGCACAGAATTACAAACAACTCTACAAAAATATCATTAAAAACTACATGGCAACAAACTGGACAGCCTAGGAAAAATGGATAAATTCCTAGAAATATGTAAACTACCAAAAATGAACCAGGAAGAAATAGAAAATTTGAACAGACCAATTACCAGCAAAAAATTGAATCAGTAATCAAAAACTCCCAGCAAACACAAGTCCAGAACCAAATGGCTTCACAGGCAAACTCTACCAAATATTTATAGAACACTTAATATCTACACTAGTTTTAGAAGTTAATGCCTACACTTCCAAAGCTACTCTAAAAAATAAGAAGAAAATTTCCAAATTAATTCTATAAAGCCAGCAATAAATACCCTAATACCAAAACAAGATAAAAATACCACAAAAAAAAAATAAAACAGAGAGAGAACTACAGACCATTATCTTTGATGAACATAAATGCAAAAATCCAGAAAAAATACTAGAAAACGAATCCAACAATACATTAAAAAATCATTCACAAAGATCAAGTGGGATTTATTTCTGGTTTGCAAGAATGGCTCACTATTTGTAAATCAACCAACAGGGTACATTATGATAGGAAAAAATAGAGAGGGAAAGGATTAGGACCTGAAGTCCCTGGGTGGAAAAAAACACATTTTCAAACAATGCTGGGAATGTCTGACCACAGCAAACCCCTCAGGCTTAAAGTTCCTCTTAAGAATGTAACAGACCCCATCTACTCCCCCTCAGATTTCCCCCAGGAATTTGACAAAAGACCTCTAAGTATGGCCATAGACCACCCATCATACTATGAAAACAAGCCAATCAGGAATGGATAACCCAGTACCTAGAGCTATCAAGCCAATAAGGGTAGAATCTGAGAAGGAACAAGGGGGAAAGGTAAGGGGAGGGCTGAACAGAACCTTACAAAACAAGGACCCTTGCCTGTAGTCCTCAGACATTCACTTTTGAATGTCCCCTCTGTAAAGAGAGTTTTCTACTATTCTTCCTTTCTGATCTAGTATTTTTTTTAAAAAACTATGCCTGCTGCTAATTTTGTGTCCACCTCTTCATTCGTTGAAGTGGCAAGACAACAAATCCCTGGTATTGAGGTAAAAAATCCTGCAGCAACATCACATCAATAAGAGAAAAGATAAGAACCAAATGATCATTTCAATACATGCAGAAAATTCATTTGACAAAGTACAACATCTATTCATTATAAAATCCTTCAACAAAGTAGGTTTAGGGAGTACATATCTTAACATAATAAAGGCCATTTATGAAACACCCACAGCTAATTCCATCCTCAATGGGGGAAAACTGAGAGCTGTTCCACTAAGGTCAGGAACAAGACAAGGATGTCCACACTCACCACTGTTATTCAACATAGTACTGGAAATCCTAGCCACAGGAGACAACAAAAAGGAATAAAGGGCTTCCAAATCAATAGGAAGCAGTAAAACTTTCAATAATTACAGATAACAGAATACTATATTCACAAAAACCTAAAGACTCCACCAAAAAACTACCAGAACTAATAAATGAATTCAGTAAATTCACAGGATACAAAAATCAATGTACAGAAATCTATTGCATTCCTATATACCAATAATGAAGCAGCAGAAAGAGAAATTAAGGAAACAATCACATTTCAAATTTCTTTGATATTGGCTGTTGCAACTTTTTTCTACATAGTTCCCCTGGGGCAAGGCAAACAAAAGTAAAAATAAACCATTGGGACTCCATCAAGATAAATAGCTTCTGCACAGCAAAGGAAACAATGAAAACTGAAAGGCAACCTACAGAATGGGAGAAAATATCTGTAAATGACATATCTGATAAAGGATTAGTATCCAAAATCTATAAAAAGCTTATAAATCTCAACACCCCAAAAACACAAATAATCCAGTTAAAAAAATGAGAATACATAAACATATTTTTCCAAAGAAGACACAGAGATGGCAACAGAAACACAAAAAGATGCTCTTTATCACTTACCATCAGGGAAATGCAAATCAAAACCACAATGAGATAATACCTCGCTCCTGTCAGAATGGCAAAAATAAAAACCACGAGAAACAAGAGGCATTGGCGAATATGTGGAGAAAAATGAACCCTTATGCACCGTTTGTGGGAATGCAAACTGGAGCAGCTAGTCTGGAAAACAGTATGGACGTTCCTCAAAAAATTAAAACTAGAAATACCTTATGATCCAGCAATTGCACTACTAGGCATTTACCCTAAGAAAACAAAAATAGTAATCCAAAGAGATGCATGCACCCCAATGTTTAAAGCAGCATTATTTACAATAGCCAAGTTATGGTGTTACAGAACCAGGCTGGATCGCTGGCGGAAAAACCAAGCGGCACTTGGAGATCTTGGTGGATCAGTTTTACTTTACATCGGAGGGCTCAGAGGAGATCCTTCTCCAGAGATCTGAGACCCAAGCACAGGCATGGTGGACAATTTATCGTCTGTTACTTCCGCATTCCGCATTAGCAGTAATTTGGCACACATGGCAAGCAGGGCAGGAAGAAGAACCTGGAAGAGGAGTCTCTAAGCTAGGAACTAGAGCTTATGTTAGTACCATAGGCCATCTTATGGTGCATAAATTTACTCATTTTCCCAACATTCCCCCCTCTGATGCCTTTTCTAAAAATCTTTTTTAGTAGGCATCACCCTTTAGCTCTAGGGGTTGGTACCCTCGGAGGGCTAAGATGCATGTTGCAGTTTCCAGGTAATGTTGAGGGACCTGGTCAGGGTTTGTATAATGTCCACCACAAATGCAGGTCTGTTGTCACTGTGTATGGTTAAGGGCAGACCAAAATGAATGCACGATTTCCCGTAGAAGAGCTTTGGCCACCTCATAACTTCGTTCCATCCTGGTCAGGAAGGCTTCAACCCATCCTGAATATGTTCCGATTATTACAAGGAGGTACCTGAATCCTTTGCTTGGTTGTGTATCTGTGAAGTCCACCTCCAAGTCTTCTAAAGGGGTGGCCCCCATCCTTTGAATAAGCCAGATCTCCTGGGTTTATATGGGATGGGTCTCTAGTAACTGTCAGATCAGGTTTAGGGAGGATATGGTTTGCATATTTAGAGATTTATGAATTAACCAGGCCTCAAGTGAATAATAAAGCATGAAAATATTTATCTATTGATAGGTCTACAGTGAGAAAAGTCTTTGCATACTATTGGTGGGGGAATCCATCCCATTTCCCAGTTGTTTAAATAATCATATGCCCATGGGTCTTATTGTTATCCCCACAGAATAACAAGCACAGCAGATTGTCTATACATGAAATACTGTGACATTTTTTCTGAAGTTTACCTCAAGTTGTCTAGTTTAGGCAAACAACAAACATTTAAAGACAATACAAACTAGAATTTAACATCCATAATGGTGCGTTGTTGAAACAGTTTTTCTCTCTAAAAACCCCCATTTCCAGAGATAGCTAAATTAAGACCAATCTTAACAAACCTGGCCTAATGGTTTACATAAGCTCAGCAAGAATAGCGATTGATCATGAGGATCTTTTAAAGTTTGCTTTGTTGGAACCTTTTATAAGGAATATCCAGGTTGAACTTTCAGTAGCCTCTCCAGGCCAGAAGCCAAGCTAAATACTTGCCATCAGAAAGGCCTGCAATACCTATAGAATTGGGCAAATTCCTCTTCATGAGGTCCTCAAGATATCCTGAGTTCCTGCACTTGCCAGGAAGTGACCTTCTTTACTCACCTGGTGAGGCTGCTGGGAACTCTGTAAGCAAGGTATCAGACCAACATTTCCAAGGGGCTTTATGGCTCCATGTTTCATAAAGTCAACCTTAGTTCCTTAAAGCTGTCTGGTTATATGTGAGTTTATGCATGCCACTCTCAAATATGACATTCTAGTCAAAGCCTTGGTAAAATAACCAGTATTTCCAATGATGACCTGTTACAAGATGAACAGATGCTTATCAAACTTATGCAAACAATTGTAATTGCCATGAAAGAAAGAATACTCACTAAGAGGTTTTGAATTTCAGATGGTTTAGGTAGGGAGAAAAGATAAATGCTTCAGTTTACAAATGAATACTTCATGACATTTCTGTATATCATAGATATCTTAAGAGAAATCTTCCTTAATCTGAAAGAGCAAACATTAAAGAACCAGCAATATTTACAAGACTCACAAAAGTATAATCTTCCTCAGTTCATTTAGTCCCATGTTCCTAATTCTTGTTCAGTTTGAATGCAACTTTTCAGTCCTGGTAATTCTTACCCATTTTAGCATTAATCTTAACGATGTCAAACACCTGTATTTGTCCCAAAAGTCCTTTTTATAAATCTCCTTGAAGAAGAAACACATTTTGTAAGAGAAAAAGAACAATTATAAATGACAAAATCTCAGAAATGGACATTGTTAAAGATCTGATGACAGTTCATTATGATGCAATTGACAAAGAAATTCAGTTATTTCTGACACATAACACGTCAAGTAATCAGAATATTAAGTGATGACCTTATACCAAAACACTAAAACTTTAGGAATTGCATATCTATTTTGGCAGTTACAACATTTACCTGTGCAATGCAACCTAAGGTTTACCATGGTACGACTGTGCTCTTCCAAGTAACTTAGCATCCCAAATAAAAGGGCCTAATTGGTCAAAAAGACTTCACTTACCATTCAAATCCTGGGAAGTTTGTTAAAACTTTAGGAAGTTATAAGTACATCCTAAATAGGATTACAGATCATTACAAATGTTAAAATCTTATTCAACCAAGGTGGCAATAAAAGATCCTAAAGGTGAATGTATAGCATTACATAGTTGTTAGCAAAACCTAGCTCCTTTAACATTGAGAAGTTTTAACTAAGCAATCAAAGACCTGATAAAGATGAAACTTAAAGCTTTGGTTTTGCTGGCAGACAAAAGAGAAAAAAAACCTTTGTTTACACTGTCTTATCAAAAGCGATCAACAGTCCAATAAAATGTTCTTTTGAACAGAGAGAAAAGCAGAATTTCAATCTTATACCAGTGTATTTTAAATTTCCATTCATCTCAACCTTAGTCTATCCTTAGCACACATAAAATTCCTTTCCAAAGATTTCCCTTAATGAACCTTCTACAACTTTCCTTTGCCTTTAAGCTTTGTCCCAAAGCCATTTCTCTCCAAACAACCAGTCTCATTTAGGACAAAATTACTTTCTTTTACCCTCAACAAATATGTATTTCAATTACATATATTTTTTTTCTTTTTTTTTTACTTATATCTTTCTTACATACCTCCTACTTTCCTACATACAGGGTTGCTTTCCTTATTTCCAGTCTTAAGTACACTTAGCAGAATTTTAACTCTTAGGAAACCTTAGTCTCCTATTGAGGACTTAGTAACCAACTGAGAGGTGTTTACACCAGAATTTTTTTAGATGGTAAATTCATGAACCAATTAAGCACAAAGCATGTTTTCCAATAGGTCCAAATAGCCTTACTTTCTCTGCAATAAGAAGTTAAAAACACAAACCTATGTTCAGTAATCAAAGCTTTAGCACTCCATCCCATTTGGAAAAGACCTAGATGTCCAATGAATTTAATCTTATTTATCATGCAATCAAAACTTTAAAGTTTCAGGTTACCAAAGATCTTGAAAGCTATCTTAAGAATTACCCATGAAAACTCTGAGACAGATAAAATTAACTACCATTTTAAGTCATCTTTTTGCTAACAAACTGCAACAGAGATAACATGAGCTTATTTGACCTTTGGTCAACTTTGGTAGAGTGCTGATAACTTTAGAGACAGGTCCAACAAACATAAATAGTTTAAACACTGAATATGTTTCATCTGTATCCGCTTAAAATCAATTTTTCTCCATTGTCAGTTTTCACCTAGGACACCAGTGGGGGTATCTGAAGTGGGTGGCCCAAGGGGGTGCTCTTCACCCCTTGACCTTGAGGGTGGGGGGGAAGGAGCCAATGGTGCCTGAGGCACTGAGGATGGTATAGGAACCAGTTATATAGACCATACCCAAGTTGGTGCAGAAACAGGAGGGGGAAAGGAAGACAGAAGAGGCAAGGTGCCAGCAGAAGGCAGAGAAGGAAAACTGGATTCAAAACCAGCTCAGACAGAGGAGCAGGTGCCATGTTTTTACCACCAAAGTGGAAATATGGAGTCCATATCAGGACAGAGAAGAAGGGGATTTCCTCAAAACAAATGGAGTTTCAGCAACTGCTTGGGAATATTCCTTAAAGTCCCTGTCCTGCGGTAGACTAAACACAGTTGGCTCCAATTATAGCTGTTAACCCAGGAAATGAATGAGGGAGAAGCCCTCACATCTATTAGGCAGAGGAACAGAGAGAGAAACAGCATCCCCCTCAGTCTGATTCTATCTCAGCCAGACTATTAAGGTCCCCTTCTCAAGGTTCCTCCCAATATTGGCTGGGTTTCTGGGACTTTCCCTGGTTGTGACATTTATCCCCTTAATGTCCTTTCTTTTTGCAGTAGGCTCAATGACCCCTTGCTAAGGAGGTTCTGGGCCTCCCCCCTTTTGGCAGCTGCACCTCCCCCATCCTTTTGTCATGGCTCTCTTGTGCCTTGGGATCAAAGGAGGTGTAAGCCTTGCATAGCCTCTCATAATAATCCCCCAGGGATTCCTCTTGCTGTTGGGCATATTCATGGGCTTCTTAGCCCCTGCTTGGACCCCCCAAAGGAGAGCCTCTTGGTACCAGCAGGTGTGGACCTGCATCTGGAGAGTGCCTGCACCTGACCGAAGGCACAACCTGGCCACTGGTCCAGGGGACAGAGGATCTGCCGAGTCTGGAGGTGGTGAGGAGACCGAAGGTGGCAGAGTATCAGGAACTGGGGGGTTCATATGGTGGGGGCAAGATTGGTTCTTCCTCCAGGTCAACGGCGAGAATTTGTGGAGGTCAGGACTTCTGTTGGCCTTTCTTGGGCTGCTTTGTTGAGGCGACTAAGACCCTAGCCTGTCCCTGTTTGTTGCAGGTAAATCATGCCCAAGGGGGAAGGGTTTGGGCAATCTCTAACCAGGAGTCAATATATGGGAACTTATAGGGGTGACCTGGGTCTCTGGTGACAACACGCCAGACACAGCAGACCACTGGGACATCTAAGGTTCCCTCCGAGGGCCATCCTACACCAAAAGTGGTCCATTCTAACTCACATAGGGTCCTTAACTTGCCAGGGGATATCTTAATTCCATAGTCTCCCAAAAACCCCTTCTTTGCTCTGTCCCGACTCCATAATGTTCCCGTGAGACAGAGTCACAAAGACAGAGGGGTAGGGGCGCCAACTCTAATGATGAGACCAGTCAGATGCCCGTCTGGCCATGTCCTGAAGGAACTCAGGTGATGCTTAGCCATAGCAGTCTCAGCTTTATGACTTACAATTGGAAACTATTCTGATGCCGCCACAGACCATAGGCCATTCAACACAGAATCACAGATGGGCCCATTCAGACTCCGTGGGCTTTTGGGAAACTTAAGGGTGCCTGCCCGTGGAGCCACAGAATGGAACTTGGCAGATGCACCAGACTAAGTCGCACATTCCAACTCATACACACAAGAGGTTATTACATTCCCTCCACAGAATTTCTACCTGTGAGACCTCTGAGGTCTCTGGGGAGTTATCAGGTCCCCCTTCCACAGTTATGGGTTGGCTGAACTGAATTGGGGCCCCATACCTGTGAGACCTCTGAAGTCTCCAGGGAGTAATCAGGTCCCCCTTCCACTCTTGCAAGTGGGCCTGACTAGATTGGGGCCCTGGCCTTATCAGATCTGACGTTGGGTCCAGGTCCTCATCTGCCAAGTCCCCTTGAGTCTGTCAGGAATGGCAGAGCGGGGCTGGCCTGAGACAACCAAGTGGGAGACTGCCAAAAATCAGGCAGAGCATGCCTTCTCCATAGCGATTCCTTGTCCCGACACTGCCTCACCATTCTGCCAACCAGTGGCAACAATGGGCCAGCAGATTTGGGTTTCCCAGTCAGGGAACCAAATATGTTACAGAACCAGGCTGGATCACTGGCGGAAAAACCAAGCAGCACTCGGAGATCTTGGTGAATTGGAGTTTTATTTTACATTGGTGGGCTCAGAGGAGATCCTTCTCCAGAGATCTGAGTCCTGAGCACAAGCATGGTGGACAATTTATCATCTGTTACTTCCACATTCCACATTAGTAGTAATTTGGCATGCATGGCAAGCGGGACAGAAAGAAGAACCCGGAAGAGGGGTCTCTAAGCTAGGAACTAGAGCTTATGTTAATCCAGGTGGCCATGTTATGGTACATAAATTTACTTATTTTCCCAACAATGGAACCAGCCCAAATGTCCATCTATTGATGAATGGATAAAGAAGATGCGATACATGGACTTCAAGCTGTATTACAAAGCTGTAATCATCAAAACAGTATGGTGCCGGCACAAAAACAGGAAATGGACCCACAAACATATGGCCAATTAATCTTTGACAAAGCAGGAAAGAATATCCAATGGAATAAAGACAGTCTCTTCAGCAAGTGGTGCTAGGAAAACTGGACAACGACATGCAGAAAAATGAACCTGGACCACTCTTACACCATACACAAAAATAAACTCAAAATGGATGAAAGACCTAACCGTAAGACAGGAAGCCATCAAGATCCTCGAGGAGAAAGCAGGAAAAACCTCTTTGATTTTGGCCACAACAACTTCTTACTCAACACATCTCCAGAGGCAAGGGAAACAAAAGCAAAAATGAACAATCGGGCCCTCATCAAAATAAAATGCTTCTGCACGGCAAAGGAAACAATCAGCAAAACTAAAAGGCAACTGACGAAATGGGAGAAGATACTTGCAAGTGACATGTCAGATAAAGGGTTAGTATCCAAAATCTATAAACAACTTATCAAAATCAACACCCAAAAAATAAATAATCCAGTGAATGGGCAAAAGACATGAATAGACACTTCTCCAAAGAAGACATCCAGATGGCCAACCGACACATGAAAAAATGCTCAACATCACTCATCATCAGGGAAATACAAATCAAAACCACAATGAGATACCACCTCACACCTGTCAGAATGGCTAAAATTAACAACTCACACAACAACAGATGTTAACGAGGATGCGAAGAAAAAGAATCTCTTTTGCACTGCTGTTGGGAATGCAAACTGGTGCAGCCACTCAGGAAAACAGTATGGAATTTCCTCAAAAAAGTGAAAATAGAACTACCCTACGACCCAGCAATTGCACTACTAGGTATTTATCCAAGGGATACAGGTGTGCTGTTTTGAAGGGACACATGCACCCCAATGTTTATAGCAGCACTATCGACAATAGCCAAAGTATGGAAAGAGTCCAAATGTCCATCGATGGATGAATGGATACAAAAGATGTGGCATATATATATATATATATATATATATGTATTTGTATATATATATATACACACACACACACACACACACACACACACACACATACACACGCAATGGAGTATTAGTTGGCAATCAAGAAGAATGAAATCTTGCCATCTGCAACTACATGGATGGAACTAGCGGGTATTATGCTAAGCGAAATTAGTCAGAGAAAGACAAATATCATGTGACTTCATTCATTTGAGGACTTTAAGACACAGAAAATATGAACATAAGGGAAGAGAAGCAAAAATAATATAAAAATGGGAGGGGAAAAAACATAAGAGACTCTTAAATATGGAGAACAAACAGAGGGTTACAAGAGGGGTTGTGGAAGGGGGAATGGGCTAAATGTTATCATAAGGGGCATTAAGGAATCTACCCCTGAAATCATCATTGCACTATATGCTAACTAACTTGGATGTAAATTTAAAAAAGAAAAGAAAAAAAAAGTAAAGGAAAAAATAGGGCAACCCAGAGTTCCCTTTCTTTCAGTCTTTCCTTAATCATTAGAAAACTGGAGAGCGTTGATGGAATATATGTGCATATTAAGAAGCAAAATAAAAAGTTGAGTTAGTTTTAAAAAAAAGAAGGTGTGATACATACACACACACAAACACAAACACACACACACACACACACACACACACACACAATGGAATATTATTCAACCTTAAAAAAGAATGAAGTTTTGCCATTTGAAAAGATATTGATGGAGCTAGAGAGTAATATGCTATGCAAAATAAGTCAGAGAAAGACAAATACTCATGTGGAATTTAAGAAACAAAACAAATGAGCAAAGGGGAATAAAAAGAGAGAGAGAGAAACCAACAAACAGACTTTTAACTATAGAGAGAAAATTGATGGTTATCCAAGGGGAGAATGGAGGGGAGATGGGTGAAATACGTGATTGGGATTAAGGAGGACACTTGTGATGAGCACTGGGTGATGTATGGAATTGCTGAATCACTATATTGTACAGCTGTAACTAATATAACACATATATTAACTGAAATTAAAATAATATTTTTACAAAGCATAGTCAGAAACTAACATTAGCAAAATGGCAGAGTAGGCAGATCTAAGCTCTTGCCCCACTCCCTCATCCAGGAACATCACAAAGCAAGCAGAAAATGTCAGAACCAATTTCATCCAAACTCTGGAAAATAGTCAAAAGTTTACACCAACCAAACAAATGCTAAATCAAAAATAAGGCAACCTCACAACAGTAGGAAAGTTTTGTGGGATTTTTAACTGCCCTCTTCCCCACCCCATCTTTGATGCAGTAGCATTTGCAGTCTTAAACCGGTGGCAGCCTGTGCTCCTAGTGTGTAATCCTAGCCCCTGATTCTAGAAGGTGCAGATCAGATTTTATTCACAAATCACCATGTATACCTGTTTGAACATGTCTGGGGGATACTTGAAAGACTGAAGTCAGCTGCTTGTATTTGTTTCACTTAACTCAAAACTCAAAACTCAAGAAAGTGGTGAGCAATTCCTGAAAATACTGCAAGCTGAACTAACAATGTTCTGATGCCTAAGGCAGGATTGTATGTTGAAACATAATACACTGCCTAAGGCATGAGAGTAACCTGAGGGGGGTTCCTTGCAAAATTAGAATATTCAAAAGCAAATGTGTATATGGGACATTAAATTAAACCACATTCATGCCCAGGGCAATATGCATATTCAGAAAAAATCTGAGAAGACTCTAGTCTTTCACCTTGGGCCAATTGCTAGTAAGCCCAAGCCTGGCTAATTGTTCAAGGATGGCCTAAGCACAAGTCCAATCAAGAAAGATTGGGAGAGGTGTTTGTTTATTTGTTTTTAGCTTTGGCATTCAAGATCTGTGTCAAAATCCTAGTTGTACACAAGCTAAGGGACAGAGACATCAGTGACCCCACAGTAAAAGGACAAAGGATTTAGTCTTTGCCAAAATAGCTTTTTTTTTTTTAATTTTTTTTCAACGTTTATTTATTTTTGGGACAGAGAGAGACAGAGCATGAACGGGGGAGGGGCAGAGAGAGAGGAAGACACAGAATCGGAAACAGGCTCCAGGCTCTGAGCCATCAGCCCAGAGCCTGACGCGGGGCTCGAACTCACGGACCGCGAGATCGTGACCTGGCTGAAGTCGGACGCTTAACCAACTGTGCCACCCAGGCACCCCCAAAATAGCTTTAAAAAAAAACGAGAGAAGAAAATCCTGTGGTAGAAGATCTAATTTCCAGAGTTACCACCTTATAATATTCAAATGTTCACTTTTCAACAACAAAATCACAATGTATATGAGAAACAGGAAACTATTGTCCAAAGGAACAAAATAAATTGTCAGAAACTGTCCCTAAGGGTGTCTACATATTAGATTTAACAAAGACCTAAAAACAATAACTTTATTAAATATGCTGAAAGAGCTAAAGGAAAACACAGAGAACTAAAAACATCAGGAATATGATATACAAACAAAATGAGAATATCATTAAAGATATCAAAATTAAAGACTGAATAGAGTCTAAGAGACCTAGGGGACACTATCAAGTGGACAAGAATATACACTATAGGACTTCTAGAAAGTGAACAGAGAATAAGGGGCAGAAAGAATATTTAAAGAAATAGTACCAAAAAACATGCCAAATTTGATGAAAGATAAAAATCTATACATCCAAGAAGCTGAACAAACTTCAAGGAGGACAAACTCAGGGGCTCACACTGAGACACCTTGTAATTAAACTTCCAAAAGCCAAAGATAAAGGGAAGACCTTGAAAGCAGCAAGAGAGAAGTGACTTGTCATGTAAAAGGGATCCTCATTTATAATTAATAGCCAATTTACCTTCAGAAAACATTGAGGCCAGAAGACAGTGAGAGGACACAAAGTGTTAAAACAAAAAGAAAACCAAAACCAAGAATTCTACATTTGGCAAAACTATCCTTCAAAATGAAGGAGAAAATAAGACATTCCTCGGTAAAGAAAAACTGAGGGAGTTCATTACCAGTACACTTCCCCTACAAGGCATGCTAAGTGGACTCCTTAGGTTGAAATAAAAGGACACTAGAAAGTAACTCAAAATCATATGAAGATACAAAGATCTCCTGTAAAGGTAACTATATATGCAAATATAAAAGCTAACATTATTTTATTTTTGGCTTGTAACCCAACTTTTTAATTTCCTACATGATTTAAAAGACAAATGCATACAAAGAATTACATATCTATGTTCTTAGACACATGGTGTATACAGATGTAATTGTGACAATCCACAGGTGAGAGACAGAGCTATAAAGAAGCCGAGGTTTGTATGCTATTGGAACTAAGTTTGTATCAATTCAAACTTGTTTGCTATAAATTAAGGATGTTAAACATAATCCCCAAGATATCCACAAATAAAATATTTCTAAAATATACGTAGAAGGAAATGAGATGGGAATAAAAATGGTCACTACAAAAAACTCAACTAAACACAAAAGAAAGCAGTAATAGGAAATGAAAGAGAAAAAAGTACAGGACAAACAGAAAACAGAAAAATGGCAGAAGTAAGTCCTTACCTATCAATAATTACTTTAAACGTAAATAGATTAAACACTCCAATAAAAAGGCAGAATCCATAGAATGGATCCATATAATTAAATAATCCCATAGATTTTTAACCCATAGATTTTTATCCATAGAATGGATTAAAAAACAGGATCCAACTAAATGCTATCTACAATAGACTCACTTTAGATCCAAAAACAGAAATACATCTGTCACGGAACCAGGCTGGAACGCTGGCAGAAAAACCAAGCAGCACTCGGAGATCTTGGTGGATTGGAGATTTTTTTAAATTTTTTAAACTTTTATTTATTTTTTATTAAAAAAATTTTTGTTTAATGTTTATTAATCTTTGAGACAGAGAGAGACAGCATGAACGGGGGAGGATCAGAGAGAGAGGGACACAGAATCTGAAAGAGGCTCCAGGCTCTGAGCTGTCTGCACAGAGCCCGACGAGGGGCTCAAACTCACAAACCACAAGATCATGACCTGAGCTGAAGTTGGACACCTAACTGACTGAGCCACCCAGGTGCCTCTCGGAGATTTATTTAACACCGGTGGGCTCAGAGGAGACTTTCTCCAAAGGTTTGAGTGCCCAATGCAAGTGGGGAGGGTAATTTATAGTCATCAATTTCCGTATCTGTGGGGGTTTTTGCGCGCACAGCAAACAAAGGAAGAAGAACCTAGAGGAGGGGTCTCTAAGCTAGAGACCAGAGTCAGTTTTAGCCCTATCGGCCATCTTTGGCGTAATCACTTCTCCGACATTGCCCCCTTTGATGCCTTTTAAAAAAACTTTTAGTAGGCATCACCTTTCAGTTTGATAGGTTGGTATTCTAGGAAGGCTAAGGTACATGCAGTAGTTTGGGGAGCAACAGTGTTTTCAATAAAACATACCACGGCATTCAGTATAAAGAAGCCGATGGATAAAAGTAAAATTATGAAGAGGAGGAGCCCTGCCAGGGCAGGAAGCCAGGATGCCCAATCTGTGTGATCCCATCCTTTCCATTGATTGATACTTTCCTGTTGTCTACGTTGAATTCTTTCCTTGAGTTCCTTAACCTTAGTTGTAACTATTCCTGACTGGTTCCGGTTTCCCCAGAAAGATGCAAGTCCCTCCTTTTTCTGAAGTGAGGAGGTCAAGGGCTCGCCTATTTTGGAGGGTCACTGCCACCAGAGAGTTTATTTGGCTTTGTAAGATTACCAGAGAATCTGCCACCTGTTCCATGTCTTCATTTATCTCTTGAGATAGTCTATGGTATAGTCCTATGGATGAACCTATGCCCCCTATTGCAGTTCCTATTCCTGTCGCAATTCCTGCTCCTATCAGAACGGGTAGCAGGACTGCCTGTTTAGCCCAGGACTTGGGGCTAAAGCTGTTAGGAGCTGATTTTCAGTGTATACAGATATCTCAGGGATTAGGAAGACAGAATAACATATCTGAGTCCAGTTGGCCTCTAAGCATCAGTAGGCCAAATTAGAACACAGATAGAACAACCCAGGGGTTGAACACAGGGTTGCATTCCTCTTTAAGGTTATATTTCTTCCGCATAAAGAGGTGCTGTTCATACCTTCAGGGACTGTACAGATTAAATTGTCGGCATTTGTGAGACGGACCCCAGTGGCCAGGGGTCCAATTAAGACAGAGGTGTTAGTTTTGAGATTTTCAGGAGCCTCCCAGGTCAAAGGGATGGGAGTGGCTAAGTAAGCCCTACATCTGAGGGGCAAGCACATCCAGCAGGTTTGGGTGTGATTGTCTATTTTATGGAGGACTCGTAGAGTAGTGTTGGCCCAATGCTGGAGTGGGGAATTGGTAAGCATCCGATTGAGGGCTGAAAGGTTCAAACCTTGGCAGGCTGCAGGGGGAGTGGTCGCCTTTATGACTTGTATTACCCTATCCTGGGTATCCTTTATAACTTTTTGAAGGACCCTGTCTTGCACCACTCCCCCATCTGAGATCTCCCATTGAGGAAGGTAAGTGTAACAAGCTCGTTTCCCTCTCTGGAGGCTCTCGTTGTGACATGGGTTCCTGACATTTTGGGTTATCTCTATGGTCCAATACTTAGTCCTTGGGGCACTGGGTGACTCACAGAGAGTGGGTGTTTTTCCCTTGTAGCAATCTTTGTGGAGGGAGGTGAAGGCGCTGAACGCCCTTGACCCTCTTATTGTCATATAACAATCCTAGGGGCAAGGTGGGTAAGCGGCAGTTGTGAGGGTAAGAGAGGTTATCATACTATATAGGCAATACTTAACAATCCTCCCATCCATAGGCGGTATGTGAAACCCAGCATGCATTTTTTGTCCCATGTCCAGCTTGTTGGTGCAGTCTCTATCAGCCCAACAGTAAGAAATAAGATCAGGGCTATGACACCAGTAAGGAGCAAGGGCTGGCAGAGTTGCATCCAAACCCCTGGGCTAGGTTCATGCGTTGATTCCTTGAGCTTCTGCCGTGTGCAAGCCAGCCAGTTTCTGGGGTGGGTCTGGAGCAGGGCTGGAGGTCTCAGGGACCAGTTTCCCTTTTGAGGGTCAGTTTAAGCAGGTTGACTGGATCTGGATCACTTTGCCAGGTTGTGGGTTCTTCTGAGCTGGCCTTCTTAACTCTGGAGTGATGGACCCATGGGGTAATACCTGAAACTTTAAGAGCTATAGGAATTGTTAGAATAACAGTATGAGGCCCAGTCCACCGTGGTTTAAGAGGTTCCCTCTTCCAAACTTTGACCCACACAGAGTCTCCTGGTTGAAAGGGGTGAACGGGGGTCCCTAAGGAAATTGGGGCCCTCTCTATGGTATATCTCTGTAACTTATTTAGGACTACCCCCAAGGTCTGGAGCTGTTCTCTTATTCCCTTGTCTCCAATCTGGTGTATGTCTCCTGGGAGTTTTCCTAAACATGAGGGGGTCGCCCATATAATACCTCAAAAGGGGAGAATCCCAATGCCCCACACATGCATCAGGTACGCAGGAGGGCCAGTGGTAGTAAATCTGGCCATGGAGGTTAGTCTCTTGGTGGAACTTAGCCAGGGTTTCCCTGAGGGTGCGATTTATCTGCTCTACTTTCCCTGAGCTCTGGGGTAGGTAAGCAGTGTGTAGTTTCCAGGTAATGTTGAGGGACCTGGTCAGGGTTTGTACAATGTCTGCCACAAATGCAGGTCCGTTATCACTGTGTATGGTTAAGGATAGACCAAACCGAGGCACAATCTCCCATAGAAGGGCTTTGGCCACCTCGCAACTTCATTCCGTTCTGGTCGGGAATGCTTCTACCCATCCTGAATATGTGCAGATTATTACAAGAAGGTACCTGAATCCTTTATTTGGTTGTATGTTGGTAAAGTCCACCTCTGTCTTCGAAAGGGGCGGCCCCCATCCTTTGTGTGCCAGGCGGGGGCCGTGAGGCAGACCAAGCATTATTTTTGGCACACGTTACACATTGTTCACTGACAGCTCAGCATAATGCCAGCAGCTGGCTGATACAGTAGTTCTTTTTGAGGAGGGCCTCTAGTGCAGTTTTCCCTAAGTGTGTGAGTTGATATTCCTTCACTGGCTGCTTTCCCATAGACAAGGGGACAAAGATGTGTCCATTTGGCATGACCCATCAACCCTCTTTGCTTAGTCTGCCCCCTTCTGTCGAGGCCCAACTTCTTTCTTCCTTTGTGTACAGGGGCGGGGAGGCTTCCCTCTGGGACGCAAGAGTCACAGTGTAGGTAGGAGCTTCACCTGGGTCACCACAGGCTGCCGCTCTGGGTGTTCTGTTGGCCAGGCGATTTCCTTGAGTTATGGGGTCGTCTCCTTTCTGATGTCCTTTACAGTGTAGAATAGCGACCTTGTCTGGCAGCCATATGGCCTCAAGAAGCTTTAGTATTCTTTCCTTGTTTTTGATAGTTTTACCTGCAGCAGTAAGGAGGCCTCTTTCCTTATAGATGGCCCTGTGTACATGCACAGTAGCAAAGGCATACTGGGAATCAGTGTAAAGTTAACTCATTTACCCTTGCTAAGGATGAGGGCTCAGGTTAAGGCTTACAGTTTAGCTTGTTGTGCCCACCATCCTCCTGGCAAGGCCTTGGCTTCCAGAACTTCGGTGGTTGTGGTTACCACATATCCTGCTCTTCAGCTGCCCTCTTGTAAATAGTTGCTCCCACTGCTGAACAGGGTGATCTCCAGGCTTGTTATAGCCTGGTCTTAGAGGTCTGGGCGGCTGGCGTAGACTTCATCCACTACTTCGGAACCGTCATGGTCAGGTTCTCCCTCCTCCGTGGGAAGGAAGGTGGCCAGGTTTAGTGTTCTTACTGTTTCGAGAATGACCACTGGATTTTCACAGAGAAGGCCTTGGTATTGTGTCAGCAGAGAATTGGAGAGGAAACGATATCCTTGGGTGCTCATGAGGGACATGACCATATGTGGGACCTTAACATTAAGTGTTTGTCCCAGAGTGAATTTGTCTGCCTCCTTGATGAGCAGGACTGTGGCTGCCAGCGCTCTGAGGCACGGTGGCCATCCTGCAGCCACAGGATCAAGGTTTTTTTGATAGGTAGGCCACTGGCCATTGCCAAGGCCCCATACTCTGAAGGAGCACTCCAAGGGCTATTTTTCCCTTTTCATGTACGAAGAAGTTAAAGGGCCTTTCTATGTCAGGCAAACCCAGGGCTGGGGCTCGTCCCAGATCCAACTTTATTTCTATGAAAGCGGCCCTTGCTTCCTCAGTTTATGCGAGGGGCTCCCGGTCTGGCCCTCCCAACAGCTCATAGAGGGGCCTCGCTATGGCTGAGAATCTGGGAATCCAAATGTGACAGAACCCTGCAGCCCCTAAAATTCACGCAAGCCTTGTTTTGTTTGGGGCTGTAGCAGTGTGGTGATAACTTTCTTCCTTTCCAGTCCTAGTTCTTTTTCCTTTTGTGAGGAGGAAGCCTAAATATCAGCCCTGCTGCTGACAAATCTGTGCCTTTTTCCAAGAGGCCCAGTACCCCGAGTAGGATAGGAACTGCAGGAGGGCCTTGGTACCTTTCATATAGTCTTCTTGGGTGTCACTGGCAAGGAGGAGGTCATCTACATATTGGAGGGCACACACACCCTGTGGTTTCCCTCGGAATATCGGTGAGGTCTGCAGCTAGTGCTTCCCCAAAAAGAGTGGGCAAGTTCTTGAAACCTTGGGGAAGTCGTGTCCAGGTCATCTGCATCTGGCGCCCTGTAATGAGCTCAGTCCATTCAAAGTCAAACAATGGTTGATTTAGAGGAGCCAGGCAGAGGCAGAAGAAAGCATCCTTTGGGTCGAGGCATGTAAACCATCTGGTTGACCCCGGAATTTGGCTGAGGAGAGTATACGAGTTCGGAACCACTGGGTGTAAGGAAACAGTCACTTTGTTAATGGCCCTCAAATCGTGTACTGGTTGGTATCCTCCTCCTGGCTTCTTTTTTTTTTTTAATGTTTTACTTTTTTTTGAGACAGAGAGAGACACAGAATCTGAAGCAGGCTCCAGGCTCTGAGCTGTCAGCACAGAGCCCAATGCAGGGCTCGAACTCATGGACCATGAGATCATGACTTGAGTCCAAGTAGGATACTTAACCGACTGAGCCACCCAGGCACCCCTCCTCCTCCTGGCTTCTTGACTGGCAAGAGCGAGGTATTCCAAGCCGATTGGCACTCAATTAGAATACCTGCTTCTCTGAGCTTCGTCAGGTGCTCTTGTATTCTAGCCTCAAGGCCATTCTAGCCTCAAGTGGAAGGGGGTACTGCCTTTCTCTCTGAGGTTGGGCTCCAGGGAGCAGGTCAACAATGATGGGGGCCCGATTCCAAGCTAGTCCAGGTGGGTTATCTTCAGCCCATACGGAGGGGAATGTAAGCCTGAATTCTGAGGGGCTACAGGGTAAGACCTGGGCACAGAATAGTCCCCATTCTTCTTCCCTTGGCAGGGTAATCACCAAGACCACGGTTTCCTTCTGCCTTGGGTTTAATTGGAGACTAGTGTGTCCAGTGGGTTCAAAAGCTATCTGGGCCCCAAGTTTGGAGAGCAGAACCCATCCCGGGAGAGGAATCGGGCAGTCAGGTAACTAGAGGAACTCATGCCAGACCTTGTGACCCCCAAGTTCACATTGTCGAGCTTGACAGAAGGGGTGCTGCAATCATCTGTGTCCCAGTAGCCTCAAGTATGGTTGCTGTCTTTTGGCTTAAGGGAGCCACCGGGGAAGTAACAACGGAGTATTCAGCCCCAGTGTCAATCATGAAAGTTATTGTTCAGCCCCCTACCTTCATTTCGAACGTGGGCTCATGGGGGCCAAGAGAGAAAGAGCCTGGTCCCCCTCAGTCCGATTCTACCCCAGCCAGACCAACGAGGTTCTCACCTTGAGGTTCCTCCCGGTATCAGCTGGGTTTTGAGGGCCCCTTCCGATTTGGACATTCATTCTTCCAGTGTCCCTTCTCTTTGCAGTACAGACATTGGTCCCTTGCTAAGGGGGCTCTGGGCTTCCCCCCTTTTGGTGGTTGGGTTCTTCCCATCTTCGCAGCAACTGTTTCTTATAGTGCTGCTGTGAGAAGGGTGGCCTTCTTTTTTAGTCTTCTCTCCACTTCTCTTTTGGCTGCGACTTCTCTGTTCATGAAAACTTTATTGGCGACCTCTATCAGCTGAGTGATATTCATCCCGGCAAAGCCTCCAACTGCTGGAGTTTTCTTCTGATATCTGGGGCAGCCTGTGCCACAAAAGAGGTATTTACCATCTATTGACTTTCTGGTACCTCGGGGTCTAACCGGGTGTATACATGGTATGCTTCACATAACCTTTCATAATAGTCTCCGGGAGACTCCCCAGGGTGCTGTGTGACTGACAGTATTTTAGTCATGTCCATGGGCTTTTTGGCTCCAGTTCAGACTCCCCGAAGGAGGGCTTCCTGGTATCATTGGATGTGGGCCTGTCCTTCTGTGGTGAAATCCTATGTTGGGCATTCTACAGGCGCGGCAGCTTGAGCCCAGACAGCAGGGTCATTGATCCCTGGAGGTGCATGATCTTCTAGATACTGTTGTATTTCTCTCATTCCTCTTCTTTCTTCTGTATTAAACAGAGTATGGAGTAACTGTTGACAATCTTCCCAAGTCAGTCAGTGGGTCTGGAAGAGGGACTCCATCCAGTCGACCATTGCTTATGGCTTTTCAGAGTATTCTGAAGTGTTCTGTTTCCAGTTGAGGTCAGTTGTAGAGAAAGGTTGATAATACATCATGGAACAGGTGGGCTGGACTATTCTGTCCTCATTCTACCTTTCAGGCTCCCTCGTCTCCCTTACAGGCATTTGTAGAGCGTTAGGTCTGGGTCTGGGGCACAGTCTGGTGGCTGGCTCCTGTTGGGGAGGGTCTCCGGGTGAGAGAGGGGCTGGAAGATGGGTGGCGCCGACTGCAGTGGCCACCTCAGCAACTGAGGTGGCGGCAGCAGAGAGACAGATGGGGCAGGAGTTTCAAGCTCAGGGGGAGCTGGGAGGGAGCTTGGCGAGTCATAATGAGGTGGAAAGACAATATCTTCCTCTGTGTCTCCTTTAAATATTAGAGGAGCAGTGGGTCGCTTCTTTGGCTCCTTGGGTAAGCCTCCAGATAAAGTGGCTAAAACCTGGCTCAGTTTGCTAACAATGAATTGCACCCAAAGAGGGGAATTTTGGGCAATTTCAAGCCAGGAGTCAATGTATGGAAATTGATCAGGGTGGCCTGGGTTCCTAGTGACTATTAGCCAAACCCGCTGCACTATTTGAGGATCTAATATCCCTTCTGGGGGCCATCCTACATTAAATATGGGCCATTTTAGTTCACAAAAGGTCCTTAACTTCCTGGGTATCATTTTCACCCTGTAATTGCCTGAAAATCCCTTTTTAAAATTTCTGAGCATGACTTGTAAAATCATAGGCTTACTCTGTTTTGATCCCATTATTAATTTCTTTCTTGTGTTCAGTGTCACAAAGACAGACAAAGGGAGGGTATCCCCTTGGATGAGAGGACCAATCAGATACTCCTCTGGTCGCATTCTCGAGGGAAACTTTAGGTGAGGTTTGGCCATAGTGGACTCAGCTTTGTGACTTGCAATCAGAATCTGATCCGATACCACCCTAGACCTTATACTCTCACCACAACACACGACTTTTGGGGACCTTAAGGGTGCCTGTCTATGGAGCCACAAACTCGAACTTGACTGGCAAGCCTGGCCAAGCCGCACATTCTCTCTCTCTCTCTCTCTCTCTCTCTCTCTCTCTCTCTCACACACACACACACACACACACACACACACACACACACACCAGAGTCTATTACATTCCCTCCCACAAAATTTTCTACCTGTGAGACCTATTAAGGCCTCTGGGGATTGATCAGGTCTCCCTTCCACCCTTTTGGGTGGGCCTGACTTCTTTGGGGTCCTGGCCTTACCGGTTCCGACGTCGGGTCCAGGTCCTCACCTACCAGGTCTCTTTGAGTCCTGCGGAAACCACGGAGCAGGCCGGCCCGAGGCAACCGAGAAGACTGCAGAAATTCAGGCAGGGCGTGCCTTCTCCCTTGCGATCCCTTGCTCCGTCACCACCTCACCGTTCTCCCAAACTGGTGGCAACAATGGGCCAGTGCGGTTGGGTTTCCCGGTCAGGGAACCAAGTATGTTACGGAACCAGGCTGGAACACCGGCGGAAAAACCAAGCAGCACTCGGAGATCTTGGTGGATGGGAGATTCATTTAACAATGGCGAGCTCAGAGAAGACTGTTTCTCCAAAGGTCTGAGTGCGGAATGCAAGTGAGGAGGGTAATTTATAGTCATCAGCTTCCATATCTGTGGAGGTTTTCGCACATACAGCAAACAAAGGAAGAAGAACCCAGAGGAGGGGTCTCTAAGCTAGAGACCAGAGTCTGTTTTAGACCTGTCGGCCATATTTGGCATACTTTATTCACTTCTCCAACACATCCAAAGAAATAAAAGATAGAAAAAGCTATTCCATGCAAATAGTAATCAAAACAGTATGGTATTGGAATAAAAAAAGACACACAAATCAATGGTACTGAATAGAGAGCCCAGAAATAAACCCATATATACGGTCAAATTAATTTACAACAAAGGAGGCAATAATATATAATAGGGAAAGGAAAATCTCTTCAATAAATGGTACTGGGAAAACTGGACAGCCACATGCAAAAGAATGGAACAAGACTACTACTATCTTAACATCATACGCAAAAATTAACTCAAAATGGATGAAAGACTTGAATGTAAGACCTAAAACCATTAAACCCCTTGAAGAAAATATAGACTTATAAGCTCCTTGACATCAGTCTTGGCAATGACTTTTTTTGGGGATCTAACTCCAAAAACAAAGGCAACAAAAGAAAAATAAACAAATGCAACTACATCAGACAAAAAGCTTCTGAACAGCAAAAGAAATCAACAAAATGAAAAGGCAACCTACTGAATGGGAGGAAATAATTGCCAATCATATATCTGATAAGAGTTTAATATCCAAAAAAATTAAGAACTCATACAACTAAATAGCAAACTAACAAACAAAAAGCCAAACATCTGATTAAAAAATGGGCAGAGAATCTGAATAGACTCTTTTCCAAAGAAGACCTACAGATGGCCAACAGACACATGAAAACATGTTCAACATCACTAGTCATTAGGGAAATGCAAATCAAAACTACAATGAGATATCACCTCATAACTGTTAGAATGCTAGTATCAAAAAGACAAGAAATAAATGATGGCAAGGATGTGAAGAAAATGGAAAGTCTTATGCAGTGTTTGTGGGGCCATAAAATGGTACAGCCACTATGGAAAACAACATGGAGGTTTCTCAAAAGATTAAAAATAGAACTACCATATACTCTAGCAATTCCCATTCTGGGTATTTATCTGAAAAAAAATGAAAAATATAACTCAAAAAGAAATCTGCACCCTTATGTTCATTGCAGCATTACTTAAAAGAGCTAAGATATGGAAACAACCTAAGTGTCCATTGATGGATGAATAAAGATGGTGTGTGTATATATATATGTATGTATATACACAGTAACCAAAAGGGAGGTGAGGTAGATATACTAACACACAAAATTAACTTTAATTCAGGAACTGACAAAGATGCCAAATCCATTCAGTGGAAAAAGAACAGTCTGTTCAACAAATGGGGCTGCAACAAGTTTATTTCCACAGGCAAAATAATGCATTTGGACCTTTATATCGTGTCACATCCAAAATTTACTCCAAATGAATAAAACCTGAAATAAGAGCTAAAATAATAAAACTCTTAGAAGAAAATATGGGGGTAAATCTTCATGATCTTGGACTTGACAATGAATTCTTAGATATAACAACAAAATCATGAGCAACAAAGAAAAAAAGATAAATTGGATTTCATTAAAATTTAAAACTTTTGTGTACCAAAGAACATCATCAAGAAAGTGAAAGACGGCCTACAGAATGGGAGAACATATTTGGAAATCATATAGCTGATAAAGGTTAATAGCCAGAACATAGAAAACTCCTATAGCTCAATAACAGAAAGATAAATAACCCAATTTAAAAATGGGCAAAGGACTTGAATAGACATTTCTCCAAAGAAGATCTACAAATGGCTAATAAGCATATGAAAAGATGCTCAGTCTTAGTCATTAGAGAAATGAAAATAAAATCTGTAATAATATATTTTATTCACACCTACTAGGATGTGGTTTTAACAAAAGAATAACTAGCAAGTGTTGGTGAAGATATGGAGAAGTTGGAACCCTTGTATATTGCCAGTGGGAATGTAAAATGGTACCGCTGATGTAGAAAAGTTTGAAACTCCTCAAAAAGCTAAACATAGAATTACCATATGATCCAGCAAATCTATTCCTAGGTATATAACCAAAAGAATGAAAACAGGTATTCAAACAAAAACTTGTTCACAAATGTTCCACAGTAGTCAACATGTGGAAGCAACCTAAATGCCTATCAACAGATGAATGGATAAACAATATGTGATATATATATATACAGATTATATATATATATATATAATCTGTATATATATATATAATCTGTGTGTATATATATATATATATATATATATATATATATATACACATATACACATACACACACACCCCACATGGAATATTCATTACTTGGCAATAGGAAGAAATGACATAGTGATTGATACATGCTACAAAATGAATGAACCTTGAAAACATTATGCTGAATGAAATGTTATCTATAAAAGGACAAATACTACATTATACCACTTATATGAAATATCTAGAATAGACAAATTCATACAGACAGTAGATTAGAGGTATTAGAGGTTACTAGGGACTGAGACTGAGGGTAGGGCTAATGGGGAGTTGTTTAATAGCTATAGAGTTTTTGTTTGGGATGATAAAAATATTTTAGAAACAGTGGTGATGTTTATACAACATTATGCATGTAATGCCACTGAATTGTACACTTATAAATGTTCAAAGTCACAAATTTTATGTTATATATATTTTACCAAAATACAAAAACTTAAAAAGAAGTAGGCAATCTGCCACAGAGCCTCTGCTTTTGATCACTATGGATGATATCCCAGCCCCCTGCAGCTCCAAGTCCCTGACAGCTTCCATATCTGTAAAATATGAATAATAATCCCTGCACTGCCTCTCTCATCCTTGTTGTAAGAATCAATTTAAATAGGAAACAACACAAGGATTTCTAAACTTGCAAAGGACTGACTGAAGTCAGGTGCCATTATTATCTTGGAGGCTTACACATAAACCACCACAATAAGTTGATACTCAGTACTGTGCTATAAAACATATTTGTTTTGCTATATCTTGCAACTCAGAAGCAATTTCAATTACACTATCAGTTTCCAATGACACCACCCCTAGCCCATAAACCTTCACACTTGACCAGACTGATAGGAATCTCTGGTCTGACTGATTGTGATTATAACTTTTCTAATAACAGTATACTTCTTTCAAGGTATCTTACACATGCCTATCACAAAAGATTAATTCATGTAGGATCTCAGAACACAGATCAAAGAGGAAGTAAAAAGCAAACAAACAAACAAACAAAAACATTGAAGCTTCCAGCTCTTTCTCAGGGATACTAAGGAGAGTTCCTGGGGAGCCAACAAGGTATGCAGTGCCAGAGAGCATAGTGGGAATCAACAAAGTGGCAGTGGTATCGAGCTTTCGAAACAGCTTCCAGACCAAGACCTACCACAGGCACAATCAGCTTACTGAGAAGGTTCTTCAGCCTTTTCAGATCTGCTAAGCAGAATGTTTTAGAAAGACTTCCCAGAGGGTACCTGGCACATCACCCCACTGTTGGCACCAAAGTAAGAGAGTTCACAGAAAAACACGGTCTTGGACTAAATTCGCTTAGAGAAGAGAAGGCAAAAGACTCCCCACACAGCTAGTAAAGAGCATCCTGAAGTGAAAAGCCAAGGCCAAGACCTTTAACAAGGCTGTGAGGCCACAACTCAGTAACAGTGTATCTCAGTATTCTGCTTTATACACACTCAAAGTCCAGAACCCCATTTGCCCTTACCTATTCAGAAGAAAATTCTTGAATTCTTTCTGATTTCCATAATATCTAACTTCATTTCTTATTTCCTGTTTTTGGCTACACACTTTTGACTTGTACTGAACTGGCCTTGGCCTCAGCGCCCCTCCCAACTGGGAATTGCTGTCATTTCCTCACTACAAGTACTTTCAGCCATCATCTCAGTAGAACCCATCTGCCAGAATCTACCTTAGCACTGATCCATGTTCTCCAACATCCATGGAAGGGATTAAAAAGAGACAGTGTATTATATGTTATCAAATTTTGTAAATCATAATGTAAGATACCAAAATTTGAAACTCTGCAAGTAATAATAATGGCTACTACTATCTACTGTGTGCTAGGTGTTTATACATAGAGTCTGGAATCCTCACTTCATCCTTAGAGGTTAGGTCCTATTATCATCTCCATTTTTGAGGAAAGAAAAGTGAGGCCATGAGAGGTTAGATGATTTCCCAAGGTGTCACAATTAATAAGTAGCAGGGATTTTTCAACAAATGTTGTGGAGCAATTAGATACCATAGACAAAAACAAACAAACCACTTTAACCTAAACCTTGCACCTTATACAAAAATGAACTCAAAGTAGACCATAGATCTAAATGTAAAACCTGGGGGTGCCTGGGTAGCTCAGTCGGGTGTCTGACTCTCGATCTCAACTCAAGTCTTGATCTCAGGGTTGTGGGTTCAAGCCCTACACTGGGCTCATGCTGGGTGTGATGTCTACTAAATAAATAAATACCCTAAAACTATGACACTTCTACAAGAAAACATAAGATAAAAATTTTAGTAATCCAGGGTTATGTGACATGTTCTTGGACACCATAAGCACAATACATAGGGAAGTAAATACATTGGGCTTCACCAAAACTAAAAACTATTGCTCTGTTGAAGACTCTAATGAGAAAATTTTCAATATTAAGCCACAGAGTAGAAGAAAGTATTTTCAAATTACGTATCTGATAAAGGACTCATATCCAGAATACATGAAGAATTTACTAAACCAAAAGTTAGAAAACAGGGCCACCTGGGTGGCTCGGTAGGTTAAGCGTCTGACTTCAGCTCAGGTCATGATCTCACAGTTCAGGAGTTCAAGTCCCATGTTGAGCTCTGTGCTGACAGCTCAGAGCCTGGAGCCTGCTTCAGATTCTGTGTCTCCATCACTCTCTGCTCCTCCCCAACTTGTGCTCTCTCTGTCTCTCTCAAAAATAAATAAACATTAAAAAAAATAATAATAAAAAAGTAAGAAAACAAACAACCCAATTAGATATTGGCAAAACAGTTGAACAGACACCTGATGAAAGAAAATATACAGATGGCAAACAAGTACATGAAAAGATAATCAGGGGCACCTGAGTGGCTCAGTCAGTTGAGCATCCAACTCTTGATCTTGGCTCAGGTCATGATCCCAGGGTTGGGGGATTGAGCCCAACATCAGGCTCCACACTGAGTGTGGGGCCTGCTTGAGACCCTCTCTCTCTCTGTCTCTCTGTCTCTCTGTCTCTCTCTCTCTCTCTCAAAATAAAAAGATATTAACATCATTAGCCACTAAGGAAAAGCAAATTAAGGCCCAGATAAGATATACTACCCACCTATTAGCATGGCTACACTCAAATATAGTGACAATACCAAGTGCTGGCAAAGATACAGAGAAAACGGAATTATCATACATTGCTCAAGAGAATATAAATTGGTATAGCCACTCTGGAAAATGGCTAGTAATTTCCTTATAAAATTAAACATGTACATATATGAGCCCACAATCCCATCCCTGGGCATTTACACTATAGAAATGAAAACTTGCATTCACATGAAAACCTATATGACAATGATTAAAGCAGCTATATTTGTAATCACCGAACTGTACAAACAATCCAAATGTCTCTCAACTGGAGAGTGGATAAACAAACTGGTACATCCATACAGTGTAACACTACTCAGAAAAAAAAAAAAAAGGAATAAACTATTGATACACTTGGAGGGATCATAAGGGCATCATGCTGAGTGAAAAAAGCCAATCTTAAAAGTTCACATACTATATGATTCCATTTAATGAATATTCTCAAAATGACGAAATTATAGAAACAGATCAGTGGTTTCCTGAGGTAAAAGAACTTGAAATTGAGATCTTAGGAAAGCCTGCAGACATCTTCGAGAAATACATCAGTAGCTATAGCTGTATGCAGAAGAAAAAACTCTTTGTTGAGTAATCACATAGTGAACTACTGAAACTTTTACAAGAAACTCTTATGAGAGATGCTAATATGATGTGTGACCAAAATCTTAGAATATCAAGGACTTTCAGCAGGAAAAAACTTTCAAAACAAGAAGGAAAGACTCCTAAAGACAGCAGACACCAAGTTTTATCCAACTGTCTCAGTACCTTGCTCATAGCAGGCACTTAGGAAATGTCTGTTTTCAGTAGTGTTGAAGTTAAAGAGATCACTAGACTTCTCCCAAACTGCCTTGTCCATAGATATGCTGGGCTAGTCTATTTGATTTCAGGAAGAAAAGCTAACATTTAAAGAGCATTTATTATGTACTAAGAAATGTCAAATATTTTGTATATATTATTTCATGTAATTCTCAAAATAACCCAATGAGGTGTAGGGATGATTATGATCCTCATTTTACAGATGAGAAAAATGAGTCACAAAGAAATTAAAGTACTTGCTTCCATGTCCAATCACTAAGAATAGAAGGAGCTACAATGTAATCTGGATCTAGAATTATATTCTCATAATTATTATATAACCTTATTACTATCTTCTACAGTCTGTCTCTGATACACCCTTCAGTCACTAGGCCTTTGATTATGTTTAAGTTCATTAAAGATGCATAAATATAGCACTGTTGAAAACTTTCTTAGACAAGACAAATAAGACATATTTTCTTAGATAAATCATATAGTTATGATTTCTTCAGTCAGCAAGCATTTATTTAATACTTATTTCAGCGCTAAGCACCAGGACCCAAAGAGACACAAAATATAATCCTATCTTCAAGGATCTCATTCTGGTGAAGGTGATTCACAAGGATCAAATGCAATTCAGTCCAGTAACTCTGACAGTGGGAAAAATATCAGGGAAGGCTTCCTGGAGGAGGGGAAATGTTAGTTGAGGATGTGAAATTAGAGGTTGTTAAAAAAAATGGCAGGGAAGGGTGCTTCGGCAGAAGGTAATACAGCTGCAAAGGAATAAATGATAGAGACAGACAAAGAGAAAGACAAAGAGAAATATCAGGGTTCAGTGATAACATGGTTCAGTGAAGGGCTGGTTGCTAGACAGGGCAAGGTTGCAGGAGTATGGCCAGCACTGTATATTTATACTACCTACTCCACAACCGAGTTTCCCATCTTTCATGCTGGCAGCCTTCAACAAGGAAGAAAGAAAACTTCCTGGGGTAAGAATAGTATTGGTCACCACTGCACTCCCAGTGCCTAGGATAGTACATCTTACAGGGTATCTTATATTAATTATACTTTGTGATTTAGAATTTAACTTAGGACTTTGTTGTCACAAAAAATTAAATGCTACTATCAGAACTGTAGATGGACTGAAAAGAATGAAAATTCAATTTTCACAGGCACTGTCTGTAACTTTTCACATTGTACAGTGTTACACAACTAATAAAATTTTTATTCATATTATGCCAAGTAATCCATCAAACACTCATTAGTTTGGTATTTCTAACGCTACTATACAGAAGAAGAAACAAAGCTTAGAGAATTGAAGTGACATTAGGTTACTGGCAGAGTCCAAACCATATGGATTCAAATCCAGTGGTTTTTTCCACAATACCACAACTAGACTCAGAGTAACAAGCCAGACCCAGCTCCAACTTGCCCTTGCCCTTCCTGCCTGCCTCTATGCCTCTCCACACCTAACTTCTCACTTCTAAATCATTTCTTCCCTTGCAATCCCTAGGATAAATGCTTTGCCAAAACATAATATGAAAGTTTGTTAACTTATCTAAATGAAAAGTTAAAACTATAAATTTGCAGCCACTACCTCTTACATCTGACAAACCCTGTCCCAACCCCTTGACTGATCATACCATCGGATTATATAACTGACTTACTTGTCATCTACTTTCTCAAACAGAATTTAAGTTCTTTGAAGACTAGGATTTTTGTCTTCTGCCTTCAGCTCTACCCCAGTGTCTACGTAAGTGCTTGGTGCATAGTAATTTTTCAATAAAGATCCATTAAATGGGAGTGCCTGGGTGGCTTAGTCGGTTAAGCATCCGACTTAGGCTCAGGTCATGATCTCACCGGTCCCGAGTTCAAGCCCCACATCGGGCTTGTGCTGACAGCTCAGAGCCTGGAGTCTGCTTTGGATTCTGTGTCTCCCTCTCTCTCTGCCCCTCCCCCACTCATTCTATTTCTCTCTCACCTTCTCTCTCAAAAATAAATATTTTTAAAAAGATGCGTTAAATGAATGAATTTACTCTTTGGCTAATATTCAAGGCCTTTCACAGTTTGACTTGCACAACGGTCTCCCTCACCATTTTCCAATCTCCAACCTATCTAAAGATTCTCCTGACATGCTTCCAGGCCTTCCTACCCCTATGCTTGTTTGTTGTTCTCATCTACATTTAGGTAGAACCTACTTCTTTCTATAAGCCTCCTTTAATCACACCAGCCCACATTAATCTCACTTTCTACTAAGCTTAACAGTATCAACCATCTGTGACATGTGTATGGCATTCTCTAAAGTGTGGTGCTATATTATAAACCAGCAATCAACTAGATTGGGAACTTCTTGAGGATATGATTTCTGTTTCAGTCTTCTCTGCATGCCACTTTGCTTCTGTACCAGTACCTGATATATAGTAAGTAATCAATAAATACTAATTTACTCACAACTTTGAGTATAGTTGAGACACAATGTTAAATTAGTTTCACATGTATAACATAGTGATTTGATAAGTTTAAACATTATGCTATGCTCACCACAATTGTTGCTACCACTTCTTACCATACAATGCTATTACATGATTATTGACTATGTTCCTTACGGTGTGCCTTTTATCCCATGACTTATTCATTCCATAACTGGAATCCTGTATCTCCCACTGCTCTTCACCCATTTTGCCTATCCTCCCAACCCCCTTCCCTCTGGCAACTCAGTGGTTCACTTACCAGTTTATGATAGAACATCTCAAATCATGGGTCACATCGACAAAAAGGAGGGAAGACTATACTTGATCCTATCACATGACTAAAGTGTTAAAAGCTATGGAGTCAGGGAAGAGAAGGAGAAGATGGTGGCAGTGTAGGAGCACCCTAGATACTCCTCATCCCATGAACACAAATTACTATCAAATCATCCTAAATAGCCCTACATCAACCTTAAGACTGGCAGAACACACTCCACAACTAAAGAAAGACAAGAGGCCAAATCAAAGAAGGTAGAAAGTACCTTTTGTCTTGGGAGAAAAAAAGACCAGGGCCACTGCAGTGGGGAGGTAGCTGCAGCATGGAGAAAGGTGATAGACCAGCACACAGGGGAGCTCAACACGGGAAAAATAAATCTCTATAGCAATTGATTTGTAAAGTCAGAGGGGCCAATTTTTTGTGAGTTCTTGCAACCAGAAGAGTTTAAAACCTAGAGTTTTAAAGGTCAATGGGCTTGGATAGAGCCTGAAACGTATTGTGCTGCTCTTGTTAAGAAGAAAGGCAAACAATGCCTGGACATTCAGCATTGAAACAGTAATCTGAAGAGCACATGTACACACAGTGGAGGGGGTATTTGCTCATTTTGGAGTATGTCCCAGAGAGGCAGCATTCATGGAAAGACCTCTCTGGGAACAAAGAAACTGGCAGTCACTATGTCCCTCTGCTGTCTCTCAGCATAAACACAGAGCCACCTTTGGGAACTAATGCAACATTGACACTTGCTACCTAACTTGCTTATATCAAACCCTGCCTACCCATGCTGTGGTGAAACCACCATTCCCAGTCATACTCTTCTCAGTCCCAGAGTGGCAAGCCCCCTCCCCTAGAAGACCGGCCCAAACCCCAGCTCACACCATGTCTGCTGACCAGGGAGTTTTGCAGAGCCTCCGTTCTGGTGGTGGTGACAACAGATCTCATTTAACAAGCAGACCAGGGCATACCTAGTAAACACTTGCTATATTCAGGCCAGGGACCAAACACTGCCCACAACAGACAAAGAGAGCCTCTGCAGACAACTTGCCTGAAGGATAAAGCAGCCAGGACACAACTGCAGGGCACATAGAGCACACATTGGAGACACTTCTAGAAGCACCAAGCCCTGTAGAACAGAGGACACTACAAGGAACAGACAGCAAAGACCTCTTCTTCATAACAAGAAAGAACAGGAAATATAGCTGACTGTTCTTACCTTCAAGAACAGGAAATATAGCTGACTTTCCTAACACAGAGAAACAGGCACAGAGACTTAGACAAAATGAGAAGACAGAGAAATTTGTCTCAGATCAAAGAATAGGACAAGGCCATGGCTAGAGATCTAAGCACAACAAATATAAGTAACTTGCTTGATGGGGTATTTAAAGCAATGATCATGAGGATACTCCTTAGACTTGAAAAAAGAGTGGAAGACATCAGAAAGACCCTTAACACAGAAATAAAAAAGAACCAATCAGAGATGAAGAGTGGAATAAATGAGATTAGAAACATGCTTGGTGCAAAGAACAGCAGGATGAAACAAGCAGAAAACTGAATTAATGATCTAGAAGATAGAGTAACGAAAAGTAACCAAATTGAACAAAGAAGAGAGAAAACAGAATTACATAAAACAAAAATAGATTTAGGGAACTCAGTGACTCCATCAAACAGAGAACAGAGAAAGGGGGGAAGAAAAGTTATTTTAAGAAAGAGCTGAAAATTTTCCCTAATCTGAAAAAAGATACAGATAGCCAGATCCAGGAGGCATGGAGAACCTCCAACAAAATCAACAAAAGGATATCCATACCAAGACATATTGTAATGAAATCGCCAAATACAGTGATAAAGACAAAAAAATATTAAGTTTAGAGGATATATATCTAAGCCTAATAAAGGCCATTTATGAAAAACCCATAGTTAATATCATCCTTAATGGGGAAAAACTAACAGTTGTTTCTCTAAGGTCAGGAACAAGACAAGGATGTCCACTCTCTACTCACTTCTACTCAACACTTCTATTCAAAATAGTACTGGAGGGGGGCGCCTGGGTGGTGCAGTCGGTTAAGCGTCCGACTTCAGTCAGGTCACGATCTTGCGGTCCGTGAGTTCGAGCCCCGCGTCGGGCTCTGGGCTGATGGCTCAGAGCCTGGAGCCTGTTTCCGATTCTGTGTCTCCCTCTCTCTCTGCCCCTCCCCCGTTCATGCTCTGTCTCTCTCTGTCCTAAAAATAAATAAACGTTGAAAAAAAAATTAAAAAAAAAAAAATAGTACTGGAGGTCCTAGCCACAGTAATCAGACAACAAAAATAAATAAAAGGAATCCAACGTGGGAAGGAAGGAGTAAATCTTTCTCAATTTGCATAGGATATGACACTGTATACAGAAAACCCTAAAGATTTTACCAAAAAAAACTGCTACAACTGATCAACGAATTCACTCAACGTGCAGGATACAAAACCAACATACATAAACCTATTGCATTTCTATATAACAATAATGAAGCAGCAGAAAGAGAAATTAGGAAAACAATCTCATTTACAACTGCAACAGAAGTAAGATACCTAGGAATAAACCTAGCCAAAGAGGTGAAAAACCTGTACTCTAAAAACTATAAAATACTGATGAAAGAAATTCAGGATGACACAAAGAAATGGAAAGGTATGTCATACTCATGAACAGGAAGAATGAATATTGTTAAAATGTCTATATTATGCAAAGCAATCTACACATTTAATGCAATCTCTGTCAAAATACCACCAGCATTTTTCACAGAACAAGAACAAACAATCCTAAAATGTGTATGGAACCACAAAGGACCCTGAATAGTCAAGGTAACCTTGGAAAAAAAAAAAGCAAAACCGGAACCATCACAACTCCAGACTTCAAGTTATATTGCAAAGCAATATAATTTAATTTTAGTAATTAAAACAGTATGGTATGTGAAAAAAAATAAAAACATAGACCATTAGAACAGAATAGAAAACCCAGAAACAAATCCACAATTATATGGTCGATTAATCTTTGACAAAGCAGGAAAGAATATCCAATGGGAAAAAAGTCTCTTCAACAAATGGTGTTGGGAAAACTGGGCAGCAACATAAAAAAGAATGAAACCGGACCACTTTCTTACACCACACACAAAATAAATTCAAAATGGATCAGCTGTCCTAAATGTGAGACCCAAAACCCATAAAAATCCAGAAGAAAACAGGCAGTAACCTTTCTGACATTGGCCATAACAACTTTTTTCTAGATAGGTCTCCTGAGGCAATGGAAATGAAAGCAAAAATAAACTATTGGGCCTACATCCAGATAAAATGCTTCTGCAGAGTGATGGAAACAATCAACAAAACTGAAAGGCAACTTAAGGAATGGGAGAAGACATTTGTGAATTATATATCCAATAAATGGTTTATATCCAAAATATATTTCAGAAACATAAAACTCAACACCCAAAAAACAGATAATCCACTTTAAAATGGGCAGAAGACAAGAGTAGACATTTTTCCAGAGAAGACATACAGATGGCCAACATGAAAAGATACCTGGCATCACTTACCATCAGGGAAATGTAAATCAAAACTACAGTGAAATATCACCTTACATCTGTCAGAATAGCTGAAATTCACAACACCAGGAACAACAGCTGTTGGCAAGCCATGTGGAAAGAAAGGAACACTCATGCAGAATGGTAATGCAAACTTTTGTGGCCACTGTGGAAACAATATGGAGGTTCCTCAAAAAGTTAAAAATAGAATTACCCTACAATCCAGCAATTTCACTACTGGCACTTTACCCAAAGAATACAAAAATACTAGGGATACATGCACCCCTATATTTACAGTGGCATTATTTACAATAGCCAAGATATGGAAGCAGCCCAAGTGTCCACCTATTGATGAAATGACAAAGATGTGGTGTGTGTGTGTGTGTGTGTGTGTGTGTGTATGATGTATGTGTATATAATACATACACAAATGTATATGTATGTATATATATATACACACATATATATGTATGTATATACACACACACACACACACACACACATATATACACACACACATACAATGCAATCATATTCGGCCATAAAAAGGAATGAAATCTTGACATTTACAACGACATGGATGGAGCTAGAGGGCGTAATGCTAAGTGAAGTCTGTCAGAGAAAAACAAATACCATATGATTTCACTCATATGTGCAATTTAAGATACAAAACAAATGAGCACAGGGAAAAAGAGGAAGGGAGGGACAGAGAGAGAAAGATAAAGCAAGAAAGAGACTCTTAACTATAGAGAACAAACTGATGGTTACCAGAGAGCAAGGTGGGGAATGGGTTAAATAAGTGATTGGGATTAAGGAGTGTGCTTGTAGTGATGAGCACCAGGAAGTGTTGAATCACTATATTGTACACCTGAAACTAATATTACACCATATGTTAACTAACTGGAATTTAAATAAAAACTTTAAAAAATGCTATGAAGTCAGATAGCCTGCATTTGAATCCAGGCTTTACTACTTAAAACCTGTTTGATTCTGGGCACCTGGGTGGTTCAGTGGGTTACGCATCTGACTCCTGATCTCAGCTCAGGGTATGATCTCACAGTTTGTGAGTTCGAGCCCTGCATTGGGTTCTGCACTGACAGTGCGGAGCCAACTTGGGATTCTCTCTCTCTCTTTCTCTCCCTCTCTCTCTCTCTCTTTCTCAAAATAAATAAATAAATTTAAAAAAATAAAAATAAATCCTGTTTGATTCTGAACAAGTTTTAAATGTCTCCATGCCTCAGTTTCCTCATTTACAAAATGGGGATAGTATTAGCCCATACCTTATAGGATTGTGACAAATTTTAATTGAGATAATACATGCAAATATTCAGTCCAGTGCACAGAATAAGCTCTCAACAAACATTAGCTATAATTATTGGCAACAAACCAGGCTTAAGAGTAGGCCTTTGTAAGGGTACAAGGTTTCTTTTTGGAATATTGAAAACATTTTGAAATTGACTGTGGTAATGGTTGCACAACTCTATGAATATACTAAAAATCACTGAATGGTATGAATGGGTGAATTGTATGGTATGTTAATTATACCTCAATAAAAATATTTTTAAAATAACCCCCAAAACAAAATAGGCCTTGGATCTATTCATGAATTGGAACAGATGGTAGAACCTAAAAAGGTCTCTGCCCAAAAGCAAATTATTAACTCTATTTGCCCAAACCATGTAGAATCTAGGAGGTTCACTTTCTTTTCTGATCTTTGTAGTTGTGGCCCACCTAGGAGGAGGGATGAGGGTCACCATGTTAAACTTAAAGATTACATTAAAAATGCTACTGAATGGAATCAGAGATAAAGGGATAGAAAAACATCACTTCTCATCTCAGACCAAATGCAGACTGCCTAAATGTACTCAGGAAACATTTTGGCATCATTAAAACGGAATTAAACAGGCAGATGAAGGAAAATCCTCCAAAACAAAGCTCAACATGGAAAACAACAGGAAAATATAGGGAAAACAACAGTCTGTCCAGAAGAGGACAAGTCCTCAGGGATCCTCAGAAAGCTCCAACTTATTCTTTCAATTCTTTCTCTTATCCATCAGAGATCTAATCACATTTGGTAATCTCAAGCAGAAACCTCATGGCAGAGAAGGCTGTTCTGTGTGTGTTTGTTTGTTTGTTTGTTTGTTTGTTTGCCTCAATGTCACCAGTGACAAAGGCAAGACCTAGATGCCACCACTTGACCTGGTAGTAAGTTCAGAATCATTTCCCCAAGCAGGAACATTTGCCAGGCACCTTATGAGTCCACACTCTGACCTGGGCTAAATAACTAGAAAATGAGAGGTTTATATATCATCTACAACTTATGGGGGAAGAGGTGACTGAAGAAAAAATACAGAAGCTGGTGATTATACCTGATTCCTAGTGAATACCGGGAAGAAGCTATGGAGAGAAAAAGAGAGAATGGATTGCAAATATTTCATTGCATTCAACTTTTAAAAAGCCCCCTTTTAAGATCTTCAGATAATTTTCTTCGTATCACCACCCTTCCCATTTATATTATTTCCAACGTAGAGGCCCATGAGAGTTACCAATTTTCCAAGCTCCATACAGCAAACATGAACAAAATTTCATAGATGAATAAAAATTAGAATATATTATTCTTTAATTAAATTCCAGATTCTACTACCTTTGGACCATATGTATGCCATGGAATACCTTCCCACCAGTCAAAACCCCTAAAAGTACCAAAGACATCAGCCTAAAGTATTTAAATGAGCCTTCGAAATATATGGCAAGAAAGGACACTAGGCAAAATTCAGGAGAGCTGAATTTTAGTCTAGTTTTGCCACCAGTTGTATAATTTTCAGCAAATCTCTCTAGTCCAGTCTCCTGCTCTAAAATATGGGGAGTTTAAAATACATCAGTAGTTCTCAATCTCAAGGCAGTACTGTATGCAGGGTAGACTTGGAAATGTGTGGAGGTGATTTTGTTTGGAATAATGACTCGGGGATAACTGCTGTCATTTATTACATGCTGGGAGGGACAGCTAAGATATTGGACAACTAGCAATGCCCAGGACAAACACAATGAAGAACTATCCAAATGTCCAAAATGTCAAGAGCATATTAATTTCCCCTTCCCAGAAATAACGGGGCAAAATAATTAAGATCTTGTCAACCCCTAAAATCCTTTGCTATATACAAATGTAACAAAGAATACTGCAACACTGTGTTTATGCTATTGAAAATGAACAGTGGAGAAATTTCAGTCATCTTTTGCTTGGTAAATGAGGAGAAATGAAAACTAAATAAGTTACTTTGCACTTCACACTCTAAAATGTGTAATTAACAAAATCTCTTCTAGGAAAGATCTGAATCTGGAAATGAACTTTGTAAGTGAAGACATATTAGACACACACACACACACATAACCATTAACTACAACCAGATGTTCCTTAACAACCATTTGTTTAAAAAAACACAAACAATAAATTCCATTAGACTTTGTTGTTCACATTTGAAATCCAAGTGAAACTCAGTTAGGAGCAAGTAAGAAAAGGGGTTGGAAAAGTGTTCACAGAACAGCAAAATGTTTACTCTGCTGGATCCTTGTGTTTCAGGCCAATAAAAAAAACATGGGTGGCTGTTTATCGGCTGTATCCCAAGAGTCAAGAGGGTGGAGTTGAAGAGGCTTTACTTATTAATATAATTCACTATTTTTAATGCCTGCTCTGAAATTCTTCCCACAAATCTTCATGATGTACTCTGCCTTATGCATCAGAAACAATGAGCTATTTCATATCTTTTACTTATCAATCTGAAGGTAAATGGGTTGGGATAAAAATTCTAATTCCAGAGTCTTAACCACAAACTGTTATAAGATGATAATTAACAAACTGATAACAATACCAGCAGCAAGGGTGAGAATATCAAAGCCTCCAGAATGCCAACAGAAGAAGGGCCAACAGATAAATATGATCTTTTGAGAAAATAGCTTTGAGAAAAAATAGCTTTTCCGATTTTTCTGTACACAAACTATAACAACTCCATCCATACCCATTACCCATCAAAGCCAAATTTAACCCTTCCTGATACCAGCCAAGAGATTATAGCAAGCAAACCCTTTCCTTTTAAGGATATATTTCAAAAAGTAGTTATTTCCTGGGGCAGAAAAAGCAGATCTCTGTGGCAAGCCCCACCTTGGCAGCAGTCTCCTAGAATATAGCTGAGAGTTCCAGAAATTTAAAAATCCTGAATCTGCACTAGCAGTTTTTGCCAGTGGCCTTCCTGGGCTGATATCCAAACTCTAGGGTCTAATGTTTCAAAAAAAGCCAAACACAATACTGAACCATCATCCTTACTGTTTAGCAGTGTCTTCTAAGAATATTTTGATACCAACAACTTCTCATCTATACTGGGAAACTAATATCTGTATTTGGTTCTGACTAATCAGTCCTTTCCCCTGCCACCCACCATTGACTTCTAGCCAATCTATCCACAGCTGTTATTAACGTTCAAAGACCATCATGGCTCTTGTTAAGGGCCAGTTGTGTGGGTCAGTTTATTTTTAAAACTGAATGAGGAACGGGAGGGGCAAACATCTTGTCTCCATCTAACATTTGCAAAAGGTAAAACAGAAGAAAAACCTAGGTAAACTCCAGCAATTTTAATGCATAAGGAAACTAAATTTTAATTGTCAAAATGCTTCCCTTACCTCACTTCTGCTCTCACACATCAGAGAAATATGCATAGGGGAATGAAGTTTTGCTTCTGCTACACAGCTGATAAAAATTCTAGACTGACAAAAGCTACCCTTGTTTTATCCATTTCAAATAGGCATCTCAAGTTTTATTATGTCCAAACAAAACTCTCAGTATCTTCTCTCACTCACTCGCTCTTGCTCTCACTTTCTTTCCTCTCCTTTCTCTCTCTCTCTCTCTCTCTCTCTCTCTCTCTCTCTCTCTCTGACACACACACACACACACACACACACACACACCATCCAGATGCTCAAGGCAAAAACACTTTGTGACTCATCCTTGATCTCTCTATTCCTCCCTTTCCTTCCCTCTCTCTCCCTCTCCCTTCCCCTCTCTCTCATCCAATTCACTGGCAAGTAATAAATAATGATGGCTCCAGTTTCTAAGCATATCATGAATTCCTGTGCATGTCTCACTGCCTCCAACATGACTTAAGTCCAGGCCACCTTCATCTCTTAGTCATATTATTGCAATAGACCTTCAACTGATTTTCCTTCTTCCACTCTTACTCCTATAATTCATTAAACTTACAGAAGCTATAAGTAACTTTTAAAACTATATTTTCTATCCCATTATCCTCTTGTATTCTTTATACAACTAATAACTATCAATAAATATCTTATTATGGAGAACAAATCTATGGTTACCAGAGGGGAGGGGTGGGGGGATGGATGAAATGAGTGATTCAGATTAAGGAGTGCACTTGTCCTGATGACCACCAGGTGATGTATGGAACTGTACTGTACACCTGAAACTAATAAAATGTGATATGTTACCTAACTGGAATTAAAAACTTAAAAACTTAAAAAAATATCTTACTTAATTATTTACTACTATATTTTATGTTTCTCCTCATTAAAATACAAGCTCCATAAGAGAAAGGGTTTGGTCTGTCTCTTTCACCCCTGTATCTACAATACCTAGAACATTTCATGGCATACAGGAAATGTTCACTAAATACTTGCAGAATTAATGAATAAATAATTATCCAATTAACTTTTAGTGAGCACTTACCTCAAAAAATGATTCTAGGTGCTATGGGTGATGGAGAGAAAGAAGACATGGTCCCTGACCTAAAAGAGCTCACATGAGGGACACAGACATTAAATAATTACAAAACAATGTCACGAATATAATACTTAAAATATAAACCAGAGGCACTGGAAAAAATAGAACTGGGGGCCATCTGACTATGTTTGGGTGAGACTCAGAAAGTGTCACAGAAGAGAATAAATTTGAGCTGTAACTTGAAGGATGCATACATTCCCCAGACTTAGAAAACGTGCAATGTGTATGACAGGTAAAGGGAACAACACAGGCTGAGAATGCAGTTGTAGGCAAGGATATGGGGCATAAAAATGACAGCTACATTCAGAAAAAATGAAGTAGTTTGGTGACTGGAGTGGAGGATATATATGGGAGGAAAATCTAGGAATGGAATCTTGAAAAGATGGGCAGCTGTCAGAATATGAACGATCTTCCATACTTTAAGAACGGTGGTATTAGGGGTACCTGGGTGGCTCAGTCAGTTGAACGTCCAACTCTTGATCTCATCTCAGGTCATGATCCCAGGGTCATGAGATCAAGGCCCTTGTCAGGCTCCATGCTCAGCTTGGGATTCTCTCTCTCCCCCCCCCCCCACTCTGCCCCTCTCCCCTGCTTTCTCTCTCTCTCTCTCTCTCTCTCTCTCTCTCTCTCTCTCCCTGTCCCTCTCTCCCTCTCCCCCTCTCTCTCCCTCCCTCCCTCAAAATAAAATTTAAAAAATTAAAAAAATTTAAAAAGTGTGGTATTCATTCTTGTACACAGGGAGGAATCAAATGCAAGTAAAGAGTGAAAGGAATTCATCCATTCAACATATATTTATTGACGGTCTGAACAAATTTGTTTTTAAAGAAGATAACCCAGGTAATAAGGGCAAAAGTGCACCAAAGTTGAGAATAAACTAAAGGGAGGCAAAAAATTTAGAGAGGTGCTACCAATACCATACTGTTTTGATTACTACAGCTTTGCAGTATATCTTCTCTCTTTATTTTTTAAAAATGTTGTCTTCAAATTCCAGTTAGTTAACATAGAGAGTAATATTAGTTTCAGATGTACAATATAGTGATTCAACAGTTCCATACAACACCCAATGCCCATCACAAGTGTACTCCTTAATACTCATCACCTATTTAACCTACCACCCACCACCTTCTCTCTGGTAACCATCAGTTTGTACTCTATAGTTAAGAATCTTTCTTTTTTCTCCCTTTGTTCACTTGTTTTGTTTCTTAAACTTCACATATGAGTGAGATCATATGGTATTTGTCTTTCTATGACTTTTTTTTACTTATCATTATATACTCTAGCTATATCTATGATGTTGCAAATGGCAAGATTTCCCCCTTTTTATAGCTGAGTAATATTCCATTGAGTGTGTGTGTGTGTGTGTGTGTGTGTGTGTGTGTGCGTGCGTGCGTGTGTGTGTATGTGTGTGTGTGTGTGTACACACATACACACTACATCCTCCTCATCCATTCATCAGTTGATGGACATTTGGGCTCTTTTTATAATTTGGCTCTTGTGGATAATGCTTCTGTAAACATCAGAGTGCATGTATCCCTTTGAATTAGTAGTTTTGTATTCTTGTAGGGTAAATACATAGTACTGCAATCACTGGATCCCAGGGTAGTTAGTTCTATTTTAACTTTTTAAGGAAATTCCATGCTGTTTTCCACAATGGTGCACCAGTTGATATTCCCACAAACAGTTCAAGAGGGTTCCCCTTATGGTTTGCCTCCTTCCCTCTCTGTTTGTAACTATTTTTCTCTCCTTTCCTTTCCCCATGGTCTTCTGCTAAGTTTCTCAAGATCCATTTATGAGTGAAAACATATGATATCTGTCTTTCTCTGACTTATTTCACTCGGCATAATACCCTCCAGTTCCATCCACGTTGCTGCAAATGGCATGATTTCATTCTTTCTCATTGCCAAGTAGTATTCCATTGTATATATAAACCACATCTTTGTTGTATGTAAGTGATGAACCATGGGAATCTACCCCCAAAACCGAGAGCACACTTTACACACTGTATGTTAGCCAATTTGACAATAAATTATATTAAATAAGTAAATAAGTAAATAAGTAAATAAATAAATAAAGAGGGTCCCCCTCTCTCCACATCCTCACCAACACCTGTTGTTTCTTGTTAATTTTAGCCATCTTAAAGGTGGGAGGTGATATATCATTGTAGTTTTGATTTGTTGTTTCCCTGATAATCAGTGATGTTGAGCATCTTGTCATGTGTCTGTTGGCCACCTGGACGTCTTCTTTGGAAAAATGTCTATTTATGTTTTCTGCCCCTTTTTAATCGGATTACTCATTTTCTGGGTGTTAAGTTTTTTTTTATAAGCTCTATATATATTTTGGATACTAACCCTTTATGGGATATGTCATTTGAGATACCTTCTGCCATTCAGTAAACTGCCTCTAAGTTTCGTTGTTTCCTAAGTGTACAGAAGTGTTTTATTTTCATGTAGTCCCAACAGTTTCTTTTTGCTTTTATTTCCTTGCCTCAAGAGACCTTTCTAGAAAGAAGTTGTGGCAGACAATACAAAAGACGTTACTGCCTGTGTTCTACTCCATGATTTTTATGGTTTCAGGTCTGACATTTAGGCCTCTGATCCATTTGGAATTTATTTTTTGTGTATGGTGTAAGAAAGTGACCCAGTTTCATTCTTTTGCATGCTGCTGTCCACTTTTCCCAACCCCATTTGTTGAAGACTGTTTTTCCCCATTGGATATTATTCCTGGCTTTGTCAAAGATCAATTTACCATATAGTTATTATTATTATTATTATCAGCTATCTATGGCAAGAGCTACTTTTAAAAAAGCATAACATTGGGAAAAACTTAATATATAAAATGAAATAAAGGTAACATAAATTATAGCATATTCATTGATTTACTAAATAAATAGTTATTAAGGGGCCACTGTGAAAAAGACTTTAGAAATATAATGGTGTTCAAGACATATATAGAAGACAGCAATGCTCACCACTATACAAAAATCAGCTGTTCCTATAAAATTGCCAATAAACTATCTGAAAAAGAAATAAAGAAAACAATCCCATTTACAATAGCATCAAAAATAATAAAATACTTAGGAATAAATTTAACTAAAAAGATAAAAGATCTGCACACTGAAAATCATATGCATTGATTAAAAATTGAGGAACATATAAATAAATAGAAAGATATCTTGTGTTCATGGATTGGAAGAATTAATAGTGCTAAAATACCCATACTACCCAAAGCCATTTATAGAATCAATGAAATCTCTATCAAAATTTTAATGGCATTTTATAGATATAGAAAAAGCAATTATAAAATTCATATGAAACAACAAAAGACCAATAGCCAAAGCAATCCCGAGATAGAAGAACAAAGCTGGAGGCATCACAATACTAATTTCAAACTTTATTACAAAGCTATAGTAATCAAAATAATATGGTATGGGCATAAAAACAAACACATAGACCAATGGAACATAAGTGAAAGCCCATAAATAAACCCACACATATTTATGGTCAACTAATATTTGAACAAGGGAGCCTAGAATACTCAATAGGAAAACAATAGTCTCCTCAATAAATGGTTTTGGAGAAACTGGATATATACATCCAAAGGAATGAAACTGCACCCCTACCTGATACCATTCACAGAAATTAACTCAAAATGGATTAAACACTTAAATGTAAGATGCAAAACTAAAATCACCAGAAGAAAACATAGGAGAAAAGCTCTTTGACATTTGTCTTGGCAACAATTTTGGATATGACACCAAAAGTACAAGCAACAAAAGAAAAATAGACAAATGTAATTGCATCAAACTAAAAAGCTTCTGCACAGCAAGGACAATAATCAAAAGAGTGAAGAGACAACTACAGAATGTGAGAAAATGTTTGCAATCCATATATCTGATAAGTTAATATCCAAAATATATAAGGGATTCAAACAACTCAATAGCAAAAAACAAACAAACAAACAAACAAAAACCTGATTGAAACATAGGCAAAGAACCCAAACAGATATTTTACCAAAGATAAACAAATGCCTAACATGTTTATGAAAAATGTTGTCAATATCAGTAACCATCATGGAAATGCAAATGAAAACCACAATAGGATATCACCTCACACCTGTTAAGATGGTTATTATCAAAAAGAAAAAGGACAAGTGTTGACAAGGATGTGGAGAAAAGGGAACCCTTGTGCACAGTTGGCGGGAACATAAATTGGTATAGCCACTATGGAAAACAGGATGGAGGTTCCTCAAAAAATTAAAAGTAGAACTACCATATGATCTAGCAGCCCACTTCTTGGTATATATCCAAAACAAATGAAATCACTATCTCAAAGGGATATCTGTATCCCCAAGTTTGTTGCATTCAAAATAGCTAAGACATGGAAAAAACCTAAGTGTTGCATGGATAAAGAAAATGTGGTATAAATATAAGTACGGTATGTGTGTGTGTGTGTGTGCGCACGTGTGTGTGTGTAAAGAGAGAGAGAGAATATTAATATGAAATATTATTCAGCCATAAAAAAGAAGGAAATCCAGCCTTTTGCAACAACATGGATGGATCTTGAGGGCACTGTGTTAAGTAAAGTAAGTCAGGCACAGAAAGACAAAAACTGTATGATTTCACTATCTAAAAAAGATGAACTCAGAGAGCGACTGGTGGTCGCCAGCGGGTAGGAATTGTAGGAAATAAGGAGATGTTGGCTGAAGGCTATAAACTTCCAGCTTTAAGGTGAATAAGTTCTGGGGGTGCCTGGGTGGCTCAGTCAGTTAAGCATCCAACTCGATTTGGGCTCAGGTCATGATCTCGTGGTCATGACATCAAGCCCTGTATCAGGCTCTGAACTGGGCATAGAGCCTGCTTGGGATCCTCTCTCTCCCTTTCCCTCTGCCCCTCCCTTGATCATGCTCTCGCTCTCAAAAAATAAAGGTTGAGTAAGTTCTGAAGATATACTATACTGCATGGTAACTATAAGACAGTACTGTATTATATACTTGAAAGTTGTTTAGAGAATAGACCTAAAATGTTATCACCACACACCAAAAAGAAGGCAAATATGTAAGGAGATAGAGGTGCTAACTAACTTTATTGTGGCAATTATTGCACAATATATATGTGTATCAAAATCATCACATTGTACACCTTAAATGTGCATATATGTCAACATCTCAATAAAACTGTGTTAAAAATACATCAATGTTCCTGCCCTTGTACAACTTACAGTATAGAAAATAAGACAAACAAGTGATAATATTAAAGTAAAGGGCCATACAGTGTTCACACAAAAAAAGTTAAAAGCGCATGGGGAAATGCTTATCATTTAAAGACCCTGCACTAGTTTCCTAATGCCAATGTCACAAAAAACAACACAGTCAGTATTGTTAAACGACATAAATTTATCCTCTTATAGTTCTAGAGGTCAGAAGTCCAGGAATTCGGTCCTTCCCTTTTCCAGCTGTGCACATTCCTTGGCTCCTGAATGCATTACTCAACCACTGTTTCCATTTTTATATCACCTTCTCTCTCTCTCTCTCTCTCTCTCTCTCTGACCTTGTTGTCTCCCTCATATAAGGGTATTTGTGACTACATTGAGTGCCCCCCAGATAATCCAGGATGATCTCCTTATCTCAAAATGTTTAATCACATCTATAAAATTTCTTTGGCCATATGTGGTAGCATATCCACAGGTTCTGTGGATTAGGGCTTGGACATCTTGGGAGTTATTTACTCTGTCTACTACAGACATAACTTTGAATCTAAAAAAATAGAAGGAAATATAGAAAAAATATTAACAGTACTGATCTGGATGGTTGGATTATGATTTATATTTTTATGTTTTTCTCTTTTACAACTTATAAAAGCTCTAACAATGAGCATATTTCACTTTTTTAAAAAAGAGTGAATACAGACAAACAAACACAAAAAGTACAAAGGGGCATACAGTAAACTGTCTTTGTCTCACCCTTGTCCCTCAGGCCCCAGGTTCCTCTCTCCAAAGGCAATTATCATTAACAGTTTCTTACTCTTCCAGAGATAGGATATGCAAGAACATGTCCATGGTACGCTAATTAATGGTCCCTCAAAGATGTTCATGTCCTAATCCCCAGAACCTGTTAATGTATTACCTTACTGGAAAAAAGGGACTTCACAGATATGATTAAGTTAAGGATTTTGAGATGGGTTGATTATCACCATTTGTCTGGATAGGCCCCATATAATGACAGAGATCCTTATAAGAAAAGGCAAGAGCAAAAGATTAACAGAAGTAGAGACTGGAGTGATACACTTTCAAAATGGAGGGAGGCCACAAGCCAAAAAAAAGAGGTCACGAGAAGCTGAAAAAGGCAAGAAGACAAAATTTCCCCTTAGAGCCTCCAGAAGGAACCAGCCCTACTTATGCCTTGACTTTAGCCCAGCGAAACTTATTTTAAACCTAGGACACCCAGAACTGTAAGAGAATAAATTTCTGTTGTTTTAAGCCACTAAATTTGTGGTCATGTGTTACAGTAGCAATGTAGATCATCTTTATACATATATCTTTTTGTACATGTATGCATATACTGGATATATCTATACAATAAACTCAAAGAATGAGAATTCCTGGGTTAAAGTATGTAATTTTTCATTTTGATTTAAACTGCCAAACTTCCTACATGCAGGTTGCACCAATTCTACTGCAATGATGTAGGAGTGTAATTCATGTGACTTTTGACTTTATCATGATGCTCTTTTTCCACACAGAGGTTTGCGTTTCATGCTCTTAAAGATACCATTTTTTCCTCTTACTGATTCCTAATTTTGTATATTTTAGAAATAGCCACTCTAAACTTAATTTTTAAGCACTCCCATTTTCTCCTATTGGTTTTATGGCCCAATATTTTACTAACTGCAATTTATTCAGTGGTTAACTATGAAGTATGGATGCTACTCATTTTCCCAAGTGGCTACCAAGGTGATCCAACAATATTTGTTAAGTAATGCATCTTTTTCTCACTGTTCTTAAGTGGCATCTTTATCAGATGTGAAATTTCTATATGACTTCAATCTATTCCTAGACTTTCTGGTCTGTTTCATTGATTTGTCTATAAAATCCTGTAGCAGTACCACACTGTTTTAACTACTGTAACTTAAGATGTCATTTTTAATCTCTGATAAAACTAATCTACCCTAACCACTTCCCTTTTCTAAACTGATAAAACTAATCTCCACTAACTACTCCCCTTTTCCAAAACTATCTGGGTTTTCATGCTTGCTTGTTTTCACATATGAATTTTACATCCAGCTTCACACACAAAAAATGTACCTTTACTTGAACTGACTTTAATTTACCCTACTATTTACTTAAGTGAATGAATATATTTCATATTATTTTTCCATTTAAGAATATGCTATGCCTTTCTATTACTCTAAGTCTTCTTTTATGTTCCTCAATAATATTTATTTTTTCATTCAGGTAGAACTTGCATATTGTTTATTGAGTTTATTTTTTGGTGTGACCACTAAACCAGCCCTGCAAGAAATTTTAAGGGGGACTCTCTGAGGGGAGAAAAGATGAAAATATAAATAAATACATACATACATACCAAATAAATACAAAGATTAGAAAGGACCAGAGACCTCATATGAGTGAAGTCATATGATTTTTCTCTTTCTCTGACTGACTAATTTCACTTAGCTTAATACCCTCCAGCTCCAACCACATAGTTGCAAATGGCAAGATTTCATTCTTTTTTGATTGCCGAGTAATACTCCATTGTATATATATACCACATCTTCTTTATCCATTCATCCATCAGTGGACATTTGGGCTCTTTCCATACTTTGGCTATTATTGATAGTGCTGCTATAAACATGGGGGTGCATGTGTCCCTTCGAAACAGCACATCTGTATCCCATGGATAAATGCCTAGTAGTGTAATTGCTGTGTCATAGGTAGTTCTATTTTTAGTTTTTTGAGGAACCTGAACATAAGGGAAGGGAAACAAAAATAATATAAAAACAGGGAGGGGAACAAAACATAAGAGACTCATCAATATGGAGAACAAAGTTAGGGTTGCTGGAGGGGTTGTGGGAGAGGGGATGGGCTAAATGGGTAAGGGGCATTAAGGAATCTACTCCTGAAACCATTGTTTCACTATATGCTAACTAATTTGGATATAAATTTTAAAAAATAAAAAATTAAATTAAAAAAAGAAAAATATAAAAGCCTTGTTACACATATTTATGTATAACCTGCATGCATTAAAGTTCAATCAAAAATTAAAAATAAATAAATAAATATTTCCTTAAGAAAAAAAAAAGGACCAGAGAACACCACCAGAAACTCCAACTCTACAAGCATCATAATGGCGATAAATTCATGTCTTTCAGTACTCACTCTAAGTGTCAATGGACTCAATGGTCCAATCAAAAGACATAGGGTAACAGAATGGATAAGAAAACAAGATCCATCTATATGCTATTTACAAGAGACCCACTTTAGACCTAAAGAAACTTTCAGATTGAAAATAAGGGGACTGAGAACAATCTACCATGCTAATGGTCAACAAAAGAAAGTCAGAGTAGCCATACTTATATCAGACAATCCAGACTTTAAAATAAAGGCTGTATCAAGAGATGCAGAAGGGCATTATATCATAATCAAGGGGTCTATCCACGAAGAAGACCTAACAATTGTAAACATTTATACATCAAATGTGAGCACACCCAAATATATAAACCAATTAATCACAAACATAAAGAAACTCATTGATAGTAATACCATAATAGTGAGACTTCAACACCCCACTCACAGCAATGGACAGATCATCTAATCAAAAAATCAACAAGGAAACAATGGCTTTGAATTACACACTGGACCAGATGGACTTAACAGATATATTGAGAACATTTCATCCTAAAGCAGCGCAATATACATTCTTCACCAGTGCACATGGATATTCTCCAGAATAGACCACATACTGGGACACAGATCAGCCCTCAACAAGTACAAAAAGATCAAGATTATTCCGTGCATATTTTCAGACCACAACACTATGAAACTTGAAATCAACCACAAGAAAACAATTTGGAAAGGTAACAACTACTTGGAGACTGAAGAATATCCTACTAAAGAATGAATGGGCTAACCAAGAAGTTAAAGAGGAAATTTTTTTTTAATTTTTTTAAATGTTTTTATTTATTTTTGAGGCAGAGGGAGACAGAGCATGAGCAGGGGAGGGGCAGAGAGAGAGGGAGACACAGAATCCGAAGCAGGCTCCAGGCTCTGAGCTGTCTGCACAGAGCCCGATGTGGGGCTCGAACTCACGGACTGTGAGATCATGACCTGAGCTGAAGTTGGACGCCCAACCAGCTGAGCCACCCAGGCACCCCAAGAGGAAATTAAAAAGTATATGGAAGTCAATGAAAATGATAACACCACAACCCAAAACCTCTGGGAAACAGAAAAGGCGGTCATAAGAGGAAAGTATATAGCAAATCCAGGCCTTCCTAAAGAAGGCAGAAAGGTCTCAGATACACAACCTAACCGTATGCCTTAAGGAGCTGGAAAAAGAACAGCAAATAAAACCCAAAACCAGCAGAAGACAGGAAATAATAAAGATTAGAGCAGAAATCAATGCTATTGAAACCAAAAACAAAAAAAAACAAAAAAACAAAAACAGTAGAACGGATCAATGAAATGAGAAGCTGGTTCATTGAAAGAATTAACAACATTGATGGGGCGCCTGGGTGGCACAGTCGGTTAAGCGTCCGACTTCAGCCAGGTCACGATCTCGCGGTCCGTGGGTTTGAGCCCCGCGTCAGGCTCTGGGCTGATGGCTCAGAGCCTGGAGCCTGTTTCCGATTCTGTGTCTCCCTCTCTCTCTGCCCCTCCCCCGTTCATGCTCTGTCTCTCTCTGTCCCAAAAATAAATAAAAGTTGAAAAAAAAATTAAAAAAAAAAAGAGTTAACAACATTGATAAAGCACTAGCCAGTTTGATCAAAAAGAAAAAGGAAGGGACCCAAATAAATAAAATCAAGAATGATAGAGAAGAGATCACAACCAACACAGTAGAAATTAAAACAATAATAAGAGAAAATTATAAGCAATTATATGCCAATAATATGGGCAATCTGGAAGAAATGGACAAATTCCTAGAAACATATACACTACCAAAACTGAAACAGGAAGAAATAGAAAATTTGATCAGACCCATAACCAGTAAGGAAATCGAATTAGTAATCAAAAATCTGCCAAAAAAAAAAAAAAAAAAACCAGAGTCCAGGGCCAGATGGCTTTCCAGGGGAATTCTACCAAACATTTAAGGAAGAGCTGACACCTATTCTCTTGACGCTGTTCCAAAAAATAGAAATGGAAGGAAAACTTCCAAACTCTTTCTATGAAGCCAGCATTACCTTGATTCCAAAACCAGACAGAGACCCCACTAAAAAGGAGAACTATAAACCAATTTCCCTGTTGAACATGGATTCAAAAATCCTCAACAAGACATTATCCAACCAGATCCAACAATACATTAAAAAAATTATTCACCATGACCAAGTGGGATTTATACCTGGGATTTATACCTGGTTCAATATCCACAAAACAATTAACTTGATTAATCACATCAATAAAAGAAAGGACAAGAACCATATGATCATCTCAATAGATGCAGAGAAAGCATTTGACAAAATACAGCATCCTTTCTTGATAAAACCCCTCAGGAAAGTAGGGATAGAAGGAGCATACCTTGAGATCATAAAAGCCATATATGAACGACCCAATGCTAGTATCATCCTCAATGGGGAAAAACTGAGAGCTTTCCCCCAAAAGTCAGGAACAAAACAGGGATGTCCACTCTCACCACTGTTATTCAACATAGTATTGGAAGTCTTAGCCTCTGCAATCAGACAACACAAAGGAATAAAAGGCATCCAAATCGGCCAGGAGGAGGTCAAACTTTCACTCTTCGCAGATGACATGATACTTTATATGGAAAACCCAAAAGATTCCACCAAAAGACTGCAAGAATTGATTCATGAATTCAGCAAAGTTGCAGGATATAAAATCAACGCACAGAAATTGGTTGCATTCCTATACACCAACAATGAAGCTATAGAGAAATCAAATAATCTATCCCATTTACAGTTGCACCAAAAACCATAAAATACCTAGTAATAAATCTAATCAAAGAGATGAAAAATCTATACAATGAAAACTATAGAAAGCCTATGAAAAAAATTGAAGAAGACAGAAAAAAAAATGGAGAAAGATTCCATGCTCCTGGATGGGAAGAACAAATATAGTTAAAATATCAATACTACCCAGAGAAATCTACATATTCAATGCAATCCCTATCAAAATAACACCAGCATTCTTCACAGAGCTAAAACAAATAATCCTAAAATTGTATGGAACCAGAAAGACCCCGAATAGCCAAAGCAATCTTGAAAAGAAAACCAAAGCAGGAGGCATCACGGTCCCAGACTTCAAGCTATCCTACAAAGCTGTAATCATCAAGACAGTATGGTACTGGCACAAGAACAGACACTCAGATCAATGGAACAGAATAGAGAACCCAGAAATGGACCTACAAACATATGGCCAACTAATCTTTGACAAAGCAGGAAAGAATATCCAATGGAATAAAGACAGTCTCTTCAACAAGTGGTGCTGGGAAAACTGGACGGCGACATGCAGAAGAATGAACCTGGACCACTTTCTTACATCATACACAAAAATAAACTCAAAATGGATGAAAGACCTAAATGTAAGACAGGAAGCCATCAAAATCCTCGAGGAGAAAGTGGCAAAAACCTCTTTGATCTTGGCCACAGCAACTTCTTACTCAACACGTCTCTGGAGGCAAGGGAAACAAAAGCAAAAATGAACTACTGGGACCTCATCAAAATAAAAAGCTTCTGCACAGCAAAGGAAACAATCAGCAAAACTAAAAGGCAACCAACAGGGTGGGATAAGATATCTGGAAATGACATATCAGATAAAGGGTTAGTTTCCAAAATCTATAAAGAACTTATCAAACTCAACACTCAAAAAACAAATAATCCAGTGAAGACAAGGGCAAAAGACATGAATAGACACTTCTCCAAAGAAGACACCCAGATGGCCAACTGACACATGAAAAAATGATCAACATCACTCATCATCAGGGAAAGACAAATCAAAATCACAATGAGATACCACCTTACACCTGTCAGAATAGTGAACATGAACAACTCAGGCAACAACAGATGTTGGCGAGGATGTGGATAAAGAGCATCTCTTTTGCATTGTTGGTGGGAATGCAAGTGGGTGCAGCCACTCTGGAAAACAGTATGGATGTTCCTCAAAAAAACTAAAAATAGAACTACCCTACGACCCAGCAACTGCACTACTAGGTATTTATCCAAGGGATACAGGTGTGCTGTTTCAAAGGAACACATGCACCCCAATATTTATAGCAGCACTTTCAACAATAGCCAAAGTATGGAAAAACCCAAATGTCCATCGATTGATGAATGGATAAAGAAGATGTGGTATATATATACAATGGAGTATCACTCGGCAGTCGAAAAGAATGAAATCTTGCCATTTGCAACTATGTGGATGGAACTGGAGGGTATTATGCTAAGTGAAATTAGTCAATCAGAGAAAGAGAAAAATCATATGACTTCACTCATATGAGGACTTTAAGAGACAAAATAGATGAACATAAGGGAATGGAAACAAAAATAATATAAAAACAGGGAGGGGGACAGGGGCACCTGGGTGGCTTAGTCAGTTAAGCATCCGACTTCAGCTCAGGTCATGATCTCATGGTTTGTGAGTCCGAGCCCCGTGTAAGGCTCTGTGCTGACAGCTCAGAGCCTGGAGCCTGCTTCGGATCTGTCTCCCCCCTCTATTGCGCGCTCTGTCTCTGTCTCTTAAAAAATGAATAAACGTTAAAAAAAAATTAAAAAACGAGGGGGACAAAACATAAGAGACTCATAAATATGGAGAACAAACAGAGGATTACTGGAGGGGGTGTGGTATGGGGGCGTGGGCTAAATGGATAAGGGGCACTAAGGAATCTACTCCTGAAATGATTGTTGCACTATATGCTAACTAATTTGGATGTAAATTTTTAAAAATAAAAAATAAAGTTAACAAAAAAAGTTTATTTTTCGATATTTCCTCTTTTCTTTGAAGATTTCTGGGAAGATGGTGACTAAAAGAATCCTGTACTCAACTCATCCCATGAACACACCTAGTCAGCAGCCACATCATGGCAACAAATCCAGAAAATGACCCAAAGACTGGCAGAACTAACTTTCCAAAGTTAATCATAGAGAGGAGGCCACATCAAAAAGGATAATAGGGGTGGACATGCAGTCAAGAACTAAACTCCCAGCAAGACTAACAAATGAGAGGGACACCAGAAACACAGCAAAGGGAGAGGAACAGACCCCATACCAGTTACTCTAGACATGGGGGACCTGCAGTGGAAAGACTAGTCCCAATAACATTTGGCTTTGAAAACCAGTGGGGCTTAACTTTGGGAGTTTTTACAATCAGTGGTGCTTAACTCCCAGTACTTTAAACTCTGGCAAAGCTAGAGGGTGAAGGAAACAGTCGGAGCCCTAAAGGAGACAGCATAACAAACAACCCAGCTGAGATACAGCATAGAAGCAACAGTTGGAATAGTTCCTGGGGTATACATGAAATAAATTTATTTACTAATCTCAGAACATGTCCTGGAAGGGCAGGGATCTTTAGGAGACTTCAAGAACAAAAGATCTAGCAGCACCATTTGTCACCACCCTCTCTACCAGCCTAGATGGCTGGACACTTGCAGGAACCAGCACTAATACCCATCACCTAACTTACTCACACCCTCTACTCCACCACCTCCAGGTTTTCCTAAAGGTCCACCTCATCAAACCCACTACACTCAGCAAGAGTCCCTCTAAAGTGGTTCCATGTCTCATACTATAAGCAGTACCAACAGGGACTGAAGCCACTCCAAAGTGACTCCTACTTTGGAGAGAGGGAAAAATAACCACATACACCAGTTCGACTGCAGCCCCAGCAGACAGATTAAGGGCAGATATCTAATCTGACTGCTGGTTCTGCCCACCAACAAAAACCTCTCAGGGGGCAGCACAGGGAAAGAGCCAAGAAGTTTGAGGTCACTGTGGCAACAGCAGACAGACTGGGGACCAGCACCTGCTCTGACTGCCACCCCCACCCACCTACAAAATCCTCTCAGAGGAGAAGGTAGGGAGAGCACTCTGCAAGCCAGTGCTATGCAGCCCCAACAAACAGACTGGGGACAAGCATCTGGTTGGACTGCTGAAAAAAGCCATTAAACCACAGGGAAGAGAGCAAAAGAAGAAAGGAACAGAGAAGAACTTCAAAAACAATCATAAAAGAAGCAACAAAATGGCAATAAGTACTTACCTATCAATAACTACATTTTAAAGTTCATTTCTTTATTTTGAAAGAGAGAGAGAGAGAGAGCAAGCACACTAGCAGTGGAGGGACAGAGAGGAGAGAGAATCCCAAGCAGGCTCCACACTGTCAGCATGAAGCCTATTGTGGGGCTCGAACTTACAAACTGCAAGATCATAACCTGAGTCAAAACCAAGAGTTGGATGCTTAACCAACTGAGCCAGGCACCCTATCAATAACTACTTTTAATTTAAATGGACTAAATGCCCCAATCAAAAGAAATAGGGTGATGGAATGGATAAAAAAGGAGGACCCATGTATGTGCTGCCTAAAAGAGATTCACTTCAGCCCTAAACACACATGCAAATTGAAAATATAAAGGGATGGAAAAAATATTTACCATTCAAATGGAAGCAAGAAGAAAGCTCAGGTACCAATACTTGTATCAGACAAACTAGACCTCACAACAGAGACTGTAACAGTGAAAAAGAAGGTCACTACATAATCATCAAGGGAATAATCCGAAAAATGAATATAACAATTATAAATATTTATGCACCCAACATAGAAGCACCTAAACACATAAAGCAACTATTACAGACATAAAGGAAGAAATTGGCAGTAATATAATAATAGTAGCAGACTTCAACACACCACTTACATCAATGGACAGATCATCCAGACAGAAAATCAACAAGGAAACAGAGGCTTCAAATGACATATTGGAACAGATGGGCCTAACAAATATATTCAGAACATTTCATCTAAAAACAGCAGAACAAAAGCACCTGGGTGGCTCAGTCAGTTGAGCGTCCAACTGCGGTTCAGGTCATGATCTTGTGGTCTGAGTTCAAGCCCCGCATCGAGCTCTGTGCGGACAGCTCAGAGCCTGGAGCCTGTTTCGGATTCTGTGTCTCCCTCTCTCTGCCCCTCTCCCACTTGTGCTCTGTCTCTCTTTTTATCTCTGTCTCTCAAAAATAAACATTAAAAAATTAAAAAGTAAAAATAAAAACAGCAGAATACACATTCTTTTCAAGTGTACATGAAACGTTCTCCAGAGTACGTTACATGTTAGGACACAAAACAAGCCTCAAAAAATGCAAATAAATTAAAATCATATTATGCATCCTTTCTGACCATAATGATAGGTAACTAAAAAATCAATTAGTAGAAAAAATATGGAAAGAAGACAAATACATGGAGGCTAAATAGCATGCTAATGAACAATGAATGGGTCAACCAAAAAAAATCAAAGAGAAAATCAAAAAATACATGAAGACAATTGAAAATGAAAACACAACATTCCAAAATCTCTGGGGTACAGCAAAAGCTGTAAGAGGGATTATACCGATACAAGCCTGCCTTAAGAGGCAAGAAAAACCTCAAATAAGCAACCTCACCTTACCTTACCTATAAAGAAGCTAGTAAAACAACAAAGACCAAAACCTGCTACACTTTTAATACAATCCCTATCAAAATAACAACATTTTTAACAGAATTAGAACAAATAATACTAAAATTTGTATGGAACCACAAAAGACCCCAAATAGCCAAAGCAATCTTGAAAAAGGAAAACAAAGCTGTAGGTATCACAATTCCAGACTTCAAGTTATATTACAAAGCTGTAGTAATCCAAACAGTATGGTACAGGCACAAAAACAGACACATAGATCAACACAACAGAATAGAGAGCCCAGAAATAAACTATGAGGCAAGGAGGCAAGAAATAAAGCAGGAGGCAAGAATAAACAAAGGGGAAAAGACATTCTCCTCAATAAATGGTGCTGGGAAAACTGGGCAGCTACATGTAAAAAGAATGAAACTGGACCATCTTTTAACACCATAAATGAAAAAAAAAAAACCACAATGCATTAAAAACTTAAATGTGAAACCAAAAACCATAAAAATACTAGAGAAGAACATAGGAAATAATTTCTCTGACATCAGCCCTGGCAACATTTTTTGTATATGTCTAAGATAAAGGAAACAAAAGCAAAAAGAAACTATTAGGACTACATGAAAATAAAAAGCTTTTGCACAGCAAATAAAACCATCAACAAAACAAAAAAAGCAACCTACTGAATGGGAGAAGATATTTGCAAATGATATATCCAATAAGAGATTAATATTCAAAATATATAAAGAACTTCTATAAGCCAACACACACACAAAAAAAACAAATAATGTGATTAAATAATAGGCAAAAACCACAACAGACATTTTTTCAAGGAAGACATACAGAGGCCAACAGGCACATTAAAAGATGCTCAACATCACACTAATCATCAGGGAAATGTAAATTAAAGGCAAAATGATATACCATTTTACACCTGTCAGAATGACTAAAATCAAAAACACAAGAAACATCAAGTGTTGACAAGGATGTCATTAAAAATGAAACCTTATGCACTGCTGGCAGGAATGCAAATTGGTAGAGCCACTGTAGGAAACAATATGGATTTTCCTCAAATATTTAAAATAGAATTACTATATGATCCAATAATTCCATTGCTGCATATTTACCCAAAAAGATATGTGCAACCTTATGTTTCTTGAAGCATTATTTATAACAGCCAAGATATAGAATCAACCCATGTGGCTATCCATAGTTAAATGAATAAAGAAACATTGTTTATACATATACATCTATATATACACACAATGGAATATTATCCAGCCTTAAAATAGAATGAAATCTTGTAACAACATGGATGGACCTAGGGGATATTATGCTAAGTGAAAATAAGTCATTCAGAGAAGGACAAATACCATATGATTTCACCCATATGTAGAATTTAGAAAACAAAACAAGTGAACAAAGAACAAAAAGAGACAAAAAAAACTCTTTTCTTTTAATTCAAGAATAGTTAACATACTGTGTCATATTAGTTTCAGGTGTACAATATAGCAATTCAACAGTTTTGTACATTATTCAGTGATCATCATGATAAGTGATCCCCTTTAACAGATACTTAAATATAGGAAACTGAGGGTTGCCAGAGGAGAGGTGGGGGCGAATGGATGAAAAAGACAAAGGGGACTAAGAGTACCCTTATCCTGATGAGCACTGAGTAATGTATAGAATTGTTTAATCACTATACAGCATACCTGAAACTAATATAACACTGTATGTTAACTATACTGGAATTTAAAATAAAACATAGGTACGTAGGTAGGTAGGTAGGTAGGTAGATAGGTAGGTAGGTAGGTAGATAGATAGGGTTTTTCCTTCCCTTATATATTCTGATGGTTACTACTTTACATGAAGGTAATTTCAGGATGACTGCAGGAAAGGTGTCTAGGATCCTTTCTTTGAATTTGTATCAAAGATTCAGATCAACAGATTATTACTGAGGGTGGAGGCTGGCTGGTAGGACCTTCAACCATTCCTCCCTGAGACAGAACAAGGCAGGACTTCCCTGTACAGGCAGTAAGAATCAAGGATGTGAAGGCTAGGTGAATATCCATGCCTCACCCTATGTCTATGGTTTAAGGACTTATATGAAGGACTACCTGGGAGTTACTGACTCTGAATACTTGTCTTGGAGGTTGAGCCCCTGGACAATAGTAACTAGCTATAAGTTTACCCAACACTCCCTGCCTTCCTAGGAGAACTTGCTCTCAGAGGCATGTGACTCTGTCTGAACTATGGGAGCTCGAAGAAACTGCAAATAACTGGATCCTGTTGTTAATCTTTCTGGGTGGCTAGTGAAAATTATGTCCCAACTGTGAGCAAATCTTGTCTTGGGAGCAATCCCAGGGCTGTTTTACAAGAGCTATGTTGAAACAGCCTCCAGCACAGTTCACTCAGATTTCTTTTCATCTTCTCTAAGCCTATAATGGAAGTTCCATTTAGATAAAATCATAACAAGGTTAACAACCTTTTCCTCTTTTTTTTATTTCTAATATATAATTTGCTGTGAACCAGGGACCACATGCATTTGCTACAGGAATCCCCTCAAATTTACAAAACAGGCCTCCCCCAGTGCCTTTCAGTACAAGCCTGCAGCTTCTCAGGTAGCTGAATTCACTTCCACACTGTGGCCTCAACATAGCCTGAGAGTGTATTTCCTTTGGCTTTTTTTTTCTCTGTTAGATTAACCAGTTAACCTCTTCTTAATTCCCTGAGATGCTTGGGTTTTGTTTTTGTCTTTTGTTTTTATCACCACCATCTTCCTTTTGGCACTGGCATATCTCACACTGCTCTTGCTTGCTACTTTTTCTTCTCGAATGAGGCTACTTCTGTCCTCTAACATTTATAAAAAGATAATTTAATCATCTTGCTTGGGGTTGGGAATTGAATCAAAGAAAGACAAAGAGGATATTCCAGACCAAAATATCTCCAGGAAAACTAACAGATTGGAGCACAAAGGACTGAAAAGAAACTGGAGCTGACTTCAATCTTATGTTGCCTCCTGCCTTTTCTCTGCCTTCATTTACTAACTTTGACTTGCCAGTATTTTTAGGAGACACTTATATAGTTGCGCCTGGGTGCATCTGTGTGCATTTTCTTCAACTTATTTTCTATCCAACAAGAGAAAGGTCCACCATCTTCTATAGTGCCCAAATACTTGAATGATCTATGGATGTTTTGGATTTTCATCTGCTGCTCCATTAATTGATTTCAGCTGCAGCTATAATAACCCGATGGAACAGTTGCCAAAATTTCAAGCCAACATATTTTTCACTTGAAATTTTCAAGCCCACAAAAATGTTCTCCAGCCCCTTCTACGTGTTCCATTCCTGCAGTAATGATGCATTTAATGGTGAAAAGGAAACCACATATGGCTGTCAGGCTTATAAAGAAGTCAGTTGCCCTGGTCGCCCTGCCTTGAATGAAGATCACATTTACACAGTACCAGAGAGCTGAAGCCCTAACCTAGAGGCAGTATGCCTATACTATGTGTCAGGAAGGCTCCTCAATATATTAGTCTAATGCCCAGTATTTTCCACAAAACTGGTCCTCTGTAGGATTCCCCATGTCAGAGAATGGCCACAACATCCATTTAGAAAGCAGATATCTGTGAAATTTCCCTCTTCCTCACTTTCCATATCTAATCCATCACCAAACCCATTGATTTAAAGTTCTAAATATCTCTCTAATATACTTTTCTCTATCTCTAACCGTAATCTAAGCCATCGTCATCTCATGTGTACTAATTACTGCACCTACCACCTAACCAGTCTCCCTTTGTCCACTCTTGCCCATCTTGAATTCATTATCCACAATGCAACCAGAGTAAGCTGAAAATAAAAATCACATCACTTGAATCTTCCTGTTTTAAACTCTCTAATGGGTTTACACTTTATAACCCTACCTTTTCTACAGGCCCTCAGTGAACAGGCAACTACTCAATACCTTCTAACCACATTGTGCTTCTTTTAGTATCTTGAAGGTGAAAAAAGGAAGCTCTTTGCAACCTCAGAGTCTTTGCATGCACCGTTCCCTCTGCCTGTAATGTTCTCCTAACCCCTTTCCCAGATCTTTGTGTGGTTGGTACCTTCTTATCTTTCAGTTCCAAATTAAATGCCACCTCGTCTAAGAAGACTTCCCTGACCATGCTGCCAAAATAAAGTTTCCCTCCATTATTCTCTCATCCTTTGTTTAGAGACATATTAGTCTTGCACTCTATCCCAGTGCCCAGTACATAAAAGGTACTCAGTATGTACCTCTGAAGGACTGACATTCTAACTGAGCTAAATACTTCTTTATCCTTTTTCTCTGCCCTCCCTAAGTATCCTGGATTAAGTTTTTATAATATTATTTTTTCATGAAGTCTTTATTATGTATGGTAGATATTAGTGATGCTCACCAAATATTGCTGGTTCCTCCTTCAAAGTAGCTGGTAGCGTTGCACTTTCCCACCTTTTCTAAAGGCAGCTTTGACCACATGACTTACTTTGGCCAATGTAATATAAGCAGAAGTGACGCATACCATTTCACGCAGAAGCTGTAAGAGATGAAGCAAACCCTCATTTTTCCCCTGCCCCAGTGATTATGAAAAGCATATATGAAAATGGAAGTCCTTCAGCCTCAGTCCATGAATATCTATGATAAACAGGGCACCCAGACAAGCTTCCATGGATATGGATCAGAATAAAGAAATAAACCTTTGTTATTATAAGCCATTGTGTTTTTTGTAGATTGTTTGGTACTGCAGCATGAAGCAGACCATCCTCACTGATATATATTTCACTGATTGTTAATATGATACTCACAGATTTTTTAATGTCATAACCTTTCACTCTTGCACACAACATCAACCCCAGATATGTTTATACAGCTTCTACTTTACAGTGGATATTAGAACATCATCATTCCTGACCATGACAAGAAAAGGTTCTTACAATGGGTCTCAAATAATTGGGAGAAAAGTTGTTCTATATACTAATCTCCCTATGAATGTGGTAGATTGATCCTAAGAATAACTTTCTCGAAAAGAAGGTGAAATAAATGTAAACTTTAGAATACATAGTTACTCAATTCAACTAATAGTCACTGAATATCTTTCTATGAGCCAAGCACTGTACTTAATGTCATGAGATTTACACAGGTGAATCAGAACCAATCCCTCTCCCAGAAAGGGAGGGAAGATATTCACAAATATGGCTAACTTAACAACAAGATAGATGGCTTTAAATAAAATATAAACAACATATAGGAGCACCTGATGGCTTAGTCAGTTAAGTGTCTGACTTTAGCTCAGGTCATGATCTCATGGTTTGTGGGTTTGAGCCCTGTGTCAGGCTCTGTGCTGACAACTCAGAGCCTGGAGCCTGCTTTGCATCATGTGTCTCCCTCTCTCTGTTTGTCCCCCCTCCCTGCTCATACTCTGTATCTCTCCTTCAAAAATAAATACACATTAAATTTTTTAAAAAACATAAAGGGGCACCTGGGTGGCGCAGTCGGTTAAGCGTCCGACTTCAGCCAGGTCACGATCTCGCGGTCCGTGAGTTCGAGCCCCGCGTCAGGCTCTGGGCTGACGGCTCAGAGCCTGGAGCCTGTTTCCGATTCTGTGTCTCCCTCTCTCTCTGCCCCTCCCCCGTTCATGCTCTGTCTCTCTCTGTCCCAAAAATAAATAAATGTCGAAAAAAAAAATTTAAAAAAAAAAAACATATAAATGATCACCAGTGCAAGTAGTGCTAGTTCTAATTGAGAAGGTAGCATTTGGGCCTGGCCTAGAAAGATTTCAGATAGACTACTGGAACAATAAAGACAACCAAAGAGAACTCTATTCAATATCACAAATAATTTTAGAAAGCCAGATATACACAAGGCCCTAGGCCTCATATTATTCAGTAATATAAAGATTATTAAGAAACAACTTTTGTCTTCCAATGACAGCATACAATGAAGCAGTGAAGATGAGTACATAAATATGTATAATATCAAGAATCATACAAGCATCATGGGACATAGATAGTCCCATGAGAGTTCAAATGAGGAAGAAATCACATTCAATTGGAAGGATCTCGGAAGGAGGAAGAAGGTGAGATTTGACATGAGCCTTGCAAGATAGAAGGATCACAAAGAGAGATGATGGAGGCAAAATCAAAAGAATGCCTGGAGCAAAAAGGACTAAGGTGGATCAGAGCTGAGCATAGGTTTGGAGAACAGTATGAAATCCAACTTAGCTTGAAAACAAAGGGTAAAAAGTGACATAACAGGAAATGAGGCTGGAGAAGATAGTTGGGTACCTAATCTGGAAAAACTTGAAGGTCAGACTGAACATTTTTTAAAAGAAGTTCACAGTATGAGAAGCTATTTAATATTTCTAAACAGGAAGTGGCATGATGGATGCTTTGGTTTGGAACAGTTCAACTGGAATCTGTATAGGATGAACTAAAGGGAAGAAAAGATAAACATTTTAGGACCAGTTTTTGCTCAGGCAAAAAGTAAGAACGGTTTGAAATGCAGCCAGAAGAAGAGTAAGAGAAAGACAGAGTTAAATGCAAAAGACACTGCCAGAGATAAACCTACCAGACTTGGCCATTTATTGGATGTGAGGGCGATGGGATAAAAATAGAAAGAAAAGCTGTCTTTGAGGTTCCAAGTCTGGCCAACTGGCAAGCTGGGGATACCATGAACCAAAATAAGGAAGTCAGCAGGACTTGGGGAAAATGCTTAGCTGGGTTTTGACTCAAAACAAAGACAAAATAAATCAAATCATTAAGCCCCAGGTATAAATAAACCCTGTTGCATACCTTATGTTGACAGGCATATGTTCTCTTCAAACAGTTCAGTAAGAGTTATAGGTAGTGCTATACCAAGAACTAGAAACCAGACATAAGACCTGGTAAGATATTCAGAGGAGTGCTTATAAGATCAGATTTGCAAAATTTCCATAATGAGAAGGGTTAAGATAGGTCCCACATATGGCCAGTAGTTTTTAATCTTTGGAAACTGAACACTCTGGGTTTGCTCCCTGAGAAAAACATGCATTAGAACATACTCACACATTAAAATATAAAATTGAAGGGATGGAGACATTGGATGGATCTGCAGGTTATTATCCTAAGTGAAATAACTCAGAGAAAGACCATACCTTATGATGTCAGTCACACATGCAATTTAAGAAACAAAACAAATGAACAAAGAAAAAAGAGACAAAAAAAAACAGACTCTTAAATACAGAGAACAAAGTGGCTGTTGCCAGAGAGGCGGTGGATACGAGGATGGGTGACATAAATAAAGGGGATTAAAAATACACTTATTGTGATGAGCACTGAGTAATGTATAGAACTGTTGAATCATTATATTGTATAACTAAAACAGATATAACACTGTATGTCAACTATACTTCAATGAAAAGGAAAAATAAATAAAAGTAGGGGGTGTTTCCACAAAACTCCTAATAGAGAGCTATGATTATATAGGAGTAGTTGAAGTAAATATTCAACATTTTGATAGCCACATAGAAAGAATGATGGTGTCCTTGAAGACTGGAACTTCAACAAGCCAGCACCAAATCACAACCAGGTAAGGTGGAAAGATGAGGAAAAAACAAAGCCAAGAACAGAGAATTATGATATGGTCCCAGGTGCCAACTGTCCCTATGTGCTATAGAAATAGGAGCACAGGGGCGCCTGGGTGGCGCAGTCGGTTAAGCGTCCGACTTCAGCCAGGTCACGATCTTGCGGTCCGTGAGTTCAAGCCCCGCGTCGGGCTCTGGGCTGATGGCTCAGAGCCTGGAGCCTGTTTCCGATTCTGTGTCTCCCTCTCTCTCTGCCCCTTCCCCGTTCATGCTCTGTCTCTCTCTGTCCCCCAAAAAACAAATAAACGTTGAAAAAAAAAGAAATAGGAGCACAGACACAAAATGTCTGTTCAGTCTGCAGACTCCAGAAGAACACTGTTTATTTAGGAATCTATGGCTTAGGGAGCTTGTCTTAGAAGCTTTCACACCACTAACCTCAGAGACCAGATACAGAACCAATATCAAATGCCTTTCACTTTAGCAAAAGAGAATACTAAGATGATCCTTATGGAAGAAGAAAAAGTCATCAAATAAATTGAAAACAAAATCTAAAAAGCTCAAATCAGGGAGACTCAACTGTGGTAGGAAGCATTCATAGAGAGAGGGGTAATGTTTGCTACAACTGAAATATAAAAATCATATGCCTTTTTTATACAACTGCCTGTCTTCCCTACAGATGAGCAACCTTTTTGCATGTGTGCAGCCATGTTATTTTTGAAGGTGTTGCTATTGAAATAATACCTATTTTAAATCAGCAGAAACCTAAAGGGGCGGGGTCAGTGCTCAGCAACTAAATCAAAGAGTAATTGTGCCTTTCAACTTTATAAAGGAAAATTCCCTATCACTGAGCTAGTGCCATAGAGACTTTCAGAGCTGTGCCAGTTGGCTGCTTTCTTGTGTGTGATCCCAAGCTCAAGAGTACAAGGCAAAGGAGCAGTGATGAAGCCTAACTGAGGCAGCATTCTGAACTCCAAGAAGTTAGATACTGCACCAGACACACTGTTTGATGGTGGGACATTTCTTGAGCAAAGGGGACAGCTGCACCACACAGAAAATTCTAAAACAGAAGTGCCACAATCACGTCTGAAGAGCTCTGGAGGAATGACACGAGGAAGGGAAGGAAGGCACAGGAAAGTAATAAAGGAGGAAATAAGATACTGAATGCAGAGTAAGATGATGTGGATGCAAGTCTCAGCTTTACCACTGTGTAACTTTGTATATTTAAATTATTTTGCTTCTTTCTCTGTATTACAGGGTTAATGACAACAACCTTATTTCAAATAATTCATACAAGATGCAAACAGGATCATAAAAGTAATGCACATTATTTACTTTGAAATAATAAAGTCCTATATAAACGTACAACAGTTCTTGTCCATCATGCATTCCCCTATTCCACTCATTATAGTCCCTTAAATTATTTTCTTTTTCTTTGTTTTTTTTTTAAATGTTTGTTTATTTTTGAGCACGAGTGGGGGAGGGGCAGAGACAGAGAGGGAGACACAGAATCTGAAACAGGCTCCAGGCTCTGAGCTGTGAGCACAGAGTCTGATGCAGGTCATGAACTGAGCTGAAGTCAGACGCTCAATGGACTGAGACACCCAGGCACCCCTTTTTCTTCTATCTTTAAATAGCCACATTCCTGTAATACAACTGACATCAGACCCGTACATGACTGGGATTTCCTAGGTGTCAACAGGAGAGCTGGAAGATGCCCAAATCCTTGCCTTGTTGAAAGCAGAAGCTGCTGCAGAATAAATGATCTCTATCTTCATCAGGTCCAGGTGGTAGGTGAGGTTTCACAAAGTGTGCAAGCAACCTGAGGTGAGTGCCAAGGAAAGAGGGTGCCCATGTTCCCATTTTTGTCCTTTAATTCATTGTATGTACATTTCATCCAAGAGATGTTTCCTAATTTTATGACATAGTGGGCTAAGGGAAGCAATAAGATATTATATAAAGAGTAACGATCCAATGATAACTAAATGCAATTCATAATCTTGGACTGGTTCCTGAACCAGAAAACAAATAGCTATAAAGGGCATTATTAGGACAACCTGACAAACTTTGATCTGGACTTTAGATAACAGTATCAATCAATGTTAAAATGTCTTGATTGTAATAGGTGTACTAGAGGTATGTAATAAATATCCTTGTTATTGGGAAATACACACTGAAGGATTCAAGGAAAAGGGTCCTGATGTATGCAACCTGCTCTCAAATGATTCCAAAAAAAAAGAATACCATGTAAATATTCAGAGGCAGAATAAGGCAAATGCAGCAAACTGTTAATAATCAGTGAATCTGACTAAAAGATACACTAAAGTTCTTTGTACTATTTTTGAAACTTCCCTGTAGATTTGGAAATATTTTTAAAAATAGTTAATGGTCCAAAATTTAATAAGCCTGGGTTCTAGTCATCATGTGACCCTTAGGAAAGTTACTTGGTACCTTTCAGTTCAATTTCTTCAGATGATAAAATGGGGGCAATGATTGTTCTAAAATGCAGAGCATAATGATGCTTCCATGAGGAAGACTTGAAAAAAACAAAAGCTTTATACTCTAAAGACAAGATGTAAATCCAGTGCTCTAACACTTATATGAGCAGATTTCATGAATCTTAAGCCTCAGTATTCCTGAGGCTATAAAATGGGAGTAACAATATGTACCTCAATGAATCACTGTGGAGTTTGTAAAATGAGGCAATGCCTATAGGAAAACCCTTTATTTATAGCGGTTGGTAACATATCAGAAGAGATAATAACCATGTGTTCCTCTCCAGATGATGCCACAAATTTGGCATACCAGTACCCTGTCAAGGTCCTCTATCTATAAATTAGGTATAACAATACTGAAGTATCCAACTTGGAAAAATAAAAATAATTTTATAATATAATGATCCACAAAATATTAATAATGCCCTATTTGTTCAACATTATTAGATAATGCATCATTAAATAAAGTTAATTTTCAATTTGAAAATGGCTTAACTCTTTAAGCACTAATTATTTTTTTTTATTTTAACCACTTTTATGGAAAGCTAACATTTAACACTTTACTTCCTTCTAAGGAGATTCTGGATGACTCAACTTCATCATTACCACCAATTAATCTGAGATTGTCATATACTCAAAAAATTGAGTACTACTTCCTTAATACCACCAATTAATCTGAGATTGTCATATACTCAAAGAATGCTCAGGTATGTAGAACTGTTTACCCCTACACAAAATCAGCCCAAACACAATGTTTTATAGACTTTGTATCTGTTTTTCAGATATTTTCAGTTTCCTCCCTAACCTCAACTCAATGAAATTTGATTATCACTTATTCTTCATATCAAAGTTCTGTTTCTAGACACCTTCGTACTTCACCATCACATCCCTAGTTTCTGCCTCGAAATTCCTGAGGAGTAGGAAACCACATGCTCTCTCATGGAGTAGAACGCCCAGTGAAAACCACATTAGCTATTTAAAACCATTTTTTGCCAACCTCTAGACTCCCAGTTTTATTCTGGATATTGAGATTAGACAACTGATCTTCAAATATGTAGTGCTATTATTGCAATTAGGAAATGAGAGCAGTTTTATACATATTACTCTAATTAGCAACTGATCCAATGGCTTATAAATAAGAGGAAATTAAGTCAGGGAAGCAAAACTATTTGATAAACCCTATGGTTAAGTTTCAATTAATCAACATTTCCCACCAGTGCATACCACTTAATGAAAAAGTACTCTAACTTCTATTATTTCACTTGATTGTCAGAATAATCTTGTGGGGTGGACAGGGCAGATGTTGTTGATTCCATCTCACATAAACAGAAACTAAGGTCTAAAAGATAAACTATACTTAATATCTGGTTAGCAAAGATTTAGGACTTGACTCCTGGTTCTAGGAATGCTAGGCCAGTGTTCATTGTGCTAGACCACAGTGACACTCATGAACACACTGAAGCATCTCTGTAAGTATAGAAACTCTGAAGAACATTTTATCAGCTACTATCCTAAAAGGGAGGAGGTGTGGACTATTTCCAAAATATATGAGCCCCCAAAAATGGTGTATCACTAGGCAGGTAATTACACATCTTGCATACTAAAATCTCCTCCCTAGGCTTCAGTATTGCCCTGGAATGCTGAGCATAATGTTCAGAATATCATATGAAACCTGGAGATGATCCAGAAACAGAGGACAAAGTATTTCCAAGCAAATGATGTGTTTTAAACTGAAATGCTAATAGAAAAATTAAAATTATTTTATCTGAAAAGATGAAGACTGATAACTGAAAATAGAAACCAGCATAGACATACAAGGTAAGGAGATGTTAATACTTGTTTTGTTTTGTTTTTCGTCCCAACTTTGGCTCAGGTCATGATCTTGCACTCCATGAGTTTGAGCCCTCCATCGGGCTCTCTGCTAACAGCTCAGAGCCTGGAGCCTGCTTTGGATTCTGTGTATCCCTCTCTCTCTGCCCCTCCCCAACTCGTACTCTGTCTCTCTCTCTCTCAAAAACAAACATTAAAAATTTTTTTTAAAGATTAGAGCAGAAATAAATGAAATAGAGACTAAAAATAACAATACACCAGATCAATGAAACCAGGGGCTGGTTCTTTGAAAAGATCAACAGAATTGATTAACCTTTATCCAGACTCATCAAGGAAAAAAAAAATGACTCAAGTAAATAAAATCAGAAATTCAAGAGGAAAAATAATAACCAATACTACAGAAATACAAAGGATTATAAAAGAATACAATGAAAAATTATATGCAAACAAATTAGAAGACCTAGAAGAAATGGGTAAATTCCTAAACACATCTAACCTTCCAAAACTGAATCAGGAAGAAATTTTTAAAAAATGAACAGACCAATTACTAGCAATGAAATTGAATCAATAAACAAAAAATTCCCAACAAACAAAAGTCTAGGACCACATGGCTTCACAGGTGAATTCTACCAAACATTTAAATAGTTAATTCCAATTTTTCTCAAACTATTCCAAAAAACAGAAGAGGAAGAAAAGCTTCCGAATACATTGTACAAGGCCAGCATTACCCTCATAACAACCAGATAAACACACTACAAAAAGAGAAAACTACAAGCTAATACCTCTGATAAACATTGGTGTAAGAATCCTCAACACAGTATTTGCAAACTTAACCCAACAATATGTTCCATATTCACAAATCAACACACGTGATACACCATACTAAAAAGACAAAGGATAAAAATCATATGATCATCCCAATAAATGCAGAAAAAGCATCTGAGAAAGTAAAACATCCATTCATAATAAAATCTCTCAACAAAGTATGTGTAGAGTGAAAATACCTCAACATAGTAAAGGCCACGTGAGAAAAGCCCACAGCTAACATCATACACGATGGTGAAAAACTGAGAGCTTTTCTCCTAAGTTCAAGAACAAGATAGGGGCACCTGGGTAGCTCAGTCAGTTGAGCGTCCAACTTCGGCTCAGGTCATGATCTCGTGGTCCATGAGTTCGAGCCCCACATCGGGCTCTGTGCTGACAGCTCAGAGCCTGGAGCCTGTTTTGGATTCTGTGTCTCCCTCTCTCTCTGCCCCATCCCCACTCGCACTCGGTCTCTCTCTCCCTCTCTCTCTCTCTCTCTCAAAAATAAATAATAAACATTAAAAAAAAAAGAATAAGACAAGGATGCCTACTCTTACCACTTATATTCAACATAGCACTGGAAGTTCTAGCCACAGCAATCACATAAGAAAAAGACATAAGAGGCATCCAACTTGGTAAAGAAGAAATAAAACTTTAACTACTTGCAGATGACTTACTATACATAGAAAATCCTGAAGACTCCACCTAAAACTACTAGATGCAATGAATTAATACAGTAAAGTTGCAGGATAAAAAATTAATACCCAGAAATCTATAGCATTTCTATACACTAATAACAAAGTAGCAGAAAGATAAATTAAGAAGACAGTACAATTTACAATTATGCCAAAAGGAGTAAAATACCTACAAAAAATCTTAACCAAAGAGGTGAAAGACCTACACTAAAAACTATACAACACTGATGAAAGAAATTGAACATGACACAAACAAATGGAAAGATATTCCATGCTAATGGATTAGAAGAATCAATAGTGTTAAAATTTCCATACTACTGAAAGCAATCTACAGATTTAAGGCAATCACTATCAAAATACTAACATTTTTCACAGAACTAGAACAAATAATACTAAAATTTGTATGGAACCACAAAAGACCCCAATAGCCAAAACAATCTTGAAAAAGAAAAATAAACTGCAGCTATCACAATCCCAGACTTCAAGATACATCACAAAGCTATAGTAATCAAAACAGTATGGTAAAGGCATAAAAAACTGACACATAGATCAACAGAACAAAACAGCAAGCCCAGAAATAAGTCATGATTATATGGCCAATTAATCTATGACAAAGAAGGCAAAAATAAACAATGAGAAAAGACAGTCTCTTCAATAAATGGTGCTGTGAAAACTGAATAGCTACATGTAAAAGAATGAAACTAGACCGTCTTTTACATAATAAACTCACAATGGGTTAAAATAAACTCACAATGGGTTAAAGACCTAAATGTGAAACCCAAAACCATAAAAATCCTAAAAGAGAACACAGACAGTAATTTCTCTGACATCAGCTTTGGCAACATTTTTCTAGATGTGTCTCCTAAGGCAAGGGAAACAAAAGCAAAAAGAAATTACTAGGACTACATGAAAATAAAAAGCTTTTGCACAGCAAATAAAATCATCAACAAAACAAAAAAAAGCAACCTACTGAATGGGAGAAGATAATTGCAAATGATATATTTGATAAGGGATTAATATCCAAAATATATAAAGAACTTTTTAAAACAAATTTAATGTTTATTCGTTTTTGAGAGTGATAGAGAGAAAGCAGGGGAGGGGAAGAGAGAGAGGGAAACAGAAGATCACAAATGGGCTCCATGCTGACAGCAGAGAGGCCGATGTGGGGCTCAAAGTCACAAACCGTGAGATTGTGACCTGAGCCAAAGTTGGAGGCTTAACTGACTGAGCCACCCAGGTGCCCCCAAAATATATAAAGAACTTCTATAAGCCAACACCAAAAAACAAATAATCTGATTAAATAATAGGCAGAAGACCAGAACAGACATTTTTCCAAAGAAGACATATAGATAGCCAACAGGCATATTAAAAGATGCTCAACATCACACTAATCATCAGGGAAATGCAAATAAAAGCCACAGTGAGATATCACCTCACACCTGGCAGAGTGGCTACTATCAAAAATATCAGAAATAACAAGTGTTGGCAAGGAAAAAAGGAATCCACATATACTGTTGGTAGAAATGTAATTTTGTGCAGCTACTATGTAAAACAAATGGAGGTACCTCAAGAAACTAAAAATAGAAGTACCATATTATCCAGCAATTCCATTTCTGCATATTTACCAGAAGAAAATTAAAACACTAATTCAAAACGATATATGTACCCCCATGTTCTCTGCAGCATTATTTACAACAGTCAAGAAATGGAAATAACCTAAGGGTCCAATGATGGATAAAGATATGGTGTGTGTGTGCATGTGTGCATGGTCAAAATGGGTGAGGGCTAGTGGGAGGTATAGACTTCTAGTTATAAAATGAATAAGTCATGGGGATGGATAGTACAGCATTAGAGAATACAGTCAATGATATTGTAATAGCACTGTATGGTAACAGACGGTAGCTACACTTGTGATGAGCATAGCATAACAAACAGAAATTGAATCACTATGTCATACAGCTAAAACTCATGTAACATTGTGTGTCAACTATACTTTAAAAATGTTTTAAAGGAAAAAAACAAGGAAGAAATGAGCTGCTGCAGTGACTCAAAAGCAGACAGGAAGCAAAGAGGAAAGGCAAACTGGTCAAATAACCCGCTATCAAATATGAAATTATTTCTCTCCAACTTGTCTAGGCCCAGTGTAACAGAACCTGTTTATGTATTTCCAGTGGGGTTTCCAAATTACTTCAACAACAACTGGGGCACAGTGAGGAGTTCAAAAAGGGGCCAGCTTTCTAGAGTGTCATAAACTCTTGGTCTGGAATTGTCTCTTGTCCAGCAAGTGAATGGATGCAGAATTTAAATGCAAGAGAGGCTAATGTCTGGGAGGAGACAAGAGCCCCAAGTAAGGGTCCTTGCTCTGTTTTTATTAAGATCAGAAGGCTTACAAGTGTGATGGACATGCGCAAAGGAACAATGAAACCATGAACATTAACCTGTGTGTGTGCGCGCGAGAAAGAGGGTTTCGAACATATGCAGTGTTAGGGGTTTGGATAAATACAAAACAAAATTCCTGCACTGGGCAGATGGTTGTTTACAGCAGGCACAAGACACAAGGCACAAAGCATGGTGTCTGTTTTTCCTAGCTTGCCTAGGAGGTAAGACAGAGCATGCTATCTCAGGGTCAACAAGGCACCTTTCTTTTGCTAATTAGCTCTGCTCTGGGCAACTTTGCTGTGGTCTATAGCCCTATTTATCAGTACACCTATTTTGGTCCTTCCCTCCCGTGAAAGCAGCTTTCTGCTATTGTACTAAGCTCAGGCGCTTCTGCCATGATTGCCTAGCCTTGATTACCTAATCTTGGATGCTTTCATCCTGTGGCTTCCTCCTCTATGCCTTGTTAACCCATCAGTGCAAGCTCAGGGAATTCCTAAGCTTATTTCCCACAACAGAGAATCTCTATACATTCAGGGAGAGGATTTCTATACATAGTTTTATTAATGTACATTAGCCCTACCATGTGGCTCTATCAAAGTAACTGATTTTAATCAATGCCACATCCCTGAAGAATATAGTCAGATTCAAGGATTCGAAGCTGTAGAATGAGACATACCCCCTATACCTATATCCACACATCACTGTTACTGTGCTTTTCTTGAAAGCCAACACCATCTCCCTATAAAATCCATGTCATGACACCTATCCTTCTCCAATCTCCCACCTCAGCCCTTTTGTTCAACCTCTTCTCCAATTAAGTAGACAAAAAAAAAAAGGTTCTCCCTAATTTTTTGCAATTTCAACAAGTATGAAATCCTGGATAAAAAAACTGTACTTTGAGTTGCCATATAACACTCTCATTGAATTTTTAACCCACTCTCCTAATTTAGGTAGAAGCTAATCACCCGCTGGTGAGGAGGAAGGAAGTCCCTTTACATTACACTGCATGATATACACGGAGCAAGAGGAAAGACACACTGGAAAGGGAAGAATTTGTGTTAATATACCAAGACAGGAGACCAGGTTCCCTTAGGGACAAGGCCACAACCTCTGCGTTGATTCTTGGAGAAGCCACTTAACTGTTCCTTGTCTCAATTTACCTGATGTTAAAATGGCTCTCATCATTCATTCAAATAAAATACTTAGAGAATACAGAGGGCCAGGCACTTTATTAAGCATTTTGACCAGACGTAAAGAGTGTCCCCTTTCTCAGAGCCAGTAGAACTACAGCAAAAATATGACATTCAATGGCACTGCAAACAATGCTAATATTTTTCAAATGATTATTATAGAAAAGGAGACCATGATAGGTCACATTGATACTTTGTTAGTGGAATTACTTTTATATCCTATCTCAGGGGGCTTTCTGATCAGTCTGATCAGGGGCTTTACTCACATTGGGGCATCTTCAAGGCTGTCTGTCTTCTCTTTGTAAAATATATTCTTGAATTCTCAATTAGTGGCCCATATCCAAACTCCAACCAAACCTTTGATTACTACAATTGAAATTTATGGCACAAGCATTGCCACAAATATGTTTTTAAAAAATATACTTGGATAGCAGATCCTAACATTTATTAAGAACATGTTACTTTTAAATAACTTACTTCATTAACACACTCAGTGACTAAGGTTGGCATTACTATCTCCATTTATAGTTGAGGAAACAGACTTGAGAGGCTGGTAGCTTGCCAAATGCCACCCAACTAGACAAAGGCATATATGGAATTTGAACCCAGGTCTATGTGCCTGGAATTCCAATGCCCATTCCCAAAACATCACACCACTGTGCTAAGCATTGCCATGTCATTCTTTGCTGATGAACTCTATTTCCTAGATAGAGGATATGCTGAAACCTAAGCTTAATAACCTAACTTCAACCAAGAGCATATCTTTAACAACTTTAGTCCCAAGTGTCCTTTAGGGAAGAATGAAAAAAAACATAGAAGACTTAATTAAAGCCCTGGGATCCAAAAGTTATATTTTCCCTAACAAACTAGTATCCATTATTCCCAAAAGGACATAAATAAATGATGGAAAACATCCCCAAGGCAACAGTCTAATTCCAGTCTTTCTCTAGCTCTCATCTCTCTTGGCTGGTTTAGGTGCCTGGAAAACAGAGGAGTTGTTGACTCCATGACCTCCCAGACCCCTTCTAACACTAGAATTCTGATTCTCTTTGCCCTACTTACATAGGGGGAATTTGTGGCTATTCTCTAAAACTACATTTTAGAGGCCAGACTGTTCAATTTTAGTAAAGGTACCACAAATAACATGAAATTGCATCTAGTAATTGCCATGCTTTTTAAAACTCACATAAAATCATACCAAAATGCCAAAATCATACCAATTAGTCACAAGGAATAAATAAGAACCAGGAAAGCTGAGAGGTATGCCTGTTCGTTTCATTTCTTTGGACCTCCATGAAATAATATCTTACCAGTTGGACAAAGCCTGACTGGGCGGCACGCCCAGTTGTGACTTTTGTGGTTCCTGTCCTGTCACCTTCATTACTAACTATCAAGGGAACTGCTGTCTGGACCTTTTAATGAACCAGAAGTTCCAAAATCTGTCATAGAGAAGAAAAGATTCCTGTTATCTTATGACAAATAATACATCAGAAATCATGGGTTTCCCTTCCAGCAAAGCCATAGATTACACCATAGGGCTTCATATGCCAGTTCAAAATTCAAAATCAACAAATACATACAAACTATTCAAATACATACAAACCATTAAACTATTCTTTGTAAAAGAACCCAATGATGGTCTATAATGGGAAGGAGGAAACAGGGGTTCATGGCCAAATACTGAAAGGAAATCAATTTCTATACTGGAGATGCAAAGTGTTTCTGATTGGTCACTGGAGAAAGCAACACCCATGGATGATAGCTTCTTGAGACCAGAGCTGAGATTGCCTCAGGCCCTGGGCTAGGCACTAGGGATGCATCACTGATGATGGAGATTTTTACCCATTCAAACAAACACGTAGTGGCACCATATGGATTCTAAATCTTCATTGTGTGTTAGGAAGGAGGCTATTTCTAAAACCACTTCCTTGCATACCTCTCTACACAAACTGAGCTGAAGCTAAACAAAAAGGTCCAAGAATACTGGAGGAACTATCTTGCCCTATCCAAGAATAGCCAATTAAAGTTACACAGGCTATTTTAGTCCTCAAGGCTATATTGTCTCTGCTGAAACTACTCGATTCTGCCATTTTAGCACAAAAGCAGCCTTAGGCAATATGTAAACAAGTAGGTGTGCTTCTGTGCCAATAAAATGTTATTCACAAAACTAGATATTGTTTACAAAAGCAGGTGGTAGGCAAGATTTGGTCCATGAGCCATAGTAGGCTGACCCTTGCTTTGTTGCAAACAAAGCACTGAGACCTCTTTGAGAGATCAAGTACAGTAAAACCTTGGGTTTCAAGTAACTTGTTCTGCAAGTGTTCCACAAGATTAGCAAACATTTCTAATAAATTTTAACTTGATAAACAAGCAATGTCTTGGAATACTAGTAGTATGTGGCACCGAATATCACATAATCACAACTGAACCAATGGTTCTTCTCTCTCTCTCTTTCTGAAGAATTGTGGGTAATCCTCTCATGCTCAGATGCTTGGTCTCAGGCCACAGTGTTTGGCAGAAATCAGTGATTTTTCAGAACATTGGAAGATGCCCACAACTGGCACTTGTGTATTTTTTGTCACTTCAAAGCACCTATTGACAGTCCTTTGATTTTCCAGACAAGAGTAAGCTTAGGAATGCTTTGCTTCATTCTAGGTCATTGGATAGGTTCCTTGTTAAAGTTGCATGAAAATAAAAAGATTCCATTGAGCCAATAGATAGCAGTAATTCTGTTAGTGATAGTGAAAGTCGTCCTACACAATAACCCTGCTCTTTCTTGTCTCCCTCACACCAGCTATGAAGGTTTTCAAAGGTATGTGCATGTTAATTTATTTTTCTTTATATTTTATATTTTATTACCTTATATTATATTACAGTATTGTAATCATTTTTAGGTGAACATTTCTGGGTTGTGGAATGAATCACCTGAATGAATTTCCATTATCTCTTACGGGGAAATGTGCTTCAATACACAAGTGCTTTTGATTACAAGCATGTTTCCAGGACAAATTATGCTCACAAACCAAGGTTTTGCTGTAATTCCATATCCCCTCTCCCTTCTTCCCAGGAAGGAGCAAAGAGCAAAGGTACAAGGCTAGAAAGTTTCCCTCAACCACTTATTCTTAAGGTTAAAGCCTAGAAATCACTTCAAAGTAAACAATGCCTGTGAGTATCCATTATACCTACTTCTACTTGTCTCCATTAGAAAATAAAACTCTTTGGGGCACCTGGGTGGCTCAGTCAGTTAAGCATCTGACTCTTGGTTTCGGCTCAGGTCAGATCCCGCAGTTCATGGGTTCAAGCCCAACATCAAGATCTACACTGACAGTGCAGTGTCTGCTTGGGATTCTCCCCACCTCACCCCCCGCCTCTCTCTCTCTACCCCCTCCCTGACCCTCCCCTACTCTTTCTCTCTCTCTCTCTCTCTCTCTCTCTCTCTCTCTCTCTCTCAAAATAAATAAACATTTAAAAGAAAAGTCTTTGCTGGTCCAATGAAGGGACCAGAGTGACCTTCTCTGTCTGGCCAGTGTCATACATACATGTATGTTATTAACTCTTGCCTGATGCAGAAACTCAGACAGTATCTCATAAGAAACATCAAAGGCACAATTGCCCAGCAGCCTTCAGAACACACAGAAGCTCCTGGAGGGCCAAATTTTGGGAAAACCAGTCCCAAAAGGGACTACTAACTCCTTGAGAGTGAGAGTGCTACTGAGAAGAATTCTCCCTAGAAAGACTTGTCAAACAAGTGCCTCCTTGCCCAGTGACTGGTTCAATGCTTTACTCATCCAGATCATGCAGGACTTGTTAGACATAACAAAACAACAGCAGTAGCTTTGGTAATTAATTCCAGACATGGGCAAGGACAAAATTGCCTCCTGTAAAGGAAATCTATCTAATGGGCTTTGCCTAGGAAACATGCCAATTCTTCCCATATTACCAGGAAAGCAGAAACTGATTAAAGGCACAGGGGTAAGAGAGAGGCAAAAGGATTGGTCCAAAATTTCACTATGGCACACCTATATTTATTATTGAATGGGGGCTGCCTAACATGAGGCATGAGTGAAGGGCCCAAAAGAAAATTTGGAGGGTGGCAGGTGAGTCATCAGGGCAGGGACAGATGGCTAGGCATAAAAACAAGGCACAGTAAGGCAAGGTTTCTGAGAAGGCTTCCTAGGGTCTGGCAGGTAGCAATGGGCAATGCTGAGGAGAGTGAATAGTAAGAGTTTTACAGATAGTGAGATACATAAGGAAATGGTGTTAGAAGGACAGGCTCAAGGAGCAGAAAGGGTTGAGTACAAAGCCAGGCCAGAGCTGGGACATACATCAAGGAGAATCGGGTAACTACCATGGCGAGAAACTCTGTAAGAAAGCCCAGAGACACAGATTTCTCAAACCCATCCTGAAAGGTATAACCACTGACCTCATTCTACAGAGAATACATTAGAATACAGAAGAAAATTTGCAGCCCTTGGAAACCAGAAAATCTGGGTTTGGACCTCAATTTGCCACACATTCAGCCAAATAACTGAGCAAATCACCTAACTTCCCTGAATTTCAATTTCCTCATCTGTAAAACTGGGAGACCATTATCTGCCCTTGGTTACTTCACCTGAATAAGAGGAACACTAATAATACCCTGCCTGATTAGCTCATCGAGTTGTAAAGATCAAGTTGAAATCAAAGGTAAAACAGGTGAACTAAAAAATATGAAGATGTGGGGCGCCTGGGTGGCGCAGTCGGTTAAGCGTCCGACTTCAGCCAGGTCACGATCTCGCGGTCCGTGAGTTCGAGCCCCGCGTCGGGCTCTGGGCTGATGGCTCAGAGCCTGGAGCCTGTTTCCGATTCTGTGTCTCCCTCTCTCTCTGCCCCTCCCCCATTCATGCTCTGTCTCTCTCTGTCCCAAAAATAAATTAAAAAAAAAATGAAGATGTTATACTCCCATTATTTTTATGAAGCATTATTATGTACGATATCAGTGCAAACACACAACTCCATCTAAGGATCACAATGGTTTCAAACAAGATGGGTATTAGCCCTAAAAGTCAACATTCACATAACTTGGGATGAAATAATGCCTGCACCACCTATGCAACCTCTAGAACAGAAAACTAAGTGGCCTATTAAAATATGCCCCTATTTTTCTTCCTTATTAACTAATTTATAATTTTAAGCTTTATTTTATATCCCAAAGATGTAATGAATATTGCCCAGGATCACCCCCTCCCCTATCATCAATATGACGCTTCTTCAATTCTTTTTAACCACCTCCATTGGCTTCAGAGAATTCTCCCTTAAAGACCTCTCTACCTTGGTCTGAACTGTCTTCACGGCAGCCTTCCCAGAATAGCACACAGTTAGTTGATGATGCCAAAAACTCTACCACAAGCTCTGGGCTATCAGCCCTGCCAGCTACCCATTTCTTTACTGCTGTTCTCCAGCTTTCAAACCTTTGTTAATGGCCACTTTCCCTGTACATGCATACAGGTGGTTGCTCCTGTTTCTCTACAAAAGGCTCCATATCTCTTTTTCACATCTATTCTTTCTAAACTATCTGTTCATCTGAATAACACTTATACCCTCTTTCATCACTAAAAAGAATAAAAGCAATGTGGAACAGTGGAAAGAATATTCAGAAAATCTAAGTCTTAGCTCTACTACTGACTTAGCAGTGGGAAAGGACTTAAGCTCTTTAAGCCTTGGTTTCCTCATCTACAAAATGGAGATAATAACATTTTCCTTCTCAGATTAAGTTATATAAGATATGTGGAAATGTCTTGTATACTATAAAGTGCTTCACAAATGTTAACTTCTATCCATATCTATATCCACATCCAAGTACTTGATCAGCCTAAGATCACATTCATAGAACCTAGCCTTGCTGTTGTCCAGTACAAGCATTACCATACCTAAAACAACCCAATTTGTATTAGAATTACTTCTTCCTCATTCATAATTGGATTCTCTAAACTCCACATTTCTGAAGGGGAATTCTATTACAAAAGAGAAAGCTCTTGATCTTCTATTTCACCAAGCTCCTACTGGGCAAGAGCCAACTAGAAAAAGTACAGCAGTAACTTCAGACTCCCTGAACTTTCTTTCCCCTACTCCATTCCTGCAGGTCTGTGAAATGCATGTCTGTCTTCAGGCCAACACTGGAGGTGCATTCTTGGCAAGAGGCTGTAAAGAAAAAACAATTCTTTTCTTTCACAATCTGAAAGTGATTCTGAAAAAAAAATCACAGGCTTAGCAAAAGGAGGTTGTAAAGAGTAGAGACTGCTTTGTGAGGCACAGTGATACTGCACAGAGCCCAGGACTGGAACTAGTTATTGGGTTCTAGTACTGACTGTGATTAACTGGCTCCATGATCTTGGACAAGAACATTCCCTTTTAAGTTTGTTTCCTCATCTGAAATATGAAAGAGTTAAATGTTCTCTTAAAGGCCCTTAGAACTCTATAAGTTCATTTCCAGCAAGACAGTGCCATTAGTCAAAAAGGAAAGGAAACAGTTAAACAGCATCTGCTTTTCACAAAGGAAAATCAAACAAAATGCCAAGAAGCCCCAGCTTTCCTTCCCCTTTCTGCTAGTGCAGCCATACAATCCCTGGCTGAGCTGTTACTAAATTAGCACACTGATAACCTTTTGCTTTCCCATTTGGTACTATAACAGAATAATCATTCCCATAAGCCATGAAATATTGAGCATGGGCATGGATTGTAGAAGACAAATCTCTCCAGACAAACCAAATTTGAAGATATATCAATATTTCCCATATTAAGAGCAAGAGAAATTCAGCATGGTGACAATGGTAGCAGGGACATTCTCTTTAAAATTCCCTTTCCAAGAGCCTAAATGTCCATCAACTGATGAATGGATAAAGAAATTGTGGTTTATATACACAATGGAATATTACGTGGCAATGAGAAAAAATGAAATATGGCCTTTTGTAGCAACGTGGATGGAACTGGAGAGTGTGATGCTAAGTGAAATAAGCCATACAGAGAAAGACAGATACCATATGGTTTCACTCTTATGTGGATCCTGAGAAACTGAACAGGAACCCATGGGGGAGGGGAAGGAAAAAAAAAAAAGAGGTTAGAATGGGAGAGAGCCAAAGCATAAGAGACTGTTAAAAACTGAGAACAAACTGAGGGTTGATGGGGGGTGGGAGGGAGGAGAGGGTGGGTGATGGGTATTGAGGAGGGCACCTTTTGGGATGAGCACTGGGTGTTGTATGGAAACCAATTTGTCAATAAATTTCATAAAAAAAAAAGATCAGACAGAAGTATAAAAAAAAATAAAACTCCCTTTCCATTTTTTTTTATGCTCTAATCAAGAGTTGTAAGGGGCAGCTATAAAAACACCTTGATGGCTTGTTACCCATCAACCTTCCCCCACCTAATCAATTCAGGATGGATGAATTCAGGATTAGGCTCCAGCTGTCAACTGCCACATGCATAATACATATTTTTCCAATCACATGGAAAGGCTCTTCCATAATAGCCTGGCTCTGGAAAGAGAACTGGAAGCTGAAATGTGGCCCTCCTATTTCTGGGAAGTCATTAATGAAAACCTTTTGCAAATAACTCCCTTGAAATTCCTAATATGGTACTAAAGTGCAGGGCCTAATGCTTGCCACTTATGGGAAATTTCACACTGCTTTATGATAAAAATAATATGGGGGGAGGACTTTGTCACCCTTTTGTAATGCCACACATTTCCCAATTATACACTACACTAGATGAAAAGCAGCTACATTTGCTAAAAGACATCAACAAATGAGCAGAGAAGAGGGAAGCCGTCTAGAACTGCCCAACCAGCTGGTATAGACTCTCAGTGAAGGAAACAAAGAGGACGGGTGTCACACCATCAAAAGGTATAGCCATTCTTCTAGGACAAAGGAAAGAAAACACAACCAGATCCTAATTAAATTGAGGCTAGACTTCTCAACAGGGAAAACCCCTTGTCAACAGGGAAAATTCCAGCCACAAAGGTGGGGTGGGGGAGGGAATGAAAGGAAACTACAAGTACAGTTCTTTACTGCTAATGGGGTCATTTCAAATAAAAGCACTGTCAGCCCCAATAAAGAATATCCAGGCAGTTTTGATGAAAGATACCTTCTTAAAGTACGGCACAGAAAGAACCTTAGAATGGAAAACCAGGAAATCTGATTCTGATCCCAACCTGAACTCCAGCTCTAGGTCCCTGGAGAAGCCATTTCTCTCTTGGCTTCCTTTTCCCTGGATATAAACCCCACAGAGTGGATGTAAAGTTTCCTAAACAACCTTCCAGGTCTGTTATTCCATAAGAACCAAAGGAAAATGTAGGTATATAACCCAAGCACCTGTTTCCATGCACAATGTTAAAAAAAAATTGACTTTAACATATAACTCACATATCACTCATTAAAGTGTACAATTAAATAGGTTTTAGTATAGTCAGAGTTATGCAACTATCATCACAATCTAGTTTTAGAAAATTTTCACAATCCCAAAAAGAAATATTTTACTTATCAGCAGTCATAATATGTCCTAACCCTCTCCTCCAGCCTTAAACAACTACTAACCTGATATACCTAGTTTGTCTAGTGTTCTTTTAACATAATAAAGTAATAAGCTTTTTAAAATATCTGTATCTATTAAGATAATAATATGCAATTTCTTCTTTATCCTACTTATTTGGTGTATTACTTAATTAATTTTCATATGTTAAACTAATTTTATATTCTTGAAATAAATTCCATTTGATTATGGTATATAATCGTTTTTACATGTTGCTGGATTTGATTTCCTAGCATTTTGTTGAGGATATTTGCATCTGTATTATTAAAGGAATTTGGTCTATAGTTTTATTTTCTTGTGATGTCTGGTTTTGCTATCAGGATACTACTGGCCTCAGACAATGTGGTAAGAAGTGTTTTCTCCCCTTCTGAATTTTGGAAGAGTTTCCAAAACATGAGTATTAATTTTTCTTTAATTTTTTTAAAGTTTATTTATTTTTGAGAGAGAGCATGAGCAAAGGAGGGGCACTGCTTTTCCTGCATCCCACAATTTCTGGCACTTTTTTTTCATTTTTATTCATTCCAAAGTATTTTCTAATTTCCCTTATGATTTCTTTGGCTCACAAGACACTTAGGAGTGTGATATTTAATTTCCATATATTTGTGAATTACCTAAATATCCTTTTGTTACTGATTTATAATTTCATTACACTGTAGCTAGAGAATATACTTCATATGAATAAATATATTCAGTCATGTTTTGTGACTTACCAGAGAGCTATCCTGAAAAGTGTTCCATGTTGCACTTGAGAAGAATGTGCACCTGCTGTTGTCATGTAGAGTGTTCTACAAATGTCTGTAAAAGGTCTAGTTGGTTTACATTATAGTAAAAATCTTCTATTTCCTTGTTGATCTCTGTCTAGTTAATCTATCCCTTATTGGCAGAGGCAGTGCGCGCTGCACGGACTGGCGGGAGGGAGCCGGGGCAGAGGGGCAGCCTGCCGGCCAAGCAGAGCCCCCTAGTCTGGCTTGCAAAAGCAGAGGGGATGGACTGAGTGTGTTCCGACAGCAAGCGCGACTTAGCGTCTGGGAGGTCATAAGTGAACAGCTCTGCTCAGAAATCGGGGAGGCTGGAGGACAAAGGGAGGGAGAGTTGCTGAGCCCCACGACAACAGAGCTCAGTTTGGCAGAAAACAAAGGCCCTCGCCAGCGCCATCTCCCTCGCCCATCCCCCAGCCAAAATCCCAAAGGGAACCAGTTCCTGCCAGGGAACTTGCTCACTCCACGCAAACACCCAATTCTGTGCTTCTGCGGAGCCACCCCTCTGGCGGCGGCGGGTCTGACTCCCTCCCGCTGCCATAGGGCCCCTCCTGAAGTGGATCACCTAAGGACAAGCGAGCTAAGCCTGCCCCTCCTGCCCCCATGCACCTGGCCTACCCACCCCAGCTAATACGCCAGGTCCCCAGCACCACAAGCCTGGCAGTGTGCAAGTAACCCAGATGGGCCACGCCACCCCACAGTGAATCCCACCCCTAGGAAAGGGGAAGAGAAGGCACAAACCAGTCTGACTGTGGCCCCAGCAGTGGGCTGGGGGCAGACATCAGGTCGGACTGCGGCCCCGCCCACCAACTCCAGTTATACACCACAGCACAGGGGAAGTGCCCTGCAGGTCCGCACCACTCCAGGGACTATCCAAAATGACCAAACGGAAGAATTCCCCTCAGAAGAATCTCCAGGAAATAACAAGAGCTAATGAACTGATCAAAAAGGATTTAAATAATATAACAGAAAGTGAATTTAGAATAATAGTCATAAAATTAATCGCTGGGCTTGAAAACAGTATAGAGGACAGCAGAGAATCTCTTGCTACAGAGATCAAGGGACTAAGGAGCAGTCACAAGGAGCTGAAAAACGCTTTAAATGAAATGCAAAACAAAATGGAACCACGACGGATAGGATTGAAGAGGCAGAGGAGAGAATAGGTGAACTAGAAGATAAAGTTATGGAAAAAGAGGAAGCTGAGAAAAAGAGAGATAAAAAAATCCAGGAGTATGAGGGGAAAATTAGAGAACTAAGTGATACACTAAAAAGAAATAATATACGCATAATTGGTGTCCCAGAGGAGGAAGAGAGAGGGAAAGGTGCTGAAGGGGTACTTGAAGAAATTATAGCTGAGAACCTCCCTGAACTGGGGAAGGAAAAAAGCATTGAAATCCAAGAGGCTCAGAGAACTCCCTTCAGACGTAACTTGAATCGATCTTCTGCATGACATACCATAGTGAAACTGGCAAAATACAAGGATAAAGAGAAAATTCTGAAAGCAGCAAGGGGTAAACGTGCCCTCACATATAAAGGGAGACCTGTAAGACTCCTGACTGATCTCTCTTTTGAAACTTGGCAGGCCAGAAAGGACTGGCAAGAGATCTTTAATTTGCTGAACAGGAAAAATATGCAGCCGAGAATCCTTTATCCAGCAAGCCTGTCACTTAGAATAGAAGGAGAGATAAAGGTCTTCCCAAATAAACAAAAACTGAAGGAATTTGTCACCACTAAACCAGCCCTACAAGAGATCCTAAGGGGGACCCTGTGAGACAAAGTACCAGAGACATCACTACAAGCATAAAACATACAGACATCACAATGACTCTAAACCCATATCTTTCTATAATAACACTGAATGTAAATGGATTAAATGCGCCAACCAAAAGACATAGGGTATCAGAATGGATAAAAAAACAAGACCCATCTATTTGCTGTCTACAAGAGACTCATTTTAGATCTGAGGACACCTTTAGATTGAGAGTGAGGGGATGGAGAACTATTTATCATGTTACTGGAAGCCAAAAGAAAGCTGGAGTAGCCATACTTATATCAGACAAAATACACGTTAAATTAAAGGCTGTAACAAGAGATGAAGAAGGGCATTATATAATAATTACAGGGTCTATCCACCAGGAAGAGCTAACAATTATAAATGTCTATGCGCCAAATACCGGAGCCCCCAAATATATAAAACAATTACTCATAAACATAAGCAACCTTATTGATAAGAATGTGGTCATTGCAGGGGACTTTAACACCCCACTTACAGAAATGGATAGATCATCTAGACACACGGTCAATAAAGAAACAAGGGCCCTGAATGAGACATTGGATCAGATGGACTTGACAGATATATTTAGAACTCTGCATCCCAAAGCAACAGAATATACTTTCTTCCCGAGTGCACATGGAACATTCTCCAAGATAGATCATATACTGGGTCACAAAACAGCCCTTCATAAGTATACAAGAATTGAAATTATACCATGCATACTTTCAGACCACAATGCTATGAAGCTGGAAATCAACCACAGGAAAAAGTCTGGAAAACCTCCAAAAGCATGGAGGTTAAAGAACACCCTACTAACGAATGAGTGGGTCAACCAGGCAATTAGAGAAGAAATTAAAAAATATATGGAAACAAACGAAAATGAAAATACAACAATCCAAACGCTTTGGGATGCAGCGAAGGCAGTCCTGAGAAGAAAATACATCGGAATCCAGGCCTATCTCAAGAAACAAGAAAAATCCCAAATACAAAATCTAACAGCACACCTAAAGGAAATAGAAGCAGAACAGCAAAGGCAGCCTAAACCCAGCAGAAGAGAAATAATAAAGATGAGAGCAGAAATAAACAATATAGGATCTAAAAAAACTGTAGAGCAGATCAACAAAACCAAGAGTTGGTTTTTTGAAAAAATAAACAAAATTGACAAACCTCTAGCCGGGCTTCTCAAAAAGAAAAAGGAGATGACCCAAATAGATAAAATCATGAATGAAAATGGAATTATTACAACCAATCCCTCAGAGATACAAGCAAGTATCAGGGAATACTATGAAAAATTATATGCCAACAAATTGGACAACCTGGAAGAAATGGACAAATTCCTAAACACCCATACTCGTCCAAAACTCAATCAGGAGGAAATAGAAAGCTTGAACAGACCCACAACCAGCGAAGAAATTGAATCGGTTATCAAAAATCTCCCAACAAATAAGAGTCCAGGACCAGATGGCTTCCCAGGGGAGTTCTACCAGATGTTTAAAGCAGAGATAATACCTATCCTTCTCAAGCTATTCCAAGAAATTGAAAGGGAAGGAAAACTTCCAGACTCATTCTATGAAGCCAGTATTCCTTTGATTCCTAAACCAGACAGAGACCCAGTAAAAAAAGAGAACTACAGGCCAATATCCCTGATGAATATGGATGCAAAAATTATCAATAAGATACTAGCAAATCGAATTCAACAGCATATAAAAAGAATGATTCAGCATGATCAAGTGGGATTCATTCCTGGGATGCAAGGCTGCTTCAACATTCGCAAATCAATCAACGTGATACATAACATTAATAACAGAAAAGATAAGAACCATATGATCCTGTCAATTGATGCAGAAAAGGCCTTTGACAAAATCCAGCACCCTTTCTTAATAAAAATCCTTGAGAAAGTCGGGATAGAAAGAACATACTTAAAGATCATAAAAGCCATTTATGAAAAGCCCACAGCTAACATCATCCTCAATGGGGAAAAACTGAGAGCTTTTTCCCTGAGATCAGGAACACGACAGGGATGCCCACTCTCACCGCTGTTGTTTAACATAGTGTTGGAAGTGCTAGCATCAGCAATCAGACAACAAAAGGAAATCAAAGGCATCAAAATTGGCAAAGATGAAGTCAAGCTTTCGCTTTTTGCAGATGACATGATATTATACATGGAAAATCCGATAGACTCCACCAAAAGTCTGCTAGAACTGATACATGAATTCAGCAAAGTTGCAGGATACAAAATCAATGTACAGAAATCAGTTGCATTCTTATACACTAACAATGAAGCAACAGAAAGACAAATAAAGAAACTGATCCCATTCACAATTGCACCAAGAAGCATAAAATACCTAGGAATAAATCTAACCAAAGATGTAAAGGATCTGTATGCTGAAAACTATAGAAAGCTTATGAAGGAAATTGAAGAAGATTTAAAGAAATGGAAAGACATTCCCTGCTCATGGATTGGAAAAATAAATATTGTCAAAATGTCAATACTACCCAAAGCTATCTACACATTCAATGCAATCCCAATCAAAATTGCACCAGCATTCTTCTCGAAACTAGAACAAGCAATCCTAAAATTCATATGGAACCACAAAAGGCCCCGAATAGCCAAAGGAATTTTGAAGAAGAAGACCAAAGCAGGAGGCATCACCATCCCAGACTTTAGCCTCTACTACAAAGCTGTCATCATCAAGACAGCATGGTATTGGCACAAAAACAGACACATAGACCAATGGAATAGAATAGAAACCCCAGAACTTGACCCACAAACATATGGCCAACTAATCTTTGACAAAGCAGGAAAGAACATCCAATGGAAAAAAGTCTCTTCAACAAATGGTGCTGGGAGAACTGGACAGCAACATGCAGAAGGTTGAAACTAGACCACTTTCTCACACCATTCACATAAATAAACTGAAAATGGATAAAGGACCTGAATGTGAGACAGGAAACCATCAAAACCCTAGAGAAGAAAGCAGGAAAAGACCTCTCTGACCTCAGCCGTAGCAATCTCTTACTCGACACATCCCCAAAGGCAAGGGAATTAAAAGCAAAAATGAATTACTGGGACTTATGAAGATAAAAAGCTTCTGTACAGCAAAGGAAACAACCAACAAAACTAAAAGGCAACCAACGGAATGGGAAAAGATATTTGCAAATGACATATCGGACAAAGGGCTAGTATCCAAAATCTATAAAGAGCTCACTAAACTCCACACCCGAAAAACAAATAACCCAGTGAAGAAATGGGCAGAAAACATGAATAGACACTTCTCTAAAGAAGACATCCGTATGGCCAACAGGCACATGAAAAGATGCTCAACGTCGCTCCTTATCAGGGAAATACAAATCAAAACCACACTGAGATATCACCTCACGCCAGTCAGAGTGGCCAAAATGAACAAATCAGGAGACTATAGATGCTGGAGAGGATGTGGAGAAATGGGAACCCTCTTGCACTGTTGGTGGGAATGCAAATTGGTGCAGCCACTCTGGAAAGCAGTGTGGAGGTTCCTCAGAAAATTAAAAATAGACCTACCCTATGACCCAGCAATAGCACTGCTAGGAATTTACCCAAGGGATACAGGAGTACTGATGCATAGGGGCACTTGTACCCCAATGTTTATATCAGCACTCTCAACAATAGTCAAATTATGGAAAGAGCCTAAATGTCCATCAAGTGATGAATGGATAAAGAAATTGTGGTTTATATACACAATGGAGTACTACATGGCAATGAGAAAGAACGAAATATGGCCCTTTGTAGCAACGTGGATGGAACTGGAGAGTGTGATGCTAAGTGAAATAAGCCATACAGAGAAAGACAGATACCATATGGTTTCACTCTTATATGGATCCTGAGAAACTTAACAGAAACCCATGGGGGAGGGGAAGAAAAAAAAAAAAGAGGTTAGAGTGGGAGAGAGCCAAAGCATAAGAGACTCTTAAAAACTGAGAACAAACTGAGGGTTGATGGGGGGTGGGAGGGAGGGGAGGGTGGGTGATGGGTATTGAGGAGGGCACCTTTTTGGATGAGCACTGGGTGTTGTATGGAAACCAATTTGACAATAAATTTCATATATTTAAATAAATAAATAAATAAATAAATAAATAAATAAATAAATAATCTATCCCTTATTGTAAGTGGTATATTGAGGTCTCCTGCTACTATTGCTCGAGTATCTATTTCTCCCTTCAATTCTGTCCACTTTTGCTTCATGTATTTTGGAGCTCTGTTGTTAGATGCATATGTTTACAATTTTATATCTTCCTGATATATTGGCTGTGTTTACCATAATTTTTTTCTTTGTATATCAAAAATATTTTGTCTTAAAATCTATGTTGTCTGATATTAGTATAGCCACCACAACTCTCTTTGGTTACTGTTTGCTTGGCACATTTTTGCATCTTTTTATTCTCACCATTTGTGTCTTTCAATCCAAAATGTGTCTCTTAAAGACTGTATGTATGTATGTATATGTATGTATATGTATATATAAATATATATGTACATATATATGCACATATATACACACATATACACACATATATATACGTACATATATATACACATAAATATACATACATATGAGAGAGAGTACATGCACTAGTGGGGGAGAGGCACAGAAGGAGAGATAGAATCTGAAGTGGGCTCCATGCTCAGTGTGGAGCCCAAAGCGGGGTGCAATCCCACAACTCAGGGATCTTGACCTAAGCCAAAATCAAGAGTTGGATTTTCAACCGAGTCACCCAGACACCCAAGACAGTATATATTTTAATCAATTTATCCATTTTGCTAATCCCTGCCTTTCTATTGCAGTGCATTCCATTCACAATATAATTGCTGATAGGCAGGATTTATGTCTACCATTTATTTTATTTTCTGTATGTCTTATCTTGATTCCTCTATTCTTCCATTACTACCTTCTTCTGTGTTAAATAGATATTGTCTATTGTACTACTTTAATTCTCTTGTTGTTTCTTTCACTATATTCTTTTAGTTATTTTGTTAGTGGCTGACCTCAGGATTACAATTACCATCTTAATTTAAAACAATCTAGTTCAGATTAGTTTTAACTTAATTAGAAAGTATGCAGAAACATGCTGCCAGTATAAATGTTTCCTCTCTGCTGTATTGTCATATGTGTTACATCTTTATATATCATTAGCTCATTGACATAGTTTTATAACTATTGCATTATGCAGTTGCCATTTAAATCAGGTAGGGAAGAAAAAGAGTTACTAACAGACAGTGATACTGTCTTTTATATCTACATATATCATTAATTTACTGGTACTCTTCATATTTATTACAGATTTGAGTTATCATTCATCATTATTTCATTTCATCCCAAAAGACTCCCATTAGTATATCTTATAGGGCAGGTGCTAGTGACAAATTCTCAGTTTTTGTTTTTGTTTATCCCAGAATGTCTTAATTTCTCCCTTGTGTTTTGAAGGACAAAGGATAGTTTTCATGAATACAGAATGCCTGGTTGCCATTATTTTTCTTTCAGCACGTTGAATATGTCAGCCCACTGCCTTCTGGTCCCCATGATTATTTATAAGTTAACTTTTAATATTATTAAGGATCCCATTTATCTGATGAGTTATTTTTCCCTTGCTTCTTTCAAGATTTGGTCTCTGGTTTTCATCTGTTTGAATATAATGCATCTAGGTATGGCTCTCTTTGAGTTTATCCTACTTGGAGTTTTTTGAGCTTCCTGAATCTGGAGATTAGCGTTGTTCATCAAATTTATGAAGGTTTGGGCGATTATTTTTTCAAGTATTCTTTCTGCTCCTTTCAATCTATCTTTTCCTGGGACTTCCATTATGCATATGTTGTACACCTGATCGTGTCCCACAGTTTCTGGGGTTCTGGTCATTTTTCTTCATTTGTTCCCATCTTTTGCTCAAACTGGAGAATCTCAATTGACATATATTCAAGTTCTACTATCCTATTTTTTATTATTATGATTATGATTATTATAGCTCAAATCTGCTATAAAGCCTCTCTAGTGAATTTTTCATCTATTTTACTTTTCAATTCCAGAATCTCACTTGTTTTTTTTAATAATTTTTATCTCTTTAAAATAACTCTTTGGTGATACATTGTTCTCATGCATTTCTTTAATCCTTAGACATGGTTCCCTTTAGTTCTTTGACTATGTTTATATTAGCTGATTTAATATTTTTGTCTAAATTTTAACATTTAGGCCATATTAGGGACAGTCTATACTGATTGCTTCTTTCCTGCATATAAGCCATACATTTTTGTTTTGCATGCCTAATAATTTTTTTGTTGAAAATTGGGCATTTAACACAATCTACTATGGTACCTCTAGAAATCAGATCCTGACCCCTAGGATAGCAAAAGTTGCTATTGTTGTTTTGTTATCCTTGTTGTTGCTGCTGCTTTGTTTGGTGTCTTTCTTGGACTGATTATGTAATGTTTGTATTCCTTGCCACTGACATCTCTGCTTAGTTAGCTTAGTGGCCAGCTAGTGATTTTTCAGAGATCTTAAATGTCTTGAACCATTATGTCTTCCACCTTTTGCCAAGGGGCTCTATGTATATTTTGGGGCATTCCTTCAATACTCAGCCAGGCAGTTTACATCTCTGCTTCAAGTTCAGCCATTGGGAAGAAATTGGAGCCTTCTCAGGTCTTTTCTAGGCACATGCACAGCCCTGAGCATGCATGTGGCATTCTAGATTTCCAGGAATATGTCAGAGTTTTCCAAAGTCCCCGATGGGTATCTCATTCCCCATTTCTTCTTTTCATGTTTCTGGCCAGACTCTTGCTTACCCTACTGGTATTGCAGTCTCAGGCAGCTGTAACATAAAACACTCTGGGGATAGAACTTTGCACACCGAGCTAGCTATAAGTCAGGTAAAGTAAGGAGAAGCCCTGCAAATGTGTTTTTTCTAGGTAGCTTTGAGACAGGTTAAATAGTGACAAGACTCTGGGTGTGTCAGTTTTTGAGGAGCTACAAACCCAGTCTTTTCTGACAGCACAGAGCCCAACGCAGGGCCTGAACCCACAAACTGAGATCATGATCTGAGCTAAAGTCAGACACTTAACTGACTGAGCCACCTAGGTTCCCCTCTGATGTCTTTAATCTACCATTCCCTCCAAACACAATCTTTATGAAATCTTACCCCAGTGTGGCTAGAAATGTGCCTACAATGAAACACACTCCTGAGGAAGCAGAAGTTAAAAGAAGCAATGGGGTAAAGTCTTTTTAAAGGATAAACAGCTACCTGTTGTTGCCTCTAGGGTGGAGAATGGGGGAATTGAGACATAAGAGGAGGGAGAACGTTTAGCCTTTTATACCTTTTGAATTTTGTACCATGTTCATGTGTTATCTATCAAAAAAATATATACTTATAAAAGAAAAAGGAAATAGTAGGTACTTTAAATTTTCCCTAAAGTCCACATGAGATATACATACCCTGTCTGTTTCTGAGAAAATCTCCATTAACTTGAAGATCTAGCTCATTATCAGAACTATTAACTACCAAGAGAGTAAAACAGGTAGCTTTGACTTCGGAGCTCTTCCTTTTCAGTTTATTCTTTTTCCTATGGACAGTTACATCCCTATGATCTAGCTCCCTTTTTTCCCCCCACAAAGCCCCTCTTTTTAACGTGAAAGAATATTCTTCATACCCTGAACTTCTTCATAGCTCTTCTCACAATTGTAATTAAATTATTTAAGTGAGTAATCAGATGTTTAATGTATGCTCCAAGAGGGAGAGCCCATAGCAGCCTTATCGACCATTATATTCCCAATTCCCAAGATAGTACCTGACACATATAGGTGCTTAGTAAATCCATGTTGAATTAAATTGAATTGGCTTTATATTGTGCAAGGCTTTAGCACTTGATGCAAGCCCAACAAAGCATCATGAGGATACTCTACCCCACTAGGAAAAAAAAAAATTGACTCAAGATTTCCAGGGTGCTTTCCTGATAAACCATATTTCTTTCTAGGTCTTCGTAGGCTTTAGAAATTTTCTGTAGTGGGGAGCCTGGGTGGTTCAGTCAGTTAAGTGTCCAATTCTTGATCTCAATTCAGTCATGATCTCGCAGTTTTGGGTTTGTGCCCCACGCCAGGCTCTGCACTTACAACACACAGCCTGCTTGGAATTCTCTCTCCCTCTCTGCCCCAACCCCTCTCCAGCTCACTCTATCTCTGAAAATAAACTTAAAAAAAAACTCTAGAAACTTTTGTAGTAACTTATTAGAGAAACAGATGCTATATTAAACGAGTTTGAGGCTATGCTTTAAAAAGTAAGGCTACATTGGGGGCGCCTGGGTGGCTCAGTTGGTTAAGCATCCGACTTCAGCTCAGGTCATGATATCATGGGTCATGAGTTCGAGCTCTCTGCTATTGGATCGTCTGTCTCCCTCTCTCTCTCTGCCCCTCCCCTACTTGTGTGCTCTTTCTCTCTCTCTCAAATAAACATTTAAAATTTTTTAAAAATAAAAATAAAAAGTGAGGCTATAAAAATGAAGCTGAAAAGTAACTTCCCTTCATCACTATTAACTTTGATTGAAAACCCTTCCTTAACAAGCAAGTCAAGCCATAATGTTCCCTACCCCATGACAGTACCATTCCCCCTCCCCAGCACAAAAAATCTTATAAATGGTCAACCTGCAAGGCTGGTTTGGTTAATTTTTCCACCCTACTCCCTATAGCACTACTAGTCCAACTATTTTAGACATTGGAATCTAGTCTTCTGAGGACCCTCAGTGAACATGACAATAATGCCTCCACCAAATTCCCTTTGACACTGGTTAATATCTACTAACAGTAATATCATATGACATACCCATTACATTGATCTGACTTCGGAGAATATCTAACATAACCCCATGTGTTCCAAAGTACAAATACCACCAGCATAATGACAAGATATCTGCTGAGAATGTATATTACATCACCAACTCCTCCCTGCACACCATTACACTACACCCACCCCAAAGGGATTAAAAGCTTTGGTCACTATCACTACAGAGCTATTCGGGACAGAACTAAAGAGCATCAGGTTGACATCTTTCAAGAAGCATTCATCAAGAAGATAATCAGAGGGCACCTGGGTGGCTCAATAGGTTAAACATCTGACTTAGCTCAGGTCATGATCTCATGGTTCATGAGTTTGAGCCCCGCATCGTGCTCTGTGCTGAAAGCTCAGAGGCTGGAGCCTGCTTTGAATTCTGTGTCTCCCTCTCTCTCTGCCCCTCCCCCACTCACACAGTCTCTACTTCAAAAATAAATATTTAAAAAAAGAAGATAATCAGATAAGTTAACATGATTCAAGTCATCTATGCATACTGGACATACCAGTTTGATTTTCCCCTTGCCTGCTCATCCAGAATAAAGATTATTTGGCTCTAAAGTTTATAACAGAACCAATTTAGGTTGCTTGACTATTTGAGCAAGATAGGTACAGCCCAGAAAATAGAGAACGATAAAACCAAGAGGAACTCTAAAGCTTACTGACCCAAACTCCAATTTTAAAAATGGGAAAACTCTGGCTCACAAAGCTAAAGATGTATTCAATGCCATACAGCAAACTAGTGACAGAGTTGGAACTAGCAACCAGGTTATTTCTGTGTCAAGGTAGAGATGGCTCCACTAAGGATATTCAAGATCAAATTTGCCTCAAAGATGGAATCAACCCATCCTTCCAGGAAAGCACTTATCACATAGGTGCCCCAGTTGTCAAAGCAAGAGCTGAACAAGCACCCCCAAAAGGTTTACCTTACTATAAACATCTAAAACTCCTGTCTTTAAAAGTATAGGATATAAGAAAGTAATATTTTTTTTAATTTAAGACTAGGTTATAAAACCTATACAAATTATATTATTTATATTTATCAACCTAATGTACATTTTTAGTACAGAATGCATCTTTTGCATTCTTTTAAAACATAAGTTTTCATTAGTCCTAGACAGCCTATGTATGTGTGGTTGTACATGTATATGGGTGGGCTTAGGGAAATTATTTTTTTTTCTGACATCTGTTTTATATATACAAACATACATAAAGTATGTTATCCTTGGTTTTTGAAAGACTAATATTGTTTAATTTTTTTCTATTTAAATACTGACATGTACATTAAAATAATGTGAAAATTTACATAGGGATAAAATAACTTCCTATAATTGGGTTAGTCATTCCTTTCCCAAATGATTAAACTATAATATGCGATATAAAAAAAAAAAAGTCATGGAATGTTAGAGCTGAAAGTGAGCTTATAGATCTCCTGCCTACCCCTACCTTTGTAAAGCTGAAGACCTGGGGCCCCAGCAAAATGACTTCCCAAGGTCACAGACCCCATTGGTAAGAGAACCATACCCAACTATCTAGTCATCATGTCTAGAGTTTTTTCCCATTATACTATCATTCTGCCTCTGCTCATTTGCAAACAGTGGCCAGTAGTACTTCCCCAGAGAAGTCTCTATCTGGAGACTATTGTCTTTCATTTCCCTAGCCCATTAGTGTCCAAGACTCATAGACTAATAGAGTTAGATCATCTAGCTCTGGAGTTGCAACCTGATTAAATATAGGCTGTGGATGTATTTTATCACATTTTTTTTAAAAGAAGGTAAAGTCCATTTAAAAGGGGTGATATTTTACCCCAATCACTCCAGTCCTATTAACCCATGTCCAACAGCTTTATACCGTTCTGTTTTCTCCTTGGCCTCTGACCACATTTGAGCCTATGATCCCTGAATCCAGATCGGGCATAATTAACAGCACACCAAGGTAAACCTAGTTGATGGAAATGTGAAATAGGGCATTATGTTCTACCATTAGCTATTTTCAGTGCCTTACCAATAAAAATCCATTTGGGGTTTTTAGGTTAACTAGTTATATCAAAGGTCTGCCAACTACCATCAGTGAGACAAACCCAACCTGCTGCCTATTTTTGTTTGCCCCCACCCCAGCTGAGCTGAGAATGATTTTTTCTATTTTTAAATAGTTGAAAAATTCAAAAGAAGAATATTTCATGACATATGAAAATTAACTGAAACTCATGTATCAATGTCAATAAATAAAGTTGTATTAGACCACAACCACTTTCATTTCATGTACATATTATCTATGGTTGCTTTTTCATGACAATGGCAGTTAAGTAATTTCCACAGAAACTGTATGGCCTGCAAAGCCTAAAATATGACCCTTTACATGGGGTGCGTGGGTGGCTCAGTCAGCTGAGTGTCCTCAGGTCATCATCTCGAGGGTTGGGGGTTTGAGCCCCGCATTGGGCTCTGTGCTGACTGCTCGGAGCCTGGAGCCTGCTTTGGATTCCGTGTCTCTCCCTCTCTCTGTCCTACCCCACTCATGATCTCTCTCTCTCTCTTTCTCTCTCTCTCTTCTCTCTCCGTCTCTCTCTCAAAAATAAATAAGCATTAAAAAAATTTTTAGGGGCGCTGGGTGCCTCAGTTGGTTGGGCGTCCGACTTCAGCTCAAGTCATGATCTCACAGTTCCTGAGTTCGAGCCCCACACCAGGCTTTGTGCTGACAACTCAGAGCCTGGAGTCTGCTTCAGAATCTGTGTCTCCCTCTCTCTCAGCCCCTCCCCCACTCTCACTCTGTCTCTCTCTCAAAAATAATGAACATTAAAAAAAATTTTAAATAATTTTTTTTCAAATATGGCCCTTTACAGAAGAGGTCTTCTGACCCCTGAGCTATATCAAAGAGAATTTAAAGCTGCCAATTAACTTCTAAAAGTCACAAATATTTGTGTGGAGTTGCTCGCACCCTACATGTCACGCTCAGATGAATCTTCCTAAAGCACAGCTCAAACCATGCCTCTCTCCTACCAAAAACATCTTTATGCTATCTACAAAGGAAAATCTGAAGTACTTAATAGGTTCCTGCACAGTCAAGTCCTCAACCTTCTATTCCAACCTCATCTCCCAAAACTCCTTCCTGCACCCTACATATTGCAGATGACTTGAATTATCTGCTGGCCCTTTACATTCTTTATATCATTCCTACTACAAGAAATCCTTGCCCTGAATACAGTCCAACACAGCAAAATAAGCAGGGCCTTTAGAGTCAGGTCTGGATTCTAATTCAGACTTTTGCCCCTTTTAGTTGAGAAAGTTACTTAATACCTCAGAACTTCAGTTTTCTCATCTATAAAATGGGAATATAATCCTTACCTCATAAGCTGTTATGATATTTTAATGCCTGGAACATGGGAACAGTTAAACAAGCAATAAGTGTTATTAATTCTGCCCAATTCCAATGCTACTTCCTCCTTTACTTTTCCTTGTCCTCCCACCAAGAAATAAGCTCTCCTGCTAGTGTCATGTGCCACAGTAGCCACCTGTTCCACTCTTATGACTCTGATCCATATCTATGATATACATGATAGTGAACTCTACCCATGTCTTGTCTCTCCTACTAGTCTAGGAACTCTCTCATGGCAGGATCCATCTATGACTTACTCTGCCACACCTGTGATAGCCCTGAGAACACTGGCTTGAATACAGTATGGGCACAAGTATTTACTGAATGAATGGTATGTGTTCAGTGAACTATATATAGCATTTATTAAGTGTATTATATTGCACTGTGATATAAGAAGGAGCCACATCACTTGTTCTGAATAATACCTAGTGTGAGTGCTTAGAAAATATTCAAACATCAGGGACCAAACTCCCAACAGAAAAACAAAGGACAAACAGAAAAGCAGGAAATACATTCACCTTTCAGTGATGATGTTTTTATTTTCCATTAGTTTATGTTATAATCATCATCTTGTACTCCAACAATTATAAATGGATCACATTTAAGGGGGGGAAATAAACCACTTCCCCAAGGGAGAAACGGTATTATTCATAACATCAATGACCTATGAGTACAAAAGTAAATGTAAATATTCAAAAGGGACCTACATTTAATGAATAAATCATCACAAACAGTTGTGACTAAAACCTCATCTGGAGCTCTGTACAAAATCAGACACAAGCAGAATAAACATAGAAATCAAGTTCCACCCAGGTTAACAACTCTAACAAAAACTGCAACTAGTTTTTGCAGCACAATGCACCAAGTTTCATTGGTTCCTAGGAACACTAGCCATTTGATTTGATAGTCAGTTTAGTAAGTTAAATATAAAGGTGTCTATAATTCTTCATGACTTTAATGCCAGACTCCAACTGCCAAAACAAATCCCCACATATGAAAACAAAATTAACTGCTGACATATGCCAATCAATGAAGGGAGTGACATTTTCCAATAAGATGACAGCAAAAAATATGCTTCCAACTACTTCTGCTTATGCATTTCCCTTCAGAAACCTCATTAAAAATACACATTCACCAGCAGATACATTATTGGCCTAAAGACATGTTATCAACAACTTCCAATGCTTAGCTGTTTCCATTTACAAAACACTTTCATAATCTATTTACTCCCTTGAGTCTCACCACAACCCTGTGAGGTGGGTATAATTCCCCCCATTTAACAGATAAACTCAGCAATTTGTACCATCTTATCCCAAGATGGTGAAGCCAGGTCTTCTAACTCCAGCTCCGGTGTTCTCTTTTCCTATTTCCTCCACACAAAGCAAAAGCATACCTTTGTTTTGCTTCCCCACTTCTTCTCAGAAAGCTAGCACAGTGTGAGGAAGTAGAGTGGGAGTATCAACATTACTGTGGTCAAGACAGCAGGAAACATCCCGCTTGTGCCTCTACCTAATCATGTTTTTAGAATCGTGCAACTTAAAGGAAAGAAATGGAGTGTGGGTTAGCTGCTTTGTTTTATTTCCTACCTGTCCTATTTTGGCTTTCTATGTATATTCACAAACAGAAAACCACCCTGAATATCCAGAAGCCCCATGGGCCAAAATGATTTCTTGGATCTTCTACCCATCTGCAAAAGTTTAGGCCTGCATAATTATTGACTCTTACCACTCTTAGTCTCAGAAAAGAAGGAAGGAATAAAAACCATGACTTGCCCGTAGCTTACAAAAATTTGCCCTTCCTCAAATGTTTTACTGCACTGTTTATTTTTTCTTAAAAATCTGAATCTCTCTGCTGTGCCTTAGCAGGTCACTTTTTAGCACAAACACTTTCTGCTTAGCATACACTTCTCAAAACCATCCCCTTCCTGGGGCTTATGACAAGCTATATTTGACTGCAGAGGCTACACCAGTTTATCACAGTAAGTAATTGTTTTTAATCCACATATTCTCCTCTTTCCTTTTTAATGAGCCCTCAACCTTTCTAACTACTTTTGTGGTATAACCTGCATACCTTTAACCTCTCAATAAATTTGATTAAGTGGCAACATACTCCAAAAGCTGGGCTAGAAGTCTCTAAGGATCAGTATTTCAAAATACCCCACCTTTAAGGTGCTGCCAAGAGTGTGCTCTTATTTAGACCACAATAGTACAAAGCGTTAAATAATCAAGCTCAATCAAGTGACTGGCAGGAACTTGGACAATTCATATATTCTGACCAAATGTGCAGACAACACTAGCAGTGAAAGTGGACTCCCAGGAGCAAATCAGTAAGAGCTGCATAAAAAAGCAGTTACCACTGCCTTTCTCCCTGTTCTTCATTGGCTGTATTTGCCTCAAAGGAGGTCACCACACTGGACTTAGACACAGTCTTTTGGGGATAAATCCATTCAGAAAAAAGTTATAAATATATAGGACATATTTACAAGTAACTCTGACCAGTGACTTTATTTTTCGCAGTCATTTTTCAGCCAAGAAGGGAAAAAAATGATCACTCCACCCAATCACTGCCCCCCATTCTTCTGGGTACACTCTGGCACAAAAGGCTAGCTTGCTTGCACTCCTGTCAGGAATGTTTATTATTCTTTCTCTTACTCTAAGTCTTCTGCCAACTAGCAGAAATAAAAACTCCACAAGTAGGGAAAGGGGGTAGGGTCCCACAGCTGTCAGCTGTGACCACTGGGAAAGCTAAGTTAGGTGAGATTCCTGCAGACCAGTGGCTCTTAACTCTGGCCCTATAATATGCTCCCTGGGGGGGGGCTGGGATCCTTGTGTCAGGTGCTAGGCAGGTCTTTATTTCACCCCCAAGCAAAATGCAGTGGAATGTGAGGCCATCCAATAATTCTGACCTTAGACTGACTTTGACCAAAACCTTAGCTCAGTAACTTAAAAAAAAAAAATCACTGGGGCAAAGGTGCTTTCCTTAGAAAACAAGTTGAGATAGGGAATTTTTTTCTGCCCCCATCTGTATCTGTAGCGACTACGGGCTGGGACAAATCATTACTCAAGCTGCCGGCCTCAATCCCCTCCTCTCTAGGAGGTGCTAGGGGCAGTTCCTTGGTCAGCTTGGATGTCTCCTTACCCAAACATGAGCACTAAACATGTCTGACAGTACAGGCAAATTGCCCCCTCGGAACAACCTGCCAAGTAAGAATAGGTGCAGAGTAAGAGATGCCTTGGCACAGGTACAGATCCTGTCTTATAAGGTCAAGGCCACTAAAGGGAAAGGCCCAAAGTTCTAGTTACAGCCACCACCTTCCACTTCTACTGACCCCACTGCCGAAGTGTTCAGAAACCCATTCGCCTAAGAGAACAGGATTGGGAATCACCCTGAATCTTCCCTTTCCCTGCAGTGTCGAAGAGCTTAAAGGCCAGAGTCACTGGCTCAAGGAAACGGCTCATCCATCGAAGCCTTCCACTTACTTCTCATTGCGCTGATAAGCGCGTTGCCATCTTTGATCACGTCCTTAATGAATTTATTGGTCCTCTCCAGCTCCAGCTCATAACACTTGAGCCTCTCGCGGAAATCAGGGCTGTCCAAGTAGCAGTCGCTGAACTCCAGCGGGGGATGCCCCATGGTTCTGATGGCGAGGGTTGAAAGAGAAGAAAGACACAAAGACCAAGAGCATCAGCGACACAGTAGAGGGGAGTAGATGGGAAGGATTGAGTGTGGGTCCCGCCTGGGAAATTCTTAGCCTCCCTCCCTTTGGACGACAGGTACCTGTTCGGTTGAGATTCCCGGGTAGAGTCGGCTGGCCTGTACCGGAAGCGGGAGGCCAGCAATTGCTTCAGGTGACACGCAAAGCAAACTAATGAGGTCCGACCCGGGCTGGGTTCTTCTGCCTAGCAAGCAGCATGCCCCCAAGGCATTGCCTCCCCAGACAGGCGGCCCAGCTTGCCCCCGGAGAGCAGCGGGATCCTTCCAGAGCAACTGCAAACGTGACACTTCTGCCCGCCCAGGGTGTAGGCTGTGGTGAGCGCTGGGGCTGGAACTCTCCTCTCCTCGCTCCTTGTTCCCGAGCTAGCTGAAGATTTCCTTTGCCGAACTCCGCGGGCAGCCCTGATTGTACTGTCCCCTCCCCCTTCTTAAAGCCAGAGCTGCCGCCCAACCCCAGCGAACCCTTGTGCCGAGCCTCAGCACTCCGGCTCCTTCTCCAACTGTTCTCCACGCACCCTGGGATTGCGTTACCAAAGTGTTCTTGCTCCCAAGAGTTCTTCCTGGTCCAAGGGAGCCGGCCTGCTGTCCTGTTAGTCTCCGGACCGGTTAAGCCTAGGAGGCAATAAAACGTAGCCTTCCACCCTAGACACCCGAGAGGGAAGAGGAGGGCGATATCACTACGCACAATAGCTGCAGTAGCCCGGAGCTTCCCTACGGAAACTGGGGAGCCGCCGGCGCCCTGGGACTCCAGCTGGAAAGCGTGGCGGCCTGGGAGATGTAGTCTTTCCGTTTCTCGTCCCATGACTCCTCCCTGCGATCTCCGCACCACTCAGCCAGGGCGGCGGCTCTCAAAGCAAGACTTTCCCAGCCTGCCCCAGGTTCATTCTTCAAGCCCAGCCTCGAGGGGCAAGTGCGCTGCTCTGGAGCTTCTAAGTGGAAAGTTTCCAAAAAGAGCGAGAGAACAGGGAGGCATCAATGGTGGGAGGCCATCTCTCACTTCCCATTACTTGGCTGTATTTTTTTTCCCTTGCTCTTTACACCCTCCCTCTGAGGAAGCAAGTTCTTTTCCTCTTCCCTTGCCCATTTTTCCTGGTTCTAGTGTTCTAATCCCCATGAGCCTTAGACCTGAACAACCTGAAGGGTTGAGTGTTACTCTAGCATCTCATTGTTACGCTCAGAAATCCCCTGCCAAAGGAAAGACCATACTTAGGAGTTCACTGTTTTCTGAATAGGACCTCAGAATATGGTTTTGTGACTCAACTCACTGTATAGGTTTTTCATTAAAGCACATGATTTTCAATGTGTAAGTGGAAAATCTAAGAAGAGGTTGTTATAAATTGTCTTACAGCTTACCCAAGAGATCTCTTGTTCATTGTCCAAGGTAGAACTGAGGCCACTGTTACAGGCCAATGCCTTGAGATCAAAAGTAGTTACGGGTTGGAAAATCATGTGTACATGGGCAAAAGGATCCATTTTTATTTTGAAGAAGTGTTTAGATTACATTGCCCTGTGATGAAAGCCAGGAAAAGCCAGAACTGAAGAGAGCTGTAAATAGAGTAATAATGACCAAGCCACCTGTATTGCTGTTCTATTTCTTATAGTTCTATCTTATCTTATGGTTCCGGAAGCCAGAAATCAGAAATGGACCTCACTGGGTCAAAACCAAGATGTCAGAGGGCTGTTTTCCCTTCTGGAGGCTCTAGGAAAGAATTCACTTCCTTGCCTTTTCCAGCTTCTAGAAGCTGTCCACATTCCTGGGCTCATAGCCTCCTTCCTCCATCTTCAAAGGCAGTAATGGCTGATCAAGCCTTTCTCCCACTGCATTGCTCTGAAACTGACTCTCCTGCCTCCCTCTTTCACTTATAAGAACCAACCAAATAACACAGGATTATCTCCCCATCTCAAGATCCTTAACTTAATCACATCCATAAAGTTGTTGTTGTTGTTGTCCTTACCCTGTAAGGTAACATATTCACAAGTTCCAAAGATTAGGACACGGGCATATTTGGCAGGAACATTCTTCTGTCAGCAAACCTATAATCCTTTAAACCCACTTCATTAATCCTCAAAACAATCCTATGAGGTTAGTATTATTATTATTATACCCATTTAAAGATACCTGAGTTGAAGAGAAGTTAACTGACTTGCCCAAAGACACACAGCTAGTTAAGTGACAGTTTTTGAACTTGAGCTTAACCTGGCTGGTTCTAGAGGCACTACTTTTAACCACTGTACTATACCACAGTATAATAGAGTCCAATGAAGAAACACCTTCAGAAAATTAAGGAGTAGCCACATCCCAGCGAAGGATTTTATTTCCTACTCCTTTTACCTTCATGAGAAAATGCCAGAAATGGGCTTTAAAAACACCAATGCACATACTAAAGAAGGTGCCCACTAAAGAGTATATGATCTCTCATTCTACCAAGGTTCCTTATAGCATTCATTCACTAATTTGACAAGCATTTATTGCATATCTGCTATAACAAAGTCTGTACCTGGTTTCATCACTATAATCAATACCATTGATATTACTGATGTTAGGTACACTCATGCTTGTCTAACTTCCTATATTCAAAGTGTTGGTATAGTCTTCTGTTTTATCCTTTATCCAGACAATGAGGCTAAAGTGCAGAGGAAAACAAATGCCCTGTATCAAATACCAGATAAGAAAGAGGGTTAAAATTAGAATTCAGTCCTTCAAATATTAGGTGCATTAATTGAGCATTATCCTAGAAGCTTTTCACAGATTATAACTCACCCTCACAACAACCCTAAAGAATTGGGATCTTCAAACTTTTATCCACATAACCCTTAGAAGAATGTTGAGAAGCTATGTACTACCTCACATATTTTTAGGTTGACATCTAAATTTTTTCATCATGTTTAAATAGTTGCAAAAGGTATAATATCTAGCATACTATACATATGGACAACTTAAAATAAAACTGTTATATTACACTTTCATTGGGGGGCATCTGGGTGGCTCAGTCGGTTGAGCGGCCAACGTCGACTCAGGTCATGATCTCATGGTTTGTGAGTTTGAGCCCCGCGTCGGGCTCTGTGGTGACAGCTCAGAGCCTGGAACCTGCTTCTGATTCTGTGTCTCCCTCTCTCTCTGCCCCTCCCCGACTCATGCTCTGTCTCTCTGTGTCTCAGAAATAAATAAACATTAAAAAAAATTAAAGGTTTTCATTGGTTTCTAAATACCAGAGCAATTTGATGCCTACTATCAAACATTAAACAGGAAAGTGTAAACTTTCCTTTAACCTTCAGAAAACTTACATTGTTTCTTTTTCTTCTTGAAATCAAATGTCCATTGCATTCTCCGCACAGAATTGTATTACAATATATTTTTATACTTGAAAGTCTCCTATTGATCACCATATTGAATTTCTCTGCAAAACAGACATGTCCATAAATAGATATTGAATTATTTTTATTTCCTTGTGATCATAGGCTCCAAGTATAAAAAATTTTCTAGACTGAGTTACAATTGCTATTGTTATTCATACACAATACATAAAAATAGCATGAAATTTTTTTCAGATCTCATAAATTTTATTTGTAGCAACAAACCTCAAATAGCCATTATACAATTAGGGTATCCTGAAAACCAACATCAAGGTCATAAACCCTTCTGTCAATATGAACCATAGAATAGGATTGTGCTGCTATCCTTAGGATATCTTGTTTCATGGATCAAAGATTTGAGTCAATTAATTACCTTACATTATTTGACTGGGTAAGTTTGGTCATTCAGTTTTTTTTTTTAAGTTTTTTATTTAAATTTCAGTTAGTTACCATACAGTGTAATATTTGGTTTCGGGTATACAATATGGTGATTGAACACTTCCATACAACACCCGGTGCTCCTCATAACAAGTGCCCTCCTTAATGCCTATCACCTATTTAACCCATCATCCAACCCACCTCCCCTCTGATAACCATCATTTTTTTTTTCTCTGTAATTAAGAGTCTATTTCTTGGTTTGCATCTCTCTCTCTTTTTTTCCATTTGCTTATTTATTTTGTTTCTTAAATTCCACATGAGTGAAACCCTATGGTATTTGTCATTATTAAACATAAAACATAAACTTTATTGGAAATGCAGGTCTTAGTGAGGTGGATGGGGAAGGGGTAATTATAGGGCCTCAACTTAAAGAAGATTCCTGGACATCAATTTGTGAAATTGTTGCTTTGCTTAGCACCAAGAGTTATTTACACCCTGGGTCAATATACCATAGTAAAATTCTTGACCTTTGAAAAGTATGCTTTCATTTTGAGAAACTTGGAAAAGCAAGTGGGAAAGACAAAGAGAAGATGAGTTCTCAGGCAAATAGTTTTTTTTAGGAAACAGTACTAAAGGATGTTGAGTATTTAGAAATTGGTCCTCTTTCGGCTGTCTCAGCTTTGGTAATTCAGGATTACCAAAACTTGGGAGGACCCAAGAGGTCCTTCTGTAGGTAAATGTACAAATAAGCTGTGTTATATCTGTACAATGGAATTTCATTCATTGCTAATAAGAAAGGAGCTATCAAGACAAAAAAAATATGAAGGAAACTTAAATGCATATTAGTTAAAGAAACCAATCTGAAAAGGCTACCTACTGTATGAAGCCAACATTATGACATTCTGGAAAAGACACAACTATGAAGACAGTAAAAAGATGGTTTGGGCCAGAGGGTGTGGAAAGGGAGAAGAGAGATGAATAGATGGAGTAAAAGAGGATTTTTAGGGCAGTGAAAATACTATGTATGCTGCTATAATGGCATACATATAATGTATAATGCCATTATACATTTGTCCAAACTCATAGAATGTACAACACCAAGAGTGAACCCTAATGTAAACTGTGGACTTTGGGTGATTATGATGTGTTAATGTAGGTTCATTAACTGTAACAAATGTGCCACTCTGGTGGGAGATGTTGATTATGAGGGAGGCTGTACATGTGTTGGTGGAGGGCTTTATGGGAAATCTCTGTACCTCTCTCTCAATTTTGCTATGACCTTAAAACTGATCTAAAAATAAACTTTGTAAAAAATATTGGGGGGGCGCCTGGGTGGCGCAGTCGGTTAAGCGTCCGACTTCAGCCAGGTCACGATCTCGCGGTCCACGAGTTCGAGCCCCGCGTCGGGCTCTGGGCTGATGGCTCAGAGCCTGGAGCCTGTTTCCGATTCTGTGTCGCCCTCTCTCTCTGCCCCTCCCCCGTTCATGCTCTGTCTCTCTCTGTCCCAAAAATAAATAAACGTTGAAAAAAAATATTGGGGAATACAAATCCCATTTTCCCTATTTCTTGTATGTAAAGATAACACCACCTCTAATACAGGACAGAGTCTTAATACAGGGCAGAGATGAGGAATCACTCTATTTTAGCTGTGATGCTGTGGGAAGAACACAGAGCTTCGAACAATATAGGTAATACAGAGATGAAATATGGTCTAGCTCCACCCCTTAGAATCTCTGTGACCTGAGTAAGTCATGTATACTCTCCTTGAAATAATATATTCGTAAAAAATTTTTCTAAGAATTAACTATAGTAATGTATGTGAAAGTGCCTGGAATATAATAACCCCTCAATAAATGTTGGTTGAGTTCAAAGCTTTTTCATTGCTCTTGTTCCAATGAACAGCATCAGAGGCAGAAAGGAGTGAGATTGCTCACAATGATATTCCTAGAGAAACATTACTATTTATATAAAACCACAACTTGATCCCTGTTCATCATCATTATAGGAAAACAAAAACAAAAACATTCTCAGAGGAAATTTACACTTCACCTAACACAGAAACTCTATCCTGATTTGTGGTCTGGTTAAATATGCTTTCTCAACTTTTAGGACATTCAAAGAGTCCGCAGCATAACAACACAGCCAAGACTCCCTTTCAGGTTTTAAGAACCAAAACCTGAAATCCTGGAGTTAATCATTTTAGTGGATTACTCTAATGTGGAGTTGCAGGACAGCTATAAGTCTCATCAGCTTAGGTTCATCCAGGATAGGAGCTTATCAGCTTGATGTGTCTCTCTGTCCTTCATGCTGGAATCAGAACCATAACCGTTAACCCAAATAAGCAGATCAGCCTCTTATAAATTTCAAATTGTTTTCACAATTTGCAAGGTATAAATAGAAGGAAAGTAAAGAAACCATATGTGATAGATTTTTAGGAAAGGCAATATACGTCCCCAAGAAAATAAAATAAATATCCAATATTAATTTAATATGCCAGCTTCTGCTTCATCTCTCCCATCTGGGACCACAGCTGGCTTCATTAAAATATTTCATTACAGTACTTGTTTGTAATTTGCTCTTATACACATGTGGAATGTGTGGAGAGGGTTTTTTTAAATATTTATTTATTTTTGAGAGACAGAGAGGCAGAGAGAGAGAAGGAGACAGAGGATCTGAAGCAGGCTTTGCCACTCAGGCGCCCCAGGAGGGTTTTTTTAAATGCTCTGGGAGCCTGGAAAGAAAGGTAATTTTCCAAAAGGTGTTTCTTAAGCTTCTGTAATTTGTGAGATAGGTTTTAAGAGAGTTTTATATTGATGATATAAAGTAATATTTTATAACCCTTGTGTTTCTTGTAAAAAATCTTAAGTGTGTTTGTCCTAAAATGTTACAGTTCTTCTTTCACAAAATGGGAGAAAAGATGCATAAGTTAACTGGGATATATCAGTAACAAGAAGAGAAACCAGATGGGAAGTAAGATTAAGAAATAGAAGGCTATAGGGGCACCTGGGCAGCTCAGTCGGTTGAGCGTCCCACCCAACTTCGGCTCAGGTCATGATCTCAAGGTTCATGAGTTCAAGCCCCACATCAGACTCTGGGCTGACAGCTCAGAGCCTGAAGCCTGCTTCGGATTATGTGTCTCCCTCTCTCTCTGCCCCTCCCCTGCTCACACTCTGTCTGTCTCTCCCTTTCTCAAAAATAAATAAACATTTAAAAATTTTTAGATAAAAAAAAAAAGAAGTAGAGGACTAGGGGATAGCATAGGTTGATGACTTCTCTTATGCCAGGTACTTTACATAAATGGTCTCCTTTACTTTGCATGACAACTCTGTGAGAAACGTTCTATTGTCACCTTCATTTTACAGATGAAGAAACCGAAACTCAGAGAATTTAAGCTACTTGGCCAAGATCACCCAGAAATTAAATGATGTACTAGAGATTTAAATCCATGTATGAATCTGAAGCCACTTTTTGCCATTGCATTACAATGCCTTCCAGGCTACGGGTGCCTGGTTGGCTCAGTCAGCTAAGCATCCAACTCTTTTTTTTTTTAATATGAAATTTGTTGTCAAATTCGTTACCATAAAACACCCAGTGCTCATCCCAACAGGTGCCCTCCTCAATGCCCATCACCCACTTTCCCCTCCCTCCCACCCCCATTGACCCTCAGTTTATTCTCAGTTTTTAAGGGTCTCTTATGGTTTGGCTCCCTCCCTCTCTAACTTTTTTTTTCCCTTCCCCTCCCCCATGGTCTTCTGTTAAGTTTCTCAAGATCCACATAAGAGTGAAAACATATGGTATCTGTATTACTCTGTATGACTTATTTCACTTAGCATAACACTCTCCAGTTCCATCCACATTGCTACAAAAGGCCATATTTCATTCTTTCTCATTGCCAAGTAGTATTCCATTGTATATACTTTCAACAATAGCCAAATTATGGAAGGAGCCTAAATGTCCATCAACTAATGAATGGATAAAGAAATTGTGGTCTATTTCACTTTTTAAAAACTTTTTTCTTTCAAAGTTTCAATTAAATTCTAGTTAGTTTACATATACTGTAATATTGGGTTCAGGAGTGGAATTTAGTGATTCATCACTTACATACAACATCCAGTGCTAATCATAACAAGTGCCTTCCTTAATGCCCATCGCCCATTTATCCCATCCCCTACCCACATTCCTTCCATCAACCCTCAGTTTGTTCTCTATAATTAAGAGTCTCTTATGGTTTGCTTCCCTCTCAATTTTTCCCCTTCCCCTATGTTCATATGTTTTGTTTCTTATATTCCACACATGAGTGAGATCATATGGTATTTGTTTTTCTCTAATTGACTTATTTTGCTTAGCATAATACACACTAGCTCCATTCATACTGTTGCAAGTGGCAAGATTTCATTCTTTTTAATGGCTGAGTAATATTCCATTGAATATGTATACCCCATATTCTTTATCCACTCATCAATCAATGGATATTTGGGCTCTTTCCATAATGTGGTTATTGTTGATAATGCTGTTATAAATATTGCAGTTCATGTGCCCCTTCAAATCAGTATTTTTTGTATCCTTTGGGTAGATACCTAGCAGTACAATGGCTATATAATAGGGTAGTTCTATTTTTAACTTTTTGAGAAACCTCTGTACTATTTTCCAGAGCCACTGCACCACTTTGCATGCTCATAAACAGAGTAAGAGGGTTCCACTTTCTCCACATCCTCAACAGCATCTTTTGTTTCCTATATTGTTAATTTTAGTCTTTCTGACAGGTGTGAAGAGGTATCCCATTGTGGTTTTGATTTGTATTTCCCTGGTGATGAGGAATGTTGACCATGTTTTCATGTATCTGTTGACAATCTGGATGTCTTCTTTGTAAAAATGTCTATTCATTTCTTCTGCCAATTTTTTTTACTGTATTATTTGTTTTTGGTGGGTGTTGAATTTTGTAAGTTCTTTAGAGATTTGGATACAAACACTTTTTTGTTTATTTTAGAGAGCGAGAGAGTACACAAAAGTGGGGGAGAGGGGCAGAGGGAGAGAAAAAGAGAATCTTCAACAGGCCCCACACTCAGCACAGAGCCTGACTTGGGGGTTGACCCCACAACCCTGGGATCATGAGCTGAGCTGAAATCAAGAGTCAGATGATCAACCAAATGAGCCACCCACGTGCCCCCTCTTTATCAAATAGGTCATTTGCAAATATTTTCTCCCATTCCTAAGGATGCCTGTTAGTTTTGTTGATTATTTCCTTCACTGTGCAGAATCTTTTTAACTTGATGAAGTCCCAATACTTCAAGCTGACTTGTGTTTCCCTTGCCTCGAACAACATGTCTCATAAGAAGTTGCTTTGGCTGAGGTCAAACAGTTTACTGCCTGTGTTTTCTTCCATGATTTTGATGGTTTTCTGTCTCACATTTAGGTCTTTTATCCATTTTGAATTTATTTTTGTGTATGGTGTAGAAAGTGGTCCAGATTCATTATCCTACATGTTCCTGTACAGTTTTCACAACATCGTTTGTTGAAGAGACTATCTTCTTTCCTTTCGATATTCTTTCCTGCTTCATTGAAGAAGAGTTGACCATAGAGTTGTGGGTCCAATCCTGGATTTTCTATTCTGTTCCATTGATCTATGTGTCTGTTTTTGTGCCAGTGCCGTACTGTCTTGATGACAACAGCTTTGTAATACAGCTTAAGGTCCAAAATTGTGATACCTCCAGCCCTGCTGTTTTGTTTTGTTTTATTTCAAGATTGCTTTTGCTACTCAGGGTCTTTTGTGATTCCATACAAATTTTAGGATTATTTGTTCTAGCTTTGTGAAAACTGCTGGTGGTATTTTGATAGGGATTTCATTAAATGTGTAGATTGCTTTTGATAGTATAGGCATTTTAACAATATTTGTTCTTCCAATCCACGAGCAAGGAATGCCTTTCCCTTTCTTCATGTAATCTTCAACTTCTTTCATAAGTGCTCCATAGTTTTCAGAGTACAGATCTTTTACCTCTTTAGTTAGATTTATCCCTAGGTATCTTATGGGTCTTGGTGCAATTGTAAATGGGATCTATTCCTTGATTTCCCCTTTTGCTGCTTCATTATTGGTATATAGAAATGCAACCGATTTCTGTATGTTGATTTTATTTCCTGCTATTTTGCTGAATACATATATTAGTCCTAGCAATTTTTTAGGTAGAGTCTTTCAGATATTCTACATAGAGTATCATGTTGTCTGCAAATAACAGTTTGAGTTCTTTGCTGATTTGGATGCCTTTTATTTATTTTTGTTGTCTGATTGCTGAGGCTAGGACTTACAGTACTATATTAAATAACAATGGTGAGACTGGACATCCCTGTCTTGTTCCTGACTGTAGAGGAAAACCTCTCAGTTTTTCCCCATTGAGGATGATATTAGCTGTGGGTCTTTCGTATATGGCCTTAATGATTTGAGGTATGTTCCCCCTACCCCTATTCTATTGAGGGGTTTTTTTTCTTTGCTGGTTATGGGTCTGTTCAAATTTTCTATTTCTTCCTGCCTCCATTTTTCAGTTTATATGTTTCTAGGAATTTATCCATTTCTTCCAGTTTTCCCAGTTTGTTGGCATATATTTTTTATAATACTCTCTTATAATTGTTTGTATTTCTGTGGTGTTGGTTGTGATCTCTCCTATTTAGTCTATGATTATATTTATTTGGGTCCTTTCTCTTTTCTTTTTGATAAGTCTGGCTAAGGGTTTATAAATTTTGTAAATTCTTTCAAGGAATCAGGTCTTAGTTTCATTGATATGTTGGAATGCTTTTTTTGTTTCTATCTCATTTATTTCTGTTCTAGCCTTTATTCCATCCCTTCTTCTGATGGCTTTAGACTTTATTTGCTCCTCCTTTCCTAGCTCCATTAGGTGTAAGGTTAGGTTGTGTATTTGAGACGTTTTGTTTCCTTAGGTAGGCCTGTATTACTTTATATCTCCCTCTTATAACTGCCTTTGCTTCATCCCAATGGTATTGACCTGTTGTGTTTTCATTTTCATTGGCTTCTATGTATTTTTTTTTTGAGAGAGTGATTAAGAGTACAAGTAGAAGAGGGCCGAAGGAAAAGGGAGAGAGATAATCTTAAGCAGCGTCCACAGCACAGAACCAAAGGCAGGCCTCAATCTCACGACCATGAGATCATGACCAGAGCTGAAATCAAGAGTCAATTGACTCTTGAAATCAAGCTCAATTGACTTTTGTGGTCTTCCAAATTGTTTCTTGTGGTTAACTTCAAGTTTCATAGTGATGTGGTCAGAAAACATGCATGATATCATCTCAACATTTTTCTACTTGTTGAAGCCCGAATTTTGACCCAGTAAGTGATCTATTCTGGAGAATGTTTCATGTGCACTCGAGAAAGAATGTGTACTCCGCTGCTTTAGGATGAAATGTTCTGAATATATCTATTAAATCTATCAGGTCAGCGTGTCATTCAAAGCCATTGTTTCCCTGTTGATTTTCTCCTTAGATGGTCTGCCCATTGTTGTAAGTGGGGTGTTAAAGTCTCCTACCATTATTGGGGGCACCTGGGTGGCTCAGTTGGTTGATTGTCCAACTTTGGCTCAGGACATGATCTCACAGTTCATAAATTCGAGTCCAGCATTGGGCTCTGTGCTGACAGCTCGGAGCCTGGAGTCTGCTTCAGATTCTGTCTCCCTCTCTCTCTGCCCCTTCCCCACTTGTGCTCTCTCTCTCTCTCTCTCTCTCTCTCTCCCGAAAATAAATAAACATTTAAAAAAGTTGTTAAAGTCTCCTACCATTATTGAGTTATTATCAAGGAGTTTCTTTATGTTTGTTATTAATTGATTTATGCATTTGGGTGCTTTCCAGTTAGGAGCATAAATAGTTACAATTGTTAGATCTTCTTGATGGATAGGTCTCTAATTTTATATAATGTCCTTCTTAATATCTGTACAGTCTTTGGCTTAAAACCTAGCTTGCCTGATGTAAGTATGGCTACTCTGGCTTTCTTTTGATGTCCATTAGCATGACAGACGGTTCTCTATACCCTCACTTTCAATCTGGAAGTGTCTTTAGGTCTAAAATGACTGTCTTGCAGATACCATATGTTTTCACTCTTATGTGGATCCTGAGAAACTTAACAAAAACCCATGGGGGAGGGGAAGGAAAACAAAAGAGGTTAGAGTGGGAGGGAGCCAAAGCATAAGAGACTCTTAAAAACTGAGAACAAACTGAGGGTTAATGGGGGGTGGGAGGGAGTGGAGGGTGGGTGATGGGTATTGAGGAGGGCACATTTTGGGATGAGCACTAGGTGTTGTATGGAAACCAATTTGACAATAAATTTCATATATTGGAAAAAAATGCATACAATAATAAAAAAAATAATAAATAAATAAAATGAGATAGAACTGAATGTGGAGGTGAATAAAATAGCAAAAAAATAAATTAAATTAAATAAAATAAAGTAAAATAAAATAAAATGACTGTCTTGTAGGCAGCATATACATGAATCTTTTTTTTTTTTAATCCATTCTCGTACCTGATGTCTTTCAATTGAAGCACTTAGTCCATTTATATTCAAAGTGACTATTGATAGGGCGCCTGGTGGCTCAGTCAGTTAAGCAGCTGACTTCAGCTCAGGTCATGATCTTGCAGTCCATGAGTTCAAGGCCTATGTCGGGCTCTGAACTGCTAGCTCAGATCCTGGATCCCGCTTTGGACTGTGTGTCTCCCTCTCTCTCTGCCCCTCCCCAGCTTTCAGTCTGTCTCTGTCTCTCTCAAAAATAAATAAACGTTACAAAATTTTTTCAAAGTGATTATTGATAGAGATGAATTTCTGCCATTCTATTACCTGTAAAGTTATTGTTTCTGGAGATTTTCTCTATTCCTTTCTAGTCTTTGTTGCTTACAGTCTTTTGCTCTCAACCAAAGAGTCTCCTTTAATATTTCTTGTAGGGGTGATATAGTGGTCACGTGCTCCTTTAGTTTTTGTTTGTCTGGGAAGCTATCTCTCCTTCTATTCTGATTGATAGCCTTGCTGGATAAAGTATTCTTGGCTGCATAGTTTTCCCATTCAGCATGTTGAATACATCATGCCACTCCCTTCTGACCTGCCAGGTTCCTGTGGAAAGATCTGCTTCTAACCTAATTTTCTTCCCTTGTAGCTTATGGATTTCTGTTCCCTTGTTGCTTTCAGGATTCTTTCCATACCTCTGTATTTTGCAAATTTTATTACTATATGTCTTGATATTGACCAGCTTTTGTTTATTTTGATGGGAGTTCTCTGGGCCTCCTGAATTTGGATGTCTAGTTCCTTCTCAATATTAGGGAAGTTTTCAGTATAATTTACTTCAATAAGCCTTCTTCCTTTTTTTCCCTCTCTTTTTCTGGGACTCCTATGATAAGAATGGTATTACGCTTTATGGAGTCACTGAGTTCCCTAAGTCTACATTTGTGATCCAGTATTTTTTCTTCCCTTCCTCATTTCAACTTCATTATTTTTCATAATTTTACCTTCTATATCACTTATTCATTCATATGTTTCTTCCATCCTTGTGGTCATTACACACAGTCGGTTTTGCATCTGTTATTACATTTTCTATTTCAACCGGTCTAGTTTTTAGGTCTTTTATCTCCGTAGTGAGGGACTCCCTGGTGTCTTCTATGCTTTTCTCAAACCCAGCTAGTATCCTTATGCTTGCTGTTTTAAATTCTGGTTCAGGTATATTACTTATATCTGTTTTGATTGCCTCCCTTTTTGTAGCCTGTTCTTGTTCTTTCTTTTGGGATGAATTCTTCCATCCATGCATTTTTTCTAGGCCTCAGTCTTTTTGTGTTAGGAACACCTGTGCTTGGGTCTATTTCCACTAGAGCTGAAATATGTTCAGGACTCTATGTTCAGTAGACCTGGTGTGTGCAGGGGGTTTGTGCTGGTTTTCTGGAGCAGGGTCCTGCTGCTCTGGTTCTCAATCACATTTGCCCTACTTAAAAAGGCACTTGCAGATTGCAGGGGCTGGGAGCTTGGTTTAAGCAGTTCAAGCCTCCATGTATGCATTGTGAGCTTGCTGAAGTCTTTCAATGCTGATGGGAAGGGTGAAAAATGGTGACAGCCCACTCTCTTCCATGGAGTGGAGAGTTCATGCTAGCTGCTGTGCAGGGAGCCCTCACAAAAGAGCAATCTCCTTTCTTGTGTCTTAGGCTTCTGCCAGATCCTTGCCTTCACCTTATCTGTGTCTGAGCCATCTACCTGCCCTGCAGGGTAGTGCTCTTGTATTTTATCTCAGGCATGGAGCTGGGTTTCAAAACCCCAAATTTTAGGGACTTGGTGTGTTAAGGACCTGTGTTGGTCCTCTCGAGGAGGGTCTCACCATGCTGTGGGTGGTGCTAGTTGTCCCCCCCCAAAAATAGTCAAAGGACCACAGAAAGCCTTGGAATTTATTGTAAAGTGTAACAAAAATCCAGCATCCAGCATCCCTGTTAGCTGCCCTGAGCAGCTGCTTTTGTTCCTGTGCTAATGAACAGGGCAGCTCACTGGACCCTGCTGGCTCTTTTGACCCCTGAGATGCAATATTGCCTCTCCTTAATGCAATACCAGAAGGGGAACTATCTCTCCCATTGGATCTTCAAAGCATGCAGTCTGCTTCCAGGCCTCTGCCTCCTCCACAGGAACACTGCTATGTCCACCAGGCTCAACCCTGGTGATGGTGCAGACTTCTAAAACTTCTGACTTTGTGAAAAACTTGTGATAATAAGCCCCTCTTGTTTCCCAGTCAATGGTTTGGGGGATGTGTTTTTCTTATGCAATCCTTTGTGTACTTCTCTCTCTGTCTCTCTCTGTCTCTCTGTCTCTGTCTCTGTCTCTCTCTCTCTCCCTCTCTCTCTCCCCATGATCAGGGCTCCCTGTCCTCTCCAGCATTCATGATTCTTTCTCCCCAAATCACATCTCTGTACCTCCTACCTTCCACAATATGGCTTCTTCTCTCCTTCTAGTTGTGCAGTTTGTTCTCTCATTCCTCAGATCGATTTCCAGGGTGTTCTGAATAATTTGATATTTAACTATCTGTGTTTGAGGGACAAGGCAAGCATAAGGTCCTCTTATTACTCTACCATCTTAACTTAATTCTATCCATTTGTTTTAAACTTTCGTTACTACCCACTAAAATGATTTCATATCCCAAAGTAAATCTTGACTTGTCCTGCTGATATAACCAATAAATATGTGGAGGTAGCCCTAATTTACAATGGACCATCTCTAGCCATCCCAGTGTTTACCTAACCCACAAACTCAGATATTCCCAACACAATTAACACAAGAGAATGCTTTCTTAAAATAGGACAGATGTGGTCTCAAATCTTTTCACTTTAAAGAATTTATCCCATTCCTCCTATTCCCAGTCTCATATTCCAAAACCTACTTAGACTCTACTGAATTGGGTTTAGCAGTAATCCTTGTTTAGTAGTAACATTTTTAACTCAGTAACCTGTAATTTGATTTTATCTAATTCACCAAGGAACAAAAAAAAGTTGGTTCTGCTGCTCATTTGTTTTAACTCTATTCTTCTGTTTTCTTCACATTGTACTACCAGTTCATATACTCAAATTTTTATTTGCCCTATTCATATAACGTTTTACATATTCCTGATTTACTTATTCTGAGATTGTGCAAAGCAAAGCCAAGCTTACATGTAGCCAGAACTAACACATTAAAAAAAAAACACGGAGCCCAAAGATATGGGGAGAGTTTGGTTGACCAAAAAATTTAAGAGAGGCATTAGACTATTTAATGTGGAACCCAATTTAAAATTGTACATCATGTGGTTTAAAAAATGCTTACTTTCTGTGGTTGATGTGAGCTTATGTAAAACTACCTTGTTAAACTAAATAAGTGAATCAAAAATAAAGGAGAAAATATGAACTATTTTACATTTTTATCCTGCCTTTATCAGTAAACAGTAAATTGGAACCACTTAAACTTTAAACAAATATTAAACAGTACACTCTTCAGTTCTTTAAATAACTATTTTGGAAGAACTGAAAACTACAGTCACTCTTGTATCTAACCAACACTTACTGCAACAGACCTATCCTTTTTTTTTAACAATTTTATTGATACATAGTTCATATACTATATAATCCACACATTTAAAATGTACACTTTTAATGCTTTTTTGCATATTCACAAAATTGAGCAATGATCACCACAATAAATTTTAGAATATTTTCATCACCTCAAAAAAATAAGCCTATGCTCATTAGCAGTCACTCCCCATTTCCCCAGAAACCTGTCTCTAGCAACCAGGCTGTACCATTATTCTACCTTCTGTCTCTATAGATTTGCCTATTCTGTACATTGCATATGAAAAGAATTATATAATATGTGACTTCTACTGTCTGGCTTCTTTCACTTGTTAATTTTATAGAGTAAATTAGTGCTTCATTCTTTTTAATTGATGAATAAAAATCCATTTTAGAAATATATCACATTTGAGACTAGGAAGATGGCAGCATAGGAGGATGCTGGGCTCAGCGCGCGTCCTGCTGAACACTTAGATTCCACCTACACCTGCCTAAATAACCCAGAAAACCGCCAGAGGATTAGCAGAACGGAGTCTCCAGAGCCAAGCGCAGACGAGAGGCCCACGGAAGAGGGTAGGAAGGGCGGCAAGGCGGTGCACGATCCACGGACTGGCGAGAGGGAGCCAGGGCAGAGGGTCGGCCTGCCAGTCAAGCAGAGCCCCCGAGTCAGGCTTGCAAAAGTGGAGAGGCCAGACAGAGTATGTTCCGACAGCTAGCGGGACTTAGCATCTGGGAGGTCACAAGTTAACAGCTCTGCTCGGAAACCGGGAAGGCTGGAAGACAAAGGAAGGGAGAGTTGCTGAGCCCCGGGACGTCAGAGCTCAGTTTGGCGGGGAACAAAGGCGCTAGCCAGTGCCATCTCCCTCACCCATCCCCCAGCCAAATTCCCAAAGGGAACCAGTTCCTGCCAGGAAACTTGCCCGCTCCGCGCAAACACACAACTCTGCGCTTCTGCGGAGCCACCCCTCCGGCGGTGGGTCTGACTCCCTCCCGCTGCCACAGGGCCCCTCCTGAAGTGGATCACCTAAGGAGAAACAAGCTAAGCCTGCCCCTCCTGCCCCCATGCACCTTGCCTACCCACCCCAGCTAATACGCCAGATCCCCAGCACCACAAGCCTGGCAGTGTGCAAGTAGCCCAGACGGGCCACGCCACCCCACAGTGAATCCTCTCCTAGGAGAGGGGAAGAGAAAGCACACACCAGTCTGACTGTGGCCCCAGCGGTGGGCTGGGGGCAGACATCAGGTCTGACTGCGGCCCTGCCCACCAACTCCAGTTATACACCACAGCACAGGGGAAGTGCTCTGCAGGTCCACACCACTACAGGGACTATCCAAAATGACCAAACGGAAGAATTGCCCTCAAAAGAATCTCCAGGAAATAACAACAGCTAATGAACTGATCAAAAAGGATTTAAATGAAATAACAGAAAGTGAATTTAGAACAATGGTCATAAAATTAATCACTGGGCTTGAACAGTACAAAGGACAGCAGAGAATCTCTTGCTACAGAGATCAAGGGACTGAGGAACAGTCAGGAGGAGCTGAAAACCACATTAAACGAGATGCAAAATGAAATGGAAATGTCCACGGCTCGGATTGAAGAGGCAGAGGAGAGAATAGGTGAACTAGAAGATAAAATTATGGAAAAAGAGGAAACTGAGAAAAAGAGGGATAAAAAAAAATCCAGGAGTATGAGGGGAAAATTAGAGAACTAAGTGATACACTAAAAAGAATACGCATAATTGGTATCCCAGAGGAGGAAGAGAGAGGGAAAGGTGCTGAAGGTGTACTTGAAGATATAATAGCTGAGAACTTCCCTGAACTGGGGAAGGAAAAAGGCATTGAAATCCAAGAGGCACAGAGAACTCCCTTCAGACGTAATTTGAATCGATCTTCTGCATGACATATCATAGTGAAACTGGCAAAATACAAGGATAAAGAGAAAATTCTGAAAGCAGCAAGGGGTAAACGTGCCCTCACATATAAAGGGAGACCTATAAGACTCGTGACTGATCTCTCTTTTGAAACTTGGCAGGCCAGAAAGTCATGGCAGGAGATCTTCAATGTGGTGAACAGAAAAAATATGCAGCCGAGAATCCTTTATGCAGGAAGTCTGTCATTTATAACAGAAGGAGAGATAAAGGTCTTCCCAAACAAACAAAACTGAAGGAATTCGTCACCACTAAACCAGCCCTACAAGAGATCCTAAGAGGAATCCTGTGAGACAAAGTACCAGAGACATCGCTACAAGCATAAAACATACAGACATCACAATGACTCTAAACCCGTATCTTTCTATAATAACACTGAATGTAAATGGACTAAATGTGCCAACCAAAAGACATAGGGTACCAGAATGGATAAAAAAACAAGACCCATCTATTTGCTGTCTACAAGAGACTCATTTTAGACCTGAGGACACCTTTAGATTGAGAGTGAGGGGATGGAGAACTATTTATCATGTTACTGGAAGCCAAAAGAAAGCTGGAGTAGCCATACTTATATCAGACAAAATACACGTTAAATTAAAGGCTGTAACAAGAGATGAAGAAGGGCATTATATAATAATTACAGGGTCTCTCCATCAGGAAGAGCAAACAGTTATAAATGCCTATGCCTGAATACGGGAGCCCCCAAATATATAAAACAATTACTCATAAACATAAGCAACCTTATTGAAAAGAATGTGGTAATTGCAGGGGACTTTAACACTCCCACAGAAATGGATAGATCATCTAGACACACGGTCAATAAAGAAACAAGGGCCTTGAATGATACATTGGATCAGATGGACTTGACAGATATATTTAGAACTCTGCATCCCAAAGCAACAGAATATACTTTCTTCTCGAGTGCACATGGAACATTCTCCAAGATAGATCATATACTGGGTCACAAAAAAGCCCTTCATAAGTATACAAGAATTGAAATTATACCATGCATACTTTCAGACTACAATGCTATGAAGCTTGAAATTAACCACAGGAAAAAGTCTGGAAAACCTCCAAAAGCATGGAGGTTAAAGAACACCTTACTGAAGAATGAGTGGGTCAACCAGGCAATTAGAGAAGAAATTAAAAAATATATGGAAACAAACGAAAATGAAAATACAACAATCCAAACGCTTTGGAATGCAGCGAAGGCAGTCCTGAGAGGAAAATAGATCGGAATCCAGGCCTATCTCAAGAAACAAGAAAAATCCCAAATACAAAATCGAACAGCACACCTAAAGGAAATAGAAGCAGAACAGCAAAGGCAGCCTAAACCCAGCAGAAGAAGAGAAATAATAAAGATCAGAGCAGAAATAAACGATATAGAACCTAAAATAAACTGTAGAGCAGATCAACAAAACCAAGAGTTGGTTTTTTGAAAAAATAAACAAAATTGACAAACCTCTAGCCAGGCTTCTCAAAAAGAAAAGGGAGATGACCCAAATAGATAAAATCCTGAATGAAAATGGAATGATTACAACCAATCCCTCAGAGATACAAACAATTATCAGGGAATACTATGAAAAATTATATGCCAACCAATTGGACAACCTGGAAGAAATGGACAAATTCCTAAACACCCACACTCTTCCAAAACTCAATCAGGAGGAAATAGAAAGCTTGAACAGACCCATAACCAGCGAAGAAATTGAATCAGTTATCAAAAATCTCCCAACAAATAAGAGTCCAGGACCAGATGGCTTCCCAGGGGAGTTCTACCAGACGTTTAAAGCAGAGATAATACCTATCCTTCTCAAGCTATTCCAAGAAATAGAAAGGGAAGGAAAACTGCCAGACTCATTCTATGAAGCCAGTATTCCTTTGATTCCTAAACCAGACAGAGACCCAGTAAAAAAAGAGAACTACAGGCCAATATCCCTGATGAATATGGATGCAAAAATTCTCAATAAGATACTAGCAAATCGAATTCAACAGCATATAAAAAGAATGATTCAGCATGATCTAGTGGGATTCATTCCTGTGATGCAGGGCTGGTTCAACATTCACAAATCAATCAATGTGATACATCACATTAATAAAAGAAAAGATAAGAACCATATGATCCTGTCAATCGATGCAGAAAAGGCCTTCGACAAAATCCAGCACCCTTTCTTAATAAAAACCCTTGAGAAAGTCGGGATAGAAAGAACATACTTAAAGATCATAAAAGCCATTTATGAAAAGCCCACAGCTAACATCATCCTCAATGGGGAAAAACTGAGAGCTTTTTCCCTGAGATCAGGAACACGACAGGGATGCCCACTCTCGCCGCTGCTGTTTAACATAGTGTTGGAAGTGCTAGCATCAGCAATCAGACAACAAAAGGAAATCAAAGGCATCAAAGTTGGCAAAGATGAAGTCAGGCTTTCACTTTTTGCAGATGACATGATACTATACATGGAAAATCCGATAGACCTCACCAAAAGTCTGCTAGAACTGATACATGAATTCAGCAAAGTTGCAGGATACAAAATCAATGTACAGAAATCAGTTGCATTCTTATACACTAACAATGAAGCAACAGAAAGACAAATAAAGAAACTGATCCCATTCACAATTGCACCAAGAAGCATAAAATACCTAGGAATAAATCTAACCAAAGATGTGAAAGATCTATATGCTGAAAACTATAGAAAGCTTATGAAGGAAATTGAAGAAGATAGAAAGAAATGGAAAGACATTCCCTGCTCATGGATTGGAAGAATAAATATTGTCAAAATGTCAATACTGCCCAAAGCTATCTACACATTCAATGCAATCCCAATCAAAATTGCACCAGCATTCTTCTCGAAACTAGAACAAGCAATTCTAAAATTCATATGGAACCACAAAAGGCCCCGAATAGCCAAAGTAATTTTGAAGAAGAAGACCAAAGCAGGAGGCATCACCATCCCAGACTTTAGCCTCTACTACAAAGCTGTCATCATCAAGACAGCATGGTATTGGCACAAAAACAGACACATAGATCAATGGAATAGAATAGAAACCCCAGAACTTGACCCACAAACATATGGCCAACTCATCTTTGACAAAGCAGGAAAGAACATCCAATGGAAAAAAGACAGTCTCTTCAACAAATGGTGCTGGGAGAACTAGACAGCAACATGAAAAAGACTGAAACTAGATCACTTTCTCACACCATTCACAAAAACAAACTCATAGTGGATAAAGGACCCGAATATGAGACAGGAAACCATCAAAACCCTGGAGGAGAAAGCAGGAAAAGACCTCTCTGACCTCAGCCGTAGCAATCTCTTACTCGACACATCCCCAAAGGCAAGGGAATTAAAAGCAAAAATGAATTACTGGGACCTTATGAAGATAAAAAGCTTCTGCACAGCAAAGGAAACAACCAACAAAACCAGAAGGCAACCAACGGAATGGGAAAAGATATTTGCAAATGACATATCGGACAAAGGGCTAGTATCTAAAATCTATAAAGAGCTCACCAAACTCCACACCCGAAAAACAAATAACCCAGTGAAGAAATGGGCAGAAAACATGAATAGACACTTCTCTACAGAAGACATTCTGATGGCCAACAGGCACATGAAAAGATGCTCAACGTCGCTCCTCATCAGGGAAATACAAATCAAAACCACACTCAGGTATCACCTCACGCCAGTCAGAGTGGCCAAAATGAACAAATCAGGAGACTATAGATGCTGGAGAGGATGTGGAGAAACGGGAACCCTCTTGCACTGTTGGTGGGAATGCAAATTGGTGCAGCCACTCTGGAAAGCAGTGTGGAGGTTCCTCAGAAAATTAAAAATAGACCTACCCTATGACCCAGCAATAGCACTGCTAGGAATTTACCCAAGGGATACAGGAGTGCTGATGCATAGGGACACTTGTACCCCAATGTTTATAGCAGCACTCTCAACAATAGTCAAATTATGGAAAGAGCCTAAATGTCCATCAAGTGATGAATGGATAAAGAAATTGTGGTTTATATACACAATGGAGTACTACATGGCAATGAGAAAGAACGAAATATGGTCCTTTGTAGCAACGTGGATGGAACTGGAGAGTGTGATGCTAAGTGAAATAAGCTATACAGAGAAAGACAGATACCATATGGTTTCACTCTTATGTGGATCCTGAGAAACTTAACAGAAACCAATGGGGGAGGGGAAGGAAAAAAGAAAGAGGTTAGAGTGGGAGAGAGCCAATGCATAAGAGACTCTTAAAAACTGAGAAAAAACTGAGGGTTGATGGGGGGTGGGAGGGAGGGGAGGGTGGGTGATGAGTATTGAGGAGGGCACCTTTTTGGATGAGCACTGGGTGTTGTATGGAAACCATTTTGACAATAAATTTCATATATTGAAAAAAAAAGAAATATATCACATTTTGTTTAGACCTTCATCAGTTGATTGTCATTTTGATTGTTTCCACTTTGGAACTATTATAAATAATGTTAGTATAAACGTTCATACAATAACAAGAGACATTGATAACAAAGGACAACTAACAGATCACATATGTTTGGGAAAAATTACATATTAATAAATAACATTTTAGTTAAAAAAAGGAAGTATAAAAATTAAGAAATGCCTGAATAGAATAATAAAACTATACATGTCAAAATTTGGTGACCATACCTGAAAAAGTTATATAGGTATATAGGCCAAAATTTATGACACTAGATAAGTTTAACAGTAAAAAAGAAATATCAAAAAACAAAACGAAAGTTGAACATTCAAGTCATAAGTTTGGAAAAAATGCATAGAGAAAATATAAATAGGGAATAATAAGCATAAAATAAATAATGAAATAGAGAAGAGAAAAAACAACATAGAAGATTTACAAAACAAATTGTTTCCTTAAAGAGATGAGTAACATAGAGCTTTGGCAAAACTGTTTGTTTAAAGACCTTTCTCCAAAGAAGACATCCAGATGGCAAACAGGCACATGAAAAGATTCTTGATATCACTCATCATCAGGGAAATGTAAATCAAAACTACAATGAGATACTACCTCACGCCTGTCAGAATGGCTAAAATAAAAATGCAAGAAACAAATGTTGGTGATAATATGGAGAAAAAGGACCATTTATGCACTGTTGGTGAGAATGCAAGCTGGTGCACTCCAGAAGACAGTACGGAGGTTCTTCAGAAAGGTAAAAATAGAGCTACCCTATGATCTAGCAATTGCACTACTGAGTATTTACCCAAAAAATTCAAAACCATGAATTCAAAAGGATATATGCATCCCTATGTTTATAGCAGGATTAGTTACAATAGCCAAGATATGGAAGCAGCCCAAGTGTCCACTGATTGATGAATGGACAAAGAATATGGGGCATATATATACATATACAACAGAATATTACTCAGCCATCAAAAAGAATGAAACCTTGCCTTTGGCAATGATGTAGATGGAGCTAGAGTGTATTATGCTAAGTACAATAAGTCATTCAGAGTAAGACAAATGCCATATGATTTCATTCATATGTGGAATTTAAGAAACAAAACATATGAACATAGGGGAAGGGAAAAAACTGAGAAGGAAGCAAACCATAAAAGACTATAGAAACAACTGGTGGTTGATGGAGGCAGGTGGGCAGGTGATGGGCTAAATGGGTGATGGTATTAAGGAGGGTAATTATTGTGATGAGCACTGGGTGTTATATGTAAGTGATGAATCACTAAATTCTACACCTGAAACCAACTTTACTGTATTTGTTAACTAACTAGAATTTAAACAAAAACTTGAAGTCAAAAAAGAGATTAAATTCCTAAGTGTGAGACTTGAAACTATAAAAATCCTAGAAGAGAACACAGGCAGTAATCTCCTTGACATTGGCTATGGCAAAATTTTTCTAGTTATGTCTACTAAGGCAAGGGAAACAAAAGCGTGAAGAAACTAATGGGACTCACTCAAAATAAAAAACTTCTGCACAACAAAGGGGACAATTAACAAATCTAAAGGACAACCTACTGAATGGGAGAAGATATCTGCAAATGACATATCTAAGGATTTAGTATGCACAATATATAAAGAACTTATGCAACTCAACACCAAAATTCCCAAATAATACAATTAAAAAATTGGCAGAAGACATGAACATTTTTCCAAAGACATACAGATGGACAAGATCATGCTTAACATCACTGATTATCAGGGAAATGCAAATCAAAACTACAGTGAGATATCACCTAACACCTGTCAGAATGGCTAAATCAAAACCACAAGAAATAACAAGTGTTGGGTGAGGATGTGGAGGAAAATAAATTTTCATGCACTGTTAGTGGGTATGCACACTCATGCAGCCACTGTGGAAAACTGTATGAACTTTACACAGAAAATTAAAAATAGAATTACCATATGATCCAGTAATTCCACTACTGGGTATTTACCCACAGAAAATGGAAATGCTAATTTGAAAAGATATATGCACCCCTACGTATATTGCAGTATTTATTTACAATAACCAAATTATGGAAGCAACCCAAGTGCCCATTAACAGATGGATGGATAAGAAGATGTAGAACACACACACACACACACACACACACACACACACACCATGGAATATTACTCAGCCATAAAAAGAATGAGATCTTGCCATTCACAACAACATGGATTGATCTAGATGGTATAATGCTAAGTGAAATAAACCAGTCAGAGAAAGACAAATACAATATAATTTCACTCACTTGTGGAAGTTAAGAAACAAAACATATGATTAAGCAAACAAAGCAGAAGCACACCCATAAACACAGCGAAGAAACTGGTGCTTTCCAGTGGCAGGGCAAAATGGGTGAAAGGAAGTGGGAAGTACAGGCTTCTAGTAATGGAACAAAAAATCCCAAGAATGGATGGTACAGCATATTGTCAATGGTATAATAGTGTTGTATGGTGACAGATGGTATGTCCACTTGTGGTGAGCATAGCATAGCATATACAGTTGATGAATCACTATGTTATACACCTGAAAGTAATATAATATTGTATACCAAGAAAATTTCAATTTTTGGAAAGGCAAATCAACCTCAAAATAATGTAGAATGCCATTAATTATCAAAAAATGCACATTAAAATTTCAGTGACATACTGATACACACTCACAAGAAGGGTTAAAATGAAAAGGTATAGCAAAAACAAAACAATGATTAGAATAATAATTTACAGTCAATGAGTTTAACAAGGTCATAGAACACAACACATAGAACACCAAGAAAATTGATTGTATGCTTACATACTAACAAATGAAATGTAAAATTATTTTGCACATCCAAAAACACTGAATATTAAGTGGCAAGGAATAAATGTTTAAAAAGATATCCGAGGGGCGCCTTGGTGACTCAGTTGGTTGGGTTTCCAACTTTGGCTCAGATCATGATCTCACTGTTTGTGGGTTCAAGCCCCGCATTGGGGTCTGTGCTGGCAGCTCAGATCCTGGAACCTGCTTCGGATTCTGTGTCTTCCTCTCTCTCTGCCCCTCCCCTGCTCACACTCTGTCTGTCTCTCTCTCTCAAAAATAAACAAAACAAAACATTAAAAAGATATCCAATATCTATACATTAGAATCTTCAAGGGGTGCCTGGGTGGCTCAGTCAGTTAAACGTCCAACTCTTGGTTTTGGCACAAGTCATGATCTCATGGGCTTGTGGGTTAGAGCCCTGCATCGGGCTCTGTGCTGACAGTGAAGAGCCTACTTGGGATTCTCTCTCTCTCTCCTCTCTCTCTGCCTGTCTCCTGCTTGTGCTCTCTCTCAAAATAAATAAATAATCTTAAAAAAAGAATCTTCAAAATATTGCAAAGATAAAGAAAGTCTAATTTAAAAGCTATGCCATATTAATGGATTGGAAGATTTAATATGGTTAAGATGGTATTCTCCCCAAATTGATCTATAGATTTAATACAAACCCATTAAAATTTTCCACTGGCTTTAAAAAAATAAGTTAAAAGACCAATTCTAAAATTTATATTGAGAATGGGTGAAATAGGTGACAAGGATTAAAGAGTACACTTATTATGATGAAACAAATAAAATAAAATGATAAAAACATAGAAATAAAATTTTTATGAGAATTCTAGAACCTACAATAACTGAAAACATTTTTTTTAATTTTTTTTCAACGTTTATTTTTTATTTATTTGGGACAGAGAGAGACAGCGCATGAACGGGGGAGGGGCAGAGAGAGAGGGAGACACAGAATCGGAAACAGGCTCCAGGCTCTGAGCCATCAGCCCAGAGCCTGACACGGGGCTCGAACTCCCGGACCGCGAGATCGTGACCTGGCTGAAGTCAGACGCTTAGCCGACTGCGCCACCCAGGCGCCCCAGAAAACATTTTTAAAAGAGACAAATTGAAGGACTTACCCTTATCTGATTTCAAGATTGAATGTAAAGCTACAGTAATAAAGACAGTTGTTATTGGTGACAAAAAGTGGGTACACAGATAAATAAAATGAAGCACAGACAGCACAGAAATAGATCTAAACATCTTTTTATCAATGAATTTTTACAAAGTGCAAGGTGATTCAGTGGGTAAATGCATAACTTAACAAATGGTTTTTGACAAATGAGAATTAAATGTGGGAAAAATGAGTATCTATACCATGCACAATTAACTGAAAATAGATTATAGATATAAAAGAGCTGAAAACTATAAAATTGTTAGAAGAAAATATAGAAGCAAATCTTTGTGACTTTGAGTTAGCTATGACACCAAAAGCACAGCAAAAAGATTGGATTTTATCAAAATTTAAAACTACCTTTCATCAAAAAACACCTATCAAATTAAAAAAGAAAACCTGTAGAATGGGAGAAAATATTTTCAAATTATATATCTGACAATAAACATGTGTATGTAATATGTAAATTACTCTTAATGAATCAACAGTAAAAAAGACAATAATTTTTAAATCGGCAAAAAGTTTGAATAGATACTACTTCAAAGAAGACAGGTAAAATGACAGTAAGGATATGAAAGATGTTCAACACCAGTAGTCATTATGAAAATGCAAATAAAATCCACAATTAAATATCACTTCACACCTGCTGTGATGGCTATAATCCAAATATAAAAAGTATATGAAATAACAAGGGTCTGCAAAAATGTGATAAAATTTAAACCCTCATAATTTGCTTGTGGAAAGGTAAAATCGTGCATCCATTTTGGCAAACAGGGTGGTAGTTCCTTAACAGGTTAAACATAAAGTTACCATATGACCCAGAAATTCTACTCTTAAATATATATCCAAAAGAAATGAAAACTTAGAGGGTACCTGGGTGGCTCAGTCGGTTAAGTGTCCTACTTTGGCTCAGGTCATGATCTCCTGGTTCATGAGATGAAGCCCTGTATTGGGTTCCGTGTTGACAGCCAAGAGCCTGGAGCCTGCTTCAAATTGTGTCTCCCTGTCTCTCTACCCCTCCTCCACTCATTCTCTCTCTCTCTCTCTCTCTCTCTGTCTCAAAAATAATAAATAAACATTAAAGAAAGAAAAACTTATGTCCACATACACGCTTTCATACAAAATTTCAAGCAGCATTATTCATAATAGCCAAAAGAAATGGAAATAATCCCAATGTCCATTAACTGATGAATGGATAAACCAAATGTGGCTTGTCTGTACAATGTAATATTATTCATCTGTAAAAAAGAATAAAATATTGATTCATACCACAAAACGAATAAACCTTGAAAGCATATGTTAAGTGAAAGAAGCCCACATGTTGTGTGATCCCATTTATATGAAATGCCCAGAATAGGAGAATCTATATGTAGAGAAATTAGATTTGTGGTTGCTTAGGGCTGAGAATGGGGAATGGAAGATTGATAGGTAATGGCTACAGGATACAGGGTTACTGTTTGGGGTGATGAAAATTTGTAAAATTGATTGTGATGATGGATGCATAACTCTGAATATACTAAAAGTCATTGAATTATGTACCTTAAATGGGTGAATTATATGATATGTGAATTATATCTCAATAAGTTGTTACAAAAAGACTTGAAGTTTTAATAAAGATGATTTCAAACATAAAATAGACCTACACTACAAGAAATATTAAAGTAATTGTTTCAAATGGTAGGTAAATGATACCAGTGGGAAACCTTGGGCTATACAAATAAATGAAAAGCATCAGAAAAGCAGAAAGAGTAACCATATGTACGAATATAAAGACTTTCCTTTCTTATCATTTAAATGTTTAAAAGATTATTGGTTGTTTAAAGAAAAACAACCATGTATTACAGAGCTTATAGTATTATAGCAGTAAAATATATGAAAGCAAGGGCACAAAGGCCAGGAAGAGAGAAGTGGAAGTATGCTGTTAATAAGTTTCCCATACTATAAAAGAAACAGCGTAAATTACTTGAATATGTCACTTGACTGTGATATATTAAAGATATTTAATATAAACCCTAAAGCAACCATTAAACTAACACAGCAAAGAATTATAGCTAATAATCCAAAAAAAGGATTAAAAAATGGAATGATAGGGGCGCTTGGGTGGCTCAGTCAGTTAAGCGTCCGACGTCAGCTTAGGTCATGATCTCATGGTCTGTGAGTTCATGCCCTGCGTCGGGCTCTGTGCTGACAGCTCAGAGCATCGAGCCTGCTTCGTGTTCTGTGCCTCCCTCTCTCTCTGCCCCTCCCCTGCTCACCCTCTGTCTCTTTCACTCTCAAAAATGAATAAATGTTAATAAAAATTTAAAAAAATAGAATGGTAAAAAACAATCAGAAAGAAATCAGAAAAAGAAAAGAAACAAAAATCAGATGGAACAAACAAAAAACAAATTTTAAGATGGTATATATAAAGCCAACTATATCAATAATCACTTTAAATGTAAGTGATCTAAATATATCCATTACAATACAAAGATTGGGTAAAAAAGTAAGATCCAACTGTATGCTGTTTATAAGAAACATACTTTACATATAAAAAGCTATTATGTTAAAAGTAAAAAGATAGCAACAAATACCATGAAAACTGTAACCAAAAGAGAGCTGGAGTATCTTTATTAACTTCAGAAAAACTAGACTTCAGAACCAGGAATATTATCAGGAATAAAGAGAGATATTACATAATGATAAAAGTGTCAGTTCTTCAGGAAGACATAAAAATCCTAAATGTGTATGCACCTTGCAATTATATGATGCAAAAACTGATAAATCTGAAAGAAGCAATTCACAAGTATGGTTGAAGACTTCAGCACTCCTTTCTTAGTAATTTATAGAAAAAGTAGGCAGAAAATGTGTAAAGAATACAGATAACCTAAAAACCACAATCAATCAACTTGACCTAACTGATATCTATAGAGCACCCCATTCAAAAACAGCAGAATAGACATTCTTTCCCAGTACACTTGAAATGATCACCCAACATACACCATAATCTAAGCCATAAAACAAACCTTAGCAAATTTAAAAGGATACAAATCATACAAAAAATGTTCTTAAACTATAATGGAATTAAATTAGAGATTGATAACAAAATAGCTTGAGAAATTCCTAAGTATTTGTAAATTAAACAACACACTTCTAAATATCCTGTGCATCAAAAGGAAGAGGCAGGGAAATTGAAAATATTTTGAACTAAATGAAAATGAAAATAAAACATATCAAATGTTGTAAGATGCAGTTACAAACTGCTTGGAAAGAAAATTATAGCATTAAATTCTTACATTAGAAAAGAAAAAAGATCGCAAGTTGGTAACTTAAGCCTCCAAATTAAGAAATTAGAGGAGGACCTGGGTGGCTCAGTCGGTTGAGCATCTGACTTCAGCTCAGGTCATGATCTCGTGGTCCATGAGTTCCAGCCCCACATCAGGCTCTGTGCTGACAGCCTGGAGCCTGCTTTGGATTCTGTGCCTCCCTCTCTCTTTCTGCCCCTCCCTCACTTACTCTCTCTCTTTCTGTCTCTCTCTCTCAAAAATAAATAAACATTAAAAAATTAAAAAAAAGAAATTAGAGAAAAAAGAGCAAAAAAGAATTGAACCTAAAGCAAGCAAAAGGAAGAATATTTGGAGGAGAAATGAATAAAATCAAAAGTGGAAAAATGGTAGTAGAAATAAATGAAACCAATAGGTGGATTTTTCAAAAGTTCAAAATTGAACTTACAGACCTGAAGCAAGTCTGAAGAAGAAAAAATGATAAAATACACAAATTACCAACATCAGAAAGGAAAGAGATCTCTACTACTAGCCCAGACATTAAAAGGATAATAAAGAATTGCTACAGGGGGCGCCTGGGTCGCTCAGTGGGTTAGGAGTCTGACTTCGGCTCAGGTCATGATCTCAAGGCTCATGAGTTCCAGCTGCATCAGGCTCTGTGCTGACAGCTCAGAGCCTGGAGCCTGCTTTAGATTCTGTGTCTCCCTCTCTCTCTGCCCCTCCCATGCTCATGCACTGTCTCTTTCTCTCAAAAATAAATAAAAACATTAAAAAAATTTAAAAAAAAAACAAAAAAAAAGGATTGCTAACAAACAACTCTATGCCCATAATTTAAAAACTTAGATAAAATGGACCGATTCCTTAGAAGATACAAGCTATCAAAAATCACTGAAGAAGAAATAGATAACCCGAATAGTCCTGTGTCTATTAAAGAAATTGAATTTACAGTTAAAAAAAACTTCCATAAAAGAAAAATCAGGCCTAAATAGTTTCACTGATGAATTCCACCAAATATTGACATAGAAATTATACCAATTCTCAACACTTACCTACAGAAAATAGAAGATTGCACACTCCCTATCTCATTTCATGAGGCCATCATTCCTCTAATACAAAAAACAAAGATATTAAAACTACAGATCCAAATCCTTTCTTTTCTTTTCTTGCAAAATTACATAGTAAAATTTACCATTCTTTTTTTAATATAATTTATTGTCAAGTTGTATACATACTTGTGTGTGTATATATATATATATATATATATTTATATATACAATACTGTATACATACAGTGTATACAGTGTCTCTTGGTTTTGGGCGTAGATTCCCGTGATTCACCACTTATATACAACACCCAGTGCTCATCCCAACAAGTGCCCTCCTCAATGACCATCACCCATTTTCCCCTCTCCCCCATCCCCCCATCAACTCTTAGTTTGTTTTCTGTATTTAGGAATCTCTTATAGTTTGCCTCCCTCCCTCTCTGTTTGTAACTAATTTTCCCCTTCAAAATCCTTTCTTTAACAAAATCTTCAATAAAACATTAACATTAAATCCAGCCATATATAGAGTGGAAAATACAATACCACCAGTAGGTTTCATCCTAGGATAGCAAGACTGGTTCAACATTTGGAAATAAATCAATTTAATTCACCATTTTAACAGACTGAGAAAAACCATATGATCATGTCATATAGTATGTATTTTCTGGGATTGATGCAGAAAAAATATTCAACAAAATTCAATGCCCATTACTGATAAAAACTCTCAGCAAACTAGAAATAGACAGAAACTTCCTTAATATAATAAAAAAAAGTCAGTGAAACATCTACTACAATGTAATATTTAATTATATTAAGAACCAAGCAAGGATGTCCTCTCTCACCATTCCTGTTCAGTATCATACTGGAAATCCTACTGTGTAAGAAGACAAGAAAATGATATGAAGCATCCAGATTGGAAAGAAAGAAATAAAATTGCCCTTATTCTCAGATAACATGATTGTTCACCCCCAAATCCCAATAAATCCATGAAAAATCTCCTAAAACTAATAATGTGTTTAGCAAGATCGCAGGTTAAAAAGTCAATATACACACTGGCAATGAACAGGTAGAATTTGATATTTTAAAAATATCATTTACAATAATGCTGTAAATAAAGCGAAATGCTTAAGTATAAATCTAACAAAAACATGTATACATTTTGCTGAAGACAACAAAATACTGATGAAAGAAATCTAAGATATAAATAGAGAGATATATTCTATATTCATGTGTTTGAAGACTCAATGTTGTTAAAATGTCAGTCCTCCCAAGTTTATGTATGGATTAATTGCAATTCCAATCAAAATTCCAACAGAATTTTTGGTAGACATAGACAAGCTGTTATTATACCAAAACTAAACAAAATCAAATAAAACAAAACCAATCCTTAATGTCATCAAAATTATCATCAGTATTTAAATTATCCAGATTGTCTCAAAAGTGTTTTTTAAACTGTTTGCTTTTTTGAATTATGATTCAAATAAAATTCATACATAGCAATTGACTTTTGCTCTTGCAATTTATATTCAAAGTCAAGACTGAAGAGATGCTGAACTGTTGAGGATACGAAACAAGTTGTTTGTAGATTAGTTTCCCTCAGTTTGGATTTTGCTGATTGCATCCCTGTGGTATCACTGAATATGTTCCTCTACCTTGTGTATATCTTGTAAAGAGGTAGCTAGATCTACTCTACCCTGTGTATACCTTGTAAAGAGGTAGCTAGAATTGGAAAACTACAGCCTACAAGCAAAATCCTGGCTGCAGCCTGTTTTTGTGCTGCCCCATAAGTTAAAAATGGTTTTTGTGTGCTATGGTCTGTAAGTTTGTGTTCCCTCCTCCCAATTCATATGTTGAAATTCTGACCCCGAAGGTGATGGTGTTAATAGGTGGCTCTTTGGGGAGGTTATTATGTCATGAAGGTAGAGCCCTCATGAATGGGATTCACTTTTATAAAAGAGAGCCCACAGAGCCTTCTAGCCCATTCCACTATATGAGGACATAGTGAAAAGGTGCCAGCTTTGAACCAGAAAGAGGGCCTTGGTGCTGGTGCCTAGAGCTTGGACTTCTAGTTTCCAGAACTGTGAAAAAACAAATTTCTATTGTTTGTAAGTACCCCACTCTCTGGTATTTTGTTATAGCAGTCCAAACAGGCTAAGACACATTTTTAAAGATCTGTAGAAATCTGGGGCACCTGGGTGGTTCAGTTAGCTAAGCATACAACTCTTGATCTCAGCACAGGTCTTGATCTCAGGGTTGTAAGTTCAAACCCCAGGCTGGGCTCTATGCTGGTCATGAAGCCTACTTAAAAAAAAAAGGAGCTGTAAAATTCAAAACAAAACAAAAAGAATACGCAACAGAACCAATAGGTCTTCAAAGCCTAAAATATTTACTGTCTTTTTACAAATAATGTTTTTCAATCTCTGATTTAGAGAACTGATTCTCTGACTATTTAAAATACATTTTTTTGAAAAGTTGGGGACCAATACTTTTATCAGACAAAATAGACTTTAAAACAAAGACTATAGTGAACTACACACACACACACACACACACACACACGCACACGTAGGTTTTAGAAAGGTGAAAATTTACTAAGATATGTAGTCTGGTTCTCTAGTTCTTAGTAGTCTAGTTCTTCACTGAGAATTATCTGGTTTTGACATATTACAAGTAATGTCAAATTCAAAGTAAGAATTCACTCTAGGATCAAAATTACCTGGGACTCTTCATACTTTGCAGCTTTCTTCAAGTCTACAATCATTTAAAAATAAAAACAAAAAAAACCCCCAAATTTATTTCTTAAAAAATCAATTTTAAAGATGCCTGTTAGAAAATAAAGTCAAAAACTAAACAAAAAGAATATTTTAAAATTTCCAAATATTTAAATTTGATAAAGTGTCATCAGTTTAAGTTCACAATATTCATGGGATTAAAATAGGATTTGGCTGGGGAGCACCTCGGTGGCTCAGTTGGCTAAGCTTCTGACTCCTGATCTCAGCTCAGATCTCCACCTCAGTGTCATGAGATCAAGCCCTGCACTGGGCTCTGTGCTGGGTATGGCGCCTACTTAAAATAGGGTTTGGTTGGATTCAGAGTAAAAAATGGTCTGTCATCCCATCACTCAAAAGAGCATGTTACATACATGTGTGCACAAAATACATAAAGTGAGCAGTTAAAAATACTATAACAAGATATAAAGAAGAGCATTACATAAAGATAAAGGGATTAATCCAACAATCCAACAACAGGATATAATAACTGTAAATATCTATGCACCCAACATTGGAAAGTGTGAATACATAAAGCAAATACTAAAGGACATAAAGAGAAATGAATGGTAATAAAATAATAGTAGAGCACTTTAGTACTCTACCTAAGTCAATGGATAGATCATTCAGACAGATTTTTCAGTAAGTAACGTGCCTTTAAATGACACATTAGGGGGAGTTGCGGCAAGATGGCGGCTTAGGAGGACGCTGGGCTCACCGCACGTCCTGCTGATCACTTAGATTCCATCTACACCTGCCTAAATAACCCAGAAAACCGCCAGAGGATTAGCAGAACAGAGTCGCCGGAGCCAAACGCAGACAAGAGGCCCACGGAAGAGGGTAGGAAGGGCGCGAGGCGGTGCGCGCTCCATGGACTGGCGGGAGGGAGCCGGGGCAGAGGGGCAGCTCGCCGGCCAAGCAGAGCCCCCGAGTCTGGCTTGCAAAAGCGGAGGGGCCGGGCGGACTGTGTTCCCACAACAAGTGCGACTTAGCGTCTGGGAGGTCATAAGTTAACAGCTCTGCTCGGAAAGCGGGAAGGCTGGAAGACAAAGGGAGGGAGAGCTGCTGAGCCCCCTGACAACAGAGCTCAGTTTGGTGGGGAACAAAGGCGCTCGCCAGCGCCATCTCCCCCGCCCATCCCCCAGCCGAAATCCCAAAGGGAACCGGTTCCTGCCAGGGAACTTGCACGCTCCACGCAAACACCCAACTCTGCGCTTCTGCGGAGCCAAACCTCCGGCAGCGGATCTGACTCCCTCCCGCTGCCACAGGGCCCCTCCTGAAGTGGATCACCTAAGGAGAAGCTATCTAAGCCTGCCCCTCCTGCCCCCGAGCACCTTGCCTACCCACCCCAGCTAATACGCCAGATCCCCAGCATCACAAGCCTGGCAGGGTGCAAGTAGCCCAGACGAGCCACACCACCCCACAGTGAATCACACCCCTAGGAGAGGGGAAGAGAAGGCACACACCAGTCTGACTGTGGCCCCAGCGGTGGGCTGGGGGCAGACATCAGGTCTGACTGCGGCCCCGCCCACCAACTCCAGTTATACACCACAGCACAGGGGAAGTGCCCTGCAGGTCCTCACCACGCCAGGGACTATCCAAAATGACCAAGTGGAAGAACTCCCCTCAGAAGAATCTCCAGGAAATAACAACAGCTAATGAGCTGATCAAAAAGGATTTAAATAATATAACAGAAAGTGAATTTAGAATAATAGTCATAAAATCAATCGCTGGGCTTGAAAACAGTATACAGGACAGCAGAGAATCTCTTGCTACAGAGATCAAGGGACTAAGGAACAGTCACGAGGAGCTGAAAAACGCTTTAAACGAAATGCATAACAAAATGGAACCACGACGGATAGGATTGAAGAGGCAGAGGAGAGAATAGGTGAACTAGAAGATAAAGTTATGGAAAAAGAGGAAGCTGAGAAAAAGAGAGAGAAAAAAATCCAGGAGTATGAGGGGAAAATTAGAGAATTAAGTGATACACTAAAAAGAAATAATATACGCATCATTGGTATCCCAGAGGAGGAAGAGAGAGGGAAAGGTGCTGAAGGGGTACTTGAAGAAATAATAGCTGAGAACTTCCCTGAACTGGGGAAGGAAAAAGGCATTGAAATCCAAGAGGCACAGAGAACTCCCTTCAGACGTAACTTGAATCGATCTTCTGCACGACATATCATAGTGAAACTGGCAAAATACAAGGATAAAGAGAAAATTCTGAAAGCAGCAAGGGGTAAACGTGCCCTCACATATAAAGGGAGACCTATAAGGCTCATGACTGATCTCTCTTTTGAAACTTGGCAGGCCAGAAAGAATTGGCACGAGATTTTCAGGGTGCTAGACAGAAAAAAATATGCAGCCAAGAATCCTTTATCCAGCAAGTCTGTCATTTAGAATAGAAGGAGAGATAAAGGTCTTCCCAAATAAACAAAAACTGAAGGAATTTGTCACCACTAAACCAGCCCTACAAGAGATCCTAAGGGGGACCCTGTGAGACAAAGTCCCAGAGACATCACTACAAGCATAAAACATACAGACATCACAATGACTCTAAACCCGTATCTTTCTATAATAACACTGAATGTAAATGGATTAAATGCGCCAACCAAAAGACATAGGGTATCAGAATGGATAAAAAAACAAGACCCATCTATTTGCTGTCTACAAGAGACTCATTTTAGACCTGAGGACACCTTTAGATTGAGAGTGAGGGGATGGAGAACTATTTATCATGTGACTGGAAGCCAAAAGAAAGCTGGAGTAGCCATACTTATATCAGACAAACTAGACTTTAAATTAAAGGCTGTAACAAGAGATGAAGAAGGACATTATATAATAGTTACAGGGTCTATCCATCAGGAAGAGCTAACAATTATAAATGTCTATGCACCGAATACCGGAGCCCCCAAATATATAAAACAATTACTCATAAACATAAGCAACCTTATTGATAAGAATGTGGTAATTGCAGGGGACTTTAATACACCACTTACAGAAATGGATAGATCATCTAGACACACGGTCAATAAAGAAACAAGGGCCCTGAATGAGACATTGGATCAGATGGACTTGACAGATATATTTAGAACTCTGCATCCCAAAGCAACAGAATATACTTTCTTCTCGAATGCACATGGAACATTCTCCAAGATAGATCATATACTGGGTCACAAAACAGCCCTTCATAAGTTTACAAGAATTGAAATTATACCATGCTTACTTTCAGACCACAATGCTATGAAGCTTGAAATCAACCACAGAAAAAAGTCTGGAAAACCTCCAAAAGCATGGAGGTTAAAGACCACCATACTAACGAATGAGTGGGTCAACCAGACAATTAGAGAAGAAATTAAAAAATATATGGAAACAAACGAAAATGAAAATACAACAATCCAAACGCTTTGGAATGCAGCGAAGGCAGTCCTGAGAGGAAAATACATTGCAATCCAGGCCTATCTCAAGAAACAAGAAAAATCCCAAATACAAAATCTAACAGCACACCTAAAGGAACTAGAAGCAGAACAGCAAAGGCAGCCTAAGCCCAGCAGAAGAAGAGAAATAATAAATATCAGAGCAGAAATAAACAATATAGAAACTAAAAAAACTGTAGAGCAGATCAACGAAACCAAGAGTTGGTTTTTTGAAAAAATAAACAAAATTGACAAACCTCTAGCCAGGATTCTCAAAAAGATAAGGGAGATGACCCAAATAGATAAAATCACAAATGAAAATGGAATGATTACAACCAATCCCTCAGAGATACAAACAATTATCAGGGAATACTATGAAAAATTATATGCCAACAAATTGGACAACCTGGAAGAAATGGACAAATTCCTGAACACCCACACTCTTCCAAAACTCAATCAGGAGGAAATAGAAAGCTTGAACAGACCCATAACCAGTGAAGAAATTGAATCGGTTATCAAAAATCTCCCAACAAATAAGAGTCCAGGACCAGATGGCTTCCCAGGGGAGTTCTACCAGACATTTAAAGCAGAGATAATACCTATCCTTCTCAAGCTATTCCAAGAAATAGAAAGGGAAGGAAAACTTCCAGACTCATTCTATGAAGCCAGTATTCCTTTGATTCCTAAACCAGACAGAGACCCAGTAAAAAAAGAGAACTACAGGCCAATATCCCTGATGAATATGGATGCAAAAATTCTCAATAAGATACTAGCAAATCGAATTCAACGGCATATAAAAAGAATGATTCACCATGATCAAGTGGGATTCATTCCTGGGATGCAGGGCTGTTTCAACATTCGCAAATCAATCAACGTGATACATCACATTAACAAAAAAAAAAGAGAAGAACCGTATGATCCTGTCAATCGATGCAGAAAAGGCCTTCGACAAAATCCAGCACCCTTTCTTAATAAAAACCCTTGAGAAAGTCGGGATAGAAGGAACATACTTAAAGATCATAAAAGCCATTTATGAAAAGCCCACAGCTAACATCATCCTCAACGGGGAAAAACTGAGAGCTTTTTCCCTGAGGTCAGGAACACGACAAGGATGCCCACTCTCACCGCTGCTGTTTAACATAGTGCTGGAAGTTCTAGCATCAGCAATCAGACAACAAAAGGAAATCAAAGGCATCAAAATTGGCAAAGATCAAGTCAAGCTTTCGCTTTTTGCAGATGACATGATATTATACATGGAAAATCCGATAGACTCCACCAAAAGTCTGCTAGAACTGATACAGGAATTCAGCAAAGTTGCAGGATACAAAATCAATGTACAGAAATCAGTTGCATTCTTATACACTAACAATGAAGCAACAGAAAGACAAATAAAGAAACTGATCCCATTCACAATTGCACCAAGAAGCATAAAATACCTAGGAATAAATCTAACCAAAGATGTAAAGGATCTGTATGCTGAAAACTATAGAAAGCTTATGAAGGAAATTGAAGAAGATTTAAAGAAATGGAAAGACATTCCCTGCTCATGGATTGGAAAAATAAATATTGTCAAAATGTCAATACTACCCAAAGCTATCTACACATTCAATGCAATCCCAATCAAAATGGCACCAGCATTCTTCTCGAAACTAGAACAAGCAATCCTAAAATTCATATGGAACCACAAAAGGCCCCGAATAGCCAAAGGAATTTTGAAGAAGAAGACCAAAGCAGGAGGCATCACCATCCCAGACTTTAGCCTCTACTACAAAGCTGTCATCATCAAGACAGCATGGTATTGGCACAAAAACAGACACATAGACCAATGGAATAGAATAGAAACCCCAGAACTAGACCCACAAACGTATGGCCAACTCATCTTTGACAAAGCAGGAAAGAACATCCAATGGAAAAAAGACAGCCTCTTTCACAAATGGTGCTGGGAGAACTGGACAGCAACATGCAGAAGGTTGAAACTAGACCACTTTCTCACACCATTCACAAAAATAAACTCAAAATGGATAAAGGACCTAAATGTGAGACAGGAAACCATCAAAACCTTAGAGGAGAAAGCAGGAAAAGACCTCTCTGACCTCAGCCGTAGCAATCTCTTACTCGACACATCCCCAAAGGCAAGGGAATTAAAAGCAAAAGTGAATTACTGGGACCTTATGAAGATAAAAAGCTTCTGCACAGCAAAGGAAACAACCAACAAAACTAAAAGGCAACCAACGGAATGGGAAAAGATATTCGCAAATGACATATCGGACAAAGGGCTAGTATCCAAAATCTATAAAGAGCTCACCAAACTCCACACCCAAAAAACAAATAACCCAGTGAAGAAATGGGCAGAAAACATGAATAGACACTTCTCTAAAGAAGACATCCGGATGGCCAACAGGCACATGAAAAGATGTTCAGCGTCGCTCCTTATCAGGGAAATACAAATCCAAACCACACTCAGGTATCACCTCACGCCAGTCAGAGTGGCCAAAATGAACAAATCAGGAGACTATAGATGCTGGAGAGGATGTGGAGAAACGGGAACCCTCTTGCACTCTTGGTGGGAATGCAAATTGGTGCAGCCGCTCTGGAAAGCAGTGTGGAGGTTCCTCAGAAAATTAAAAATAGACCTACCCTATGACCCAGCAATAGCACTGCTAGGAATTTATCCAAGGGATACAGGAGCACTGATGCATAGGGCCACTTGTACCCCAATGTTCATAGCAGCACTCTCAACAATAGCCAAATTATGGAAAGAGCCTAAATGTCCATCAACTGATGAATGGATAAAGAAATTGTGGTTTATATACACAATAGAATATTACGTGGCAATGAGAAAAAATGAAATATGGCCTTTTGTAGCAACGTGGATGGAACTGGAGAGTGTGATGCTAAGTGAAATAAGCCATACAGAGAAAGACAGATACCATATGGTTTCACTCTTATGTGGATCCTGAGAAACTTAACAGGAACCCATGGGGGAGGGGAAGGAAAAAAAAAAAAGAGGTTAGAATGGGAGAGAGCCAAAGCATAAGAGACTGTTAAAAACTGAGAACAAACTGAGGGTTGATGGGGGGTGGGAGGGAGGAGAGGGTGGGTGATGGGTATTGAGGAGGGCACCTTTTGGGATGAGCACTGGGTGTTGTATGGAAACCAATTTGTCAATAAATTTCAGAAAAAAAAAGGAAAAAAAAATTAAAAAAAAAAAATAAATGACACATTAAACCAGATGGACATAACAGATTTATATAAAACATTCCATCCCAAAACAACAGAATGCACATTCTTTTTATAAAAATATTTTTAATGCGTATTTATTTTTGACAGAGAGAGTGCAGGGGAGGGGCAGAGAGAGAGGGAGACACAGAATTTGAAGCAGACTCCAGGCTCTGAGCTGTCAGCATAGAGACAGACACGGGGTTCAAACTCACAAAACGCAAGATCATGACCTGAGCCGAAGTTGGACACTTAACCGACTGAGCCACCCAGGTGCCCCAGAACACACATTCTTTTTAAGTACACATGGAACATTCTCCAGAATATATCATATGTTAAGCAACAAAACAATTTTCATTAAATTTGAGACTGAAATTATACCATGTATCTTTTTTGACCACAATGATATGAAAGTATAAATCAATCACAAGGAAAAAAAACTGGAAAAAACACAAACACATGGACAGGAAGCAACATATTACTAAAAAAAAAAAAAACCCAATGGGTCAATGAAGAAATCAAAGAAGAAATAAAAATACATAGAGACAAATGAAAGAACACAAATATTTTAAGTCTTTGGGGTGGATGAAAGCAGTTCTAAGAAGAAAATAAATAGCAATACAGGTCTACCTCAAGAAACAAGAAAAATCTAAAATCAATCATCTAATTTTCCACCTTAAGGAAATAGAAAAAGAAGAACAAATAAAGCCCAAGGTGAGTAAAAGGAAAGAAATAATAAAGATCAGAGCAGAAATAAATCAAATAGATCCCCCCCCCAAAAAAATAGGGAAAAAAACAATGAAACCAAGAGCTGATTCTTTTTTAAAAAAATGTTTATTTATTCATTTTGAGTGTGTGTGTATGAGAGAGAGAGAGAGCATGAATGGGAGAGAAGCAGAGAGAGAGAGGCAGAGAGAGAATCCAAAGCAGGTTCTGAGCTGTCAGCATGGAGTCTGGCAGTGCTTAGCCTCATGAACCATGAGATCATGACCTGAGCCCAAATCAAGAGTTGGATGCTTAACTGACTGAGCTACCCAGGTGTCCCACGAGCTGGCTCCTTGAAAAGGTAAATAAAATGGATAAAACCTTAGCCAAAATGATCAAGAAAAAAAAAGAAAGGACCCAAATAAATAAAATCAAAAAAGGAAGAGAATAACTAACAACTGATACCACAGAAATGCAAAGGATTATAAAAGAATACTACAAAAAATTATATGCCAGTATATTGGACAACCTAGAAGAAATGAATAAATTGCTAGAAACATATAATCTTCCAAAATGGAATCAGGAAGAAATATAATTTCTGAACAGACCAATTAGTAATGACAAAATTGAATCAGTAATAAAACACTACCAAAAACTTAAAAGTCCAGGACTAGATGGATTCACAGATGAATTCTACCACACATTTAAAGAACAATTAATACTTATTTTCCTCAAATTATTCCAAAAAAAAGAGAAAGGGAAGGAAATCTCCAAACGCATTCTACAAGGGCAGCAGTACTCAGATACCCAAACAAAAAACATCACAAATGGGTTTTATCCTAAGGATGCAAGGATGGTTCAAAACCTGCATATCAGTCAATGTGATACACCACATCAACAAAGCAAAGGATAAACATCATAAGGTCATCTCAGTAATAAAGAGATGTTCATGATAAAAAACTCTCAACAAAAAAGGGTTTAGAGGAAAGATACGTCAACATCAGCATCATAAAGACCATATGTGAAAAACCCACAGTTAACATCATATTCAATGGTGAAAAACTGAGAGCTTTTTCTCTAAAATCAGGAACAAGACAAGGATGTTCACTCTCACCACTTTTATTCAACACATTACTAGAAATCACAGACTCAGTAATCAAACAAGAAAAATAAATGAAGCATCCATATTGGTAAGGAAGAAGTTAAATTGTTACTATTTGCAGATGACATGACACTATACATAGAAAACCCTAAATCACACACACACACACACACACACACACACACACACACAAATTAGAAGTAATGAATAAATACAGTAAAGTTGCAGGATACAAAATTGATACCCAGAAATTTCTATGCACTAATAATGAGGTAGCAGGAAGGGAAATTAAGAAAACAATTCCATTTGCAATTGCACCAAACAGGACAAAATAGCTAGGAATAAAACTTAACCCAGGAGGCGAAAGCCTTACACTATGAAAAGTATAAAGTACTAATGAAAGAAACTGAGATGACACAAACAAATGGAAAGATAGTCCATGCTTATGGATTAGAAGAATTAATATTGTTAATATGTTCATACTACCCTAAACAATCTACAGATTTAATGTAATTCCTATCAAAATACCAACAATAGCTTTCACAGAAGTACAACAAATAATCCTAATATTTGTGTGGAATCACAAAGCAATCTTGAAAAAGAAGAATAAAGATGAAGGTATCATAATCCTAGATTCAAGATACACAGAAAAGCTATAGTAATCAAAACAGTATGGTACTGGTACAAAAATAGATACATATATCAATAAACAGAATAGAGAGTCCAGAAATAAAATCAGGCTTATATTTTCAATCTATGACAAAGGAGTCAAGAAAGTAGAATCAGACCTACAAATACAGAGTATTGGTGGTTGCCAGAGGGAAGGGGGAGGGGGAGGTGTACAAAATAGGTGAAGGAGAGTGGCAGATATAGGTTTCATGTTATGGAATGAATAAGTCACGGGAATAAAAGGCACACCATAAGATATATAATCAATGACATTGCAACACCATTGTACAGTGACAGTAGCTGCACTTGTTGTGAGTATAGCCTAGTGTATAGATTTGTTGAATCACTATATTGTATACCTGAAACAAATGTAACACTGTGTGTCAACTATACTCAAGTAAAATATTTTTTTTTAAATAAAATAAAATATGTCATTACATAGCTATTGTTCTGATAAGGTTTTCTGAATCCTTCTGGGGCAGTTTTGATTCATATTTTCCTAAGAATCTATCCATCTCTGATACTTTTTTTAAACTTGTTTTATTTTTTATTTTTTTAAGTTTACATCCAAATTAGTTAGCATATAGTGAAACAATGATTTCAGGAGTAGATTCCTTAGTGCCCCTTACCCATTTAGCCCATTCCCCCCTTCCACAACCCCTCCTGTAACCCTCAGGTTGTTCTCCATATTTATGAGTCTCTTCTGTTTTGTCCCCCTCCCTGTTTTTATATTGCCCTTCCCTTATGTTCATTTGTTTTGTCTCTTAAAGTCCTCATATATGAGTGAAGTCATATGATTTTTGTCTTTCTCTGACCGACTAATTTCACTTAGCATAATACCCTCCAGTTCCATCCACGTAGTTACAAATGGCAAGATGTCATTCTTTTTGATTGCTGAGTAATACTCCATTGTATATATATACCACATCTTCTTTATCCATTCATCCATCGATGGACATTTGGGCTCTTTCCATACTTTGGCTATTGTTGATAGTGCTGCTATAAACATGGGGGTGCATGTGTCTCTTCAAAACAGCACACCTGTATCCCATGGATAAATGCCTAGTAGTGGAATTGCTGGGTCGTAGGGTAGTTCTATTTTTAGTTTTTTGAAAAACAGATGGCTGTTTTCCAGCCATCTCTGATATTTTTAAACTTGTTTGCATGGAAAGTACATAATACCCTTATACAAATTAAAAAAAAACTTCTTCATTATTACTCTTGACCTTAATTTTAATCCCACTTTCATCACTAACAAAATTTCAGAGTAGTTTGGAACAAATCACTTGTTTAGTCTCTTGTTTTAGTCTTCTTCTCATAAATGGGAAGAATAATACAACTACTTCACAGACTTTTTATGAGGATCAGATGCAATAATGTATGTGAAATTGATTTCTAAAATAGTAGAGCCCAAGCAGAGGCTAGTTGCTTTTTTAACCTGCTAGACTATTTTAATAAACTCATTTCATTTATGTGGACTTTTCCTTTTAATGTTTACATGTTATCTTTGAGTGGGAAGATAGGGGATTGGATCTAGTACACAAGTGAAGGGGTTAGCCTTATATAGTAATGACATTTATCAGGAGCAAGGGCATAGAATGTGGTTACAGATGTTTATAAGTGGGTAGATGTGGTGGTGAAAGTCTGTAGATGTTCTCTTTTAATCGCAAAGTTGTCATGTGAAATTCAGGACTAGAGAGAAAATGTTGAGGAGACAGAACGTATAATATAATCTTCTTCTAGGCAGTGGGGTGAGTGAATGGACTTACAAAATGTGTGTGATCACCCAGCAGCATTAACCAGTCTATAAAAGCTTTGTGGTCATTTTAAGTGAGACCAGTCAGCATAGTTGCATTCTTTACTCCAAGCACACTTAGCCAACTGTGGCAGACACCAAGTAGATAGGGCTAGACTTTTGCCACATAAGTATGATGAAGCAAAACAGGGGCAAGGGAGTTTAGAGTTTCCAAAGACGTGAGTGTAGCGATCATCAATGGAGTTTAAACTGAATAAGTAGGGAAGAGAGAACATCAGTGGGATGTGAGACAGTGAAATATTTGTAGATTAATGAATTCTAAGTCCCAACAAAGCAAAGAGTAGCAAGTGTGAAGTGGTTTTGTTTTTCCCTGAGCTTGTTTCTTGCTCGTCTCATATACATTAAAGCAGCGGGTTTTTCTAAGAATTCACACATAAACAGAGGTAGGAAATAATTTGGAAAGCTGAACTGAAGAATTTACTATATTTTAAGTTCTCATACAAGTAGCTCAAATATTAGTGGATTACGTATGCATCCTTATGGACTGTAAGATCTAGGAAAATCAGTGACCTCTGCCCCACTTTGTCATGCCCACTCCCACCATTTTCCTTTCCCAACCTTATTATAGAGGAAGCCTACTTTAAAATTATTCCAAGTGGTGTTTCTCATGTGGCAGTTTATGTAAAGAACGGAAGTGATGCTGCTCCATACTCCTCAGAGCGTTCTTTCCTTTCCTATGCTTCCTCCTCCTTTCCTTCTTTGCAATCTTTCTTTTTGAAAAAGAGACGTTGGGGAAGGGTGGAAAAAGAAATATTTAGTCCAGCAGACACACTTCTCTTTGCTCTGTGTGTAATTTTAAGGAAAGTCTAGTTGCAAAGGTTTTGTTCGTTTTTGAAAAATACAGTTTTCATGGGGTGCCTGGCTGGAGCATGTGGTTCTTGATCTTAGGGTTGTGAGTTCAAGTCCCACGTTGGGCGTAGAAATTACTTGAAAATAAAATCTTAATAAAAGAGAGAATTACACTTTTCAGATGAACTTACTCAGAAAAAACACTGACTAGACATTCTACATTTTTAGTTCTTTTTGTCCACTGAGCCTAGAAATTCTCCCACAGTAGCCCCATGTCCTCTTTCTTCCTAGCAACAAAAGAGGAGCACATTGCTGCTAAGAAGACAGTGAAGGACAAGAAAAAGAGAAAGAAGGAATAACCAAAGGAGGTAATGGAAGAAACACCTCTCCTTGGCTAATGAGATACTAACACTCATCACTTAATTTATCTGCTTTACATTCCACTTCTCAGTTTCCCCCAACTCCTTGACCTGACATTTGCTGACAGAGTAGTTTTATGTCACCTTACAATGGCCTAATCCCAAAACTTCCCATCTCAATATCCCATCCATGGCCCTTGTTCTCTCCAATCCCTCACTGGCAGTGTGGTTCGATTTTCTTTCATTTGAAAACAAAAGCATTCTAACAGATACAGGACACTTTGTGTTTTATATACTTATGTATTTTGATTCTTTACAACAAACATTTCTATTGTAAGTGTTGACAGCTAATTTTTGACTCATAGTCCTTACAATTCTATAAGGTAGTTATTGTTATTATTTCTATTTTACAGATGGTGAGATTGAGGCACAGAGACGTTTAGTAACTTGTCAAAAGTCAAGTAAAAAGTACATGGTGGAGTTTAGCTTCATACCCAAGTGTTCTGGTTCCACAGTTTGTATTCTTATTCAATTCACTAAATTGCCTCTCTTTTTATAAATGTAAATATAAAAAATAAAGAAAAAATGAAAGCAAAATTGTTTCCTTGGCACTCCTACTGCCACCACTGCTTTTCAGATGTCTATTATCTTGTGTTTAGACTAGGCATCAACCCCTCTCTTGCCCTGCCTGCCTCACATCCTCTTAGCCATCCATTCTGCCAGGTTGAACCTGGAAGCACTTGTCTATGCTGTGCTGTATCTCATGATCTGTCATAGGCCTGGGGGAATCTCTTCTGTCATTCTGAATGTGCACAAGTTTGGAGATGCAAAAGAGTTAACACTCTACATAGTGACCCTTGACAATGGGATTTGGGAGCGCTAGAGACATGTTTGCCTCTTCTATCTCTCCAGCAGACAATTCTGAAGCCCATTCTACATGGCTCCCCAGTAGGATCTCCCCCCAGTTTTGCAGCTTGAAAACATATCTAAGTCATTAGACTTTCCTTCCATTTCTGCTTCACTCTTCCCAGCTCCCTACTAATGTTGGGGATCACTTCCAACATCAACATATATATAAAAGTCCTTGTCTCAGACTCTGCTTTCTGAAGGAAATGCAGAGAAAGAGAGACCACTCTTCCGATAAGAAATATTTAACCTTTTTTTCCCACACTGCTAGTTTCTCATACACTTTCTCATTTAAGCCTCCAAAATCTACTTTGAATTTAGTGTTGATAGTATGTCTCCATTTTAATAGAGATATACTTATTCATATTTTACAATAATATTATTCATATATTACAATAATATATATGATGGTTCTTTTTTAAAAATTACACAAAAAATGAAAAGACCATCTTTAACACATGAGCTTTGGTCTTTGTCTTTGTGTTTTCTTCATTGCAAGATGATTGCTGCACCTCCAGACATCACATCTGCATTCAAGGAAAGAAAATTGGCAGGGGTTGGGGGGGTGGCAAGCCATGCAAGCTGAATCTGTCTTTTCTATCTAATAAAGCAAATGTTTTTCCAGAAGCCTCCCTAAATGACTTTTGTTTTTTTCTCAGCCCAAACTGGATATGGCCATCCCTGTCTACAAAGGAAGTTGGAAAATTGGAGAACAAGATTGCCATGATTGACTTGAAATGATCATGCTTCAATACTTGGGTCTGGACACATTGCCAAACTGAATATAAGTGGAGTCTATCAAGAAGGAATAAGGGGGGGGGGCTCCTTGGTGGCTCAGTAGGTTGGGCATCTGACTTCAGCTCAGGTCATGATCTCACGGTTCATGGGTTTGAGCCCTGTGCCGGGCTCTGTGCTGACTGCTCGGGGCCTGGAGCCTGCTTTGGATTCTGTGTCTCCCACTCTCTCTTCCCCTCCCCTACTCGTGCTCTCCCTCTGTCTCTTTCTCTCTGAAAAATAAATAAACGTTAAATTTTTTTTAAAAAAAAGAAGGAATAAGGGAAAAATGGATATTGTTGAGGCAATTGAATCTTGCCTTCATTAATATTTATATTTAACACAAGTAGTGGCTACTTTTTTTTTCATTTAATATATCATGAACATCTTTATATGTCAATACACAAAGATCTATCTTTTCTTTTCTAAACAATACCTGCTGAAATGTTTAGGCATGAAGTATACTAATGTCTTTACTTTGAAATGTATAAAGAATGAAGTAAATGATGCATGAAGAGGTTTGTTGGATGGACAGATGGACAGAGATGTAATAAGGCAGAAATAGCAAAATGTGAATTGTAGAAATCTAGGTGGTGTGTATATGGGTGGTCACTGTACTATTATTTCAACTTTTAAAAATATATTTGAACATTTTCATAGCAAAATTTTGGGGAAAATATTAACCTAATTGAATAGTACAAATGTACAGGTATTACAAAATAAATCGTAGGGGCACCTGGGTGGCTCAGCTGGTTAATCTCTGACTTCAGCTCAGGTCAAGATCTCATGGTTTGTGAGTTTGAGCCCTGAATTCCTCTCTACTGTCAGTACAGAGCCTGCTTCAGATCCTCTGTCTCCCTCTCTCTCTGTCCCTCCCCCACTCTTGCTCTCTTCAAAAAATAAACATTTTAAAAAAAGAAAAGAAAAAAATAAAAATAAATTGTAAAATTATTTCTTTTTTCATAAAATTACAGTTAGGACACATGCTAAGTGTGTGAATGTAGTTTTATTATTAAAACAATCAAATGTCAAAGGATCCATGGTTTGAAAGAGAATAATTCATGTTGGTATACACAATTATAAATGTTGCTGGATTATGATTATAACTGAAAAAAATATATATATCATGGCGATTCTTATTCTGTGAGTTATTTATGCCCTTTACATCGTTTTACCTTAAGAGGTACTCTGGAATTTTGTGGAGTGCTTAACCAAAAATACAGAGCACTCTACTTCATCTCATATGAATTTCCTACCTTGTTTGTTAAACAGGGAATAGGTATGTGTAGTCTGAAAGGGCACCCAGGTAACCTTAATACTGACTGAATCTGTAACTTCTTTATAATCTGACCTCCTCCTAGCCCAGGAGCAAGGCAATCCTGAGTCAGAAGTGCTGAGAAAGCACAGGAATGAGGTATAGGTTAGAGGAGTTAGATAACTTAGTTTGGAGTTAGATAACTTAGTTTGGAGTTAGGTGTGGAAATAAAAGTTAAAAAAAAGCTTCAGGAAAGTGGGAAAAGAACAGACAATGGGGTAAGGAAGAGCTGGGCCAGGGCAGCAACCGGGAAAGAGATTGAGGCAAACAGAGAGATTAGAGAGGGGTTTATTAGTAATTCTTCACAACAGGAGAGAGGAAAAACTATGTTTACACTGGGAAGGGTGGAGTGTTTATGAAGAGAAGTACTATACTTTGGGAGAGGCAAGTGACAAGAAAAGAAAATACTAAAAGTAGAAAACATGCCTGGAGTTTATAGGGCTGAAAGGTTGCTTGTGTGTTAGAAAGGGTTAACGTGGGGTTTATGGCTGAGAGTATTCAGGGGAAACAATGGACTCAGAGAGAATGAGCAGGCTACCCCTGGCCCCAGAGAAGGAAGAGTCTAATTGCACTGTCTAGTACTTCCAGAACAGTGTCAAATGATGGTGGTGATAATAAGCATTTTTCTACTGTTCTTGGTTTAAATGGGAATGCCAGGTATAGCAAGATATTGACTTTTGGTTTGAGACAGATATCTTTTCTTTTCTTTTCTTTTCTTTTCTTTTCTTTTCTTTTCTTGTTGAGAGAGAGAGAGAGAGAGAGAGAGAGAGAGTGAGAGACAGAGTGAGAGAGCACAATCACTGGAGAGAGTGGGGAGGTGAGGGGAAGAGAGGAAAAAGGAGAGAATCCTAAGCAGGCTTCACACCCAGTGCAGAGGAGCCCCACTTGGGGCTTGATCTCAGGACAATGAGATCATGACCTGAGCTGAAAACAAGAGTTGGACGCTTAACCAACTGAGCCACCCTGGTGTCCTGAGACAAATTTCAGTATAATGTTAGGTATCCTACTACTTTATTATGTAGTTATTAGGTAGATATTATTATTAATGTATTTACTTTCAGGAATGAAGTTGAATTTTCAGCATTAAGATGATGGATTTCTCTTTATCATCATTGCATTTCCTGCTTCTTTTTTTTTAAACGTTTATTCATTTTTGAGAGACAGAGAGAGACAGAGTATGAGTGAGGTAGGGGCAGAGAGAGAGGGAGACACAGAATCTGAAGCAGACCCCAGGCTCTGAGCTGTCAGCACAGAGCTCAACGCTCCCACAAACTGGGAGATCATGACCTGAGCTGAAGTCAGGTCGCTCAACAGACAGAGCCACCCAGGTGCCCCTGCATTTCCTGCATCTCCATGAACTTTATATTTCTGAGAAAAAACTTTAATTGATCATGCAATATTATTATTGTATTATTTGCCAGGTTTTATTTGCTAATAGTTTAAGATGTTTACCTATATTACCTATATTAATAAGTGAGACTGGTACAAAATTTTTGTTTTTACTGCTATCTTTGTCAGCTTTGATACCAAGTTTACACTGAATCACTAGAATAAATTGGTAAATTTTCCTTTTTCCTCTCTCTGGAAAAATTTATATAATGTAGAAATGGTCTGCTCCTTGAAGGCTTGAATGAATAGCCTGTGAAATCATCTAGCACGTTGGGGGTGGGATGGAAGGATAGATCTTTGCAAGTTTTTTTTTGAGGTAATATATGTATATGGCAAAAATTTCAAATTGCACGAAAGGTCATGTAACAAATAGCCCTCTCTTAAAACAAGAAGTAGTTCTCCCACCTCTTATTGCCAGTTCTTCAGTTTTTCTCCTGAGGCAACCACTGTTACCAAGTTCTTGTGTAGCCATTAGGACATAGTCTGTGAATATTCAAGCATATGAATATACATTCCCTTCCCCTTGTATTTTTACCCAGATGATAGCATACCATACAAATTGTTCTGTACCTTCCTTTTTATATATTTGATTGTTTTAAGTTTATTTTATTTATTTTGAGACAGAGAGAGAGAAAGAGCAGGGGAGGGGCAGAGAGAGAGAGAGAGAGAGAGAGAGAGAGAGCATCCCAAGCAGGCTTTGAGCTAACAGCGTGTAGCCCAACGAGGGGTTCAATTTCATGAATCAAGAGTCGAATGCTCAATTGATTAAGCCACCCAGGCGCCCTGATGTTTTTTATTTCCCAAATTTTGTCCTAATGAAATTCCTTACTTCCTTTCTGAATTAATTTTGACCATTTTTCTAGGAAACTGTTTTCCCAATATTTTCTAGTTGTTTTCTTAGAGTTGTGCATTATATTGTCCTGTAATTTAGAACAACTAAAAAAGTTCTCCATACCTATTGGCCTAAATGTTGATCTCACTTCCACCACTTACAAAGTTTCTAAGCAACTTTGGGCATGTCATGTGAGTCTTGCAGCACTGTAAATTTTCATAATCTAACGGAGGGTAATGACTCTAAGTGTATTAAAGAATACTGAGTTTTGCAATTTTGCAAGATATATTTGCAACTAAAAACACAAAATATTTCCCATTTTAAGAGATTGTCCCTATTCCACCCCCTTTCTCTACAACTTTTCCCTCTGACTTTTTTCTTCACAGCATATTACCTCCTATTCAACCTGTACCCTATTAAATGAGGAAAACTGACATTTTATTCTGAAATAATGCCTGGGTAACCTGAACACGGACTACCTCAACAATTATTTTATGGTCTGTCCTCTTCTTAACCCAGTGCCAAGGCCATCTTGAAACCACTAGCAAAGAGGCAAAGGGATGAGGTTAGATGGCAGAAGTTGGAGCGTGGGGTTAGGGAAAGATAACTAATTTTGGAGGTTTTGCAGGAAATTGAAGAGATTATCAATGGCCACAAGAAACTGGCCGGAAATCTGGACTGGGGTCGAAGTGGGAGGGGTACAATGGGTGACGAAGTTGGGGCTGGGAAATTGTACGTATTCTCTTGTAATAAAAATGTTTCATATTCACTAGCCTCAGTTTTAATATCATTACCATCAGTACCTGAGCAAATATTGAAAATATGCTTGATATGAAGAGCTATGACAGTATTTAAACAAAACAAAACCATACAACTAGCACTGTACACACACCACCACCACCATCACCACCACCATTCATTTGGGAATTTCGTCCCACCACATTCCACATTCTTTCTCCTTAAATTTAAGATTTGATGCCTTTCTGGATTGCTTACCCAAAAATATAAAGCACTTCATTTCACACCCATCCCTACCCTGTTTGTTAAAAGCGGAAACCTGGTATTCCCATCCCCCAAAACACTTAGGTCTACAGCGTGCATCAAAAATGTATTACCTGATCTCATTATAACCTGGGGCCGTGGTAAAGTGGAGTGAGAAACACTGAGAAACACCCGGAATTAAATAGGGAAAAAGAGGTTGGCACATGTAGGGTTTTTTTCTTTCTTTCTTTTTCTTTTTTTTTTTTAAAGTTATTCTTACAATCATCACTCTCTTTAAGACCTTAAACTTTTTTAGTATTTGCTCCAAATCGCTTAGCAATTTTGGAAGTTGTACTGGTATTAGCATTTTGGCCAATGTATATAGAGAAGCTGGCTTCGCCCCTCCTCCAAGGGGGAAAGGGAGAAAAGTCATCTTGTATAGTTTATAATAAAGTTGAGAAGTGGTAACTGGCTGGTAGCGGGGCGGGGCAGGACGGGGGATCGCAAGGAATCATTCAGGCAGGGACCAGGGCAGAGGGAGCAGTTGGTCTGGAGGGCTTGACTGCTTTATTCGGCAACACGGAATCTTGAAATTTCTCTGCGGCCCCGGGGAGGCGCAGGCTTTTTCCGTGAAGTGCTGGCTCCGGAAACCGGCAACAAGAGCAAGAAACGGGTGCGTGGGTGCGGTGGATTAAAACACACACACACACACACACACACACACACACACACACACACACACAGGCAGCAGTGAAGCGATCTGAAGATCGGCGTTGAGTATTAAAGAGGGAGTGGCCTCAAAGAAGCGAGGCGAGGCGCGGCAACTCAGACCTCTCGCCAAAAGCTGGAGGACAGGGAGAGCAAAGGGCAGGCGCCGCCTGCAGTTGCCAGACGCTTTACAGTGACGCGACAGCAGTGCGTTGACGCGCTGATGAGCCGCGGCCTCCACGTCTTAGGTTCCGCAAAGGCCTGTGGGAGCGACCCGGGAGAAGGAGGGCCAAGATGGCGAAAGCGGCAGAGTCTTCGGGAGAGCCGGGGACAACGTCGCCCAGGCCCCTGGTGAGCTTGGGTTCTGCGACGAAAGGGACTGAGGGTGAGGCAGAGCGCCCTTATGGAAGTCGGGTGACGGGCTCCTGGCCTGAGAAGGCCGGAACTCCTTTCTCCCGGTAGGCCTGTCCTGTATCCTATGCCAGAACCAGCCCCAACACTGCACCTGCTCTTTGGGCTCACCGCTTTCCCCCTGCTCTCCTCGTTCCTTCAACGCCTTCTTGGGAAACTCCGATTCACTTTGCTTTCCCATACTCTGAGGGAAAGTCCTCATCCCGTACATTGTGTTAAATGCCAAGCTTTAGGTGATTTCTTAAGTATCTTAAGAATTTAGATGTTTCTGCTGTCCTTCATGTTATCAAGAACCTGTTCTTGTTGGAGTAGCATTCTTGGATTAATGATATTACTTCCCATAGAACGTTATAACTTGATTATTGATTTGTTCAGTGACCCCAGTAGTTTTGGTTTCATCCCTGCCCTCACTGTTGCAGCTCCTTGTAATTCTCTTCATGATGCTGTCTTGCTCCTGTTGTTACAGGGGATATGATTTCTATTGCAAGTACAAGCCCAAAGCCTGGACAGGTATTTAAGAGCAGAGGTTTTGGAGTTAAACTTACCTGGACTGGAATCACCCCACTCTGCCTCCTATGAGAGTTTGGGCAAATTATTTCATGGAGAATGTTTTCTTCATCTGTAAAATGGATATATAAATACGTGCCTCAGAGAGCTTTTAGGAAGATGAAATGATATGATTTATGTGAAGTGCAGAACACAATCAGCGTCATGAACTAAGGATTGTAATTAATTCAGCATTCTGCCCCAAGATCCCTCTTCCAAACAGTGTTTAGTTCTATAGCAGTTGTTTAATGGTACATCCCTTTCCTCTGTTTTAAATTGGCAACTTAACATAGCAGAGTACTGAACTGGGAGTCAGGTGAAATTGCTTCTAGTCCTGCTTACTTACTTACTGAGTACTTACTTATTACTTACTGATAAGTTACTTACTACTACTTACTAGCACTATTTGTTCATCTCTTCATTCATTCAACAAATATTTCTTGAACATCTGTGTCCCAGGCACTCCTTTAGGCACTGGGGATACAGCAATGAAGGAGAGTTGGGTAGGTCCAAGTTCTCATGGAACAATTGTGACCTTGAGGAAATCACTCTCAACACCAGTTTCCTCATTTGGAAAATGAGGATAGTAACTCATCACAGAACTAATGAGAGTACTAATGAGCTAATATACACACAGTGCCTGGATAAGACATAGTTTACAGGTGTTTAGCTGTTTTTGTAGTTGCTGTTCCACCTCTCTTATGAAGTTCTCCACAATTAAATTTAGTGGTTCTGGTCATTCATTGCTCAATGTCTGATCGACTTCTATTCAGTAATGCTTATTTAAGTCCCACAATGTGCAGTGCACTGTGCTATCTGCTTTAGGAAATACAGATGGCCTGCCCTTTTTGGTACTTACAGCCTAGTAAGACAAATGTACGATGCTAAGATAAGATAGTAAATCAGAGAGAGTTACATATAAAATATTAACAAAATTTAAAGGAAGATGCTATCATGTCTAGTTGGGATGACAAAGCAAGCTACATAGTAGAAGTTATATTCGAGAGGGCCTCAAAGGATGGGTAGGATTTGAAATTTCAGGTTACCATAAGAGCTATCAGTGATTGAGAACCTGCTATATGCCAGGATTGTATTAGACATCCTCCACACACTTTCTAAACTTCACAGCAACCATTTCAGTTAGTTGGTTTTTAAACTGTTTTACTTGCAGATGAGGAGATGAGACTCAGAGAAGTTTGACGATTTCCCTAGGGTCTTAGAACCAGTTAGTGGCCAGGCCTGAAATTTGAAGCTGGGTCTGCGTCTAAAGCCCAGATTATTTCCATTAATACTGCACAACCTCTCATAGGCAAATGTACAGAAGTTGGGAATTGTTAATGTGTTTATAGGATAACAGATCATTTTGGCTAAAGCACAGGGAAGTATTAGAAGGTAAGCCTTAAAAAATAAGGCTACTGAATTAGGGAGGCAGTATGGAACAGTGGTTAGGAATTTGTGTGCTGGGGTCAAATTGCCTAGATTTGATTTTAAGCTCTGTCATTTAATCTCCCCATGCCTCAGTTTCCCCATCTGTAGAATGAAGATACAGCAATAATACGCTCATAGGGTTGTTAGGTGGATTCAATGAGTTAACGCATGTAAAACACTTGGTAGTGTGCCTGGCACGTAATAATCATGCAATAAGTATTATTTATTCTTATTGACTACTGAGCTTGGAGGTGTAATAGGCAATGAGGTGCCAGTGGAAAGTTTTAAGAAGGGAAGGGCTTAAAATCATGACTTTGACAAAATAATAGAAGGGTTACCATGTCTGGAATCTAGACCAGTGAAACCAGTAGTTCTAAGAACAGGTGATTGCTACCTGGACTATAGCAGTGGTGGGGTCATGAAGTTTAGAGAGGCAGGATCCTTAAGGGTTTGTAGTGCTAGGGAGAATGTGTCTTACATCAGTGTTTTTCAAACTTTAATGTGCATAGCAACCATCTGGGGAATTTTTTTAGATTGCAGATTTTGATTTGGTAGGTCTGAGATGAGACCTGAGATTCTGCATTTCTAACATGCTTCCAGGTGTTGATGCTGCTGTGAGTCCCAGTACCACATGTTGAAAAACAAGGCTGTAGACAAATGGTGGGATAGTGATACCCTGAACAGATATATGTAAGAGGAGGATGAAGACCCTAAAAGTTGATTAATTCACTTTCGGACAGGTTCAGTTTGAGATATTGGCAAGCCATGCAATAGATACCCAGCAGGCAGTTTGTCTAAACCCTGAATTTCAGGGCTCAGAAGATGTCAGGATTAGAGATGTTTGTTTGTTTGTTTATTATTAAATTTTTTTAATGTTTATTTATTTTTGAGAGAGAGAGAGAGAGAGAGAGAGAGAGAGAGAGAGCGAGCGAGCCGGAGAGGGGCAGAGAGAGAGAGAGGGAGACACAATCTGAAGCGTAGCAGGCTCCAGGCTCTGAGCTGTCAGCACAGAGCCCAACGTGGGGCTCGAACTCAGGAACAATGAGATCATCACCTGAACCGAAGTCAGACTTAACAGACTGGCTTAACAGATTGAGCCACCCAGGAGCCCCTAGAGATGTTTATTTCGGAGTCATTTGCATAGAGTTGGAAAGACAGTCTTTGGTAATGCCTATCTATTGCTTGTCTGTTTGGGGAACAGGAAAAAGAGTTATAATAATGGCTTTAGCCTGAGGTCTGGAAGCATGTTGGTCCCAGGTAAAGGGGCCGGTTGGAGGCCATGCCACTAGCCACCCTCCCTACTTCTTGAAGCCAAGCCTGTTTGACTGAGCTGGTTTCTGCTTGATGCTCCTCTACTCGTTGACTCTTTGCTCCAGGGTTTTGGTCAATAGTATAATTCGTCTGGTCCCAGCTGCTTTCTTAAGGCTGCAGTCCCTGGTTTTACTGTTTGTTTTTGGCCTTGCCTCTACCCACTCCCCTCGTTGGCCCAAGCCAGGCAGTGAAGTGCATGTGGGTTTCTGTGCACACATGTGCACATATGTGCATGAACCCACCTGCACAAGAAGAAGGGACATGGGATCCAAACTCACCTTCTATCCCCACTGAGAGGCTAGTCAGAGAGCAAGGTCCACTAGCTGAGGGCCTGGAAGTCCTGTCTGTCTTATGTGAGGCTGGAAGGCCACAGATCCTGGCTCAGCTCACTGAACAATGTCACTCATTCTCCTGAGAAGAGATATTGAGGAAATGTTGGGATGGGGAATAGGGTGGGAATCACATGGCCTTTAATGACTGTAGTGACTTCCAAAATCAATTACCTGGAGTTAGGCCACAGGTTAAGGACACAGTCTTCTACAAGGCTGCCCTTATTTCAGACACCAGCCACAGGTTTTGCTGTTCCCAGGACCACTCTTAATTCTGACCTACTGGCTACAGAGGGGTTCCTGTGTTCCCCCTCAAACTCCATACTTAACTAGAATGATTCACAAAATTCAGGACAGCACTATACTTAAAATTACAGTTTCATTATAGCAAAAGGATGCAATCCAAACCAGTGAAAGGGAGAGATGTGTAGGGTGAAGTCTGGGAGGGTCCCTAACACAAAGCTTCCTTGTCTTCTCCCTGTGGAATCAGGACCCTGTTAACCCCCTGAGATATCAGTGTGTGACAATATGCAGAATATTGCCAATCAGGGAAGTGCACTCATGTATCCAGAGTCTTTATTGGTGTTTCTTTATGTAGGCATGATTGACTGGGTCATTGACTCCTCTCCTCCTCAGAAGCCAGGTTTATATCACACGACTCAAAGCTTCAGCCCTCTAATCTTGTGTTTGGTCTTTCTGGAATGGTTAACCTCCATGCTGAGCCATCTCATTAGCAAAAACTGTCTAGGGGCCTACCATGACTTATTTGTTAGCTAAACTGTTATGGCACACCATGAATAACAAAAATACCACTCTCATTTGGGAAATTCCCAGGGTTTAGAGGAATGGGAGACAAAACCCAGCCAAATTCTTTATTATCCAATAGTGACAGAACTACAATAGACTCCCTGGGAATCTTGAAATAGAGCTAACATTTATCTAGCTCCTGCTGTGAGCCTACTACTAAGTGCTATACACATAGTAATACGTTTCTTCCTCACAACAACCCTGAGTGATGATACTGTTATCTCAATTTTACTGAGGTGCGCAGAGTAAGGAACCTGCTCAGTGTCACGTAGGTAGTAAATGATAGAGCTGGGATTTGAACCCAGGCTGTCTGGCTTCAGCAGTCTTCACTCTGCACTCTTAACCCATACTCTCCAAATCTGTATGTTGAGCATTGACCAACTATGTGTTAGGTGCAATGCTGGTGTTACCTAATTCTTACGGCACTTTGTCTTCAAGTGAGAGCAGAGCCCAATTTGGCTTCGAAGCTCATTCCTTCTGTACTGCCTTGCCTTACCCTAGCACTTGCAGGCAGTGAGAAAGCTCAAACAGTTGTCCTGGACCTTGAAATGTCAATGTCATAGTAGTGAGAGAATACAGCTTTGAAAGGGGTGGTTTACATGTTAAATGCTGAAGAGTATTCAGAGGGTAAAAGGATCCCTGTACTTCTTGATGATGAGCCGAGTCAGTAAAGTTATGGGGAGGCCAGTACCAAATTACAAAGGATTAAGGGAGTGGGCGAGTGTAGAGCCATTTAATCAGGAAAGAGGAGAGGAAGAACAGTTTGAGGGAATGGCAAAAACAAAGAAGTGATGTATTTAAAAATTCTATTACAGGAGCTTTCAGTATATAAACAAAATAAAGAGTGGTATAATGAACCCCATGTACTTAACCAAATTCTGCTATTCTTATTTCATATTCCCCACCACATTTTTTACTGGAGTATGATTTTTTCAATTTAATCTTTTTTAAATTTATTTTTTAAGTTCAAGTATAATTAACATACAGTGTTATAATAGTTTCAGGTGTACAGTATAATGATTCAACCATTGTATATACATCTCAGTGCTCATCACTGTAAGTGTACTCTTAATCCCTTTTGTCTTTTTCACCCATCCCCTCAACCAACCTCCTCTCTGGCCACCACAGATTTGTTCTCTATATTTAAGAGTCTGGGTTTTTTTTTTTGGCTCTTTTTTTCTTTGTTCATTTGTTTTTGTTTCCTAAATTCCACATATGAGTGAAATCATATGGTACTTGTCTTTCTTTGACTTATTTTACTTAGTAGCATTACTTACCCTCTAGATCAACCCATGTTGTTGCAGATGGCAAGGTCTCATTCTTTTTTTATAGCTGAATAATATTCCATTGTACATATATACCACATCTTCTTTATCCATTCATCAGTTGATGGACATTTGGGTTGCTTCCATGTCTTGGCTCTTATAAACAGTGCTGCAATAAACACAGGGGTACAAATATCTTTTCAAATTAGTGTTTTGTTTTCATTGGGTAAATACCCAGTAGTGGAATTACTGGATCATATGGCAATTACTGGATCACTATTTTTATTTTTTTGAGGAACCTGTGTATTGTTGTCCACAGTGTCTGCACCAGCTTGCATTCCCACCAACAGTGCATGAGGGTTCCTTTTTTGTTGGAGTATGATTTTTAACCTTGTTATTTTTAACTAATTTTATACCTATAGAAAACACAGAGAGTTTCCTATATGCCTTCTCTAGTGTTAACATTGTATATAACCATAGTAAAGTGATGACAACCAGTAAATTAACATTGGCATAATGCTATAAACTAAGTTACAGATCTTATTTGAATTTTATCAGTTTTCTACTAATGTCCTTTTTTGTTCCAGGATCTTATCCAGAATCTCGCATTTCATTGAGTTACTATTTTTCCCTGGTTCCCTTAGATCTTTAATGGTCTTTTGTTGTCTTTCATGATCTTTTCTGAGTGTTTTAAAGCAAATTATAGACATATGACTTTACCTGTAAATACTTAAGTATGTTTCTCTAACAGGTAAGGACGTTTTCTTTGTTATCACAGTAACAAAACTAATAATTCCTCAATATCATCTAATCTGTACTCATCATCTCACAGTTTTCCAAAAAAAAAAATGTGTTTTTACAGTTTGTCCGAATCAGGACCCAAAGGTCAGCAAATTGCATTCAGTTAATAAGTCTCTTAAGTCTTTCTTAATATGTAAATGTTCTCCTGTTTTTAATGCAATTTATTTGTTTAAATTTAGTCATTTGACTTCTGGAATTCTCCACTTTCTGTATTTGGCTGATTATATCCTCATAGTGTTTTTAGTATGTTCCTCTAGCCACAGATTTTCTGTAAACTCTAAGATTATATTCAGGTTCATTTTGGCTGGAGATGGGGCAAGAATAAAAAAACTTAGGTGGCCCCTAAAATTAGGAATGTTTGTTTTTTAACTATTCATTAAGTTTCAAAATATACCAGAGTACAATAGTAAAATATACCTTCATGTACCCAACCTTCAATACTTATCAATTTATGGCCTATCTATCCATTTCCTATCTATACTATTTGGAAGCAAATCTCAGGCATCATTACATTAGTAAATATTTAATACATGTCTCTAAAAGAAAAGGATTCTGTTTTTAAAGAACATAACTATAATATCATTGGTACATCTAAAAAATTAGTAAACTTCTAATATCAAATATCCTGTCAGTATTCAAATTTCCAATTATCTCCTAAATGTCGTATTTTTAGAATTTAAAATCTGGCCTAGGGGCGCCTGGGTGGCTGAGTCGGTTGAGTGTCCAGCTTCAGCTCAGGTCATGATCTCATGGTCCGTGAGTTCGAGCCCTGCATCGGGCTCTGTGCTGACAGCTCAGAGCCTAGAGTCTGCTTCAGATTCTGTCTCCCTCTCTCTCTCTGCTCCTCCCCCACTCACAATGTCTCTCTCTCTCTCTCTCTCTCTCTCTCTCTCTCTCTCTCTCCCCAAAAATAAATAAACATTAAAAATTTTAATCTGGCCCAATACCTATTTTATTAATAAGGTTTTATTGGAATATAGCCACACTTAATTGTTTATGTATCATCTCGGACTGCTTTCATGCTGTAACAGCAGAGTTGAGTAGTTGTGACAGAATCTACATGACTCTCAAAGTCTAAAATATTTACTTTTGGGGCCCTTTATAGAAAAAGTTTGGGGACCCCTGCTTTAAGCAATCATCTTTTAGAATAATTAAAAATAAAAAAAATATTTTTTATATTTATCTTCATTTTAACCACTTCTGCAGATCTTCATTTCCTGTGTAAATCCAAGTTTCCTTCTGATATATTCCTGAAGATCTTTTTTTTTCAGGAGTAGAATTCAGTGATTCATTGCTTACATAATACCCAGTGCTCATCACAACAAGTGCCCTCCTTTTTAGAAAGAAAAAAAAATTAATGTTTATTTACTTTTGAGAGAGACAGACCGCACAAGCAAGGGAGGGGCATAGAGAGAGGGAGACATGGAATCCGAAGCAGGCTCCAGGCCCTGAGCTGTCAGCACAGAGCCTGATGCAGGGCTTGAACTCACGAGCTGTGAGATCATGACCTGAGTTGAAGTCGGGCGCCCAACCAACTGAGCCACCCAGGCACCCCAACAAGTACCCTCCTTAATACCCATCACCCACCTAGCCCATCTCCCACCCACCTCCCTCCATTAACCCTCAGTTTGTTCTCTACTTTTAAGAGTCTCTCATGGTTTGCCTCTCTCTCTCTCTTTTTCCCTTTGCTCATTTGTGTTGTTTCTTAAGTTCCACATATGAGTGAAATAATATGGTATTTGTCTTTCTCTGACTGACTTATTTTGCTTAGCATAATACACTGTAGCTCCATCCACATCATTGCAAGTGGCAAGATTTCATTCATTTTGATGGCTGAATAGTATTCCATTGTACATATATACCATATTCCTGAAGATCTTTTTTTTAACATTTCTTGTGCAACTTTTGCTTATCTGAAAAAAGTCTTTATTTTCCTTCATTTTTGATAGCTGTTTTTGCTGGGTTTTCTGGGTTGACAGTTTTTTCAGCATTTTAAGGGTGTCTCCATTTTTTTTCTGGCTTGTGTAGTTTTGGGTGAGATGTCTGTTACTGAAATTTTTCCTCTGAATGCAATGTCTTTTTGTCTCTGGCTGGCTTCAGGATTTTTTGTTTTGTTTTGTTTTTAGTAGTTTGGATGTGTTTAGGTTTGTAGATTTTGGGTTTTGTTTTGTCTTTAAGTATTTATCTTGAGTGGGGTTCTCTGGGCTTGGATCTATCAGTTGATGTCTTTTATTATTTTTGGAAAATGTTCACCCATTATCTTTTCAAATATTTCTTCAGGCACATTTTCTCTCTCTTGTTCTAGGATTCCAATTATATACATATTAGACCGTTACTATTGACCCACAGCTCTTGGATGCTTATTCTGTTTTGGGTTTTGTTTGCTTTTTCCATTCTTATTGAGATATAATTGACATAGTAACATTGTATAAGTTCAAGGTGTACAACAATGATTCATATGTTTTTTTTTAATCTTCTGTTTTTGTTTTAGTCTGGATAATTTTCACTGACCTATTACTGATTTTCTTTGGCTGTGTCGAGTCTATGGATAAAGTTGTCAAAGGCATTCTTCATCTATTACTGTGTTCATTTATTTCTGGCATTACCATTTGAATCTAACAGTTTCCATCTCTTTGCAGAAGTTCACCATCATTTATTTGTGCATATACCTTTTCTACTAGAGCATTTAACATATTAATCATAGTCCTCTTAATTTTTTTCTGATAATTATAACATCTAGGTCATCTCAGAGTCTGTCTTGTCATAGTGGGTTGTTTTTTCATTGTGGGGGTGTAATATTTTTTATTGAATGCTGGCCATTGTGTATAGAACAGTAGAGATGGCCTGGAAGTAGTGCATCTTTTCTTCCAAGTTTTTACTGTGGGGATTAAGTCAGTCTAGTCAGGAGTTGAATGGTGTTTGGATTTTATCCTTGCAATGGGAACCTTCAATCTGTCACCAGCTTCAAATTCCTCTTCCACTACATTGTGCTTAGGGTGGGTGCTAGATCGTCCTGGTGTTTTTCTTAATGTCCCTGTTCTATGCTCAGATCTGTGCATTTTCCCTTTGCCCTTGCATAAAATAGTGGGTCTTTCTCTAACCTCTAGCCCCTCCCCTAGCAGTAGACTGCTATTGGTTTTGACTCCACACTTGCTAGCCTGGGAGAAGGGATTATTTGCTGTCTTGGTCCAGCCTCAGCCTTAGGTAGTTCATATGTCCCTGTTTCTCCCCCAGCTGAAGGACACTGTAGTGGTCTGGCTTCAGGATGTTTTCCTATCCCTCTCCCAGAAGTAGAGACATTTGTCTTTCCCTTTCACCATACACAGTAGGCCTTCACCTGTGCCCTGGAGACAGCAGGGTTCTCTTAGTAGCTCTAAGGCTCCTGTTCTGTAGGGGAGAAGGGCCTGAGCAGGGGCTCTTTGCTTTTCTCAGAATTGGCAGCTGCTCCCTTCCCCAGCACCAAGACCCAGTGGAAATCTCTGGTGTAGAGCCCACAAGTGGGTGTGAACTCCCCTCGTGTCTGATGCATCCAGGGGCCCTGTACTCACATACTAGTCCATGCTTGGCCTTTGGCAATTCCTTTTAAGTTTTCGCTGAATTCTTAAGCATCTGTGTGATATCTAGTGTCATTGTCTTATATTTTGCTGCACTGTGCAATGTAGTGCTCATGTCCCATCTTTTCCTAGAAGCATCTCTCCTTCCTTAGATTTTATTCAGGCTACTTGGTTGCCCTACAACCTCAACTATCTGATGGGTTTAAGAAAAGTTATGATTTTGTAGTTTAACTTTTCCTCATTGTTCTAGTGGTAGGCGTATTCTTTCTAGCTCTCTGTATCCTACTCACAAGTCAAATTCAGTGTTCTAAAGTCACTTGAAATAGTTGGCTCTCTGTGTAGTTGTGCATTTAATTCAACGTACAGTAGATTCATTTGTTTCATTTTTCTTTCAGTTTTAAGGACTTCTTTTAAATTTTTTTAAAAAATTTTAAACGTTTATTTATTTTTGAGAGAGACGGAGACAGAGAGACAAAGTGCAAGCAGGGGAGGGGCAGAGAGAGAGGGAGACACAGAATCCGAAGCAGGCTCCAGGTTCTGAGCTGTCAGCACAGAGCCCAACACAGGGTTCGAACTCACGAGCTGTGAGCCAAAGTCAGACGCTTAACAGACTGAGCTACCCAGGTGCCCCGGACTTCTAAATTTTAATTTTGTTTCATGATTGTGTGAACTATTTATATGACTTCAAGTCCTATATATAGAACTACTTGTATTTGCAGAAGCCTAGCTTCTCTATCTCCTCTACCTTATTCTCTCCTTTCCTTAATGGAAGCCTCTTTTAAAAAAAATCATATGACTTATTTCTTACATTATGACTTAAATTATACTGCATGATTTATTTCTTATACATTTCTTACATTTAAAAGTAACATTCACATGTGAGTGTGTGTGCGTGTGTGTGCATTGAGCGCCTTTATAGCCTCTACTTTCTTAAATGAATGGCAGCATATTATAAAAACTTTTCTCCACATTGTTTTTTTATTCAATACTCCATAAATAGTTCTTTAGAGATACTCCCATTCCTTCTTATAGATGCACAGTGCTCCATTATGTGAATACATCATACTTTGTTCAGCTAGTTCTGTGTTGATGGATGTTTAGGTTATTCTCAGGTTTTTGCTTTTACAAGTAACGTTATAATAAACAGCTTTGTGTATATGTTCCTTTTGGAACAATGGAGTAGTATTTTTGCTACTCTATCTTTAGACTCCTAAAAGTGGCATTGCTTTCAGTGGATGATCCATATATAAATTTGCTAGGTATGGCCAGATTCATCCTCAGTGGAATGTAGTGCTACTTTGCATTTCCACCAGAAGCGTGTAAATACTCTTTCCCCACAGTTTCACCTGCAGAGTATGTTGTCAAACTGTTGGATTTTTGCCAGTCTTAACACGTAAACATTTTTTTTAACGTTTTTATTTATTTTTGGGACAGAGAGAGACAGAGAATGAACGGGGGAGGGGCAGAGAGAGAGGGAGACACAGAATCGGAAACAGGCTCCAGGCTCTGAGCCAACAGCCCAGAGCCTGACGCAGGGCTCGAACTCACGGACCGAGAGATCGCGACCTGGCTGAAGTCGGACTCTTAACCGACTGCGCCACCCAGGCGCCCCAACACGTAAACATTTTTATTACAAGCAGTTTTAATTTGCATTTCTTTTTTTTATTTTTTAATTAGGTATTTATTTTTGAAAGAGAGAGAGCAAGTGGGGGAGGGGCAGAGAGAGAGGGAGACACAGAATCCAAAGCAGGCTCCAGGCTCTGAGCTGTCAGCACAGAGCCCAACGCAAGGCTCAAACTCGCAGACTGTGAAATCATGACGGGAGCCGAAGTCGGACACTCAACCGACTGAGCCACCCAGGCACCCCTAATTTTCGTTTCTTATTAAAAAGTGTGTTTGAGAATTTATTTTTCAGAAGTTCTTTGAACAACTTTATTCTTCCTAGAATTTCAGTATACTGTCTTACACTTCATTTACCTGCAGCTGCTACCCTCTAAATATTGTGCCCATTGGGCCAAAAGTCATGGGAGAAGTGATCGTCGTATTTGTTTTCTTAGGAACTAGAAGACTCCTGAGTTTTAGTTACAGTAATCAAATTTGGCAGATGAACATAAGAGTTTAAAAGCTTTTAGTCTCATAATTCATTTTGGAAATGTTATTTGATCTGGTTTGCCAGATAACCTGGTAAAAAGAGTATAGATTAAGATTTATTTTGCTATTTCCCTGTTCTTCCCAGTTTCGCTTTAGGCTTCACATAATGCTTTTTTCTAGCCAGCAGAGGCCACCAGAGCCTATCAAAGAACAGAAGAGCTACAGAATTGTGACTATGTGAAGATGTCATTGCTGAAAGGTCTTTTTAAATAGCTTTGCACTCTTGCTAGCTTGTGTATGTCCTGTGAAGATTTCATGCTTGAAAGAAACCAAATATTTAAGGGCAATAAAGTGTCTGTGAAATTTACTTCATATTTTTTCCATCAAATGCTATCTCCTTTAAAAGAAATAAGCATTTGAGAATTTTAGTTAACCACATTGTTTAATGTCTGATAAATTAATGCCTTGCTAAAGACATAGTCCCGGGGCACCTGGGTGACTCCCTTGGTTAAGCATCCAGCTTCAGCTCAGGTCATGATATCGTGGTTTGTGAATTCAAGCCCTGCGTCGGGCTCTGTGCTGACAGTTCAGAGCTTGGATCCCGCTTCGGATTCTATGTCTCACTCTCTCTCTGCTCCTCCCCCACTCACACTCTGTCTCGCTGTCTCTCTCTCAAAACTAAAGAAAGAATAAAAAAATTTAAAAAAAAAGACATACTCACTAGGAAATGATGTCTTTGAGGAATGCTGTAGTTGATTACAGGCTTTAATTTTTTTTCCCAACTCTTCTCAGTTTGCAGGCCTTTCTGATATATCCATCTCACAAGACATCCCTGTGGAAGGAGAAATCACCATTCCTATGAGATCTCACATTCGGGAATTTGACAGCTCCACGTTAAATGAATCTGTTCAGAATACTATTGTAAGTGAGACTAGTTGAAAGAACTTCTGTTCAGTATCATGGGACTAAATAACTAATAGCACTTTGTAATATTTCTTTTGTTTGGTTCACTGACTTTCAATATAATTTATTGAAATTTTAAGATTTTACTCTAGAGAATAATTTGGTATAGCCTTTTTGGAAAGCAGTTTGGCTATAATGAGTATTAAGAATCTTCAGATGTTAAAATATTTTTAAGCTGATAATTCTGCTCCACCTAGAGTATACGGAAATTTTTTTAAAAATATGTTTTTAAAATACAGAAAAATATTAATGTACAAAAATGTTCATCCCAGCATTCGTTATAATAGGGAAAAATTGAACACCAGAGGGGATATCAATTAAATAATGTTACATCTATGTGGTGGAATACCGAACAGCCATTAAAAATGTATTTACAAAGCACTGTTAATAACACGAAGAAATTTTTTTTAATGTTCATTTATTTTTGAGAGAGAGAGAGAGAAATAGAGAGAGTGAGTGAGAGAGCAGGGGCAGGGGAGAAACAGAGAGAGAGGGAGAGACATGGAACTCGCAGTGGGCTCCAGGTTTTGTGCTGTCAGCACAGAGCCTGATGCGGGGCTTGAACTCACGAACTGTGAGATCATGACCTGAGCTGAAGTCAGACGCTTAACCAACTGAGCCACCCAGGCGCCCCGACATGAAGAAATTTCTAGGTGAAAAAATTAGGACAGAATTATCTCAACTATATTTTGAGTGGTTATGTTTGTATTACTATATTCTTCCTCAAATGTCTTGATTCTTAAAAATATGGCTTCTAGGCTTCATTTACCATTTAAATTGGGAATGTTGGAAACTAATTTGTTTTATATTGTGAATAATGTGGTAGCTGGGGAGCAGGCTGATTGGCCCTTGGGACTTCATCACTTGTGAACTGAATGTCAGATGCCATGTTTTGCAGAGCAGACTTTAGTAGTGCTATTATTACTTTAATTTCTTTAAGGTATCAGAACGGCTATAGTTCTCTTTTACAGAGCTTTAAAAATCAAAATAGAACTGGTGGGTATGGTAAAGAGTTAAACATTGGCCTAAGGAGTTAATAAAAAAGTTAATAGAAAAGCCCTACCTCTCTGGTTTGTTTGTATTGTGAAGGAGTTAAACTGGAATTGTAGTTCTAAAATTCCACATGAAGGATTCCCAGGAAATTAAAATAAATCTTAGCAAATTAAGTAAGGGAACTACTTGGCAACTTTGGTCATGACAATGCAGCAAGTTGTTTATGTCTTTCAGATGCGTGATCTAAAAGCTGTTGGGAAAAAATTCATGCATGTTTTGTATCCAAGAAAAAGTAATACTCTTTTGAGAGATTGTAAGTATATGAGGCTTTTGAGAATTTTCTGTTTTTCGCTTTATCTTATCATAAGTACTTTATATGGCTAAATTTCTTTTTTGTAATTAAAAAAATTTTATTATTATGTTTATTTATTTTGAGAGAGAGAGAGAGAGCGCGAGCGCAAGTGGGGGAGGGGCAGAGTGAGAGGGAGCTACAGAATCCAAAGCAGGTTCCAGGCTCTGAGCTGTCAGCACAGAGCCCAATACGGGGCTCAAACCCATGAGTGTGAGATCATGACCTGAGTTGAAGTTGGATGCTCAACCGACTGAGCCACCCAAGCGCCCCTATATGGCTAAATTTCTGTGGTAAGAAAACTGGATGAAAAAATATATAAATGAATATACAAATGAAAATTTGGGAAGAAATAAAAAAATTAGAATGGAATTTCAGAGACTGGAAGATTTTGCTTAATATATTATCTTCATCAACAAATATAGTTTGTATATCCTCAACTGCTATAGTGGACACTGCAAAAAATATCTCTGGAAATTGTAAACACATAAGGACTTTTGTTCAATCAAAGAGCTGACAGTCTCCAAAGGAAAGGCAAAATGTTTAAATATTAAATTAGAATAACAGCTAATACCCATTAAGGATTAACAAAATTATTAATACCTTTATTGACATTTCTATTTTCAGAACTATTAGTCTGATGACTGCATTTTTTTTTGTTCAAGAGTTCTATCAAAACAGTGCTTGCAGTACATTATGCTCTTATTTAGAATTTATTATTAAAATTTTTAGACCTTTTAGTGTTATTTTCATAGTACCCTTTATTAGAAAAATTGAATCAGTTGTGTGAGAATAGTAACAATGATGTTATACATGAGTGTACCTTCTATTTTGGCGGCATTTCAGCTATAATGTAGGGATGTCAAATATGTGGCATATATGCCGTCACTCTGTGGAGACAGGATGCAGCGTCAGAATCTTTTTCAACATAGTACACTATGGGTTGGAGCTGACATGATTTGCTACCGCTGGTATGTGATGGAAAGAGCATGGACAGATCTGGGTTTGAATAGCAGTTCCATCCCTACCTGTGTTATCTTGGATAAGACAGTTAACTTTTCTGAGGCTCAACTTTCTTCCCCTGTTAAAGTGGAGATAATAACATACCTGCTGGTGAGGATTAGAGATCATGCATACCAGCCACCTTGCACAGCATCTGACATTTATTAGGCACTCCGTAAATGATAGCTATCATTCTAGTGCCTTGCCTCTGCCTACACACACATACCTCTTTTTTAATCCTTACAACAACCTTATGAAAAGTTATGGCTCCTGTTTTACAGGTGAAGAAAACGAGTTTCCACGAAGGTGAGTGTCAGGATGACACAGGCAAAATTAGAACCCAGTTTTCAAGTTCAGTGCCCTTTCCATTCTACCACTGTTATCCCAGATGTGAAGATATCCTTTCAACTGCTGCTGTGGCTCAGTTCAGGGCAAGGTTGCTTCAGTGACAATGCAGAACCAGTGTGTTAACTTTGCAGATTAGTGATGATGATTAGCCGTGTCATATGTTAAGGTCCATTCTCAGACCTTGGGATACACAGATGGGCTGGCACAAAGGGTGAGTAAGTCATGGCCCAGATTTGCACTTCTGCCCTGCTGTGTTAGCACAGTCCTGGGCAAAGTGGCAAGGAAAAAATTCACGACTTAAAAATCTTAAAAAAAAAAAAACCACAATGCAATAGGACTTTGCACCCATTAGGATGGTCATTATCAAAGAAACAGAAAATAACAACTACTGGTGAGAATATGGAGAAATTGTAACCCTCGTGCATTGCTAGTGGAAATGTAAAATGGTGCAGCTGCTGTGCAAAACGACATGGTGACTCCTTAGAAAACTAAGCATAGAATGACTATATGATCCAGCAATTCCACTTCTGAGTATATACCCAAAAATTGAAAGCAGGAACTCAAACAGATATTTGTACACCCATGTTCATAGCAGCATTATTCACAATAGCCAAAAGGTGAAAACAATTTCAATGGCATCAATGGATGGATAGATAAACAAATTGTGGTGTATACACCATGTCATATACTATGTATTAATGGAATATTACTTAGTTTTAAAAAGGAGTGAAATTCTGACACAGGCTATGACGTGGATGAACCATGAAGACATTTTGCTGAGTAAAATAAGCCAGTCGCAAGAGGACGTATATTATATTTTTTCACTTATATTAGATACCTAGAATAGTTGAATTTCTAGAAATAAAGTAAAATGATGATTGCTGGAGGCTAAGTGGAGAGTTATTATTTCATGGGTTGGAGTTTTAGTTTGGGAAGATGAAAAAGTTCTGGAGATGGGTGATATGAAGGTTGTACAATGATGACTGTACTCAAAGCCTGTACACTTAGAAGTGACTCAAATGGTAAATTTTGTGTTTATATATATACATATATATACATGTATGTATATATATATAATATATTCTATATATGTGTGTTTATAATATATTCTATATATATATTCTACTAAAATAAAGATTTTTATTTAAAAAAAATTTTTTTTTCAACATTTATTTATTTTTGGGACAGAGAGAGACAGAGCATGAACGGGGGAGGGGCAGAGAGAGAGGGAGACACAGAATCAGAAACAGGCTCCAGGCTCTGAGCCATCAGCCCAGAGCCCGACATGGGGCTCGAACTCGCAGACCGCGAGATCGTGACCTGGCTGAAGTCGGACGCTTAACCGACTGTGCCACCCAGGCGCCCCTAAAATAAAGATTTTTAAATACAGTTACAGAATTTTATTAAAAAACCTCAGTGTATTTTTTAAAAGCCAGTATATTAATGTCAGTTGTACTTGAATTCACTTTTCAATTGATAAGTTCAAAAATTTAACAAGAACAATATTTAATCAGAGTGGTAGGATTATGATTTGTTTTTACATCTTCCTAACTTGCCACAGTGATATCAAAATTACTTATATAATATGAAAAAAAAACAACGTAAGTATGTACATATGCATACTTATTTAAAGTTATGTACATATGAGGGTAAAGTTAGAAATGGTATATGTATCTTTTTTCATATTTGTTGAGGAAGGTAATTTTGCTCTAAGCTGTATGTTACTCATCTGTTGGCATATTAATTACCTAACAGCTATTAATTGAGAACCACTGTGCTTACACCTGATGTTGGTAGAGCGATTTATACCTTTCAAAAAGCTTTCATGTTATTTGCTAAGGTTTAACTTTATAAAATTACCAATATTGGGCTGTTTTTTCACTTATAAGAACAGCGATTCCATACTAGTTCAATTTAATGATTATAAAAGGGAAGCAGTGTGGCAGAGTGGAAAGAACTTTGGAGTAGGAATCAGAAGATCTAGGTTGTGGTCCCACCTCCATACCTAATAAATATTTATATAAACTTGGGTAAGTCACTTCTCAGCTTCAATTTTCATATTCTTGAGGTGATCCTGATTATATTTGCCCTGTCTCCTATAGTGTCAGTTTGGTGGAATGAGTTAACTCTAGTGTTTCTGAGGGTGGAGCACCTAAGTCTCTTGACTCCCGGCCCATTGGTCTTTATAGCATGCTGGAATGTGGCTTAGTAGGTGGAAGAAGGGTGATTTGTGGGATATGGAGTAAACAGAATTTAAAGGATATATGAAGAAGGGCATTCAGAATCGGGGAGCAGGGAGGGCAGCTAGAGGGGTAAGAGGTTGGAAGGGTTGGGCAGGGAGAGCCTTGATGTCTGAATTCCAAGAGTGGGAGAGGCAGATATTGGAATAAAGATAGGAAATTCTACATAGTTGTTTCCTAACAATCTTCTGTTTTTTGCTTGCCTTGTAGGGGATTTATGGGGCCCTTTGATCCTTTGTGTGACACTTGCATTGTAAGTACTTACATTTCCATCCTTTGTCATTTGAGATAGACTGTACTTTTTTGTGTGGAGTTTCAAAATTGAGGGGAATATTGAATATTTCAGTTAGGACTTCTTTGACACATTATGCTCCTTATGATTTAAATCTAAAAAGTCAAGTAGGTTTCCAGATCAATTCAAAAAATGATGGAATTAGAGATGGGAAAATTATGCTCACCTGTTTACCAATTTCTTAGCCTGCTTTAGCCATTTTTGTTGAATAGATATTTGTTTACTCTCATGCACCTCCCTATCATTAAACTAAGTGAATTAAATATCTGTAGGTTTAAGCAATGTTTATTTGCAAACATATTGTTTTTAAATCTTAACAATAATACAAATGAGAATAAATTAGAGTAGAAGTGGTACAGTTCAAAGCAAGATCATGTTTCAAAGTGTTAGGCTTTCTATACACATAGTACATAAAGGGAGAGGACAGGAAGAGCGAAGTTCCATTGGAGAGGGGAATATAACCATTGGTAGCGAGGAAAAAAAGTACTGCATTAGGATTCAGTTCTGGGTTCTCATCCTGACTGTGCTATCAGCAAAGCGATTTTGGGCTACTTAGAACCAAAATGTATATAATAATTTTTCCCAGTTTACAGAAAACTTTTTTTTTAATTTTTTTTAACGTTTATTTATTTTTGAGATAGAGAGAGACAGAACATGAATGGGGGGAGGGTCAGAGAGAGAGGGAGACACAGAATCAGAAGCAGGCTCCAGGCTCTGAGCTGTCAGCACAGAGCCCGACGCAGGGCTCGAACTCACAGACCGCGAGATCACGACCTGAGCTGAAGTCGGACGCTTAACCGACTGAGCCACCCAGGCGCCCCTACAGAAAACTTTTAAATACCTTCTCTTATTTTAACATCATAACAAGAATATTATTTTCTTTTTTTGACAAACAAGCTAAGGTTCAGAGAGATTGAGGACTGAACCAAGATCACACAGTCAGTGGTAGACCTGGGATTCAACCTCAGGTTTCCTTCACTGCCCGTTCTCTATCTCTATGATTATTATACCTCTCTTCCCACCTAACCCCTCTGGGTCTCCTCTTCCATATCTGTAAAAGGAGATGGCTGAGGATCCTTTCCAGGCTTGATGTTTTATGATTCTAAATTCAGCAAGTTTCTTACTGGCTTTTCTACCCACTTTTTTACTTTAAAGTTTATTTTGAGAGAGAGGGAGGAAGGGAAAGAGAGCATGAGAGAGGAAGGGGCAGAGAGAGAGAGAGAGAGAGAGAGAGAGAGAGAGAGAATCTCAAGCAGGCTCCATGGGGCTTGATCTCACCAACTATGAAATCATGACCTGAACTGAAATCAAGTTGGATGCTTAACTGACTGAACCACCCAGGCTCCCATACCCATTTTTTTAATGTAAATTGATCATGTGGTGATTTAGGTAATAACATAGAGTGCTTTTTCTTAGCCCTTTAATAACCACATCAAGGACAATAACCTGGTGCCTTGATGCACAGGTTTATATTAGAATCTCTGAGCATGTACTTTTTTAGTTTTAAAAGGTTAACATTAGAGATTATGTAGTTTAACTCAATTTATTTGCAGAGAGGAAAACTGGAGTCCCAAGACATGAAATGATTACTCTAGTGTATGTATCTAGTGACAGAACTAGGATCACTTTCTGGATCTCCTTCCTTTGAGGCCAGTTAATGTTCTTCTATCATACCATGCTGAAGCAATAGAGATTCCAGACAAGTGATGAATGCCAGCATTCCTTGCATTGGATTGTCAGGACTCAGGATGGACTATGTACAACTGTAGAATACAAAAGCCTGTACTGGCAAACAGCATAGCAGGGCGAGACTTACTATGTGACTTGTCTATACTATGTAATGAAAAGAGGTTGTGAGCTTGGTGTTATTTATTATTTTTCTGAAAAAAATGACACTGAATCCAAGTGTTCTTGTCCAAAGTTCAAAACAGTTTATGTCTGTAAAATTCTTAGACAAAGAGAGGATATTTAAGTGACAGTTCAACTACTCTATTTTAAAGCAAAGTCTCTTAGTAATAATCTGTATGTTTTTATTTTTAAAAATCCACAGCTAAATAGGTTTATAGAACGTTTCCATTTTTGAATGTAAGAACTAAAGACTTAACCCCAGGATTATAAATCCAAATGTGTCTAAGGGCTAGAAAAGTAACCTAAATGTATTCGTTGGGAATTGGTGACCTGAAGCCCCTTGTGAAGGGAGCTGCTGCTGTGTCACCTGCTCCCAATTGTTGCTGTGTAGCAATGTGTTAGAAATTCTTCTGGTTTTTTAAGAAAATCCAGAAATACATATTTCTTTAATGTTTATTTTTTGAGAGAGAGACAGAGTGTGAGCAGGAGAGAGGCAGAGAGAGAGGGAGACACAGAATCTAAAACAGGCTCCAGGCTCTGTGCTGTCAGCACAGAGCCCAATGCAGGGCTCGAACCCATGAACCACGAGATCATGACCTGAGCCAAAATTGGATGCTCAACCAAGTCACCCAGATGCCCCCAGAAATACATGTTTTTATGTGAAACCTCCCAACTTTAAAATAATGTCATCTTGGATTTAAACCCATGTTAAGCCATGTACAGACCAACAACCTCATGTCGGTGAGCCACATTTGGCCCTTCAGTTTATAACCTGTGCTTAACCAAAACGGTCTTCAGTAATGCATGTAAACATCTTAACAAGGCCATATGAGGCAACCCTTGTAGTCCTGAGGCATTTGGAATTTGAAATAAAGGAGCCTTGCTAAATATTTCTGACATCTTCCTTTTATACAGCCTACATATTACAGATCTCTAGGTGAGGTTTCAGACAGCTCTCTGATTTAATGTTGGACAACCCATGCCTTAACTTCATTGCTCTAAATAAAAGATGAAGCATTTCTCATGCCATTTCCTTGTCACAGAATGCTTCAAAGAAGCTCTGTAGATAGTGAAAAGGATGGAGGGCCCCAGTTTGCAGAAGTCTTTGTCATTGTTTGGTTTGGTGCAGTTACCATCACCCTCAACTCAAAACTTCTTGGAGGAAACATGTGAGTATTATTAAAATGCATTTTTTTTCCCTTGGCAAGTAGCGTCTCTTAGATTTCTTAGGAAGTCTGACTGTTAGGTATTTAAAAAAATATATATATATATGTGTGTGTGTGTGTGTGTGTGTATATATATATATATATATATATATATATATGAGGGCTAAAGAGAAAAGTCTCTTAAAACTGCTGAACAGAGGATTTCTAGGAGGGGGCCAAGATGACAGAACAGCATGGAAGTTTTTTTTGCATCTCTCATCCCTGAAATACAGCCAGATCAACACTAAACCATCTTGCACACCTAGAAAACTGATTTGAGGATTAACACAACAATCTGTACAACCTAAACCAGAGAACTCAGCAGATATGCAGCACAAAGAGGTGAACTGGGGGAGAAGCCCACGGAGGGCAGGGAGCTGTTTTTCTTTGGAGAGAGAAGACAGAGATGGGGGGAGAGTACAGAAAACATCCCCCCCCCCGCCCAAAAGCAGCTGGAGAGAAAAGAAAGATTACTCAAGGGACTGAACAAAACAGGGAGAAAGGAGAAAGGAGAGGGTTTAAATTCCATTAAGACTTTATAAACAGGGAGAGTTCAGGGTCTGAAACTCTGCACCTTGATACCTGGTGGTGCTCTGGTGGGAAGGGCAAATCCCCAGGAACAGAGAGCGAGGTCCTTAGGGTCCTCAGGCCATGTGGGGAGAGGCGGTTCCCCTGCTGGGAGGACATTTGGTAGAGGCTGTGCAGCCTCCCCACAGGCAAAGGCCCCAGTGGACCCTGGAGAGCAACCACATTCACTGGTGCTGGAACAAGGATGTTAAGGGGGTAGACTGGTGCAGATGTGTGTTGCAATTTTCCATATTTCCTGAAATGCTGCTGCTACAAGATAGTGCAAACTTTTTCCGGGGCAGGCTGGCACGTGGCCACAGTCTCTGGGCATCAGCAGCAGCACGGTCTCCTGAATGTTCCTGGGGGTGGGCCAGCACCCAGCCATTGCTCAGTGAGACTCTCCCCCAGAGGGTCTGAGCAAGTCAAAGCCACAGTCCCTCAGAAGTGAGGGGTTGGGAAACACAGCTACATCTGAGATAAAACTCAGAAGGGAGGTGCCACCTGGCAACCTGATGGCTTGGTCACAGACAGTGTAAAAGTGGGGAGTGGATGGAAGCCGGAGACAAAGGAGGGGTGCCTGATTTCTGGTCTTGGAGAGCACAGAGTTCTGATACTACAGACTGGGTAGCTGGGTGACACGATTTTCACTCCTAATGCATCTTTGCATACACACCTACAGGACACAACAATCAACCCCAGTAAGCTAAGCAGCACCATCTAGTGGAGAACAGAGCCATTGCACTAAGCCCTGCCCAACTGGGCCAACCTCACTCTTCAGGAACAACACAAGTCCCTTTGGCTGCTTAGTTTACAGACTATAAAGTGCTTCATAGTTTGATTTCTAGGGGAACCTGATATAATTTCAATCGTACTTAAGTCTACTGGTCCATCTATCCAATTTCTTTTCTTTCTTTTTTTATCCTTGAATACAGAAAGAGAAAAAGTTTATTTTTATTTTCCATTTCTATTAAAAACATTATTTAATTTTTTCTACTTTTTTTTACCTTTTTGTAAATTTTTCAAGTTCTTTTTTAATTTCATCATTTCATTTTATTCTATTTCATTGTATTCATTTTTTTTCAAATTTTCAAGCATTTTCCTTTTCTTTCCTTTATTCTCTAACCTATCAAGCTCCTTTCAACAACCAGACCAGAACACACCTAGGATCTAGCATCCTTTATTTGATTTTTTGTGTGTTTTTAATTTTTTAATTTTAACTTTTTTTACCTTTTTAATTCCTTTTCTTCCTTCAAAATGATGAAACGAAGGACTTCACCCCAAAAGAAAGAACAGGGAGAAATGACAGCCAGGGACTTAATCAACACAGATACAAGAAAGATGTCTGAACCAGAATTTAGAATCACAATAATAATACTAGCTGAGGTTGAAAACAGATTAGAATCCCTTTCCACGGAGATTAAAGGTAGTCAGGATGAAAATAAAAATGTTGTAACTGAGCCTTAGTCTTGAATGGATGGCACAGTGTCAAGGACAGATGAGGCAGAGCAGCAAATAAGCAATATAGAAGACAAACTTATGGAGAACAATGGAGCAGAAAAAAAGAGGGAGACTGTCGTAGACTCTGTGTCTAATGTTCTCTCTTGTCTAGCAAGAGAGCAGGACACAGGATGAAAAAACAAGATTGCTAATGTCTGGGAAAAGACAAGAGCCCCAAATAAGAGTCTCTGCCCTGTTTTTATTAGGATAAGAAGGCTTACAAACATGGTGATGGACATGCGCAAAGAGACAATAAATCTGTGAACTTTAACTTGTGGTTGTGAGGGAAAGGGGGTCCTGAAGACATTTGGGGTTGGGGTTTGGGCTAATACAAAGCAAAATGCTGATGCCAGGGAGTCAGGTGGAAGGTTGTTTATAGCGAACATGAGGCACCACCTCTGTTTATCTTAGCTAGCCTAGGGGAATGAGACAGGTAGGACACGTGACCTCAGAGTTAACAAGGCACCTTTTCTTCTGTTAATCATCTCTGCTCTGGTCTACTTCACCTGTAGCGCAGCGGTCTATAGCCCAATTTACCTGTTTACCTAACTTGGTCCTTCCTTCCTGTGAAAGCAGCATTCTGTTATAGTACTAAATTGTGGGGTGCTTCCACCCTGAATATTTAATCTTGTTTATTTCATATACCTATGTATTGGGTTCCTTTGTACCTCCCCATTCTTGGTTGCCTTGTCTTTTTTACCCAAACTCAGATGTGAGCATCCAATGGTTTTGCACTTCTTTATGCCTTGTTAACCCATTGATGTAAGCCCAGGGGATTTGTAAGCTTATTCCCTACAGGAGACTAAGGCAAAGAGCATGATTTAAGAATTAGAGAAATCAGTGACTCATTAAAAAGGAACAACGTCAGAATCACAGGAATCTCAGAAGATGAAGACAGAGAAAAAGGGGTAGAAGGGTTATGTGAACAAATCATAGTGGAAAACTTTCCTAGCCTGGGGAAAGACACAGACATCAAAATCCAGGAAGCACAGAGGACTGTCGTTAGATTCAACAAAACCGACCTTCATCAAGGCATATCATAGTCAAATTCACAAAATACTCAGGCAAGTAAAGAATCTGAAAGCAGCAAGAGGAAAAAAGTCCTTAACCTACAAGGGAAGACACATCAGGTTTGCAGCCGACCTAGCCACAGAAACTTGGCAGACCAGAAAAGAGTGGCAGGATATATTCAATGTGTTGAATTGGAAAAATATGCAGCCACTAATTCTTTATTCAACAAGGCTTTCATTCAAAACAGAAGGAGAGATTAAAGTTTCCCTGAGAAACAAAATTAAAGGAGTTTGTGACCACTAAACCAGCCCTGCAAGAACTTTTATGGGGGACTCTGAGAAGAGAAAAGATGGAAGAAAAACGACCAAAAGCAACAAAGATTAGAAAGGACCAGAGAACACCACCAGAAACTCAAACTGTACAGGCAACATAATGTCAATGAATTCATATCTTTCAGTACTCACTCTAAATGTCAGTGGACTAAATGCCCCAATCAAATGACATAAGGCAACAGAATGGATAAGAAAACAAGATCCATCTAGATGCTGTTTACAAGAGACCCACTTAAGACCTAAACACACTTTCAGATTAAAAGTAAGGGAATGGAGAACTATCTATCATGCTAATGGTCTCCAAAAGAAAGCTGGAGTAGCCAAACTTATATCAGACAATCTAGAGTTTAAAGTAAAGACTGTAACAAGAGATGAAGAAGGGCATTATGTGATAATTAAGGGGTCTATCCACCAAGAAGACCTAACAGTTGGAAACATTTATGTTCCAAATGTGGAAGAACCCAAATATATAAATCACTTAATCACAAACATAAAGAAACTCATTGATTATAATACCATAATAGTCAGGGACTTCAACACCCCACTTACAGCAATGGACAGACCATCTAAACAGAAAATCAACAAGGAAACAATGGCTTTGAATGACACACTGGACGAGATGGACTTAACAGATATATACAGAAGATTTCATCCTAAATCATTGGAATACACATTCCTCTCCAGTACATGTGGAACGTTCTCCAGAATAGACCACATACTGGACACAGATCAGCCCTCAACAAGTAAAAAAAAAATTGAGATTATTCCGTGCATATTTTCAGACCACAAAGCTATGAAACTCGAAATCAACCACAAGAAAAAATGTGGAAAGATAAATAATTGGAGACTAAAGACCATCCTACTAAAGAATGAATGGGCTAACCAAGAAGTTAAGAGGAAGTTAAAATGGAAGCCAGTGAAAATGAAAACAACACAGCCCAAACCTTCTGGGACACAGCAAAGGCGGTCATAAGAGGGAAGTATATAGTAGTTCAGGCCTTCCTAAAGAATGAAGAAAGGTCACAGAGACACAACCTAACCTTACACCTTGAAGAGCTGGAAAAAGAACGGCAAGTAAAACCCAAAAACAGCAGAAGAGAGGAAATAATAAAGATGAGAGCAGAAATCAATGTTATCAAAACCAAAAAAACCAGTAGAACAGATCAATGAAACCAGAAGTTGGTACCTTGAAAGAATTAACAAAATTGATAAACCCCTATCAAGTTTGATCAAAAAGAAAAGGAAAGGACCCAAATAAATAAAATCAAGAATGAGGGAGGAGAGATAACAACCAAGATAGCAGAAATAAATAAATAAGAGAATATTATGAGCAATTATACACCAATGAAATGGGAAAGCTGGAAGAAATGGACAAATTTCTAGAAACATATACACTATCAAAACTGAAACAGGAAAAAATAGAAAATTTGAACAGACCCATAACCAGTAAAGAAATCAAATTAGTAATCAAAAATCTGCCAAAAAACAAGAGACCAGGGCCAGATGGCTTTCCAGGGAAATTCTACCAAACATTTAAGGAAGAGTTGACACCTATTCTCTTGAAGCTGTTCCAAAAAATAGAAATGGGAGGAAAACTTCCAAACTCTTCCTATGAAGCCAGCATTACCTTGATTCCAAAACCAGAGACCCCAATAAACAGGAGAACTATAGACCAATTTCCCTGATGAACATGGATGCAAAAATCCTCAACAAGATATTAGCCAACCATATCCAACAATACATTAAAATTATTCACCAGGACCAAGTGGGATTTATACCTGGGTTGCAGGGCTGGTTCACTATCTGCAAAACAATCAATGTGATACATCACATAAATAAAATAAAGGACAAGAACCACATGATCCTCTCAATAGATGCAGACAAAGCATTTGACAAAATACAGCATCATTTCTTGATAAAAACCCTCAAGAAAGTAGGGATAGAAGGGCTTTTACCTCAAGATCATACAAGCCATATATGAAAGACCCACTGCCAATGTCATCCTCAATGGGGAAAAACTGAGAGCTTTCCCCCTAAGGGCAGGAACAAGAAAGGGATGTCTACTCTCACCACTGTTACTCAACATAGTATTGGAAGCCTTAGCTTCAGCAATCAGACAACAGAAAGAAATAAAAGGCATCCATATCAGCCATGAGGAGGTCAAACTTTCACTCTTAACAGGTGACATGATATTCTATGTGTAAAACCCAAAAGATTCCACCAAAAAACTTCTAGGGTTGATCCATGAATTCAACAAAGTGGCAGGATATAAAATCAATGCATAGAAATCGGTTGCATTCCTATACACAAATAATGAAGAAACAGAAGGAGAAATCAAGGAATCTATCCCATTTACAATTGCACCAAAACCCATAAAATACCTAGGAATAAATCTAACCAGAGATGAAAATCTATGTGATGAAAACTATAGAAAGCTTATGAAAGAAATTGAAGAAGACACACAAAAAAATGGAAAAATGTTCCATGCTCCTGGATAGGAAAAAAATACTGTTGAAATGTCAATACTAGCCAAAGCAATCTACATATTGAATGCAATCCATATCAAAGCAACATCAGCATTCTTAACAGAGCTAGAACAAACAATCCTAAAATTTGTATGGAACCAGAAAAGACCCTGAATAGCCAAAGCAATCTGGAAAAAGAAAACCAAAGCAGGAGGCATCACAATCCCAGACTTCAAGATGTATTACAAGGTTGTAATCATCAAGACAGTATGGTACTGGCACAAAAACAGACACTCAGATCAACGAAACAGAATAGAGAACCCAGAAATGGACCAAGAAACATATGGCCGACTAATTGTTGACAAAGCAGGAAAGAATATCTAATGGAATGAAGACAGTCTCTTCAGCAAATGGTGCTGGGAAAACTGGACACCAACATGCAGAAAAATGAATCTGGACCGCTCTTACACTGTACAAAAAAATAAACTCACAATGGATGAAAGACTGAAACGTAATACAGGAAGCCATCAAAATCCTAAAGGAGAAAGCAAACAAAAGCCTCTTTGACCTTACCAATGGAAAGTTTTTACTCGACAGGTCTCCGGAGCCAAGGGAAACAAAAGCAAAAATGAACTATTGGGACCTCATCAAAATAAAAAGCTTCTGCACAGCAAAGGAAACAATTAGCAAAACTAAAAGGCAACCTATGGAATGGGAGTAGATATTTGCAAAAGACATATCAGAATAAAGGTTTAGTATCCAAAATCTATAGAGAACTTTTCAAAGTCAACACCCCAAAACCAAATAATCCCATGAAGAAATGGGCAAAAGACATGAATAGACACTTCTCCAAAGAAGACATCCAGATGACCAACCGACACATGAAAAATTGCTCAGTATCACTCATCATCCAGGAAACCACATTGAGATACCACCTCACACCTGTCAGAATGGCTAACATGAACAACTCAGACAACAACAGATGTTGGCGAGGATTTGGAGAAAGAGGATCTCTTTTGCACTACTGGTGGGAATGCAAACTGGTGCAGCCACTCTGGGAAACAGTATGGAGGTTCCTCAAAAAATTAAAGCTAGAACTACCCTCCGACCCAGCAATTGCACTACTAGGAATTTATCCAAGGGATACAGGTGTGCTATTTCAAAGGAACACAAGCACCCCAATGTTTATAGCAGCACTATGGACAATAGCCAAAGTATAGAAAGATCCCAAATGTCCATCAATGAATGAATGGATAAAGAAGATGTGGTATGTATGTGTGTGTGTGTGTGTATATATATATATACATATATATATATATATATATATGTATATATATACACACACATACATACACATACACACATATATATATACATATATACATACACATACATAAACAATGGAGTATTACTCGGCAATCAAAAAGAATGAAATCTTACCATTTGCAACTATGTGGATAGAATTCGAGTGTATTATGGTAAGTGAAATTAGAGAAAAACAAATATCATATAACTTCATTCATATGAGCTCTGTAAGATAGAAAACAGGTGACCATAAGGGAAGGGAAGCAAACATAATATAAAAACAGGGAGGGGTACAAAACATAAGAGACTCTTAAATATAGAGAACAAACAGACGGTTGCTGGAGAGGTTGCGGGAGGGGGGATGGGCTAAATGGGTAAGGGGCTTAAGGAATCTACTCCTGAAATCATCATTACCCCATGTGCTAACTAACTTGGATGTAAGTTATAAGAAATAAATAATAGAAAAAATAAAAATAAATTTTTAAAAAATTGAACAGAGATAACTTAGTTTAGTTACCTTACCTTAAATTATCTACAGTCCTTTGATAAGCTTCAGATCCTATGCCCAGCTCATGAAATCATATGGAGAATATTTTGTGTTAGAATATTATGTCCAGTTTTTGGGGGGGGGGGGAAGATGGCAGTGTAGGAGGATGCTGGGCGCACCGCATCATGCTGATCACTTAGATTCCACCCACACCTGACTAAATAACCCAGAAAACTAACAGAAGACTAGCAGAACAGACTCTCCAGAGCCAAGCATAGACAAGAGGCCCACGGAAGAGGGTAGGAAGGGCAGAGAGGCGGTGCACGCTACATGGACTGGTGGGAGGGAGCCAGGGTGGCGTAGGAGCAGCCTGCCCAGCAAGGCAGAGCCCCTGAGTCTGATTTGCAAAAGCAGAGGGGCTGGACTGCATGAGTTATGACAGCCAGTGGGACTTAACATCTGGAATGTTAAAAGTCAGCAGCTCTTTTCGGAGAGCAGAGAGGACACCGGGAGGGAGAAGTATTGAGCCCTGGAAGACAGCTCAACTCAGCAGGGAACAAAGGTGCTGGCCAGTGCCATCTCCTTCGCCCACCCCCCAACGAAAACCCCAAAGGGAACCAGTTTCTGTCACCAAAGTTGCTTGTACTGCGCAAACGCCCAATGCTGTGCTTCTGTGGATCCATCCCTCCCATTGGTATGGCTGCCTCCCTCCCGGTGCTGCAGGTCCCCTCCCACAGGGGACCAGTGACGGCAAGGTGAGCTAAGCCTGCCCCTCCCACCCCTGTGCACCTTGTGGATCCACCCGGCTAATACACCAGATCCCATAGAAGCAGCACCACAAGCCTGGCAGTGTGCAAGTAGCCCAGACCGGGGCCACACCACTCCACAGTGAGTCCTGCCCCGGGAGAGGGGAAAATAAAGTACACACCAGTCTGACTGTGGCTCTGCCCACTAACACAAGTTACCCGAGACAGCACAGAGGAGGTGCCCTGCAGTTCGGCTCCACTCCAGGGACTGACTATCCAAAATGATGAAATGGAAGAATTCTCCTCAAAAGAAACTCCAGGAAGTAGCGACAGCTAACGAATTGATCAAAAATGATTTAAGCAATGTAACAGACTCTTATTTAAAATAATAGTCATAAAATTCATTGCTTGGCTTGAAAAAAGTGTAGAAGACAGCAGAGAATCTATTGCTACAGAGATCAAGGGACTCAGAAACAGGTGGAGCTAAAAAATGCTATAAATGAATTGCAAAATAAAATAGAGGCGACCACAGCTCGTATTGAAGAGGCAGAGGAGAGAATAGGTGAATTGGAAACTAAAATTAGGGAAAAAAAGGAACCTGAGAAAAAGAGAGGTAAAAAAATCCAGGAGTATGAGGGGAGAATTAGATAACTAAGTGATGCAGTCAAACAGAAAAATATCTGTATAATACGGTATCCAGAGGAGGAAGAGAGAGAGAGAAAGGGGCTGAAGGTGTACATGAACATATCATAGCTGAGAACTTCCCTGATCTGGGGAAGGAAAAAGGCATTGAAATCCAAGAGGCACAGAGAACTCCCTTCAGATGTAACCTGAATCGATCTTCTACATGACATATCATAGTGAAACTGGCAAAATACAAGGATAAAGAGAAAATTCTGAAAACAGCTAAGGATAAATGTGCTCTAACATATAAAGGGAGACTGATAAGACTAGTGACGGATCTATCTACTGAAACTTGGCAGGCCAGAGGAATGTCAGGAGATCTTCAATGTGACGAGCAGAAAAAAAAATGCAGCCGAGAATCCTTTATCCAGCAAGTCTGTCATTTAGAATAGAAGGAGAGATAAAGGTCTTCCCAAACAAACAAAAACTGAAGGAATTCATCACCACTAAACCATCCCTACGAGCGATCCTAAGGGGGATTCTGTGAGTGAAATGTTGCAAGGACCACAAAGTACCAGAGACATCACTACAAGCATGAAACCTTACAGATATCACAATGACTCTAAACCCATATCTCTCAATAATAACACTGAATGTAAATGGACTAAATGTTCCAACCAAAAGACATAGGGTATCAGAATGGATAAAAAAACAAGACCCATCTATTTGCTGTCTATAAGAGACTCATTGTAGACCTGAGGACACCTTCAGATTGAAAGTGAGGGGATGGAGAACTATCTATCATGCTACTGGAACTCAAAGCTGGAATAGCCATACTTCTATCAGAAAAAGTAGACTTTAAATTAAAGGCTGTAACAAAAGATGAAGAAGGGCATTATATAATAATTACAGGGTCTATCCTTCAGGAAGAACTAACAATTATAAATGTCTATGCGCTGAATATGGAAGCCCCCAAATATATAAAACAATCACAAACATAAGCAACCTTATTGATTAGAATGTGGTAACTGCAGGGACTTTAATACTCCACTTACAACAATGGATAGATCATCTAGAAATAGGATCAGTAAAGAAACAAGGGCCCTGAATGATACATTGGATCAGATGGACTTGACAGATATATTTAGAACTCTGCATCCCAAAGCAACAGAATATACTTTCTTCTCAAGTGTACATGGAACCTTCTCCAAGATAGATCACATACTGGGTCACAAAACAGCCCTTCATAAGTATACAAGAATTGAAATCATACCATGCACACTTTCAGACCACAATGCTATGAAGCTTGAAATCAACCACAGGAAAAAGTCTGGAAAACCTCCATAAGCATGGAGGTTAAAGAACACCCTACCAGAGAATGAGTGGGTCAACCAGGCAATTAGAGAAGAAATTAAGAAATATATGGAAACAAATGAAATTGAAAAGACAACAATCCAAACGCTTTGGGATGCAGCGAAGGCAGTCCTGAGAGGAAAATACATTGCAATCCAGGGCTATCTCAAGAAACAAGAAAAATCCCAAATACAAAATCTAACAGCAAACCTAAAGGAAATAGAAGCAGAACAGCAAAGACACCCGAAACCCAGCAGAAGAAGAGAAATAATAAAAATCAGAGCAGAAATAAACAATATAGAATCTAAAAAAACTGTAGAGCAGATCAATGAAACCAAGAGTTGGTTTTTTGAAAAAATAAACAAAATTGATAAACCTCTAGCCAGGCTTCTCAAGAAGAAAAGGGAGATAAAATCATGAATGAAAATGGAATTATAACAACCAAGCCCTCAGAAATATAAGCAATTATCAGGGAATACTATGAAAAATTATATGCCATCAAACTGGACAAGCTGGAAGCAATGGACAAATTCCTAAACACCCACACACTCCCAAAACGCAAACAGGAAGAAATAGAAAGCTTGAGCAGACCCATAACCAGCGAAGAAATTGAATGAGTTATCAAAAATCTCCCAACAAATAAGAGTTCAGGACCAGATGGCTTCCGAGGAGAATTCTACCAGACATTTAAAGCAGAAATAATACCTATCCTTCTCAAGCTATTCCAAAAAATAGAAAGGGAAGGAAAACTTCCAGACTCATTCTATGAAGCCAGTGTTACTTTGATTCCTAAACCAGACAGAGACTCAGTAAAAAAAGAACGACAGGCCAATATCCCTGATGAATATGGATGCAAAAATTCTCAATAAGATACTAGCAAATCGAATTCAACAGCATATAAAAAGAATTATTCACCATGATCAAGTGGGATTCATTCCTGGGATGCAGGGCTGGTTCAACATTTGCAGATCAATCAAGGTGATATATCACATTAATAAAAGGAAAGAAAAGAACCATATGATCCTGTCAATCGGTGCAGAAAAAGCATTTGACAAAAGTCAGCATCCTTTCTTAATAAAAACCCTCGAGAAAGTCGGGATAGAAGGAACGTACTTAAACATCATAAAAGCCATTTATGAAAAGCCCACAGCTAATATCATCCTCAATGGGGAAAAATTGAGAGCGTTCTCCCTGAGATCAGGAACACGACAGGGATATCCACTCTCACCGCTGTTCTGTAACATAGTGTTGGAAGTTCTAGCATCAGCAATCAGACAACAAAAGGAAATCAAAGGCATCAAAATTGGCAAAGATGAAGTTAAGCTTTCACTTTTGCACATGACATGATATTATACATGGAAAATCCAATAGACTCCACCAAAAGTCTGCTAGAACTGATACATGAATTCAGCAAAGTCACAGGATACAAAATCAGTGTACAGAAATCAGTCGCATTCTTATACACTAATAATGAAGCAACAGAAAGACAAATAAAGAAACTGATCCCATTCACAATTGCACCAAGAAGCATAAAATACCTAGGAATAAACCTGACCAAAGATGTAAAAGATCTGTATGCTGAAAACTATAGAAAGCTTATGAAGGAAATTGAAGAAGATAGAAAGAAATGGAAAAACATACCGTGCTTGTGGATTGGAAGAATAAATATTGTTAAAATGTCAATACGACCCAAAGCTATCTACACATTCAATGCAATCCCAATCAAAATTGCAATAGCATTCTTCTCGAAGCTAGAAGAACCAATCCTAAAATTGGTGTGGAACCACAAAAGACCCCGAATAGCCAAAGTAATTTTGAAGAAGAAGACCAAAGCAGGAGGCATCACAATCCCAGACTTTAGCCTCTACTACAAAGCTGTCATCATCAAGACAGCATGGTATTGGCACAAAAACAGACACATAGTCCAATGGAAGAGAATAGAAACCCCAAAATTAGACCCACAAAAGTATGGCCAACTCATCTTTGACAAAGCAGGAAAGAACATCCAATGGAAAAAAGACAGTGTCTTTAACAAATGGTGCTGGGAGAACTAGACAGCAACATGCAGAAGGATGAAACTAAACCACTTTCTTACACCATTCACAAAAACAAGCTCAAAATGGATAAACGACCTGAATGTGAGACAGGAAACCATCAAAACCCTAGGGGAGAAAGCAGGGAAAAACCTCTCTTACCTCAGCCATAGCAATTTCTTACTTGACACATCCCCAAAGGCAAGGGAATTAAAAGCAAAAATGAACTATTGGGACCTCATGAAGATAAAAAGCTTCTGCATTACAAAGGAAACAATCAACAAAAGTAAATGGCAACCAACGGAATGGGAAAAGATATTTGCAAATGACATATTGGACAAAGGGCTAGTATCCAAAATCTATAAAGAGCTCACCATACTCCACACCCGAAAAACAAATAATCCAGTGAAGAAATGGGCAGAAAACATGAATAGACACTTCTCTACAGAAGACATCCAGATGGCCAAGAGGCACATGAAAAGATGCTCAACGTCGCTCCTCATCAGGGAAATACAAATCCAAACCACACTCAGATACCACCTCACCCAAGTCAGAGTGGCTAAAATGAACAAATCAGGAGACTATAGATGCTGGAGAAGATGTGGAGAAACAGGAACCCTCTTGCACTGTTGGTGGGAATGCAAACTGGTGCAGCCGCTCTGGAAAACAGTGCGGAGGTTCCTCAAAAAATTAAAAATAGATGTACTCTATGACCCAGCAATAGCACTGCTAGGAATTTACCCAAGGGATACAGGAGTACTGCTGCATAGGGACACTTGTACCCCAATGTTTATAGTAGCAATTTCAACAAGAGCCAAATTATGGAAGGAGCCTAAATGTGTATCAACTGATGAATGGATAAAGAAATTGTGGTTTATATACACAATGGAATACTACCTGGCAATGAGAAAGAATGAAATATGGCCTTCTGTAGCAACGTGGATGGAACTGGAGAGTGTTACGCTAAGTGAAATAAGTCATACAGGGAAAGATACCATATGTTTTCACTCTTATGTGGATCCTGAGAAACTTAATAGAAGACCATGGAGGAAGGGAAGGAAAATAAAAAGAGGTTAGAGAGGGAGGGAGCCAAAACATAGGAGACTCTTAAGAACTGAGAACAAACTGAGGTTTGATGGGGCCTGGGAGGGAGGGTAGGGTGGGGGATGGGTATTGAGGAGGGCACCTGTTGGGATGAGCACTGGGTGTTGTATGGAAACCAATTTGACAATAAATTTAATATTTAAAAAAAAGGATATTATGTCCATTTTGTGGAAGAAATGGTCCTTAGCTTTCAACAAATTCTTAAATAGGTTTTTAAACTAGAAAAGATTAAGAATCACTGTCTTAGAGGTTCAGTGGGAAAAGGAAGTCTTTACGAATTAGAGTAGATCATCTGGTATCCTAGATGATTGACTCTTAAGGAGTGTGAGAAGAAAGGAGGAAGAGTATGGGGAGAGAAAAATTAAAGCATATGATTAATACAGAAACCTATCTTCCTAAAATCAATGTTAAAGTATAGGTATTATGTATTTTGAGGACTGTAGCAATCCAGGCTACATAGAAATCTGTGTAATAAACTATCTCATGATACAGATCAACTATATTTATGATCTTTATGGTTGTATATTATTTTTTTAGATCTTTTTTCCAGAGCCTCTGTGTGCTGGGTTACTGTATACTTCCCTTGACAGTGGCAATGCTGGTTTGTCGGTTGGTGCTTTTGGCTGAGCAAGGACCAATAAACTTCATGGTCCGGCTTTTTGTGGTGATCGTGATGTTTACATGGTCTATAGTAGGTAAGAATGTATTTATCTCTACAATGGCAAAACATACAAGGACAGGAGTTAAGAGATGAAGACCAGATGAGGAGCAATGTAACTCCTAAGTCATACATGGGTGATATGATTCTTGCCAGTGTCATCCATGGAACCCTCTTCCCTGAGTAGGCATTTGATAGGGGTGATGTCCACCTTATGCAGATTGGGTATCTAGAGTTTTGAGATGTGGATAGTCACATCCTTTTTTTAAAATTATTAAATAATATATAGGATTGGGAATGGAGATTACACTAGACCTAGCTCAGTTCCTGGCATGTAGGAGGCATAGGTGACTTGAGAAATGACTTGGGACTTTTCCTGTGAAATTCGTCATAATAAAAATAGTAGCTTGCATATACAGATTGCTTATTACAGACCAAGCACTGTTGTGAGTGCTATGTATGTATTATCTCACTTAACCCTCACAACAGCCCTAATAAATAAAAACTATATATATTAGTCCTATTTTTACAGATGAGGAACGGACACAGCGAGGTTAAACAACATGCCCTAGAACACATAACTAGTGAATAAGGGAATTAAGTTTAAAACCCAAGCAGATCTCACACCTCTTTAGAAGTGTACTATACGATCTCCCAGTATAGGTTGTTAGGTATCATTATATAGTACTTTTATGCTTCAGTAGAACATTCTGCTAAAGATTAGGAAGAGCCTGTAGCAGTGGCAGTGAATGCCAAGTGCTCATTAGTTTTGCCTTCCTAAAATTCTCTTAAAATTCTACCTTCAGCTACAAGGTAGCTTCTTGTTTCATGGGATAGACAGACTGCTTAATATTTTTAAGTGCATTATCATGTCTTTGTTCTGGACCATGATTAAAATCCAAGAAGTAATCCAAAAGTAAGGTCCAAGAGTGATAGAATTGATACTGCAGACTGTATATTAAGTCGAGTGCTTTACCCATGGGAGAACTCCTCATTCCCTCACATAGAGTCTGATAATTTACCCTATATGTAGTTCTAAATACCCAGTATCCAGGCTCATAGCAGTTCAGAAAGTAGAATCTTAGAAGGGAGAGAGGCTCCTGTAAACATTCCATTTTTTAATTCAGCAAGTATTTCTTAAGCACAAACTCTGTGTCAGGCATTGTGCTAACCATGGTCTCCATCCTCAGAGTTCATAACTTAGTGGAGCAGCCAGACATGTAAACACTTAAGGGCAATAGGCATCCAAGGTGCAAGATGGAAGTCTGTGCAGGGGATGGGATGACACAGAGGAGGTATGTGGGCAGATCTGCCTGGGGTGGCAGGATAACAGATGGTTGTTCAGGAAAGATTTCCATGAAAGGTGGTCATTAATAAGTAAAAAGATGAGTCTCCTTTCCTGGGTGGACAAGAGGGACAGCATCATAAAGAGCTGATAACCCAGCACAGCAGTATGAAGTCATTTGCCACAGGAGCAACTAACCTTAGGCATCTTTGTAATAAGCCTACTCATCACAGTTCAGTAACTTCTGAGAAAAGAGTAGGAAACCCCTTTAGAAAGATTTTCATGTAAAATGGTTGAAATCTTAATACTAGAAACTAGTAGCTCTCAACTGTCTGGGAAACTATGCTGCAGAATGCCTTTTTCTCTGAGGATATCAAATATAACTGAACTTTTAGTATAATTCTATGTTCCAGACTATGCCAAGCACATTCAAGTTTAGTAGATGTTAGTGGTTGTGACAATCTTTTTATATTAAAGGTTCCATTTTGTTTTGTTTGTTTTGTTTAGCCTCTACAGCTTTTCTTGCCGATAGCCAGCCTCCAAACCGCAAAGCCCTCGCCATTTATCCTGTTTTCTTGTTCTATTTTGTCATCAGTTGGATGATTCTCACCTTCACTCCTCAGTAAATCAGGAAATGGAAATTAAAAACCAGTGAATTGAAAGCTCGTCTGAAAGATGCAATTTACCATTGAGCTTTGCCTCTGGCCCTCTTTTGTCTAATTTTGGAGATATTTTGAGATGAAAGGGGAGCCATAAAGCACCATCACCATTTATGTAAGGAACTGATGTTTGAAAGATTGTCCTTTTCCTCTTAATGTCATTTCTTGAAAATACATAGTATACACAGTATAGTGCTGCCTTAAGGCATGATAGGGTCACTGTGGTCCATTTGAGTGACAACCAATGATTTGGAAAGCACATGTATACATCCTGCAAGTTGAGTAGAATTAGTAACTGTATTTTCAGTTTGGAGAATACCAGTTCAGGTGCAGCTCTTAAATACATTGCCTTATGACTATTAGAATATGCCTCTCTCTTCATAAATAAGAATCGATAGTCTGTATCCATTTCCTTTTATTTCTCTCTTAGGCTTAAAAAGGCAATGACAGAGGTTGGGAAGGGGGTTCATAACTGGGTAGGAGAAAATATGCATCATGCATTAACCAGTGTTCAGATTTTGACAGGGGAAAATTCTACACTTGTTGCTTTTTTAAAAAGCAAAGGACAGCTAAAGAATTGGCTTCTTTAGTCTTTCCATATAGTCACCTTTCTCCCATGCTTAACAGCACCTCAGTGACACTCTAATTTTTAATCTTACCCCCCTAGCTCTGAATATGCAAACTGTTCACAGTTACCATATAATTACTCTAATTTTTAATCTTACCCCCCTAGCTCTGAATATGCAAACTGTTCACAGTTACCATATAATTTTCCTTTGATTAAAGCTCTCTGTGGACCAGTGCTCGAACTTATCCAGGTGGAAGACCTCAGAAATTTAGATTGATAGGTCCTTCATGCATATTATCACGTGGGCACTTTCTTCTTAATAGTAGGAGGTAGTTTGGATACAGCATAGCTCTAAACAATTATTCTGCAGAGTCTGACCTCTAACTAGAAAGTAAAGCTAAATCAGAAGCCTGCAGTTAACCATGTGAACATGGAGGGATTTGGTGTTCTGATGGCTGATTCACAAAACAGCTAGATGCTTAGAGCATGACATAGGATGAGTTGGGTTTACAGCTGCCACCTTTTCATAGCGGGCTTAGCAGTTTTTTCATTAGATGTGCTTCTCGGATTGGGGAATAGCAATTTATTTTCTTGGTTTTAGACTTTATTTGTAAAGCTAATTAATTCTTCTTTAGACAAGTACTTTTTTTGCATGTGTGCACCTGCTTGTATTCTCAACTATTTATACACACAAGTGTGAGGGCTTTTCAGGAAGCAGAGTGTCTGGAAAGGCTGATTTCTAAGCTAAACTGGGCTCCTTTCAGGTAATATGAGCTACTGCCTTCTATAAATTGCACATTGAAGAACTCTTAATAGACAAAAGATTAGGAGTCAGGCAGACACCATCCACTGTATATACAGTTACTTTTAAAGATAGGAATTTATTCCACATTTTTTCTTTAGCATGGAATTTAAATATTTATTCATTTTGTATCTAAAGACTATCTACACATAGATATATAATTTTAAAACGTATTTTCTCCATTCTCAGCTTAACTAAGAACAATACTAGGACAAATGTGTTCTTGGAGTGATATTAAATTACAGAGCATTACAAAGTTGGTTCCCTCTGTCCCAGCCTTGTCCAGAGTTTTTGTTTATATCTTTATTTCAGCTTCCCTTCTAAATTTTAAAATAAATCTTGTGAGCACAAAGCCAATGTTTCAGGCTTGAAGTGGTAAAGAAAATATTTTGAAACTGGTTCTGACTGGTCCAAAAATATCATCCATTTCCATTGTCTGAAATTTTCTAACTTCTTACCAAAAACATCTCTTCCAAAGTTATTTCATACTCTGTCCCAATGGTTATAATGTAAAATTAAAAAAATAATCCTGTTTCTCAAAAAGGAATTATCTGCTGGATTTTATTCAGGCTAAATATTTTGGTCAGAAATTTTTAGGGCCACAACTGGAGTAGGGGTTGTGTGTGTGTGTGGGGGGGGGTTATACATATTGGGTGTTAAGGCTGCTTGTTCTGTCTAGTAACCTGTTGCTCTTTGGTGACTTGAAGAATGGTTTTATTTGATTTAAATGAAAGTGGGTAAAATGGAGATTATCTTAAGATGAATGATCAGTTTTGTGGCATAAATAATATTTTCTTAATATATGAAAAAAAAGTGCATTGCTTTCTGTGGCAGAAGACCTGATTATCTGGAAGTTGTAACCCTCAACACAGCTTTCCCTGATTTGCTGCAAAGGCACATGGCTAATTATAGAAAGAAAGACTAGAATAGAAGGGGATTTTAACAAAGGAAACCCTGTTCCAAGAATTGGGAAGCTTCATGCTTTAGATGAAACTCAAGTGTGTGAGCATCATTACCAAATGTGGTGGATCATTGCCAAGTGTGGTGCATCACTACTGTCGTGGCTTATCATTTGCTGCTCTTGCTTCTGAGATTGAGCCTCCACTGTCATATTCTTTAGCAATAGGAAGGGTAAAGACTGGATTTAATCGCTGTTCAGATTATAAAAACTCAACTGATGCAAATGTATTTGTGCCATGTAGTCGTAAATGTCAGCATTACCATTAATTTTCAAGTCTTTTGCATCTTAAAAGGCTTATTACATGAATTCAATTGGATCTTTTTATTGTGATGGGGGTTTTGTTTTGTTGGGCAAGGTGGGCTTGTCACAGAGCATGGGACTGGTAAGCATTTAACTGTTTACTATATTTGTCTTTTTATAAAGTATTCCCCAGATGTGGTGAGAAGGTTAGCAAGCCTGTATTTGAAGATTTAATTGTATACTTCTTATAAGCTAACTACTTACTGTACCTGGACTTCCTGTTTATTCCTGGAGATGAAAATGAAAATCTCCTGTCATTTGAAATCTTTGGGTAACATCAAATCATTGAAATTTATCTGAATGCTATCATGATATGATCAGACATCCATTGCATGCAGCTGTTTTATTCCAGGTAAAATACTGACATTGTTATTCTTTATTAGACTGTTAATTTCTGAGACAATTTGGATAGAAATAAATGTGTGAATGTTAATATATGTAAATTAGAAATACTTTTCTAGATTCTGTGGGCTTTTATTGAAAATAAAGAATTTCTAGTGATTTACTCAGGCCATAGGATGGCCAAATAATAATAATAACAGTAATATTACTACTAATAATGGTTAACATTTATTGGGCACTTACATTGTGCCAGGCAATATTCTATTTTTTTAAGAATTTTTTTATAACAGCTTTATTGAGATATACTTTACCATAAAATTCACCCTTTTAAAGTGTTATACAATTCAGTGATTTTTCAGTATTTTCACATAATTGTGTAATTATCACCACTCTCATCTTAGAACATTTTCATCACTTCACAGTAAAATCCCATATCCAGTAGCAGTCACTTCCTCTCCCACTTCTCCCCAGCCTCTGGCAATCACCAGTATGCGTTCTGTCTCTGTGGATTTGGCCAGGCACTATCGTTAAGTGCATTTTATATATCTCCTTTAATCCTTAACATAAAATGCTACAGTTCTTATTTTACAAATAGAAAATTGAGTCACAGAAAAGTTAAGTAAATTTCCCAAGGGCACGCAATAAATTGATTTAAAATAGGAAAACGTGGCGTGCCTGGGTGGCTCAGTCGGTTAAGCGTCTGACTACTGCTCAGGTCATGATCTCATAGCTCATGAGTTCGAGCTCTATCTTAGGCTCAGTGCTGACAGCTCAGAGTCTGGAGCCGGCTATGGATTCTGTGTCCTTCTCTCTCTCTGCCCCTCCCCTCTTCACGCTCTGTCTCTCTGTCTCTCAAAAACTAAATCAACATTATAAAATTTTAAAAAATAAAGTAGGAAAACACCATAGATGGGAGCATAGTAGGACACAGTTTTGAATTGCATTGTTATGTACATGAAATGAATGTACCCCTTTCCCAGGGTATGCTCCCTGTCATTAACCATTATACCATACAACTGACTAGAGATAGATAACTCATTCTTTTTTTCCCCTGAGTAATAGAACACTATGTTAGCATCTGAGAAAAACACAAGAGGAGGTGTACATTGGAGTTAGGTTTGCTGCCCCCTGCACCTTGAATCCCTTTTCTCTCCCTTCTCCCCACCAGCACACACACCCCTCCCCCAAATTCCCAAAGTCTTAAGAGTCAAACGGACTTCTGCCTCTTTCATTTTAAATCTTCCATAGGGATGTTTAATGCATCAAAATTTAACCTGTTTATTCAGGTGTTTATAGTCCTCAGATGCATCTAGTCACCTATAGTACCATTTATATTTCTAAGACTTCAGAAAGCAGTACTGTGAGAATAAAATCCTTTTTTATTTTGGTTAAACTAGGTGGGGAAAATAATAGTAAGGGCATTGCCTTAATGAAGTCAGTGGTTCTGCCTGGTAGGACGTGGCCACATGCTGCTATTGCTCACTCTGTTCTCTTTATTTCAGAACTTTTTAAACTATGCCATCACTGCTGGTAATTTCTTGGTCCTCTTTAGTACTCCATTTCAATCCTGATCTTTCCTATAAATAATGAACCTGTGGAAATAATAAATCTGTAAAATGATTTGTGAATGTTAAATGTGCAAATAAAAACATTGGAAAAGGAGATTTTGTATGTGCCTCTTCTTGTACTGAAAGATGCAGAGATATTTGCTGCATACTATTTTCAGGTGTAATATATTGTCATCAGACAATATTGAATGCTGTGTAGGATTGCACAGGCAGCAAGTTAGTAAGAGAAATCACAATTATTGAGCAAATAATATATACCAAGTGTTAATATTAGCTACTTTATAAACAGTGTCTCTAATTACAACAGCCTTTTGAGGTTGGTGGTATTATCCTTATCTCAACATTTTGGAACCTGGGAACTTGGGAAGGTTAAATAAATTGCCTAAAGTCACAGCACAACCAGGGTTCAAACTCTGGTTTTATGACTCCATAGTCTTCTATATTGGTTCTTTGCCATCATACCTACCCACTTAAGCCGCATCAATCAGGTACCTTAATAACATGGTGAGAAACTGGGTTTTCACACATCTTCTGGGAACTATACCTGTTTCTGCTTTCAGTTTGCAATCTACTTGGATAAACTGAACTCACCATCCCTACACACTAATAGTTGAAATGCATTGTGGTTCTTAATTTTGGTGCCACATAAGATCTCAGAATGAGCAGTAAGAACAGGAATACATCTGTGACATATTGGGAGAATTTGTATCATCCAAGATGGGGGTGGGGTGTGGCATTGCAGATGATAGAGAATACTTATGAACAAAGGTGAGAGAGCAGGCAAGTCTAAAGCCATCTGTGTGCACATGTGCAAGTGTGTCACATTGTCCTGTACATAATCACCATGCTTTGTGAAATTTTTCTAGCTGCCTTTATTTCACTTTGCAAGGTAGATAAAGCTTCTAAGCTTATACCTAAGGAAATAGGCTCAGATAAGTGAAGTGATAGGCCTTGAATGATAAAGCCAGTCTCAAGAACACAATTGGAAAGTTGTTCTTCATGTTAATATTGATCCTTTTCTAATGATAACTCACATACTGAAGTGAATTCAACTGACTTTGGAAAATAAAGTTGGTTGGATAAGATGAGACCAAATTATTGAGAGTAGATACTGAAAAGTCATGAGTAGGTCATACTGTGGTAGGAAATAGGATGTTTTCAAAAGTTCTGGAGCAGGGGAGTTTTTTGAAGAAAGTTACTTTAATGGAATAAATGAGGACCTTGAAAACTTGGATTGTGAGTAGGGCAGAGAAGAAAGGAATGCCAATATATTTCTAACCACGGGCCTTGAAGAGTGGTATGTGTTTGAGAATAGGTACTGAGTTTGACCATCAAAGCGATCATATCCTAAAGACAACTGGAAATACAAGTGAATTGTAAAAATCATAGCTAGGAATGTAAATTTGATCTTGTAGATGTGATGCATGTTGAGAGAATGTATTGTTTCAGTCTTGTTGACAAGTGTAGTTGCTGAAGGGAAGGCCTGATTAAGAATCAGAAAGATGAGAAGGAAGAAATGGAACTATTACTTATGTGCCACAGATTTCTACATGCTACCTTCGTATTACACTAGCCTTTTGAGAGAATTTCATTTTTACAGAGGAAGAAGCAGTTTGGATTCAGTAAGTGGCAAAGTTGGAATGTGAACACAGCTCCATCTTAACTCAAAAGTGTATGCACTTCCTGCTATGCTCTGCTACCCTTACAGAAAGTTTTATACTCTGAAAGCCTAAGAATGAGTGTCTTGCACAAAGTAGGTGTTCAGGAAATGTGTTGAATTAGTTAAAAGAAAAAAGTAAATAGGTATTACATGCTGAGTGTGGGGGCATGATGAGAAATAAGAATTGAAAGAATATATTTGGCTAGAAGGCTGTGGTAATTCGATTGCATTAGTGTCTCAATATTTTACCCCTCTCTGAAGCCCTGCCCTTTGCCATGTGACTTTGAAGTTCTTCTCAGTAAAAGGCAGAACCTATTCCCCACCTCTTCTTTCTCGGTGGTCCTTATAGCTTGCTTTGCCTAATAAAATCTGGCAAAAGTAATGGTGTGACCCTGCAACCTGAGGCTTTGTGTATTTTTATTTATCTCTCATTTCTCTGCCATATCTGTGAGAACATGCCTGAATTATCCTGCTGGACATACAGAACATAGCCCAGTCATCCCAGCCTTAGCTATTCCAGATTAGCCCAACACCAACTGACTGTCAGACAAATAAGTGAGCCTTCTAAGAGTAGAAGAACTGCCCAGCTGTAGCCAACATAAGTTGTCAATCTGCAGATTCAAGAACTAAATAAATACTTATTGTTTTAATCTCCTAAATTTCTAGTGGTTAGATATGCAGCATTATAGTGGTGGTAGATAACTGGATACAAAAGCCATTCTTAATTTTCTTTTTAGGTTTCCAAAGTTATTAGAAGCTTGAGGCACTGAGTATTTGTTTCTTATTTGTAGAGTCATATCAAGCACAGAATATAAGAGATGAAAGGAATCTTAGAGATAGTTGATCCCATTTACTCATTTTACCAGTGAAAAGCTGAGGGTCAGAGAGGGAAGATTACTTATCCAATGCTAATGGAAGGAACCAGAATAAAACTTAGTTTTCTTCACTTCAAGTCCACTGCTCTTTATATGACATAACACAGTAGAGTAGCTGAAAGGGTCATAACCTAATGCAAAAAAAAAAAAATCACTTTGTCACTGCACATATGTAACAGTGTAAAAAGGAGATGCTTATAAGAGTGATAGGCTGCAAGGAATAGGGTTTATTAAGGGAGTAACTACCCAAAGAAGATGAAAAGGACTGTGATTCTGAACATAGTTGGTAGATTAGCTTTGAAGAAAGTAGAGAAACCTCTTGTGAGGTGAAAATGAAGACTGAGTGGTTAGATAGATACATTAATGATTAAATGTTACACCTCAACAAGTTTGTTGACTGTTACATTATGCTAGATATTGAAGATTCAAAACTGCCTCAGGGGAGTGATAGCACCAAGATGGTGGCAGAGGTTACTCCTAACTTCGCTGCCCTTCACAAGAAGAACAACTAACAACTATTCAAGAACAAGACACCACTGAGAGAATCCTAAAACATAGGGGTGAGGCTGAAGCACCCCACTGTACCACAAAGACCAAGACAGATGGAATTAGAAGGGCAAGAGAAGTAGCTACATGTTGACGACATCTCTCCTCCTCCATTCCAGCACAATACCATGTGGAGACATCTCTCCTAAGCTTCTAGTTACTCCAGTGGGACAAGATAACCCAGGGGAGGCAATCATCCCATCCAGCATGGTAGGTTGCTCTGCAGGAGCCCCTGCTCTGTTCTCACACCAAGGGGATTGTAAGGAAATTTATGGGGCTCAACCACTGCGAATCTGATGGAGAAGGGAGAAGCTTGCAACAACCAGCACATGGATCTTGGCAGACCAAATTCATACCTACAATGCCCATGTAGTCCCAACTAGCAGATTTGCTCATCTGCAAAACCAAGTTGGGGATAGACTCTGACTAGGGAACTTGATGGGGTGCAGATGTTCCTGATTCAGATCCTCAAATGAGATATACTGGACATAGAACCCATGTTGCCTATACCGAGGCAAGTAACTGAATCACAGGTCCACCTACTATGGAAGGTCTCTCAGCCCCATCCAACCAAAAGGGCTGGCAACAATCCCTGGAAGCTGTGCTGGCTCAGTGGTGATTGAGCTGAGAGTCAAGTAGAACTGATCACCCCCAGAGCAAATCCAGTACTGGGCATGGAGCATTCATGGATTAATTCATAGCCAAAGCTCAGGGTAGCTCCTAGCTCCTTCCAACCAAAGAGACTGGGAAATTGAGAGTAGACTGGAGTTCCCCTACTCCCAGCCAGGTAAGAGAGCTGAGACCTAGCGCCCCACTTGCTGTGAAGAGTGTCTTCTGGTCTCATCTGACCAGAAAAGCTGGGACAACTCCTGGAAGCTGTGTTGCTCAGCAGTACTTGAGCCAAAAGGTCGGCAAAGCCAATAGTTTTCAGAGGAAAGACAGTGGCCATGTTCTATCGGAGAATTGGGGTATAAGTTGGTTTAAGGCAACAAAGAGCTTTATTGCCTTTAGAGGTGCTTCTGCTGTGCCAAGGCAAGGACTCTAATTCATAGCCCTGCTTATCACTTAATACAGCCCTCAGTCCATCCAACCAGAGGACCTAACCAGAGCACACAGTTGCATAGCCCATTCAACAACCCTATATATAGTAGCACTTGAAAAGAGACCACAGCTGATGGCTCACCCCATCTGCAAAGCAAAGTAGTGGCCTTGGAAGACCGTGGCAGAGTAGGAGGACTCTACCTGATGAAGGTCCCACAAACACAACTATATAATTATTAAATCATCCTAAATACACCACAAATTTACTTGAAGACTGACAGAGAAAAATACACAACTAAGGGGGAAAGAGGCCACATTGGAGAAGGTAGGATGTGTGAAGACATGGTTAGGGGAGAAACTGATTATGAGTGCTGAGAGAGGAGAGAGCCATGGTCACAGAGAAGGAACAGAAACAGAAGGGCACACAGGGAAACACACACAAGAAGAAAGTTTCCCCAAAGCCACTGGCTGGGAAAACAAGAGGGGTGAATTTCTTGAGTTCTTGCAACAAGCAGGGCTTCAAGCCAAGAGTTTTAAAGGTCAATAGGCTTGACTAAGATAGTGCCCACTGGACACTGCCCTGCTCCTAGAGAGAAGATGGGCAAACAACCCAGGGGCAGACAGCATGGAAACAGAAATCTGAACAATGCCTGGGGCACACAGGGAGAGATTATTTGCTCTGGGACCTGTCACTGAGAGGCAGTTTTCACCAAGATACCTCTAGGAAAAAAAAGGAGTTGGCGGGCGCCATTTCCCTCCTTCATCCCTCAGCATAAACACAGAGCCACCTGCTCGATGCAGGACACTGCAGACACAGGCCCCAAATCCCTTCACTCTGGTGGAACTGCCCTTTTTAGTCATGCTAGCCTAAGTGGGGCCCTTGCCCAGAACACCAGCACAAACCCCTGTTCACACATTTTCCAACCAGAGATTTCTTCAGGGTCTCAGTTCTACTGGAAGAAGTTTGGGGTCTCATTTCACAAGCAGAGCAGAGCACACATAGTTAAAACCACATTCACACCAAGGACTAAACACTGTCTACTATAGGCAAGGAAAGACACCTGAAGGATAGAGCAGCTAAAACACAACAATAGAGAGCATGCAACACACACAACAGACACTCCATGAAGCACCAGCCCTGGGCACTACATGACCTCTTCTTCATAAAGCCACTACTTTCAGAAGCAGGAAACATAACTGGCTTTTCTAACTGGCAGATACTTAGACAAAATGCAAAGATAGAGGAATTTAGCCTAAATGAAAGAACAAGATAAGGCCTTGGACAGAGATCTAAGCAAAACCAATATAAGTAACATGTCTAATGGGTAATTTATTTTTTTAATTTTTTTTCAACGTTTATTTATTTATTTTTGGGACAGAGAGAGACAGAGCATGAGCGGGCGAGGGGCAGAGAGAGAGGGAGACACAGAATTGGAAACAGGCTCCAGGCTCTGAGCCATCAGCCCAGAGCCTGACGCGGGGCTCGAACTCACAGACCACGAGATCATGACCTGGCTGAAGTCAGACGCTCAACCGACTGCGCCACCCAGGTAATGGGTAATTTAAAGCAACAATCATAAGGGTGCTCCCTAGGCTTGAGAAATGAATAAAAGACATCAGTGAGATCCTTACCACAGAGATAAAAGAGTTGAAAAAGAGTCAGAGATGAAGAATGCAATAAAGGAGATTGGAAACATGCTTGATGCAATGAAAAGCAGGCTGGAAGAAGCAAAGGAAAAACAGTGACCTAGAAGACAAAATAATGAAAAACAATGAAGCTGAAAAATAAGAAATAAGAAAATAACAGACTCTTAAAGAGCAAATTTAGGGCTGCTGGAGGGGAGGTGGGTGGGAGGATGGGTTAAATGGGTAATAGTCATTTAGGAGAGCACTTGTGATGAACACTGGGTGTTATATATCAGTGACAAATCGCTAAATTCTACTCCTGAAACTAATTATGTGTTAACTAACTGGAACAGAAATAAAAATCTGAAATAAAAAAATAAGAAAATACATGGAAACAAATGAAAATAAAAACAAAATGGTTCAAAAATTTTGTATGCAGCAAAAGCAATAAGATGGAAGTATACAGCACTATAGGCCTACCTTAAGAAGCAAGAAAAATCTCAAATAAATAACCTAACCTTACACCTAAAGGAGCTAGAAAAAGAACAATAAATGAGGCCAAAATATAACAGAAATAAAGAAATAATAGAGATTAGAGAAGAAATAAAAGAATAGAAACTAAAAGAAACAAATTAATAAAATCAGGAGCTAGTTTTTTGGAAAAAAAAATGATAAAATTGGTAATCCTCTAGCCAGACTTATCGAAAAGAAAAGAGAAAGGACCCAAATAGGTAAAATCACAAATGAGTGACAAGAAACAACAAACAGTACAGAAATGCAAATAATTCTAAAAGAATATTATGAAAAACTATATAACAACAAACTGGACAACCTAAAACAAATGGATAAATTCCTAGAAACACATAAACTGCTAAAACAGGAAGAAATACAAAACTTGAACAGACTAATCACCAGCAAAAAAACAAAAAAATTGAAACAATAATCAAAAACTTCCAACAAACCAAAGTCCCAGGCCAGATGGCTTCATAAGGCCAATTCCACCAAATATTTAAAAAAGAGTTAATACCTATTCTCAAAGTACTCCAAAAAATAGAAAAGGAAGTAATACTTCCAAGTTCATTTTATGAGGTCAGCATTACCCTGATGCCAAAACCAGATAAAAAGTCCACTGAAAAAGAGTACTATGGGCCAAATAGCCCTAATGAACATGGATGCAAAAAATCTCAAGAAAATGCTAGCAAAACGAATCCAACAATACATCAAAAATTTATGCACCATGATCAAATGAGATTTATTCCTGAGTTGCAAGGGTGGTTCGATATTTGCAAATGAATCAATGTGATATACCACATAAAAAAGAAAGGATAAGAACCATATGATCATTTCAATTGATGCAGAAAAAGCATTTGACAAAATACAACATCCATCCATGATAAAAAAAAAAACCCTCAACAAAGTATGTTTAGAGGGAGCATACCTCAACATAATAAAGCCCATATACAAAAAAACCCACAGCTAATATCATCAGTGGGGAAAAATGGAGAGCTCTTCCTCTACAGTCAGGAACAAGGCATGGATGTCCAATGTCACCACTGTTATTTAACATAGTATTGGAAGTCCTAGCCATACCAATCAGAAAACAAAAATAAATAAAAAGCATCCAAATAGACAAGGAGGAAGTAAAGTTTTCACAATTTGCGCATGACATGATATTCTATATAGAAAACCCGAAGACTACCAAAAAATTGCTAGAAATGAAACACGAATTCAGTAATGTCCCAGAATACAAAATCAACATACAGAAATCGGTTGCATTTCTATACACCAATAATGAAGCAGTAGAATGAGAATTTAAGGAATCAATCCCATTACAATTACACTAGAAACAATAAGATATATAGGAATAAACCTAACCAAAGAGGTGAAAGAACTATACTCTGAAAACTACAAAACATTGAGGAAAAAATTCAAGATGACAGAAAGAAATGGAAAGACATTTCATACTCACAGATTGGAAGAACAAATATCATTAAAATATCTACATTACCAAAAGCAATCTACACATTTAATATCGAAATACCAATAGCATTTTTCACGGAGCTAGAACAAACAATCCCAAAATTTGTATGGAACCACAAAAGACCCCAAATAGCCAAAGGAATTGTGAAAAGAAAAGCAAAGCTGAAGGTATCATAATTCTGAACTTTAAGTTATATTACAAAGATGTAGTGATCAAATCAGTAAGGTACTGACACAAAAATACACACATAGATCAATAGAACAGAGTAAAAAAATCAGAAATGAACCCACAAATATATGGTCAATTAATCTTCAACAAACAGGGAAAGAATATCCAATGCAAAAAAAGACAGTCTCTTCAACAAATAGTGTGGGAAAAACTGGACAGCAACTTGCAAAAGAATAAAACTGGACCACTTTCTTACACCATACACAAAAATAAATTCAAAATGAATTAAAGACCTATATTGGAGACATGAACCATAATAATCTTAGAGGACAGCACAGTCAGTAACCTTCTTGACATTGACTATAGCAACTTCATTCTAGATATGTCTCCTGAGGCAAGGAAAACAAAAATAAAAATAAACTATGGGGACCACATCAAAATAAAACATTTCTGCACAGCAAAGGAAATAATCAACAAAACTAAAAGGCAACCTACAAAATGGGAGGAGATATTTGCAAATGACATATCTGATAAAGGAATAGTACCCAAAATATATAAAGAACTTATAAAACTCAATACCCTAAAAGCAAATAATCCAATTAAAAATAGGCAGAAGAAATGAATGGACATTCCCCAAAGAAGATATCTAGATGGCCAATAGACAAATGAAAAGATGCTCAACATCAGGGAAATACAAATCAAAAGTACAATGAGATATCACGTCACACCAGTCTGAATGGTTAAAATCAACACAAGAAACAACAGGTGCTGGTGAGGATGTGAAGAAAGGGGAACCCTCTTACACTGTTGGTGAGAATGAAAGCCGTGTAGTCACTCTGTAAAACAATATGGAAGCTACTCAAAAAGTTAAAAATAGAACTACCCTACAATCCAGCAATTGCAGTACTAGGTGGTTACCCACAGAATACAAAAATGCTAATTAAAAATGATACATGAGCTCTGATATTTATAGCAGTACCTTCAGCAACAACCAAATTACAGAAAAAGCCCAAATGTCCATTGACTGATGAATGGATAAAAAATATGTCATATATATATATATGTAATGGAATATTACTCAGACATAAAAAGGAATGAAATCTTGCCACTTGCAACGATATGGATGGAGCTAGAAAGTATTTTGTTAGACAAAATACATCAGTCAGAGAAATACAAATACCACATGATTTCACTAATTTTGAATTTAAGAAACAAAAGAAATGAGCAAAGGGAAAATAAAGAGGGAGAGATGGGAACCATGAAACAGACTCTTAACTATAGACAACAAACTGACGGTTACCAGAGGACAGGTGGGTAGGGAAATGGGTTAAGTGGGTGATTGGGATTAAGGAGTGCATTTGTCATGATGAGCACCTGGTGTTGTGTGGAAGTGCTGAGTCACTATATTGTGCAAATAAAACTAATATTACACTGTTAACTGTCTGGAATTTAAAGAAAAAAGAAAAAACTAGTGGGTTCAGCTAACCAGGAAATTCAGTGCACAGTCTGGCCTGATTCTGATCCCCAGACATCATGCTGCACAGTCTCTGGTACCTGTCCTACTGTCCTTCCAGGTCAGGCAAGCTAATTCATAGCCCCACTAACCACTGAATATATTACCAAGTCCTGACTATCTAGTAAGCCTAAGCAGAGAATCCGGGCCCATCCTGCAGAATCACTTACACAGGTAGCCAAGTCACAAGTCCTATCAAACTGTTCTTAGGCCATGGCTCCCCTCCCACTCCCCTCCTCAGAGATCAAACTGTTGCCTCGCTTAAAAAACAACAAAAACCACATCATAATAGCAGCTTCTACCTGCCCAAGGACATTACCAGCAGACATACCCAGAAGTCAAATCTGAGCTGCCTGATAAAGTACTGTCTCTGCCAATATAAACCTATAAAATCTGGAAGAGGAACCTGATTACTGAAATGCAGATACTAATGAAATAAATTAAGGATCACAAAAAAATCAGGTAAATGTGACACCACCAAAGGAAACTAATGAAGATCTAATAACTGGCCCTAACGAAATGGAGATCAATGAACTGTCAGGCAAAAAATTCAGAGTAAACCTCCTAAGAAATTTTAGTAAACAACAAGAAAACACAGATAAGTAAATAAAATTAGGAAAACAATGCATAAATAAAACAAGTTTGACAAGAAAATACTAACCTTCAGAAAAAGAAACCCCAGAAATCCCAAAGTTGAAAACTATAATAAATAAACTGAAGAATTCAATAGTTTCATAAGAAGACTCAAACATGCAGAAGAAAAAGTCAATTACCTAGACAAGAAGATATTGGAAATTTCTGAATCTGAGGAGCAAAAGGAAAAAAGAATGACAAAAGGAAAGTCTATGTGTTGGGTGCCTGGGTGGCTCAGTTTAGCGTCTGACTCTTGATTTCAGCTCAGGTCATGATCTCAAGGTTTGTGAGATCTAGTCCAGCATCAGGCTGTCAGTGCAGAGCCTGCTTGGGATTTCCTCTCTCCCTCTCCCTCTTCCCCTCCCCCGATTCATGCTCTCTGTTTCTAAAAATAAATAAACATTAAAAAAAAGAAAGTCTCGGTTATGGGACACAATGAATAGAAACAATGTTCTCATTATGAAATTTCCAGAAGGAGAAGAGAAAGAGACAAAGTATATTTAAAGTAATAATGGCTGAAAGTTTCCTGAACCTGGAGTGAGAAATAAAAATCCAAAAACATGAGGCCCAGAAGACCCCAAATAGATTGAATCTGAATAGGATGACACCAAGAAGCACTAACTTAAAAAGTCAAATACAAAGAAGGAATTTTAAGAACAGCAAAGAAAAGAGAGATTGTATACAAAGAAAATTAGATGAGGTAACCATTGGATTTTTCAAACTTTACAGGCCGGGACAGAATGGTATAACATATTTAAAGTATTTAAAGAAAATGCCTGACAACCAATAATTCTATACCTGACAAAGCTGTTCTTCAGAAACAAAGGAAGGATAATGACTTTTTCAAACAAACAAAAGCTGAGGGAGCTCATTACCACCACTCCTACCTTTAAAGAAATGCTAAAGGTTGTTATCAGAATGGAATTAAAGCATGCTAATTAACATTATGAAAAACAGAGGTGCCTGGGTGGCTCAGTTGGTTAAGTGTCCAACTTCAGCTCAGGTCATGATTGAGGTTTGTGGGTTCAAATCCTGCATCGTGTTCTGTGCTGACAGCTCAGAGCCTGGAACCTGCTTCATATTCTGTGTCTCCCTTCTCTCTCTGCCCCTTCTTCACTCACGCTCTGTTTTCTCTCAAAAATAAATAAACATTAAAATTTTTTTTAAATTAAAAATTAGTGTAAATCTTACTGGTAATAGTAAATATATAGTCATAGTTAAATTCTGCAATATGGCAATAGTATTGCATAATTCACTTACAATTCTAGTTTGAAAATTAAAAATGAATGTATAAAAATAATCATAACTACAATAATTATTAGTTACACAGTATAAAAAACATGTAAAGAGGAGTTAAGATGGAGGGATAGTATGGGGACCTGTCCCTGAAACACAATTAGATCAGCATTAAACCATTTTGAACATCTAGGAAATTGATCTGAAGATTAACGCAACAACTTGCATAATTTAAGCCACAGATCTTGGCAGGTACACAGTGCAGAGAGGTGGCTTGGGGAAAAGAAAGTGGCAGTGCCACAGAAGGTAGGAAGTCATTTTCAGAGAGGACAGAGAGAGGAAGAGAAAGGGGGAGAGAGTGTAGCACATCGGGATTGCACAAGAAAAGCACTCCCCCTGAAAGTAGTTGGAGAGAAAGAGAGATAGAAAGGGTGAAACACTCACAGGGAACTGGACCAGAAATTTGTTCCCCAAACCATGGGACAGGGAAAAATGAGAGGGTTTCAATACCACCAGTTTTCTATAACAGTGGAGCTCAGAGTCTGAAGTTTTGGACCTTAGTGTCTGGCAGTGCTCTGGTGAGGCTAATCCCTGGGAGCAGGCAGCCACATGGGGAGAAGCAGTTCCCCTGATTGGAGTTGCATTTGGTAAGAGGCAGTATAGCCTCTCTGCCCGCAAAAGTCTTGACAGACACCAGAGAGCTGCCACATTTATTGATACTGGAACAAAGACACCAGCTGAGTGCAACAAAACCTGGTGTCAGCTGTGTGCTACGATTAAACTCTGAGCCTTTGTCACAGTGGGAATGCAGAAATGTCTTGTGGGACAAATTGGTACCTGGTCATTGCTCGGGGAGACCTTCCACCAAGGCAGCTTGGACACTGGGAGGGTAAAGGTGGAGAGTGGACAGAAGCTTGAGACAAAGGAGGGGTGATTGATCATATGACTGTGAGGGTGTTAGGGTGAAGCCATTTTCACTTCTACCCCACCCACACAGATCATCCCCAGAGAACTAAGTAGTGCCACCAAGTGGAGAAAAGAGCCATTACAACATGCCCTGCTTAACTATGCCCTTAGGCACTGCCCCCCCACCAAGACCAATCTCTTTCACCCACGTAGTCTATGGAGTGTAGTGTGCTGCAAACTTTCAGGTCTGGGAGAAACTGGATCTAGCTTTATTTGGGTTTCATTTTATTTGCTTCTTCGTTTGTTCATTTTCTTTGCTTCTGTTTTTATGTTGCTTTCCCTTTATTTTCTTTTTCTTTCTAGATACAGAAATAGCAATTTTTATTCTATTTTCTTTTCTTTCTTTTCTTTTTTTATTTTTTAGTATTATGTTTATTTATTTTGAGAGAGAGTGCGAGTGGGGGAGGGGCAGAGAGAGAGGGAGACAGAATCCAAAGCAGGCTCCAGGCTCTGAACTATCAGCACAGAGCCCGATGCAAGGCTCTAACCCAAGAGTGTGAGATTATGACCTAAGCCCAAGTTGGATGCTCAACCGACTGAGCCACCCAGGTGCCCCTCTTTTATTCTATTTTATTACTTAAAAAATATTTTTTAGTTTAAAAATTCTTAGTTTAAAATTTTTTCTCCTTTCAACAAATAATCCAGTGAAGAAATGGGCCAAAGACATGAATAGACACTTCTCCAAGGAAGACATCCAGATGGCCAACCGACACATGAAAAAATGCTCAGCATCACTCATCATCCAGGAAACCACATTGAGATACCATCTCACATCTGTCAGAATGGCTAACATTAACAACTCAGGCAACAACAGATGTTGGTGAGGATTTGGAGAAAGAGGATCTCTTTTGCACTGCTGGTGGGAATGCAAACTGGTACAGCCAACTCTGGAAAACAGTATGGAGGTTCCTCAAAAAATTAAAACTAGAACTACACTCTGACCCAGCAATTGCACTACTATTTATCTGAGGGATACAGGTATGCTGTTTTGAAGGGACACATGCACCCCAATGATTATAGCAGCACTATCAACAATAGCCAAAGTATGGAAAGAGCCCAAATGTCCATTGATTTTTGAATGGATAAAGAAGATGTGGTATATATATATATATACAATGGAGTATTACTCGACAATCAAAAAGAATGAAATCTTGCCATTTGCAACTACATGGATGGAACTGGAGGGTATTATGTTAAGTGAAATTAGTCAGTCAGAGAAAGACAAAAATCATATGACTTCACTCATATGAGGACTTTAAGAGACAAAACATGAACATAAGGGAAGGGAAACAAAAATAATATAAAAACAGAGAGGGGGACAAAACAGAAGAGACTCATAAATATGGAGAACAAACTGAGGGTTGCTGGAGGGGGTGTGGGAGGGGAAATGGGCTAAATGGGCAAAGGGCATTAAGGAATCTACTCCTGAAATCATTGTTTCACTATATGCTAACTAATTTGGATGTAAATTTTAAAAAATAAAAAATTAAAGGAAAAAATGTTTCCTCCTTTCTATCAAGATTCTCTCAACAAGCAGACCAAAACGTCTAGGATCTAGCTTCCTTTATTTGATTTTTTTCTTTTGGTATTAATTTTTTAATTTTTCTTTTTTATTTCATTTTGTTATTATTTTGTCTTACTCCAAAATGACGAGACAGGGGAATTTAGCTAAGAAGAAAGAACAGAAAGAAATGACAGCCAGGGATTTAATCAACACAGATATAAATAAGATGTCTGAATAGAATTTAAAACCACAGTTGTAAGAATACTAAATGGGTTGAAAAAAAACATGGAAGACACCAGAGAATCCCTTTCTGCAGAAATAAAAGACCTAAAAGGATGCCTGGGAGGCTCAATCAGTTAAGCATCTGACACTTGATTTTGGCACAGGTCATGATCTTGGGGTTCAGGAGTTTGAGCCCTGCATTGAGCTCTGTGGTGGCAGCACAGAGTCTGCTTGGTATTCTTTCTCCCACTCTTCATCTCTCTCTGCCTGTCCTCTGCGCTCTCTCTCTGTCTCAAAATAAAGAAATAAACATTTTAAAAAGAACTAAAATCTACTCAGGCTGAAATTAAAAATGCTATAACCAAGATGCAATCTCAAGTGGATGCCATGGTGGTGAGGATCGAACAAAGGAGAGCAGCAAATCAGTGATATAGAAGATAAATTTATAAGGGCCATCTAGGTGGCTCAGTTGGTTAAGTGGGTGAATTTCGGCTCAGGTCATGATTTCATGGTTAATGAGTTCGAGCCTGGCATCAGGCTCTCTGCTGTCAGCACAGAGCCTACTTTGGATCCTCTGCCCTCCTCCCACCCTTTCCCTGCTTGTGCTCTCTCTCTCTCAAAAATAAAGAAACATTAAAAAAAGAAGAAGATACAATTATGGAAAATAATGAAGCTTAAAAACAAAACAAGAAACAAAGGCAAATGATTACAATACAAGACATAGAGACCTCAGCGATTTATCAAAGGTAAATAATATTTGTATCATAAGAGTCCCAGAAGATTAGAGTGAGAAAAAGGGAGACAATGCTTATACGAGCAAATTATAGCTGAAAACTTCCCTAATCTGAGGAAGGACACAGACATCAAAATCCAAGAAACACAAGAAATTCCCATTAAATTCAATAAAAAACTGTCTATTACCAAGGCATACTATAATTAATTTCACAAAATACACAGACAAGGAAAGAATCATGAAATCAGCAAGGATAAAAAGTCCTTAACTGACAAGAAAGACAGATCAGCTTTGCAGTAGATCTGTCCACAGAAAATTGTCAGGCCAGAAAGAAGTGGCAGGATGTATTCAACATGTTGAATGGGAAAAATATGTAGCCAAGAATTCTTATCCCACAAAGCTGTCATTCAGAATGGAAGGAGAGATAAAGAGTTTCCAAGACAAACAAAAAATAAAGGAGTTAATGACCACTAAATCAACCCCGCAAGAAATGGTAAGGGGACACTGAGTGGAGAAAAAAAAAAAAAGACCAAAACAACAAAGACTAGAAACGGCCAGAGAATATTACCAAAAGCATCAGCTCTACAGGCAACACAATGACACTAAATTCATAACTTTCAATAATCACTCTGAAAGCAAATAGACTAAATGCTCCTATAAAAAGACATAGGGTAACACAATTAATAAAAAACAAGATCCATCTATATTTTGCCTACAAGAGACTCATTTTAGACCCAAAGACACTTCCAGATTGAAAGTCAGGGGATGGAGAAGTATCATCATGCTAGTGGATGTGAAAATAAAGCCAGAGTAGCCATACTAATATCAGAAAAACTAGATTTTAAAACAAATATTATAGGGGTGCCTGGGTGGCTCAGTCCACCAAAGTGTCCAACTTTGGCTCAGGTCATGATCTTACAGTTCATGAGTTTGAACCCTGTGTTGGGCTCTGCCTACAGCTCAGACTGAAGCCTGCTTCAGATTCTGTGTCTCACTCTATCTCTGCCCCTTTCCACTCATGCTCTGTCTCTCTCCCTATCAAAAATAAACAAGGGAAGGAAAACTTCCAGACTCATTCTATGAAGCCAGTATTACTTTGATTCCTAAACCAGACAGAGACCCAGTAAAAAAAGAGAACTACAGGCCAATATCCCTGATGAATATGGATGCAAAAATTCTCAATAAGATACTAGCAAATCGAATTCAACGGCATATAAAAAGAATTATTCACCATGATCAAGTGGGATTCATTCCTGGGATGCAGGGCTGGTTCAACATTCGCAAATCAATCAACGTGATACATCACATTAACAAAAAAAAAGATAAGAACCATAAGATCCTGTCAATCGATGCAGAAAAGGCCTTTGACAAAATCCAGCACCCTTTCTTAAAAACCCTTGAGAAAGTCGGGATAGAAGGAACATACTTAAAGATCATAAAAGCCATTTATGAAAAGCCCACAGCTAACATCATCCTCAATGGGGAAAAACTGAGAGCTTTTTCCCTGAGATCAGGAACACGACAGGGATGCCCACTCTCACCGCTGTTGTTTAACATAGTGCTGGAAGTGCTAGCATCAGCAATCAGACAACAAAAGGAAATCAAAGGCATCAAAATTGGCAAAGATGAAGTCAAGCTTTCGCTTTTTGCAGATGACATGATATTATACATGGAAAATCCGATAGACTCCACCAAAAGTCTGCTAGAACTGATACAGGAATTCAGCAAAGTTGCAGGATACAAAATCAATGTACAGAAATCAGTTGCATTCTTATACACTAACAATGAAACAACAGAAAGACAAATAAAGAAACTGATCCCATTCACAATTGCACCAAGAAGCATAAAATACCTAGGAATAAATCTAACCAAAGATGTAAAGGATCTGTATGCTGAAAACTATAGAAAGCTTATGAAGGAAATTGAAGAAGATAGAAAGAAATGGAAAGACATTCCCTGCTCATGGATTGGAAGAATAAATATTGTCAAAATGTCAATACTACCCAAAGCTATCTACACATTCAATGCAATCCCAATCAAAATTGCACCAGCATTCTTCTCGAAACTAGAACAAGCAATCCTAAAATTCATATGGAACCACAAAAGACCCCGAATAGCCAAAGTAATTTTGAAGAAGAAGACCAAAGCAGGAGGCATCACCATCCCAGACTTTAGCCTCTACTACAAAGCTGTCATCATCAAGACAGCATGGTATTGGCACAAAAACAGACACATAGACCAATGGAATAGAATAGAAACTCCAGAACTAGACTCACAAACGTATGGCCAACTCATCTTTGACAAAGCAGGAAAGAACATCCAATGGAAAAAAGACAGCCTCTTTAACAAATGGTGCTGGGAGAACTGGACAGCAACATGCAGAAGGTTGAAACTAGACCACTTTCTCACGCCATTCACCAAAATAAACTCAAAATGGATAAAGGACCTAAATTTGAGACAGGAAACCATCAAAACCTTAGAGGAGAAAGCAGGAAAAGACCTCTCTGACCTCAGCCGTAGCAATCTCTTACTCGACAAATCCCCAAAGGCAAGTGAATTAAAAGCAAAAGTGAATTACTGGGACCTTATGAAGATAAAAAGCTTCTGCACAGCAAAGGAAACAACCAACAAAACTAAAAGGCAACCAACGGAATGGGAAAAGATATTTGCAAATGACATATCAGACAAAGGGCTAGTATCCAAAATCTATAAAGAGCTCACCAAACTCCACACCCGAAAAACAAAGAACCCAGTGAAGAAATGGGCAGAAAACATGAATAGACACTTCTCTAAAGAAGACATCCAGATGGCCAACAGGCACATGAAAAGATGTTCAGCGTCGCTCCTTATCAGGGAAATACAAATCAAAACCACACTCAGGTATCACCTCACGCCAGTCAGAGTGGCCAAAATGAACAAATCAGGAGACTATAGATGCTGGAGAGGATGTGGAGAAACGGGAACCCTCTTGCACTGTTGGTGGGAATGCAAATTGGTGCAGCCACTCTGGAAAGCAGTGTGGAGGTTCCTCAGAAAATTAAAAATAGACCTACCCTATGACCCAGCAATAGCACTGCTAGGAATTTATCCAAGGGATACAGGAGTACTGATGCATAGGGCCACTTGTACCCCAATGTTCATAGCAGCACTCTCAACAATAGCTAAATTATGGAAAGAGCCTAAATGTCCATCAACTGATGAATGGATAAAGAACTTGTGGTTTATATACACAATGGAATATTATGTGGCAATGAGAAAAAATGAAATATGGCCTTTTGTAGCAACGTGGATGGAACTGGAGAGTGTGATGCTAAGTGAAATAAGCCATACAGAGAAAGACAGATACCATATGGTTTCACTCTTCTGTGGATCCTGAGAAACTTAAACAGGAACCCATGGGGGAGGGGAAGGAAAAAAAAAAGAGGTTAGAGTGCGAGAGAGCCAAAGCATAAGAGACTGTTGAAAACTGAGAACAAACTGGGGGTTGATGGGGGTGGGAGGGAGGAGAGGGTGGGTGATGGGTATTGAGGAGGGCACCTTTTGAGATGAGCACTGGGTGTTGTATGGAAACCAATTTGTCAATAAATTTCATATAAAAAAATAATAAAAAAATAAATAAACATAAAAATGTTTAAAACAAATATTGTAATAAGAGATTAAGAAGGGCATCATGTCATAATCAAGGGGTCTATACATCAAGATCTAACAACTGTAAATATTTATGCCCCCAACTTGAAGGAAAACAAATATGTAAATCAGTTAATATCAAATATAAACAAACTCATTGGTAATAATACAATAATAGTAGGTGGATTTACCATCCCATTTACAACAGTGGACACATCATCTAAGAAGAAAATCAGTAAGGAAATAATGGCTTTGAATGACACAGTGGACCAGATGGACTTAACAGATCTATTCAGAACATTTTATTCTAAAGCAGCAGAATAAACATTCTCAAGGGCATGTGCAACATTTTCCATAATAGATCACATACTGGGTCACAAATCAGCCTTCGAGATTCTACCATGTGTATTTGCAGACCACAATGCCTAAAACTTGAAGTCAACCACAAGCAAAAACTTGGAAAGATCACAAATACTTGGAGGATAAATAACATTCTACTAAAGAATGAATGGGCTAACCAGGAAATTAAAGAACACATTAAAAAGTACATGGAAACCAATTAAAATGAATACACGACAGTCCAAAACCTTTGGGATGCAGTCAAGGTGTCATAAGAGGGATAGCAATCCATGCCTTCCTAAAGAAGGAAGAAATGTCTCAAATACACAACCTAACCTTAAACCTAAAGGTGCTAGAAAAAGAACAGCAGATAAAGCTCAAACCAGCAGAAGGGAAACAATAAACAGAGCAGAAATCATTGATATTAAAAAAAAAAAAACATTAGAACAGATAGATGAAACTAGGATCTGGTTTTTTGAAAGAATTAACAAAATTGATAAACCCCTTTCCAGATTTAACAACAACAAAAAAAATAAATAAAAGAAAAAAGAAAGTAAGTAAGTAAGTAAGAAAGATGACCCAAATAAAAAATCATGAATGAGAAATGAGAGAACACAACCAACACCACAGAAATGCAAACAATAATAAGAGAATATTATGAGCTATTACATGCCAGCAAATTGGGCAAGCTGGAAGAAATGGATAAATTTCTAGAACATGTAAACTACCAAAACTGAAACAGGAAGAAATATAAAATTTGAACAGACCCATAACCAGTAAAGAAATTGAATCAGTTATCAAAAATCTCCAACAGACAAGAGTCCAGGACCAGATGGATTCCTAGGGGAATTCTAGAAAACATTTAAAGAAGAGTTAATACCTATTCTTTGGAAGCTGTTACAAAAAATAGAAATGGAAGGAGAATTTGCTAACTCAACCTATGAGACCAACAGTACCTTGATTCCAAATCCAGACAGAGACCCCACAAAAAAAAAAAGAATTATAGACCAATTTCCCTGATGAACATGGATGCAAAATCTCAACAAATTACTAGCAAGTCAAATCCAACAATACATTAAAAGAAGTATTGATCATGATCAAGTGGAATTTATTCCTCAGCTGCAGGGGTGGTTTGATATCCACAGATCAATCAATGTGATACACAACATTATTAATAAAAGAAAGGATAATGATCCTGATGAAACCACATGATCCTCTCAGTAGATACAGAAAAAGAATATGACAAAATGCAGCATCTTATCTTGATGAAAAACCCTCAAGAAAGTATAGATTAAAAGAATTTACCTAAACATCATGAAGGTCATATACAAAAGACCCACAGCTAATATCATCCTCAATGGGGAAAAACTGAGAGCGTTCCCCCTAAGGTCAGGAACATGAGAGGGATGTCCACTCTCACGCCTGTTGTTCAGGTTAGCACTAGAAGTCTTAGCCTCAACAATAATATGACAAAAAGAGATAAAAGGCATACAAATTGGCAAGGAAGAAGTCAAATTTTCACTCTTCACAGATGACATGATACTTTACTTGGAAAACCCAAAAGACTCCACCAAAAAACTGTTGGAACTGATACATGAATTCAACAAAACCACTGGATATAAAATCAACATACAGAAATTGGTTGCATTTCTATACACCAATAACGAAGCAGCAGAAAGAGAAGTCAAGGAATTGATCCCATTTAAAATTGCACCAAAAACCAAAAGATGCCTAGGAACAACCCTAACCAAAGAGGTAAATCATGTGCATGCTGAAAACTATAGAAAGCTTATGAAAGAACTTGAAGAAGACACAAAGAAATGGAAAAACATTCCATGGTCATGGATTGGAAGAACAAATATTGTTAAAATGTTGCTACCACCCATAGCAATCTACGCATTCAATGCAATCCCTATCAAAGCAACACCAGAATTCTTCACAGAGCTAGAGCAAACAATCCTAAAATTTGTATGGTACCAGAAAAGACCCAAAGTTATGTTTAAAGAGAAAACTAAACCTGGAAACATCACAATTCTGGACTTCAAACCATATTGCAAAGCTCTAATCACCAAGACAGTATGGTATACATAGACCAATGGAATGGAATAGAGAATCCAGAAATGGAGCCACAAATGTATAGCCAACTAATCTTTGACAAAGCAGGAAGGAGTATCCAATAGAAAAAAATTCTCTGTAGCAAATAGTGTTGGGAAAACTGGACAGCAACATGCAGAAGAATGAAATTGGACCGCTTTCTGACACCATACATAAAAATAAATTCAAAATGGATGAAAGACCTAAATGTGAGACAGGAAACATCAAAATCCTACAGGAGAAAACAGGCAGCAATGTGTTTGACCTTGGCCACAGCAACTTCTTATTAGACATGTCTCCAGAGGTAAGGGAAACAAAAGCAAAAATGAACTATTGTGACCTCATCAAGATAAAACCCTTATGCACAGTGAAGGAGACAATTAACACAACTAAAAGGCAGCCTACAAAATTGGAGAAGATATTTGCAAATGACATATTGGATAAAGGTTTAGTATCTGAGATCTATAAAGAACTTAACAAATTCAACACCCAGAAAGTACATAATCCAGTGAAGAAATGGGCAGAAGACCCGAATAAACACTTTTCCCAAGAAGACATCAGATGGCTAAGAAGCACATGAAATGATTCTCAACATCACTCATCATCAGGGAAATACAAATCAAAATCACAATGAGATACCACTTCACATAGGTCAGAAGGCTAAAATGAACACCTCGGGAAACGGCAGATGTTAGTGAGGATGTGGTGGAAGGGGAATCCTTTTTGCCCTGTTGGTGGGGATGCAAATTGGTGTAGCCACACCATAAAACAGTATGGAGGTTCCTCAAAAATTTAAAAATAGAACTATCCTACAAACCAGCAATTGGACTACTAGTTATTTTTGCAAAGACACAAAAATGCTGATTTGAAGTAGCAATACACCCAGTGTTTATAGCAGCATATCAACAATAGGTAAATTATGGAAAGAGCCCAAATGTCCATCAGCTGATGAATGGATAAAGAAGATGTGGTATATACAATGGTGGTCAAAAATAATGAAATATTGCCATTTGCAATGAAGTGGATGGAACTAGAGTATATTATGCTAAGTGAAATAAGTTAGTCAGAGATAGTCAAATATATGATTTCACTCATATGTGGGATTTAAGAAACACAACAGATGGACATAGGGAAAGGGAAGGAAAAATAAGATAAGATAAAAACAGAGAAGGAGGCAAACCATAGGAGACTCTTAAATATGGAGAACAAACTGAGGGTTGCTGGAAGGGGCACTGGGTGGGGGGATGGGCTAAATGGGTTATGGGCATTAAGGAAAGCACTTGTTGGGATGAGCAGTGGGTGTTCTATCTAAGCGACAAATCACTAAATTCTACTCCTGAAACCAATACTGCACTATATATTAACTTAAACAAACAACAAAAACATGGAAATTGTAAGAATAACAATCTAAAATATGAAGGGGAAAAGAACTACTTCTATTGATGTTATGAGATTAAAACAGGATGGTATAAGTTCAAGATATTTTATGTATGAATCATAGTAATGACAAGGGAAAATCCTGTATTAATGATACAAAGGAACACAATAAAGAGGTTAGTGCATAGTGGTGCCAAAAGATGTCAAAACAAAACAAAACAAAATAAGAGATAAGGATAAGAAACAAAGATCTTCAAAGCAACCAGAAAACAATTGACATAATGGCAATAGTATGTACTCACCTATCAATAATTACTTTAAATATAAATGGCTTAAATTCTCCCATTAACAGACATAGAATGGCTGAATGGATTAAAAAGAAGATCCAACAATATGCTGCCCACAGAGATTCACTTTAGTCTTAAAGACACAATTAGACTGAGAGTGAAAGGATAAAAAGGGATATTTCAAGCAAATGGCAAAAATAACAAAAAAGCAGTGGTAGCTATACTTACACAGACAAAATGGAATTTAAACTAAAAATATTAAAATACATCAGTATGTAACAATTATATATATATAATATATATATCATTGGAGCACCTAATTTATAAATCAAAATACTGACAGAGTTAAAAGGTGATATAAACAGTAATGCAATAGTAGTTGGGGAATTTAATACCCCCCTCTCAATAAAAGATAGATCATCCAAACAGAGAATCAATAAGGAAACAATGGATTTGAAGAACACTATAGACCTATACAGACATATACTGAATATTCTGTCAACAGCAGAATGCACATTCTTCTCAAGCACACATGGAATATTTTTATGATAGACCTTCGTTAGGTCTCAAAATAACTCTTAATTCAATAAGTATCTTAAAGATACCAAGTATCTTCTCTGACCACAAAGTCTTGATACTAGAAATCAACAGCAAGATGAAAAAAGGAATATTTACAAATACATGGAAATTAAACAACACTCTTCTGAAGTTTATCAACAGACAAAGGAGAAATTAAAGTGGGAATAATGATGTATGTTGAGAGAAACAAAAATGGAAACACAATATACAAGAACTTGTAGAATGCAGCAAAAAGAGCTCTAAGAGCAACAAAGTCCTACATTAAGAAGTGAGAAAGATCCCCAATGAACAATCTAGCTCTACACCTTAAGGAACTAGAAAAAGAAAAACAAACTGGGGAAGATGGCAAAGTAGAAGGACTCTAAGCTTGCCTCTTCCCATGGATACTGAAAAAGCAGACCTAGGCCGACCGACTCCATTTTGTTCTGTGCCCTCCATCTTGTTCTGTGTCCTCCATCTTGTTCTGTATCCTCCATCTTGAGTGACTATGTCCCCGACATGGCTGCAGAAAGAAATTCCTGCTCAAACCTCAGACCACGCCTCCTCCTCTTCAGTAACTTCCCGATCAAACCATGCCCAGCAACCTGCATAATGGGACTCTGACCCTTCCCCAGCCAATCGGCTAAGGCCAGGACCATTTCTTCACCAACTACCCCTAGACCCCTATAAAACCTTTGTGCTTTGAAACTCTCTCTCTCTCTCTCTCTCTGGTATCTCACTGCTGCGTTGGTGCAGGTAGGGGATTGAGCTCAAGCTAGTTCGAATAAAGGCTCTTTGCTTTTGCATCGGACTCGGCTCCCTGGTGGTCTTTGGGGATCATGAATTCTGGGCATAACAGATACAACTAGATGACATATCAGCATAAATGACATAGAAAATGATCTGAAGACTGGTAGAACAAACTCCACAAGGAATAATAGAGAAGAATCCACAGCAAAGAATGTTGGAAGGGCAAAGATGAGGTTTGGGAGCAAAAAAGACCATGGGGAGGGAGCTGGTGGCATAGAGAAGGGCAAAAAACAGACTTTCCCAGCAGGAAGCCCACATGAGGAAGATGAATCCCCATAACATGTAGCTTTGAAAGTGAGAGAGGCTGAATTTCATAAGTTCTTATAGCCCGTAGGACTTAAACTTGAAATTAAAAAAAAATTGATGGGTTCAGCTCTGGGAGAACTCAGAGGGTCTTAGGAAGCAGAGTCCCCACCCTTACAGAGACAGCACCACAAACAGCCAGCAGAGATAGAGTTTGAAAGCAGAAGTTTGAAAAATGCTAGAGGGCAGAAAGGAGGAAGAGTGATTTACTTATCTCAGAATAAGGCCCAGAGAGGTGGAGATCATGGTGAGACCTCTCCAGGAACAAAGGTGCTGGCAGGCACCATTTCCCTCTTCTGCCCCCTAACAGAAACACAGGGTCACCTGAAGGTACCAATGCAGCACCAACACTTGCTATCTAACTTGGTTACACCAAGCTCAAACCCCCACCCCCCCCCCAACTCTTTGGCTGATCAGCCCTTCCAAGTCACGCTATTCTCATTCTGGTTACTGCAAGCTCCCTCCTCCAGAAGACCAGTACAAATCCCACCAACACATCTCCTGACTCCTGCATTTTGCAGGACCTAAATTCCAGCAGCAGTAGCAACAGGTCTTATTTCACAAGCAGACCTGTGCACACTTTGTTGAAATGAGACCCACCCCTGCTGAAGGGCCAAACCCTGTCCATAACAGGCAAAGAGAGCCTCTGTAGGCAATTGGACTGAAGGGAAAAAAGACCAGGACTCAATAGGAGAGCACACACAACACACATGGGGTCATTGTCTGAAGGGCCAGGCCCTAGGGAGCAGGGGACCCTGCACTTAAGAGCATTACAGGACCTCTTCTTCATAAGAACATTATGTTCAAGAGCAATAGATAAAGCTGACTTTCCTAACACAGAGAAATAGACAAAATGAGGAGACAGAGAAATATGTCCTAAATGAAAGAACAGGACCAAACCACCGCAAAAGATCTAAGTGAAAGGGATATAAGTAATATGCCTGATAGAGAATTTAAAGAAATGATAGTAGAGATACTCACTGGACTTGATAAAAGAGTGAAGAATATCAGTGAGACCCTTAACAAAGAGATAAAGAATGAATAAGAGATGAGAAACACAGTAAATGAAATTAAAAATACATTTGATAGAATAAATAGCAGGCTAGATGAATCAGAGGGACCTGGATGACAGGTAATGGAAAGTAACCAAGCTGAGCAAATTAAAGAAAAACAAATATGCAAAATGAGAATAGTCTTAGGGAACTCAGTGACTCCATCAAGTGTAATAACATTCACATTACAGGGATCTCAGAAGAAGAAGAGAAAAGAGAGCAGAAAATTTATTTGAAAAAATACTAGCTGAAAACTTCCCAAATACATGGATGAGGAAGGAAACAAATTTTGAGGTCCAGGAAACAGAAATTACCCCCCAAAATCAATCCAAGGAGGTCCACACCAAGACACATAGTAATTAAAATGGGAAAAGTAATGATAAAAAAGAAATTAAGACAGTAAGAGAAGAGAGTTACATACAACCAAAACTCCTTTAAGCTATCAGCAGATTTTCTAGCACAAACTTTGCAGGCCAGAAAGAAATGGCATGATAGATCAAAGTGCTGAAAATGAAAATTATACAGGCAAGAATACTCTATCCAGCAAGGCTATCATTCAGAATAGAAAGAGAGATAGTGTTCTCAGATAAACCAAAACTAAAAGATTTCATGGTCACTACACCAAGAAATATTAAAGGGGAATCTTTGAGTGGAAAGGAAGAAACATAAGTGAGAGTATGAAAAGCAAAAAACACAAAAGCAGTAAAAATAACTAAATCTTTAAAAATCAATCAAGAGATTTATAAAATAAAAGAATGTAAAATACAACACCATATATCTAAAAACATACAGGGGCAGGGTACAGGAGTAAAGGATGGGTTAAAACTTACGTGACCATAAACTTAATATGGACTGCTATAAGCAGAAGAGATGATATACAAACCTACAGATAGCCACAAATCAAAAACCAGTAGTAGATTTGCAAAGAATAAACAGAAAGAAACCCAAGTATATAGTTAAATAGAGCAAACAAAGCATGAAAGAGAGCAAGAGAAGAAGGGATCAGATAAAAACTACAAAACAAGTAACAAAATGGCAATAAATACTTATCTATCAGTGATTACCTTGAACGCAAATGGACTAAACACTCCAATCAAAGGACATAGAGTGACAGAGTGGATTAATAAATAAAACGCATCTATATGCTGCTTAGAAGAGACTCATCTCAGACCTAAAGACATCTGAAGATTGAAAGTGAAGGTATGGACCATTGAAAATGGCAGTGGGGTAGGAGAACCCTAGGCTCACCTTGTCCCACCAATAGAACAAGATAACTATTAAATCAACCTAAATACCCACAGAAATTGACCTGAAGACTGACAGAACAAACTCCACAACTACAGGTAGAGAAGAGTCCACATCAAAGAAGGTAGGAAATACAGAGAAATACTCTGAGAAAAATGGAATGTGGTCACTGTAGCGGTGGAGGAGCTGTGGTTGCAGAGAAGAGCAAGAGATTGACTAATCCAAGGGAGCACTCAGGGAAAATGAATCCCCATAGCAAATGGCTTGCAAAGCGAGAGAGACCCAATTTCATGACTTCTGGCAACCAGCAAAGTTTAGAGCCTGGAGTTTTAAAGGTCAGTGGGCTTGTCTGGGATAGAGCTAGGAGAGCATTGTGCTGCTCTTGGAAAGAAGGCAGGCAAACAACCTGCAGACATAAAGCATGGAAACAGTGATCTGTGAGTGCCTGGGGCACACAGTGGGGAGGTTATATGCTCATTTTGGAGTGCATCTCATATAGGCACCATTCATTCACAGAGAGACCCTTCTTGGAGCAAAGGAACTGGCTACTGCCATTTCCATCCCTGTCACTCAGCAAAAGCACAGGGCCACCTGCTGGAACCAGTACAGCACCAACACTTGCTACCTAACTTGCTTACAACAATCTCCACTCCCCCCACCCCGCACTGCACTCTGGTGGAACCACCCTTTCTAGTCTCAGTTGCCTCAGTCCCAGTGCTGTGGGGCCTCTCGTACAGAAGGCTGGCCCAAACCCTTGATCACACCATGTCTCCCAACATGGCAGTTTTGTGGAGCCTCCACAAAACTGCAGTGGCAGTGGCAACAGGTCCCATTTCACAAGCAAACCAGAGCATACACATTCAGGTCAGGAACCAAACACTGCCCACAACAGGCAAAAAGATCCTCTGCAGATGACTGGTCTGAAGGATAAAGCATCCAGGACAAAAGAACAGAGCATATAAAGCACACATTGGAAACTATTAGAAGAGCCAGGCCCTGGGGAACAGTGTACAGCACACAGCAGGGCACATCAGGACCTCTTCTTCATTAGGCCATTAACCTCAAGAACAGGAGATGTAGGTGACTTTTCTAACACAGAGACAAAGCACAGAGACTTAGACAAAATGAAAGAGAAAAATATCCCAAAAGAAAGAACAGGGCAAGGCCATGGCCAGAGATCTAATCAAAACAGATATAAGTAATGTGCCTGGTAGGCTATTTAAAGCAATGTTCATAATGATACTCACTGGACTTGAAACAGTGGAAGACATGAGTAAGACCCTTAACACAGAGATAAGGAATAACAGCAGAAATAAAGGTTCATTAAATGAACCGGAATGAATGAATGGAATGGAATGCTTGATGGAAAAAATAGCAGGATGGAAGAAGCAGAGGAATGATTTAATGACCTAGAAGACACAGTAATGGAAAGTAATTAAGTTGAATAAAAAAAGCAAAAAAGAATTGGGCAAAATGAGAATAGACTTAGGGAACTCAGTGACTCCATAAAGTGCAATAACATTTGTATTGTAGGAGTCCCAAAAGAAGAGAGAGAAAAGAGGGCAGAAAATTTATTTGAAAAAATACTAGATGAAAATTTCCCTAATCTGGGGAAGGAAACAGATATCCAGATTCAGAAGCCACAGAGAACCCCCAACAAAATGAACAAAAGCAGGCCGACACGAAGACATAATTAAATTGGAAAAATATAATGATAAAGAAAAAGTTTTTAAGCAGCAAGAAAAATAAGACAATAATATACAAGGAGAGCACCATAAGACTAGCAGGGGATTTTTCAGCACAAACTTTCCAAGCAAGAAAGGAGTGGAGTGATATATTCAAAGTGCTGAATGGGAAAAATCTGCAGCCAAGAATGCTTTATCCAGCATGGCTATCATTCAAAATAGGAGAGATAAAGAGTTTCTCAGACAAAGAAGAACTAAAGGAGTTTGTGACCACTAAACCAACCCTGCAAAAATATTAAAAGCAACTCTGAGTAGAAAGAAGAGATAAAAAGTGACAGTATGAAAGTAGGAAACAAAAAAGCAGTACAAATAAATATTTATGTAAAAAATCATTCAAGGAACTCACAAAATAAAAGTATGTAAAAAATGACAACATATACCTAAAATGTGGGGGAGAAGAGTAATAAAGAATGGGTTCAAACTTAAATGACCATCAACTTAATATACACTGCTATATGCAGAAGAGGTTATATACAAACCTGATAGTAACCATATGTGAAAAACCCCTAATGCAAAGAATAAAGAGAAAGAAATCCATATATATCACTAAGGAAAATCAGCAAGCCATGAAAGAGAGAAAAGCAAGAAAGACCAGAGAAAATCTTTAGAAATAATCATAAAGCAAATAATAAATTACAACAAATACATATCTATCAATAATTACTTTGAATGTAAATGGACTAAATACTCCAATCAAAAGACATAAGGTGACAGAATGGATTAAAAAAAAACTAGTTCCAAGTATATGCTGCCTACAAGAGACTCATTTCAGACCTAAATACCTGTAGACTGAAAGTAGGGGGGTGGAGAAACATTTATCATGCAAATGAATGTCAAAGAAGCCTGGAGTAGCATTAAATATATTGGACAAAATAGACTTCAAAACAAAGTCTGTAACAAGAAACAAAAATGGACACTATATAATAATAAAAGGGAAGAAGATCAAAGTGATACCATGCATCTTTTCAGACCATAACGCTATGAAGCTAGAAGTCAACCATAAGAAGAAATCTAAGAACACAAATATATGGAGGTTAAATAACATGATACTAAGCAATGAATGGGTTAACCAGGAAACAAAAGAAGAAATTAAAAAGTACATGGAAACAAATGAAAATGAAAACACAATGGTCCAAAATTTTGAGGATGCAGCAAAAGCAGTCTTAAGTGGAAAAGCTCACCTCAAGAAGGAAGAAATATCTCAAATATACAACCTAACTTTACACCTAAAGGATCTACAAAGATAATAAGAAGAAAAACCTAAAAGTAGCAGAAGAAAGAAAATAATAAAGATTAGTGCAGAAATTAGTGATACAGAAACTAAAAAACAATAGAACAGATCAATGAAACCAGGAGCTTGTTCTTTGCAAAAATCAATAAAATTGATAAACCTGTAACCAAACTTATCAAGAAAAAAAATGAAATGACTCAAATAAATAAAATTACAAATGAGAGAGGAGAAATATCAACCAACACCACAGAAATATAAACAATTCTAAGAGAATATTACAAAAAAACTATATGCCAACCAATATTGGCATACTAGACAACCTAGAAGAACTGGATAAATTCCTAGAAATATATAAACTACCACAACTGAAACAGAAAGATATAGAAAACTTTAACAGACCAATAATCAGCAAAGAAATTTAATCAGTAATCAAAAAACTTCCAACGAATTAAAGTCCAGGACCAGATGGCTTTACAGGTGAAATCTACCAAACATTTAAAGAAGGGTTAATACCTATTTATTTCAAACTACTCTAAAAAATAGAAGTGGAAGGAATACTTCCAAATTCATCCTATGAAGCCAGCATTACCCTTATACGAAACTGATAAAGACTCCACTAAAAAAGAGAACTTCAGGCCAATATCCCCGATGAACACGTATGCAAAATTTCTCAATAAAATACTAGCAAACTGTTCCAACAATACTTTGAAAAGATCATTCACCATAATCAAGTGGGTTTATTCCTTGTTTGCAAGTGTGTTGCAATATTGGCAAAACAATCCTCATGATACATCACATCAATAAGAGAAAGGATAAGAACCTTGTGATCATTTCAATAGACCCAGAAAAAGCATTCGACAAAGCACAGCATCCATTAATGATAAAAACCCTTACCAATGTAGGTTTAGAGGGAACATACCTCAACATAATCAAGCCTGTATGTGAAAAACCCACAGGTAACACCATCCTTAATGGAGAAAAACTGAGAACTTTTCCCTTAAGGTCAGGAACAAGACAAGGATGTCCACTCTCACTACTTTTATTCAACAGAGTACTGGAAGTCCTACTCACAGCAATCAAAAATAGAAGACATCCAAATAGGTAAGGAAGAAGTAACACTTTCACTATTTTCATATGGTATAATACTATATATAGAATACCTGAAAGACTCCAAAAAATTGCTAGAACTGATAGACAAATTCAGTAAAGTTGCGGAATACAAAATCAATGTACAGAAATCTGTTGCATTTCTATACACCAATAATGAAGCAGCAGAAAGAGAAATTAAGTAATCAGTTACATTTATAATTGCACAAAAAAACAATAAGATATCTAGGAATGAACCTAACCAAACAGGTGAAAGACCTGTATTCTGAAAACTACAAAACAGGGATAAAAGAAATTGAAGATGACACAAAGAAATGGTAAGACATTCCATGCTCATGGATTGGAAAAGAAAATATTGTTAAAAATGTCTGTATTACCCAATGAAATCTATACATTTAATGCAATTCTCATCAAGATGCTATCAGCATTTTTCACAGAACCTGAACAAATAATCTTAAAATTTGTAAGAAACTACAAAAAATACTCTGAATAACCAAAGCAATCTTGAAAAGAAGAACGAAACTGGAAGGATCACAATTCCAGACTTTGTTATATTACAAAACTATAGTAATCAAAACAGTGGCATGAAAATAGACACATACAGCAGTAAGAAGAATAGAAAACGAAGAAATTAACCCACAATTATATGGTCAATTAATCTACAACAAAGGAGGAAAGAATATGCAATGGAAGAAATACAGTCTCTTTAACAAATGGTATTGGGAAAACTGGACGGCAACATGCAAAAGAATGAAACTGGACCACTTCCACCACACACAAAAAAGAACTCAAAATAAATTAAAGACCTAAATGTGAGGCCTGAAACCATAAAAATCCTAAAAGAGAGCATAGGCAGCAATTTCTCTGAAATCAACCCTAGCAACATTTTTCTAGATATGTCTCCTGAGGCCAGGGAAACAAAAACAATAAATTATTGGGAATACATCAAAATAAAAACCTCGGCACAGCAAAGGAAACAATCAACAAAGCTAAAAGGCAATCTACAGAATGGAAAAGAAATTTGCAAATGACATATTGGATAAAGGGTTAGTATCCAAAATCTATAAAGAAATTATAAAACTCAACACCCAAAAAAACAAATAATCTAATTACAAAATGGGCAGAAGACATAGACATTTTTCTAAAGAAGATATATGGCTGACCGACAGACACATGAAAAGATGCTTAACACCACTCATTTTCATGGAAATACAAATCAAAACCACTATTTGATATCAATTCACACCTGTCAGAATGGCTAAAATTAAAACCACAAGGAACAGTTGGTATTGGCAAGGATGTGGACAAAATGGAACCCTCCTTCACTGTTTGTGGGAACGCAAAGTTGTGCAGCCCCTCTGGAAAACAGTATGGAATTTCCTCAGAAAGTTAAATATAGAACTACCCTACATTCCAGTAATTGCCCTACTGGGTATTTCCCCCCAAAATACAAAAATACTAAATCAAAGGGATATATGCTGCACCCCTATGCTTATAGCAGCATTATTTACAATAGCCAAATTATGGAAGCAGCTCAAGTATCCATCAATAGATGAATGAATAAAGAAGATATTATATATGTATACATTTCATATATACATAATGGAGTATACAGAGTTGAAATCTTGCTATTTGCTACAACATGGATAGAGCTAGAGAGCATAATTCTAAGCAAATAAGTCAAAGATAGACAAATACCATGATTTCATTCATATTTGGAATTTATGAAACAAATTGGCAATAGGAAAAGAAAGAGAGAGAGAGAGAAACCAAAAAAACAGACTCAACTATAGAGAACAAACTGATGTCTACCAGAAGTGAGGTGGGTAGGGGTATGGGTGAAATAGGTGATGTGGATTAAAGAGTTCACTTATCATGATGAGCACTGAGAGAATTGTTGAATCACTATATTGTATACCTGAAACTAATATAACATTGTATGTTAACTATACTGTAATTTAATAAAACTCAATAAGAATGAAAAATAAAAAATAAAAACTCACAGATACACAGAAGAAGTTGGTGGTTGCCAGAGTTGGGGAGTTGGGGAAGGTCCACATGTGTGAAAGGTGTCAAAAGGTACAAAAATCCAGTTATTAAGTACGTAAGTCTTGGATAGGAAGTGTACAGCCTATTAACTATAGTTAATAATTCAGCATGGCATATGTGAAAGTTGCTAAGAGAGTAAATTCAAATGTTCCCATCACATAAAAAACATTCTATAAATTTGTATGGTGATTGATATTGTGGTGATCATTTCACAGTATTTACAAATATCAAATGATCATATTCTTTGTGTCTTCTTCAATTTCTTTCATAAGCTTTCTATAGTTTTCAGCATGCACATCATTTACCTCTTTGGGTAGGGTTATTCCTATCTTATGGCTTTTGGTGCAATTGTAAATGGGATTAATTCCTTGATTTATTTTCTGGGTTCTCTATTCCGTTCCATTGGTCTATGTGTACCATACTTTCTTGGTGATTAGAGCTTTGCAATATGGTTTGAAGTCCAGAATTGTGATGTTTTCAGCTTTGGTTTTCTCTTTCTGCTGTTTCATTATTTGTGTATAGAAACACAACCAATTTCTGTATGTTGATTTTATATCCTGCGGCTTTGATGAATTCATGTATCTCTTCCAACAGTTTTTTTTTTGGTGGAGTCTTTTGGGTTTTCCAAGTAGAGTATCATGTCATCTGCAAAGTGAAAGTTTGACTTATTTCTTGCCAATTTGTATGCCTTTTATTTCTTTTCATTGTCTTATTGCTGAGGCTAGGACTTCCAGTACTAAGTTGAACAACAGTGGTGAGAATGGACATCCCTATCATGTTCCTGACTTAGGGGGAATGTTCTCAGTTTTTCCCCATTGAGGATGATATTAGCTGTGGGCCTTCCTTATATGGTTTTTATGATGTTGAGGTATGTTTCTTCTATCTATACTTTCTTGAGGGTTTTTCATCAAGATATGGTGCTGTATTTTGTCAAATACTTTTTCTGCATCTGTTGAAAGGATCATGCTTCTTATCCTTTCCTTTATTAATGTGATATATCACACTGATTGGTCTGTGAACATTGAACCAGCACTGCAGCCGAGGAATAAATTTCACTTGATTGTGGTCAACAATTATTTTAATGTACTGTTGAATTTGATTTGCTAGTATCTTGTTGAGAATTTTTGCATCCAGTTTCATCAAGCATATTGGCTTGTAATTCTCCATTTCATTGGAGTTTTTGGTTTTGGAATCAAAGTAATACTGGCTTCATAGAATGAGTTTGGAATCTTTCCTTATATTTCTAATGTTTTTGGAACAGTTTGAGGAGAATAGGCATTAACTCTTATTGAAATGTTTGGTAGAATTCCCCTGGGAAGCCATCTGTCCCAGGATTCTTACTTGTTGGGAGATTTTTGATAACTGATTCAAAATATTTGCTAGTTATGTGCCTGTTCAAATTTTCTATTTCTTCCTGTTTGAGTTTTGTTAGTGGGTGGGTGTATAGGAATTTGTCCATTTCTTCCAGATTGTCTAGTTTTTTGGCATGTAATTTTTCATTATATTCTCTTATAATTGTTTGTATTTTTATTGTGCTGGTTGTGATCTCTCCTCTTTCATTGTGATTTTATCTATTTAGGTCCTCTATTTTCTTTTTAAGAAGTCTGGCTAGGGGTTTATCAGTTTTGTTTATTCATTCAATAAACCAGATTTTAGTTTCATTCATCTGTTCTCCTGGTTTTTTTTTTTTGGTTGTTTGGTTGTTGGTTTCTTTATAGTTTATTTCTGCTCTAATCTTTATTATTTCTCTTCTTCTGCTGGCTTTGGGCTTTATTTGCTGTTCCTTTTCTAAGAGCAGCCTTACTTTTTGCTCCTGTAGATGTAAGGTTAGGTTGTTTATTTGGGACCATTATGCTTCTTGAGATAGTCTTACATTGCAACTTACTTTCCTCTTAAGACTGTCTTTGCTACATCCCAAAGGGATTGGACTGTTTTTTTTTTTCATTTTCATTTGCTTCCATGTATTTTTTAATCTTTTCTTTAATCTCCTGGTTAACCCATTCATTCTTTAGTAGGATGTTCATTAACCTCCATGTATTTGGGGGCTTTCCAAATTTTTTCTTGTGGTTGATTTCAAGTGTCACAGTGTTGCAATCTGAAAATATGCATGGTATGATCTCAATCTTTTCGTACCTGTGGATGTATGATTTGTGACCCAGTATGTAATTTATTCTGGAGAATGTTCCATGTACACTCGAAAAGAATGTGTATTCTCTTCTGCTTTAGGATGAAATTGTCTGAATATAATTGTTAGGTCAATCAGGTCCAGTGTGTCAGTCAAAGCCATTGTTTCCTTGTTGATTTTCTGCTTATATGATCTGTTCATTGTTATAAGTGGGTTATTAAAATCTCCTACTATTATGGTATTATTATCAAAGAGTTTCTTTATGTTTGTGATTGAGTGATTTATATACTTGTGTTCTTTAAAGTTGGGGGTACAAATATTTACAACTGTTAGATCTTCTTGATGGATAGACCCCTTAATTATGATATAATAATTCCCTTCTTCATCTCTTATTACAACATTTGTTTTAAAATCCAGTTTGTCTGATATAAGTGTGGCTACTTTGGCTTGCTTTTGACGTCTACTAGAATTATAGATGATTCTCCATTCCCTCACTTTAAATCTGGAGGTGTCTTTAGGTCTGAAATGAGTCTCTTGTAGATAGCATATAGATGGATCTTATTTTTTATTCATTCTGATACCCTATGTCTTTTTATAGGAGCATTTAATCTGTTTACATTCAGAGTGATTATCAAAAGATATGAATTTAGTGCCATTGTGTTATCTGTAGAACTGGTGTTTCTGGTGAGGTTCTCTGGTCCTTTGTAGTCTTTATTGCTTTGGTCTTTTTTTTTTCCTCCTCTCAGAGAGTCTCCCTTAAAATTTCTTACAAGAGTGGTTTAGTTGTCACGAACTCCTTTAGTTTGTCTTGGAAACTCTTTATCTCTCCTATTCTGAATGCCAGTCTTGCTGGATAAAAATTCTTGGCCGTATATTTTTCCCCATTTACCACATTGAATATTTCCTGCTACTCCGTTCTGGTCTACCAAGTTTCAGTGGACAGTTCTGCTAGAAACCTTATGGTCTACCTTTGTAGGTTAAGGACATTTTGTCTATAGCTACTTTCAGAATTCTTTGCATTTCACTATGATGTGTCATGGTATTGATGTGTTTTTGTTGATTTTGAGGGGAGTTCCCTCTGCTGCTTGGACTTGAATGACTGTTTCCTTCCCCAGATTAGGGAAGTCCTCAGCTATAATTTGTTCAAATAAACCTCCTGTCCCCGTTTCCCGCTGTTCTCCTGGGACTCCTATGATATGGACATTATTTTGTTTCATGGAATCACTTAGTTCTCTAAGTGTCCCCTCATGACCTACTAATTTCCTTTCCCTCTTCTTTTCATATTCATTATTTTCTGTATTTTTATCTTCTATTCCACCTTTTCTCTCCTCTGCTTCTTTAATTTTCATTGTCACTGTATCTCATTTTTGCATCTAATTTATAGCATTTTTTATTTCATCCTGACTAATTCTTAGGTCTTTATTCTCTGCAGCAAGGTTTTCTCTCATGTCTTCTATGCCTTTTGAAGCTCAGCTACCAGTCTCATGACTGTTATTCTAAATTCTTGTTCAGATATATTGCTTATATCTCTTTTGAGCAAGTCCGTGGCTGTGATTCCTTCTTGACCTTTCTTTTGGGGGGAATTCCTCTGTCTTGTCATTTTTGTTATGTTTCTATCTTTTGAATGTTTTAAAAGCTTGTATGTTTCCTGCTCCTGAGAGTACTGCTATATTAAAAAGGGGTCATACAGTGTCCAGGGCCTGGAACTTCAGGAAGTGTTTCTGGTGTATGCTGTGTTCACTCTGCTGTTGCATTTTGGCTGCTCTTTCCCACTGGTCAGTCCTCTGCAGAGTTCCTCCTTGGTTGTTGTGGTGGAGTGTTTGGACTTTAATTAGATGATTTTTTTAATTAATTGATTTGTTTGTTGAAATAACCCTGGAAAAAAAAGAAAGGAAGCCTAATGCCCCCCCCAAAAAAAAGAGAAAAGGAAAGAGAACAAAGGAAACATAATCAAAATCTATAAGGCTGACTCCAAAGAAAAAGAAAGGAAAATAAGAAAAGGAAAAAAGAAAGAAAAAGAATTAAAAAGCTTGATCCAAAAAAAAGGAGAGAAATGAAATAAAGAAAACAAACAAGAAACAATGAGCCTGATTCCAAAAGAAAAAAAAGATAGAAGAAAAAAGTGAAAAAAAAACCTTTCAGTGTTGTTTTGAGGCACAATTTTCAGTGCACTTGGTGCATGGGTTTGCTGGCTGTGCTGGTTTTCTGCAGGACAGCCCCCTTGAATTGACTCAGATTCAGTCTTTCCCTAGTTAATAAGCAATTGCTAGGCAGGGGGGACATGGGGTTTGGTGTACGTGGGTTCTGCCTCCACTGGTGGCCACTGTGTTGCTCTCTGAAGTCCCACCTTGTTGGTGTTGGGGGGGAAATGGCACCACCCCAATCTCTTGTCTGCAGACCAGGGGTCTCACAATTCCTGATGTTCAGGAAGCTGTCACAGAATAGAGAGGACAGTCAGCTCTCCCTGTGCCACACTCTCCTGTATCTTTTTCTTCTTGGTGCATGGATGGGATTCAAAATCCAAAGTCTTTTTTTTTTTAATCAAGTTAGTTAACATACAGTGTAGTCTTGGCTTCAGAAGTAGAACCCAACGATTCATCTCTTACATATGTTGAGTTTCTCAAATTCCACGTATTAGTGAAATAATATGATATATTTTTTTCTCTGACTGACTTATTTTGCTTGGCATAATACCTCCAGTTCCATCCATGTTGTTGTAAATGGCAAGATTTTTTTTTGATCACCAAGTAGTATTCCATTGTATATATATTTCACATCTTCTTTTTCCATTCATCAGTTGATGGACATTTGGGCTCTTTCCATACTTTGGCTATTGTTGATAGTGCTGCTATAAACATTGGTGTTCATGTATCCCTTTGAAACAGCACACATATATCCCTTGAATAAATACCTAGTAGTGCAATTGCTACATTGTAGGTAGTTCTATTTTTAATTTTTTGAGGAACCTCCATACTGCTCTGCAGAATGGATGCACTAGTTCACATTCCCACCAACAGGGCAAAAGGGTTCCCCTTTCCCCACATCCTTGCCAACATCTGTTGTTTCCTGAGTTGTTAATTTTAGCCATTCTGACTGGTGTGAGGTGGTATCTCATTGTGGTTTTGATTTGTATTTCCCTGATGATGATCAAAATCCAAAGTCTTAAAAGGCCCAGCACTACATGGATCCCACCCCTCTTCCAGAGTAGAGTCTGTCCACCCTGCTGATGAAAGGCTTTTGGCTGGCACCTACAAGGTCTTTTGTCCTTGGGAAGGCAATAAACCTTCTTCCAAAATTATTGCAGGAAGGAGAATGTTCTCTCCCAGTGCACCCCAGAGATCTCTACATATGCTATGCACTCCAGGGCCAGCTCCCTCCTTCCCAGGAGTGCTCACCAAGGCTCTGGAGAAAGTCATGCACTTCCAAAACCTCAGAGTTTCAGCTCCAAACACTGTTTTCAATAAAGGAATGGGACACTCAATACTTCTCCCTCCCCAGTCTGTGGTCCAGAGAGGTTTTCCTCTTGTGAAACTGAATGCTGCACTTTCTCAACCCCCCTCTTTTTCTCTCCCTTTTGTCTCTCCATGGAAAGGGTTCCCTCTCCTCTGAGATTACGTCATTTTTTCTCTCCTCCAATTCACTTCCATGCACCTTGCACCTGCCAAGCTGTCTCCCCCCAACTGTGGAGATCCTTATGCCAGTCCACAGGTCTATTTCCTGGGTGTTCCAAGTGATCTGACCTCAACACAGCTGTGTTTGAGGGACAAGGAAAGCTCAGGGTCCTCCTAGTTCTTCACCGTCTTAATTCCTCCTCTTAGAAAGAATATTGTTAAAGGTATTTCTTATAATATAGATGGAATTGCCTGTTTTATTATGTGAAAGGAATGTCTAAGAAACCAGAATGGAATTGTAAATGTCTCAAATCCATAAAGAGACCTGGATGCTCCTCAGCTCTGCTATTAACCTGCTTTGTCATCCAGGTCAATTCTCTCTAGGCCATTGTTTCTTAATTTATAAAATGCAAGTGACAAAGGAAGATGTTAAACTAAATGATTTTTTTAAAGTAGTTTCTGGTTCTGTGGACCATGCTTAGTCTGTCTCTCTTCTTTTAAGAGTATAGTTTCCTTGCTACAAAATGGGAGCATAGGGCCACCTTACCTTGAATGTTTCTTCCAGTTCTTCCATTTGGTATCTGAGATGAGGAGACACCCCTGGGCCATCTGTCCCCCACTAAAGATCTCCACATTAGGCTGGCCTAGTCTTGAGCAAATGCCATATTACTTCCATGGAGAGCTGGACTTCCATGCTTCCCAAACTCAAGCATAGGAATTACCTTGGATGTTGTTAAAATGCAGATTCGGATTCAAAGGTCTGAGTTGGGGCCTAAGACTCTAAGTCCCTAGACACTTCAAAGAACAAGTGGCTATATAACCTCTTTGGGATCACATTCTCTAAGATGATTACTCTTTTCTGGAACAAGGGGTTGACTGTATACTTTGTTTCTTTACTTCAATTCAAAGTCAGAGCCTGGTAGTAAAAAGAAAGGGCACAGGGCCCTACCCTGGCCAGGAAGTGGTGGCAGAGCTGAAGTATAAATGGACTGAGGTCATATAAGAACATTTCCTATCCATATAACCCTCCCCATTCCACATTTTGAGGGTCCCAAACAGCATGGACTGAAGCAGGGCATTCAGAGAAATAGACTAATTACAATTTCATCTATCCAGCTAGCTCAGTTAGTTCATTCATGTCCTCATTAATTCACTAATCCATCTAATGATCAATTCACTCAAATATTTACTAACTCCCTGCTCTGTGCCAAGCCTTGTGATGAGCATAATCATTCAGAAGTGAATCAGATACAGCCTCATCCCAAAAAGGGCTCACAGTCTAACAGGAAAGATAGACACATAAAAAGATTGCAATTTAGTGTGATACATTTTATAATAAAATGTGAGAAAGATGAAATAGATTCATGAAGAAAGGATGTTCTGGGTGTAGGATGATGGTTAGAAAGTCTTAATAGAGAAGATGGTGGCACTTAAAAACAGGACTTGATGTATGAGTATTTGTCATGCAGATATGGTGGTGAATGAACTCCAGGCAGAAGAACCAACATGCACAACGCCATACACTGGTGTATTCAAGCAGTTATAAATTGCTGAATATGGTATGTATTAGTTAGGATGTTTTCAGTTGCAGCTAAGTGGATATCCAACTAAAAGTATCATGAACACATGAACAGTAGTTAGTTATCTCACATGACAAGAAGTCCAAAGGAAGGTGGTTCCCAGGCAGGTTCAGTGATTCAATGTTGTCATAAATGTCCCAGAGCCTTTCTTATCCTTCTGCTCTATCTTTGTGTTTTCGATGTCTTCTGGATTGCAAGATGGTTATTGTGTCACATGGAGGCACAACCACATCCAGTGAAGAACAAGAAGACCACTTCATGCCACATGTGCCCTTTTATTAGGCAGGAAAACCTTTCACAGAATTTCCCCATTAGACATCTCTTCCAGTCCCCTGCCCTTGACCTCAATGCAAAGGAGGCTGGGAAAATGAGTATATGGCATTTTTTATAATGAGAAGCTCTACAACAAGGAAAGGATGGCAGGAAAAGAGCCTGAAGAAGCCAGGTCTTGAAGGCCTCATATGTCTAAGGATTTTGCATTTTCTCCCACAGACTATTTGGGATAAATTGGATCAGAAAAGTAATATAATAAAATCTGCATTTTGAAAGATCATATTGCTATGTAAGGACATAGAAAAGGCCTGGAATGATAAATGTCATCTGATACAAATGGCTATCTCTGAAGAGGGGAGTGGGATCGGCAGATGTGAAGGGGGTCATGCACATTTTACTCTTTAGCAGTGGTTCTCAACAGGGGAAGATTTTTTTCCTCAAGTGATATATACCAATGTCTCCACATTTTTTTGTAGTCACAAGTGGGAAAGTGCTAAGGGAAATTAGTGGACAGAGGCCAGGGATATAGCTAAACATTCTACAGGGCATGGGACAGCTCCCACAACAAAGAAGAATCCAGTCCAAAAGCTGAAAGTGCCAAAGCTGAAAGACTATGGTCATAGACTTCTTTAGACCTCTTTTGTTGGGATTTTTACTGCAAACTTATATTCATGTAGTATTTATGTTTTAAAAATGTTTAAAACTTTATTCCATAAATCAGAATTCATAAGCATTTGTTGGAAAGCAAATTGGAAGGGTGGAGACTAGAGGCAAGGAGACCAATTAGGAAGCTATTGCAATATTTAATTCAATGGTTTGCATTTTCTTTCTTTTCCCTTCCTTTCTCACTCTCACCGCCTTCCTTCCTTTCCTCTTTCTCTTGTTTTCTTTATTTTGGCAGTAGTAACCCTTTATTTCAATGAAAATTTCAATGAAATTTTCAAGGAATCTAGGAATCAATCAATAAATCAATCATCACTTCTCTGTTTGAAGCAGGAGTGGGGTCTAGAGCCCTAGTTTCTTGTGCCCTCCGTCTCTTTTTATGGTGGCTTGATATACTTCCAGGGAATACTTTGAATGCCCCCAAGTAGAAGCTGAGACCTGACCTAGGCCAAGGATGGTAGGGATAAGGAGACTGAGAAGACTAAATAATTAGGTGTGTGTGGTATGTTTGTCATACCAGTCACGGTAATAACTCAGATAGCTAATTACAAACTGTTTATTATCATTTTGTCAATATAAAGTGGCATATTTTGGACCATTTATAATTTCTAATTTGCTACAAATAACTCTCTTACCATTTAACATCAAGTAAAGGAGAAATAAATGACAAACCAAGGGAGATATTTAGCAGGTAGAACTGATGAAACATGGTGATTAAATATTAGAATAAGAGAAAGAGGAAGCTTGGAGGATTCCCAGGTTTCCAGTTTATGTTACTGAGTTTTTGGGGGTGATACTCATTAAGGTGAGGACTACAGAAAAGTAAAAATGATGAGTTAAACATTGTATGTGTTGCATTGGAGGTGCTTGTGACAAATTCAGGCACACATATTGAGTAGGCAACTTAATACATAGATCTGATCTCAATACAGAGAGAGGTCTGATCTGAAAACAAGGATTGGGCATCATCAGGATATAAATGGTGATTAAAACCTTGAAAATAAGTGAGATTATCCAGGGAGAATAGAATGAGCCTATGATAGAACTTTAGAGAAAAACAATAGTTAAGGAATATTCAGAAAATAATGTCTCCGTGAAGGAGATAGGGAAAAGATGAACCAGAAGCATATGAGGAGAAGAAGGAAAATGCAGAGTCTTTAATGGAAGAGAAGTGTTTCAAGAAAATGAAAGTAATTAATAGTCAAATTCAATAGAGATGTCACATAAAATGAATAGGGACGCCTGGGTGGCTCAGTTGGTTAAGCGTTCAACTTTTGATTTCAGCTCAGATCATGATCTCGTGGTCATAATGGGATCAAGCCCTGCATTCGGCTCTGTGCTGAGTGTAGAACCTGCTTAGGGTTCTCTCTCTCTCCCTCTCTCTCTGCCCCTCACCTAATCATGCATGCTCTCTTGCTCTTTCTTTCTCAAAATAAATAAATAAACATTTTTAAAAATTTTTTAAAAAAGAAAATGAATAAAAGCCAGTTTCCTTGGTTTCTCTCTTAGGGCCTTTTGACAATGCTGGTTGTGAATGATTTGAAGATGAAAAACCAAGGATAGAGAATTTTCAGCACTCATTTTGTTAGAAATTGACCCAAAAATTTCAGTTAAAAGTAGTGTAGGCCAAAAAAACCCAAAGTGTAATGTAGGGTTGAACAACCAAACTCAGGAGAGGCAGGGATACAGCTGGGCCTCAGGAACAATTGGAACCAAGTCCTTAAATCTAGCTGTTTCTCACTAGTAAGTTTATTTCTACATGTCACCATTACTATCTTTTTTTTTTTTAATTTTTTTTTCAACGTTTATTTATTTTTGGGACAGAGAGAGACAGAGCATGAACGGGGGAGGGGCAGAGAGAGAGGGAGACCCAGAATCGGAAACAGGCTCCAGGCTCTGAGCCATCAGCCCAGAGCCTGACGCGGGGCTCAAACTCACGGACCGCGAGATCGTGACCTGGCTGAAGTCGGACTCTTAACCGACTGCGCCACCCAGGCGCCCCACCATTACTATCTTTGAATGCAGACTGACTCTCTTCACATGATAGCATGGCCTTTGTGCTTTGTAACCAGAGAATGACTGAATCCCTTTCCCATGCTCCAGTTAGAAAAACCAAAGGGTGGAATTCAATGGTCCATACTTAGGTCAGCCAGCCATCCTTAGACTTATCTCTGGATCAATAAATTATTTTCAGGAAGTATGTTTTGGAAGGTAATGGTAGTGCTGGGTATCTAAGACTATGACAGGTTTCATTAAAAAATGGAGGGTGGAATATTTCTCAGAAGAAGAGGGGAAATTGCTGAGCATACAAAGCAACTGAGCATGAGAGATTAATCAGGGGTCCCTGAAATCTTTCAGTTCCTGAGATTTCACATGTTTACCTCCATCTTTTCTTTTTTCCAGTGGAACCAAGTATGCACACAGACATGGACACTCAAGGCCATGTATTATCTATAAATCCTGATAGTCCTGTCCTAATCCCTGTATCCCTTGGTCTCTATACTCCAAATTCCAAGGAAAGGGACTAAATGGCTTGTATTTTTATATGCTGCCAGATAAAGTCTCTCTCCTCCCGAGGGCTTCACTCTCTGTAGGGAAGCAATCAGTCCCCCTCCCCACTGTGGTCCAACCTACTGCAGCTTGGTCTCCTTCTCTGTGGACCTCAGCTGGGTCCACGGAACCCATCTCATTCTAACACTGTGACAAGGTGCACTTACCTTTGATGCCAAAGTGATCTGAACTGCCAAACAATTAGGCCTTACTGGAATGCCTAATTCCAAATTGGAGGATTCTAGAAGGAAATGTGATGGCGTCTACATTTTATAGTAATGACATATTTCCATAATATTTTCCAATTTATTTAAAAAACACATTGCTCAAAAAAATAAAAATAAAAATAAACATTGCTCATGCGTAACAGAATTGTATCTAACTGTATCTATTAAAATCATATGTGAGTTTTGCATTTGATTTAAATGTTTAAACTTAGTAGAGGTTGATGTTGAAGCCAAGCTGTTTTCATAAAGAGTTTCATTTTTATGGAAAAAAGTATAAACGCTTTGAAAAGCACAACCCTGTCCTTGTCTCAGTTAACCTATGCCATAGCCAGCTTAGCTGTTTAGGCCAGGATAAATATCTTCCTCCGTTTACATGACACTTTATAGATCTCCAATACTTTCACATACATATATCATTTGATTTTTAAAATATTTCTAGCAGGTTGATAAGACAGATTATTATCCAGATTTTCCATAAGGGGAAACCAAAGTATGGAGTCATGCAGAGGTTTTTCCAAGTTCAGTCAGCTATAAAATACTGAGCTGGGACTACAAGGTATATCTACTGCTTCTCAGCCTGGGGCCCCTTACCTTCCAATACAAATGTCTGTTCTGTGCCTGAGGTTAGATTGCAAGCTCTTTGAGGGCAGGATTGTGTCTTGTTTATTTTGGATAAACCCACAATGTTTGATGTTCAAAAAAATTGGTGACCGCCTGACGTATCAAATGAGTCCCAGATTAACCCCCATGTGAAAGCTGAGGTGCTCACTGCTATTGAGTTCCAGAATTAATGAGAAAACTAACTTCTCCATCTATTGTTTGGTCTTGCCACCAGGGGTCAGCACTAGTGCTCATGGGCCCTGAGTCCAGGGCAGCAGGAAGCCAAGAAAGAGGAAAGATAGAGGCAACCTTGAGCTTCTGTTCCTAATGGCTAGTGAAGGGATTCCCATTGACCATGGGAAGAACAAGACTACCACATGCATTGATCCCTGGCCTTGGTAGGATGTGACAGAATCCAGGGCTTTTGGTGGGGGTTGGTGAGATGTGGGTTGGAGGATAAAGAGACAAAGTCGAGCAGTGGAAGGAAGCCTGGGTGGGCATAGAGACACTGAGGCTCCATTTCTAGTCCAGATGCTTTCACTTCTGTGTGACTTCAAGCATACACATTTTACCCTCTGATCTTCAGTTTCCCTGTGACATGGGAGGTTAAACCAGAGTGTTATTTCATAACCAGATCTGCTTATCAGCATAATCTGAAGAGCTTTTTTTTTCAAAATGCTCAAGTCCCAAGACCTCACTCCAAATCTACTGAAGCAGAATCTCCAGGAGGTAGGATCTATGTGTTTTTGAAAATAGCTTCTCAGATGATTCTACTTACCCCCAGTTTTAGAATTTCTGGGCTGCATTGTTACTAAGAGCTCTACCAATATGTGGCCCCTACCTCTTCACAAGCAGTCCTAGGCAAGGGGGCTCACAGGACACCTCCTGAACATCCATACTTCTAAGTTGTTCTCCTTTTTTGCTCCCAGGAGTCACAATGGCTATCTGGAGAAGGTTCGTCCCCCACTGCCCTCCCTTCTCACTCCCTGGCTCTCTAAACCTTGATGGGTGGAAGCCACAGGGCTCCAGAAGTGCCACTTCCCTTACACATGGGCAGCACACTCCAGTCCCCTGGTATCTACTCTACCTTCTTCCTTGGGAAATGTACTTTGTACAATGGAGACCCTTAGAAGCATTTTGGAAGGAACAGTCACAGGACTAGCAGGGGGAAGGGAAACATCCATGAAACAGGAGCTTGGAGAAAGGGATATCTTTTGAAAAAAAAAGTGAAAGGCAATAAATAGACCTTCCTGTCACTAAGGATATGAGTAGGAATAATTTCTCCCATTTGGGCATTTTTACAATTTCCAAAATACTTTCAGAGTCAATGACCACTTCATATATTTTTAAATTTAAATTTTAGTTAAAATAGAGTGCAATATTGATTTCAAGAGTAGAATTCAGTGATTCATCAGTTACGTACACCTAGTGCTCAACACAAGTGCCCTCCTTAATATCCATCACCCATCTATTTTCAGCCTCAATAATAGCCCTTGGAGGTAAGAGCCATTATCCCCAGGTCTTAAGGCCCTACTTTCCTGACCATCCTAGCTAAAATAGCACTCTCTAACTTCATCATTTTTCATATTCTTCCTCTGCTATATTTTATAGCCCTTATCACTACCTGACATTTTATTTTACTTTTATTGTATATTTACTTGTTAATTTATTTATTGTTTTCTTCCCCACTGGAATGTAAGCTTCAGAAGGGCAGGGACTATGGCCATCTCATTCATTATTGAAGTTCCAGTGATCAGAAGAGTGTCTGGCCTATGATGAGAACTAAGTAAATATTTGTTTAATCAATAAACGGGGAAATCAAGTTCCACAAAGAAGAACAGCTTTGTCCCAAATCATACAGTTCATCACTGTTTCAGACAGGACAAGACCCTATGTCCCTCTTTTTCCTGACTCTCAAGACAGTGCTCTCTCCACTCCCATGGAGTCATAACTGCTGCACAGTGCTTAGTTCTAAAACCACTCTGTTGATTTGGTGGCTAGGACACTAGAAAAGGGACATTGGACTTGGTGGTTAGGGCCGATGATAATCACTGCAGTCTTGAGAAGGGCTATTTGCCTTATACAGAGGAAAGCTCTGGCATTGGCCATAAGCTGAGCCCCTAGGCCTGGCCAGACAGCATCCCCCAGTGGTCCAGGGGACTGGGTGAGAGTGTGAATGACCATGCCCAATGCTCACTGGTGTAGGGACTCTTACTAACTGTAGATGATCTAGCAGGGGCAGCTGGGTTTATTATTATTATTATTATTATTATTTGTTGTGGAAGGCTGTTGAGCATGAAAGTTAGTTGTACATGATAGTTACTAGCCAGCCTGCCAGGATTAGGAAGCTGTCTCTATCAATTACCAACTGTATGACTTCAGGCAAACTCCTAACCACCTCCATTTCCTCATCTCTGCCTACCACATGGAGTTACTGTGGGGGTTAAATGAGGCAATCCATGAAAAGTGTTTGGAGGGTGTCTGGCACAAAATAAGTGCTTGATGCATGTTGGTCATGATTGTGGTTATTTTTAAAAGATTTTTATGGTTTATTTTTATTTTAGAGACAGAGAATGGAGGAGGGGCAGAGAGAGAGGGAGACAGAGGATTTGAAGTGGGCTCTGTGCTGACAGCAGAGAGTCCAACACAGGGCTTTAATTCATGAACTTCGAAATCATGACCTGAAACGAAGTCAGATGCTTGACTGAGCCACCCAGGTGCCCCATGATTGTGGTTATTTTGCTAGAACCTATTATTATACTTTATTCTTGTTATTGTTCTATTGTTATTTATTTTATTTCACCATCCTTATCATTGTTATTATTTCTATTATTTTGCTTTTTTTGTTCCATACATTCTATGCACTTTTCTTTCCCAGCCCTAATGATTGATCATAGATGGGAAAATGGAAGCACAGAATCCCAGCAGTGGCTTGTCCCAGGTTTCATAGTTTACCAAGTCACCAATAAGGCCAAAGCATCTCCAGCTGAGGGCTTGATTTTGCTGAGCTTGGGCCTCTTGGGAAGTTTCCTTCCCACTATAATAGGGTCTGAGTCACACTGTGCAAGCTGAATGGTATTAAGCATAGGGAGGTGGACACTTCTGGGCTGGACTTGCACCGTGGGTTGTCTATTATCTAATGTTGCCTGAGAGCCAGCTCCCATAGCTGAGACCTTTTGATCCCACTGCAGACCCAACCCAGTCCTTGGCACCCATCCTGACAATGGGCAACCCCAGGCCCACCTACTGGCCTCAGCATCAGAGTCTTGCTATGAGGCTTGGTACTGGACCTGTACCCTGGTTTGAGTCACTAGGCTCTGACTGGTAACTGTGACCAAGTCTCAACTTTTCCCACCCCAGCTCTGATCCCTGGTTCCATCCTTGGTGACTTGAAAGCTGAACGCTGCCTTGCCTTTGATGGTCCTGTCGAAGACTGGGGTCCTATCCTTTATTTCTGCTTGAATCCTGCTGTCTGTATACACCCTCCAGCTGTGACATCCCAGCTGCCCCTAGAGTGGCATCACCTGCCCCCAGACTCCTTGTCAGTTACCATGTTCTCTGCTGAGATTATGTGAGACTGAAGACCTCCACTGTCCCTCTAGGAGTCCCATTTATGGCTGTCATCTCAGCTCTCCAGAGAGCCTTTTCTGCCTGCCTTACTATAGGAGTATCAAGGCCTGTTCCATACTGCCTGCCCAGGTCTTGTCATATCTTGGGGCATCCATGTTTCCTTCAGAAAGCTGAGGCCATGGTTCCATGCCAAGGAATTTGACTCCACCCACTAAGTTTGACAAAGAAGTTCTCAAGCATTAGATGCTACTAACCCAGGGTCTCCCTGAGCCCCTGAGACATGCCAATAGAGCTCTAAGCCAACTTTGTTCTAAGGATAAATCCTCTGCTGTATCATTGGACTACACCTTGTTCTCTTCCCTTGCTGGCCAGTGTTCCCATCTTGCACTTAGCTCTGCCAGTCTTTATCTGACTCTGTGAGAACAAAGGCAGCAGCCCTTTTGCCAGAACTTCATGCAGAAAATTGTTCATGTGCTGGACTGTTAATGATTGACAATCCTGATAATTGATGCTCATGGGATTCAGCCCTCAGTTGTCATCACTTCTTGTGAGGCGCTGCCAAGCCAGCTGTGGCCTGGAAAGGCCCTCACCCTTAAGAATGGCGTCTAAGACCAAAAATAAGAAAAAGCCTAGGAATAAACTTAAGCAAGGAGGTGAAAAACCTACACTCTGAAAACTATAAAACTCTGATGAAATAATTTGAAAATGACACAAACAAATGGAAAGATACTCCATGCTCATGGATTAGAAGAATGAATATTGTTAAAATGTACATACTACACAAAGAAACTTGCAATGCAATCCCTATCAAAATACCAACAACATATTTCACAGAACTAGAACAAATAATACTAAAATTTGTATGAAACCACAAAAAACTCCAAATAGTAAAAACAATCTTGAGAAAGAAGAAGAAAGCTGGAAGTATCACAACCTCAGATTTGAAAATATACCACAAAATTGTAGTAATCAAAACAGGATGGTGCTGGCAAAAAATAAACATACAGATCAATGGAACAGAATAGAAAGCCCAGAAATAAACCCATGCTTATATGGTCAATTAGTCTATGACAAAGGAGGCAAGAATATAGAATGGGGAAAAGATAGTCTCTTCAACAAAAGGTGCTGGGAAAACTGGACAGCTACATGCAAAAGCATGAAACTAGACCATGTTATTACACCATACACAAAATAGATTAAGTGGACAAAAGACCTAAATGTGAGATCTGAAATCATAAAATTTATAGAAAAAATATAGCCAATAATTCTTTGACATAAGCTGTAGTAACATTTTTCTAGATATGTCTCCTGAGACAAGGGAAACAAAAGCAAACCTATTGGTACTACACCAAAATAAAAAGCTCCTGCACAGTGAAGGAAACCATTAATAAAACAACCTAATGAATGGGAGAAGATATTTTCAAATGATATATCTGATAAAGGGTTAGTATCCAAAATATATAAAAAAAACTTATGCGACTCAGCACCAAAAAAACAAATAATCTGATTAAAAATGGGTGGAAGACATGAAAGAACATTTTTCCAAAGAAGGCATACAGGTGACCAACAGGAACATGAAAATATGCTCAACATCACTAATCATCAGGGAAATGCAAATTAAAACCGTAATGAGATATCACTTTATACTTATTAGAATGGCTAAAATAAAAAACACAAATTAAGTGTTGGCAATAATGTGGAGAAAAAGGAATCCTTGTGTACTGTTGATGGGAGTGCAAATTGTTGGTGTAGTCACCATGGAAAGCAGGATGGCGGTTCCTCAGAAAATTGAAAATAAAATTACCATATCATCTAGTAATTCCACTACTGGGTGTTTACCCAGAGAAAACAGAAACAGCAATTCAAAAATATGCATACACTCCTATGTTTACTGCAGCATTATTTACAATAGCCAATATATGGAAGCAATCCAAGTGTCCATCAATTGATGAATGGATGAGAAAGATGTGATATATATATATATATATATATGAAAAAGAATGAGATCTTGCCATTTGCAACAACATGGATGGACTTAGAGGGTATAATGTTAAGTGAAATAAGTCAGTAAGAGAAAGACAAATACCATATGATTTCATTCATGTGGAATTTAAGAAGTAAAATAAATGAATACACAAAGAAAAAAAAACGAGACAGAAAAGAAAACTCTTAAATACAGAAAACAAGCTGGTAGTTGCCAGAGGGGAGATGGGTGGGGGGATGGATGAAATAGATAAAGGAAATTAAGAGTACATTTATCTTGATGAGCACTGAGAAATGCATAGAATTTTTGAATCATATTGTATGCCTGAAACTAATGTAACACTGTATGTTAATTATACTTGAAAAAGAAGGAACCCAAGGCCTCCCCAGAGAGGTGGAGTAGCCCAAGGTGTGGGCTGCTGGGTCTGACTAGGAAACATAGCAGAGCTTGGTCCTTAGGGATCATGTCTTCTACCTTTCTTTCAACTCTCAGCATACCAAGCTGGTTGAAGTAGGGGCAACAGGAGCTAGAAGGTGCTGAGCTGAACTACTTATGGGCAGACCCACTGTGGCGGTATGCAGGGACACTGTTTTCCTGAGATGGAAAATCTGTATTTCCCACCCCAGGGTTTCACTTCTCCAAGAGGCATCTAATGATTTTTCTGGACATCTCATTTAGGCCTGCTTCAGTCTCTGGATGCTTACCTTGATGGTCCTGTGACATACAGAATTCCAGTCTGCATCCCATCTTCCAGCCACCTCTGGTCTGCTGCCTTGCACAGGAAGAAGAAATTCCTGTTCAAGAGAAGGGTCATTTTTCAGCAAAGAAATGTTTAGCTGCCTCCCATCTGCTAGAATTCCCCATACTGTGGACATTTTAAAATAGTCTTCAGGAGCTCCTGGGTGGCTTAGCCAACTGACTCTTGGTTTCGGCTCAGGTCATGATCTCGAAGTTCATGTGTTCAAGCACCACATCAGTCTCCACACTGGGATTCTCTCTCTCTCTCTCTCTCTCTCTCTCTCTCTTTCTCTGCCCCTCCCCTGCTCATGCTCTCTCCCTCTCTCTGTCTCTCTCAAAATAAGTAAACTTAAAAAAAATAATGATAGATAAAATGGTAGTCTTCTGCCACTGGGAGAGGAATAGGAGAATTCTGAAGACTTTTGTGTTGGGCCTCCCTGGTGAGAAAACCTGGGGACAGAAGGGGCTCAGGGATTTTAAAATCATTAAGGTATATCCTGCTTCTCCAACATAATCAAATCTTGGGTTGGTCACAAAGAATGTGGGAGCTAGAAGGACCCTTAGAACCACCTGACCCATTGGTATTCAAACCAAGCTATTCATCAGAATCACCAGAAGTGAAGACTCTATCCCTTAAATTTCTGATTCAGAATATCTGGGGAAGGGCTTGACAATCTCTCTTTCTATTTTTTATGTAGGCCTCATGCCCAGCACGGAGCCCAGCACAGAGCCCAATGCAGAGCCCAACGTGGGCTTGAAATCACAACCCTGAGATCAAGACCTGAGCTGAGACCAAGGGGCTTAACCGACTGAGCACCCAGGTGCCCCAATCTATATTTTTAAATATAGATGTGCAGCCAGATTTAGGAAGTACTGATATAGTCCAGTGTGCTCACATTACAGATGAGGGAATTGAGGCTTAGATCGGCATATTTTCAAGGTCATATGGCAACTACTTAACTTGATATTGAAGGCCCTCTATGATCAGTTTTAATCTATATTTTTTCACCCTTATGGTTGCTATATAAAATACAGAATGCTAGTTACATTTTAATTTCAGACATACTTATACTAAAGTAATTATTCACTGTTTATCTGAAATTTAAATTTAACTGAGTATCCTGTACTCATATTAGTTCAATCTGGCAACTCTAAGCACCCTACACCACAGACCACCTGAATGAACTTTGTCATATGTGTCAGATGTAATTTCTGAATTCCTACTTCTAAGCCTTTTCTTATGCTGTTCTCTATGTCTGGAATACTCACTCCATTATTTCCTCAAATACCACCCATTTTTCAACCTAATGCCACATCTCTCAGATTTCCTTAGTTTTTGAGCTGGTGTTCATCTAGCCTCCTTCTTTCTCTACTTCCACCTCATCATGTTCTATCATGAATGAGAGTTCTTTATCTACTTGGTTTAGCACTCCTGTGGATCATGAACCAGCCCTCTGCCATAGCAGGAACCATATTTGAGTAGAGAGCAATGTATAAACACATAAGCTCTGGAGTCAGAAGGGTTTTTCTTGAATTTCAGCTCTGCCACTTACCACCTGTGTGACCTTGGGCAAGATTGTTCATATTTTTGGGACCCCGTTTCCCCATCAGTAAAATGGGAATTTTAAGAGTAATTTTTACATAGGGTTGCTGTGAAATCTAAATAAGATGAAACTATGTAAGTACTTAGAACAGAGCTAGTATACAGAAAGCGCTGAATCTATGTTAGCTATTATTATAAATCACTGTCTCTGTAACCTCAGGATCAAGTGCAGAGTAGTGATCAGTAGTCTACTAAATAAATGAATGAATACATGAATATATGATTAAAAGTAAAAAGCCTGGATATAAGGTCCTGTACCCTACTGACAGTGGTAAATGCCAATGTGGGCAGTTTTGCACTGAAAATACATGTGCATTAGAAAACTATGTTTCCTCAGGAGAAAGTTTCTGCCCTCAAGGAGCTGCATATAATACCATATTCCTATCTGGGAGAATAAATTGTTGTTTGGAGATTGTTACACAAATGTTTGTCTCTTCTATGCTTCTATTCTCTACAGTAATTATTGGAAATGAAAATCTAGACTGTGCCTTTCACTCTGACCCTACCTTCCAATGGACTGACAAGAAACTTCATTTCCATTGGGCTTTGTTCTTTCCCTCTGTTACAGTGAAATTCATTGATTGAAAGATTGACAAATACTTGGAAATCAAGGGAGAAAAGGATGAGATAGAAATGTCATGTTCTTGGGTGCTTGGGTGGCTCATCAGTTAAGCATCTGACTCTTGATTTCAGTTTAGGTCATAATCTCACAGTTGTGGGATCAAGCCCCACGTTGGGCCCTGAGATGAGCATGGAGCCTGCTTAAGATTCTGTCTCTCCCTCTCTCTCTCTCTGCCTCTCTTCCACTTGCATTCTCTCTCTCTCTCTCTCTCTCTCTCTCTCAACATAAATTCAAACATACATAAATATGTAAACAGACAAACAAACATTTAGAAAAAAATGCCGTGTTCTGTTCATTACTTTTCTGATTCCTCACCATTACTGTTCCCAACAAATGCAGTATTTGAGGGTTCATTGAGTCCTTGGCATTTATTAAAATGAGCATAAAATGAACAGGTAGAGATTGAAATAAAAGGAGATGAAACAGGTGGTTTTCTAGTGCAGTGGGATTATTATCTGAAATCACTTATGGCTTTTGTTGGAACAAGAACTCAGCATATTGCCTGATATATAATAGGTGCCAAATAAATATTTGTTGAACAAATGACTGAATATTGTTGAATTAAAGATATAGTAGAAATAAATAAATACATAGTGTGTTAAATAAAGTAAATGTGGAATAATTCTTCTACTGCTTCTTTCTGCATACCATGTTCTTAGCTGAACCAAAAAAGTGACTGATTAGGCCTCAGGAACCCTGCCTGAACTTTGGTGCAAGTGTCATTTGTAGTCACCTTTGTTAGGCTCTTGAGGCTGATAGGAACCTGAGAGGTTAGTTGGGCCAACTTTTCCCTTGTATACATCTAGTGACAGGGAGCTCACTACTTTATAATATTTGCTATACTTTTAATCTATGCTATAATCTTTGAATGCTCTGAAAAGCTCTGACTGTTGTATCAATGACAGATCTGGTACTAGAACCTAAACCTCACTATAACCAAGACTATGGTATTCTCCACTGTACTATCCTTGGAATTATAAAGCTATATTTACTCAAAGGTGTTGGGAAAATAACTTTCTTATGGAGCAGGTGACCTAGTTCCAACTCTGCAAGGTGCTCTTGCATTGACTTGCTGTGTAAAATTCAGTAATCCCTTTTCTTACTTGGCCCTCAGATTCTCTTTTTGCACAATAAGGGTTTTCAAACTGGATGGTCTGCAAGACTCAGTTCGTATGTTCTAGCATCCTCTAATGCAGTCTAATCAAGATCTCATAATACAGTCATTCTCAAAGTGTGGCCCAAGAATCCCCAGGGATAACTGAGACCCTTTCCAAGCATCAATGAGGTCTTCACTTTCAAACTCTATATCTGTGGGAGGCAGGATTCTCTTCATATACTTCAACAAAAAACAGCATATCACAGCAGACTGAATGTGAAAATATCTATAACAACTCAGTTCTCTTCTATTAAGACAGACAGTAAAGAGAATGGCAAAAAAGGTAAAACCATGCTCCTTTTCTCAGTAAATTCATTTTTGCTCCAGAAAATATTGTTATTATTTATAAACTATATTAAAAACATGTTCTAGAGAGAAGGAGTAGGATGGTGGCAGAGTAGGAGGAACCTAGGCTCACCTTGTCCCACAGATGCAACTAGGTAACTATAAGTCATCCTAAATACCCCAGAAATCAACCTGAAGACAGACAGAACAAATTCCACAACTAAAGAGGGAGAACAAGCCACTTCTAAGAAAGTAGGAAGTGTGGAGACATGGTTTAAAGGGAGAAATGGAACCTGGTTCTTTCAGAGGAGAAGGACCCATGATGGTGGAGAAGGGCAAGTGAAAGAGAGGAGCACACAGGGGATCCTACAAAGAGAATGTTTTCCCATAGCCACCAACTTGGAAAATGAAAGTGGCTGAATTTCATAAGTTCTTGCAGTCGGTAGGGCTTAAATCCTGGAGTTTTAAAAGTCAGCAGGCTTGGCTGGGATAGATCCCAGAGGTCACAGCACTGTTCTTGGAGAGAAGGCAGGCAAACAAACCAGGGACAGTGTGGAAACAGCAATCTGAAGAGTGCCTGGGGTACACAGGGGGATTATTCACTCCTCTCAGAGTGTGTCCATGAGAGTCAGCATTTTTGGATACACCTCCCTGGGAACAAAGTAGCTAGCTGGCAACATTTCCCTTTTCCAACCTTCAGCATAAACACAGAGCCACCTGCAGGGAGCAGCTCAGTGTGGACAATGGCTGCCTAACTTGCTTGCACCAAGCCCCACCCCCCTGATCTCTGAAAGGTCTGCCCCTCTCAGTCAAGCTTGCCTCAGTCTCAGTGATGCTCCACCCATAAAGACCAGCACAAAGCTCTGCCCATACCATGCCTCCTGAACATAGGGGTTTGCAGGGACTAGTTCCAGTGGAGGTGGTGACCAGTCTTATTTCAAAAGCAAACCTGAGCACACCTAGTTAAAAATAAGCCATATTTAGGCCAGGTACCAAACACTGTGCACTGCAGGCAAGGAGACACTCTGCAGATGACTGGCCTGAAAGACAGAACAGCCAAAACACAAGAGCAGAGCCACATTGGAGGCACTCACTGAATCACCAAGTCTTGGGCACTACATGACCTTTCTTCTTAGCCCATTATGTTCAGGAGAAGGAGATATAACTGATTTTTGTAGCACAGAGAAGGCAGAGACTTATACAAAATGTGAAGATGGAAGGATTTATTCCAAATGAAAGAAAAAGATAAGGCAACAGCCAGATATAGAAACAAAATAAATATAAGTAACATGCCTGATGAACTATTTAAAGCAACAATCAAAAGGATACTCATTGTGCTTGACAAAAACATTGAAAACATCAGTGAGACACCACAGAAATAAAAGAGTTAAAAAAGAATCAGAGATGAATTCAGTTAACAAGATTAGAAACATGCTTTATGGACTCAACAGCAGGTGGGAAGAAGTAGAGAAACAAATTAATGACCTAGAAGACAAACTAATGAAAAGCAATGAAGCTGAATGAAAGAGAAGAAATATGAAACATTAGAATAGACTTAGGGAATTTGGTGACTCCATCAAATGTAGTAACATTTGTATTATAGGAGTCCCAGAAGAACAGAAAGAAAAGGGGACAGAAAAATTATTTGGGAAAAAATAGCTGAAAACTTCCCTAATTTGGGGGGAGTGAATAGACATTCAGATACAGAGGGCACAGAAAATTCTGTTCAAAATCAACAAAGGCAGACCCACACCAAGACATATTTTAATTAAATTGGAAAAATATAGTGATACAGAAAAAAATCTTAAAAGCAACAAGACCAAAAAAGTGATTAACTTACAAGGGAAGCCCCAGAAGACTAGCAGGGGATTTTCTAGCCAAAACTTTCCAAGTCGGAAAGGAGTGGCATGATATATTCTAAGTACTGAATGGAAAAAATCTGCAACCAAGAATATTCTATCTGCTAGGCTAGCATTCACAATAGAGATGAATAGAGATGAAGAGTTTCCTAGACAAACTAAAAGAGTTCATGACCACAAAATCAGACCTGTAATAAATATTCAAGGGGACACTTTAAGTGGAAAGGAGAAATGAAAAGTGAGAATACAAAGGCAGAAAACACAAAAGCAGCAAAAGTGAATATTTCTATAAAAAAATCAGTCAAGGAACTCGCAAAAAAGAATATAAACTTTAATAACAGATACCTAAAACATGGGGAGGACAGGAGTAAAGAATGGGTCCAAACTTAAATGATCATCAACTTAATATAGACTACTATTTGCAGAAGAGGTTAAATACAAACCTAATGGTAACCACATATCAAAAATCACTAATAAGCATGAAATGAATAAAGAGAAAGAAATCCAAATATATCACTAAAGAAAGTCAGCAAAACATGAAAGAGAGAGACAAGCAAAGACCAGAGAAAATCTACAGAAACAACCACAAAACAAGTAATAAAATGGCAATAAATACATATCTGTCAATAGTTACTTTGAATGTAAATGGACTAAATACTCCAATCAAAAGACATAGGATGAGGGGTTCCTGGGTGGCTCAGTTGGTTGATCATCCAACTCTTCATTTTAGTCAAGTCATGATCCCAGGGTCATGGGATCAAGCCCTGCATCAGGCTCCACATTGAGCATGGAGCCTGCTTAAGATTCTCTCCCTCTGTCTCTTCCTCTGTCTCTTTCTCTCCCCCTCTTCCCTGCTTGTTGGTGCTCTCTCTCTCTAAAAATTATTTTTAAGGGGCACCTGGGTGGCTCAGTCAGTTGCACGTCCGACTTCAGCTCAGGTCACAATCTCACGGTCCGTGAGTTCGAGCCCCACGTCGGGCTCTGGGCTGATGGCTCAGAGCCTGGCACCTGCTTCCAATTCTGTGTCTCTCTCTCTCTCTGCCCGTCCCCCGTTCATGCTCTGTCTCTCTCTGTCTCAAAAATACATAAATGTTAAAAAACATTTTAAAAAATAATAAAAATTATTTTTAAAAAGACATAGGGCAGCAGAATCATAAAATAAACAAGCTTAAAGGAAACTCATTTTAGACAAAAAGACACCTGCAGATTGAAAGTGAGACATGGAGAAATATTTACCATGCAAATGGATGTTAAAAGAAAGCCAGAGTAGCAATACTTATATTGGATAAACTAGACATTAAAACAAAGACTGTAAGAAAAGACAAAGAAGAGCAATATATAATAATAAAGGGGACAATCCAAGAAGAAGATACAACAATTGTAAATATTTATGCATGCAATATGGGAACACTTAAATATAAAACACCATTAATAAGAAACATAAAGTAACTAATAGATAACAATACAATAATAGTAGGAGACTTTAACACCCCACTCAAATCAATGGACAGATCATTCAAATAGAAAATCAGAAAGGAAACAGTCTTTGAATGACACACTGGAACAGATGGACTTAACAAATATATTCAGAAGATTCCATCCTAAAACAACAGAATACACATTCTTTTCAAGAGCACAAGGAACTTTCTCCAGAATAGATCACATTAGGCCAGGAAATAGGCCTCAACAAACAGAAAAATATTGAAGTCATACCATGCATCCTTTCTGACCTCAACGGTATAAAACTAGAAGTCAATCACGAGGAAAAATCTGGAAAGGCCACAAATACATGAAGGTTAAATAACATGCTACTAAACACTGAATGGGTTAACCAGGAAACAAAGGAATAAATAAAAAAATACATTGAAATAAATGAAAATGATAACACAATGGTCCAAAACTTTTGAGATACAACAAAAACAGTCCTAATAGGGAAGGATATAGCAATATAGGCCTACCACACAAAGCAAGACAAATCCCAAACAACCTAACCTTATACCTAAAGGAGAAAAAGAACAAGAAATGAAGCCTAAAACCAGCAGAAAGAAGGAAATATTAAAGATTAGAGCAGAAATAAATGATATTGAAACTAAAAAAACAGTGGAACAGATCAATGAAACCAAGAGCTGGTTCTTTGAAAAAATTAATAAAATTGATAAACTTCTAGCCAGAAGTTTATCACAAACAAGAGAGGAGAAATAACAACGAATGGCACAGAAATACACACAATTCTAAGAGAAAATTATGAAAAACTATATGCCAACAAAATGGACAATCTAGAAGAATGGGATAAATTCCTAGAAACATATAAACTACCAAAACTGAAACAGGAAGAAGCAGAACATTTGAGCAGACCTGCAAAGAAATTGAATCAGTAATCAAAAAACTCCCGACAAACCAAAGTCCAGGGCCAGATGGCTTCATAGGCCAATTCTACCAAACATTTAAAGAAGATTTAATACTTATTCTTCTAAAACTATTCCAAAAATTTAAAAAGTAAAGAAAACTTCCAACATCATTCTATAAGGCCACCATTACCTTGATACCAAAATCAGATAAAGACACCAGAAAAAAAAAAAAGAGTCTACAGGCCAGTATCTCTGTGAACATAGATGCAAAAAATCCTCAACAGAATACTAACAAACCAAATCCAACAATACATTAAAAAAATAATTCATCAGAATCAAGTGGGATTTATTCCTGGGTTGCAAAGTTCCTTTAATGTTCACAAATCAATCAGTGTGATACATCACATTAATAAGAGAAAGGGTAAGAACTATATGATCATTTCAATATTTGCATAAAAAGCACTTGATAAAGTATGACATGCATTCATGATAAAAAAAATAACCCTCAACAAAGTAGGTTTAGAGGGAACATATCACAACATAATAAAGGTCATATATGAAAAAACCACAGCTAACATCATCCTTAATGGGGAAAAACTGAGAGCTTTTCCCTTAAAGTTATGAATAAGACAAGGATGTCCACTCACCACATTTATTCAACATAGTATTGCAAATTCTAGCCACAGCAATCAGACAACAAAAAGAAATAAAAGGCATCCAAATTGGCAAAGAAGTAAAACTCTCACTATCTGCAGATGACATGATAGTACATATATAAAACCCAAAAGACTCCATCAAAAAATTGCTAGAACTAATATACAAATTCAGTAATGTCCCAGGATACAATATCAACGGATAGAAATCTGTTGCATTTCCATACACCTATAATAAAGCAGCAGAAAGCGCCATTAAAGAATCAATCCCATCTACAATTACACCAAAAGCAATAAGATACCTAGGAATAAACCTAACCAAAGAATTGAAAGACCTGTATTCTGGGAATTATAAAACACTGCTGAAAGAAATTGAAGATGACACAAAGAAATGGAATGACATTCCATGCTTATGATTTGGAAGAGCAAATATGGTTAAAATGTCTCCCACCTAAAGCAATCTACATGTTTAATTCAGTCCTTATCAAAACACCAGCAGCGTTTTTCAGAGAGCTAGAACAAACAATCCTAAAATTTTTGTGGGACCACAAAAGACCCTGAATAGCCAAAGCAATCTTCAAAGATAAAAGAAAAGCTTGAAGTATGACAATTCTGGATTTCAAGTTATATTACAAAGCTATAATAATCAAAACAGTATGGTACTGGCACAAAAATAGACACGCGGATCAACAGAACAGGATAGAAAACCCAGAAGTGGTTTTCTTTTATATGGTTAACTAATCTTCGACAAAGCAAGAAAGAATATCCAACAGGAAAAGACATTCTCTTCAACAAATGGTGTTGGGAAACTGGACATGTTCATGCAAAAGAATGAAACTGGATGACTTTCTTACACCATAAAAAATAAATTCAAAGTGGACTAAAGATCTAAATGTGAAACCTGAAACCATAAAAATCCTAGAGAGAGCATGGGCAGTAAGATTCCTGACATCAGCCGTATCAACATTTTTTTAAAGATATGTCTCCTGAGCCAGGGAAATAAAAGCAAAAATAAACTGCACAGTGAAGAAAACAATCAACAAAACTAAAAGGCAATCTATGGATTGAGAGACGATATTTGTAAATGATATATCCAACAAAGGGTTAGCATCCAAAATGTATAAGGAATGTATACAAATCAATATCCAAAAAACAAATAATCCCATGAAAAATGGGCAGAAGAAATGAACAGACATTCCTCAAAGAAGACATCCAGATGGCCAACAGCCACATGAAAGGATTCTCAACATCACTCATTATCAGGCAAATGTAAATCAAAACTACAATGCAATATCACCTCACACCTGTCAGAATGGCCAATATCAACAACACAAGAAACAACACGTGTTGGTGAGGATGTGGAGAAAGGGGGATCCTCTTGTACTGTTGGTGAGAATGCAAAGTGGTGCAGCCACTGTGGAAAACAGTATGGAGGTCCCTCAAAAAGTGAGAAATAGAACTACCCTATGCCCCAGCAATCACACTACTGGATATTTACCCAAAGAATACAAAAATACTAATTCAAAGAGATACCTGAACCCTTATGTTTGTAGCAGCATTGTTTGCAAGAGGCAAAATGTGGAAGCAGCTCAAGTGCCTATTGATAAATGAATGGATAAAGAAAAAGTGGTATATATATATACAATGGAATATTATTCAGCCATTAAAAAAATGAAATCTTGCCATTTGCAAGGACGTGGATAGAGTTAGAGTATAATGCTAAGAAAAATAAGTCAGAGTAAGAAAAATACCATATGAATTCACTTATATGTGGAATTTAAGAAATGAAACAAATAAGCAAAGAGAAAGAAAAGAAAGCAAGAGAGAAAGCACGTGCATGCACAAGAGAGAAACCGAGAAAACTCAAAACTATAAGGAATAAACTGATGGTTATTCAAGGGGGATTGTTGGGGGGGGTGGGTTAAATAGATGATGGTGATTAAGGAGTGCACTTGCTGTGATGAGCACTAAGTGATATATGGAAGTATTGAATAATTCATACACTTGAAACTAATATAACACTGTATGTTAATTATGTCAGAATTAAAATAAAATAAAAATATGCTCTAAAATATGTCATTTATGTTAATGTGTCTGATTTTAAGCATGTTTTTAAAAAAACTTTAAAAAATTTTTACTTTGAGAGAGAGAGAGAACATGGGCAGGGGAGGGGCTGCGAAAGAAGGACAGAGAGAATCCCATGGAGGCTCCACACTCAGTATGGAGCCTGAGGCGGAGCTCCATCCCAGGACTGTGAGATCATGCCCTGAGCCAAAATCAAGAGCCAGATGTTCAACCTACTGAGCTACCCCGGCACCCTTAAGCATGTTTTTTGAAATGAATGAGTAAATCAATGAACATTAAATATCTCAGTTTTGGTTTCTAATGTGGTAGATATCCATAGATATAACCCACACAAATAAAATTTCTGGTCTTTAGTAACTTAATAGTGGAGAGGGGTCTGGAGAGCAGCAAGTTTGAAAGTCACTGTTCTAGTATGTTTCTGACTTCCTGTCTTCATTTGGTATAGCCTTCTCCCTCCAATGGTTCCAACTGTGATCTGCTCAATATCCAGCAGAAAGATGGACACAATTACCTCGAGAGGTATGCCATTCTTCCTAACTTACAGGTCTCAACCATACAAAGCTTCTCTTCTCCTTCATCTTGGTTCCTTGGCATGGACTGGTGACTTAGGCCTTAAACAAAGCACCCCATAATAGGCAGTGCCAGCTCCTGGGTAAGAAAATAAAGCAGCTGGCCCAGTGAGTGTTAATGTGATAGATAGCCTCCCTGCTTGTCTGCCTGCCCTGATTGTTGCACTTTCTATACTCCCCCACCACCACCTTCCCCTACTTTCTCCCAATTCTCCCCGCCTCCCCCACCACCAAAAAAAGCAGGCTTTGTGCCTGGTATGCTGTTCCTGGGAAGTATTGGATGTGAGGTAAGGGAGGCTCTGCCTGATTCAGAGCCTCTATGGGATGTGGGAGGCAGAGGGAGGAAAGAGAGGAGGGAGGATTCATGTTAACTGAGAGAACCCACTACGTGTCAGGTTCTTCATGTCCCTTCTTCCTTAATGACAAGGCTGAGAGGTGAGTAGGGATCTTTATCCTCATCCTCATATTACAGCCAGGGAAACAGGGTCCTAGAGAGAAGTAACTTGCCTCGGGTAGTCACACAACAGAAAAGTAGCTGGGCTTGGATTTGAATTCAGGTCTGGATGATGCCAAATCAATGTACCTCCTGTTTTACCAGAAGGAGGGAGAGTCAGGAACATCCAGGACAGGCAGAGAGAGCAAGGGAACTAATATCTATTAAACACTTATGATGTGCTGAGCATGCTAAGTATAAGTGAATGTTATCTCACTGACTCCCAGCAGTAGTCGCCTTACATAAACAGTGAATCCGGAGTTTACACATGAAGCAACATGTTTTGAGAAGTGAAGTTTTCGTAAGGGAGCACTGCTAGAAGGTAACAAACCAGTATTCAAATCTAAGTCTGTCTGGTCCCAAAGCCTGGACTTCTTTAATAATAACAAATAACATTTATTGAGAATTTACTTTATGCCAGGCACTATACTAAATATATACTAAATGCTTTAACTCATTTTTATAGGTGGGGAAGGGATACTGTAAATGATAAGAGAAGATGAGAGATCAGTTATCGCAACCTCCCTAGGGGACAAATGGGGAAACTGAGAGCCACAGAGTAAATTGTATCAAGAGCTGGAGAGATTCTCATAGACTCTTGGGACGAACCTCTGAACCAAACCATTAATGAGGAAAGTCCTCAAAGATAGGCAGAGGCATCCTCAAAGGGTCCCAGGATTTGGTCCTTTGCCTAACCAGCTGGGGTCTCTGAAAGGGAAGTGAAGCCAAGGGGAATAAGTTATTCTGGGCCTTGTGATGACACATGCCTCCAGAGACCCACGCCTGGCCCTTTGCCATCGAGTTCCTAGGAGCCTTCTGGCTGCCAGCCATAGCACCCTGCCTGCTGAGGTTTGGGGGAGGGGAGAATAACCACTTCTTAATGGCTTCCTGCCCATAAAGCCTCTAGAACTGCCTAGTGCTAACTTTATTTTTACTGAAAGAACTGACTTCAGTGTATTCAGGAGGTTCAAGTTCAGATTCCAGGCTAAACATATGAATCTGGAGGTTTCTGAGCGTGGGAGTAGATAAAGGAGGAAAGCCACCATCTCCTCAGATGTTCAGAAAAGGGCTTACACCTAGGTTATCGAGCTGGGAGAGAGAGAACTATGATGCCCTGAGGCAAGCAGATCAAGAAATGGCCCTTTTGGGCTCAGATTCTCTTTGGAACGTTACCTGATTTCTTATGGGCAACATGGGAGTTCTGAGGGGAGCTTGTAATTGTTGTTCAGAATGCAATTTCTTCTTGAGTCACCCTGTACCTAACCCCAAACAGAAGTCACACAAAAGACTTGAGGCTTAGATAACTGTGACTCTGCCTTTCATTGCACAGCCAGGAAAACTGAAGTCCAGAAAGGAAGGTGCCACCTCAAAGTGCCAGAGTGATTCATGATCCTTAACTTTAAAGTGGGGATGGAGAATGACCTATTGATCAAGGGCCCAGAGTCTCCTGTCTGAGAGTTTCCTAGGCTCACACCTTTTCCCCTTCCATCAAATGCCTTCATACTTGCCTGGGTCTTGCCCAGGTTGAAGGCTCCCCTTCCTGGGCTCTTTGCCCGGAACTCTTTCCACAACTCCTATGTGGTCTTGGTTGCACCTAGAGACCCCCAGGGAGAGGTTGTGTGTCATTCAGCAGAAGACAAGTAGGCATGCACACCAGCGTGCAGGTGGCAGGAGTGACGGGTGAGCTGGCAGGCAGGCTGGACATGCCCGGCTTGGGAACTGTAATGTTCAAGGAATTTCAACTGGCATTGGTCTCCCAGCCAACTGGTTAACGGTGCCGAGTTTGAATCAGTGACCCGCCTCCTGGTCCCTCCTCCTTAGCTAGCCTCTCTCTCCCTCCCTCTCTACTTCCCTCCCTGGGGCCCTCGGGAGGCAGGAGGCTCCTGAAGAGGAGGCAAGCTGAGCTCAGGCCAGCCACTGCTTTCTGTCTCTCCCTTCGCTGGTATGGCTGATGGAGTACAGGGCCAGGGCTGATTCTCACAGAGGCCGAAATGCCTTCTCGTCTAGTCCCTAGAGAGAAAGAGGCCCGTGCCCAGCAGAGCTCTGCTGGACCCTGCCAGCTCCCCACACCCCACCATGACTCTACTGGACGTTTTCTGGGCTTGCTTCAGGAAAGTGAAGGTAAGTGGCTGCCCAGACCCAGCCTGCTCCACTGCTTAGAGGGGAAGGAGGGAGCTGGGGACCACTGTGTGCCACTGGAAGGCAGATGGACTTCTGAGACTACCTTGGAGCTAGAAAGAATTGGATTCAAGTCTTACTTTTGTCACTTAACCAGCTCTATAAATATCTGCTGTTTTCCCATAAAAATAAGTAGGCTAGCTGGCTCTTTATCATAAAACTTGCCTGTGTTGCATCCCAGACCTTGCCACAAAGGAAATATTCTTAACCTCTATTAGCCTCAGTTTCCTCAGATTTAAAATGAAGATAATAGTGGCAATAACCTTATAGGGTGATGAGGTTGGTGTTATTGTTTATATACTAAATGTATGTGAATAAAAGAGATATGTGTGTGAAGATCCTAGCGTGATGCCTCATATATAACATCCATACTATTACTATTAGTAATGGTATTTATTATGATTATTAGTGGTACTATTATTATGATTATTATTACTAATTGCCATCACATATATCAAGCACCTACTCTGTACTAGGCACTGTAGGAGTTACACAAATACAAAAAGGACATGGATTCTGTTCTCAAAGAGGAGGTAAGAAAAGTGACTGATCTTTATCAAGCACCTACTATATGCTAGACACTATGCTAGATAGTCGGTCAATAAATATTTGTTAAGTGCCTACTATATCCTGGACATGGGGGATACATGAGCACAACAGGACCCACAAGGATGTGCAGGGCATGATTTCTGCTCTCAACATCCTAGGGACTGATACTTATTTACTATCTGTTATGCACCAGACATAGGCACTTTCAATACATTAACTGTGGTGGTAATCTTTACCAAAACCCATTGTTTCCTGTTTTTATAGATGAGGAAGGGACACTATAAACAATTAAGGAAGGTCACTCAGATATGACTGGTAGAGCTGGGATCTGAACTCCTAAGTCCATACTTCTCTTGATACTATGTGGCATTCCACAGTTTAATTCAGTAGGGAAACTTTTAAATAACTAGCCTGACTATTAAATATGGTGAAGGGAGGCCTGGGACCCTTGGAAGGAAAGATCACTTCCACCAGGAGCAACTTGGAAAGGTTTCACAGGAGGTTACATTTGGGCTGAGCCTGAGGCTTGAAGGAAGAGAAGATTTTGTCAGTCCAAAAAGGGGGGAAGGGCATTCCAGGCATGCCTGGCAGAGGGAACTTTGTGAGCAAGAGTCTGGAGGCAGTCAAGTGGTGGTGAATTGGGGGGAGGGCTGGTTTTGTGATGTGTCTCATGTACAGGGTTTGAGTGGAGAGGAACTGGAGAGGGGAAATTAGGCTGCCTCCCATAGGGTTTGGAATAGATCCATGGGTCCATGGTCTTTACCTACAGGGGTACCTAAATGAGATTTTCACCCATATGTGGTGAAATGGGATAAAAGTATGGATAATGTAATGCAGTTTTCAGAAAGCTAAATTAATTCACCTCAAAAGACTATTCTTTATTTGGAGATTATTATGTCCTTCTAATGGGGTGGTGTCCAGGAGTGAGAGATTTTTAAAATATCTGCCCTTAGCAACATAAAAAGTTTGTAGCACTCTGTTCCTTTATTTATTTATTTATTTATTTATTTATTTATTTATTTAAAACATTGTCTTTCTCATCTATGAAATTCCAAAGTCTAGAGACAGTTGTTTTAAGGGATAAGGAGGATTTCAGTAAAGTAGGGATACATTTAAGTGGGCAATTTTAAGAAACCTACTCCAGCAGCCTTCAATTCCAGTGTGGAAGAGCCCAAGTGGTGACACAGCATCATGAAGGTGGCCGAGATGGAAGTGAGGGTGGATAGGGAAGAGATGATGAGAGATGGGTCTAATGATAAAGACAAAGCAGGGTGGAAGCAAAAGCACCTGTGAAATTTGACACCCGATTGGCACCACTGTTTACTACTCTGGCTAACCACTCTGGGTACTTGGCAAGGATTTAAATCACTTTGCACTTATTACCTCAGTCTTTCAGACTCCCAGCAAACACTCCCTACCCATGTCAGCCTTTTAGACATTTTGTGAGTAGGACACCCCCCTAAAAGGCTTGGACACCTCTATCCCAGGTCCCTGACACTAGCACACACAGACACATTCACTCATGCATGTCCACAAACACAGGATGTACACTTGTATGTGTTTATAGTTACATGCACATATGCATAGACACACCATTCAAGTGCACACACACAAATATCAAGACAAACACATTCAAATGCACACACACACACACACAGATAGTGCATATCCACAATCATGTAAACTCACACACACATGCCTGCATGCACATACAGAGATAGGCACACGTGTACACAAATAAATACCCTCCCATGCACAAGCAGGCAGGCACACACAAACCTAGGCATATACACAAAATTGTGTAGACATACAAAAGTATGCACATGGCACAAAGGCACATGTGCATGCATGCACACACACAGGGCTGTCGCAGATGTGAATCAACATGTGGCTATATCTAAGGGCTAAAAGGCAGCTTGCCAAACTCACATACATGCTACTTTTCCAATGCTGCTGCTTTGAGGCCCCAGTCAGATAAGCAGGGCTTCTGAGCTTATAAACCCAGGCAAGGGTACGCGCTGCTATGAGCCACCCTCCCTTTCTGAGCCAGGCCCCCTTGTAAGCAATTGCATGGCTGTGGGAAAGCTGATGGCAGAGAAGGGCATGGCTGTGGCAGAGTCTGTCATAGCTGAAAAGGGTCTTTCAGATCATCTCATTCAACCTTCTTGTAGTCCTAATGGAGAAATGAAGCTGCCTACCATCCCACACCATATGGAGCTCTCCATCAACTGAAGAAGTATGAGAAGAGGGATGCAGAGAAACTTAAGCCTGAATTCCACCCCTCTGACACACACACACACACACACACACACGCACGCACACACACACTGGATGTGTGCCTTTGAGCAAGTCCTCTCTTAACCTCAGTTTTCTTATCTGAAAAATGATACTAATAAGCGCTTGCCTCACAGAGATGCCATGAAGATTTGGGGGAGGTTGCACCTTTAATGTGCTTGGCATAGACAAGGTGGTCAACACATGACCTGTTAGAAGCAGAATTCCAAACTGCACACCAGGAGCACCAGAGCAAAGAACAAGGGTTATTCTGTATTTGGAAACTCCAAGGTTAAGATCTCAGGTCTTACTTGCTCCTTAGGAAGAACTTCCCTACAGCACTCTGGCCCTGCCTGAATCTAGGACCAGAAACAACCCATTTGGGAGCTGAAGAATGACACCTCAGAAGCCAGGGATACTGGAAAGGTAGCAAGAGGCCAGGGCAGGGCCCAGGACTGCTTTGAGCTGCACTGGGGTTAGAGGCAGCCAAGGGACAAGATGTTTGGATGTGAGACGAACCCAATATAAATAGTTCCATATGTGTCTGATGTGTCTTCCCTGGAGGCCAGCAGGGGCCAGAAAGGTATAAATGGCCTCTCAGCACAACCAAGCATGCATATGAGTCTCTCACTCTAGCTTCTTATACCTGGCTCCTAGGTACCTGCTCATATGGGTGTATGCTTTCACACTCCCTTTGCCTGCTTAAATTTATATACATATATACACTCATGTAAGCACACATACTCACGTGTGCTTCTTCACACCTGGGGCTCTTTCTGTCCCCAGGCCAGCTCATAAATTCCCAGTCTTTGGCTGGCAGGATATGGGGTGAAAGTGTGACAGTAGCTGCATGATTCAGCAGTTTTACTCTCAGTCTCCAGGATGTCTCTACTTTTCTAGACCTTTGCTCTTATTGTCCCAAGCAAGACCAATTTGCCACATGCACTGTGTGTTTGCTGTGGGAGGGGCCAGAAGGAGTGTAGAGAATTCAGGAGAGCGTATGAATGCATAGAAAATTTCAAATGGTTCTGGATGCCATTTGCACATTCCATGTAGGAGTCCTATCACATTTTGTCAAAAGGATGGCCAGACATTGTTGCATACCCCCACTGATGTAGAGCTCACCACCTCCTCAAATAGCCTGCTTCATCTGAGGACACTGCCACAGGTCCCTTCATCAACTTGATTGTGTGTGTGTGTGTGTTCTTGTGTGTAAGTGGTTAAATGTAAACATGTACATCTGAGACTTGTACATATGGTCACCTCTCAGTTACTGGATCCAAAGAAAGGAATTATTACATAGACTGTCATGTCATGGGAAAACCACTTAGTAAGGGCAGGGCAAGGCCTTATGCCTGATAGAAGGAGTCTTCACTCTCAGGACCTCTCTTTGCAGTTTTACAGCTCAGCTTGAATGGTGGGTACTAGTTCCTGACATGGGTGAAAAACCCACACTATGGATTGTCCCTGTGTGGCTAAATTATTAATTACCTAGATGCTGATATATGTTATAAATCTGTGGGGCCTATGTCAATAAGCTGAAGTAAAAGAATAGATTGTGCTAAGGTTATTGGCACACATGGATTTAAAGAGATTTGGGAGTTGGTTTTTGAGTCATTTAAGAAACTTTCTTGGAGAAGTTTCCTGGCTCAGAACAGAAGGCAGCTTGGTGTGGCAGAAAGAGCACTGGACATGGAGTCAGACTGGCTTGGAGGTAATGCCCACCTCTGCCACATCTAAGCTGAGTGGTCTTGGTCAAGCCGTCTCTCCTCAGTGGATATGACTTAATGGAATTGCCAATGAAATGGTGTATATACAAGCCCAACACATGATAGATGCACAATTGGATCAAAATCTGAAGGGATTATCTATGGAGAGAAAGAGTAGGGAGGCTTCTTCAAGGAGAAGTAAGACTGAAGACAGGAGAAGGAAGAGACACAGAAAGGCAGGGGACTTGCCCCGGATGTAGAAATTAGGTTTAAATGGTTATGGGAGAAGGGGCCAAAAGGAGAGACTTGCAAATTTGTATGTGGGAGTTAGATTTTGAGAGGGTGTTCTTGATGCAGTGAAAAATCCAAGGTCTCTAGAGTAAGAAAACATGGAGTCAAGCCATTCATTCTCTGAGCCACAAACTGCTAGCTGTGTGACCTTGAGAAAATTACTTCACCTCTTTGAGCTTTAGTTTCTTGCTCTATAAAATGGAACTAATAACAGTACCCACTTCATATAATTGTTATGAGGTTTAACTGAGTGAATACGTACAAAGCACTTAGAAAAGCACTTGGCACATGGTTAGTGAGCATTAACTTTTTTTATTATTTGTACACTGGGGAAAATTATAATTCCTACCTCATAAGGTTGTAGTGAGGATCACACGAAATAATGATGGCAAGGCCCGTTGACATAATTATTTGTTATCTTGAAGAAAATGGGAGGCTTCCTTATGCTGGGAATAGCCTTGAGGGAATCATTCTTTCACTCATTACCAAGCAATATTTATTCAAGGCCTACTATGTGCCAGACACTGTGTCAGGCCATAAGGAGATAGATAATGGTTAACAAAATAGCTGTGGGTCCCTAACCTCATGGAACTTACTCTCCAGTGGATATAAAATGAGATTTTTTTCATACTCACACCACAAAGTGGCCTGTTGGTGGGTATAACTGGTTGAGTCCAGAAAATTCCAGGGTATAAAGTGTTCACTTAACAATTTTAGTCTATCTAACACCAGTGCATGGCAATCCCACCTAGTGTTCAAGGCAAAGGGATGGCTAAACTGGAGTCCCAGGTACTTCTTACAACAGCAGAGCCAGAACAATTTTAATCATAGGCCCAGCCTGCAGATGGAGATGGGGACCTCCAGAATTTGCCTGATCTGAACTCCATTAGGAGTTACCTTGCCCCTCTTTCCCAGTTGCCCCATTTCAACACAATTGATACTGTTTGAACAAGATTGATCAAGAGATGGGACAATATTTGTTCTGGGAAGTGGGAGAGATGGAGATGGGCACTGAAGAAGTAAGATGAGGAGTGGAAAGCAAAGCTTTCTTTGACTCTGACCTCTATCTTGGACATGAATTCTTACTTTACCTTTAGTTTCATTGGTGCCAAAAGGAATATGAGTGGGGACTGCTGGAGGGTGAAGGACATATCTGACAATATGGCTGGTGAAGACAGAAGTAACTGGGAACGTTTGCGGATTGGTGATGCCAGGTTTGCTTTTCCCTCCAAAGCACTATAAAAAGTTAAAAGTAATATTATCTAACATTTATAGAGCACGTATTTGTGGTAGACACTGTTCTAGGCCCTACACATATACTAACTCATTTTATCATCACAATAACTACAAGGCAAGTGCTATTATTATCATCATCCTCATTTTATTGAAACATGGAAAAGCTAGGAGACTTACCCAAAGTCACACAGCTATTATTGGGAGTTTCAACCCAGGTAAGCCAGGTCCAAAGTTCATGTTCTATCCACTGTGTTTATGTGATCTCTGCTCTGTTTCTCCACCTATAAAATGACAATGTTAGACTGGTTTATCTCTGAGAGTCCTTCCAGCTCTGGCACTCTCATCATATTTCATATATGCTTCTTTGAACTTCCAAGCAAAGTGAAAAAAAAGTGCTCTCCAAAGGTCAGTGATTTCTACTCAAGGTCCCTGGGGAAGGGGAAGGGGAAGGGAGCCCAGGCTCAGGAAAATGAGCCTGCCCTGGAGTTTCATCTTCCCAGCAGCCAGCAAGGCCTGAGAACAGCTGCAGTCTTGGCAAAAGCTCTGTAAGCCAGGGCCTGGCTTCCAAGTTACTAGTAACAATAACAAGGAGCAGCAGCTCAAGTAGCCTATGCTGGGATGGGGGGCCAGAGATTTCACAGTGGGGAAGAGGAGTGGAGCACCTTGACCCCACTTCTCTGGCCCACCCCTCAAACTGCTGCTGCTGAAACTAGAGACCTTGAAGTCCAGTTCAACTGGCAGTTCCAAGGCTGAGGCTGCCAAGGGGCAGAATAAAGGAAGTCCTGCACTTGGGGAATGGGGCCTGAGGCCCTGGAAATGGGTGTGAATTGACTTTCCCTGGACTCTCCTCTACCCTGGGCTGGGTCATGCTGAGAGCTTGAGAGGAAAAAATGGTATGATGATATAATCCCATAGCTACCATAAACAGGACACCAATCTGCTAGCCCAAGGTCAGCCTCTACTTCTCCTCTCTGATCCCCAGTTTCCACATATACAACATGGGGAGAATATGCCCTACTTCATAATTGAAGTATGTGAATGATGACATATGTGAAAGGGCCTACTACATTGTAGATGCTCAGTAAATCTGAGTTAAATTTGAAGATAGTTGATTGGTTGCTCTAAGTGATCCTGGGCTCATGGCTTGTACTTTCAGTTTCCTCATCTATAAAATAAGATTTACCTGCTTGAGGAGAGCCTAGAATTCGGAAGATCTTGGAAGTAAAAAGACAGTAGGAAACACTGAGGCTCAGGAAGTGGGTTGTTTAGGTGATTTCCCCCTTTTCTCCTCTCTCCACCCTTACTCCCATCCATTGTTGAACTAGTTCAGAGTCTGAAAAAGAGGCGTGGCTCCACCCTGGAACCACTGTGTCTCTTTCCTCCAGTCCCTTCCTGCACTCACCCCACCCAAGATCCCTCTCCCAGAAGGACTCCCAAGCTCTGGGCAGGAAGGAGGGTCACTGTTGGCTGGTGGGAAAGCCAAGTCTTTAGGATATGACATTCCTGAGATTATCCAGAGAACCCTTGGGCATTGCAGCTGCAAGCTCACTCTTTGGCCCACTCTCGCCTGCTGTGGAGGTGGAAGGACAGTAAGGAAGGACAGAAAGCCAAAGAAAACAGGACCAAAGGCAAAAGCTAGGCCTGGAACAGCCCTTCTGGCCAGGTGACGAGTGGGGACTGGGAAAGGAGGAAAGGAGGCCCTTCTGCAACTGGCAGGAAGAAATCAAAGTAAAAAGAGTCCAAGGCAGCAGGAGTTTCTGTCATGGGAGGAATTACAAAATGATATGCAGATCAGCCTTCTTGAGGCTACAGGTCAGGTACTCTTTTGAGGTGTATGTGTGAGTAGATATGAGACCACCATGGTCCTGATGGGTCAGAAAGGACATTTAGGTTTTCTGGGAGGCCCCACACTCCAAGCTTGCATGGGACAGCTTGTATCCTCAAAGAGGGGACAAGGGGAAGTAGACCCTCTAGGGATTCCTCAGAAGGCTGTTCCAGACTCTGAATTCTGCAAAGACCTTCTAGAATGCATGTCTTCCATTGTCTTTTCCCAGTTGGGATTGCCCCTTACCCTCTTCCCTGTGTTGAAAGGATGAGAATTGTCAAGGACTTGCATATCATTATAGGCAACAAATAATCTGAAGCCCAGAAAAGAATTGATCAAAGGCACATGGTCAGGCCCAGAATGCCTGTTTTGATCAGTCTTACTCTAAATTAGGTCTCCTTGCCCCTTCCAGGGAAGATATTGGCATCCCTCAAGGCTGCAGCACCCCATCCCAGCAGATGTCATGCCCCAAACATGAGCACATGTTCTCAGGCCTCCAGGATGGGGTTTAAAAGTAGCACCGTGACACCAATACTCCAATTTAGGACCTGGTGGAAGGATGATTCCAGACTCAGCTTGCATAATGCCCTCCATGAACCCGGATATCTCCATACTGGACTGTGAGCTCTTCTAAGGACCCAGACTGTGTTTTATCCACCCTTGTGTCCAGCCCAACACAGCTCCTATTCTAGGTCTAGTCTAGAGGAAGTTGACTGAGTGTATAAGACATATACACATACTCATGCTCATACTAGTAGCCAAACCCACTGTACCTCGTCCCAGCTGAGAAACCCTAAGATATAGAGAAGTCAGCTCTTGAGGAATCAGGGGACCCTGTTTCCCACAGTGGCCATAGTCTGTGTTGGCAGAACACTGGCTGGGGCTGGGCCTGGAGGTGGTGAAGGCCCACTCTGGAGAGCAGGAGGGTCAGGCTGTGAATAGGACTCTGTGTGGCCTAGAGGATAGGGCTGGAGGAGGCTGGAATGTGAAGAATGTGCTCCCATGACTGGCCCCAGGCTTGAGCCTGTGGCACAGGGCTGGCCAGGGGATGAGGGGGAGCAGAGAAACCAGGCAAAGAAAGCTTGAAAACAAGGCAAAGAAAACCAGGCCTTTTTCAAGTCTCAAGGCAAGGACTGGTCATACAGCTTGCAGACCCAGCAGAGAGGTTGCTGGAGAGAGTGAGGTCCATCCTGGCCACTTATGGCTGAAGATTCTTTGGGTTTTGACAAGGCTTGTCAGTGGCTTTTGCAGCTTGTCTCCAAACTAACCTTCTCAGACCTCTCACTTTCTCACATAGCAACCAGCTTTCTTCTCCCATCCCATCTCCCTTCTGCTCCCATTCCCTTTTTGGGTTCTTTCTTTTTCACTCTTTCAACATGATTCCCTGTTTTTCTCAAAAACTCCTGATTTTTTCTTTTTATGCCGGCCACTCTATCACCCACTGGACTACAACCTCCTCAAGGGCAAGGACCACATCTGCTTCTGTGCAATTTTGCATTTGTAGGTCTACCACAGTGCCTTCTGGATAGCTCTGAATGGATTCTCCACAGACTCCTCAAATTCAACAGTTTCAAAACTGTGATTCATTACAAAAAGAAGATCCCTGTTCTCCCTACCCCCAACCATGTATTTTCCTCTGTTCCTGCCCTCAGTTAATAGCCCCATTATCTACCCAGTTCCACAGGCCAGAAAGTTTGGATTCATCTTTGACTCCATTTTTATGCTCCCACATCCTGTCATTGACTTTTGGTTCCACCATATAGACAGTTCATATATTGGTCCTCTTTTAGGTCCCAAAGGCCACTGCTCAGATCTGCTCTGGCCTCTCTGTCTCTAGTTTTGCTTAACCTCTCCCAGTCCTTTTCCCAATCTATTCTTCACTCAACAGATAAAATAACATTTTGAAATATAAATCTGACAATGGTACTCTTCTGTCCTTTCAATGGCTTCCCCCTGGGTTCTGGATAAAGTTCAAATTCCTTCACGTGACCTACAATGTACTTCATAATCTGGCCCCTATCCACTATTCCATCACTCTACTCTTCAGCCAGACTACACACTTCCACAAACCATGTGCTTCTATACCTCCTTGCCCTTTTCTATGTTCTTCCTTTTGCCTGCCATCTTGTCTGCCTCATGAACAACTAACGATTCAGCCTTTAAGACCTGTTCAAAATGCTGCTTACTTCATGAAGATCATCATGACAATGCACCTACATTCCCAGCAAACAATTACTCCATTTGCTAAGTTCCACAAAGTTTTATACTTCCCAGTAGCACTTACATGGAATTGTGATGATTTGCACATGCAGTTTCCCCAGTCACCTGCTTGGCTGTGAATTACTCAAGGGCAGGGGACATGACCAATTTGTCTGAATCCATGAATACCTACCACAGGGCCTGGCCCTGAAGAGGCTTGCAGTGAGTGAATTAATGAATAAATTAATGATGGGAAGACTGTAACCACTAATCCTGGTGCTCTCCAAGAGTGGCTGTCTCTGTAACTGCTGGATTCCTGGGTTCAAAACACCCCCAAGTGTAAGGAATATGCTCTACAACAGGGAAAAAAGAGCCTCCACTCTGCAGCAGAACTCTCTGATGTAGAAGTTTATGCCTCACCTTTCCCTGTAAGTTTCTCAGCTACTATGATCAGGATCCAAAGCAGAGTGGGACTCATAGTCTTGGCCTAGTCACGGTTATCCTGAACCCCAGGGAAAAAAGAAAAAGATGCAATAAAATTGGGAGCTCCATAGGCCTAAAGTGTAAATTTGGCTCTGACATTTGCTAGCTATGTTACCTTGGGTAAGTCATGTTACTTCTCTGGGCTTCGTTTTCCTCATGTGTTACATGAAGATAATAAAACTTACCATGTGGAATGTTTGTGACAAACAAGATCACTTACTTGTGACCTGTAAATCCCTGTGTAAAATTAAAGCTTAGTTAGCTCTTGATGTTTAATTCTTTAATTCTTTACTTCTGTTATACCCATGATGGGTTGGGGGATAGGGTGGGAGAAGAGGAAATTTAATGTGAATAGAACAGGGCTTCAGAGTAACAGACTGTCCTACCCATCAGTTCATCTCCTAATTTCCCAAAATGGTCACATTTAGGACCTCACAGGAGGCTGTTTCCTCTTTCCCTCCCACTCCCTTATCTTTTTCTTTTACTCTCCTTTTGTCCACCACTAATAATTATATTGACTAGGTTAATCATAGGTTCTTTTGTAGCTTGTAGGGTAATTTCATATCTGTCCCTCTTGATTGATCTTCTCCTCTTTTTACACCTATCTCATTCTATACTTTGCCACCTCTCTCATACTAACAACCCTCAAGGACCTTGTCAGTGAACAACCCCGGGGACACTTATTATCCCTCCTCTCTCCTGTGGCCAATTGTGGGTTGAAGATTCACCAGGTTGTCTTGTGGTCTACAAGGGTGGAGCTGAACTTTAGCCATTTAAAATGATCTAGGGCTGAGAGTAATCTCCTAGGACTAGATATCATTGTAGTCAAGTGTCTGCACCTAGTGAGGCAATCATTATTCAAGGGATAAGAGAGATGACAAATACTATGGCAACTCCGTTACTGATAAGCTTTTGGTTGACTGCATAAGAGAAACCCTTCTTTCTTTTCTTCCTAACTTTCAAATTACAATCTTGATATTGATATCCTGTAAAAGCCTCCTAAAAGGTCTGCCTGCTTCCACTCTAGCTCCACAATGCATTCCTCACACAGCAGCCATAAAATGATCTTTTTAAGGTGAAAATCAGATAGTCATTCTCCTCTACACACTCCAATGGTTTCCTAATGTAATTTAAATAAAAGTCCAAATTCTCCCCCTGGCCCTTAAAGCACCTTACCTCTCTCTTCCATCTCTGCTTGAATATTCTGCACCAAGATTGTCACATTACTGGTTCCTTCTTTTCATACATGCCTCTATTCAAAGTTCTGCTCCACTACATAATAATAATGGGGACAATCCAACAAGAAGATATAACAATTGTGAATATTTATACATAGGGTCACCAAAATACATAAAACAGTTAAAAACAAACATAAATGAACTAATCAATAATAATACAATAATAGTAGAGGACTTGAACACCCCACTTACATCAATGGACAGATAATCTAAACAGAAAATCAACAAGGAAACAGTGGCTTTGAATGACACACTGGAACATATGGATTTAACAGATGTATTCAGAACATTCCATCCTAAAACAGAAGAATACACATTCTTTTCAAGTGCACATGGATAATTCTCCAATATAGACCACATATTAGCCTACAAAACAAGCCTCAACAAATTCAAGATGATTGAATTCATACCATGCATCTTTTCTGACCAGAATGCTATGAAAGTAGAAGTCAACCACAAGAAAAAAATCTGGAAAGAGCACAAATACATGCAGGTTAAATAGCATGCTACTAAACAATGAATGGGTCAACCAGGAAATAAAAGAAGAAATAAAAGTACATGGAAGGAAATGAAAATGAAAACACAAAGGTCCAAAATTTTGGGATGTAGAAAAAGTGGTTCTAAGAGGGAAGGATATAGCAATAAAGGACTACAACAAGAAGCAAGAAAAACCTCAAACAATCTAACCATACACCTACAAGAGATGGAGAAAGAACAACAAACAAAATATAAAACCAGTAGAAGGAAGGAAACAATAAAGACTAGAGCAGAAATAAATGCTAGAGAAACTAAAAAAATAGTAGAACATATCAATGAAACCAGGAACTGGCTCATTGAAAATATCAGTAAAATTAATAAATCTCTCCCCAGACATATAAAGAAAAAAAGGTAAAATATTCAAATAAACAAAATCACAAATAAGAGAGGAGAAATAACAACTAACACCATGGAAATACAAACAATTATAAGAGAATATCATGAAAAACTATATGCCAACAAGTTGGTCAATCAAGAAGAAATTGACAAATTCCTGGAAGCATATAAACTACCAAGACTTCCTGGAAGGATATAAACTACTAAGACTTAAACAGGAAAAAATAGAAAACTTGAACAGACCAATAATCAGTAAAGAAATTGAATCAGTAATCAAAAAACTCCCAACAAACCACAGTCCAGGGCCAGATGGCTTCACAGCCCAATTCTACCAAACGTTTAAAGAAGAGCTATACCTATTCTTCTAAAACGATTCCAAAAAATAGAAAAAGAAGGGTAATTTCCAAATTCATTCTATGAGACCTCATCTATGAGGCATTATCCTGACACCAAAACCAGATAAAGACCCCACTAAAAGAGAGAAATACAGGCCAATATCCCTGATGAACATGCATGCAAAAATTCTCAATAAAATGCTAGCAAATTTAATCCAACAATACATTAAAAAAAATAGTTCAGGGGCGCCTGGGTGGCGCAGTCGGTTAAGCGTCCGACTTCAGCCAGGTCACGATCTCGCGGTCCGTGAGTTCGAGCCCCGCGTGGGGCTCTGGGCTGATGGCTCAGAGCCTGGAGCCTGTTTCCGATTCTGTGTCTCCCTCTCTCTCTGCCCCTCCCCCGTTCATGCTCTGTCTCTCTCTGTCCCAAAAATACATAAAACGTTGAAAAAAAAAATTAAAAAAAAAAAATAGTTCACCATGATCAAGTGGGATTTATTCCTGGGTTGTAAGAGTGGTTCAATATTTGCAAATCAATCAATGTGATACATTACATAGATAAGGGAAAGGATAAGTACCGTACAATCATTCCAATAGATGCAGAAAAAGCATTTGACAAAGTACAACAACCATTTATGATAAAAACCCTCAAGAAAGTAGGGTAACAGGAAGCATATCTCAACCTAATAAAGCCCATATATGAAAAAGCCACAGCTAGCATCATCCTTAAATGGGGAAAAACTGAACTTTACCCCTAAGGTCATGAACAAGACAAGAATGTCCCTTCTCACCATACTTATTCAACATAGTACTGGAAGCCCTAAGCACAGCAATCAGACAACAAAAAGAAATAAAGTCTTATAAATAGGTAATGAGGAAATAAAACTTTCACTATTTGCACATGACATGATACTCTATATAGAAAACCCAAAAGACTCCACCCTAAAACTGCTAGAACTGATACACGAATTCAGTAAAGTTTCAGGATACAAAGTCAATGTACAGAAATTTGTTGCATATCTATACACAAAAAATGAAGCAGCAGAGGAGGAAATTAATAAAACAATCTGAATTGCAGTGGCACCCAACATAGTAAGATATCTAGGAATAAACCTAACTGAAGAGATAAAAGAGCTGTACTCTGAAAACTATAAAACACTGATGAAAGAAATTGAAGATGAAACAAAGAAATGGATATAAATTCCATGCTCATAGATTGGAAGAATAAATATTTGTTGAAATGTTTATACTGCCCAAAACAAGCTACACATTTCATGTAATCCCTACAAAAATACCCACAGCATTTTTCACAGAACTAGAATAAACAACCCTAAAATTTGTATGGAACCACAAAGACCCCAACTAGCCAAAGCAATCATGAAAAAGCAAAGCAAAGCTGAAGGTATCACAATTCTGGACTTCAAGTTATATTACAAAGCTGTAGTGATGGAACTAGAGTGTACTATGCTAAGTGAGATAAGTCAGTCAGAGAAGACAAATATCACGTGATTTCAGTCATATGTGGAATTTAAGAAACAAAACAGATGAATATAGGAGAAGGGAAGGAAAAATAAAACAAAAACAGAGAGGCAAACCATAAAAGACTCTTAACTATAGAGAACAAACGGAGGGGTTTTGGAGGGGAGGTGGGTGGAGCGATGAGTTAAATAGATGTAGAGGGCACTTGTTGGGATGAGTTCCAGGTGTTATATGGAAATGATGAATCACTAAATTCTACTCCTGAAACCAATAGTACACCATATGTTAATTAACTGGAATTTAAATAAAATCTTAGAAAGAAGTGCAAAAAAACAAAAAACAAAGAACTCCCCCCCAAAACCAAACAGTGTTGGGAAAACTGGATATCAACTTGCAAAAGAATGAAACTTGACCACTTTCTTACACCATAAATAAAAATAAACTCTAAATGGATTAAAGACCTAATGTGAGTCCTGAAACCATAAAAATCCTAGAAAAGAACACAGGAAGTAACCTCTTTGACACGGGCTGTAGCAAATTTTTTCCAGATATGTCTCCTGAGATAAGGGAAACAAAAGCAAAAATAAACTATTGAGACTAAATCAAAATAAAACGTTTCTGCACAGAAAAGCAAACAATCAACAAAACTAAAAGGCAACTTACAGAATTGGAAAAGATATTTGCAAATGACATATCCAACAAAGGGTTAGTATCTAAAATATATAAAGAACTTATAAAACTCAACACCCAAAAAATCAATCCAATTAAAAATGGGCAGAAGACATGAACAGACATTTCTCTAAAAAAGACATCCAAATGGCCACCAGACATATCAAAACATGTTCATCATAACTTATCATCAGGGAAATGCAAAATGCAAATCAAAACTACAATGAGATATCACCTCACACCTGTCAGAATGGCTAAAATCAACAACATAAGAAACAACAGTTGTTGATGAGGATATGAAGAAAGAGGAACCATCATGCACTATTGGTGGGAATGTAAACTGGTGCGTCCACTGTGGAAAACAGTGTGAAGATTACTCAAAAATTGAAAAACAGAACTACCCTATGATCTAACAATTGCAGTACTAGGTATTTACCCAAGGAAAACAAAAATACTAATTCAAAGGGATACATAACCCCAATGTTTATAGCAGCACTATCAACAATAGCTAAATTATGGAAATAGCCCAAATGTCCAATGACTGATGAATGGATAAAGAATATACCATACACACACACACACACACACACACACACACACACACACACTGGAATATTACTTAGTCATAAATAAGAATGAAATCTTGCTATTTGAAATGACATGGGCGGAGCCAGAGACTATTATGTTAAATGAAATAAGTCAGTCAGAGAAAGACAAATACCATATGATTTCACTCATATGTGGAATTTAAGAAACAAAACAAATGAACAAAGGGGGGGAAAGAGAGAAAGAGAGACCAATAGACTCTTAATTATAGAGAACAAACTGATGGTTACCAGAAGAGAGGGGATGGGAGGATGGGTTAAATAGGTGATGGGGATTAAAGAGTGCACTTGTGTTGATGAGCACAGGGTGATGTATGGCATTGTTGAATCACTATATTGTACACCTGAAACTAATATGTTAACTAATTTAGATGAAAATAAAAGCTTAAAAAAACCCACAAAGCTCAGCTCCTCTGAGACACCATCTCTGACCATATTTTCTAAAGCAATTATCCTTATTTATCCTACCCTATCACTCCCTACCTCATCCTGTTTTTTAGTTTCTGCTTCTTGGTTCTTAATTATGTCTGAAATTTCCTTTTGTTTATCTGTTTACCTATTGATTGTCCCTGTTCTGTGAGAAGAGACCTTATCTGTCTAGATGACTGCTACAGCTTTAGCATACTGCATAGTGCTCCATAGGGCACTGGTGCTCTATAAATATTTATTGAATGAATGAATTTATAATGTGTTTTATAATTTTTAAAAGTGATTTCATGTAATTTAATTTCTCACAAAGCCTGTGAGGTGGGGATCATTACCATCCTAGACTTATAGATGCAAAAAATGAGGCTCGAGAAGGAAGTCCAATGTTACATAAGGTAGCCCTGAACTTGAGTTTTCCAATTCTAAATACTGCTCTTCCCACCAATATGCCTTACTTCTAACCAAGGATGGCATGTGCCAAGAAAATGTTGACTGATTCTTTGGTAATCCTTATTGTCAGTTCTTGGAACAGCACTGTGAGCTGTGCAGACTGTCTCCAGTCTCCTGACTTGGTCTCCAGTCTCCTGACTTCCCCAGTTGATGAGAGTGAAGTGAAACAGAGGAATCAGCCAGTGGAGTGGGAGAAAGTATTGTGCATCAAGTAGTCAGGAGTCTGGACTTCTAGACTCTACTTTGCTCCCTATTGTATTCCACTTTCCTTTTCTGTAAGCTTCAGTGTGTATTTCCGTGAAATGAGTAGATTGAACTTGCTGACTTCAAAGTTCCCTTCCAGTTCTGACATTGTGTGGGTTGATTTCAACGTGTTGATTTTTTTGTTTCCTTTGCAGTGCTTCCCATTGCTGCAGAGGAGGAAGACTAAAGGTAAGTGTGTGAAGTGAGGATCACAAGTGGCATGCAATATGGCTGAGCTTCTCAATGGTTCTCATGGGCTGGCTGATCTGGTTCCTGACCAGTGGCCTAGATGTAAAATCTGGCAACATCCTCTCTGTCACCCTCCAGTGGGCATTTCCTGAGCTCTTCCAGCCTTTCTTTTTGAAAGAGAGTGAGTATGCAGAACTTCTTTATTTCTCAGATAGGTTTTCTCTGGTCAGGGAGCCAGGGAGAATTTCCCTGAAGAACTATCAGGAAGTGGCAGCCACCCATATGCTTCCCTTGTTCTCAGATGCTTTCTTTCCACCAGAAAATATATTAGGGGTGGGAGGTTTGTTGAGAAAAGGAATAAATAAGTGGAAGGTAAAGGAAGGAAACATGACATTTAGGGGGTGTCTGGGTGGCTCAGTTGGTTAAGTATCAGACTCTTGATTTTGTCTCAGGCCATGATCTCATGGTTCCTGAGATTGAGTCCTGCATCTGCATCTGGCTCTGTGCTGACAGAGCAGAGCCCGCTTGGGATTCTCTCTCTCTGCCCCTCCTCCCTCAAAATAAATAAACATTAAAAAAAAGAAACATGAGGGGGCACCTAGGTGGCTCAGTCAGTTAAGCGTCTGACTTCGGCTCAGGTCATGATCTCACAGCTTGTGAGTTCGAGCCCTGCATCAGGCTCTGTGTTGACAGCTCAGAGCCTGGAGCCTGCTTTGGATTCTGTGTCTCCCTCTCTCTCTGCCCCTCCCCTGCTCTTGCTCTCTCTCTGTCTCTCACAAATAAATAAATGTTAATTTTTTTAGGAAACCAATTTGACAATAAATTTCATATTAAAAAAAATTTTTTTAAAGATTTTATACACTAGGTTCTTATTCCTTCTGAGCCTATGTAGATCTCCTCCTCCAAAGATCCCTCACAGGGAATGGGGTCATACCTTACTATCTCATTCCAATTCCTTTTTTAGCCACTCAAAGTCACTATAGCACTGCCGTACACAGGACTCCTTCAACTTGAAGATAGGTAGGTTTGTCTACAGGGAAGGAAAAATGAGAGAAGAGAGATGGTAACTAACGTTCAGCCTGTAGTGGCCACCTGTCAGAACCACTTAGGTCCCAATGAAGAAATAATTCCTGTGGACCATGCTCCTATAACTCCTTTAAAATACTATCAGGTAAATACCAATCCTTACCACATCCAGCCTTGTCACAGATGGTGACTAGAAGTCACTTGCTGCTTAGAATTTATCCTATAAATAGACTTGAAGTTCAGGCCCCTGGGTGGCTCAGTTGGTTCAGCGTCTGACTTTGGCTCAGGTCATGATTTCATAGCTTGTGAGTTCGAGCCCCACATCAGGCTCTGTGCTGACAGCTCGGAGCCTGGACCCTGCTTCAGATTCGGTGTCTCCCTCTCTCTTTCTCTCTGCCCTTCTCCAGCTCACACTCTGTCTTTTTCTCAAAAAATAAGCATTTAAAAAATTAAAAAAAATAAACATGACATTTAGAATTCAATGTGATATAACCAACACTTTCTTTATCTAGAAGGCTTCTAAGAGAGTTAGTTAGGACTGAGGGAATATATATAGCTTTGAGGGAGAAAACTCCCTCCTTTTTCTCTCTAACAAGTTTCTTTGCACCTTGCTGCATATTTGCCTTCAGTCTCTGGTGTCCTACTTGGGTGGGCAAGTTAGTGGCATTCTGGGAACAGCTCCCTTTCATTGAGGAGTAAACAGTTGTCTAGAAGGGGATGCCTGGTTTGGGGAAGAAAAGAAAGAAGGATACTAGCCAGGATTTCACAGTCTGAACTCCTAGCATTGGCTGGGCTTTGCTGAGGTCATTTAGGCCATCCTTGGCTCTAGCTTGGCCTCAGCTATTCCCATTGGCTACAGTTTTTCATTAAGATGAGGTCATCACTTGAATGGAATGAGCATGAGATCATCCACTAGCTGGAATGAGCATGACTTTCTAGGAAGGTAACAGAAACTGAAAGGCACCAATGAACACGTGGCATGCTAAAGGCCTATGTGAGGCATCTTGGGGAGATGTTGGAAGAGATGTCCTGAGCTCTTGCTCCTGAAGACTACTCCAAGTAGTTGGAGCCAGTTTGGGCACAGTTTTACCTGGAAGCAGAGAGGGGATCTGGTGACTTCCTAAGTACTTTTCCACCTTCGGATTTTGAGTTCTTGGGTGGCAGCTGCTAGAAAAGAAGAGTTGGCCGGGTGAGGTGTTTATTTGCATTGCCGTGACAGCAGACAAGAGGGACTTATTTTGAGGTGGGAACACTGCAGTGATCAGCATACAGCATACATCTGCTCCTCCACTGCCCACCTCTTCCCCCATCACCATTCCAGGACTTCTGGCTAAGCACAGTTCCTGCTTTGCAAAAGAGACTTCTGGGGGCACAAGACCTGTGGTCTGCCCAGTTCTGGGAGAAGGACAAACTTCTACATTTCAGAGACACCAGCTGCAGAGGCTAAAAGGAAACCCCTCATACCCTGAAATAGTGACTCCCTCATATGAATGCACTTGCAGCTTCCAAGTTACCTCATTAGAATGTCTGTGCCAAGCCCAGAAACAGTGCTGAATCCTGGAAGGGTGGGCACTACGTGCCTGAGAGGTCTGTGACTTCCAGAGGAAAGAGGAATGTCTTTTAGGGGATGTGGCCAGGCAGAAGAGATTGCCACCTACAAAGCTGAGCCGGGACTAATTTTTGTGCTACTTCTTTAGGTTAAAGTTTGAAAATGTCTATTTAAGAGCAAATGTGAATACATTGTCTCAGGCCAATCCGAGGACTATCTGGCACAAATTATGATTTTATGTGGATTTGGCAATGGAAGCAGCAAGGCACTGGGAACCAGGGGACCTAGATTTTTTCCCAAATTTCATTACCAATTCACTCTGTCAGCCCAGCTAAGGAACTTCTATCTCTAGACCATAGTTCACATCTACAAAATGGAGCTTATTGCATGGGGCTCTTGCATGAGTCATACAAGATAGTGCATTAAAATGTTAAAGTACTTAACAAATGTGATTATTTCTGAGATCTAGCTAATGTAAGGAGCAGAAATCTTTGGGTTTTTTTTTATTCATTTATTTTTGGAATATGGAATACCCTCACATGTCTCAAACATAAAGAGATATGAAAATAAAAAGTTTTCCCACCCTTGTCTCTCAACCACCCAGAAATCCCCTTGGAGGTGACCAATGTTACCACCTTCTTCGGCCCTTGATGAGTTTAGAAGGTCTAAAGTGAGTTTGCTAGACAGGACATCAGTGGAGGCTGTGGCTGCCTGATTTGGTGTGGGGGAATGGCTGACCAGAATGTGCGGAAAAGGCAATGGAGAAGGAATTGTGGGGAGGGAAATGTGGGCAGTGGTGGAATAAGCACTAGTCTGGGTGACAAGAGGCCTAGGATCCAGTATTGACAGCTCCACTCATGGTTGAATGATCTTAAGAACTTTTGCCTCTCTGATCCTCAATGTTGCATCTGCACATTAAAACTATTATGTTTTCACATGCCATTCTTACAAGTTCCTCCAGAGTTGAACAGATGTGGTAGAGGAGAGGACCAACCAGGGACATATTAGAGAAGAAAAAGCCAAGACACTGATTCAAAGCTGACAATCGAATGTGATTTGCATATGTAATCTTTTTCATGTTAAGATCAATCAAAGGCTTTTCTGACATGCTACTGCTTTTGTCCTTTGTCAGTGGTCTCACTGACAGAGCAAACCTTTGGTACAGTTTTCACTGGAGAATGTTAGGAATGTCTAACTTGATTCAATATATGTAGTTCTGCCCAGGCCCAAGAGGATGGCCTGATGGGACTTTGGCAGTCCTGCTATAATGGTCCAAGAATCCACTAGCATAATGTTTCCCAAATTTACATATTTGTGAATCAACTTCACAATTTTAACCATCACTTCATCCTGTGCCAAAAGTTTATACTTATTTTTTTATTTATATAAATCTGATTTTAAACAATAGCCTTACCATAATATCTATGAAATTAGTGTTTGAAGTACTAGTTACATGTTTCCTAATACATATTGAATTCAGTATATATCTATCATGATTCAAAATGTCAATGTATCACTCCAAATCATCCCATGTGTATAAACAAGCATTGGAAAACACAGAGGTAGCAGTAACACAAACCAGCAGGTCAGAAGGAGGCTCAGGCCTTCAGGGCTCACTCCAAGACTTACTAGGTGCTCTTGGGCTCCCTGCAACACTTCACACTCCTTCCAAGTCCTTATATCCTGTTATGCAGCACAAATTGAGCCTGAAATGGAAGTAGTTTCTGGAGCCTAAAAGGAAATACTTCCCTCCAAACAAAATCGACAATTCTGAATGGCATCACAAGAACTAAAGCGAGAACACTTGACTAGGAAACCAGAAGTTCTAGGCTCCAGTTTTGGCTCTGCCATTTGCCAACTTTAAGACCTTAGGCTTGTCCCATTCTCTCTCTGGGCCTTAGTGTCCCCAACAATAAAGTAATTTGGAGGGTGCCTGGGTGGCTCAGTGTGTTAGGTGTCCGACTTTGACTCAAGTCATGATCTTGCAGTTCGTGGGCTCAAGCCCCGCATCAGGCTCCACACTGATGGTGTAAAGTCTGCTTAAGATTCTCTCTCTCCCTCTCTCTCTGCCCCTCCCCCACTTGCTCTCTCTCTCTCTCTCTCAAAAATAAATAAACTTTTAAAAATGAATAATTTGGTCTAATGACCTCGAAATTCAATGATTGCTCTGAAAATCAATGACTCCTTCACTTGTAGACCTCACACTTCTGCTTAACCCATTGGCTCCCAGTAGCTTGCAGAGGTAAGGAGGCTGCTTACCTGACCTCCCACCAACGTTGTACCAAATCCTCCCTAAGTCCCCTTGCTCCCAGTGCACAAAGCTCCTTTTGTTGCCTGAAGCCATTCAGAGCTTCTCTTCAGGCTCCTGCTGACGTGGCTAAGGCAACCTGTGGGGTAATAGTTGGCCTGTAACAAGAGCCTGGTTCCCTAATCCAACTTGCTTTGGCCTGGCTGCAAGCTTGGCCTTAGCACCGGATTCTGTCTATCAGCTGCCCCAGACCCCCTCCTCCAGCTCTGAAGTGGGCAGGGAGACCAGTTTTAAAGGGAAAAAATAGAAACAAATACATAATATAAGTGCATTTATTTAAGCTGCTATTGGATATTACTTCCAAGGCTCAAGGGGGCAGAAGACTAAAATACTGAGCCTAAGAAAATCAGCATAATAATAGTAATAATAATGATAATAATTAACTTCGTTTACTTTTAAAATAACAAATCATTCCTGTAACTATTTCTTGATAGATTTGGTCACTTAACATTTGCTATTTCATGAAGAATATTTGCAGGGTATAGCTTATCTAGCATTTGACAAATAGTTTATTCAGCAACTTGGAATAGTATAAAAATTTACTTAGTTAGGGGGTATCTGGAAGTGATTATCATTTGAGACAGGAAATCTTTCGACTGTGATCTACAATGAATTCAGCCAAGTCAAAAACACTGTCCTATGAGTTGAGATTTCTAAGATCTAGTCCCAGATCTGACTTAAACTTCTGTGACCTTGACTTAGTTGTTTCCTTTCCCTGGACCCTAATTTTCCTGCCTGGAAGTTGAAATTGAAGGTCCCAAAGTTCTTTGCACTCTGTCATCCTCTGCCCTCCATCCCTACCAGAGTCAGTCTGAAAGGAGGGAAAGATGGAGATAGGGTCAGTGGAAAGGGCAATTTCAAGATGTTCTTTGCAATGGGAGAAGGATTTCCAGACCTGTGAGAGGAGTATAACAGCTTCCTTTTGTGTGGAAAGGGGCTGGGAAGCTCAGGTTCCCAATGCCTGTTTTCAGGAGTGTAAGACAGAAAGCCAGGCCCAGGCTTACAGATACAGGCCAGGCAAATGTCCTGAGGCACAGGATAATGAAACATTTTTTATAGCCTGGATCAATCCAGAATATCAGAGCCAGGGCTGGATGACCTGGTGTAGCTACCCAGGGGCTAGAAAGGGAGCAAGAATTGTAGGAGGAGGGGCAGGTATGGAAAAGACCTTGGAAGTATTATTTTGGACACTTCTACCACAAGATCCCATAAATTATTGAAACTCAGCATTAAAAATAATTATTCATCATCATTCTCCTGGAAACCCCTCCTTCTGTAAGACTCTCTTTCTTGGTTAATGCACCATCATCCACCAGTCAGTCAAGTAAAAATCATGAGAACCATTTGGACGCCTCCATCTCTCTCATTTGTTGTCATCCAGTCACCAAACCATGGCCATGAAACTTATCTGTAATGTTTCCTACTTCTGCCCCTTCTTTTCCATTCACACTAGGATAGCCCTCCATCTCAGTCCTTAGCATCTCTGGCATGGATGGTTGCTTGGCTTCTTAACTGGTATCCCTGTCACCATGCTTTTCCTTCTATTCCATTTCCCATACACTGCCATAGTTCTGTCTTTAAGAAAATAATTTGGTTGCTCAAAAATTTTGATTGTTCCCTACCTTTGGCCAAAGTCCAAATTCTTTGCATTGGCATTCAAGGTCCTTCACAACTTAAACAACTATCTTTCTTTCATCTCCCACCACCTCCTTACATTTCTGAGCTCCATGGGACAACTCCTTATTTCCTATACATACAATGAACCCTTATATTGGGCTCTCTACTGGGTATGTCTTTGCCAGCTCCCACCGCCACAAACATTTGGTTTGTTAAGCCATCCTCTGGACTCCCTTTCCATTGTGTCTATATCTCTATTATAACACATCATACTGATCTTCATTTTCTTCTTTTCTTTCCTGTATCTCTTACAGACAATTAGTGTATGAGGGTGACGTCTCACTGACTTCTATATTCCCAGAACTAAGCACAGGATCTCACATAAACAATGAATCTACCAAAGATTGTCTTTTTATTTTTGATAACATAACAAAAGAACTGCTGGTAATCAGGCTAGTGCCTTCTTCATCTCAGCAGACTTTCTTCCCTATCGTTTCATCTCTGAACTAGCTATTACAAATTGACACACAGCCCCCACTGTCTCCAGATGACAAATTCTTAAGACAGGGTCTTTAAGGTCCTGTAGTTCCAGTTAATGGTGCAGATCCATGTAAAGCACATTTCCACCAAACTCTTGAAACTTCAAGATTGCCTTAATCTCAAGGCAGGAAGGGCACTTAAAGGACCTTATTAACCAGTGGTTTTCAAACCAAACACTGAGGAACCCTAGAGTCCCCAGAAATTCATTGGGGAATGTCAAAGAGTTGAGGGGTGCTTCATTCAACCAAATCTCATTTGGTTCAACCAAATGTAAACATTTTGGAGATTTCATGAAGATTTCATTTGGAGACTGGAGTTGGGCACATAAAAGTAGACGTTGCAGACCACTGCTCTAGCCCAGTGCTCAATTGCTAACAGCCTCCATTTTATACCATTCCTGCTAATGTGTTCACTCAGGCTTGGACCAAATTCTCCAGATATGGTCAAGTATCCCTTTTCATTCTGTACTCAGTTGAAAGTTCTTCTTTATATACAACCAGAATCTGCCTTATAACTTCCACCCAGCTTTCCCATTTTCACTCCTTGGAGTCTCATGGAAGTTGTTCCTTCTTCAATAAGACCAATCTACTGGTGTTTAGAATTTCCCAAAGTCTTAGATGGAAGTGACTTTGTAGTTCATACAGTCCAATGTCTTCATTGTATTTGGGGAGCTCAAAGCTGAGTGATCTGCACAACAGCAGACAACTCATTGGTGGTAAAACTGAGACTAGAAGCCAAATTCCCACTCATCTATAATGTCCTCCCCTGAATCTGTCTTTCCCCTGAGTAAATAGCTCCAACTCCTAAAATTATTTCTCACAGTCCTGATGACTATTCCCTAAACTTACTCCCAATTAACAGTAACCAATGGCTGAAGATCCGCAGCTCAGCTGGTGGATATTCTATGGCACCTAGGCTTTGGTTGGCCTAGGGTAAGGGCAAAGGAAAAGGAAAGCAAACTGGCATCAGAAACAGAGCTGTTCCCTCACCACAGCCTGGATGCTGCTCTCCATAGGACTAAATTCCATTCAAACAGTGCTCCTCCCATGGCAGGGCAGCCAAAGGGCAGCTTTCAGAGGTCTCTTCTGACCTGTCTGCTGGAGGGTCCTGCTGTGTGACCTTCCACATCCCAAACCCAGAAACAGGAAGAGTTGGTTTGGTTTACATTTTGAAAAGAAAAATGAAAACATAGGAAGTGGGGCGCCTGAGAACAGAGGATTCCAACTCTGTGTGCATGTGCCCCTGGAACAGGATATTTCAGAGAATACATTCCACAAGAGAAGGGAACAGCCTCCTTATTAAAAACAAAACACAAAGCCTGTCAAGGTTTGGAAAGAGAAAAAGGCCAAAAGGAGACTCTTAAGGAGGGGAAGGGCAGCTCTTTCAGAGTCTCCAACTCTTCTCCCCCATCCACCACTTTGAGCTGTTGTACTTTGATCTCACTGCTGTTATCACCACATCTGGCCCCCAGAGATGCCCTGCTCCCTTCAACCTATGGCCCAGAAGAAGGTCCAAGCCTCTTTTCTTGTTTCTCTGAAGCTCATCAAAACAGGCTGTCACTCAGAACCTTACTTTAAAACCAAGAAAAAAACAGACATAGATTAATTACAGAACCTACAAACAGCAGAACAACATTCAGGCTTTACAAAGTAAATGCCTCTTATCTTAAAGCCAGCAAAAGGTAGAACGCACTTTGCCAGTCCCCAAACATCCCTCAGGATAGCTACTTTATTGCTGCACATGAGCTGCTGTAAGTTTGCCTGGCTTTCTCCCCACTTAGCTCTCTGTTGCTGGGAGGCTAGTGTCATCTTATTTCCCAACCACAGTTACCAAAAGAGCCAATGCAAAAGGTCTTTTAGAAAAATAAAAATATTCCAGGGGTACCTGGGTGGATCAGTCAGTTAAGCATCCAACTCTTATTATTGGCTCAGGTCATGATCTCACAGTTGGTGAGATCGAGAACCACATAGGGCTCTGTGCTGACAACACAGAACTTCCTTGGGATTCTCTCTTGCCATCTCTCTGCCCCTACCCTCCCCTGCTTTCACACTTTCTCTCTCTCACACACAAAATAAATAAATAAATAAACATAAAAAACTAAAGCCATCTTTTTAAAAAAGAGAAAGAAAGAAAAAAAAACCCAGAACCCCTTGGGATTCTCTCTTGCCGTCTCTCTGCCCCTACCCTCCCCTGCTCTCACGCTTTCTCTCTCTCTCACACAAAATAAATAAATAAATAAATAAATAAATAAATAAATAATAAAACTAAAGCCATCTTAAAAAAAGAAAGAAAGAAAAAAAACCCCAGAACCCCTTGGGTCCTTTCCAATTCTGGTTTTTGCATTGAGGAACATGGCCAGTTGACAGGTAATTGGCAGGGTAAAAATGTGGATCATTTGTGTGCCAAAGAAACATAGTCCTGCAAAGAAACAGTTCTGGCCATCTCTGGAGCTTCTACAGGCACACACAAACACGTGTTACATGCATGTATGCACGCATACACACATACACACACATAATATCTTTACCAAAGTACTAGTTCTGCAGAGTAACAGCTCCTTCAAAACACAAAAATGAACCACTGTCTCTTGCTTCTCAAAGGGGATTATGTGTCCCCTTTGGCCAGAGGTATGCAGAACCTCTTCCTGGAACATGCTTTCAAGAGCATCTGCTTGGAATGGCTCATTCTTCTTAAAAGATCTGGGTGGAGGGAGCATTATTTTTATATTAAAACAAGCACAGATATATGTTATGGAATAGCATGCAAAATTCACATGAATTTGTGAGATAAAAGTGGAGACTTCAAAGAAATTTCACACTTGTAGCTGACTACCTGGGCTTCTCCAGCTTTTGGGGGGCTGTGTGGGGAATGAGTTCATTCCGTTCAGCCATTTGGTACTTTGGTGCAAAAGTTTGAGAAGCACTCACTGAAATGGTGGGCACCCTGAGGGTAGAAACTTTGTCTCACTCCTTTCTGTATCTTCATGCCCAATACAGAGCAAGCCACAGAGAGATTGTGCTCAAGAACTATTTGTTGCACCTTTCCATCCACCTATCTGCCCATTTGTCCTTGTCAAGGAACAAGCAAAAAAGGCAGCCTTGAAGTGAGTGGTGGAAAGAACTCAGTTTCTGGAGATTTCAGACATCTCTGGGTCTGAAGTATAACTGTGTCACTTATTAGTTGTGTGACTATCTCTCTGAGCCTCAGTTTTCTCAGTTTAAAAATGTGGATGCAATACTCATCTCCTGGGTTGTTGCAGGAACTAAGTGTGGTAGTGGGGGATGGGCTAAATGGATGATGGGCATTAAGGAGGGCATTTGCTACAATGAGCACTGGTGTTATATGTTAAGTGATGAATCACTAAATTCTACTCCTGAAACCAGTATTACACTATATGTTAACTAACTACAACTTAAATAAAAATTTGAAAAAGAATAATTTTCTTAAATGTTAAAAAAGAGTGCTTTATAATCTCTTAGGCAATATGCAAATAATAGTTATTAAGATTATAAAATGACTGCCATGACTAGCCCTGGCAGTAGGGTGAGGGAAGGGAGAGAGATTTTCTGCAACCCGGAAGTCTGATTTCGGATTAAGAAGGCAGGAGCTGAGGCCTCAGCAATGAGCCACTGGGCCTCTGGGATGTGGAGGGTCAATGTTGAATCATGACTCTAGAGCCCCACCCCCACTTCAGAGAAGCACTTCCCAGGCCAGAGGGCAACTTCTTCTGGTGGAATGATGGAAGTATCAGATGAGCCTGATATACCTCAGGTCTCCAAAGACCAGACATGCTTGCTTTCTCATGTCTGCCAATGAGCTCCTTGGTGGCCTGGCTCATAGCAAGGATCATTCATCAGTAGGGGCTCAAGTACAACCAGGAATGATGACTTGGCTGCTAACAAGCTATGTCACCTTGGGCAAGTATCTTCTCCTTCTGGGCCCTGACTTCCTCATCATTAAAATGATGAGATTGTAAAGGGTAGACTCTAAGGCCATTGATCTCCTACACACTATGGTTATGTGACCCTTAACTGAAAAGGCATTTGACCTTGATTCCTCCCCCCCCAAAAAAATAAGTGATCAATCTGATCATCTGATAGTTTGATACTGGACCCCAGGCGTTGTGGGGATGACTGACTGGAATCCTCTTCTCTTTGTAAGTCTGCTGTGTCTTGCTGGACTGGCAATATGGGATCACAGTCCAGATAAGGGATGTATGGATAAAGCAGGTGTTTCCCGAGCCCTGGGCTCTGGCCCAGGTACTTCACAATATAAAATGAGGAAAGGGAAGAAAACAGGAAATGCTGTCCACAATATACACCTAATTTTTCAGGAAGAATTCCTTCTAGGCCAGCTCTCTGTCTCAGAGGTCAGCAACAGCTGCTGAGATGGAAAGCTGACTGCTGCAGTCTCTGGGATTCTAGGGCTCCCTGCCCCCATCTCAACATCTTTAGACCTTTGCCATTTTTCAGAGCTTATTTCAAATACTATTGCCTCCCCCTTCAAGTCCCCAGCATACTGTGTATCTGTCTAATAGTATGGATCTAATTCTGTCTCATGTTGGAACTATTTCCTTTCACATATGGATTAGAAATAAAATACATTCTCCAAGGAAAAATTTAAACCTGTATATCTGAATATAAAATAGAGAGTCAAAGTCCTATAGTCGCTCATTCCCACTTTCCATAATTAACCACTGTTTGGAGATTTCTTTGCAGCTTCCCAGAAAGCTTCTATTGTCAAAGCTATTGAAAATGCAGGAGCATGTTATTTGGATAGAGTGATGGCTCTGCAGACCAAACAGTTGGGTTTGTGGCTCAGCTCTCCATTTGCTGGTCAGATCATCTTGTGTGAATTATGTGTCCTCTTTGATTCTTGGTCCTCTGCTCTGTAAAATGGGATAACAATCCCTCTCCTGCTATCTCACTGGATTATTGTAAAGACCAAGTGAGACAAAAGAAATAAAAGCCTTTTTGCAACTGTAAATGGTACTCTATTTATCTCCATGCCTGTGTCTACAACTTGAATGCAAGCACCTTGACAACAGAAACCTTGGTCCACTGGGGCTGAAGTTCCCATTACCCTTAGCTCCAATAACATGTCTAGAACAAGAAGGTGGTGAATAATGGGAGATATGGAACTGAATCCCAGAGGTTGGTGCTTTGCTCCTTTCCTGCTTCTGGGAACATAGTTCCTTGACTTTCCTTTGGAGACAAGCCCAGCTGAGAAGACCATTTTTCTCTTTTCTTTTTAATATGAAATTTATTGTCAAATTGGTTTCCATACAACACCCAGTACCCTCCTCAATACCCATCACCCACCCTCCCCTCCCTCCCACCCCCCATCAGCCCTCAGTTTATTCTCAGTGTTTTAAGAGTCTCTTATCTTTTGGTTCCCTCCCTCTCTAACTTTTTTTTTTTCCTTCCCCTCCCCCATGGTCCTCTGTTAAGTTTCTCAGAATCCACATAGGAGTGAAAACATATGGAATCTGTCCTTCTCTGTATGACTTATTTCACTCAGCATAACACTCCAGTTCCATCCATGTTGCTACAAAAGGCCATATTTCATTCTTTCTCATTGCCACGTAGTATTCCATTGTGTATATAAACCACAATTTCTTTATCCATTTGTCAGTTGATGGACATTTAGGGTCTTTCAATAATTTAGCTATTGTTGAGAGTGCTGCTATAAACATTGGGGTAAAAGTGCCCCTATGCATCAGCACTCCTGTATCCCTTGGATAAATTCCTAGCAGTGCTATTGCTGGATCATAGGGTAGATCTATTTTTAATTTTTTGAGGAACCTCCACACTGCTTTCCAGAGCGGCTGCACCAATTTGCATTCCCACCAACAGTGCAAGAGGGTTCCCATTTCTCCACATCCTCACCAGCATCTATAGTTTCCTGATTTGTTCATTTTAAACACTCTGACTGGCGTGAGGTGATATCTGAGTGTGGTTTTGATTTGTATTTCCCTGATGAGGAGCGACATTGAGCATCTTTTCATGTGTCTGTTGGCCATGTGGATGTCATCTTTAGAGAAGTGTCTATTCATGTTTTCTGCCCATTTCTTCACCGGATTATTTGTTTTCCAGGTGTGGAGTTTGGTGAGCTCTTTATAGATTTTGGATACTAGCCCTTTGTCCAATATGTCATTTGCAAATATCTTTTCCCATTCCGTTGATTGCCTTTTAGTTTTGTTGATTGTTTCCTTTGCTGTGCAGAAGCTTTTTATCTTCATGAGGTCCCAATTGTTCATTTTTGCTTTTAATTCCCTTGCCTTTGGAGATGTGTCAAGTAAGAATTGCTGTGGCTGAGGTCAAAGAGGTTTTTGCCTGCTTTCTCCTCTAGGGTTTTGATGGTTTCCTGTCTCACATTCAGGTCCTTCATCCATTTTGAGTTTATTTTTGTGAATGGTGTAAAAAAGTGGTCTAGTTTCATTCTTCTGCATGTTGCTGTCCAGTTCTCCCAGCACCGTTTGTTAAAGAGATTGTCTTTTTTCCATTGGATATTCTTTCATGCTTTGTCAAAGATTAGTTGGCCATACTTTTGTGGAGGGACCATTTTTATAAAGTTACTTGCCTTTCAAAACCATGCTTTACTTTGAAAATCCTACAAGTGCTATTTCCAGTCTCTACCTCTCTCAGCTTCCAGTTCCTCAGATTCTGGCCCAGCTAATGTTTTTGGAGTTCCTCATGTGTGAGTGTGTGGATGTAGATATAGATACAAATACAGGTGAAAGAGACAGTGGATGTAGGTATAGATACAAATGTAGGTGAAAGAGACAGAAAGAGAGAGATTTCATTTTTTTTAAATTTTGGAGGGAGAGTGTGAGCAGAGGACAGGAGCAGTGGGAGAGAGAGAGAGAGAGAGAGAGAGAATCTTAAGCAGACTCCTCACTCAGCTTGGAACCTGACCCTGGGATCATGACCTGAGCAGAAATCAAGAGACACTCAATCAACTGAGTCACCCAGATGCTCGAGAAGACTCCATTTTTTAAATGGACAAGCTGTAGAATGGTAGAAAATGAGAGCTGGAAAGCACCTCAGGTATCATTTAGTCCAATCACTATCCAACCTTTAAGAGCTAGGGAACCTGAGACCCAGAAAAGGGAAGGGATTTTCCCAGGGAACTAGTGGCTCTGACAGCCAAATTAAGGGAGGGAAAAGGCAAGCCTCTGGGCTGAGGGAACTCAAGTTGAGGTAACTAACCTGGGGAAAGTGTGTGGGGCCCAAAAAGAGATGAATATGAGCAGAGAGGGGGGATCTATCAGGAGAAGAAGTTGGGACCAACTGCAAAATTCCCCTGGAAAGTAAAAATATAAGAAACATGAGGGCTGTGGTTTAGCAAGTTATTATGAGTCTTGATGAGCAAGGAGAGGGAGGAGAGAGGAAGAGAAAAATAGAGGGGGCCAGAAAAGGAGAAAACAGGAGAGAATGAAATCTAAACCAGGCAGATGGAGAATATTTAAAGTGGTGGGCTCAGTAAGGACTGAGCATAGCAAGTCAGTAGGGTCTTGTTGCATGCAAGACATCTAGAACTTTCTAAGTTCCCACCAGGTCTGCTGCCTGGTTCCTTTCAGACTCTGAACATGCAAGCCAGTCCTTATTTTTTTTAGCAGATGCAAAATTTTTCCACTGTGTTGTTTGGAAAAGTGGCCCCAGACTGTAGGTTTTGTCTCCGATTTGGCACACGAGGGCACCATACAGCCTGGGCTGGTTGTCAGAGTGGAAATGCACTCGCTGTACAGCCACGATCTGATTTTAGGCACACAGTCACATTCCGAGGTAAACTTAGCCCATTTTACAGAGGAGGGGTAATATAATTTGCCAATGAAAATAATAACAACACAAGAATAATAGAAATAGCTACATATGTATTGAAAAACAATTGTTGTACTGATGAAGAATGAGGCCCCAGAGCCAAACTGCCTGGACTCAAACCCCAGTTGTTCCTCTCATCAGTGGTGTGATCTTGGACAAGTTGATTAACCTCTCTGTGCCTCAGTGTCCTTATCTGTAAAGTGAAGATAATAATACCTTCTTGAGAATATTTGTAAGGATCAAATGAGTTGATGGCCTTTGAACAATTCCTGGCACATAGTGCTCAATAAATAGTAGCTACTATTGATACCATCATTATGTGCTGGGCACAACTCTAAATGTTTTATTTGTATTGTGGTATACAATTATCACTCAGAAGGTAACTGAAGCCCAGGTGCAAGAACATATCAAGTCCATTAGCCTTTAAAGTTTTCCTAAGTGCAGAGAAGCCTGGGTGGCTCAGTTGGTTAAGCGTCCAACTTCAGCTCCGGTCATCATCTCACGGTTCGTGGGTTCAAAACCCTCACTGGGCTCTGTCCTGACAGCTCAGAGCCTGGAGCCTGCTTTAGACTCTGTGTCTCACTCTCTGTCTGCCCCTCCCCTGCTTGCACTCTGTCTCTCTCAAAAATAAATAAAAATTAAAAAGAAAATGTTTCTTAGATGCATAACTCTTTTCTCCCCACCCCCAAACTGAATTCTATGTAGAACTCCAATCTATAGAACAGATAAAAAGCAGCATGGCTTTTATGGAAGCAAAATTGGGTAAGGGTGGGGCCTAGAGCCTCCAGGCTCAGACTTCCCCTGATCTCCCCGCTTCCAAGATCCCCAAGGTAGGCCTTGAGGGTCTTTGCTGCTCACTAGGAGAAATAATTTGCAAGCCTGCTGATGTAGTCTATCCAACCTTGTTATGCTCAGATGAAAGTATTAACCCTGAAAGGGCAAGTAACATCCCCAAGGTTGCATAGCTAGTCAAAGGCAGAGGAGGGCACAGGTGGTACGACTAGTTATGGACAGTAATACTTAGTCGAAGAGAAAAGCCTCCTTGGTTAAACTAGAACACAAAATATGCCAGGCTTGGGCAGAGAACAGCTAGGTAAGGAAAGAGAGCAAGAGGGAAAAGGAAGCTGAGCCAGACGCCCTGCCCCTGAGCCCTGGATATGAGCAGACCCCTGTGAACACTTATAGCCTACTAGAGCCACCCTAGACTTCAAGAGAATAAGACAAGCCTTACCATCATGGGACCTCTCACTGTACAGGGTTTGGGGTTCTGTTTTGACAAGGGATGTTGCCACCTGTCTCTGAGGTTTTCAGTCTGTGGGACTCAGCAGACCTGGGGCTAAATCTTACCATTCTGGCCTTCTTACTGGACTTACTGGACTCTTGGCCCTAACTGGGCATTTTTATAAGGCTTCTTTTCCCCCAGGTTCTGGGATGGCAGTTGGGCTTCCAACTTATGGTTGTCAGGGAAGTGCAGGGGAATGACCTGAAGTTCTGCCCCTTGTACATTTACACATGTGGGTGCCCCTATATGTTCAAGGTGTGCTACTTTCTATCTAAGAACGTGTGTGTTGCCAACTTTTATTTCCAGACTTCAACGTGGGTTACCTGAGAACACCACATGGAGGAGAAATTATAGGAGAACTTCTTCCCAGAGAACTTTGGGATTTCTCTGGAATCCCTTCTTCTGACCTAATCATTTGAGCACTCAGGCCACATGAGAGCTCTAGAAGACTATATCATCCTGAGGCAAATACTGGAGGGCAAAGCCTGGGTGCAGGCCCTGAGTTGCTTGACCCTCCTTTGGTAAGCCTCAAGATCTTCATCTGGACCATGAAGGAGTGGAGTAGATTCTCTCTGAGGGCCCACCAGCTCCAGGCTGGGCTTCTGTGGAGGCTCCCACCACTTGGGTACTCTCTCATGTGCTGGCCTAGAATCCCAGGGGAACACACCAAGTGGTGGATGCAAACAAAGCTTGCCCACTTCCATGGTTTGCTGGACCTTTGGACTAGTCACAAGAAGGAAGGGATGCAGGAGGCAGATTAATGACCCTTAACTTGCAAACTACTCCTCTGACATAAAAGCAGCTTTTCCTCATGGCAGGGCCACTTGCTCAAATGCACAGAGCCCTAAACCCCTGAGCCATAGTGTGAGATATGTGTTACTGTAGGGTTGGTGCTATACCCCACCAGATGATGGGAGGAGCTTCTGCAAGTTTTCACCAGGTTAAAGGTGTATGCACTAATGCTGAGGAGTTGGGGGTAGAGGGTGGCTGGAGAGAGACCCAGATAAAGGCAGAAAGAATCAGTGAAGGTTTGAACTATGCCACCTACATGATTCAAGGGTAAGAAGAAAGCAATGAAGCAGGATAAAGGGCTAAGGGGCAATCTTGCCACTGATAAAGGCATCTCATTGACACCTGCACTTTTGATCCACGTAATATTTTAGGGAGGTAGGTGTTATTGTCTCCATTAGTAAATGAGGAAACTGAGGCCCAGAGAGGTGACGTGACATGCCATCAAGTTAAAGCCGGTGTTCAAACCCAAGGCTGCTTTGAGAGTTACAGTGCTCAGGGATCCCTTTCTCTGGAGCTGATCCAATCCATACACGTATACACTGTTGCTTTTCATCCAGCAACCCTTCTAAGACTTGGCTGCAAGGGCATAAGAATTATCCTTCCAATTTTACAAAGGCACAGGAAAGGCTGATGATTGTTTCAGAATTATACTCAGGCAGAGTGAGAGAGGGGAGAGGCTGAGGCTCAGGTTTCTCACCTGTCTGCCTTCAATTGGAAAGCTGCAAAACACTGCTAAAGTAGCACTCCCACTGCCATTTTCTCTGCATCTGGTCATTTTCCACTTACAAAGGCTCTCTCTCAGATCCATTATCTCAGTGTTTGTTTGCAGGGCAGGAAAAATTATTTCCATTTTATTTTATTTTTTAAAATTATTTCCATTTTCTAGGTTCAGTTACCTTGCCAAAGGTTGCGCAGATACTGAATAATAGAAGCAGGACTTGAGACCAGAGTTGTGCCCAAATTCCCTTCTACTTTCCCACAAAGTGCATTTGGCTGGTCAGAGATGGACAGAGAAAGTTCATTGAAGCATACTGTTTGAGACCAAAAGAGGCAAACTCTGACCCCCTGGAATGACATTTAAGCCCTTTGCTCTTTTCCATATGAACCTCTGAATTGCAAGGGCAGTCCTGAGGCCTTTGAGGAAGAAATACAGAATCCAGTGAGCTCAGTTTCACACAGACCCCAGAGCTGGCAGCTTCTGTGGTTTGCTAGATGCCCCACCAACTCTGTGATCAGGGTGCCAGGTTTGGTCCAGCTACACAAGTAGCAGGATGGTGGAGGAGGGGGTTGTCTCTCTGCTGCTCTCACTACCTGTGGATGCATTTCATACTAGGTCATTCGGCCATCTTTATGTTTCTCTATCCCAATGCCATTGGGGAAAGAAAACCTAAAATTTCTGAGCCACAGTTTGGTTGGGTCAAGGCTACTTTTGGGTCACACACTCATTCATTCTCTCAATTGTCATCAGTCCTTTACTAAATATCCCCTCAGTGCCAACTCAATGCCAAACTCCTTCCTGAGCAATGGGCATGTTGTAAATAATAAAACACAGTCCTTGCCCTCAGGGAACTCACACTTTTATTGGGCAGGAAGACATGTAGATAACTAAACTCAATGTAGAAGGATTGCTGGTATAACTGAGCTGTGGGAACACACAGAACTGGAATGGCTTATGGTATTCATAGGGAGGACTAAAGGAATATGTGGGGCTTTGCCAGATCCAGGAGATAGGGCAAATAGCTTAGCCTCTCTGTATGTCAGTTGTCTCATTGTAAAATGGGATGGTAATGATACCTGCAGTGTTTCCATAAGGAGTCCATGAGTTAAAATGTGGTAACAGCTTAGAACAGTGCCAGGCACACAGAAAGCACCATATAAGTGTTTGTAAAATAAGTCAAGAGAAGTAAGAACGAGCATTTTTGTGAGATAGAAGATTAAACGTAGCACATTTGAAGGGTTAATGAAGTATAGGGTGTTCTGGGATTGCCAGCTGATTTGGCTGGGTAAGCTTGTGCAGCACTTTGAATGTCAGGGCTAGAGGCATGGACTTGTCCCTGTAGATGATGTGCAGCCATTTCTGAAGCTGGATCTTTGCCACAGGGAGTAGCAGAGGACTCCTGTGTGAAATGATAGTGCCCAGTAGGTGCTAGGTCCAAGAGACTGCCACAAGCCAGGGAGCCGTCAGTTGGCAAATATGAATGGAGGACCTTCTCTGTGCATAGCCTGGCTTAACATCATTTGGGAAATGCTGGGTTGGTGGGAGAGACACTACGTATTTGCCCTCAAGGAGCTGCTCATCTAATTGGAATATGTCCTGCTTTTGCCAAGAATGAACTCAACCATCCTGGTGGTAAGTAGTGGAGATGGGTGGGTAAGAAAGACTCTGTTGTGGCCTGAGAGGCAGTACGTATAGTGGTTACCAGCCAAGGCTAACAGGGTTTAATTTTTTTAAATGTTTTTATTTACTTTTGAGAGACAGAGCATGAGCAGGGTAGGGGCAGAAAGAGAGAAAGACACAGAATCCAAAGTAGGCTCCACGCTTTGAGCCTTCAGCACAGAGCCTAATGCAGGGCTCGAACTCACAAACCATGAGATCATGACCTAAGCTGAAGTTGGATGCTTAACTGACTGAACCACCCAGGCATCCCAAAGGCTGTAGGGATTCAAAGCCTAGTGGTCACTTGCAAACTATGCGGCCTTGGACAAATTGCTTAACCTCTCTGTGCTACAGTTTTCCCACTAGAAAATACGGGCAATGATAATAATTATACCTCGTCATAGAATTGTCACGTTGATTAAATCATATGTGGAAAGTGTTTAGAATGTTGGTTCATATAATAAGCACTTCATTAACATTAGCTCTTCCCAGTGAGTAATGGTCTACCGTGTGCCAGGTATGTGGTACTTCTGGGGTAAAAGGCAGTGGCCTGGAACATACACAGGCACAGGACTAATGTAGCCCATTTCCTGGAGTGTCAACTTTCCTCAAAGGCTTAAAGGAGAAAAACACCCATTTTTATAAGACAACATGGATGTATACCAGAGTTAACCAGGAAATTCAAGTAGGTGTTTAAGATAAGAGTGGGGACTTCAAAGGCATTCTCTGCAGGGAGTGAAGTCTTCTGGTTATATCTTCAGCTCCCCCAAGGTTCCTACACATTCTTCCCCTCAGCCCTTAGGTTGGGGTGGGGTACTTTTGGGTTCAAAAGTTCCAGCCACAGGGACACATGTGAGCTCATGAAACTTCATCGATGGATTGTTCTCTGGGGTAAGGGTGATCACTGCCGTTATATGTGTGAAACCTGAGGTTCAGCGGTCAAATTCTGCCATTGTCACTCATTAGCTGTGTGAACTTAGCAAGTCACATTATCTTTGTCATTGCTCAGTTTCTCCATCTGTAAAAGGGGGGTGATAAGGATGATGATGACAATAATAACAGTACCTACTTTAGAGGGCTGTGGTAAAAATTACATAGATGAATCCCCAAAAAGCACTCGGAACAATGCTGGGCATAGAGTTAGTGCTCAATGCATATTAGCTTTTATCAAATCCATTCTCACATTTCCTCCCACAACAACATTGTCAGGTAGGTGTCATCATGTCCATTGTATGAAGGAGGAAACTGAAGCTGTATGAGGTTAGATCACATGCCCCCTTCCTCTTTGCTAACAGAGGGCATTCCTGCAGTGGGGAGGAGGTGGGAATAAATAAGCTCTGAGGTCCTTTCCAGTTCCAAGCTTCTGTGATTCAAGTTAAACTCAGGAGCCCTTTCATATCACTGTTCTGGCTGGGGCTGAAGCAGCAGAGCTCAGGAAATGGGAGGGACTTAAGGGAGATGCCTTAGGAGGGTAGGAAATGGCTGCTGCCACCCTTCCTTCTAGGCTGCTGGTCTGAGAGCCTGTGTCCTGCACTCCCACCCCACCAGAGAGCAAAAGGGAAACTCCTGTGCTTGGAGGAAGCTGACTGGGGCCTCCTTTTCCTCAGAGAGGAACCTGCCCCTGAGGCAGAGGCTGCTGGAAACTCAGAAGTCAAAGGTTTGGCAGTACCAAGCTGGACACAGACAGCAGACTCCCAGTGGCTGTTTACCCTGGCTTAGCTCATCCAGAATGAGGATTGCTGATAGACCAGAGGGTGCTGGGGGAGAGGAATGAGCTCCCCAATGATTTATGATCATATGGGGGGGGGGATTCCATTAAGTAGCATGGCCTGATAGAAGGAGGAATGGACAGGAGATCTGACTTGATTGTGAAACAGACTCACTGTGTGGCTTTGGGCAAGTTCTCTTCCCCATGTGAAGAATATACTCATTCCATATTTTGTGAACACCTACTGTGTGCCAACACTACCCTGGGGAAAAGGGTGAATGACATGGAGATCAACATGTTAATCTCTCATTCCTTTCCAGTTCTGACACTGAGTCTATGAAAAGCGAGTGCAAATCTCATTCAAAAAGCACATATCAATTCACAAACTCCTCTTCCTTTTCTTAGCCTGTCCCTCACAAATGGTGCTATTCTGCCCTTGTCTAGTGGCACAAGGTAGGGAGATAGTAGAAGAAGGAGCTGTGACCTTTACCTGTGTATCCCCTTATCATTATTCTGATTGAGTCATGGGATTATGCTCATGTTACAGATGAAGAAATGGAGGCTCAGAGAAGGAAAATGGCCTGGGCTTTTCCCAGTTAGTGCAGAACCACTATTAGAATCTTCCCTCCTTACTGGCCACTGCCACAAGTGGAGTGGAAATGACCAGGTCTGAGAGATGGCAACTTTCTGCCTTCCCTCCATTGTAAACAAAGGCAGATAGAGACTCCCCACCATCGCTGAATAGGGAATACAAGTTCCCTTGTTGTGGATGGAAGTTAGGGGTAAGGGAAAGGGTCATGTAATTTAGGGTCCTGTTCCAGGCTTTTTTCATGATAGATCCTCTTCTTTGAGAATAAAAGTTAATCTTTCTTCATGGAGACTACTCTGTGCTAGGCACCATGTTCAGTAACTTTAGATCTTCAAAACAGCTCTGCAACAGAGATCATTATCCTGCTGACATGGTGACCAAGTAATTTGCATCCTTGGGCCTCATTTTTGCTTCTCTAGAGAGAGTCTATAAGAAAAGAATGCTTCTGCTCATAAGGTCTAGAATACTCTTGGTACTAGAAGGATTTCAAGGTGTCATTGGAACTCAGGGTCTTCTTGTTCTGGTCAGAGACACATTAAACGGGGCTGGAAGGGTGGTGAAAAGCAAGGTCTGTAGGAGGCTGAGGAGTCAGTGAGTCAGTCTGCCAAGCTGGCTGGAGCCATTGTTCCCCTCTCCATCTGGCTGTTGCATAAGGTCTTCTGCCCTGTAACGTGGTTGGTAAAATTTGGGGGAGACAGGAGGTAGAGGGGCTGACTTAGTGGCTAAGACCCCCATTATCTCGCACTGGCATAGTACAGCAAAAAGGAGTGAGATCAGTGGTGAGACACCCCTCAAATCGGGGGCTAGTGTAGAAAAAGCCAAAGGGTGACTCCAACCCAGGAAAGGAGGCTGGATGGCAATGGAAGAGGCAGCGTAGCTAAGCTAAATGACTTGAGGCCAGTGTAAGATAGAGAAGGGTAGTGTCCTGCTTAAAGTGTGGGCATGGAACTTTCTAGTCGTTACTGAGGGGGTGGGGCAATCCGGGCCTTCATTCCCTCAGCCCTCCCTCCCTCCCTCCCTCCGATGCAGCCCTGGCTGTAGGCTCAGTCCGGGTGTGACCACCAGAGGCGCAGCGCTCCGCTTGGGAGTGGCCGGCCTGTGGATACAAGGCTGAGGCGAGGGACTGGGGGCCAGCCTTGCGGCTCCCAAAGCCCCGGGCGCGGATGTCCTGGAAGCCGTGGGGTGTGAAGAGCACCCGGTGGGACCCGCCGCGCTGGAAACCAGGTGAAGAAGAGAGCTGGGCGGACCCGGGCGGACCCGGGTGGGAGGTCAGGGCTAGGCTTGCACTTCGCTGAGAACCTGGGCGCTGCGCTGCCCTCTGCTAGGTAAAACTTGAGTCGCCCTCGCCTCCTCATCTTTGATTCCAGTCCCGTTTTGATCTACTAGCCCTATGTCAGTCTGTCTGAACCTCACCTCTGGCTGGCAGACTCCGTTTTTCAGACCTTCCATCTCCGCCCGCTGGCTTTCCTCTAATTCTTAGCCAGCTGTTCTTTCTCAAGGTGCCCCATCCTTTTATCCCAACTGTCCATCTGGCTTTGTCCCCACCCACCTCTCTCCCTCTGTCTTCATCCTCCACTCAAAGAAGAGCAACATTTTGGTTGTTAACACTCAGTAGGCATTTAATAAACGGCAGGTCCCTTACCCCCTATTCCCCCAGTACTTTCTTTGCCTCTGCTTCTGCCTTCCACCCTCCTGTCTGTCTTCCTGTCCCACTATATGTCTGACACTCTGCTTATATTTTTACTTTATCCCACTGTCTGTCCTTCTGTCCCTCTTTTTGTCTCCTACCCTTGGGTCTTACTTACCTAGCTGGTAGCTCCATACCCCCCTCCATCACTCCAAGGTACCCTTATTGCCTCACTCTGTCCCCTTGTTGCATGACACAGCCCAGCCACCCTGGAAGCACCTTGTTAGTCATCTTGAATTGCTTAAAGCTCCACCCTAAGGCCTGTTTCCACTCCAGCGGGTCTTCCAGACTACCTGGCACTTTGTCTTTTTAAAAATTGAAAAAGTATATATTTCTCTTAAAACACTTTACAGGCTGTGCTCCTTCCTTTTCTCCAATAAGTCCTCCCTTGCTCCTGCCCAAATGGTAGGGTGGAAATAGCAAACTGGGTCGAGTTTCTTGAAATGGGTTTGTCATGGAACATGAACACATTTACAGGACAGGGCCCACATAAATCCTCAGAGCAAACTCTCTGATTGTACATATGTGGACTCTGAGGCCCAGAGAGGTCAAAGCTCTCAGCCAAGTTACACAGCTCCTCAGTGGTAAAAGCAGGGTAGAAGCCAGAGTTGCAGTGTCCTGGACCCTGATGCAGGAACCTCGGTGGGGGTGGGGCCCAGAAGCTACTTCCCTGGTGTTTCCTGGAGGTCTGTTGATCCAGAGATATCAGGTGTCCAACCTGGGAGCCTGGTTGTCCCCTCTCTCCTTGATCTCTGGGATGTGACCTGGCTGCCCACCTGCCTGAGTTGGGTATTCTCTATCTGGGGGCTGCTGTTGCCTCTTCCATTGGCATGGGAGCAGAAGACAGGCACCCTGGCTGTTGGGCCTACTTTCTCTGTTCTCTGCTCCAGCCCCCCCATCAGTGCCTGGGTGCCCATGTTGACTGATGGGTTGCTGTGTATGTGTAGGGAAGCCCTGGCCCTGGTTGAAGATCAGCTCAGAGTTTTTATTTAGTTAGAATGTGTGTGCGTGTGTGCATGTGTGTGTGTATGTGTGTGTGTGTGTGTGTGTGTGTGTGTGTAGGATTGCAGAAGGGGGAAGCTGTGTTTGGAGAAGAGCACACTGAGAGGGGTTACAAGAGCCCAGACCCTTAGCTGAGTGGCCCTCGAGCCTCACCATATATCCTGTATCCTCTCTGATGCCATCCAGGAGCCTCTGAGGGTATTCTTCACGGAAAATAGGGTGGGTGGCCAGAGGATGGCTCTGTCTGCTTGAATTGAAATTACCAAGTCCTAGAGACTCATAATCACAGGGTTGGACTGGGCCAGGCTCTGGGCAGGCCTGTGAAAGCTAATCCCCATCCCCCACCTCCCACCAGCAGCTGTCCCACTTTGTGGACACTATATCTGGTGGCAGCATGAGGTCAGGCCATGGTGGACTGATGGGGTAGCCTGTGGGTAGGAAGGAAGAGCCCTTGCCTTTCATCCTACTCCATCTCCTCTTTACCCTTTCAGTTTTGTCTTGAGAGCTGCTTCCCCTGAGGGACATGTGGAAAAGTCCCAGGAAAGGAGGCAGGATCCTGAATTCTTTTCAGAGGCTCTGTGTGTCCACTGCCACTAGGTGAGCTGGAGGCAGTGCTGGAGGTGGGGGCCAGGTTTCTAGACTTCTGGGCTTGTTTGGTCTCAGCACCTGCTCCCTTCTTTCTCTGCCTTTCACATCAGCGTTCCTCCTTCCTTTTTCTCACTTTCCTCTGCTCTTTCTCCTCATCCTCAGAGGGCTGTCACACCCCCAACACTCCCTTCTTCTTCAGAAGCTGCATGAACCTCACCCCTATAGGAACACACAGAAAAGCTTACAGAAGAAGATAATGCTACGGAAAGAGGGTACTCAAGAAACCAGTCCTGTTTTCCAGATGAGGAAACTGAGCCTAGCCAGGAAGGAGAAAGCTCAAGGGCTGAAACAAAGTCAGGTAGGGGGGACTATTGAGGGGTACAAGGAAGGTTCCTCTGGCCTCAGGTGTTTGTAGGTGCATGGGATTGAGGCAAGGCGAGGGGATTTGTGTTAGAAGTTGACTTGCTTTTGCTCATCTCTCCTCACCACACTATGACTGTTCTCTGAAGGGCAGGAATGAAGTGGGAGGGTGGGAGTGGACATCCTGCTCTGGGTGTCTGTGCCAGATTCACCAACTGCTCAGCCCAGGGTGACCCCCGTCTATTCTTTTGAACTGAGGCATTCCCTGAGGGAATGGTGGGTGCGCTCCATCTGCTCCATCTGTGGGGTGGGCACAGCCAGAGTGGTCTCCTGGGCTGTGGGCTGAGAGGGAGTCTTTGTGCTCTTCTGGACATAGCTCTGTGCCTTCACTCCCACTTGGCAATGCACAGTGAGGTGCCTGTGTGCTCCTCACCTTTTCAATCCCCTCCCACTACCAAATCCCCTTCTCCCCACATTGGCTCTGCTCTGGCTGCCCCTCTTAGTACAAACCCCTCTGCCATGGCATGGCTCCTGAGGATTTTTTTTAATGAGCTGTAACTATCTCATGTTGTGGGAGTCTGATCAGTATCCCCCTTTCATGAAATTGGGTGGGGACCCCCAAATCTTTGGAAAGCAGGCCTTGACCCTCCCAGGATTGACTGGTGGGCTTTTGATGAGGCATGCAGGAATGTGTGTGCAAGTGTGAGGACATCCATGGTCATGTGCTGTGCGGGGCTGGTCCAAGTGTAATTCATTTTCCCCCCATGGTTCCTACTCCCCTTTTTTCTTCTCAGCTCAGGTCCCTGGATTTGCTGCTGCTCCTTTAGCTCCATGGAAGAGAGTAGTGGAAGGGCCTGTTTCATTGCCCTCAGCCATTCCAGAGTGGCTGCAACAGCTTGAGAAATCCCCATTTCTAGGCAGGGAGGAGTATGGGGGCTGTTATAAGTCCAGATAGGCACTTATTGGGACCTAAGTATCTTGGAGTGAGGCCCACAGTAACAGCATATGGAGTTTATCTCTGCCATCTCCTGGAAGAAAAGGAATGATTGGCCTTGGAAAAAAGCTGAGCTGTCTAACACCTTCAGTGATATCCTGTCACCTGCCCTTTACAGTACATCCTCACATCCATTGTCTTAATTTTGCCTGCTAGGGATTATGCTCTACTCTCATTTTACAGGCCAAGAAACTGATGGTTAGTGGTGCAATGGCTTCCCCCTCAGTGACAGCAAGAAAATGGTAGAACTGGGAGTAGACCCAACTCTCCTACTTTCTGATCCAGGGCTTTTTCCATTTCTCAGTGCCTCTGTCACCACTAATCTAACACTTAGGATCACTTATTATGTACTAGCCACCATTCTAAGTGTGCTTTAGCCCAGTGGATCCACTCAACAGCCACATAAGGTCAGGACTATGATTATCATCCACACTTTACAGGTGAGGAAACTGAAGCACAGAAAGTTGGAAAATACCTACCAGAACCGGGCTTTGTTCTTAGGCTGTATGGCTCCAGAATCCATCATACTGCTCTTTGTATGGCATAGCTTGGCTTTCGTAGTGGTAGAAATATGGAAACCCCACGTATAGGGCATGGATATGCATACATGTACCCACGGCTTTTCCACCTGCTCTCAGCCTGCCCTCATGCACTCTACATTTCCCTGCTTAATGCCTGAGCTGGCATCCAAGGTAGCAGCAGCAGCAGCAGCAGCAGCAGCAGCACTATATGACACACAGTCAGTAAATAGTGGGGGTGTGTGGGAAAGGGACACCCAGGACCTAAAGGCTCCAGTTATCACCAGAGCCACTCCAGATGCAACCCAGAAAGGAGATTATCGAAAGTTACTATTTCTTCATCTGTTCCAGGCACCATTATTGTATATTTGTTCCATGTAAGACTCTGGTTTAGGTCAGAGCATGGGAGTAGATCAGGGAGCAAAAATTGAAGAGAGTGAGCTATCTCCTTCTAAAGAGGTTGAGTTCTTGTCTTTCTGAAGCTCATGGGTTAAGAGAAGGAGATCAAGAAAGACCCAAAGAAACAGTCTAGACATTGTTTGGACTATTGATTGATTGATTGATTGCGGGGGGGGGGGCACCTGGGTGGCTCAGTCGGTTGAGCATCTGACTTCTGCTCAGTTCATGATCTCACAGTTAATGAGTTTGAGCCCCATGTCAGGCTCTGTGCTGACAGTTCAGAGTGTGGAGCCTGCTTCAGATTCTGTGTGTGTGTGCCTCTATCTGCCCCTCCCCTGCTTGTGCTCTGTCTCTGTCTTTCAAAAATAAATAAACATTAAAAAATGCATTTCTATTTATTTATTGCTTGGGCCATTCTACAATGTCACAAGGTACATGGCAAATATTAGGATTATAGCTTTCTCTGGCTATTGTGTTCACTAAGTCATTTGACAGATATTTTTATTGAGTACACACATGCTCTATGCCAGGCATGTGAAGCTCTTGTTCTACTTATTTGTAGCACTTGCTCTTTTTGTAGTTTTTGTACTTTCTGTAGTTTTCCCTTTTTTAGTTTTCTGGTTTGATTACCTTAAAAAAAAAAAAAGAACTGGATGTCTCAGGACCCATCATATCTGATTTAGTTAAATGAATCTACTAAAAGGTAAGTGGGGTTTGGTCATTATCTATATGAATGTAATTTCTTCATGGTTGTCCCTTGAATATCTTTCAACATTCATTCATCCATTAGCAAACATTACTGAGAAACTACTGTAGACACTGTGCTTGGTGCCATGAGGTGGATGGAATTGGCTCTGACGTGGTTTCCTGCCCTTAGGGAAGCTATAGGATATCCTTTTAGCATTTTCCAGAGGCAAGATAAGTTTGGCTCCAACTCAGAGCTTTAACAGCACAGCCTCAGAAAGGAGGTCTTCTACCTTCCCACCCATCATAGTGGTTCCTGACTCTGGATGGGATTTTGTTTCAAGAAGTGAGTTCTGTTGTACAGAACTCCAAGACCCACAGGTACATGACTCATCTTAAACAAAGTGCCAGCTCCAGTCTTGCCATTGAGAGGAAAGGAGAGGTGCACACTGGAGGTAGCCTTGCTTCATTATTTCTCCTCTGATTCTCATCAAGGCCAGTAGGTAAGTAAGGTGGGAGAATTCTAATGAGTCTGAAGACCAGACAGGAGGGGGACACCTGGGGCTATGTCTGTCTTTGCCATTGCCTGGGTGACCTTAAGAAAGTTGCTGTCCCAAGAAACATGAATTTTTGCTTTCATCTGTGTTGGGTACTTTGGCAAACAAATTAGATGGATGTGGAGCCTGCTTTCTACCTGTTAGGTATGGAGAAAATAACCCATGTGCAGGTATTATCCCTGCTATGGATTTAGTTGGTCAAGATGAGCGAGTATTCTCTTCCCAGTTTCTGTATTTGTAAATGTGGAGGATGGTAGTTGGATGGCATGGCACCTTGAGTACTCCAGATCCCAGCTAATAGGAGTCCTCAATTCAACAGTGAAATCATGGTTGTGAACATGTATTGGACCTTTGTGAGGAAAGGAAAGAGAGAGATCAAATCTTAACACTCTGTTTCTTACTGAATTTAAACCAACTCTGATGGTACTTGCTGATACACTCTTGGGAGCCCTCGTCTGCCATGATTAATGCATATGCTCCAAGTTTTCCATGCATTTCCCCACGGGGGTAGTGTTTGGACTTAAGGCAGAGAGCTGGGGTAGTGGGAAAGTTGCAGAATGCTGGGGCCTGAGCAAGGTGGGAATGGCAACTTCCTGCTCACATATTTAATGTCCAAGATTCTCTCTTGATTGTCCGTACTAATCAGACATCTCATTGAAGTTGTCTTCTGAAATCCCCATAAATTATCCTCAGCAAGCCACTGAATCTTCACGTCTACATGGCACATGTATTTAAATCCCCCATATGGTACCAGGCACATTCAGAGCCCAATAAATAATCTGTGCGCCTAGCCAACTCTGTCTTTCACCTTCAGTCGCTAGCTCTGGCTTGACTGCTCCCCGCCTACCCTCTCCTCACTAGCGGTGTGACCTGAGGAAGAGGCAGCGGCGAGGATATTGGAGGAGCTAGAAGGCAGAGCCCCGCCCACCACAATTTGGGCGACTTTCGGGGGAGTCCGGTGGGCCGGACTGCGGCCTCATTGGTCGAAGGTCGTGTAGGTGGGCGGGGCGTCCCTGCTGCCCCACTCGCTGCCGTTCCCTCCCCACCTGCGCTGAAAGTGGCCTCGGATTGACAACAGCTAAGCAGCTGCGGCAGCCGCTCTTTCTGGCTGGCACCATTACCCACGCCCGACCCGAGGCTCCGCGCGTGCCCCGGACAGAGCAGTCCCTCCTGCACTCACGTCCTGCGCACTGGCAGGGTCTTGAACCAAAGCGGTGGACGCGGCCTCCAGGTAGGAGCTGGGGCGACGGCAGGGAGAAATCTGGACCAGCAGGGCCTCCTGGGACCCCTTGCCCGGCCTAGTCTCGGGAGCGCTCTGGCCCGGCCCCCGCTCCTAGCGGTTCGGCTGGGCGGCACACACAGGAGGGGCGGAGGAAGCAAGCCCAGCCACCTTCCGCCCTGGGATTTGGGGTTGGAGTCGCCGAAACTGCGGGACCCGCTGAGCCGGCTGGCAGCGCTTCTCCCCAGGGAAGTCTGGTAGTAGAAGGAGGTTTTCTGCCTGTTATCCAGGGCCTAGCCAGAGTCCGAAGGCGTAGCTGTGGGGCTTTGGAGGGGAACTGGAACCAATCAGGGGTGGCAGGCCTTTGGGCTCTGCGCCACTTCGCCTACCCTTTTCCTTCCTCTGCTTTTGAGGGCATTTCCAGAAAGCCCCAGTCCGGCCCTATGGGCTTTCCCCTTGGCCACTGTCCTCCCTTCTGAGAAATGCTCCAGACTTTCCTGGTAGTTAAGGTAGCTGTGGGGATCAAGTGAAAACCTTTGGAGAAGTCGCATCTTTCAGGGCCGAGTTTCCCCATGAAATCCAAAATGGGTTTGGATTGCAGATGCTCTCACGAAAGGTCTTTTAATGGAAGTTTTTGGGATTTTCAAATTAGTTAGGCTGGGGTGTTCTCCATTTCTCTTCCACCAAGACTCTGTAAACTTAAGCACTGAATTAGAACTCAGGAAACTGGGGTTCATCCACTAATTCATGTGACCTTAGGTGAGTCATGCTACTTCTGGGGGCCACAGTGTTTTCAACTGCACTTCAGGTGGTGGGCTGCATTTTAGTATTGCAAGGGCCAGTCTCTTCCATGACATTTGGTGACTTGTCACATGGTGAAAGGTTGTCTTTGAGATGCTTGGGGTGACGGGAACTATTCAGATGGAAATCTTTGTGGTGATATGCAGCCAAGCACCCTGTAACTAGTAGTGGTGGGAAGGGTGAGCAGGACAACAGCCAGACTGAATGTAGGGCCAACTCAGAGCCAGAACTACAGAAGTTGGGCTGGAGAAGCCTGGCTTGTTTCTATCCCACTTGGAGCACCCAGGTCTGCCCACCCAGGAGGAGAGGGTGATGAATCACACCAGGGCTATTTTCAAACCCTGACTCCTACTGTGAGACCTGTTCCCGTCTCCATTCTAGGGGTTGCTGTCACCACCCACCATCTTGTCTTATTGCTCTCTGAATTTTCTCCACACTTCCATCTGTCTGGAATAAAGAAGAGACAGTTTCTATCTGGGTATGGGAAGGCAGAGTGTCCAAGGGCATAAGGAAGGAGTCATGGCTGCAGGTGGTTTATGAATGGTTGACAGAGCAAGTGGGTAAGAGTGTGATGGTTATGATGGTGTTGGGTGTTGGTGGTCCTTTTACCCTAAAACTACAGCTACCATATCAGTGGACATTCTGGGCTTGATCCTCATTTTCAGGGTTTAGTCTTTGTCCAGTTTTGTTCCAGGGTTAGGGTTTAGAATTTTTGCTCCCTGGACCCCTGTAACCAGGTCTAGAAAACACCACATAGATAGAGTCCTGTTTCCCCTCTTCGCTTGCCTTCTGTTCACCTCTTAAGCAACTCTTCAGGAAGTATGCTAAACCTCCCTGTGCATCTGCAGCTCCCCTCCCCCATCTGGTGGGGGGAGACATTGTTGAGAGATATCTGGAGGTGTTTAGAGCATGAAGAGGGGCAGAAGGTGCACAAAGAAGCTGTGTATCTTGAGTGACTGCTGCAGAGTGGAGCATGAGTTGGGCAGGGCCAATGGAAGGGCCTTCCTTATTAAAGCACACCTCCAGAGTTTGAGCATAGGAGCAAAGAAAGTGGCACAAAGAGGCCCGAACTTTGACCCACTCTGCCTTCTTGAAGTTTTAAAATTCTATTCTTAGGGATAGGGATTGGAGAGGGAGCAGAGGGCCCCTGGAGCCTGGTATAGGAATACCAGCAACAATACAAAAGCAAGAAGATTCCAAAGGGAGGAGAGGATGGAGTCTCTAATCTGGGTGCTGTTGCAGCTGCCTGTGCTTTTTTGCTAGGACTCTCTTGGAGCTTCCTGTTCTAGCCATGGAAAAAGTTCAGGTTCAATGGATGGCAGTCCTAACAAAAGCAGACTGTGCCCCCACTTTTCTCAAGAAGGTGGGGCAAGGGGTCTCTGGCTGGAAGAAGGAATTGCCTCTGTCTTGAATAAAGTAGAACTTATTCTTTGGGCCTCAAGTTTGGGTAAGATCAAGTGTCAGGGCCCTGGGCTCCTGGGGGGCTGTTATCAGATAAAATAGAGATAAGAGATCTCAAATCTGTTTTCAGATAAAATAGAGATAAGAGATCTCAAAAATGCAAGGGCTCTAGGATAAGAAGTGTGAACTCCCCTATCCTGCAACCCTAAACAAAGTAGTTGGGCACAGGGCTGGGCACACAGTTGCTGGTGTCAAGTGTTTATTAAGGCTTTTCTCACCTGTGACTTGAAATTTTGGTTTGTGTGTATATGAGGAGTGAGGACCAGTCCTTGAATCAGTCTGTCACAAGTCTGAAATGCTGTGTTTGTGTGTTGAGTCTCCTCTTTTCCAGCCTTCCACCTTGGGAACTCACATGTACACAATTGTCCCTGTGGACAATTGCTGTCCCTGTTTACCCCAACTCTCAGGGACTGTAGAACTGGATGTTAAGTTCCTCAGACCCTCAGGGGTCCAGGCAGGTATGGGGCAAAACACAGGGGACTGAGAGCTGGATGTGTGAAGTTTACATTTTTTTTAGTGTTTATGTATTTATTTTTTTGAGAGAGAGACAGAGTGTAAGTGGGGGAGGGCAGAGAGAGAGGGAGACACAGAATCCAAACCAGGCTCCAGGCTCTGAGCTGTCAGCACAGAGCTAGATGCGGGGCTCAAACTCACCAACCATGAAATCATGACCTGAGCTGAAGTCAGACGCTCAACTGACTGAGCCACCCAGGTGCTCCTGAATATATGAGGTTTAAATGAGGTTTAAACAAGCTCTGCTGTTCCATTCGTGGCCTGTCAGACTCTTGGGTTCTCCCCACTCTTTGCACTTCACTGGATTAAGTGAGGGGATCCATGGCTAAGTGCTTTGTAAACTACCAAGTGCTATACAAATTATTAGTCATTAAGTTCAGTCTTGGCTTGGTCTTGTAGAGGACAAAGAATGTAACCTTCACCTTCAGGGAATTACCATCTAGTTTGGGGGTTACTGGCATAAATAATGAGTATGTCATACTAAGTCTTTACTTCAGTGAGAACTTTTTAAAAGACTATTACAAAGACTTTCAAACATATATAAAAGTAGAGATGATTAGTGTAATGAGGCCCCATGTACTCATCACTCAACTGCAACAGCCATTAGCCCATCACCAATCTTGCCTATTAACACTTCCACCTCCTTACCTTCTTTCTTGTTATTTTGAAACAAATCCAAAGCATCTTATCAATTTATATGTAAGTAGTCTAGTATATATCTCTAAAAGATAAGGATTCATAAAAAATAGCCACTGTACCATTAGCACATCTAAAACAGCCCCTTAATATCGTCAAATATCCTGACAGTGTTCATATTTCCAATTGTTGAGGGGACTGTTTTGCCCTGGCGGGCCTGACTAGGGAGCCATTGGTTTTGACTGAGGGGAAGGTGGCTGACGAGGCAAGGCAGTGACATTTGAGCTGAACCTTTGAAGAGAGGCCCAGGGAAAGTCAATTAGGGAGCCCTAGCTCCTCATTTTATAGCACTTGGCCACAGTCTCTGGGGCTGCAGCTACAGAGGCTGACTTGTGGAATCTTCTTGTGGAAACTTTGTGCCTTGCTTCTCTAGCAGTAAATGGGATAAACTCTCCCACTTGCTTCCCCAGTTCCAGGGCCACCCAGGAACTTGAGGTCAGCAGGCCTGGGAGAATTCCTGGGAGGCTTCTTTCCTCCTGGCCCCTCCCCTCTCCCCTGAGGCCACTTTGGAGCAAAACAGGATACATTCAGGATGAGCGTCTTTCCCAGCTTGTCATCTAATCACCAAGGCCCAGCTTGGAGCTTCCTCTCTCATTCATGATAAAAACCCTCACTGTCTCCTTTTTCCCTCCACCCCAGTAAGGGTGTGCTGACTTCCTCCACATCCGGACCAGCCCTCCTCCACCCCATGTGGAGCTGAGGGACAGCTTCCCTCATCCAGGTCTCTCTTCCTAATGCCCCAGAGCAGGCTGTGAAAGGGACAGAAAGACCCTATGAGTGCTCTCCCTGGCTGCAGCCTCCTGCTCTTGGGCTGTCCTTGGGAAAGGAGTGGCTCCTTTCCAACAAGCCTGGGGTCCTGCCACTGCTTGGTTAATGATTGAGCCACATAATAACCACCTTGAAAAGTCACCTCTGGGGATGGCCATTAACTAACTCCCTGTCCACCCCAGGCCTTGAGGGGATCCCATCTTAACCCTCACTTCCCCCAAGAGGACATTAACAAACATTCCTTCACAGGAACTTCCAGGGCCAATTAAACATCTGCCCCTCTGTTTTCGTTTGGGCAAACAGAAGCTGTTATTCACATTGCTGAAGGACACACATTCATTTGGGTGGTACTGAGAGAGTCAGGGAGTTGAGTTGATAGGGATTCAGATGGGCAGTTGGGGTAAGGGGGATTTTTAGGCATCAGAGTCAGAAGGGGCTGGGGATGTTTCCAGGAGCACCTGAGCCCCTAATGTCAATTTGAAAGAGCGAGAAATGTCCACCCAAAGGATCTTCCCCGTTAGTGGGGCTATGTGCATGTGTTTCTTTTGAGTATAGCTGTGGGTCCCCGCGCACAAGGCAAGGACATGAACTGTCAGCCACGCTGCTGCTGTAAGGCTGAGGCCTCCATAGTGGAGGAGGAGACCTTCCTTCAAGAGCCTGTATCTTGACAAGCAATGGGAATTGGGAAGGCTCAGGCCAGGTCCAGTTTGGAAAGCTCTGGACCACAAGCAGTTTTCTGCAGTTTCAGTGAGAAGAAAAGGAACCGACATTTAGTGAACCATGTAAGCCTACTATAGAGTCAGGAAACCTGGCTTCTGGTTGTGCCTCTCTGTAGCTACCTCTACATGAGTGACTTTAGAGAAGACATTGCTTTCTCTGTGCCTCAGTTTCCACATCTTTAGAATCATCAGGGCAAGTGGCGTGGACTCAATGGTCTCTCAGGGTCCATTCCACCTGTAAAATTATGCATGCCCAGTCAAAACCTTTTGCTTATCCACAAGGCAAAAGTCAGTTGGCTTTAAATTCTTCCAGGCCTGGTCACTAAATATTCCCAGTTGGCTGGTCACTTTGGGCTGACCAGGCCTTGAACTGCCAGAGCTTGGGTTTTCCTTGAGCATGGGCTTTTGTACAGTTTGCTCTCGAGCCCCCTCCCCATGTTTGTGTCTGTTCCAAGTGGTTACCCTCTGACCCATTCTGCCACAAGTTAATGAATGACCTGCTCTCCCTGGGTAGTGCCAACCTAAGGTGTTCCTGGGATCCCGGGTCTCTATGGCAAGTGGCCAAGGGCTTAGCCGGCCCCAGTCACTTTTATGCTTTCTCCCATAATACCCCAGAGGTAGGAAGCAGACAGAGCTCAGGGGACAAGGGCCTTTAGAGGTCCACCTCTCCTTATGAACCTAGATCTTCCCGCCAAGTATTTGTGCAGCTCTTGTTCCCCCATTTTCAGTACATGGGAGCACAATGTTTAAAGCAGTTGCTTTCATTCATGGACTATCCAAAAGTGTTTGCTTATGTTGGATTGAACTCTGTATCTCTGTGGCTTCTATAATGCTGGATCCCAGCTCTGCCCCCTGGGACCACCTAGCCACTGTCCTCTCTGACTTTCAGGGGTCTGAGGTTGGAATCCAAGTCCTCCTGCATCTTCTCTAGGACAAACAGCCTCAGTTCCTCCAAGTACTCCTCCAGGTACTTGGGGCAAGTCCCCTTCCCAGCCTCGTTACTGCCTTCTGCACATGCTACTATTTGTGGCCCTGGGAATGGAAAATGGCCACTCTCCTCTTTCTATTTCTAGCCTGAACTTTTCTATAAGATTTCTCTATCATCTTTTTCTGGTGACTAACAGGTGAATCCCCAGAGTCCTGGGTCTGAGCACTTCATACAGCTCTCTGATTTGTTTGTTGGTCAGGTCCAGCCAGTTCTCATGACTGGGGAGCCATTGGAGGCTAGAGCTTTCTTCTTGTTGTCCTCGTAGCAGAGGGAAAGCCTAGTGAGAGGAGGTACTTACCTCTGACCAGTTGACTGCAGTGTACTCTGTGGGGGCTGCCAGTGTATCCTGTTTTCCTGCCACTTGCTTTCTTCCCTTGAGCTGGTGGAGGTGGGGGGAAGGGGATATTTTAAGGAGCACTGAACCCGGAAATGAGTATGAGCCATGCCCACAGTAGGGCCTAGAAAGGTGAATCGGACAGGGAGAAATACCAACTCAGCCATTCCTCTTCTGCAATTGATGATTATGACAACAACAATTCTTCCCATTTCTTTCCATTTCCAAGGCACTTTCACTTCTGTGATTCCATTCTGTTCTTAGAGCAGCCCAGTAAGATAAGCAGTGTGATCCTTGTTGATATGTGCCTGTGGCCCAGAAAGGGGAAGGGCATGGTCTCCAAGGAGAGAGGATTTAGAACCCAGGTCTCCTCATATTCAGCCGTCCCTGTTTCCCCTAAACCACACCCGGCAGCCAAGGCATCTGGGGCTGACTCAACAGCTTCCTCACCACAGAGGAACCTCTGCCCAGGCTGCAACTCTGTTCCCATGGTAGAGGGAACAATCTCCAGGGGAGGTGGCCAAGGATTTCCTGTCCTTTATCTGGGCTGGCCAAAGGCTGGCCTGTCTGAGGTGTGAGACATGCACTTGCAGCCAGCTTTTCTGCTCCAGGCTGAGGTCAAGTCAGGCTGGGGCTAGGAGCATGGAGCTTGGGAAGAGCTTGGCCCCAGACATCTGGCCTGAGCAGCCCCTACCTGAGCAGGGCTTTCTAAATCGGAACAACATTTGTAGAGGGGCTTGTGGGAAAGGGGCCAGACTGGAGATGAAGCAAAACTCATGCTGATTTGTATACATGGAGCTTGAGGAAGGAAAGTGTCATGGTGGGGAGCAGGGGCTCTGGTATAAACAGCACTGGGTGACTTTGGGCAAATTACTTAACCTCTGTGAGCCTCCATTTTGTCAGCTATGAAATGGAGATATGTACCTACCTCATGGGGTTGCTGAGTATTAAATCCCATAATACAAAAAGAAATCTCACTATTATTGTTTAGTAGTACTTTGTGCCACCTCGTCACTTTGCTGTTTTTTTTTTATCGTTTATTTATTTTTGAGACAGGGAGAGACAGAGCATGAACAGGGGAGGGGCAGAGAGAGAGGGAGACACAGAATCTGAAACAGGCTGCAGGGTCTGAGCGGTCAGCACAGAGCCCGACGCGAGGCTTGAACTCACAGACAGTGAGATCATGACCTGAGCCGAAGTCAGATGCTTAACCGACTAAGCCACCCAGGCGCCCCAACTTTGCTGTTTTTCAATGACCTGGGGAAGTGCGGTGCTCAAACATGCTGCCCCCTAGGCATTACGTCTGGATTTTTCTGTCACTTCAGATTCCACCTTCCCCAGAAAAGCATTCCTTGGCCATACCCACCTATAGGGATCCCTCCCTTAGAAGGGGGTGTAGCTCAGTGGTAGAGCGCACGCTTAGGGATCCCTCCCTCTGGCCTCCTTTAGTGGCATTTGTGGCACTGCAACAGGTTTTAGTAACCCTGATACAACCAATAATAATAGTAAATTCTTCTGAGGTCTTGGCACATTTGACCTTATTTAGCTCTCAGGATAATTCTGTAAGGTAGGTCCTGCTATCATCATCCCCACTTTACGTATGAAGAAACAGAGGCAAGAAGAGGTTAAATGAAGAAGTTACTCAAGGTCCCGTAGCTAGGGAATGATGGAGCTGAGATCAGGATCCAAGCAGGCTGACTCTACCACTCACACCCTTAGCGACAGTGCCATGCTTCTTCTCCGTTTCCCAGGTGCCTGGCCAGGAGGTGAGAGCTGAGACTTGGGCCTTCCTTCTGCCCCTGACAGCTTATTGTACCCACCAGTGATCAGTCACTCCTGGGCAGACAGTCCCTAGGTCCTTGCCTGCCCCCTCCCCACCAAGGTGGACAGATGGAGAGGAGAGAAAATCAAAGGGCTGGGTATTGATGCTCTATAGCAGAGCTGCACAGTTGGGGGAGGGTGTGCAGGAGAAGGTTGGGGAGGTGGTTCTGAGAGCAGTAGGTCTGCCTGATTAGCACCTTCCAGCACTGGGGGAACATTAAATTTTTTTAATGTTTATTTATTTTTGAGAGAGGGAGAGAGATAGAGTGTGAGCAAGGGAAAAGCAGAGAGAGAGGGAGACACAATCCGAAGCAGGCTCCAGGCTCTGAGCTGTCAGCTCAGCACCCGACGTAGGGCATGAACTTACAGACCGCGAGATCATGACCTGAGCTGAAGTCAGATGCTCAACCGACTGAGCCACCCAGGCGCCCCAGGACAAAAGAGACATTATAATGAGCCCTCTTGACAACCAGATTTCATTATTTAGAAGGTGTGGGTGGTTGGGGCACCTGGGTGGCTCAGTTGGTTGGGTGTCTGACTCTGGCTCAGGTCATGATCTCATGGTTCATGGGTTTCAGCCATGCATCAGGCTCTGTGCTGGCAGTTGGGAGCCTGGGGCCTGCTTCTGATTCTGTGTCTCCCTCTCTCTGTGCCCCTCCCCTGTTCATGCTCTACCTCTCTCTCTCAAAAATAAACATTAGAAAAAATATTTTTAGAAGGTGTGGGTAGTTAGAGGCAAGCAGGAGCCTGGCTGGATTAACTTTTTGACCCCCTCCAGCTGGTGTGGCCCATGCTGGTATTGGGAATGTGGAGGGGTAAGCTTTTGCCCAGAAGTTCTAGCCGCCCCCCACAGTGTTCCTACCTCAGGGCCCTTGGGTGCTACAGACTTCCATCCCCCAGGCTGTAACTGTTGCTGTCAGCTCCATTGCTTTTGAGCTTATTCTATGCTATCTTACCACCCAACCAGCTCCAGGGAATGCTTCAAAGGACAGCCCATCTTAGTTTCTGCCTCCTTGGGAAGTATGGGCCTGGTAGCAGCTCTGGCCAGGTACTCCAGGAGAGTTTGGCTTTTGTTCGGTTTTAGACCTTGGTGCCTAGCATAGTGGTTAGCACCAACTAACTATTCAGGTAATACTGATTGAATAAGTGCACAGCCAAGTAGGAGTGAATTTGGAGGGGAGAGCCTAGGGAGACTGACATGGGAACAGATTAATAGGATGGCTATGGTCATCTAGGCAGGCTCCTGGCCCCCATCTGTAGTACAATAGAAGCCAGTTGACCTATTGTAGCCTCAGATCCCCCATTTGTGCAGTAAGCCTGCTTTGGACAGGGCTGTCATGGGGACCAAATGAGATGTGGGATGGTCAAATGTCTTCTCTGCTGATGGGAAGTTACTTCAGGCCAAGGGTTCATACTACAAAAATCCTAGTATATGTTTTTTGTATCTATGACCAACATGATTTCTCCTGTTTAATGAAGAATAAACAAGTCCACTTGGTGGACTTGGAGGACTCTGTAACTAGACTGCCTGGATTTGCATCTTGACACACCACTTCCTAGCTGCTGACTTTGGGCAAGTCACTAGCTATCTCTGGGCCTCAGTTTTCTCAATCTGTCAAGTAGAAATATAGCACTTACCCCACAGGGGTGTTGTGAAGATTCATTGATATAAACCATATAAAAAGTACCTAGGCCTGGAACATAATGATGACTCTGTACCATTTGGCTGTTGTTATTATTATCTCATTTTATACTTGCAGAAACCTCATGTTGTCAGTGCTATAATCATATCCCTATTTTACAGATGAGAACACTGAAGCACAAGGAAGTTAAGTCTTGCCCAATGTGATCTGTGTAAAGTCCTTAGCTCAGGACCTGGCACATAGTAGGTGCTCAGTAAATATTAGTGTTTCATATTAATTATTATTAATAATTACATTCACTATTGTAAATATTGTTATCAATAATGAACACAACCACAATTAAGAAGTATCAGAGTCAAGACTAAAAGCCACATTCTCAGATTGCTAGCCTGTTAGTCTTCCCTCTGTAACCCAAAACCTCTATGTTTCTAGACTTTACAAAGCTGTTAGGCCACCATTGTGGATTCTCCTTCCCTTCACCCCATATGACCTAAATATGCGTGTTGTCACCCCCTGCCCACAAAGCCAAGGCCCCTGCCTTCTCCTTTATGTTCAGAATCACAGCTCTCCCTTTGGCTTCAGGTCTCCAGGAAGGCCTGTGTCCCCTGGCTTCCAGAGGGAGAACAAACCCCTCTTGAAGAGGCTACTTCTCTTAGGCCCATTTTTTCTTCCTATAAGAGACAATTTTCTCTGGATCTTAGGGTGGGGCCAGGCTCCTTCAAGGCATTTCCTGCCCAGGAGTTTATATTTGGCCCCAGCAAAAGGAAAAGGAAGTAGGCAAGGGGGGTGGGGTTGGGATGTAGAAGTGGTGGCACAAGGTCAAAATGGGTGCATGCCAAGACTTTGCAGGCCAAGAGAGGAAGCAGGAGATGGCGCATGTCCCTTCTTAAGTGGGCTTGGATGCCTTCATAGGAGCTTGGGATGGAAGAGCTGAGTATTCCTTGAGGTCAGAATGCCTTCACCCTCACATAGAGGTTATTTTCCATTTTTATACCTCTGGGCCTTGGTTCCTGTTCCTGTGGCTTCTGCACTGGAGCAAGGTGTTCTGCTAGTCATCTATTTGGCTGAGTTGCAGGTGTGTCCTCAGTTCTGTGTCTCTGCTATAGTGATGCCAGAGGAATGGGTGGAGTCATAGGTTCGCACACTGTTTAGTTGGAAAGCAGGACTTCCTGTCTGGATGTTGCCTGAACATTCTGTAGCTCTGATTACACTGCAGTGGAGATACTGAGACCAATAAGACCCAGTTGAACTCCAGTTGAATGGGGGAGATAGTCTCATGTACTGCTGAGAAGGTAATGGAAATGTGTAGAAAGTCATTTAATTTAAATGAGCCATTGGGTGGTAGGGGGTTAGTGAGAGGTCAGGGAAGGAAGATTTCATAGGATGCATCCATCCTGATGCATAATAGGAATTTTCAGCTTCAAGTCAGGCTGGGTCTAGAGTGTAGAAGGCCTCAAGTGCTAGGTGGAAGACAGTCTGGTGTCTACCCTGGGCTGTGGGCAGTGGGAAGCCTGCTAGGTTGCAGAGTAGGAGAGTGGCCAGGTCAAAGCTTGGCTCTTGTAAGAAGAAGCTGGCAGGACAACCTGTTGAAAGGAGGGACTAGAGCCTGGGAACTTGGAGGGCTTAAGTAATCTAGACATGAGAACCTAGAGCACGGTTGGGCGTGGGAAACCGTGACCACCTGATGGAAAAGTTTATAGAACTTGGTGACTAAATACATGAGCCAAGAAAGGACAGAATAGGATGACTAGTGTTTCAAACCTGGGTGTTTGGTGCCTTTGGAGGTAGAAAATCTGGAGAGAAAGCCAGGTTGGGAGGGGAAGATGAGTTTGGTCTTGGTCTTCACCGAAGACCCTCACTGGAGTCTCCCAGAAGAGAATGTGCAGGAGGAGGAAAGCTCCCTATACTGAACCAGACACTGCTAATCACACACACCCTTGCTCTGGGTCTAGATTTGGTGAGTGGCTATTAGAAGATGAGGAAACTGTAGCCCAGAGAGTGTTGGTGGCTTGCCCAAGGTCACCCAACAAGTTCCTAGTACAGTTGGGGCTAGAATGTAGATCTTCTGGCCTTAAATCCAATAATCTTTCCACCCATACCATAATGGAGAGCAGTTTCCACTGGTCTAACATCTGCCCCAGACCAGTTAGGCTGGCATCTCTTGCCTCCAGGCTGGGAACTGGAGGTGATGGAGTAGTACATGACTTATTAAAACACATGTCTTTCCTTGTCACCATGACCTTGTCAGAGCACTTGGGGACTGGGTTGGGGGCAGGATCCCCTGGAGGCAAGAAAGCTAATGGAGTGACTGCAACAAAGCAGGTGACAGCTTTGACCTTCACTGTCACAGAGAAGCCCTGGGCTAAGCAAGAATGTCAGCTGCCTGCTTTAACCCTGCTGTATCAAGTGCCAGTTCAGGAGACCACAGACTGGACCCAAATTTTCAAGCAGCCCCAGCAGGCCAGAGGTCTGATTTAGCCACAAGGCCCTCGTGAGCCTCCCTTGCTTAAAGCTGCATACCAGATCTCTGGCTACAGCTTCTATGGGAAGAGGTGTATGGTTGGGGGTTTCATGCATGACTTCCATATTTATAAAAACTTCAAACTAGAACTGCCACCTGTCTGTGGCTGACCCAGCTCTGCCTATGAAGGATTAACAGGGTCCACAGACCAGGGACGCCACTGAATCATGTATCCATTATTTGCCTCATCCCTCAGGATATCCCCAAGGAAGGATGGGAATACCTGGAAGTGCTAGAGGATCCCAGGTAAGGTGGAGCTGACCCTCATAGTTTCACATTTCAGGTCTGGGGTCAACCGTTCTTTTGTTGTGGGGACTGTCCTGTGTGGTGTAGCATGTTTAGCGGCATTCCTGGCCTCTACTCAGTAGATGCTAATAACATCCCTCCCCAGTTGTGATGGCCAAAAATGTTTCTAGATATTTCCATAGGTCCCCTGGGGCATAACATTGTCTCTGGTTGAGAATCCCTGAGGCCTAATGGCTTTGGTGTGGACATGGAGTGTTAAGGAGAAAGGGGTATTAGAATGGAGAGCCACACATGTGAGCTTGCCACTAGCCAGCAAGATTCAGTGGCTTCACTAATGTTGCCACCCAGTCCCATGGTATTGTCCCTTCCTGGGCTGTGTGCCTTGGTGGTGCCTCAGTTCTGACAGGGAGACTCCAAAAGTGTTGCATGTGTGGGCGCAGGAGCTTGGCATCCAGCTGTAGATCTGGCTGAGATTGAGGCTGGCATCCAAACAGGTGTAGTAGGGGCCCCGAGTTCTGCCTGTGACCTAACAAGCCAGAGGCCAGCCAGTGACTAGCACAGCCAAACTAGTTGCTTGAAATCCAACAGCCCTTACCATGGCACCCCTCCTGTGAGGTTTAGAATGTGGGATGAGAGCTATTTTGGTCTTGTCTCTTTTCCTCCATTTGTGTCCCTCCCCTGTAAGAATCTAGTAAGAATTGTAATTACAGCTAAGAGCAGTAGTAGCAGGGAGACAACGAGTGTACCCAGTCTCCTAGTGGACAGAGTATTTCAGACTCCCCTGAATCTCCCTTCCAAGGTCAGGAAGGGGGAAATCTTGGCAGTCTTCAAATTCATGATAGCTGTTATTATGAGCCCTTGTGAAGGCTCCCTTCCCACTGTCCCTCAGGGAGAGAGGGGGCATAGCCAGACAGTCACCTGTTGCAGCATTTGTGAAAATTTGAATGAAGATCCACTTCTGAGGGATCCAAGGATCAAGACTGGGTGGGCATACTTCTTGTGGCCTGGGCTCCTTAGATGTATCCTTATGAGAGGGTGAAAAGAGCTGGTAATAGCTGCCTGGGGCCAAGTGAGATCCGAGCCATCTGCCACAAAGCCAACATCTCTTCCTTAAGGAGGATCCCTCTCTAGTAATGGAGATGGGCAAAGAAAAAGGGCCTTGCATCAACCAAGAGAAACAATCTGAGAAGCCTTTTGCCAGGACCTAGCAGCAGGGCCTGGAGTGGTAGGGGGCCCCTCTGCCTACCTTGAATACCAGCTTGATCTCACAAAGTCCACACAGTGGCATCCCAGATCTTTCTCCACTCCTTCACAATGGTGGCTTTTCCTCCTGTGCTCACTAAAGGTGAGAAAGACCATGATGATGCCAGACCTTATTTTGGAGACACTCCTCCTACGGTGAGGGCCGTGAAGGAGATGCCTTTCCAAATAGGAAACAAAGTAAGGTAAAGGAAATCAACACAATTGCTGGTCCTCTGTTTGAATAAATTACCTTCACATATACCCATAGGTATGCCCTCCCCTGTCTTACCATAAGCTCATTGCTTTCTTGCTCCTTCACTCTGGCTGAGAGAACATGGACCAGTGATTAGAATGGGCCTGAGTCTGGCCTCTGGCTAGAATCTTTCCAGAGACCTATGCTGTGGCTTTTTAGCTGGCCATGTTTGTTTAAGGCCTACACTTTATATTGCCTACACTTTAGAATCATCTGGAAAGCTCTCAAAAACAAATGAAAACTAACCACCCCTGTTCCCAGAGATTCTAATTTAATTTGGTCATGATGGGGGCCCAGGCACTGGAATTTTTAAAAGATCCCAGATTATAATGTGCAGTCCGAGTTGAGAGAGTACTGCTTCAGCAGGACAAGGATCCTTTGATGTGGGGCCTCTGTGACATCCACCCATTGCTTATCCTGGGCCCTGAGTCTTACCTGGTACCTATGTCTGAGCTGGCTTTTGGGTTGGGGAAGCACAGGCAGAAGTGGGGTTCAAGTGGCTCTCTCACGGCCCAGAGTGACCACAATGCGAAAGTCCCCCAAGTGTGGCATGAAGAGGGTCAGGTTGGTGATATCGGCTGGGTGCAGCCTGACCTCCCTCAGCTTAGTTGCCAGTTGCCTTTTCTTTTTCTCCTAGCTCATTCTTACTGTTTTAAAACTAGGACACAATCTGAACTGAGCCTTAGAGACTGAATTTGTGAATACTAAGTTCAAGTAGTCTTATTTTAAGTTTTTATTTAAATTCCAGTTAGTTAACATATAGTGTAATATTAGTTTCAGGAGAGAGAGGCCAAGTTCAAGTAGCCTTAACAAAAGTAGCACTAATGATAGCTTTCATATAGTCACTTTCAAAACCAGGAAAAAGCTGACCAAATCCACACAATAGCTGTGGAAGTAAGCAGGAAAGTTGTTAGTCCTTGCTGTATAGATCAAAATCCAAAGCTTATGGAATGAAGCAAGTTGCCTAAAATGACTTAGGCAGCAGGTAGGGGAGCCAGCTTGATTGTAAAAAGCTCTTTCTTCAACTCAGTTATCATCTTTGAACATTATTGCATTTCCTCAGTGGGGATGTTGCTGCCCCTTTCCTGAGCGCATAAACTCTACTCTTGTTCATATAGCATTTCTCAAGAAGAAAAGCCCTGCTTTTCTCCTCATTCCATCCTTCTCTGAATAGAAAAAAAAAAAACGCTGTGCTAAGAGGATCCCTGGTGCATGGCCTATATTAGTAGGTGCACATCCTGTCATTGGCGTCTGAAGTCATCCATTGCTGCTCAGCAATGTTTCTTTGACACTCCCTCCAGGAGACTCGTGGGTATGGCCTTGAGGCCCGATTTGATGTTGGAGCTTTCGAGTATGCCCTTTTCCCAAACTTTTATGGCTCAGATCAGCTGGGACCCTCCCCAGGGAAAGAGTCTGGGCTTAAATCTCAGTGGAAACCTGGGGTGCCTGGGTGGCTCAGTTGGTTAAGCGTCCAATTTCGGCTCAGGTCATTATCTCACAGTTCCTGAGCTTGAGCCCTGGATCGGGCTCTGTGCTGACATCTCAGGCTGCTTCGGATTTTGTGTCTCCTTCTCTCTCTGCCCCTCGCCTGATCATGCTCTGTCTCTGTCTCTGTCTCTCAAAAATAAAGAAACATTAAAAAAAATTTTTTTTAATCTCAGTGAAATCGAGCTTGTGCCAGATGAGTGACATCCCTGACCTGTCCCAGCATATCAACCTAGCCTTGACCAGAGCATGGCCTGCAGAATATAGTGAAACTGCTGAAATCTGCACATCTGGACATAGAAACAGGACTAGGGGTCACAGACATTCCCACATCACTCGCCTCAGCCTGCCTGGTGTAACTCTCCCCACGAGGCATGTAAGGCAGTCCTCAGTCCAGGACACCTGGGCCCCAACCTCAGGTGAGTGGACTCTACTGGGGGTAAGTGGTCACTCCTGGCCCCAGCCTCTACAGGCTGGGATGTGTGGGAGGGATGAAAGCAAAGCACTTTAGCTCAGCCCTTAATCACCAAGACATATATCTTTGCTCCATTTGGGAGGGAGCCTCAGGGCCTCCCAGCCCTCCATGAGGTGGTATATTGTTAGGAGCCAGTGTCCCTGACATCCTGTTGGGTAATAACCCATTACATTCTCCAGATTCCTGCCAGGGAGTACTTTCTGGGGATTCATCCCATAACCCTGCTTCAAACTACTTGGATCCTCTGTCTTTTGGAGCTATTGTGGCCTCTTTGAAACTTCTGTCTCCTAACTAACGTCACTTCCTGGAGCCATTTGGCTGCAATTTTGACAGTGATGTGGATGCAGCCACTTTCTTTTTGTTTTGTTTTGTTTTGTTTTTATTTTTTTAATATCAAATTTATTGTTAAATTGGTTTCCATACAACACTCAGTGCTCATCCCCAAAAGGTGCCCTCCTCAGTACCCATCACCCACCCTCCCCTCCCTCCCACCTCCCCATCTACCCTCAGTTTGTTCTCAGTTTTTAAGAGTCTCTTATGCTTTGGCTCTCTCCCTCTCTAACCTTTTTTTTTCTTTCCTTCCCCTCCCCCCTGGACTTCTGTTAAGTTTCTCAGGATCCACATAAGAGTGAAAACATATGGTATCTGTCTTTCTCTGTATGACTTATTCACTTAGCATCACACTCTCCAGTTCCATCCATGTTGCTACAAAAGGCCAGATTTCATTCTTTCTCATTGCCATGTAGTATTCCATTGCATATACAAACCACAATTTCTTTATCCATTCATAAGTTGATGGACATTTAGGCTCTTTCCATAACTTGGCTATTGCTGAGAGTGCTGCTATAAACATTGGGGTACAAGTGTCCCTATGCATCAGTACTCCTGTATCCCTTGGGTAAATTCCTAGCAGTGCTATTGCTGGGTCATAGGGTAGATCTATTTTTAATTTTTTGAGGAACCTCCACACTGTTTTCCAGAGTGGCTGCACCAGTTTGCATTCCCACCAACAGTGCAAGAGGGTTCCTGTTTATCCACATCCTCACCAGCATCTATAGGCTCCTGATTTGTTCATTTTAGCCACTCTGGCGTGAGGTGATATCTGAGTGTGGTTTTGATTTGTATTTCCCTGATGAGGAGCGACGTTGAGCATCTTTTCATGTGTCTGTTGGCCATGTGGATGTCATCTTTAGAGAAGTGTCTATTCATGTTTTCTGCCCATTTCTTCACCGGATTATTTGTTTTCCGGGTGTGGAGTTTGGTGAGCTCTTTATAGATTTTGGATACTAGCCCTTTGTCCAATATGTCATTTGCAAATATCTTTTCCCATTCCGTTGGTTGCCTTCTAGTTTTGTTGATTGTTTCCTTTGCTGTGCAGAAGCTTTTTATCTCCATGAGGTCCCAATTGTTCATTTTTGCTTTTAATTCCCTTGCCTTTGGAGATGTGTCAAGTAAGAGATTGATACAGCTGAGGTCAGAGAGGTTTTTGCCTGCTTTCTCCTCTAGGGTTTTGATGGTTTCCTGTCTCACATTCAGGTCCTTTATCCATTTTGAGTTTGTTTTTGTGAATGGTGTAAGAAAGTGGTCTAGTTTCATCCTTCTGCATGTTGCTGTCCAGTTCTCCCAGCACCATTTGTTAAAGAGACTGTCTTTTTTCCATTGGATATTCTTTCCTGCTTTGTCAAAGATTAGTTGGCCATACTTTTGTGAGTCTAGTTCTGGGGTTTCTATTCTATTCCATTGGTCTATGTGTCTGTTTTTGTGCCAATTCCATGCTGTCTTGATGATTACAGCTTTGTAGTAGAGGCTAAAGTCTGGGATTGTGATGCCTCCTGCTTTGGTCTTCTTCAAAATTACTTTGGCTATTCGGGGCCTTTTGTGGTTCCATAAAAATTTTAGGATTGCTTGTTCTAGCTTTGAGAAGAATGCTATTGCAATCTTGATTGGGATTGCATTGAATTTGTAGATAACTTTGGGTAGTATTGACATTTTAACAATATTTATTCTTCCAATCCATGAGCATGGAATGTTTTTCCATTTCTTTATATCTTCTTCAATTTCCTTCCTAAGCTTTCTATAGTTTTCAGTATACAGATCTTTTACATCTTTGGTTAGGTTTATCGTAGGTATTTTATGATTCTTGGTGCAATTGTGAATGGGATCAGTTTCTTTGTCTTTCTGTTGCTTCATTATTAGTGTATAAGAAGGCAACTGATTTCTGTACATTGATTTTGTACCCTGCGACTTTGCTAAATTCATGTATCAGTTCTAGCAGACTTTTGGTGGAGTCTATTGGATTTTCCATGTATAATATCATGTCATCTGCAAAGAGTGAAAGCTTGAAATCATCTTTGCCAATTTTGATGCCTTTGATTTCCTTTTGTTGTGTGATTGCTGATGCTAGAACTTCCAACACTATGTGAAACAACAGCGGTGAGAGTGGACATCCCTGTCATGTTCCTGATCTCAGGGAAAAAGCTCTCAGTTTTTCCCCATTGAGGATGATATTAGCTGTGGGCTTTTCATAAATGGCTTTTATGATGTTTAAGTAAGTTCCTTCTATCCCAACTTTCTTGAGGGTTTTTGTTAAGAAAGGATACTGATTTTGTCAAATGCTTTCTCTGCATCGATTGACAGGATCATATGGTTCTTTTCTTTTATTAATGTGATGTATCACATTGATTGATTTGCGAATGTCGAACCAACCCTGCAGCCCACGAATGAATCCCACTTGATCATGGTGAATAATTCTTTTTATATGCTGTTGAATTCAATTTGCTAGTATCTTATTGAGAATTTTTGCATCCATATTCATCAGGGATATTGGCCTGTAGTTCTCTTTTTTTACTGGGTCTCTGTCTGGTTTAGGAATCAAAGTAATGCTGGCTTCATAGAATGAGTCTGGAAGTTTTCCCTCCCTTTCTATTTTTTGGAATAGCTTGAGAAGGATAGGTATTATTTCTGCTTTAAATGTCTGGTAGAATTTCCCTGGGAAGCCATCTGGTCCTGGACTCTTATTTGTTGGGAGATTTTTGATAACTCATTCAATTTCTTTGCTGGTTATGGGTCTGTTCAAGCTTTCTATTTCTTCCTGTTTGAGTTTTGGGAGTGTGTGGGTGTTTAGGAATTTGTCCATTTCTTCCAGGTTGTCCAGATTGTTGGCATATAATTTTTCATAGTATTCCCTGATAATTGCTTGTATTTCTGAGGGATTGGTTGTAATAATTCCATTTTCATTCATGATCTTATGTATTTGGGCCATCTCTCTTTTCTTCTTGAGAAGCCTGGCTAGAGGTTTATCAATTTTGTATATTTTTTCAAAAAACCCACTCTTGGTTTCGTTGATCTGCTCTACAGTTTTTTTAGATTCTATATGTTTTATTTCTGCTCTGATCTGTATTATTTCTCTTCTACTGCTGGGTTTGGGGTGCCTTTGCTGTTCTGCTTCTATTTCCTTTAGGTGTGCTGTTAGATTTTATATTTGGGATTTTTCTTGTTTCTTGAGATAGGCCTGGATGGCAATGTATTTTCCTCTCAGGACTGCCTTCGCTGGGATGCAGCCACTTTCTAGACCCAGAAGGGAATGCTAGCTGGGCCTCCTTCTCCTGTTTGTCGTTCTTTCTTGGAACCCTTCAGTTAGTTGGGAGTACTTGTACTATGTGTCAGGGTATTTTTCCACTCTCCAGTATTTTATTTAATGCTCTCAGTAGCTATTACAGGTAGACACAATTCCATCCATTTTACAGTGGGTGAAACTGAGTCTTACAGAGGTTAAACAACTTGCCAAGGTCTGAGAGCTAGTGACTGACAGCACTAGGATTTCAACTCAAGCTTGTTACTCCACTACATCAGGAGGTCAAAAAAAAGTTTGGGGACCTGGAGTTTGTTCCTTTGAGTCTAAGCCCTTTGTTTACCTGGCCTCTGAGGGCAAGTGGCATAATGAAATGGGAAAGAGAGAGCTGTAAAGGAAATTAAAAGGTCAGGGTCTCACATGAAAAGACATTTCTCCAAAGAAGACATACAGATGGCCAACAGATGCATGAAAATATGCTCATCATCACTTACTATCAGGGAAATACAAATCAAAACTATAATGAGACATCACCTCACACTGGTCAGAATGGCTAAAATCAACAATATCAGAAACAACAGGTGTTGGTGAGGATGTGGAGAAAGAAGGACCCTCGTGCAGTGTTGGAATGCAGCCACTGGTGCAGCCACTCTGGAAAACAGTATGAAGTTTCCTCAAAAAGTTAAAAATAGAACTACCCCATGATCCAGCAAATGCACTACTATTTACCCAAAGAATACAAAAACACTAATTCAAAGGAATATGTGCACCCCTCTGTTTATGGCAGCATTGTTTATAATAGCCAAGTTATGGAAGTAGCCCATGTCCATCAATTGATGAATGGGTAAAGATGTGGTGTGTGTGTGTGTGTGTGTGTGTGTGTGTGTATAGTGTACACACACACACACAATGGAATATTAGTGATCAAAAAGAATGAAATCTTACCATTTGCAATGACATGGATGGAGCTGGAGAGCATTATGCTAAACAAAATAAGTCAGATAACAACAAATACCATATGATTTCACTCATATGTGGAAGTTAGGAAACAACAAAGGAGCAAAGAGAAAGAGAGAGAAAGTGCAAGAGAGCATGCACACAAGAAATAGACTCTTAAAATACAGAGAACAAACTGATGGTTACCAGAGGGGAGTTGGTCAGGGGATGGGTGAAATAAGTGGTGGGGATTAAGGAGTGTACTTGTGATGAGCACCAGGTGATGTATGGAATTGTTGACTCATCATATTGTCCACCTGAACATAAAATAACACTGTATGTTAAGTAACTGGAATTAAAACAAAAACTTAAAAAAAATTAAAGATTAGGATCATAGTCTCAGCTGTGACATGTAACTCTGTGGGAATTGGGAAAGTTCCTTGGGACTCAATATGCCCCATACTATAGCTTTTTAAAAGTGCTGACATGGAAAGCCCCACCAGAGACCAATTAAATCAGCCTCTGAGGATGGGATCCCAGGGAATTGGTCTTTTTAAAGCTTCCTAGCTGATTTTAACGTGCATCCCAGGGTGAAAATCCTTCAGCTAGGGATATAGGCCAGTGCTTCTCAAACTTTAATGTGCATGCAAATAAACTCAGGATGTAGTTAAATATAGATTCTGATTCAGTAGGTCTGGAATTCTGCATTTCTAACAAGCTCCCTGGTGATGCTGATGCTGCTGGTCCAGAGATCACAGTTAAAGTAGTAGCGGGCTAGAGAGCTCTAGGTAAAAGCAAAAGAACTTGGTGCCCACTCAGGTGCACTGGTTTCCTTCCCACCAACCCTGGCTAGGGCCAATGCCTAGCGTTAGAGGAGCAGGCGGCTCACCACTCTCCTGTGAGCTCTGCCTCTGTGGCTCTGGTAGATGGTGCAGATGTGTAAGATGCGGGACTTTCTTACTACACTCTCTCAACTTCTTCAGGCTTAAGAAGGACCTCAGGACTAATGGGCAGGCAGGTGCCTCTCTCCTTCCCTTTCCTCTTTGTTCTGCCTGTAGCCATAAATGGCTAAGGGCTGCAGTGGACTTCAAGGGTGTGTTCTTGGCATGCAGGCCTAACCCTGGGGATTAGCTTTCCTACCTGGGGTGGCCATAGCAGACTCATGGCCCTTTAAGGGTCACTATTTCTTTCTGTGCCTGTTCCTGCCTTTCTAGGAACTATCAGGTCCTTTCTTTGGTACCTTCTCTTCATCCTAATAATGGGAAAGCAGAGCTGGCTGCTAGGAGGGGCTCTGAGGATGGAGAAGGGCCTTCTCCTGGGGGTGTGGTAGGATCAGGAGACAGGGAGGTGGTAGTGGCAGCTAGCTAAGCTGTTTTAGCAGCAAAACCAGGTACCTCAGATGCTTCCTGGGCTGGTGTGAGGTCCCTTCCAACAGCTCTTACCACAGTTCCCCCACACCACCAATTGCCTAGAGACCTGTATCCTCTGCTAGGCCTGCATTGCCCCCTGTCAGAGGGTCTGAGGTACTGTTAGCTAAGCTCTGTGGGAACAAACACTTTCCAGAACCTCTCTGAAGTCCGGATGATTCCTAGATCTTTATCATAGGTTAGAAAGTTGCAGTAACAAGAAACATGGGCACATACACACACCATTCAAGTGCTGCACAGACTAAGGGGGCCTATAGGGGGTGTGTGTACAGGTGCACCATCTCATACCAATCTTCACGGATCACGGACATGAGCAAACTTGGCTACTGCTATGTGCTGAGGCAGATGCTAGGGTGGCACTGACCTGATGCACTCACTCTGGGAAATGCCCAGATGTTCATCTCCGCCCCACTCCTGTTTGCCCCAAAAGCCTTCAGGAGCTCCAGGGGCTCCAGAACCTTCTCTTCTCCCCCCTCAAATCCTCATCAGTTTGTGGCCCTTGAGAAGCCTATTGTTTTTTCTCATCAACTTCGATCTTCCTGTATTCTTCCCTCTGTTATCTACCTACCCGCATCCTCTGAAATGTTGTTTTGTCTTTTAACTTCTCAGTCTCAGCTGCCAGGATCTCATCCTGGATTTTCCTGTAGAAGAGCACTGGAAATAAAGAGCTCTTCCTGTCTCGGAAAAATCCCACCAGTCTCCTTGGAGTTGCCTGGTCACAGGCGCTAAGGAAATCAAGGAGATGTTGGGAGTATGACTCTGTGGCCAGAGTAGCTCTGCTGAGCCACCAGCCTACCCCACCCTCCAACCCCACAGTGCCTTGTCCTATAGTCCCAGCCCCACTGCTCCCTGGAAGTGCTTGGGGTAGGAAACAGATGGCTGCCTGGGTAGTCCCAGGGCAATGCTGCTGGCACTCAGCCTATCCTTGCCAGGAGGGCCTCCTTTACTCCAGCTGCATGTCTTCACTGAGGCTGGCAGAGGTGCTGGGCACTCCCAGAGCAGAGGTGGGAGGCTAACCCAGCCAATGCCCTCCAAGATTCCCACAGGTACCACTGTGTCATCATGACAGTCAGCACTGGATTATGCCACATAGATCTAGCCACAAGGGAGAGCTGGAGCAGTCTTGGGAGGTTCCCTGGGAAGGGAGGGCTGTAAATCCATGAGTGATGGGGAAGAGTAAGCACTGGGGAAGCTGCCATGTCAGAAAGGTAGGGGCCCTGAGTGGGAGGGAGACTGAGCTTTAACTCTGGCCCCAGCACTGCTACCTTGGTCAGCGGTGAGACTGTGGATGACTTCTTCCTTTCTGAGCCTGTCTGGAGATCTATAAAATGTAGATAGTAAAACCTCTTTCACAGCTTATTGTGTGTGTTAAGTGAGATTTTGTTATCAAAGTGCTAGGGAATGTGAGGTATGATGGTGGGAAAAAGAATGATAATCGTTGAACATTTTGTATCCCTAGCTGGACTAGGATGGTCTACCCAGGGTCATGGAAGGGGATGTCTCCCTGAAGACGGGGAAGGTGAAGACACAGCTATGGCTTCCTCCCCCAGCAGTACTCCTTGACTTCAGACTTTCCTGAGAGTTGCTCCTGCTGGTGGGTTCTGTTCTTGGGCAGGGGCAGGAGAGCGAGAGGGGTATTGAGACAAGCAGGGGAATGAGGCTCAAGAATGGCCTCGCAGGACATACAGAGGGTAGGGTATGGAGAACAGGGTAAACTCTTGCTGGCTGTGATATGAAACAAATAATCCAGCTCCCTCCATGCTTTTCTTGCCATTTCCAGATCATGGGAACTAGAGGTGCTTGTCTGCTGGAAATGAGGCAGCATACACCCAGGATGGCTCAGTGCCAACACCCACCTAGACCCATTTCTCTCCTTCTGTTCCGTTTTAGAAGTTGAGGCCAAAAGAGCATGCAAGTGGCTCCGAGCAACAGGATTCCCTCAATATGCTCAGCTTTTTGAAGGTAAGGATACTCAGCTGCTCCCCCTCCTCTACCCCAAAACTTGCCATATCCCTCTGTTTTTCATCTGTAAAATGGTGCCAATCAGATCCTTTCGCCAACCACACAGGTAGTTGTGGACCTTGGCCCTCCTCCTATAGTTACATCGTCATGTCTACTGGGTCACTTTGATTGGCTCTCATAAGCTCTGGTGTCACCCATGTCTTGACCAGGGCCCCTGCACTGTACCAGTTCTGAGGATGCCACTGGCATAGATGCAATGTGGAGGGTGCATCCTGGTGTCCCCGACCTCATCTCCACTTCCCCATGGCCTCATTTCTCTGTTTCCTTCATTTTTCTGTTTTTCTTTAGTGTTGTCTATACTTTCTATTTCTGCTTTCCTTCTTCTTCTCACATTCCCCACTGTACTCTGCCTTCAACCCCACCTTGCCAATAAAACAATCCTTGTCCAGGTCACCATTGACCTCCATGTGATCAAGTTCACTAGTCACTTCCCAGTCCTTAATCTCTCAATAGCATTCAGTGCCGCTGGCCACTCACTTCGGCTTCTAGAACACTCACCTGTCTTTGCTGTCTCTCTAGATGCTGCTCTTAGTCTTCTTATAGAGGACTCTGCTTTCTGTAACTGATATCTAAATGTTGGAGTGTCCCAAAGCTCAGTCTTGGTCCCTCTTCCCTCTCAACATTTCTTTCCCAGGAGATCTTTCTCCAAGTACCATCTATATTCTGGTGACTCTCAAATATTTCTGTCAGACCTCATTCCCAAGCTCAAGATTCATCTTTTCAGCCAGCAGTTAAGTATCTCCTTGGATGTCTGACAGACATCTCAAATGTAGCAGGTCTAAATTCCAACTCCTGAGAGCACCGCTGTCCACTCAAGCCCTGCATCCAGGAATCACCCTTGATTCCTCTTTTCTTTCATCTTCTATATCTAATCCTTCAGCAAGTCCCTCCTCCCTCCACGGTATGTCTCGGATCAGTCTAGATCCTGCCATCTTTACTGCGGCATCCTGTGTGACCTGCCACCACTGCTCACCTGCCAAAGTGCACCAGCCTCCTTCCTTTGCTACCTCCTCTATTCCTTTTGAGAAAAAATTTTGTTTGTTTGTTTAGAGACAGAGAGAGCAAGAGCAAGGGAGGGGAAGAGAGAGAATCCTAAGCAGGCTCTGCACTGTCGGCACAGAGCCCAACATGGGGCTTTAACACATGAACTGTGAAATCATGACCTGAGACGAAACCAAGAGTTGGCAGCTTAACCTACTGAGCCACTCAGGCGTCCCCTTTCTCTTCTCTGCAATGCACACCAGCCAGAAGGACCTTGTGAGCCTTGGGACTCACTTTGTCACTTCTGTGCTCTGTCACTCCTCTGATGGTTTCCCAGCACACTCAGAATGAGGCAAGCTTACATGTTTTATTATGACTGACAAGACTACATCACTCAACTGCTGTTTACTCCTCTTCCCTTTGCTCACTACATTCCAGGCTCCTTTCTTGCTCACTTGCTCACCATGTTTTTTCCTCACTCAACACCTTAATGTTGGTCCTGCCTGGAGCCGTCTTCCCAGGCTCTTGGCATAGCCAGCCTCCTCTTGTTCTTCAGGATTCAGTTCAGAGGTCACCACCTCAGAAAGGCCTCTTTTGACCACCTCTCTATGAGTAGCCCCCACCTCTCCAGCCTCTCTTTACCCCATCACCCTGTCTAATGTCTTTCATGGCATTCAGAACTGTATTATCTTGTTTCACACATTGCTTATTGTCTGTTGTCCCCATTAGAGTGTAAACTCTGTGAAGGCAAGGATCATTTTTATCTCGTTCGCTGTTGTAGCCCTAGCATCTGTCACCAAGTAGATGCATGATTAATATTAGTTAAATGAATAAATGGGCTTGCTTTACCAGTAAGACAGAGAGAGGTATGGGATTTCCTGGATGCTCTGTCCTCTTACTGCACCATCCTCTCTCTCCTCTCCTTCTTAAATCCCAAGGAGTGGGCTCCCCTGCTTTGAGCAGTAGGAGGAAATGAGGTGGGGTTTAGCTGCACACTGTCCTTTCTGTCCTCACTCTCTTCCTGATCCCCCCAGTTCATCTTGGGGCAGGGAGGAGTTTCCTTGTCTTAGTACCCAGGATTCAAAGAGGACTGGGCGAGCCCAGCTTGGCTCCTGGCAGCCACCCAAGGCCTCAGGCTTGCCATCTCCCATGGACTTGTATTATTGCTGGGTCCTCTTATCCAGCTCAACCCTCCTTTCCTTCAACCCTGAACTTGTCCCCAATGGTCAGCCTGAGTTCCCTGGGCCCCTTCTTTACTCCAGGCTTGCTCCTTTTGCTCAGCTTTTGCTTTCCTGCCTCCTCCCTTCCCTGCCCCCCCCTTTGCAACTCAAGGGCTATTGGCACTGAGTTTCTGACCATACCACTCTCAACTCATCTTGGCTTTTCTCTGCTGTACAGAAGGTCTGTTTCCCCTGGATATTGGCTCTGTGAAGAAGGACCACGGTTTTCTGGACGAGGACTCTTTGGGGGCCCTGTGCAGGTAGGGAGCACCAAGAGCCAGGCCTGGGAGGTCAGGGCCTTGCTTGGAGCTTCTTCATGGAAAGAAACAATCCCTGTCCCCTCTAACAGAGGAGGAGCCCAACCTGTAACAAAGCTCATCTGGTACAGTCACACTGCTCACTCTGTCTTCTGTGTCTGTGACACCTCACCACCCAGGCACTCTAGCTGGAAAGTCAAAATCTGGTGTTGACTCTTTTCTCCCTTCAGTTAGATTCCTGAGACATTCTTCTGATTTTCCCCTTCTCTGCTTACACTGGTTTGGGCCTTGTTTGAGGCCAAACCATGGCTTTTTGGATCCATTACAGTATCCAACTCACTGGCCTTCCTGCCATGTCCCTCCGCGCCTTGATCCAGCCTCTTTACAGCCACTAGATTCAGTTTCCAAGCAGAAACTCCTCTGCTTAGAGTGTGTAACTGCCTGCAGAGAAAAGTGAAACTTTTTTAGCATGAGGCACCTTTGCAGTATGGCTTTGACCGACCTTATCAGCCTCAGTCTCCTCTGTCACACCAGTACTGGTCAGTTTACTCTTTCCCTCTCTACCTTGTCACAGCCTCTTGTGGAAGCCCAGGATAAGAGTCCCTGTTTTTTTTTCCCTCCAGAAACCCATTTCTGACCACCAGGAAACCTTCTCTGACTGCCCACCCCATCTTCATGGAAGTTCCTTGCCCTACTCTCTGTGTGCCTGCTGTGTCTTCTGTCTAAGTTCCTGAACCTGTGCTGTCTCTCTAGTGGTTTATTCCACATATGTAAGCTTCCAGAGGACAGAAGCCATAATTTTCCTAGCATTGTGTCTGGCACTGAAACCTTCATGAGCACTGGATCTTGGGAGAGGTTTTGATATCTTGAGCATGTAAAGTAGTGGATGGCATCATGGGACTGTTTCAATAGGTTATGCCCTGAAAACTTGGGTTGGGACCCTTGGGTGAACACTGCTTCATTTCCTTATAGAAAGCTGATGACCTTGAACAATTGTGCCTCGATGAAACTGGAAGTTAATTTTCAATGCAAGCAGGTGAGTCATGGCAAGGGTGGGGTCTGGGGTCTTGTGGCACCGTGGGGAACCCAGGATATACATAGACCACTTGCAAAACTAGATCCAGTGTCCTGGGTGTCTGGGATGTAAAGAGCAGTGCCTTGCCCCAACCTGAGAGTGAGCCTGATGGGTTTTGGCAAGCCTGGTCTAGAGTTTAGAGTGTGAAAATAAGTACCATGGCCACACCCACCCCCCTCAGCACACCTCTCCACACTGAGTTTGCTAATAACTTGACCTAGTGATTGCCCTTCCTCAGGGAAATCTATCTGCCTCCACTACTTGCTTTGTGATGGTGAGAATTCCTTCACTAGACAGCAGAGACAGAATAATGTGGTGGAAAAATCATGGCCTATATGATCTTAGAAGTCAAGATCCCCAACTGTGTCCACAGGAGGTCTTACACCCCTGAGCCTCGTTTTTCCCATCTCTAAACTCAAGAGGCCTTTCTGACTCTGCCAATGTGGGATTGCAAAAACCGAGAGGACTCTTAGTCCACATGTAGCCCTGGAATGCTGGCCTGATGACCTCATCTTTCCATGGGGTCAGGCTTTGTTAGTTTCCTCTGGAGCTTTCTCCACCAGAGGTCTGGAGCCAGGAGGGTCAGCTAAGCAGCCAGAGCCCTGGCCTGGGAAGCAGGAAACCCCTGGGGCCTGATCCCACCTCTGCCACTGACTACTCAGTGGCCTTGAGCAAGCCTCTTCCCCTCTCTGGGCCTTGATTTCCCCATATTGCAAAATAGAAAATTAGAAAATCTAAAATCTCCTTTTAGTTCTGGAATTCTGTGATTCCAATCTAAGACTATAGCCTAGAGACTTGGGAGGCTGCTGAGGACAGGTCAAGACACCTGGATTCTAACCCTGGCTCTGTCACTGACTTACTACATGACATTGGATGACCTTAGGCAAATGACTTCTCATTTGTGGGTCTTAGTTTCCCTATCTGTAAAATGAGGAGGGATTAGATTAATTCGATGACCATTACCATCCATCTGGGCTCTGTCTCTGACTCCTGGCTTACTCTGGTACTCCAGAGCCAGCTCCACATCTACGACATGTCTTGAGTCAGAAAGTGGCGCCCTTTATCTCAAGGTCCTCTAAGAGTTTGGAGGCAGGGAGTGGAGTACAAACAAGCACTTGAGGACTATTCTGACCTGACCCTGTGGCTCCCTCCCCAGAATGAAGACTCAGAAGAGGAAGAGCAGTGTACCATCAGCAACCACTGGGCTTTCAAGCGTGAAAGTAAATGTTGGTCTCGTGTAGGCTCCTCTGACCTACTGGCCCCACCAAGCCCTGGCCTGCCAGTGACCTCCAGCTGTGAGAGCGTCCTCACTGAGCTTAGTGCCACTTCCCTGCCAGCCATCACCGTGAGCCTATTGCCCGAGCCAGCAGACCTGCCCTTGCTAAGCTGTGCCCCCAGACCAAATGACCAGCCATTCCTCAGCCCCACCCAGGGCCAAGAGGGTCTCCAGGACAAAACCAAGAAGCGCCGTTCTCATAGCTTCCTTAAGCACCTTGATTCTCTGAGGCGGAAGGAAAAGGGTGGCAGCCAGCAAACAGAGCCTGAGCGTAGCCCAGCCACCTCAAAGACCACCAAAGCCTCCTCTTTCTGCAGTCGCCGTGGCTTCCTCTCAGCTGGATTCTATAGGGCCAAGAATAGGACAGCCACCTCAGCTGGTGACAGTGGCACTAAGGCTCAGAGGGCTTGGGAAGCCTGGCCTGTGGCCATGTTTCGGCATCCTCAGCAGGTGCACCGGGGTGACTGCCTCGTGCATGTGCCCAGGGACCACAAACCAGGCACATTCCCTCGCTCCCTGTCCATTGAGAGCCTATTTCCTGAGGATGGACACCGCCTGGCAGATTGGCAGCCAGGTAGGCCCTGGGGCTATGAAGGGCGCCGGGGCTCCTGTGGCTCCACAGGCAGCCATGCCAGCACCTATGACAACATGCCTGAGCTATACCCAGCTGAGCCTGTACTGGCTGGGGCTAAAGCTGAAGATGAGGAGGGTGGGGGCAACTATGCCCACCTAGATGACATTCTCCAGCATGTGTGGGGGCTGCAGCAACGGGTAGAGCTCTGGTCTCAGGCCATCTGCCCAGACCTGGGGACTAGAGATAAGGAAGAGGAAGAAGAGGAGGATGTCACTTCAGTAAAAGTAGCCACAGTTGACGTTGAAAGGCAGGCTGAGTCTCTGGCCCAATTAGAGGCTCTGACCCATAGAGAGTCCTCAGCTCTGGGCCAGGATGATGTTCATCCAGTAGTCCCAGCTCAGGTTCAGGCTCAGGCTCAGGTTGAGCCCCTGGAACAGGCACAGGCCGAGGCCCCACACCCAGCCCAGGATAATGAGCAGGAGGCAAATTCAGGTGGGGAACCAACCTCTGCCTCCAGCCTGTCTGTGGAAGAAGGACACTCCATTTATGACACTGTGGCCTCCTCCAGTGAACTGGACAGTAGCGGAAACTCTGTGAATGAGGCTGAGGCTGCAGGCTCACCAGCTGGACTTCAGGCATCAGCACCACGTGAACGACGAGATTCAGGCGTTGGGGCCTCACTGACTAGACCGTGCAGGTGGGAGTTTTGAGTAAGGGTGGGGACAGAGGACTCTGTTGTGTCTCTTTGTCCTGCTCCCCATCCTTCATCCTCCCTTTCTTCTTTCCCCTCTCTCCCATACCTCCCTCTCTCCTCTGCACAACTCTTTTTCAAGGCACTAAGAAGTGCCCAGGCCCAGGGACAGGTTCTTGATTGCCTCCAGGTTAAGTTCAGGGCTTACCTCTGCCATGGCCTTGAACAAATTCTAGCTCCACTTTGGGCATTTTTTTCCCCATGAGTAAATCATAGGTGTTAGAGGACATGGTCTCTGGTCCCCAGCTTTACCATTCTGGGCTCTCAGAACAGCCCCTACACTGCAGTCTTGGAGGGATAAGGGGCTGGTACTGCTTGCTGGCACTAGATGGGCCTCAGCTCTGTGCCACCCTCCCTGATAGCTTCTTGGCCACTTGGCAGCCCTGGAAACTAAAATTAAGGTTTACCACCCTGGGACCCAGTAGCAATGCTGACAGTAGTCACATCTCCCTCCCTGCATTTGTTTTCTTTGGGGAGAATAAAGGGATCAGAAGAAGTCACCATTTCCTAAGGCTTATCCAAACCTGCTCCTCTGGCCCTTCTGCACTTCCTCATCTTTCACCAGGAAGCTCCGTTGGCACAGCTTCCAGAACTCCCACCGGCCTAGCCTCAACTCAGAGTCACTGGAGATCAACCGGCAGTTTGCTGGCCAGATCCACCTCCTGCACAAGGGCTCACTGCTGTGGCTCACTGCCTTCATGGAGAAGTACACTGTGCCCCACAAACCAGGTTGGGTCTGGTGAGTGCTCCTGGGCCATGGTGTGTGGGGAGCTTCTTATCCAGGTGCTGGCCCCCTCCCTGTCCCCACTCCAGGACCCTGGAAGGGTCATCCCCTGAAGGTGGGTGTGAGAAGGTGGAGCCCAGAAGCCAATAGTGTTGGGAAGCTGGAGGGGCCATGGCCTGAGAGGTCAGCATGGCTTGCATATGTCTGTGGGGGATGCTCATGGGACATGCATGAGTGTGTGCCATGTGTGAGGAGGAGTGGGGGTAGTGGACCTTAGGTCCTTGAGCTGTAACCTCCTCCATCCCAACTTCCAGGCTGTTACCAGTGAGATTGTTCTAAAATACATCTTTGGTTGCTGCTCTCCTGATAAACACCCTTCTGTCCCCCCACCCCACTGCCCCTCAACTGCCAAAGAATAGGGCCTAGCTTCCTTCCCATGATGATCCTTTCATGTTCCAGCCCTGCCCTTGCTGTTGGGTTCTCTAGCCTGCCACTCTCAAGCACTACCACCATATAGGCCACTAAAGTTGTTGCCCTTCCCTGAATGTGCTATACTCTTTTTTCCTACCTCTTTGCCTTTGTCCATGCTGTTCTCTCTGCCTGGGATGCCTTTTCCCCATTTCTCCTCTGGGACAACACCTACCTATCCCTCATGAGCCTGCTGAATTTCCACATCCTCCCTGAAGCCTTCTCTGATCCAGTAGGTATAGTTCCCCTTCCTCATGGGTCTTCCCCTAAGTTCTTGGTCCACTCCTGGCCACATATATTGTCATTGCCTGTCGACACAGTTATCTCCTTAACCAGACAGAGAGCTCCTTGTATTCCTCTGTGACTCCCTTGCGCCAGGCCCACAGCAGGTGCTCAGTGAATGTTGACTCTGGGGATGTGGTGTGTTTTTTACTCCCCTCACCCCTGCCTGAGCCCCCTGAGACTACAGAGTCTCCAAGCTGTGTCTGGGCCTACCCCACACCCCTCACAGATCTCTTGTCATTCCCCCAAACAGGTCAGTGCCCAAGTTCATGAAAAGGAATAAGACCCCAGACTACCGGGGCCAGCAGGTGTTTGGGGTGCCACCCCTCATCCACGTGCAGCGCACAGGCCAGCCACTGCCACAGAGCATTCAGCAAGCCATGCGCTACTTGCGCAGCCAGTGCCTGGACCAGGTGAGCCCTGCCAGGGAACCTACAGAGAAATGACACTGGGGAAGAAATCCAAGACTGAGGAATTTGGTGGGGAGCTGCTATGGCCTTTCTGGCCCACTAGAGACCTTTCTGAGCCTTAGGAAGGCCCAGCAAGGATGGAGCTGAAGCTCCTCTCAGCCAAGCTCTCTGCCAGCTTATTTCCAGCCCGGGCACCGTAGGGCCCATCTTTAGGAGCCTGCTTTAGGTCCCTCTCTTCCTGCTCATTCCCACTAAAACCATATTTCTTCTTGACCCTAAGGCTATAAAAATGCTTCTCTTTGGTTTTGCCATTTTTCTCCTACCCTGCCCAGCAGGAAACCTTCCAGGCTTGGAAGTCTCTAGGGTGGCCTACTCTCCTGACACCTGATCCAGGGCTGGCCTCATAATCTTCCTCCCCACCTCACCCTTGTCCTGCATTTCTCCCTCCCTCCCTTCCCTGCATGGGCCAGGTGGGCATCTTCCGCAAGTCTGGGGTGAAGTCCAGGATCCAGAACCTGCGCCAAATGAATGAGACCTCCCCTGACAATGTTTGCTATGAGGGCCAGTCGGCCTATGATGTGGCTGACCTGCTGAAGCAGTATTTCCGGGACCTACCAGAGCCTATCTTCACCAGCAAGCTCACCACCACTTTCCTGCAGATCTACCAGCGTGAGTCACCTGCACCTGTCCCCAGAAACCTGCCCCATTCTCAATCTCTCCGAATCCTGGGGCTTGTGAAAGCTAAACCTAGTGTGAGAAAATCTAGCCACATCCATGAGCTCATTGGAAGATTTGCTATCCAGAGTTGGAAAGGCCCTTGGAAGATCATGTTCGAAAGATAGACTGAGGCCTTGAGGAAAGGCAGGGGCTTACCTAAGGTGACATTGTATATTAGAGTGGGGCTTTATCCCCTCTTTTACCCAGAGCCCATCTTTACCCTTTCCTCTCACTGACTGACTTCCCTTGGGACTGCTGTGCTCTCTGAATTCCTAGAAGCAGGAGACTTGCTGCCAGAAGCTCTAGGGGAATAAGAAAGCTGTTCTACCATTCCTTCCTCACAGTCCTCCCCAAGGATCAATGGTTGGCAGCAGCACAAGCCGCCACCTTGTTGCTCCCTGATGAGAACCGAGAGGTCCTACAGACCCTGCTCTATTTCCTAAGTGACATTGCCTCTGCTGAAGAAAACCAGATGACAGCTGGCAACCTAGCAGTGTGCCTGGCACCTTCCATCTTCCATCTCAATGTCTCCAAGAAGGATGGCACCTCACCCAGGTGAAACATGGCAGTGTGTGGCAGGGCCAGGCAGGGAGGGTTTGGGCCTCCTTGGACTGTTGGTCCTTGATGGCTGGTCCTACAGTTCCCCAGCATCACCACAAGGGGTCAGCCTGACAGTTCAGGGGCCTGAAACTGGTTGGATGTTTTGAAGCAGAGCCTTCTAAAGAGCAGCAGGTTGTTTTGTGTTTAGGGGAGCTAGAAGCCAACCAGTCACCCATCTTGTCTTGTGCCCATGTGCCATCCTCTCCTCCCTGCCCTTCCCTCTAGGATCAGGAACAAACGCAGCATCGTTGGCCGGCCAGGCCCTAAGGACCTGAGTGAGAACATGGCTGCTACTCAGGGCCTATCACACATGATCAATGACTGCAAGAAACTTTTCCAAGTGAGTAACTCTAGGCTCACACCTGGAGGAACTATCAGGCCAGAGATTTTTACCCCAAGTCAGGGGTAAGGGCCCAACTTGATGCATGCCCCTCAACTTCCAACTCTTTTCCTACAAGGTTTCTCATCTATCTCACTGCAGTAGTCAGGCTTCTCTACCCCCATAACATGGACCTGAAAGATCCCATGGGCTCTGGGAATGATGGTCTCTCACCCCCTGTTTCTCCCCATGGCCCTAGTGTATGTGTGTTCTCCCAGGTTCCCCAGGACATGGTGCTGCAACTGTGTGGTTCCTACAGTGCAGCTGAGCTCAGCTCTCCTGGCCCAGCTCTGGCTGAACTGCGGCAGGCCCAAGCTGCAGGCATGAGCCTGAGCCTCTACATGGAAGAAAGTGTCCAAGAGCTGCTGCGTGATGCTGCTGAGCGCTTCAAGGGCTGGATGAGTATGCCAGGGCCCCAGCACACGGAGCTGGCTTGCCGGAAAGTGAGTAGCACGCTGCCAATGGCTGTCATGGGGCTGGGAGAGGGCGTGGTGCATGCAGGGGAGGCCAAGAATCCCAAAAGAAGGAGCTCCACAGCCAGTGTCACTGTGCCTCAGCTTGATCCTGGAAGGTGTAAGCCAGCAAAGCAAGTTCCTTAAGGAGTCAAGAACCAAATGAGACCAGGGGCCCTCATTTGAGCATTGCCTGACAGAATTCCTATACCAAATCTCCATTCCAGACAGGTCACTATTTGCAGAGCCTCACCTCCAGTATCTTTCTGCGCCATGGTCATGCTGAGCTCCTTACACTTCCACCTTTGTGCTTCTGCCCCTGCTTTCCTGCTGTCTGGACTAACCTTCCCCAAGCATTAAATTTCCCAAGCCACTTTTAGCCTTGACTTGATATGCACTCTCCTTCATTCAGAGCCTCCTGTCATGTCCCAAACTGGAGATGACTTCTCTCTGTCCTCCTCTTGGCACTAGCCATCTTCTTTCTTGGATTCTGATTACAAGTAAGACTGCAAGCCTGAGGTTTGCCATGTATAAACCCGTCTAAAATCTCCCTTACGGGATCAGGATGAGAAGCTCGTGCAGTGCCTGACACATACAAAAGACTCACTAAGTGGCAGCTTTGATTGCTGTGCCCATGTTCTACTTCCTGCACTAGATGGTGAGTTCCTTGAGGATGATCACCATCTTCTCTTCCTGTTCACTTCTAGAAATTCCAAGCTCTGAGTCCATTTCATGGTAGAGCCTCCTAGGCCCCAGAGAACTTGTGTCTTGTCATCTCTTTGTGCTTTTGACTAGGTGGAGAAGCAGATGTCCAAAGAGGAGAGAGAGGACAGGGAACACAGGGAAGGCCTGTCTGGATCTGGCTGGGGTTAGCACAGTAGCTCTGCAACCTTCCTTTTTCAGGGGCTAAAGTGAGGGCAGGCTGAAACTGGGGGGTGGAGTGGCTGTTCTCCAGCTCTGACAGTTGTCCCCTGTCCCCACTCCTGTGGCTCCCAGGCGTCCGATGGGCATCCCCTGCGTGTGTGGAAGGTGTCCACAGAGGTAGCAGCCCCTCCGGCTGTAGTGCTGCACCGTGTTCTGCGGGAACGGGCCCTCTGGGATGAGGACCTGCTGCGGGCCCAGGTGTTGGAAGCCCTGATGCCGGGTGTGGAGCTGTACCACTATGTCACTGACAGCATGGCACCCCATCCTTGCCGCGACTTTGTGGTGCTCCGGTGAGGGCTTCTGGTTGTCATCCTGATGCGCTTGGGGAACCAGGGAGGTGGAGTGGGAGCAGACACCAGGAATGTGAACGTGTCTCTTCCCCACAGGATGTGGCGCTCCGACTTGCCCCGTGGTGGCTGTCTGCTTGTCTCCCAGTCCCTGGATCCCGAGCAACCTGTGCCAGAGTCAGGGGTGAGGGCCATGATGCTCACTTCCCAGTACCTCATGGAGCCTTATGGCTTGGGCCGCTCCCGGCTCACTCACATCTGCCGTGCTGATCTCAGGTACCAGGCCCCTTTAGCCCTGGCCCTTTCCCCACCTCTGCCCCATGCCATTGATCCCGGGAGGCTGGGGGAAAGCCCTTTCTTCCTCCTGGGAAGGGCTCCAGGGAAGAACCCATAGCTCATGCCTGCCTGCTTCTACCTCCCCAGGGGCCGTTCTCCTGACTGGTACAACAAAGTCTTTGGGCACCTGTGTGCCATGGAAGTGGCAAAGATCCGGGACTCCTTCCCCACCCTGCAGGCAGCTGGCCCTGAGACAAAACTGTGAGCCTCAGCTTGGTCCAAAGGTGGCGCCATCCAGGCCCCCTGGCACCAAGGGAGTAAGGGGATAAAGAGAGCAGAGCAGCCCCCAGATGTTGCTTCCAGGGGCGGAGCCAGGCTCTTGAAGCTCCCACTGACTGTCCCCTTTACTTCCTGAAGCTCCTCCACACATTCAGGGGAGGAAAAGAGATTTTCAGTGCCCCATCTCCAGTCCACCTCCACCCCCAAGCCTGTGGTCTGTCGTCCCAAGAGAGAGGAGTCGTTTTAGGAACAAGAAGACTGCTGCTGCTCTCCAGGCCCACAGAGCCACCATCAATCTGAAGCCTTACCAGCTCCCCCACCTTCAGGGGAAGGAGGTAGAGAGCAATATTTGCTTCCAACTCCTTGCCTCTCTGAGAGGGCAAGCCATCCTGTCTGGTGCTAGCATCCCCTTGAGGTTGGCAGGAGGCTCTGGTCCTGCCTTGGGGCCTAATATTGGCCCTGAACTGGTTTTTCCACAGAAATTAGACAAGATGAGCACAGGGCAGCTACAAGCACTATGAGCTGTTTTATTTGTGTAAATACAATGCTGATTTTTATGAGGCTGATTTAAATAGTGAGCACTGACAGGTTCCTAGTAGGTGACATGACAATTTCGGCTAGCTTGGGATATGGTAGTGGGGGGAGGTGGCTTCCTTTCTCAGGTCTCAGGAGATCAATGAACCAGTCTCCCCAGTTTGGGCCCCATACTTTGCCACTCTCTGGTGTCCTGTGCGGCCTGTGGTCACACACTCTTTTGTCTGGAGAGCAAACAAGCTCACTCCCACCACACAGGCCAAGCAAAAACAGATGGTGGTAAAAAGAAACACACATCTGTATCTGTGTCTCTTCTCCTGATCTTCCTGCCTGTGGTAGCTGGCTGACATAACAGCCCCTTCCTCAAGCAGGGACCAGGCCCCTGCCTGAGGCAGCCAGCCAGCCAGATGGAAGGGCCTAGTTTCATCTCAGCCAGCTGGGGCTTGATCCAAACCTGATTCATCCTACCCAGCAGCTATCTTGGCTTATGTGGAATTTCCAATGACATTCAAATGCCAACTAGTGCTTTATTTTTCTTTCAGCAAAATAAACTGGAGTGAGATGGATCCCAGGCAATATTGTAACTTTTTAAGCCATTTTTATTTCTACCTATAAATACTGTACAGTCAGAATAATATATGTATATATGTATACATGTATACATGCACATACATGTATACATGTATACATATATACATGCACATCTATATATGCACACATATTCTGTTCAGACTATATTATAATCTGTGGGTATGAGCAGGGGTCTTGAAAGCCTAAGGGGGCAAGGCATTTAAGATGAGGGAGGTGGAGACCAGGAACCATGTGACCCCTCAGCAGAACAATAAAGCATTACTAGAGATCCACTCTGGCTGTGTGGCTGTCTTCACTGAGATGATGGGTTAGGAACTGAGGGCGGGTTACAATGTGGGCTTAATGTTAGGATCAGAAACACTCTAGGACTCAAGGGAAGGCCATAGGAGGAATGGGGAAGGCCTCAGCGCTTCTCTTTGGGAGGCAATTTGGGGGTGGGGGAGGTGGGACTCCAAGAACCAAGGGCCTGGGCAGAAGCTGCAGATCCCATCCCCTGATCTGGCCAGGGTTCCCAGTCTGAGTGGCCCAGAAGCATGATCTCAGGCATGCTGACAGTGGCCCTGGTGAGAGATGTCCCTGGCTATGTTGTCCTTCCTTCACCTGGTACACACAGTCTAAGCTTAAGGATGAAGAGTGGAAACCCAGCCCTGGATGGCTACAAGACCGTTTTCTCCATAAGCCAGCCTAAGAGAGGTTAGAGTGCCTGAAGGCAACCTCTGGTCTGGCTCTAGTAGCCTGCAAATCCCAGGGGGCTAGAAAGTCTCTCTCTCTCTCTCTCTCTCTCTCTCTCCCCCCCCCCTTGTCTTCTTCATAGGAAAAGGCTTTCTTTGACACACTTCTGTAGCCATAAAGTTTCTAAGCTCCTAATGGCAGCTAGAGAGGGAGTATAGGCTTTGCAATTCAATCTCTATTTCCACCCATAGAGTGGTATTGACTAGCCTGGGGTAAACATCCTGCTGCTCTCCCTCTACCGGAACCTCAGCCTCCTCGTAAGCCAAACAGGCTAGTGAAACCTGGGCACAAGCCTGGCTCAGTAAGTGTTCACTTTGCTCTGCCCCACTCAGCCTGAACAGGTTGGGGTCCCTGTCAAGTCACACTTCTCTCTCACCTTTCATTCTCTTCTTTTGGGCTCAGCTGTCCCTACATCCCTTTGGCCTTTCTTCACTGCTGCTGCCTGGGGATCTCAGATAGCCTTGGGAGCAAGATGAAACAGAGGTCTTGTCAGCCTCTTGCCTTTGGGAAAACAATGAAGGCACCCCACATGTGGGTATGGGTGATGGGAGATGGCTCAAGCAGTGTTGGTGTTAAGGGACACTAGTGTGAAGCTCCAACCAATAGCTTGAGGCCAGCAGCCAGGGACACCTTATGGCACAAACACTGCCTGACCTGGTCATGGAAGGAGGCTGTAGTGATAATACAGAGGATGAGGTTGAGAATGCTGTTAATGAGTAATATGAAAATGACCACCCAGGTGATGGTCTCTAGGAGACAGATAAAGAACTGTGTATGGTGGAGATTCTTGGAAGAGCCAGAGAATTCCTCCAAACTTTCAGCTCTGGACTTTTGCCCAGAACCAGCTGCCCAGTGTAGTTCTACATCTCTGGCATTCTGGGAGATCTAGTGCCAAGTTAGGGAGCTTCTCTGGGCCTTAGTGTAGTTCCCCTGCATAAAGCAGAGGCTCCCATTTCTGCCTCTCTGCGTGGCCCACTGTGAAGTCAATGAATTGACCACCATGGCCTATAGATGTGGGACTGGGTGTCATGATTATGGGGCCTCTCAATTCCACACACATGGCAAGCACTGCCTATGACCATTTTTAACCCTCAGTCATTACCTTGGCCTACCCTGACTTGATCTCTTCCTTTCCCTTATGCTAGACAACTCTCATCTTCAAATTCCCAATCCTGTTGCCTATATTTTCTCTTCCTATATTTCCCCTGACCCAGCACCTCAAAGAAACCAGGCAGTGAGAGAATCTCACATAGGAATTAATCTACCTGGAGCTTTTAGTCTCCAGTGCCCTGTTCCTAGCTAGAGTGGCTGAGGGTAGATGGTAGATAGACTCAAGTTCAAATCTAGCTGTATCATTTCCTGGCTGTGATCTTAAATGACACTTAACCTTTTTAATTTCTTTTTCCTCACAGAAGATAGGGCTAATAATTGTTTATATACTGCAATGTTGTCATTAGGGTTAAATGAGCCAATAGCTGTGAACATGGCTGCACAGTGCCTAGCACATGGTGGACATGAATAAATGGTAGTCTCCCCTGTCCTTCCTCCTACCTGCCTCCTCCTTGCCAGTCAGGTTCTGGAAGAGGGCTTAGGCTTGGGTGGATGAGTGGATATGCACATTATGTTCTGCTTGGCATCAGGGCCCTACCTACCTCCTTGGCTCTCAAACCCCCATAGCCTCAGCTACCATTCTGGACACACCTACCTCCTCATTAGGCTCAAAAAATCCCAGTGGCCTTTTTGCATCTTTTGGTTTCCACTCCATGTCCTCTTTGAGAATTTGGCTCTGTGACTTTATCTTCCCTCTCAAAGCTCTCCTTCCTCCACACAAGGAGAGCTCTTCTCAATTCTTTGCAGCTCTTGGTCCTCTTTCCTTGCCCCTTCCACTTCTCTTCTCCCTCAGTCCCACCTCAACTTCAATCATTCCTCTCAAGTTTTTCCTTTTCCTCTTCCTGCATCACCTTGCTCATAAAGGACCTCACTGGCATCCATGGTTTCATTTTATACTTTTGTGCAGATGACCCCCATCACTCCCAGAACCCCATCACTTCTTTGAGCTCAGGCCAGTATTTCCTGCTGTATAAGTGGACCTCTCTACCTGGAGGCCCTATCTGCATATCAGACTCACCAGGCACAAGCCAAATTCAACATCTTCTCACACATAGCTCCCCGCTGCCCGCTCTATCTCTGTTAGCACTGTTATCTTCCTGGCTGCTAAACTCAGATCCCCAAATCAGTGAGAACTCCTCCCTCTCTCTCACTTCCCCCCATAACCAATGCATACAGGTATCCATCCATCAATCCAAACACTCATCCATTCTGCCATTCAACAAGTAGTTGCAGAATGTCTGCCATATGCCAGACTTGAGGCACAGAGAATAGAGCAATGACAAAGACTGAAAAAGTTCCCACCTGCCTTTAGCACACATCCTAGTGGATGCATGAGTAGAAGGAGGTCGACAATAAACACATACACAAGCTAACTTCAGCTATGATAAGGGTTATGAAGGCAATCAAGCAGGGTAAGGCAGTGGTGACTGATCAGGGAAGGCCTGAGGAAGTGACATGTAAGTCAGACCTTAAGAGAGGAGAAGAAATCAGCAATGCAAAGATCTATGGGGAGGAGTTCTAAGCAGAGAAAATAGCAAGTACAATGGACCTGGGGTGAAGACAAAGTTGGCATTTCTGGGGCTGAGTAGCTGGGTAGCATGCTGGAATGCAGGGAGCAAGGAGAGAGGAGAAGGAGATGGTGTTGCAGAGGTAAATAGAAGCCTAGATCGTGTGGGCCTAAAGGGGAGCTAGCTACATGCTATCTGATCTACCTCCACCATGTCTCCTGTATCTAGCTTCTACCCAGTGTCTGAAGCACTCAATTCATATTGCATGCCTTTCCACCCAGGTATTAGAAGCTTTCACCTCCTTTCTCTCTTCTCCCACCCATTTCCACCTATACTTACTACTAGGTGAGTCTTTCAAAAATCCAATGTCTTCCTATGTTTTTCAGACTGTGGCATTCAGGACCCCACAATGTGGCCTTAACCTGTCCACCAACTTTCTTTTCACTTACCTTCTTCAGCCATGTGCCTGACATGCTCCTTTAGTTACCTTTGCCATAAGCAGACATAGGACTGTCTTGGATTTAGAGGACCCAGGCTCAAGTCTCAGTTCTGTCAGTTCTTATCTGTGAGCCTGTGCGCAAGTTATTTAAGCTTTTGGAAGCCCAGTTTCCCCATATGTAAAATGAGGCTTGGAAAGATGTGCGGATTACTTATGACAAAGTGCTATTACCCTCAAACCTTATCAGTCTGGCAAAGCCCAATTCCAATATATCCCCACTATGAAGCTGTCCCTGAAGCTTCTGGCAAGATTTGTTGACTCCCGTCTTCTGAGACATCATTGTCTTTTGCATCTGTTTCAAGGCTTCCATCTTGCTTATGTCTCCTCTTTGGGTTCTTTGGGTACCAGTCACATGACCCCCATTGGCATGGGAGCACCTGGGATCAGGATCATAGAGAGGCTCAACTCTGAGTCCTTTATAATTCCCACCTCAGAGAGGCAGGAAGGCCTGGTGGAAAGCATCTGGAGACACACAGAGGTGGGTTTAAGTCCTGGCTCTGCCACTTGTTAGCAGTGTGATTGTGAGCAAGCTACTTTGCTCTCTGAGCCTCAGTTTTCTCATGTGTAAAATGGGTGTTGACAGGAGCCCGTGCACCTAGAACAGTGCCCAGTACATTAATGGACATAAAGGGAGTGTTTCATCACCATTGATTATGTTAGCTTGTTCACCTCAAGCCCTTGCTCTACAAGCTTCCCTCTGCTTGGCTTGCCCTCCTGTATCTCCTCTAGCTATTCACACCCTTCAAGACTCAACCAGCCTTTTCTAACCAACCTACCCCTGAGCTCCTTAAGCACTTTTTGAATGGACACTCAAAAAGCACTTTTTATCACACAAAAGTAACTTCAAATGGACAAACCTGTCTCTTTGCCTACACTATGACATCAAGGACAGGGACCAAGTGAGAGTCATCTCTGTGGCCCCAGTGTCCAGTACAATGTCTGGTCTAGAAGAGCCAGTGTCGGGGAATGTATGCTGAATGTGGTTTCATGTTTGTGTGTAGGATCAGGGAGACATGAGAGAGCACGAGGTGGGGAGTGTGAGGGTGGGTGCACTGGAACCTGAGGAACCTGGTAGAGTGGGTGAGAACAGCATCAAACCCTTCTACTGCCTAAGAGGGAACACATGAATACTGAGCGCCTACTGTATAGCAGGCACCATGCCATGCATTTTCCAATACAAGATGTCCTTTCAACCTCAAAAGTCTCCTGTGAGGTGTTAGGACCCCCTTTTTCTGGTTGGGGATCTTGGAGTCTGAGAAATAAGGTGACTTTCCCTGGAGTACACAGCAAGTAAGGGGCTGAATGGGGACTTCTGCCCAGACTCCTAAGCCTGTCTTTTAAAAAAAATTTTTTTTTAATGTTTATTTTTGAGGGAGAGAGAGACAGAGCTTGAGTGAGGGAGGGGCAGAGAGTGATGGAGACACAGAATATAAAGCAGGTTCCAGGCTCTTAGCTATCAGTACAGAGCCCAGCGTAGGGCTCGAACCCACGAGCTGTGAGATTATGACTTGAGCTGAAGTCTGAAGCTTAACCAACTGAGCCACCCAGGCACCTCATCCTAAGCCAGCCTTCATTCCACTGGAGCCCAGTGCAAAGGGATAGGACACTCTTACTTCCTGCTGCTGGCTTCAGTGTGTGTGTGTGTGTGTGTGTGTGTGTGAGGGGCAGTGGGGAGTGAACTGGGAGTGCTAGGTATGACAGCTGTTGAACAAAGTAGGAAATGTGTTTGAGGAATGCTGGCTGAAGAGCAGTCTGGCCAGGAGAGAGGGAAGAGGGCCAGGGATGCTAGGATGAACAGTGAAATAGAGGCTGCTCTTCTCTGGCCCCAGCCCATCCTCACAGCCTGCTGGGAGTCAGCCTTCTCTGCCCTGCCTTGCCTCCTGGATTCCAGCAGTGATCCAAAGGCACATAGAGTGGCCTTGGCCTGCCGCCACACCTCTAACACAAGCAGATGGTGTTTCAATCAATGGGGACGGCTGAGGACTGAGCAGAGACGAAGGCTGCATCTGGACTTTCATGGGCCATTCCTCTATAAGCAACATTTAAAAATATATTTTACAACTGCATTGGTATAAAGGTAAATATTATTTGGGTTGCACTATTCGTTATATATTTGGTGTTATTATACTCATTTTTTCCTCTGAGGTTAAAATAAATTAAGATTAAAACAATTTCCTGTGCCCTAGAAGCTGTGCCTACTGATAATGCCTAATGATAAGTTGGGCCTGTCAGAAGGAAGCACAGAACCTGTGTTAAAGTAAAAACATTACAGCTTAGGGAGAAAGGTACTTAGGCATGGGCAGCTGGATGCCTGACTCTATACTTCAGGTGATCTAGCGTGTGCAACCGTAGGGACACTTCTTGCCTCCCTTGTTGGACTGTAGACACCTCTTCTCATTTACTAACTCCACCCTAGCTATGCTTCTTAGTCTAGAGAGGCAAGCAGGTTTCCGTCAGGGCCTCAAACTGACTTCTATGTCCCTGGACAAGTTCCTTGCTGCCAAGTGAAAGCAATATAGCCCAGGGCTCATGACTGGGAGGCAGAGCCCTCGGGGTTCCCAGCCTTCTCTCCTCTGAGTCAGCAGCTAAATCGGTGACTCCAGCTTGTCCATGTAGTGGGACACATTGTGCAGGTCACAAAATAATGCCAGCATAAACAAGTGCTGCTTGTATGGAGTAAATGGCCATGCCCTGGCTTATGACAGCTTTATGAGGAGAAGAAGAGGAGGTGGGGGACAGAGTGAGATGGGGGGTAAAGGGGCAGAGTGCTGAGAATGGAGGCAGGGCCCAGGGCCTAGGGAAAGGAGGAGGAACCACAGAAATAAAATCCAGCCTCTCTCCAGTGTGGTTGACACAGCTCACATACCTGTTTTCTCATTAGATACTCACAAAACCCTGAAGATAGGTATACTTTTGGTCCCCATTTTAAAGGTGCAGAAACTAAGGCTCAGAGAGGTGAGAGAAGGTACTTGCCCAGTGTTATACTAAGCTAGTTAACAGTACTCCAGTACTACTGGAGCTAGATTTAAACAAATTTGGCCTGTGCGACTCAGTATTGGTTGAGGTGGGTGGGGAGAACGAGTGAGGCAGGAGTGCCTTTTCTGGTGGTTTCACTTGTCTGGAAAGCCAAGTCAGTCTCTCTACTGCCTCCCATAAAGTACACTTGATTTGTTTCCAAAAGATCTTCCCTTGGGTATCAGCATAATAGTAGCTAACATTTATTCAGTGCCTCCCATATGCCAAGCACTGCTTTACACAGTTTGCATGCCTTTCCTCCTTTAATGTTTAGTGTGCATTTATCATGCCAGGCAGTGCTGCACACTTTATATGCATTCGCTCATTCACTTTTCACAACAATCTTATGATTAGTAGAACCATTTTATGGATGAGAACAACTGCAACCCAGAGAGGTAAAGGGGCCTACCTGAGGTCACAGAGCTAGCAAGTGAGGGATCCTGAATTTGAAGCTTGGGCTGTCAGACTCTAAAGACCAAAGGAAGGCTGTGCTTCGGCAGCGTGGTGGGCATTAGATCCAGTGGGATAAGCTTGGCAGAGTGAGGGGGCAGAAAATGGAGCCCAGCCAGAGAAGAAGCAACACATGACTGAGACATTCTTTATCCAGATATGGTAAGAAGTGGTTTCCTTGTCTATGGAGGAAAGAGAGGAAGTAGGTCTAGGGAACAGCTTGAGAGGTTGGGAACACTTCCTCATTCTATGTATCACTAAAACACCCCTTACCTGGCAGCACCTTACTTGGAGACAGGGGCTGTCTAAAATGACTCCCATGGGGTCTGGAGGTTGAGCCAGAATTCAGGGAGGACATGTAAGGACTCAGATTGTCTGGAAAAGAGCAGGACTGAGTTCCTTTTTGGAGACCAGCTCACAGGGACCTGAGCCCTCAGGTCTGAGGCCTCAGCCTCAGAGGGCCTGAGCCCTCAAGAACGAGATTTCCCACCACCTGCCCCTTCCTAGGCCAGGTCTATTCTGGCTGTGTATTTGATTATTTACACCTGAGTGGCAAACTTACTTCCTACCCTGAGGTTTAGAGACCCAGCCTCTCAGAATGCTTTGCACCCCCTGTCCTCCCACAAGATGAGGAGCAAAAGGACAGTGCAGAGTGCTACCACATTACTACTGAACTAGGTGCACCACTAGCTGAGGCCTCGGTTCACTGGGGATAGCATGATGAAGAAGGGCAACAGGAGAGCACTGTCAAACACCTTCATGCTACATAGGCTATTTTCATCTGAATTCCACAGCAGGCCCATGTGCTGAAAGCTTATTAGACCCATTTTACAGGACAGGGAAACAGATTCAGAGAGGACTAGAATGTGACAGGAAACTTGGGAGATGTGTCACATGGCAAAGGTTTCATCCTAATTGGGTAATGTAGGGGGAGCATCAATTTAAAGATTCATTTGAGAGAAACATTTGAGTGAGACAATTTGGGGAGGATGGGAGGAGATACTGTGGAAGAGATAAGTGTGAGCTAGGATTGGCAGCTTGGAGAGCACAGGTCCCACCTAGTGAACTTGAGGAACTGGGTTGGCAGGTGACCACAGTAGAGGCAGGGAGAGAAGGAGGATGAGTCTGGAGAAGAGGCTCCTCACAGGGAGACTTTGAATTGAATTCCCTATGGCCTAGGCCACAGGGAGCCATTGAAGGTTTTTGAGCAGGAGAGGAGTATGATGAAAACCATGCTTAAGGAAGATAAATCTGGCAGCATAGTACAGCAAGGTTAGAAGGGAGGAAGTTCTGGGAGTAGGAACCCCAATGAGAAAGCTGTTTCCAAGACTCCTATAAAGAGTAGGTAAAGATCATGGACTTGGAACCAAGAGGGGTCAGTTCTAGACCCCATACAGCCACTGAGTCATTGTTTGTCTTCTTCTCATGGCCTCAGTTTTCTGATCTTCACAGTGATTTGGGCTTTGGTTCTCCAAGGGTCCTACAGCCAACACATCCTGTAGCTCTAATTTGCCAAGGTCCCTCCAAGAGTTCCTGGAGAAACCAACTCAAAACCTTGGCTACTCCTGCCACATGGGCCAGAGGATTGAAAAGGTGAAGGTGCCTGAAAGGTGGTAAAGTGGGGTTGGCAGTATGGGCAAGTGTGCTGAGAAAAGACTTGCTTACAACACAATGAAGGCCCTATAGCCCTGAAACATGGAGGTGCTCAGACCACTGATATTGTCACACTCCAGGTCCCTCAGGGTAGAGCAGTTAGAGGGTTGAGCCCAGGGACACTCTGGAGGCACTTTTCCCAGGCACCCCATGGTGATGGCAGATTGCCTAGAGAGGAGAAAAACAAGGAGTTATGAGGCTCAGATTATAAGCCTCAGCCATGATGAGCACCTAGCAGGACAGGTAAGGTCTTTAAAAGACCCAGCTGGGCTCTGAAATGAAAGTGGCACTTTGTCCTAGGACTTGGCCTTGCAAATAAGGGCCATTTGCTACTAATACACTGGCAAGTCCCACTGTCCTCCCCCAGCCCTTTCCCCTTCCCACACTATTAGATCTCATCCCAATCCACTTCCAAGTCCTCACAATTTGTTTGGATGGGAGTGCTCAGGCCTAGCTGCCAAATGTTGGCTCCCGGAATTCTGGATTTTACTGCCAAGCAGGCAAGGGGTCTGGCAGGGAAAAGGCCTCAGAGAGGTACTGGGAGCTTTGGAGCTGGTCTAGCTCGCCACCAACACCACAGTGTTCCCAGGAAAAAGGAGGCAGAACCAGAGTAGTTGCCTTCAGCCTAACCCAGTGGTTCTCAATGGAAAGCAATTTTGCCTCCCAGGGGCAAAATTTCTGGAAATGCTTTTTGTGTCACAACTTGGGGACAGTGAGGAGAAATGTGGCAGTGGCACACCAAATGCCACGTAGAGGCTAAGGATGCTGCTGCTCAGGATATAGGACAGGCTCCACAACAAAGAACTCCCCTACCCAAAATGTCAATAGTGCTAACTATTGAGAAATTCTGGTCTAACCCAAATCCTTCCAGCTGCAATTGGGATTAACTGGCCAAGGCCATTGGGACTGAAGTCCATAAATCCAGAAAATAAAAGTTGAGAAGATAAAGGGAGAAGAAAAGAAGGGCTGCAGGGAGCCGACTGTGAATCCCCCAGTCTTATTTCCAGAGTTCTGAAGGAGGAGCCTTCCCAGCCATTTCAGCTTGGGTCTCTGGGTGCAGATACATGAAGTGGGCATGTAGCTGAGAGAATTGTTCAGCAGGATCCTAAAAGGTGACAAGCAAGTAAGCATGACTGAGTACCCTCCAGGGATTCAGTAGTCTCCCAGACACCTAGGGAGACACAATGCCTAAGAGTCACCTCTTACAGCCATATGGCCCTTTACACCTAACCAAGCATTGCTCTGTCCACTGGCTCCTGCAGGCTTCACACGTGCTCCATGGGATTGGCAGGATGAAGATTCTTCTCTCTGCTCTGGGGTGGTAGGAAAAACACTGCTCTGAGAATCAAGAGCCATGGAGTCTGTCACAGCTCTGTTACTTCTGAACTATGTTACCTTGAGCAAGACACCCCACTTAGCATTTCCTCCAAACCCACCCAGTGTAACTGGGGACATGGTCTAGGGAGTTAAGCCAGGGTCTGCCTTCCACACCCCCACCACTTCCAGGGGATAGACTTGGGGACCTGTGGGTCCCTGTTCTCTAGGAAGAAGCCCTTGTGCCTCTCCTGGTTGCATATAGTTCTATGCATACACACACACGCTCACAGACGTGTACTATACACACATGCTTATGTGCACAAAGTCACAAAAATATACACACAGTCACCAGATTCTTTGATCCCTGGCTGGAGTAAATGTGGGGAAAATGGATGACAGGATCAAGAATTTACAGAAAGTTCAGTTATTCACAAGGAACTCAGCCCAGAAAATTATCCAGGAGCACCTGGATGAGGTTATTGCTGTCCAAAATCCTGCAGCAGGCAAGCCTCAGCAAGGGGGTACAGCAGGTGGGCATTGCCCAGGCAGGGGGCCTAGCTCCAAGGTGGGGTACAACCAGAGGTGTGGTCCCCAGTCAGCTTTTCCCTGATTTGCTGTCCTTATTCTGGATAGTGTACAAGAAAACATCACAGATTTGCCCTGACAGTGGGGGCAAGAAGTTTTTGAACATATGAGGTGAAGTCTCCTTCTGAGGGTGGGCCTTACCAGGCCCTCAGTCTTGCTTTTTCCTTGTTATCCAAACACAAGGGGTGGCTGCCAGTAGCCAAGGCACAAACTGGTCTCACTGTTTTACTATTCATAGGGTGCTGAGGCTGTGCAGTCAAGGTGAAAAGTGCCACCCAGGGAAGAGACAAATACATGATTCAAGGTCACTGAGAATAAACAGCACACATACCGGGCTCAAGTGGCATAGCTCTTACTTACAAGCAAGGGATGAGACAGTGCACAAGATCCAGCCCCTTGAAGAGGTTCTCCCATGCCAGAGGATCTGTATTACAACTGGCAGTGTGACTGCAGGCACCCAATTTCATGCTTCAGTGGAAGGACTTGATCTTTCCCCCATGCAGGGTCTGAAATATAGAAATCTGGGGCATGCCTCATGGCCACTGACATGGGAACTGAAGCAGAACACATGAGTATGGATCAATCCCAGAAGAGGGAGAGATAGTCCTTCACAAGTCAAGGTTCTAGGTCCAAAGCCCAATGGGGAGGGGAGGGAAATGGAGGGTATGGGTGGAAGACTGCATGAGACTGCCCTTCCCAACTCTCACTGAGCCTTTTCTGGACTCCTTTCCATCTTCTTCCTTGGAAAGAATCTACACTCCAGGTAAAGGTCCTGAAAGTGTCAAGGAGGGGGCACCACAAGGACCCTAAAGGACAGAGAAGAGTCAGGAACAAGGGCAGGGCTGGACATGGGGCTTACCTGAGCAGTAGGTGTGCCGAAGGGCCCAGGAGGACTGGTTTGAGTGAAAAAAGCAAGCACTGAAGAGTGAATCTGCTTTAAGAGAGAAATATGTAGTAAATTCCTAGTTGGCCATGAAAGGCACAGACCTTTTCTCAGCTGAGTCTTCCTATGGAAGATTAATTTTTCTAAATGTTACTAAGGTTACTAAGAAGTGTACTATTGCTTCCTTAGAACAATAGTTTATCCAAAGGGGCCAAACTCACCAAGTGCCCAGGGTTGCCAAGGGAGGAAGTGAGAGCAGGGATGGTTCTGTGTAGCACATCCACTTGCTGGACACATAATTCATGGTCCTGGTCTTTAGGCAAGAGTGAGGACAAAAGCCTTAGTCATCTTTAAGATCTGGGACAGAAAGAGGTGACAGATGTCCCTCCAAAGCCTGACCAGTGATCCCTAGGATCAGAGACAAGTGTAACTCCTGGGTACATAGTCACTTACAACTGGGGGCTGAACACGCTTCCTTTTCCTATGGCCTCTGCTAAAGACTGATTACTAGTGGCCCATAGAAATGGGTTCCAAACAATACCAAGGTCACCTCAATCTCGTTTCTTTCTGGGCTGGGTACCCATTCTACCAATAGCTAATGGGTCTTTGGTAAGTGGTCCAATCTTACCTCTTCCCCAGCCCAACAGCTAAACCTTTCCATCTTTAGCTCCCAAAGCCTCAGTCTCTGCTCTCTAACCACCAGCCCCGGGATCCAACAAAGAAACCTGGCACTCAGAGCTTTCTTAGTTCTGACAAACCTTTGAAAACCTTGGAAGTGATAGAGTGGATTGAGTTGAAAAAAGGAAGCTGTTAAGGAAAGAAAGGTGCTGGGGTTCTTTATAGTAACCAATGCTCTCATGCCCTAGAGAAGTCCAGGACTCAAGGGAAGAAACAGATCCTCATGTGTTCTCTCTGGCTTCATTGACTTTCCCAGATTCCAGTGTTTCTACCTGGGCCTGCCAAAGATCTCATTCTCCTCCTTCCAGCAAAACACATGGGGCTTCGTCAAGTCAAGCAGGACCTGTACTGGGGGCAGTCACTGAGGGGGATAAATGGGCTTTGCAGGAACTTGGGTTACCTTCACCATGCCCTGCAAATTGGTTTGATTATCTGAAGCAACTAGCAATAAATGGCAACTCCATCTTTTCAGTTGCTCAGGCCAAAATCCTTGGAATCATCCTTGACTCCTATCTTTCTTGTATACCCCAAATTTAATCCAAGTTCTGTTAGTTCTCCTTTCAAAATCCATCCAGAAACTCCCCATTCCCTACCAAATCCACTGATACCACCCTAGTCCTTGCTAACATCATCTTTCACATGGGTGATTGCAGGAACCTCTAAATTGGCCTTCCTATTTCCACCCTAGACTCCTACAATCCACTCTCAATACAGAAACCAGAAAGACCTTTTGCTCAAAGCGCTCCAGTGGTTTCTGACTTTGCTCTACTCTTTGTGTTGGTCTACAAGACCCTAACCAACTTTGCCCCTTGTCACCTCTCTAACCACATCTTCTACTACTTGCCCCTCATTTTATTTGCATTGGCCACAATGACCTCCTTGCTCTACCTTATCAGGCATACTCCTGCCTTGGTGTCCTTATATTGCCTGTTTCTCCAGATATCAGGAAAGCTTTGTCTCTTATCTCCTTGGACTTCTTACTCAAAAGTCAGTGAGGCTTTCTGTGATCACTTATTTGAGATGGCAATGCATACCCCCATCCTGGGCCCAATTCACCCTATGTCATTTTCCTGTTTTATCACCATGTGAAATACTGCGTCACTTATGTATTTCATATATTGTCTGTCCTTTGCACTCAGCAGAAGTCCCACTAAGGGCAGAGATGTTCAATAGGTTTGGTCTCTGCTTTATCACCAGAATAAGGACAATAGGTAGTACACACTCAATGAATAAGCATTAAATGAGTTAGCAGTGAAACCTTTCAGATCAAGCTGGGAAACCCTACCCTTCTTCAAATGGGCTAGTGCCCACATGGAAGCATCTTGAACATAGGATTACGAGTTCAACAGAGCAAGTACTATGTCCACCTGATGCAGGATCTGGCACTTTATAGGTACCCAGTGTTTGTTCAATCAACAGATATTAGGGCAAGTTGATAGACAAATGTGAATTGACTAAGTACTGGTTTCTCCTCTTTGGTAAAATGTTTGCATTTCAAAGGAGTCCTCTCAAAACACAATGCTTCAACCCCAAGGATGACCAGCAGTGGTAGAAACTCAGGCCCTGTAGCCACATCAGCCACTCGGGAAAAGTGAGTACTCCTTGAGGTACTCCTTGAATTTCACTCTAGCCCCAAACTCATATCCCCTTACCCAGGCTCACTTATTTAACAAATATTCCTTGAGTACTTATTTTATGCCAGGTTCTAGGAAGGCTAGTCCTTTGTCAACAAGGAAGCCCATCCAAACTCTAACCTTGGCCTTGCTTTCTAGTATCTCTTTTCCCCACTTCCAAACTCTGAGCCTCAGAAAAAAAAGGTGTATCACCTGCATGGATGCTAGGATGCCCTAGTGTCCTTCTATAGATATGGGTGTGTCCTCAGGTCTAATCCTCCCATAGAAGCACTACAGCAGTTTATGGGAAAGGCCCCAGTGGAGTGGAACCTGACACTGACGTGCTGCATGAGGGCCAAATGAGGGTCACCTGACCAGGGGGATGGCCCACCTAAGCTTTTTAGCAGACATTGTTTTTTCAAATTAGTGAACACTGCTGAACTAGTAGGCTGGACTGGCCCAATGTACTGGCCTCCCTGTTGTTGTTTGTGGGCTAAAGCATCACTGGATGTCAATAAGCTAAGAATAATCGGTGATTCTTACTAAAGCTGAATAGAGTATCTTATATAATGTACTACTGTTCAATTTCAAGTCTATTAACTTGACACATAGAACCTGGAGCATTCTGAGGGCTTCCTAACAAAAGCTTCCATATAGTTGACATTTGAACATGTAGGAATTGAACATGTTGACACCCCATATAGTAAAAAAAAATCATGTATAACTTTTGACTCCTCAAAACTTTACTAATAGCCTACTGTTGAGTGGAAGCCTTACTGATAACATAACACATATTTTGAATGTTATATTTATTATATACTATAACTGTATTCTTACAATAAAGTAAGCTAGTAAAAATAAAATGTTATTAAGAAAATCACAAGGAAAAGAAAATACATTCACCATCCTGTACTATAAAAAATCCACATATTAGTGGGCCCATGCATTTCAAACCCACATTGTTCAAGGGTCAAATGTACTTGCTTTTGCTCCCTCATTTTCTCTTTCTATCCTTCGCTTTGTTATTTATTTATTTATTTATTTTATTTTAGAAAGACAGAGAGGGGTGGGGAGAAGGGAAGAGGGAGGGAGAGAGAGAATCTTAAGCAGGCTCCACGTTCAGCATGGAGCCTGATGTTGGGCTCAATTCCATAACCCTGAGATCATGACCTGAGCTGAAATCAAGAGTTGGACGCTCACTGACTGAGCAACCTAGGCGCCTCATTTATCCTTCTCTTTCTTAAGCTTTCTTTCTCTTCTTTTTTCCCTGCTGCTCTTTTTGTCCCATCTCTCCATCCAGCATTTACTGAGAACTTGCAGGCCCTGTGCTGGGCTCTGGGCCCAGAGTTAAATAAAGCTGAGACCCCACCTACAAGGAGCTAAAAATCTCATTCAGGAGACAAATATAGAAATCATTTTAATACATGGCCATTACTGAGAAGTCGGAGATAAGCACATCCTGGAGACTGAGTGATGTGTAGTGGGTGGGCATAGCCATGATAGCTTTCCTGGGGGAGGTACAGTCTAAAAGTCCTCACAGATAAGTAGGAATTAGGAAAATGAAGGGTCGAGGAAGGCATTTCAGTTGAGGGGAAAGCATTAGTGGACACAGGGGCTGGAGGTGCAAGCAGGGACCAGGTCCCAGAGACCTGCTGAGCCAGTGTTTCCTGAAATGGGTTCTGTTGAACACAGTGTCCTATGAGAAAGATGAAGTAGAGGAGGGTTTTAGTGAGCCTTGAGCCTCAGTACACATTATTATAATAGAAGTGCTGATCCATCCTGCAATAAAGATGCCTGCTTTACTTTGTTGAGCCCAGCATTCTTTTAACGTATTATCCTTAAAGCCTCTTTTGTCACCAGATCCCAGTTATTATCCCAGGCCACAGAGTTTGAGAAATGCTGTCATAGACACTAGGGAACCAGCAAAGGGTTTCAGTCTGGGAGTGATGAGATTGAGCCTGTTTTAGAAGGCTCACTCTGGACACTGTGTGGATCATGGACTGGAGAGGGAGAGAAGAGCCACAGGAAGATCAGAAGAGACCAATGCAATCACCCAGGCAAGAGAATTCAGAGTCCCACCCATAGCAAGGGTGCAGCAGGGATGATGGATGGCATTGGAGCACATATCATGTTTGAATTGTACCCAGTCCATGCGTCCTGAAGCTTGCCCACAGACCAAGACTAAGCCCACTCAGTCAGCCTAGTCCCACTGTAGGCCTGTCTGCACTCTCCCCACCCAGTTCTATTCCACCCTCCCAGCCCTTACTCCTCCATACTGCCAAGAATGCCAGTGTGCTTGCACTGAAGGAGGCTAGGTTCCTCCTTCAGTAAAATTTTAAAAGTCTGGCATCTCACAAGGCCCATACTCTTCAATTTCATTTCACCCTATTGGGGTTTGCAGCCTGAGCAGATGTGGCATCAGGCTCCCTTATCTTTTATGAAGCATTTTATGACTTTCCACTGGAGGCACTGTGTTAGAAAGGCTAGCTAGACAGGCTAGCAATGAAAAGGTGAGGAGGGGGTGCAAATAGCAGCTCTTCTCCCCGTGGATCAGCCTTACTTCCTCACCCCAGCCAAATGTAAAGTCAAGGGCACAGATAAAAACGCTCTGGCAGACTATTTCTGTGGGCAATGGTGATAAGCACCTTTGCACTCATGGACACACACTACATACACCAAACAAGGCCCTCAGGTCTATGGGTACTTGGGATGACCAAAGTGTTCATAAAGGGAGCATTTATCCACTGACCCTTATTTTACTCACATGAGGCTCTCTCTCTTTCTCTCTCTGTCTCTGTCTCTGTCTGTCTCTCTGTCTCTGTCTCTCTCTCTCACACACACGCAGGTACATGATATTTTGAGCTGGTTGTTTTGATGCATACATTTGGACACCTGGAATATTTTGTTCTGAGTGCTTTAATGGGGTGAATTTGATATAAATATCTTTTTACGAGGCCTAAAATTAAACCAATAAACTTTTTCTTTTTTAATTTTTTTAAGTTTTCATTTATTTATTTATTTAGATATAGAGAAAGCATGAGTGGGGGGGGGGGTAGAGAGGGAGAGAGAGAATCCCAAGCAGGCTCTGCATTGTCAGCACAGAGCCTGATGTGGTACTCATTCTCACAAACCATGAGATCATGACTTGAGCCAAAACTGAGAGTCGGGTGCTTAACTGACTGAACTACCCAGGCACCCCTATACCAATAAACTTTTACTTTAAAAAATTATTATTATTGTCAAGTGCTATTTGAAAAAGGCATCTCAAGGTATATTCTGTAATTTGTTAATGGTGGTGAATAATTCACTTAAACTATAGTATAAAGGTTAAAAAATGAGTGTAGTAAAAATAACTATAAGTGTTATTAGTTACAAAATATAAAAACATGTAACTTTTAATAACAATAACCTGAAATGTAAGGAGAAGAGAAATAAAAGTGTAAAGTTTACAAGTTCTATTAAAGTTAAGTTGTTATGACTTTGGGGTGTCTGGGTGTCTCAGTTGGTTGGTTGAGCATCCAAATCTTGATTTTGGCTCAGGTCATGATCTCACTATTCATGAGATTGAGCCCTTTGTTGGGCTCTGCACTGGCAGTGCAGAGCCTGCTTGGGATTCTCTCTCCCCTCTCTCTCTGCCCCTTCCCTGCTTGTGCTTTCTGTTTTTCTCAAAAATAAAATTAAATTTAAAAAAAGTTGTTATCAGCTTAAAATAAGGTATTATAATTTTAAGATATTTTATGTAAGCTTCATGGTAACCACAAAGGAAAAACCTGTAGCAATTACAGAAAAGAGCATGATAAAGAACTCAAGCATACTGATACCAAAATACATCAAAACATGAAAAAAGACTGGAGATTCTCCAGTTGAAAGACATAGAAAGGCTGAATGGATTTAAAAAAAACAAGATTTAAAGAAATACTGCCTACAAGAAACTCATTTTAGCCTTAAAGATGAACATAGACTGAAAGTGAGGGGACAGGAAAAGTCATTTCAAGGAAATGGTGGCAACAACAACAATAACAAAACAGAGGTAGATATACTTATATAAAAAATAAACGTTAAACTAAAAATGATAAAAAGAGGGGGAAAGGCCATTATATATTAATGGAGGGATCAATACATCAAGAACATAAAACAATTATAAATATTTATGCACCCAACATATAAAGCAAAAACTGACAGGAATAAAAGCAGAAATAAACACTAAAAGAATAACAGTTGGAGACATTAATACCACACTCCCAACAACGGATAGATAATCCAGACAGAGAATTAATAAGGAAACAGTGGATTTGAATAACACCATAGACCAAATGGGCTTAACAGATCTCTACAAAATATTCTATACAGCAACAGCAGAATATACAGTCTTCTCAAGTGCCATGGAACATTACTAGGAGAGACCATATGTTAGGCCATAAAACAAGCCTTAGTAAATTCAAGATTAGAATCATACCAAGTATCTTCTCTGACCAGAATGGCATGAAACTAGGAATCAATAACAAGAGGAAAATTAGAAAATCTATGAACACATGAAAATTAAACAACACTCTCCTGAATAACCAATGGAGCAAAAACAGAAATTAAAGGGGAAATAATAAAATTTCTTGAGACAAATGAAAATGGAGATACAACATACCAGAACTTATGGGATGCAGCAAAAGCAGTTCCAAGAGGGAGATTCAGAGCATTAAATGCCTATGTTAAGAAAAAGCAAGAAAGATCCCCCAAAACAACTGAAATTTATACGTTAAGGAAGTCAAAAAAGAATAAACTGAGCCCAAAGTTAACAGGAGAATGGAAATAATAAATATTAGAGCAGAAATAAATAAAATAAAGAACAGAAAAACAACAGAGAAGATTAAACAAACTAAGAGTTGGTTCTTTCAAAAGATAAACAAATTGACAAACCCTTAGCTAGACTAAGCAAGGGAAGAATAACCTCAAATCTGCAAAATTATAAATGAAGAAGAAAATATTACAACTGATACCACAGAAATACAATGGGTCATAAAAGAATATTATACCAACACACTGGAAAACCTGAAAGAAATGAAAAAATTCTTAGAAACTTAAAACTTACTGCCACTGAATCAGGAAGAAATAGAAAATCTGAATAGGGCAATTACTAGTAAGGATATTGAATCAGTAATCAAAAACTTCCCAACAAAGAAAAGCCCAGGACCAGATGGCTTTAATGGTGGATTTTACAAACATTTAAAGAATAATTGCCAAATCTTCTCAAATTCTTTCAAAAATTCAAAGAGGAGGAAACTCTCCCCAAAACATTTTACAAGGCTAGCATAACCCTGATTCCAAACCCAGAAAAACTACTAGAAGAAACAACAAGAGACAAAACAAAGAAAATAACTATAGGCCAATATCCCTAATGAATATAGATGCAAAAATTCTCAACAAAATACTTTCAAACTGAATTCAACACACCTTAAAAGAATCATTCACCATGATCAACTTGGATTTATCCCTGGGATGCAACCTATGCAAGTCAATCAATCACATAAATAGAATAAATGAATCATAGGATCATCTCAGTAGATACAGATAAAGCATTTGACAAAATTAAACATATTCATATAAAAACTCATATAAACTAATTCATATAAAAACTTCACAAATTTGGCACGGAAGGAACATATCTCAACATAATAAAGGCCATATGTGACAAGCCCATAGCTAACATCATACTCCATGGTGAAAGTTTGAAAGCTTTTCCTCCAAGATCAAGTATAAGACAAAAGAACTCACTCTCACCACTCTTATTCAATATAGTTCTGGAAGTTCTACCTAGAGCAATCAGCCAAGAAAAATAAATAAAAATATCAGAATAGGAAAGGAATAAGTAACATTGTCTCTATTTGCAGATGACATGCTTTTATATATAGAAAATCCTTAAATGCTTAACCAAAAATAAAACCAAACTGTTAGATCTAATCAATGAACACAGTGCAGTTACAGGATACAAAATTAACTACAAAAAAAACCCCAGTAGATTTCTACACACTAACAACAAAATTCCTAAAAATGAAAGAAATTGACCCCATTTATAATAGCATAAAAACCATAAAATCCTTAGAAATAAATTAAAGCAAGGAGGTGAAAGATCTGTACTTGAAAACTACAAGACACTGATAAAAGAAATCAAAGAAGATACAAATAAATGAAAATATATCTTGTGTTTATGGAATGGAAGAATTAATATTGTTAAAATATTAATACTACCAAAATCCATCTATTCATTCAATGTAATTCCTGGCAAGATTTCAACGGCATTTTTTTACATAGGTAGAACAACATTCCTAAAATTTATATGGAACCACAAAAGACAACCACACCAAACAAATCCTGAAAGGAAGAAAAAAGTCATAGGCATCACATTTCCTGATTTAAAGCTATAGTCATCAAAACAGTGTGGTACTGGCATAAAAACATACAAATGGACCAATGAAACAGAATCAAGATCCCAGAAATAAGCCCAAGCATGTACAGTCAACTAATATTTGACAAGGGAACCAAGAGTACTCAGTGGAGAAAAGCAAGTCTTTTCAATAAATGGTGCTGGGATAATTGACTATTCATATGTAAAAAAATAAAACTGTATCCTTATCTCACACCACTCACAAAAATTAAATTGAAATGGATTAAAGACTTAAATGTAAAATCTGAGGGGAGGAGCCAAGATGGCAGAACAACAAGGAAATTTTTTTTGTGTCTCATGCCCATGAAATACAGCCAGATAAACACTAAACCATCTTGCACACCTAGAAAAAGTATTCAATGGTTAACACAATAATCTGTACAACCTGAACCACAGAACTCAGCAGGTACATGGCATCGGAGAGGTGAACTGGGGGAGAAAGAAGCTGCGGAGAGCAGGGAGATGTTTTTGCTTGCAGAGAGAGGACAGAGATGGGGGGAGTTCTGGAAAAGCACTCCCCCAAAAGCAGCTGGAGAGAAAGTGGAAAAGTGGAAACAGCCACAGGGACTGAACTAAAAAGGGAGAAAGGAGAGGGTTTAAATTCCATTAAGACTCTATAAACAGGGAGAGTGCAGGGTCTGAAACCCCAGAGCTCGATACCTGGTGGTGCTCTGGTGGGAAGGGCGAATACCCAGCAGCAAAGTAGGTCTGGGGATCCTAGGACCACTTGGGAAGAGGTGGTTCCCCTACTGGAAGGACATTTGGTAGAGGCTATGCAGCCACCCAGTCCCAGCAGACCCCAGAGAACAACCACATTCGCTGGTGCTGGAACAAAATTGTTAAGGGTGATGCTTGGTGCCAGATGGGTGTTGTGACTTTCCATAATCCCTGAAACACTGCCACTACACGATCGTGTGAACTTTTTCTGGTGTTGGCGGGCACCCAGCCACAGTCTCTGGGCATCGGAAGTAGCATGGTCCCATGAACATTCTTGGGTGCATCCAGGACCCAGTCATTGTTTGGTGAGGTCATTGTCTGAGTGGATCAAAGCCGCAGTCCCTCAGAAATGAGTGGATCAAAGCTGCAGACATGGGGCTCGATCTCATGAACTGTGAAATCATGACCTGAGCTGAAACCAAGAGTCAGACATTTAACCGACTGAGCTACCCAGGCATCTCTAAGATTTGATTGTATAGCTGAAAAGTAACCTTGGACATACACAGCTACATCTGAGATAAAACTCAGGAGGGAGGTGCCACTTGGTAACCTGATGGCTTGGTCATGGACAGTGTAAAAACGGGGAGTGGATGGAAGCCAGAGACAGGTGTGTGATTGCTGATCAGGGAGAACAGAGTTCCAATACTAGACACTGGGTAGATGGGTGACACCATTTTCACCACTCCCACGCATGCCCATACACACCTACAAGAGCCACAACAATCCACCCCAGTAAGCTAAGCAGCACCATCTAGTAGAGAATGGAGCCGTTACACTAAGCCCTGCCCAACTGGGCCAACTTTGCTCTTCAGGAACACCACAAGTCTCTCCCTCTGCTTAGTTCACGGGCTATAAAATGCATCATAGTTTGACTTCTATGGGAAAACGATGTAATTTCAATTGTATTTCAGTATGTTTGCTGATCCATCTATTAAATTTTCTTTTTCCCCCCTTTTTTCCTTTTTCATTTCTTTTCTTTTTCTTGAATACAGAAAGAGAAAAAAATGTATTTTTTTGTTAAAAATATTTCTCTGGGGTGCCTGGGTGGCTCAGTTGGTTGAGCTTCCCAGCTTCAGCTCAGGTCATGATCTCACAGCATGTGAGTTCAAGCCCCACATCAGGCTCTGTGCTAACAGCTCAGAGACTAGAGCCTGATTCAGATTCTGTGTCCTCCTCTCTCTCTGCCCCTCCCCCACTCACACTCTGTCTCTTTCAAAAATAAATAAGAAACATTAAAAATTTTTAAAATATTTTTCTTTAATGTTTTTCTACTACATATTTTTAATTTCTTGTAATTTTTTCTCAGATTCTATTTTACTTCCATTATTTCATTTTATCCTATTTCATTGTATCCATTTTTTCAAATTTTCAAACGTTTTCCTTTCTCCCCTCCTTTTTTCTCTAATCTATCAAGCTCCTTTCAACAACCAGATCAAAACACACCTAAGATCTAACATCATTTATTTGATTTGTCTGTGTGTGTGTGTGTGTGTGTGTGTGTGGTGTTTTTAATTTTTTAATTTAAATCTTTTTTACCTTGTTAATTCCTTTTCTTCCTTCAAAATGACAAAACAAAGGAACTCACCCCAAAAGAAAGAGCAGGAAGAAACGACAGCCAGGGACATAATCAACACAGATACAAGCAAGATGTCTGAACCAGAATTTAGAATCACGATAGTACAAATACTAGCTGGGGTCGAAAATAGATTAGAATCCTTTCTGTGGAGATAAAAGAAGTAAAATCTAGTCAGGATGAAATAAAAAATGTTATAACTGAGCTGCAATCTCAAATGGATGCCATTTCGGCAAGAATGGATGAAGCAGAGCATCGAATCAGCGATATAGAAGACAAATGTAAAGAGAAGATGAAGCAGAAAAAAGAGGGAGACTAAGGCGAAAGAGCACGATTTAAGAATTAGAGAAATTAGTGACGCATTAAAAAGGAACAACATCAGAATCATAGGGGTCCTAGAAGATGAAGAGAGAGAAAAAGAGGTAGAAGGGTTATGTGAGCAAATCATAGTGGAAAACTTTCATAACCAAGGGAAAGACACAGACATCTAAATCCAGGAAGCACAGAGGACTCCCATTAGATTAAACAAAAACCAAACATCGACAAGGCATATCATAGTCAAATTCACAAGATACTCAGGCAAGGAAAGAATCATGAAAGCAGCAAGGGAAAAAAAAGTCCTTAACCTACAAGGGAAGACAGATCAGGTTTGCAGCAGACCTATCCACAGAAATGTGGCAGGCCAGAAAGGAGTGGCAGGATATATTCAATGTGCTGAATCAGAAAAAAAATATGTAGCCAAGAATTCTCCAGCAAGGCTGGATAGATTATAGAATGAGAGATTAAAAGTTTCCCAGACAAACAAAAATGAAAGGAGTTCATGATGACGAAACCAGCCCTGCAAGACATTTTAACAGGGACTCTCTGAGGGGAGAAAAGATGATAAAAAAAAAAAAGACTAAAAGCAACAAACACTAGAAAGGACCAGAGAACGTCACCAGAAACTCAAACTGTACAATAATGGCAATAAATTCATATCTTTCAGTACTCACTCTAAACGTCAATGGCTAAATGGTCCAATCAAAAGACATAGGGTAACAGAATGGATAAGAAAACAAGATCCATCTATATGCTGTTTACAAAAGACCCACTTTAGACCTAAAGACACCTTCAAATTGAAAGTAAGGGGATGGAGAACCATCTACCATGCTAATGGCCAACAAAAGAAAGCCGGAGTAGCCATACTTATATCAGACAATCTAGAATTTAAAGTAAAGACTATCAAGAGATGAGGAAGGGCATTATATAATAATTAAGGGGTCTATCCACTAAGAAGACCTAACAACTGTAAACACTTATGCTCCAAATGTGAGAGTACCCATATATATATATATATATATATATATATATATAGCACAAAAATAAAGAAACTCATTTATTATAATACCATAATGGTAAAGGACTTCAACACCCCACTTACAACAATGGACAGATCATCTAAACAGAAAATCAAAAAGAAACAATGGCTTTGAATGACACACTGGGCGAGATGGACTTAACAGATATATTCAGAACATTTCATCCTAAAGCAACAGAATTTACATTCTTCTCCAGTGCACATGGAACATTCTCCAGAAAAATCACATACTGGGACACAAATCAGCCCTCAACAAGTACAAAAAGATTGAGATCATACCATGCATATTTTCAGACCACAACGCTATGAAACTTGAAATCAACCACAAGAACAAAATTGGAAAGATAACAGATACTTGGATACTAAAGAACATCCTACTAAAGAATGAATGGGCTAACCAAGAAGTTAAAGAAGAAATTAAAAAGTATATGGAAGCCAATGAAAATGATAGCACCACAACCCAAAACCTCTGGGACGTAGCAAAGGTGGTCATAAGAGGGAAGTATATAGCAAGCCAGTCCTTCCGAAAGCAGGAAGAAAGGTCTCAGATACACAACCTAACCTTACACCTTAAAGACCTGGAAAAAGAACAGCAAATAAAACTCCAAACCAACAGAAGACAGGAAATAATAAAGACTAGAGCAGAAATCAATGCTATCAAAACCAAAAAAAAAAAAAAAGAAAGAAAGAAAGAAAAGAAAAGAAAAGAAAGAAAAGAAAAAACAAAACTAAACAGTAGAACAGATCAATGAAACCAGAAGCTGGTTCTTTGAAAGAATTAAAAAAAAATGATAAACCACTAGCCAGTTTGATCAAAAATAAAAAGGAGGGGGGCCTGGGTGGCGCAGTTGGTTAAGCGTCCGGCTTCAGCCAGGTCACGATCTCGCGGTCCGTGAGTTCGAGCCCCGCATCGGGCTCTGGGATGATGGCCCGGAGCCTGGAGCCTGTTTCCGATTCTGTGTCTCCCTCTCTCTCTGCCCCTCGCCCGTTCATGCTCTGTCTCTCTCTGTCCCAAAAATAAATAAACATTGAAAAAAAATTTTAAAAAATAAATAAATAAAATAAATAAATAAAAAGGAAAGGGCCCAAATATATAAAGTCAAGAATGAAAGAGTAGAGATCACAACCGACACAACAGACATAAAAACAAAAATAAGAGAATATTATGAGCAATTATATGCCAATAAAATGGGCAATCTGGAAGAAATGGACAAATTCTTAGAAACATATAAACTACCAAAACTGAAACAGAAAGAAATAGAAAGTTTGAACAGACCCATAACCAGTAAAGAAATCAAAATAATAATCAAAAATCTCCCAAGAAACAAGAGTCCAGGGCCAGATGGCTTTCCAGGGAGATTCTACCAAACATTTAAGGAAGTTGATACCTATTCTCTTTTTTTTTTTTCAACGTTTATTTATTTTTGGGACAGAGAGAGACAGAGCATGAACGGGGGAGGGGCAAAGAGAGAGGGAGACACAGTATCGGAAACAGGCTCCAGGCTCTGAGCCATCAGCCCAGAGCCCGACGCGGGGCTCGAACTCCCGGACCGCAAGATCATGACCTGGCTGAAGTCGGACGCTTAACCGACTGCGCCACCCAGGCGCCCCGATACCTATTCTCTTAAAGCTGTTCCAAAACATATAAATGGAAGGAAAACTTCCAAACTCTTTCTATGAAGCCAGCATTTTCTTGATTCCAAAACCAGACAAAGACCTCACTAAAAAGGAGAACCATAGACCAATTTCCCTGATGAACATGGATGCAAATCCTCAATAAGATATTAGCCAGTCAGAAATAACAATGCATTAAGAAAATTATTCAACACAACCAAGTGGGATTTATACCTGGGATGCAGGACTGGTTCAATATCCACAGAACAATTACCATGATCCATCACATCAATAAAAGAAGGGACAAGAGCCACATGATCCTCTCAATAGATGCAGAGAAAGCATTTGACAGAATACAGCATCCTTTCTTGATAAAAAAAAAACCCTCAAGAAACTAGGGATAGAAGGATCATACCTCCAGATCATAAAAGCCATATATGAAAGACCCACTGCTAATATCATCCTCAATGGGGAAAAACTGAGAGCTTTCCCCCTAAGGTCAGGAAGAAGACAGGGAAGTCCACTCTAGCCACTGTTACTCAACATAGTATCGGAAGTCTTAGCCTCAGCAATCAGACAACACAAAGAAGTAGAAGGCATCCAAATCAGCAAGGAAGAGGTCAAACTTTCACTCTTCACAGGAGATACTCTATATGGAAAACCCAAAAGACTCCACCAAAAAACTGCTAGAACTGATCCATGAATTCAGCAAAGTGGCAGGATATAAAATCAACGCACAGAAATCAGTTACATTCCTATACACCAATCATGGAGCAACAGAAAGAGAAATCCAGGAATCTATCCCATTTACAATTGCACCAAAAACCATAAAATACCTAGGAATAAATCTAACCAAAGAAGGAAAAAAATCTATACACTGAAAACTATAGAAAGCTTATAAAAAAAATGGAAGAAGACATGAAAAACTGGAAAAATAGTCCATGGTCCTGGATAGGAAGAACAAGTATTGCTAAAATGTCAATACTACCCAAACCCACCTACATACTCAATACAATACCTATCGAAAGAATACCAGCATCCTTCACAGAGCTAAAACAAATAATTCTAAAATTTGTATGAATCCAGAAAAGACCCTGAACAGCCAAAGAAATCTTGAAAAAGAAAACCAAAGCAGGAGGCATCACAATCCCAGACTTCAAGCTGATTACAAATCTGTAATCATCAAGACAGTATGGTACTGGCACAAAGACAGACACTCAGATCAATGGAACAGAATAGAGAACCCAGAAATAGACCCACAAACATATGGCCAACTACTCTTTGACAAAGCAGGAAAGAATATCCAATGAAATAAAGACAGTCTCTTCAGCAAATGGTGCTAGGAAAACTGGACAGCGACATGCAGAAAAACGAACCTGGACTGCTTTCTTACACCATACTCAAAAATAAACTCAAAATGGCTGAAAGACCTCAATGTAATACAGGAAGCCATCAAAATCCTTGAGGAGAAAGCAGGCAAAAACCTCTTTGATCTTGGCCACAGCAACTTCTTGCTCAACACGTCTCTGGAGGCAAGGGAAACAAAAGCAAAAATGAACTACTGGAACCTCATCAAAATAAAAAGCTTCTGCACAGCAAAGGAAACAATCAGCAAAACTAAAAGGCAACCGACAGAATGGGAGAAGATATTTGAAAACGACATATCAGATAAAGGGTTAGTATCCAAAATATATAAAGAACTTATCAAACTCAACACCCAAAAAACAAATAATCCAGTGAAGAAATGGGCAAAAGACATGAATAGACACTTCTCCAAAGAAGACATCCAGATGGCCAATCGACACATGAAAAAATGCTCAACATCACCCATCATCAGGAAAATACAAATCAAAACCACAATGAGATATCACCTTACACCTGTGAGAATGGCTAACATTAACAACTCAGGCAAGAATAGTGTCAGTGAGGATGCAGAGAAAGAGGATCTCTTTGGCATTGCTTGTGGGAATGCAAGCTGATGCAGCCACTCTGGAAAACAGTATGGAGGTTCCTCAAAAAATTTAAAATAGAACTACCCTACAACCCAGCAATTTCACTGCTAGGTATTTATCCAAGGGATACAGGTTTGCTGTTTCAAAGGGACACATGCACTCCTGTATTTTATAGCAGCACTGTCAACAATATACAAAGTATGGAAACAGCCCAAATGTCCATCATTGGACAAATGGATAAAGAAGATGTGATATATATATATATATACACACACACACACACACACACACACACACACACACAAACACACACACAATGGAGTACTACTTGGCAATCAAAAAGAATGAAATCTTGCCATTTGCAACTACGTGGATGGAACTAGAGGGTATTACACTAAGTGAAATTAGTCAGTCAGAGAAAGACAAATATTATATGACTTCACTCATATGAGGACTTTAAGAGACAAAACAGATGAACATAAAGGAATGGAAGCAAAAATAATGTAAAAACAGGGAGGGGGACAAAACATAAGAGACTCTTAAATATGGAGAACAAATAGAGGGTTATTGGAGTGGTTGTGGGAGGGGGGATGGACTAAATGGGTAAGGGGCATTAAGGAACCTACTCCTGAAATCATTGTTGCACTATATGCTAACTAACTTGGATGTAAATTTAAAAAAATAAATTAAAGAATCCAAAAAAATAAAAAATAAGAAAAGTAAATGTAAAATCTGAAACCATGAAAGTCCTAGAAGAAAACAAAACTCTGTGACATGGGTCTTGGTGATGATATTTTGGTGATTACACCTAAAACACAAACAACAAAAAATAAACATATGGGACTACATCAAACTAAAAAGCTTCTGCAAGCAAAAGAAACCATCAACAAAGTGAAGACAACGTATGGAATGGCAAAAAAATATTTGCAAACCATATATCTGATAAGGGGTTAATATGCAAAGTATATAAACTCACACAAAGCACGAGTATAGATTTGTTGAATCACTATATTGTACACCTGAAAATAATATAAAACTGTATGTTAACTATCCTGTAATTAAAATTTTAAAATTAAATAAGAAAATAAAGAACTCGTAGAACTCAGTTGCTAAAACAAACAAGCCAATTAAACAATGGACCTGAACACATTTTTTCAAAGAGATAAGGAAGGCTAGCAGGTACATGAACCAGTGCTCAACATCACTAGTCATTAGAGAAATGCAAATTAAAACAACAGTGACATATCACCTCATGATTGTTAGAATGGCCATTGTCAAAAATGCAAGACAAGAAATACTGGCATGGATATTGAGTAAAGGGAACACTTGTGCACTATTCATGGGAATGCAAATTGGTGCCACCACTATGGAAAATAGTATGGAAGTGCCTCAAAAATTAAAAATAGAACTGCCATATCATCCATCAATTCCATTTCTGGGAATAGATCTAAATGAAATAAAAACAGTAAATCAAAAAGGTACCTGCACCCCCATGTTCATAGTAGCCTTGTTTACAAGGACATGGAAACAACCTAAGAGTCCATCAATGGATGAATGGATAAAGAAGTTGTGGCATATATAGCCAGAATAGAACATCATTTAGCCATAAAAAAATGAAGAAATCCTATCACTTGAGAAAACATGAATGAACCTTGAAGAAATTATCCTAAGTGAAGCATGTCAGCCAGAAAGACAAATATTGTATGATCTCCTTTATACATGGAATCTAAACAAACAAACAAACAAAAACAAAAAACAAAAACAAACTCAGAAAAAGAGATCAGACTTGCAGTTACCAGAGGTGGGGGTGGGGGGGGAGGGGGAAATGAAAGAAGGTGGTCAAAATGTACAAACTTCCAGTTGCAAGAAGTTTGTATTGTACAAATTTGTAATGTACAACACACTGGCTATAGCTAACACTGCTCTATGATACATAGAAAAGTTGTTAAGAGAGTTAATCCTAAGAGTTCTTTTTTTTTTTTAATTTTTTTTTTCAACATTTATTTATTTTTGGGACAGAGAGAGACAGAGCATGAACGGGGAGGGGCAGAGAGAGAGAGAGAGACACAGAATCAGAAACGGGCTCCAGGCTCTGAGCCATCAGCCCAGAGCCTGACGCGGGGCTCGAACTCACGGACCGCGAGATCGTGACCTGACTGAAGTCGGACGCTTAACCGACTGCGCCACCCAGGCGCCCCAATCCTAAGAGTTCTAATTGAAGGAAAAACTTTTTTTTGTTTTTTATTCTTTTTATTGTATCTATATGATTTGATGGATGTTAACTGACCTATTGTGGTAATCATTTCACAATATATGTAAATCAAACCATCATGCTGTACATCTTAAACTTATAGAGTGATATATGTCAATTTTTTTTTCTCATTAAAACTGGGAAAAGAAGAAAACAAACCAAAACTGAAAATCATAAAAGATGCATTATGGCTGTATTTTATGCAGATGATGCAAAATTTTTGGCCCTGCAATAAATAAATAAGAAATAAATACACATTAATGGTTTATTTAAAAAGAAAAAGAAAAGGACATCTTCAACTTACTACTTCACCTCACTCTATTAGTGACACTGGCTATGGTGGGGACTTGTAGAGGCATTCACAGGTGAAGGGAGGCTCAGGGAGAAGTCCATTACCTGGTAATAAAATCATGATGATTATATATTGTAACCCAGTCATCTGGGTATAGTGTGTTAATGGCTCCAGTAGAATGGGCTTTAAATTGCTCTGTGTTAGCATGTGCTGGTTATGGTGGTGCATGGAGATGCAGGGCACACAGGCATGTGTCCACACAGTGGCACAGAAAAACAATTCTAGGCACAAAGACACACAGGCTCCTGCACAAACATATAGGAGTCTCTAACACACATCATTTCCCCTTATCATTTACTTGTTTATGCAACTCTGGGTTGTAGTGTGTCTTAGTGACACAGCCTCTGCTGGAATCAGGGTGTGTGATGGGCACACCAGTCACAGGGCAAGGGTAGAGGCATGCAGGCACTTGCCGCCCTTCAAAACATGAGTACTAGATGAACTGCTTGTCCCAAAGCTTGTGGGGCTGAAGGAATGCTGGAGACCCAAGACTGGTCTCACCCATTGACCACCCTATAGTCCTCCCCCAGGGGTGAATCACACACATGGTCAGCCCCGTCAAGTGGTGATAGGGCATATGTGGGGTGCTGCTCTGTATGCCCCTTGCAGGGTCATGGGAATGTCTGTCCTCAGGTACTTTCCCTATAAGGAAAGATGACAGACCGTTTGGGAGAAAGAAGGGACCGGACCTGGTCCTCTAACCATCTGGGGGCTGTGGAGAGGAAAGAGTTGGGAGGGCAGTGATCTCCAGGCTGAAATGAGGTGTTGGTCCAGACAGCTCCCAGGCCAGGCATTCTAAACAGACCACATTGGCAGGGGACAGGGCTAGGGGTACACATTTACCCCTCATTCAGGCCGGGCCCATGTGAGGAGGGGTCTCTTGCTGGAGGCAAGTCTTCATACAAGACCCTTCCACAGCCACTCTTCTACCCACAGGCCAAGCTGGCTCCGCAGCTGGAGGGGATTGGCCTGATACAGGGCACAGTCTCTCACTGTCACTCCCCCCAACACACACACATACACACACACACACACACACACACACGTATCAATCACTCCAGTCCAGCCAGAAACTTGTGTTTTGAGTGGAGTGTCACACTGCCCCAGTCCCACTGTGTTTATGGGAACTCTGTCCAGGTTGAGCTGATTACTGGCCTTGTCAGTCTTATTTAAGAGGTTTTTGTAGCTCTTTCTAGCCAGCCATCATAGAGTTGTTGTGAGGGTTAAACGAGTTAATACTTAGTTACTTATTAGAACAGTGCCTAGCATATAGTGAGAGTTTTGTGTGTAATAAGGCATAATAGCTACTATGTATTAAGTACTTTCTAGGCGCCTGATACGTTATATGTATTATTTCATTTAATCCTCATAACTGCACTCCAAGATTGGTACTATAATTATCCCCATTTTACAGATAAAGAAACTGAGATCTAGAGAGGTTTAGGAACTTGTCCAAGGCAGAACAGGATTTCCAACCCAGGGAGTTTGGCTCCAGAGCCCAGGTGTTTCATCTCTAGGCCATTCTGCCAAGTGAGCTGGGTGTGCAACTCTCAAGGGCACAGGGCTAGTTAGACAACTGACCCTCTCTGCCACAGGAGGGTCCATGAGGTTATTTCTTCAATATCTCCCTCAGGCCTTCAGAATAAAATCACAGATTCCTGGCATGATATACCAGGCTCTCCACAACATATCCCTGCCCATGTACCTTATCGCCCATCACTACATTCCCTTACGTTCTTTGCTCTGGCCACATTCATCCTCTTGCAGTTCCTGGAACATGTCATGCTTTCATTTTCTTCCTAGACTTTGAACATGCAGGTCCTTTTGCCTGGAATGCCATTTGTTTTCCTTAGTTAACTATAATTTCTTCTTCAGATCTTAAGCCAGATTTCACTTCTTCCTGCAAATCTTCCTTGGTCTTCCTCCTCAATCCCAGTGTGGAGTAAGTGTCCCTGTATTTACTTTACATTCAGTGTTATTATAGAAAGATATGGGTTTAGAGTCATTGTGATGTCTGTATGTTTTATGCTTGTAGCGATGTCTCTGGTACTTTGTCTCACAGGATCCCCCTTAGGATCTCTTGTAGGGCTGGTTTGGTGGTGATGAATTCCTTCAGTTTTTGTTTGTTTGGGAAGACCTTTATCTCTCCTTCTATTCTAAATGACAGACTTGCTGGATAAAGGATTCTCGGCTGCATATTTTTCTGTTCATCACATTGAAGATCTCCTGCCATTCCTTTCTGGCCTGCCAAGTTTCAGAAGAGAGATCGGTCACGAGTCTTATAGGTCTCCCTTTATATGTTAGAGCACGTTTACCCCTTGCTGCTTTCAGAATTTTCTCTTTATCCTTGTATTTTGCCAGTTTCACTATGATATGTCATGCAGAAGATCGACTCAAGTTACGTCTGAAGGGAGTTCTCTGTGCCTCTTGGATTTCAATGCCTTTTTCCTTCCCCAATTCAGGGAAGTTCTCAGCTATTATTTCTTCAAGTACCCCTTCAGCACCTTTCCCTCTTTCTTCCTCCTCTGGAATACCAATTATGCGTATATTATTTCTATTTAGTGCATCACTTAGTTCTCTATTTTTTCCCTCATACTCCTGGATTTTTTTATCTCTTTTTTTTCTCAGCTTCCTCTTTTTCCATAATTTTATCTTCTAGTTCACCTATTCTCTCCTCCGCCTCTTCAATCCGAGCCGTGGTCGTTTCCATTTTATTTTGCATCTCGTTTATAGCGTTTTTCAGCTCCTCCTGACTATTCGTTAGTCCCTTGATCTCTGTAGCAATAGATTCTCTGCTGTCCTCTATACTGTTTTCAAGCCCAGCCATTAATTTTATGACTATTATTCTAAATTCACTTTCTGTTATATTATTTAAATCCTTTTTGAGCAGTTCATTAGCTGTTGTTATTTCCTGGAGATTCTTTTGAGGGGAATTCTTCTGTTTGGTCATTTTGGATAGCCCCTGGCGTGGTGCGGACCTGCAGGGCACTTCCCCTGTGCTGTGGTGTATAACTGGAGTTGGTGGGCAGGGCTGCAGTCAGACCTGATGTCTGCCCCCAGCCCACCGCTGGGGCCACAGTCAGACTGGTGTGTGCCTTCTCTTCCCCTCTCCTAGGGGCGGGATTCACTGTGGGGTGGCGTGGCCCGTCTGGGCTAATGGCACACTGCCAGGCTTGTGATGCTGGGGATCTGGCATATTAGCTGGGGTGGGTAGGCAAGGTGCACAGGGGCAGGAGGGGCTGGCTTAGCTCGCTTCTCCTTTGGTGATCCACTTCAGGAGGGGCCCTGTGGCAGCGGGAGGGAGTCAGACCCACCGCCGGAGGGGTGGCTCTGCAGAAGCACAGCATTGGGTGTTTGAGTGGAGCAAGCAAGTTCCCTGGCAGGAACTGGTTCCCTTTGGGATTTTGACTGGGGGATGGGCAAGGAAGATGGTGCTGGCGAGTGCCTTTGTTCCCAAACTGAGGCCTGTCGTAGTCTCTGGACTATGGAGACTCCATTCTGCTAGTTTTCTGGCGGTTTTCTAGGTTATTTAGGCAGGTGTAGGTGGAATCTAAGCCAAACTGAGCTCTGTCTTCTGGGGGCTCAGCAACTCTCCCTCCCGTTGTCCTCCAGCTCTCCCGTTCTCCGTTCTCTGAGCAGAGCTGTTAGCTTATAACCTTCCAGATGTCAAGTCCCGCTTGCTGTCAGAACACACTCCGTCCGGCCCCTCTGCTTTTGCAAGCCAGACTCCAGGGCTCTGCTTGACCGGTGGGCTGCCCCTCCGCCCGGGCTCCCTCCCACCAGTCTGTGGAGCACGCACCGCCTTGCCACGCTTCCTACCCTCTTCCGTGGGCCTTTCGTCTGCGCTTGGCTCCGGAGACTCCATTCTGCTAGTATTCTGGCGGTTTTCTGGGTTATTTAGGCAGGTGTAGGTGGAATCTAAGTGATCAGCAGGATGCGCGGTGAGCCCAGCGTCCTCCTAAGGCGCCATCTTCCCTAGAATCCCCCCTGTATTTACTTTAAATGGCACTGACAATACTGCATTTTCATCACCTTTTGGTGTGCTCTGTTCTCAATTAACTGTGGAACATTGGAAGGCAAGAACTATGACTCAGTTCCTCAGAGTCTCCAGCACTTTGCTTGGGTATGGCCTCAGTGGAGCTTGGCCTATGCTTTTGAGCAGATGACTGGGAATATCATCTGAAGGAAGAGGTGCAAACCAACCATTTTACCTGGATCACCCATTGAGGGCAGGAAAAGACACTAGGGAAAGCTTTGCCACCACAGCATTGGACAGGCCACCAGAAGGCAGAAGTAGAAATGATGCTGTGCTTGTGGATAGAAGGTGCAAAACAAAGAAACAAAGTGGATATTGAGGAGAGAAGTGGTCCTGTGGTTCAGTGGCTGAGTAACACTCTAGAGTGGGAGACTCTTGTGTGTTTTTCTGGTACAAGTGTAGTATTCCATAAGGTACCTGGTCCCTGTGCGACCACAAGGCTTTAATGCCGAGGAAAGTGCAGAGGTAGCCCTGGAAATCTGAGAATGACCACTACATGCTCACGATTCAGAACTGCTCTGAGGTGCTGGGTTCTTTCTTAGTGAATTTACACGAGCTTTGATTTTGACTTTGAAATGTATCCTTGTTTATTAATTTAAAAATGACCAGTGATCTCTTTCTTGCCTCCCCTTTTCTTACTGTATGAAGCCTTACTTTATCTGTGGCTTCATAGTAGCCCTTTCACAGAGCTGGATATAATTTTATTTCCAGGGGCAGGGATCTTTTCCAGAGCTTTGAAGGCCTGATGTGAAAATGGAGCCTTGGGTCACCTGGGTGGCTCAGTCAGTTAAGCGTCTGACTCTTGATTTCAGCTCAGGTCACGATCTCATGGTTCATGGGATTGAGCTCTGCACAGACAGTGCAAAGCCTGCTTGGGATTCTCTCTCTCTCTCTCTCTCTCTCTCTCAAAAGAAATAATAAGCATTTTTTAAAAAGTAGTATTTCATTTACTGTGTTCTTGATTTCTAGTTGGTTCTTTTTCTTTTTATCTCCATGTTAAGGGTCTCACTGCTGTTCTCCACTCTTCTCAAGTCCAGTGAGCACCTTTTTGATCATTACTTTAATTTCTCTATCAGGAATATTACTAATATCCATTTTGCTTTGATTTCATGCTGTGATTTGGTCCTGTTCTTTCATTTGGGAAATATTTCTCCGTCTCCTCACTTTGACTGACTTTCTGTGTCTTCTTCGTGTTAGGAAAGTCAGCTACCTCTCTTGTTCTTAAAGAGCAAGAAGAGGTTCTGTAGTGTCCCGAAGTGCAGTATCCTCTGTTCTCCAGAGCCTGGCTCTTTTGGGGGTGTCTGTAATGTGTGTTGTGTATGCTTTGCTGTTGACACTTGGCCTCTTTTTCCTTCAGCCCAGTTGTTTGCAGAGGCTTTCCTTGCTTATTGTGAGCAGTGTTTGGTCTCCAGTGGGGGCGGGGTGCATTTTAACAAAGTATGTGGTGGTGTGTTTGCAAAATGAGACCTGTCCCCCACTGCTGCATCCTTGGCATTCTTAACAAAAGACAGCTTAACTGGCTCATGGTTAACTAAAGTGAAGGGAGACCCACCTTGGTGGTCTCTCAGTAATTTCTGCTATCTCCCCTCTTCTGGGACTCCATACAAACACAGGCAGGACCCATTTAATGCTCTGGCCTGGGGAAGGACCTAGGTCATTTCCCTTCATTCCTTGCCTTCAGTGTGGAATTATACAGCCAAAGCTTTCCTATAGGCGCATGGATAATAGCAGGGAAATGACATAAAAGTACATTATCAAGCTTACAACAGAACCTATCCATGAGGCCCATGCCAGTCCCACCTCAGCTTCTGATCTGCTACCACAGTGTAGATACCACCCAGAAACCTGTATGTAGTCCAGTGCTCCAGCAGGCTGAAGAGGTTCTGTCCTGCCAAATGGCCACTTCTCACAGTTTGGGTTTCCTTTTTTTTAAGTTTATTTACTTATTTTGAGAGAGGGAGAGCACAAGTGGGGGAGGGGCAGATAGAAAGGGAGAGAGAGGGAATACCAAACAGGCTTCCACTGTCAGTGCAGTGCCCGATGTGGGGCTTGAACTCATGAACAGTGAGATCATAACCTGAGCAGAAATTGGCCACTTAACCGAAAGAGCCACCCAGGTTCCCCCACAGTTCAGGTTTCTGTATCCGGATCTGCTTCTTCCCCAAGTCAATGACCCCAGAAATGTCTTCTCTCTAAGAAAAAGCATACCCACACATGGAGTGCCAAAGTACAACACAAAAACCAACCATTCATACCCACAGGAATATCCATTTGGAGGATGGATGAGATGTCCTTACATTTCTTTCCTTTCTCTCCCTCCTTTGTCCCTCTCCTCATTGCCACCTATAAAATACACTTAGGAGGTAACTTTGTTCCAGGAAAGGGCTTACTGTGGGATTCCTTGAAGTCAAATGCCACTTCACCCCTCTCACTCCTGCACTTGAAGCATAACTGGGTGTGCCCATGTTTGATTTGAATGCTGGTTTTTAGCATCACATCTGTTATTCAAGCCCAGGAACACCTAGACTCTCTAAACAACCTGGGTTATTTGGCTAACTCTCGCAGTCCAACTGTGAAGTGTTTCCCACGTGATTCCAATGTGTAGGCAGAGCTGAGAACCACTATCCTAGATGGTCCATTAACTCTCTTCCAGCCCTAAATTCCATGGCATAGAGATTGTAACATCTTCCAAAGCACTGCATGTCCTAACTACCCCCCACTAAGAAAATGCACCTATGTCCTTTGCTTACCTTCGAAACCAAACCCATAACTAGGCTGGAGTTACAAACCATTCACCATCTGGTCTCAGAATATCTTTCCAGCTGCCTCTCTCACCCTCTCTCCTTCCCTACTTTGGGCAGGACCCAGCCACACCAGATTACCCTTGATTTCTCTCAAATTCCAGGCTCTTTCAGGCCAGCATTCCTTTGCTCACACTGTGCTCTGCCCATGCTGTACTCCACCCCAGACTGCAAGGAAGCTCCTAGCTTTCCTTCAAGACTAGGTCAAATGTCACCTCTTATGGGATGCTTTCTCTGATATGCACCTCCCTTATGCACCTCTGATATGCACCTCCCTTAATTCAGGCCCAACTGCTTAGGCCTTTTGTCCTGGCTGCTCCCTCTCTGGTCCTTCAGCACTATATGCAGCAGGGTTGTGCTGACAATGCAGAGCCTACTTGGGATTTTCTCTCTCTCTCTCTCTCTCCCTCTCTCCCCCCTCAAAATAAATTAAAAAAACATTTTTAAAAATATTTTTAAAATGTTAGGCTAAAATACATCAAAATTTCTGAGGGTTTGTGTGTGTGTGTGTGTGTGTGTGTGTGTGTGTGATCCTGTAAATTTTAGCCAAAGGCAACTGCCTCACCCTAGTTCAGGCCCTGGGATATTCTGTCTCCCTTAGCACTGTGGCTGACTTTCTTATTTCATTCATGTTTCAGCTCAAAGATCACCTCAAGCCAGAAATGGACTCACACATATGGTCACTGACTTACAAAAAAAGGCCCTCATTGTGATTCAATGGAGGAAAGGGCAGCCTTTTCAGTAAATGATGTTGGAGCAATTGACTGTCCATATGTGGGATTAGTGTACTGTATTCTATGTAAATCATACTTCATAGAAAAAAGATAAAAGTGTTAGCTATTCATGAGGCCATCTGGGACCATCTTGTTTGTTTGCTTGTTTATTGAAGAGAGATGGTGAATGGGGAAGAGGGGCAGAGAGAGAGACAGAGAGAAAGAGAGAGAATCCCAAGCAGGCTCCATGCTCAGCATGGAGCCCAACCCAGGGCTCGATCCCACAACCCTGGGATCATGACCTGAGCTGAAATCAAGAGTCAGACGCCCAACTGACTGAGCCACCCAGACGCCCCTGGGACCATCCTGTTTAAAACAGCACATGCATCACTCTCCAGCACATGACCCTGCTTCACCTTTCATGAAAGCACTTACCACAACTTAGCACCGCATTAACCATTCACTGGTTTACTGTCCATCTACCTGCACTAGATTTGAAGTCCATCAGGGAAGGGATTTTGTCTTGTTAAGTGCTTAAAGCAATGCCTGGCACAGAGTAGAAGCTTGATTACTTATTTTCTGAGAGCCCTTAGCATACTGTCCAGTATGATGGCAAGAGGTGTGGAAGCAAGCACACAGGCTCTGGAATTTCACTACCTGAGTGTGTATTCTGATTCTGTTGCCTAGTAGCTGAAGGCTATCAGGCAATTTTTCTCACCTTACTGTGCTTCAGTATCCCCATCTCTAAAATAGACAAAACCCCAGTTCTGGCCTAGCGGTAGCCAGAGCAAGGAGCTGAACCTTGCCATTCCTCTCATGGGGGGCCAGTGGGCTCATATAGCCTGGGACTCATCCTGCAATCAGCTCCCTGCTCTTACTCATACCTTCTCTTTGGAGGTCTCTGATATCTTTCAACCCTCTGAAAAAGAAGAGCATATTGTGTACAGTGCTGTTCCCCAACCACTGCTTCTAAAGTACATATCTCAAGCAGACTGTCTGTAGTTTTTAAGACAGTTTGTTAGAGCTCCTGGTTTTCCCCTGGCATCTCTTTCTCCAAAATATTCTATGCCAGGATAGAAAGGGCAGTCCCAGCTCATGCAACCTTTAGACACTTCTACTAGCTTCAGATGCAAGTGCCCAAAGAGGGCAAGGAACTTACATTGGGTCCCATGGTGGACCAGGAACAGAAGGGAATTTTGACTTCCTATTCCAATGTTCTTTTGATTATGAGATCTCTTTCTTTTTACCATCTAAACTCTTTCCCCCAAACCCAGGCAAAGCCTCAAATCATAGTGAGTAATGCGTTTCTCAGACAGACTCAAAGACAAGCTGAAAGAAGAGTGGGTTAGGCAAGATGGCATTTGTTGTGAAGCCAAAGCTTGGCTTCGTCTAGAGGAACTAAGTTTTCACTAGAAGTGAAGACAAGTGTGTATCTTTAGGGCTGGCTCTAAGCAGGCTGCATACCACTTCTCCAGGCTGTTTTCTGCCCAGACACTGCAGCCCTCATAGACCATTTCACCCAAGCATTCAGACCTGTGTATATGTTCTGGATCCAAAGGTGCCCTACGCAATGTTCAAGTTTCTGCATATTTCAGGTTTAGTTATACATGGAAATGTGTTTCCATATAGAGACATTCATTCATGTAGTCAACAAACATGTTTCCCTACCAAGAGAGACACTGGGAGCTTCTGTCAGCATTATAACTGTTTTTTTTTTTAGCCATACTTCAGGTTCACCTGGTGATTTATAATTTTAGAAATACTTCCTGATTCACTTTATGCTTTCTTCTTTATAAAACCCATTTGAGGCCCACCTGGTGATTTCACCGTTATAAATGGGAAAACTGAGGCTCAAAGACCAGGATGTACTTTCTGAAGATCAGAGTTAGTGGCAAACCCAGTACTAGAACTCAAGTTTCCTGAGTCCTTTTTCTGTGCTAACTCCATAGCACCAGGCCACGTCCTCCAGGCATATGCTCCTACACTCTCTCATGGGCAACTGTTTTAGTATTTGAATATCCCTCACTTTTCTTTAATGTCCTACCCCAATCTATGCAGCTGGCATATGCAGTCCAGCTCCTCTTCTTCTGTCACTATGTAACATCTGAGACTTCACAGAGTGTTTTGCCAAGAGAGGCCCTGAATTTCCCCTGAAGGTATAGAGGGAAGAAGTCAGTGAGGAGGAGAATGGAGTGGCTCAGAAATGACTTTAGTGCCAGGGCAGTAAAGAGAAACTGAATGTACTTGCTGCATCTGTATCCCCACCATGTGGTCCACTCTCTGGCTGGCATTGCAGGGTTTTGCTAAGACCTCTAGAAGATGTTCTTATTCACAGAGAGAGAGAGAGAGAGAGAGAGAGCAATCCCTATGGAGCCCAGCAGTCCCCACTTGGATGATCTGATTCAATGACTCCAGAATGTTTGTATCTCAGGAAAAGTCAAGGCACAGCCTACCCTGATGGAAGGAGCTTCCCACCCAATTTCACAGTGCCACCTACCTTGCTGGATGTCCCCCACTCTGCAAAGTGACCAGAACTTTCTTCAGGAAAACTATAACTTCATTGTCTCATTTATTGACCTCTAGGAAACCTTGCCCAGGGATAAAGCTGAGGCCCACATCCTTTAGTTTCTCTTCAGCCCACCCAATCTGAACCTGGCTGCTAGGCCTCAGAGGCTGGATTCCCTAACCTCTCCCTTGAAGTTCACTTTTTCCAGAGAACCTTCCTTAATTAACTTGATTTTTCCCCACAACCCCTCCCCCAGCTTCATTCTTTCCTGCTCTCTACCCTGCTCTTTATCCTAGGTGGGCAGGAGGCAGCTGATCCTTAGGGACAGTATCACTTGGTCTCCCTTGCCCTCTGGCTTCCCATTGGGTTCAGTCAATGGGAAGCACCTGCAAGGGTTAGGAGAGGAGTAGAGTGAAGTCAAGATGTTTCTACTTCTCACCTATCTACCTGGGGTAGCACCTTCTTCTGATAGAATTACCCCTCCTGTTGGTGGCCACCATTCTCTGACTCAAACTCTCTGGAACAGCTAACAGGCCAGCCCCTCACTCAGCCATCTACCCACTGGGGACCACCTCTCTGGGGTTATGGACTAGGGAAACCACCCTTCTTCTTCTCCCCTGGATGGGAGAAAAACAGAAGGGAACCAGCAGGTACTTTAAAGAGGGCTATGAGCAGACAGGAGGTGTTCTTTAGGTTGTTGTGACTAGGAGTGCAAGCACAGGGAGAAGGAAATCTCTGGCAGAACTTGGCTCATCTCTGAGGGCCCTTGACTGGCTGGGGTAGACTCTGCTATCTCTTTGCTTCGTGCCTTCCTTCCTTTCTCTGTTACCCCCTTACCTGCCTCCCTCCTTCCCAACCCCCTTGCTGTCACCATAGTCACACATGTATTCATTGACATAGTAATACACACACACACGTACACACAGAAACTGGCTCCCCCATGCACTGGAACTCATGTACACACATTTACATGCAGTTGTCAGCATCATGTGGTACAGACTCCCTTTCCCTTCAGCCTCATCCATGTCCTTCAGAGACATGCAGGGACTCACACACAGACTCACAATGATAATCTCTCTCTCTCTCTCTCTCTCTCTCTCACACACACACACACACACACGCACACACACACACAACGGCCCTGTCTGAATTGCTTTAAAAGCCTAGCTTTCTTCCTTTGTCCTCCCCGGCTCCACAGCTACTCCCATCTACCTCTCCAGCTTTGGAGAAGAACTTGGGAACTCAGGCCTGGCTATGACCCCATAGTCTCATCTGAGCAGCAGAATACTGCTTACTAGCTTATTTGTTCCCTGGAAAGTCAGGAAATACTTATTCCTGAGAGGGAGAAGGGAGGTATCAGAGGCCTTTCCTGCTCTAAGGTGCCAGGCACTCACCCTGTCTTCCCCAGGGCTCAGCAGGCAAGGCAAAGTCAAATAGCTGGAAAGGGCCTGGCTGGCCCAGCTATCCCCTGGCCCTTCCCTCCTCAGCCTGACCTCACTAGGGTAGTTGGAGTTAAGAGGTAAGTTTTTCATCCAACAAATTGTTTTGAACATCTATTATGTGCTACGCACAGAGGATACAGTGATGAACAAGATATTTGATCCTTCTTCCTTATGAAAGTAGAGGGAGAAACAGGTTGTAAATCTGTCAAATAATTAATTCCCATGATTTGTGGTGAGCTCTATGATGGGAAAGTATCTATCTTGGAGGGCCAGATAGATTTCCTTGAGGAATTGACAAACTGAGCCCTGAAGAATGAAAAGGATTTAAACTAGGCAATAGAGGGGCGCCTGGGTGGCGCAGTCGGTTAAGCGTCCGACTTCAGCCAGGTCACGATCTCGCAGTCCGTGAGTTCGAGCCCCGCGTCAGGCTCTGGGCTAACGGCTCAGAGCCTGGAGCCTGTTTCCGATTCTGTGTCTCCCTCTCTCTCTGCCCCTCCCCCATTCATGCTCTGTCTCTGTCCTAAAAATAAATAAACGTTGAAAAAAAATTTAAAAAAAATAAATAAACTAGGCAATAGTGTGGTCGGGCAGAGGAAGAGTATTTCAGGATGTGGAAACAGCATGGACAAAGGCCTTGAGGCTGGAAACATTTGGGAGTGTTTGAGAAGCCCAGTGGAGTTAGAGTGTAGTGAAAGCAGGAGAGAGTGGTAGAGAATGACATGGGAGAGGTAAGGAGAGGCATGCTAAAGATTGGACTTGATTCTAAGGATAATAGGAAACTATTGGAGGGTTCCGTGCATGGGAGTAGCATGGTTTGATTTTCATTTTATTTTTTTTTAATTTTTTTAATGTTTGTTTTTTTTGAGAGAGAGAGAGACAGAGACAGAGTATGAGCAGGGGAGGGGCAGAGAGAGAGAGGGAGACACAGAATCCAAAGCAGGCCCCAGGCTCTGAGCTGTCAGCACAGAGCCGGAAGCAGAGCTTGAACACACAAACCACAAGATCACGGCCTGAGCTGAAGTTGGACACTTAACTGACTGAGTCATCCAGGCACCATAATTTGCATTTTATTTATTTATTTTTATTTTTTTTAATATATGAAATTTATTGTCAAATTGGTTTCCATACAACACCCAGTGTTCATCCCAAAATGTGCCCTCCTCAATACCCATCACCCACCCTCCCCTCCCTCCCACCCCCCATCAACCCTCAGTTTGTTCTGTTTTTAAAAGTCCCTTATGCTTTGGCTCTCTCCCACTCTAACCTCTTTTTTTTTTTTCCTTCCCCTCCCCCATGGGTTCCTGTTAAGTTTCTCAGGATCCACATAAGAGTGAAACCATATGGTATCTGTCTTTCTCTGTATGGCTTATTTCACTTAGCATCACACTCTCCAGTTCCATCCACGTTGCTACAAAAGGCCATATTTCATTTTTTCTCATTACCACGTAGTATTCCATTGTGTATATAAACCACAATTTCTTTATCCATTCATCAGTTGATGGACATTTAGGCTCTTTCCATAATTTGGCTATTGTTGAGAGTGCTGCTATGAACATTGGGGTACAAGTGGCCCTATGCATCAGTACTCCTGTATCCCTTGGATAAATTCCTAGCAGTGCTATTGCTGGGTCATAGGGTAGGTCTATTTTTAATTTTCTGAGGAACCTCCACACTGCTTTCCAGAGCGGCTGCACCAATTTGCATTCCCACCAACAGTGCAAGAGGGTTCCCATTTCTCCACATCCTCTCCAGCATCCATAGTCTCCTGGTTTGTTCATTTTGGCCACTCTGACTGGCGTGAGGTGATACCTGAGTGTGGTTTTGATTTGTATTTCCCTGATAAGGAGCGACGCTGAACATCTTTTCATGTGCCTGTTGGCCATCCGGATGTCTTCTTTAGAGAAGTGTCTATTCATGTCTTCTGCCCATTTCTTCACTGGGTTATTTGTTTTTCGGGTGTGGAGTTTGGTGAGCTCTTTATAGATTTTGGATACTAGCCCTTTGTCTGATATGTCATTTGCAAATATCTTTTCCCATTCCGTAGGTTGCCTTTTAGTTTTGTTGGTTGTTTCCTTTGCTGTGCAGAAGCTTTTGATCTTCATAAGGTCCCAGTAATTCACTTTTGCTTTTAATTCCCTTGCCTTTGGGGATGTGTCGAGTAAGAGATTGCTACGGCTGAGGTCAGAGAGGTCTTTTCCTGCTTTCTCCTCTAGGGTTTTGATGGTTTCCTGTCTCACATTCAGGTCCTTTATCCATTTTGAGTTTATTTTTGTGAATGGTGTGAGAAAGTGGTCTAGTTTCAATCTTCTGCATGTTGCTGTCAAGTTCTCCCAGCACCATTTGTTAAAAAGGCTGTCTTTATTCCATTGGATGTTCTTTCCTGCTTTGTCAAAGATGAGTTGGCCATACGTTTGTGGGACTAGTTCTGGGGTTTCTATTCTATTCCATTGGTCTATGTGTCTGTTTTGGTGCCAATACCATGCTGTCTTGATGATGACAGCTTTGTAGTAGAGGCTAAAGTCTGGGATTGGGATGCCTCCTGCTTTGGTCTTCTTCTTCAAAATTCCTTTGGCTATTCGGGGCCTTTTGTGGTTCCATATGAATTTTAGGATTGCTTGTTCTAGTTTCGAGAAGAATGCTGGTGCAATTTTGATTGGGATTGCATTGAATGTGTAGATAGCTTTGGGTAGTATTGACATTTTGACAATATTTATTTTTCCAATCCATGAGCAGGGAATGTCTTTCCATTTCTTTAAATCTTCTTCAATTACCTTCATAAGCTTTCTATAGTTTTCAGCATACAGATCCTTTACATCTTTGGTTAGATTTATTCCTAGGTATTTTATGCTTCTTGGTGCAATTGTGAATAGGATCAGTTTCTTTATTTGTCTTTCTGTTGCTTCATTGTTAGTGTATAAGAATGCAACTGATTTCTGTACATTGATTTTGTATCCTGCAACTTTGCTGAATTCATGTATCAGTTCTAGCAGACTTTTGGTGGAGTCTACCGGATTTTCCATGTATAATATCATGTCATCTGCAAAAAGCGAAAGCTTGACTTCATCTTTGCCAATTTTGATGCCTTTGATTTCCTTTTGTCGTCTGATTGCTGATGATAGAACTTCCAGCACTATGTTAAACAACAGCGGTGAGAGTGGGCATCCCTGTCGTGTTCCTGATCTCAGGGAAAAAGCTCTCAGTTTTTCCCCGTTGAGGATGATGTTAGCTGTGGGCTTTTCAGAAATGGCTTTGATGATGTTTAAGTATGTTCCTTCTATCCCGACTTTCTCAAGGGTTTTTATTAAGAAAGGGTGCTGGATTTTGTCAAAGGCCTTTTCTGCATCGATTGACAGGATCATATGGTTCTTCTCTTTTTTTTTTTTTTGTTAATGTGATGTATCACGTTGATTGATTTGCGAATGTTGAACCAGCCCTGCATCCCAGGAATGAATCCCACTTGATCATGGTGAATCATTCTTTTTATATGCCGTTGAATTCAATTTGCTAGTATCTTATTGAGAATTTTTGCATCCATATTCATCAGGGATATTGGCCTGTAGTTCTCTTTTTTTACTGGGTCTCTGTCTGGTTTAGGAATCAAAGGAATACTGGCTTCATAGAATGAGTCTGGAAGTTTTCCTTCCCTTTCTATTTCTTGGAATAGTTTGAGAAAGATAGGTATTATCTCTGCTTTAAACGTCTGGTAGAACTACCCTGGGAAGCCATCTGGTCCTGGACTCTTATTTGTTGGGAGATTTTTGATAACTGATTCAATTTCTTCGCTGGTTATGGGTCTGTTCAAGCTTTCTATTTCCTCCTGATTGAGTTTTGGAAGAGTGTGGGTGTTCAGGAATTTGTCCATTTCTTCCAGGTTGTCCAATTTGTTGGCATATAATTTTTCATAGTATTCCCTGATAATTATTTGTATCTCTGACAGATTGGTTGTGATAATTCCATTTTCATTCATGATTTTATGTATTTGGGCCATCTCCCTTTTCTTTTTGAGAAGCCTGGCTAGAGGTTTGTCAATTTTGTTTACTTTTTCAAAAAACCAACTCTTGGTTTCGTCAATCTGCTCTACAGTTTTTTTAGATTCTATATTGTTTATTTCTGCTCTGATCTTTATTATTTCTCTTCTTCTGCTGGGTTTAGGCTGCCTTTGCTGTTCTGCTTCTATTTCCTTTAGGTGTGCTGTTAGATTTTGTATTTGGGATTTTTCTTGTTTCTTGAGATAGGCCCGGATTGCAATGTATTTTCCTCTCAGGACTGCCTTTGCTGCGTCCCAAAGTGTTTGGATTGTTGTATTTTCATTTTCGTTTGTTTCCATATATTTTTGAATTTCTTCTCTAATTGCCTGGTTGACCCACTCATTCGTTAGTAGGGTGTTCTTTAACCTCCATGCTTTTGGAGGTTTTCCAGACTTTTTCCTGTGGTTGATTTCAAGATTCATAGCATTGTGGTCTGAAAGTATGCATGGTATAATTTCAATTCTTGTATACTTATGAAGGGCTGTTTTGTGACCCAGTATATGATCTATCTTGGAGAATGTTCCATGTGCACTCGAGAAGAAAGTATATTCTGTTGCTTTGGGATGCAGAGTTCTAAATAGATCTGTCAAGTCCATCTGATCCAATGTGTCATTCAGGGCCCTTGTTTCTTTTTTTTTTTTTTTTTTTTTTCTTTTTTTTTTTTCTTTTTTTTAATGTTTATTTTTTATTTATTTTGGGGACAGAGAGAGACAGAGCATGAACGGGGGAGGGGCAGAGAGAGAGGGAGACACAGAATCGGAAACAGGCTCCAGGCTCTGAGCCATCAGCCCAGAGCCTGACGCGGGGCTCGAACTCACGGACCGCGAGATCGTGACCTGGCTGAAGTCGGACGCTTAACCGACTGCGCCACCCAGGCGCCCCGATTTCTTTATTGACCGTGTGTCTAGATGATCTATCCATTTCTGTAAGTGGGGTGTTAAAGTCCCCTGCAATGACCACATTCTTATCAATAAGGTTGCTTATGTTTATGAGTAGTTGTTTTATATACTTGGGGGCTCTGGTATTCAGCGCATAGACATTTATAATTGTTAGCTCTTCCTGATGGATAGACCCTGTAATTATTATATAATGTCCTTCTTCATCTCTTGTTACAGCCTTTAATTTAAAGTCTAGTTTGTCTGATATAAGTATGGCTACTCCAGCTTTCTTTTGGCTTCCAGTCGCATGATAAATAGTTCTCCATCCCCTCACTCTCAATCTAAAGGTGTCCTCAAGTCTAAAACGAGTCTCTTGTAGACAGCAAATAGATGGGTCTTGTTTTTTTTATCCATTCTGATACCCTCTGTCTTTTGGTTGGCGCATTTAATCCATTTACATTCAGTGTTATTATAGAAAGATAAGGGTTTAGAGTCATTGTGATGTCTGTATGTTTTATGCTTGTAGTGATGTCTCTGGGACTTTGTCTCACAGGGTCCCCCTTAGGATCTCTTGTAGGGCTGGTTTAGTGGTGACAAATTCCTTCAGTTTTTGTTTGTTTGGGAAGACCTTTATCTCTCCTTCTATTCTAAATGACAGACTTGCTGGATAAAGGATTCTCGGCTGCATATTTTTCCTGTTCAGCAAATTAAAGATCTCTTGCCAATCTTTTCTGGCCTGCCAAGTTTCAAAAGAGAGATCAGTCACGAGTCTTATAGGTCTCCCTTTATATGTGAGGGCAAGTTTACCCCTTGCTGCTTTCAGAATTTTCTCTTTATCCTTGTATTTTTCCAGTTTCACTATGGTATGTCGTGCAGAAGATCGATTCAAGTTACGTCTGAAGGGAGTTCTCTGTACCTCTTGGATTTCAATGCCTTTTTCCTTCCCCAGTTCAGGGAAGTTCTCAGCTATTATTTCTTCAAGTACCCCTTCAGCACCTTTCCCTCTCTCTTCCTCCTCTGGGATACCAATTATGCGTATATTATTTCTTTTTAGTGTATCACTTAATTCTCTAATTTTCCGCTCATACTCCTGGATTTTTTTTATCTCTCTTTTTCTCAGCTTCCTCTTTTTCCATAACTTTATCTTCTAGTTCACCTATTCTCTCCTCTGCCTCTTCAATCCGAGCCGTGGTGATTTCCATTTTGTTTTGCATTTCATTTAAAGCGTTTTTCAGCTCCTTGTGACTGTTCCTTAGTCCCTTGATCTCTGTAGCAAGAGACTCTCTGCTGTCCTCTATACCGTTTTCAAGCCCAGCGATTAATTTTATGACTATTATTCTAAATTCACTTTCTGTTATATTATTTAAATCCTTTTTGATCAGCTCATTAGCTGTTGTTATTTCTTGGAGATTCTTCTGAGGGGAATTCTTCTGCTTGGTCATTTTGGATAGTCCCTGGAGTGGTGAGAACCTGCAGGGCACTTCCCCTGTGCTGTGGTGTTTAACTGGAGTTGGTGGGCGGGGCCGCAGTCCGACCTGATGTCTGCCCCCAGCCCACCGCTGGGGCCACAGTCAGACTGGTGTGTGCCTTCTCTTCCCCTCTCCTAGGGGTGGGATTCCCTGTGGGGTGGCGTGGCCCATCTGGGCTACCTGCACACTGCCAGGCTTGTGATGCTGAGGATCTGGTGTATTAGCTGGGGTGGGTAGGCAAGGTGCACAGTGGCAGGAGGGGCTGGCTTAGCTCACTTCTCCTTAGGTGATCCACTTCAGGAGGGGCCCTGTGGCAGCGGGAGGGTGTCAGATCCGCTGCGGGAGGTTTGGCTCCGCAGAAGCACAGAGTTGGGTGTTTGCGCAGAGCGAGCAATTTCCCTGGCAGGAACTGGTTCCCTTTGGGATTTTCGCTGGGGGATGGGTGGGGGAGATGGCGCTTGCGAGCGCCTTTGTTCCCCACCAAACTGAGCTCTGTCGTCTGGGGGCTCAGCAGCTCTCCCTCCCTTTGTCCTCCAGCCTTCCTGCTTTCTGAGCAGAGCTGTTAATTTATGACCTCCCAGACGCTAAGTCGTGCTTGCTGTCGGAACACAGTCCATCAGGCCCCTCCACTTTTGCAAGCCAGACTCAGGGGCTCTGCTTGGCTGGCGAGCCGCCCCTCCGCCCCGGCTCTCTCCCGCCAGTCCGTGGAGCACGCACCGCCTCGCCACCCTTCCTACCCTCTTCCGTGGGCCTCTCGTCTGCGCTTGGCTCCAGCGACTCTGTTCTGCTAATCCTCTGGCGGTTTTCTGGGTTATTTAGGCAGGTGTAGGTGGAATCTAAGTGATCAGCAGGATGCGCAGTGAGCCCAGCGTCTTCCTACGCCGCCATCTTAAAATCTCTTGATTTGCATTTTAGAAAGGTCATTCAGGCTTTGGTGGGAAGGATGGATTGGAAGAAGGCAAGAGCCAACTCAGAGAGACCAAAATGAAGGTATATCAGGGAAAGTCCAATTAAGGAAACAACCCATGCTGTATCTTTCTTTTTTTAATTTTTAATTTTTAATTTTTAATATTATTTATTTTACTTAAATATAAGTCCAAATTAGTTAACATATAGCGTAATAATGATGTCAGGGATAGAACTTAGTGACTCATGACTTATATATAACACCCAGTGTTCATCCCAACAAGTGGCCTCCTTAGTGGCCATCATGCATTTAGCCCATTCCCCCACCCAACACCCCTCCCACAACCCTCAGTTTGTTCTCTATCTTTTAGAGTCTCTTATCATTTGCCTTCCTCTCTCTTTTTATCTCATTTTTCTCTCCCTTCCCCTATATTCATCTGCTTTATTTCTTAACTTCTACGTATGAGTGAAATCATATGATATTCATCCTTCAAACAGAAGGAATTTAACATGTGAACAGGGTTACACAGTGAACAGAAGAGCTGAGAAGCCAAATAGAAGATGGTGAAGCAGCCCACAGTTTAACAGCAGCAGGAGGCCACTGTCATCCTTAAGCTGGAGGAACAATGGGAAGTGGTGTCATGTTACTGGATCCCAGAAGCTGGCTAATTAAGTGGGAACTAGAACCACACAGAGTTGCCTAGTGACAGATGGAGCACAGAGGGGACATAGCGGCTGCCATAGCCAGCGCACAAAGCAGAACCAGAGGTAGAGAAAGATTTACTTCCTCTTGCTATCTAATCTTCCACCAGTGCCTCCCATTGGCCAGACCCAACATAGAACAGAGGGAGGGAAGGGCCAGAGACAAGATCTGAATATAAACTCACAAATGACAAACACAAAAGGCTGGTGTCACCATCCAGGTAACGAATGCTGGTGGCCTGAGCTAGGTGGACTAACTCATTCAGTAGCTTTGCTATTCCCTGCACCCAAACATCATGACATTTCCAGCAGCCCATCCCAAGAATAAGCCTTCTTGAGTATCTTATGGTCAGGGAAAGTGTGATAGGGTTGAGGCATAGAGCACAAAGGAGGCTCCAGTCACAGGCTGTCACATTTCTAGGAGGCCAAATCCCTGAGCAGAGGTTTCAAGTACTCAGGCTACCACTGCTTCCTTCTCACCAAATCTCCAAAGTACTAATTGTTCCCATATCTTCTGGACATCAGGAAAATTCCAGAATTCTCAGTCCTTTCTAAGAGAGTCTGTCCTATGACTTTGCTAATCTCATCTTCTTAGAACACAGCTTTGGCTCATGACACTCCTTGACTTGAGAACTATCAATGGCTCCCCATTACCTGTAGGAGAAAGTCAAAATTTAGCTTGTGGACATCTGTGATTGTCTAGGAACTGGCTCCAATCTACTTCCCTAACTTGATCTCCCCCTTCTATTAAATAGTAGTACTAATTGCTATTTATTGAGATGTCTACCATGTGCTGGATGTTATTTTAAGAGCTCTACATGTATTATCTCATCAAATTCTTATAATATCCCTATACAGAAGGTCTTATAACTATCCTCACTTTGCAGATGAGGAAACTGAAGCCCAAAGAAGTAAGGTAAAATTTCCATGGTTACACAACTGTAAGAGCCAGAGTTGTAGCCTCTATCCATAACTGATGCTTTACTCAGTTTGTACCCACCATGCCACGCATCTTTGGATTCTTTTTTGCTTCCTTTCCTTTGTTTGTCCTAGATGAAATTCTATGGGATCCAGTGTCTTTTGGGAAGGCTCTCTCGATCCTACCCATTCATAGTGCTTTGAACATAGCAATTCTGTGAGCAGAAACTCTCTTAACTCTTATGTGGCATTATAAACCAAGCCTAGTCTTCCAAGACAGACAGATCTCAGTGTGAAAGTTGTGACCTTAGGCAAGTCATTTAACCTTGCTAAGTAGCCTCAGTTTCCTCATCCCTAGTATGGAGCTAATGATAATTTAGAGCCTCCAAGGTGGCCAGAGACATTAAGTGAGGCAGTGAATAAAAATGAGGTCTCTGACAGTGGAAGTAGCATCTCTTGCCTTGCTGGTTTCCTTATCATGTTCATTGGTATTCTCTCTCAGAGAATTAAGCTACAAGTTGGGGAGGCAAAGGCCCTTCCCTGAATGGCTGTGTCCCTGAAGAAAAGAAATGAAGTGGTCAATTACTATGGCCCCTCCACATTCAGCTCTGTGTTCTGTGCTCTATTTACCTTCTCTTCTGCACTTTGATGGCTCCCCTTGAGGCAGTGTCATTATCCTCATGTCACAGATAAGAATGCCAAGGCCTTATAAAAAGAAGTGAGAATAGAAAACAGGCCAGCCTGAGGCTCAGGCCCCTGCTCTGAAAAGCAGGCCCCAGTGCATTGTGGGAAAAGCTGTTCTATTGCCAAAGAAAGGCCCAGTCCTTCCTACTTTCCAGAGTCTTTGTATAGAAGAGCCACCTTCTGCCAGCCATGGATGGTGGTACCCACTGTGTTTGGTGAGCTTTACTCTATAGACTGCACATGCCTTTGAGGCATCCTCTGGGATTGAGCCACTTATCAAACACTCCCTAGAGTAAACCACCCATGATATCACCAAAGCTCTCCATGCAGACAGATATTCACAAACCATAACGATGTTTTAAAACAATTTATAAAAGAATATTACATCCAGCTCAGGATAAATGGGGTTGGCCTTGGGTATAGGGCCCAAAGTGTGAGCCACTACAAATCTGGCAGCAGAGTCGGGCTATGTATTCATCTCTCTGGCCCTGTACTCCAACTTCTAATTTGTATATAATTCATAAATTTTTACTTCCTGTAGCAAATATTTCTAGAACTCCAGCCTGTGGCATCTGTGACTATGAAAAACTGCGACAGAATGCAAAGAAGAAACCAAATAGGGAAAAAGCAAATTCCCACCTACTACCTGATTTCTTTCAGATCCTGGAACTGTGGGCTGGTATGTATTTGCATGTCTGGAATCTGTTCTCACTGGCCACCTCTTCTCACTAGCTTCTTTCCTAGAATAATGTGTTATTCTGTGTGCTTCTCTCTTGTCCTCCAGAGAGCCTCACACAGCCTCAGTGCTTGAAATATATATGGACTGATAAATCACCCAATGCCTATAACAGTCATCCTTCACCCACATATATGTACTGCATTTAACAGTTGGGGAAGTGCTTGCACATACATTATCTTATTTGACCCCCGCCCCCCACCAAATGTGCAAAGAGGTACCATGAGAGAGAGATGGTAAGTGGAATGCACACTGGACAGGGATGCAGGACTCCCAGGTGCAAGTCCTGCCATGGCTACTTACTCATTCTGTGACCTTAAGATACTTTTCCCCTAACTATAAAATGGGATTGGATCAGTTCAGGTACATAAGTTTACACAATAGGCAGTGGCTACCTGGATCACTACCTGGAGGTAGATTCTGAAGACATCTAGGTTAAAGGAGAAGGAGTGAATGAATCAGCAATATCTGCCATGGATGAGGGAGAGAGAAGCAATAGCATACCACCCTTTTACCTTCTTTGGATTAGGCGGTATTTAAGAGCCCATTCAGTTCTGAGGGTTTTGGGTTCTCAAGTGCTTTGCCCCAGAGGCTACTCAATGAGCTGAAGGCAGAGCTGTGTCTAGACCCATTTCTCTACTTCATAGGCTTTTCATCTCCCCTTCCAAGCTCCACTGGGGCACTGAATTAATAATTTACTTAAGTCCTAGGTGCCAAATTGAGATTTTCCAAGTATTTGTTTTGTAGCTTGGGGAAAGCTACTTCTCCAAATGTTGTTTTCAAGGTAAACTCATGTTTTAGTCTTGATCAGTACTTTAATATTACATGCATTTAATGGATAAAATTTGGTAAGAACTGACAGTAAAGTGAAGAAAATAAAAATCATATGTAACTTTGCCACCCAGGGTCATCGGTGTACACATTTTGGTGTACTTCTTTGTAGTCTTTTATATGTACATATAAATATATATATAATATGAATGTATATATTATATATGTATATTTTAAAAGTATTCAAAAATTGTATGAGTACATAAAATAAATATATAAAAATGTATAACATTTAAATATATATATATTTAGCATTATATAGCAAATATATATTTAGCATTAATAACATTATATATATACATATATATACATATATATATACATGTACATATATATAGATATATACATATATATACACACATATATACATATATATACGTATATATATGTGTATATATATACATATATATAATGCTATTAAGGAGCCTCCAAAATTGTGATTTAAAGAAATAGCTGTCCAGTGTTCTATCTTGTGGGCGAGCTGTAATTTATTTAAAACAATCTCCTATTGTTGGGTTTTTAGGGTGTTTCCAATTTATCTTAAGCTGCCAAGTTTTAAACAGCGCAGAGAGTCTTCTTAGTGCAAAATGGCTTCAGCACAGGGCAGGGGAATGGCTGAGATGTACTCTTAAATCTCCTCTTGTGCTAAATACCCTCTCCAATGGAATATCTTCTTTTCTGTTCTGCCTGGGAAATTTATTTCAGTAATGGTTGGGATTATTTTTGTCTGCTCTCTGAGCTGACACACTATTCCTCTATTCCTCCAAGTTCTCAAGTGGCTCTTCAACTAAATCCAAGCTGCTTATAGTTTTGGCCTTCTTGGTGATAAATCCCCATTCCTGGCTTATCCACCCACTCACTGTGGTAGCTGCCAAGAAGCAGTCTTTGCCATGGCCCACAAAATTAACTTTAGGGGTACCTTCCAGAGCCAAGTGGCCAACCAGAGCAGCCAAGATCCTTCTAGAGTTGGCATGGGAGGAATGTAGGGACAGCTGAAGCCAGGGACTATGGTGGCAAGAATGTCTGAAGGGTGCCTGCAAGATGGGTGACCTAACCTGTGGAGTCTTCTGTTCATGACCAGGGGACTCCTGAGTTTCTGGTGGAGAAAAAAAATGAAACAAAGACAAGAATACCAATGATTTCTCACACCCTTTCTGAAGTATACCAGCTGGCATTGCCTTCCCCCTCTATCCTTAGGAACTAGATGGGTCAAGGGTTATGGTTCTCATTTGAAGCATAAGGTAAATGAAGCCCAGAGAAGAGAAGTTACTTACCCAGGGAGGAAAACCTATCCATCCATTCACTAGATGAACAAAGTCAGGCACTATGCTGGTCACAAAGATGAATACAGCTCAATCCTTATCCTTTACTGGGCAATAGCCAAGTAACAGAAATGGCAAACAAGAGAGATGTGGTCCCCACCATGAAGAAGCTCTTTTGACTATCAGGTTGGTTACTTGCACAGGCTTCTCTGTCCAGTCTCTGGCATGGACTGTATACTAGGGTGCTAAGCAGGGTCCCTAGGACTTTTGGAGGCTGGACAGAGGATTGTAGCCTTCCATACCTCTATGTTTGTGGACTGAGTGGCATATCATTCCCCTGGACCAATACCATTCCCTTGAGGAGGGATCTGAGCCATGAGTGCACAATTCAAATGATATAGCAGAGGTTTCAGGTTTTTCTTCCTTCAGGAGTAGTAGGCTCCCTGTGGCTGGGGATGTGCAAGTGGAGGCTGTGAGAACACCTGCTGGGGATGCTATAGAGAGTTATGGGGCATCAGGAGCCAGTGGCAGTGGGCATGGAGTGGAACCAGGTGGATTTCCATATCTTTTCCTGGTTTGGAAGTTGAAATTTAGAGATTCTTCCCAGTTGTTTTCCAGAGATGAACCCAGAGAGTTCCGCCATAGACAGATAGTGGGACACAGTCCCCCAGCCAGGTCAACAAAGTTCCCCTTTGGCTAGTAAGTTGTCTCCAAGAGACCTCTTGATATCCCTGCCATTCTCCTTATGCCTCAAGAACTCTAGTCCCCATCCTCAATGTATCCTTTGTTGCTAGGTGACAGATGAGCCTTGGACACCAAACCCACTGTGGTTTGGCATCTGCCTGGAGGAGGTAGGAGATGCTGGGGATCAGGTAGCATGTTTTATGCCTCATAATGCAGGTCTACTCTGAGCATTGTGTAGCCCAGCCATGCCCCTTGCTCCTGCTGACCCATCTGGAGTCTTAGTGTCTGAAGTCCTCAGTATAAGATACATAACTGGGCAAGAGTTTCCCAGGGAATGGAATAGTGAGAGAAGGAAGGAAGAAAGAAAGGAAGAAGGGAAGGAAGGAGAGGAGGAGGAAGGGAGGGAGGAGGGATAGAGGAAACTTTTATCAAACTTCACCTATGTGCCATGCCCCATATTAAACCCCAAAGGAAGCATGGTTTACTGGAAAGAGCAAAGACTTTAGAGTCAGATGTTCATTCATTCATTCACAATTTTATCGATTTATATAACAAATGTTTATTGAACTCACTATGCATCAGGCATTGTGCTAGATACTGGGGATATACAGTGAAAAACCATGACCTCTGATCTCATGAAACTACAGTCTGCTGGGAGAAACAGACATAAAGCAAATCATTCCCCCAATTTGATTCCAAATTACAAAGTGTGATAAATGCTCTGAAAAAAAAAATAGAAAAGCTTTGAGAGTATATAGCAAGGGGAGCACAATTCAGATGGTGGGGAGGGGAGTGTCAAAGAAATCCCCTATGAAGAAAAGCCCTAAAATGAGACCTAAAGGTTGAGTAATAATTGTTAAATCAAGAGCCAAAGGAAGAATGTTTCACATAGAGGGACTACTTTAAGCTAGGGCTTCAAGATGGGGAAGAGATCAGAGTGCATGAAGAATTGGAAGGAGAGTGTTATTAGTGGGGCAAAGAGGTTGAGCCACCCTGCGGGATTTGTTCCTTCCTAATCCCTTTCCAGGTATCCAAGTGTCAGGGACTGTAGGCTCCACTTGAAAGGAGGAATGAGGCCTGTGAAGGAAACCAGCTGCTCAGTTCCTGTGAAAACAGTAACCTGTCAAGCCTCCCTAGTCCTGAGCCCAGCTCTGCCTTTCATCAAGCAACCCAGCATGGTACAGGAAGGCTTAGTGGGGCATTCTTGAAACTGTAAGCCAGCCTGGCTATCCTCACCTTGTTCTTAAAAATCTGCTTCTAGCACTGTCAACAATAGCCAAATTATGGAAAGAGCCTAAATGTCCATCAACTGATGAATGGATAAATAAATTGTGGTTTATATACACAATGGAGTACTACGTGGCAATGAGAAAGAATGAAATATGGCCTTTTGTAGCAATGTGGATGGAACTGGAGAGTGTGATGCTAAGTGAAATAAGCCATACAGAGAAAGACAGATACCATATGGTTTCACTCTTATGTGGATCCTGAGAAACTTAACAGAAACCCATGGGGGAGGGGAAGGAAAAAAAAAAGAGGTTAGAGTGGGAGAGAGCCAAAGCATAAGAGACTCTTGAAAACTGAGAACAAACTGAGGGTTGATGGGGGGTGGGAGGGAGGGGAGGGCGGGTGATGGGTATTGAGGGGGGCACCTTTTGGGATGAGCACTGGGTGTTGTATGGAAACCAATTTGACAATAAATTTAATATATTAAAAAAATCTGCTTCTAGTGCCCCCACCCCAAATATTTTCTGATTGCCTATTCTGTGCCAGGCCTATGCTGGGTGCTGAGGATCTAAAGATGAATTTGACAGTTTCTCCCTCAATGAATGGGGAGACAGGCATAAAGAAACAATTACATTTATCATCAGGAAGTCTTCAGTATCTAACTTTAATCTCTCCTGCTGCATTCTGGGATGATGTCATGCCAGATTCTTTTATATAAGTCCTCCCTCAGTTTCCTGACATCACCTTGGTAGGCTACAGTAGAAGCTTCAGCCATCAAGCTGAACTTCTGCTACTGTTCTCTGGTCACCAGGAGTGAAGACTTCCAATTTTCCTCTGGCTTTTATGTCTCCACTGCTCTGTCTCCCAACACCCAGAACTCAACAGAAAAGTATTTATGTGAGCCTGAGCTAGTGGTAGGGGTGGGGTGAGGTGAGCTTCATCAGAAGCCTATGAATTCCTACCTCTCTGAGAATCAGAGAATGGAAGGGGACAGTGGACTTCAACTTATTCCAGAAGTTCTCCTAGACTTACCCCGGGAGTAGAAAGCACCCTGGGATCCTGAGGGATTTGGCGACAAGAGTCATAGAGACACTGGACAAGGAGAGGCCCCAGTCTCCTACCCCTCCTACCCCAAGCCATGTCAATTGCTAGCTGTGTCACCATAGGAGTGTCAGCCATTCTTCCTGGGGGGCACAAGAGGAGAGCAGTCAATCTTAGTGATAGTGGAGGCTTGAGAAACAGGCAGCTAGAGGTTGAATCTGTGTAAGCTGTGGGGTTGTGATAGGTATCACCAACATTCACCAATAGCAGTCTTTCTTTGCATTTCTAGGTACACAGAGTATTAGATGTCCCCATTTGCTTGAAGTTATATGTGACCATGTGACTAGTTCTGGCCAAAGAAGTGAGGACAAAAGTGACAGGGGTCACATCTGGATCTAAACATTTAATGGCAGGTTTTCAACTCTCTACATTTGTCTTCCATAGTTTCGGTAATGGTGGAAGCCCAGATTTAGATGGTGGTGTTACTGTTTTAAAATGGTGGCTTCTCCCTCAGCCTGGATTCTCCTGCTGACCCATGATGAACATATAATACGAGTGACAGTAAACTTTCTTTTTAAATCCCTGAGATTTAGGTGATGTTTACTACTGCAGCATAATCTGGCCTGTACTGCCCCAAATGGGAAATTATGGGCAAGTTACTTACCCTTTCTATGCCCCAGTTTCCTCATCTGTAAAATTAGAGTCATAAAAGTCCCAATCTCCTGTAAAGATTAAGTGGGTCATACATAATGGGCTTAGAATAGTCTGAGATATATGATAAAGCATATCATCAATGTTGGATTTATTACTATTGTCTCTTACCTGGAAAATCTTCTTCATCTTGATCTGATTAAGCAGAGATAAAGAAACAGACAATCATTTTGCGTTGGATCCTTCTGCGAAGCATCCTTGCCAAGTGCTATCTGGCTCTTCTGGAGGTCCTAGTACTGGTTATAAAGACAGAGGTGCAACATGTTCACAGATACCTTCCCTCTCTTCACCCCTAGTGCATCTATATTAGGGGTGGCACTCAGACCTGGGATTCCTTCCTCCTTGTCTGGTATGTGTTTTTTTGACACTGACAAAATGCAGGGCACTAGTTTCTGCTGTCACTGATATAGTTATGGGGGAAAGGAGCTAAGGGACTTTCCTCTCAAGCTGCTTGGAAATCATATAATCCCCACCCTACCCCCCACAGTCATCTGCCCCATGCTGTCATTGGACTTCCCTCAAAGACATCTCCCTAAACATGTGTCCTGGGCTCTGACCAAATTCCTCGGTTGCTCTATCTCCTAACCTCTTATGTCCTTTTTGAAAGGGGCTTCCTACTGTCTTCCTCCATCAAACCACTGGTGTATTCTTCCCAGACTCACAAAAATTGGCTTTGTGCCTCTCCATTATCCATGCTTCCTGTGGTGTTCACACCCCCGCCCCCAGGCTGAATTTTAGCAGAGGCTGGGAACTAAGCTTGTTTGGCTCAAGTGTGGGAAGATAAAAAAATATATTTGCACCTTATGAGACCCTGTGGTCACACTCATGAGGTACCATCTGAGTGATGTGGAGAGGCTGGACCCCAAAAGTCACTCCTACCCATCACTCACAATGTCTCACTGCCATCATTTAGGATAAGGTATTGCCTTGCAAAGAACCGAGGAGAGCTACTGGTCCTGTTCATGTAGATTAATTAAGGTAGTTATCTGGTCTGAGGAATTCTTCATTGGAATCATCTGAGGTGCATGTTATAGATGCAGATTTCTGAAGTGGTTTCATGGGGCTTTTTGTCTGCTATTGGAAGAAGGGCTGCTAGGGGAAGGGAAGGAGCAAATTTTGAGCATCGGTCCTTATTGCTCCCACCCAGAACCCATCTACAACCTCTGCTTGTGACAATACCTCTGAGGTCTGAAGTCAGATACCATTGTGCCCTTGAGTATCCACTCTACTTTTAAGTAAAATGAGAGTGGGGGCTCCACAAGATTTAGGAAAGCAGTTGTAGTACTTGCCACTTTGGAGAATAAGGACTAATAAGAAGCATAGGCTGAAACACAGCAAGAGGCGTCCATGCTCGAGGTGGAATTGTGGTCAGACAGCACAAAGAATTCCTGGCAATAAGACTTCCTCCTATTTGTGCACTGGTTTACAGTTTATTGAGTTCTTTCATATTCACACTCTTCTTTAAGCATCTCATAGCACTGTGATGTGGATACTAATTATTTCTATTTTACAGAATTGGCAGTCGGATCTCAGAGAGATTAAGTCACTTGCTTAAGATCACATAGTTACTAAGTAGTAGAGGAGAGATTCAATTTTAGGTCTTCTGCCCCTCAGTGATGATTATAGGTCATTCTGTGTCAGCTGGATGGATGCTGGCACAGATTTCAGGTCTCAGAGAGGCCATCAAGTAGGTTGGAGGCCTCACAGTGTCCCTTAAGCCCATTGTGATGTCTTCCTTCTCCTTAGGGAAGGTCTGAAAGAGATGGACCCCAGTCCTTGTGGGTAATTAATCTTGGGTAATTACATGCCTGAAATTGTTTTCCATTGGGCTCCCAGCTCTCAGAAGCCACTGTTTGAACAAGTGTGTCATCCCTGGATGATCTCTGAACTGGCCAATAAGGCACGTACATCTCTGCTGCAGTGGGGTACTTTTGGAGTAGAAATACAAGTCTCCATTATCCCCCCATGGGCTGATCCCAATAGCTTACCTGCTAGGTGACATTCAACCCAGTGAGAATGTAAATGGGGCACAAGTTGGCCTAGTGAAACCCTTATTTTAAAGTAGAAAAGCCAGAGTCAATTGAATAGAACTCTGCTGAGACAATTTGGAAGAGGAAATTTCCTAGCTCCTCTTTATGTCTTCATGGCAAGTAAGAACCCTCTCTGATTGGTCAATATATAAATTATCCCTTTTTGTGCTAGAAATAATCCACTGTGTGCACTCAAGCACAAGCCTGGGTGCAAAAGTACTAGGTTCTGGTCCCCTTTCAGCTATGAACTCACTGTGTGAGCTTCTTAACAACACACTTTCTCTCTCTGGGCTTCACATTCTAAGGGTATTTCCATTTAGTAGTTCAAAAGCCTCTGATCAGATGATGCTATGTCAAGAGTTAATGTACATATCTGCAATTAAAGATTCACTATGGAGAAGAAATTGACTGATGGAAAAGATAATAATGTATTAATTGGAAATATGTGGTTGTACTCAGATGTACTTAGGGATATTTAGTTGGGATGGAACAGAACAGAACATAATGGGATGGAGGTGGGCAGACAAGCTGATGGCCTCAGAAAGAAGGATGAGAGGTACAAACATGGAGATCTAGTAGAAATGACAAGGCAAAGGGATTAGAATAATGAAGAGAATGGAGAACCCCAAGATGGATGAAACTGAGCTACTTGAGAAAAATGTTGGCACTCATAAGTCTATTTGCTTACTGGACATCTCCCTTCAGAAGTGCCACCAGCAACTTAAAGCCACCATGGCTTTGGTTGGCTCCAACCCAACTCAGCATCTCTCTCCTTCTGAACCAGATCCTCCAACAAACTAGTCTCCAAGTCCAGTGGGTTTTTTTTTCTCTTCCCTACATCGCAAGTTTGAATCTGTCCCTTCCTCCATGTCTGCACTGGTACCACAAAGTCATCATCATCTTTCACTACTCACCTGGAACACCATAGTGCCTCCTAACTGATTTCCCTGAGTTCACTCTTGCATCTCCAGCCCATGCTCCACATCTCTGAAATACTTTTCTGTGGTTCCCCATTGTTCTTTAGGTAAAATCCAAACTCCTCATCATGGCCTACAACTACCCTCCCATGGTCTGACACATACTTTCTTCCCAGCTTCACTTCTTCCACTTCCTGGTAGATGGCAACACTCTTATCTTACAAACTTTGTATCTCAGACTTTGGCACACACTGCTTCCTCTGCCTGAAACATCTTCCTTTCTACTTCATCACTTGGCAAACTCTTCATCTTTTGAGCCTCAGCTTACACAACTTCTGTTTTGAAAGCCAGTCTGGGTTGGAGGTTTCTCTTCTGGGTTCCCACAATCCCTGGCTTCTCTTTGTCACAGACCTAATCACACTAACTAGTATGAATCTAGTTATATTTTGGACTCCTTTACTCAACTAGGATCAACTTGAGGACATAAACCATGTCTTATTTGTCTTTGTATAGCATCTTGTAGATGCTTAATAATTGTGTGTTGAATGAACGTTCTGGAAACAGTCTGGTATCTTGTGCACAGTAAGCCAATTTTTATTGGATTGAATTACTATCCATAGAAGAGGTGGTAGGTGTGGATGTCAATGAGTGAATATGACTGGGAAAGAGTTTGAGGTAGGCAGAGTTTCAGCTGAAAGCTGAAGTTTCTGCTAGTAAGGACTAGGTAAGTTGAGAGAAGGGGAAGCCTATCCAGGCTGCAGGGCTAGGTGGGTGAATGTGAGGTGCATGCCACAACATGGAAACCAGAAGGAAAGATACCAGCTTTAGCCCTTTAAGGGGAAAAGGAGTTCTCTGCAATCACAGTGCCCATTCCATACTTCATGGGCATGTGGGATGTTGTGCACACTGTGATGTTTTGTAGGTTGGATAGCTGATAGTGGAAGATTTCGTCTGTGAGACTCCATCCATACCATGAATCTTTACTGAGCACCCATGATGTGCCAGGCACTGTTCTTGACACTGAGGAACACAGCAGTGACTATGAGGCAAAAACATATAAAAACCCCTTCCCTCATGGAGCTCCCATTTGTGACAGGAGACAGACAATAAACAAAATAAATAAAATTTATAGAATGCTAAATGGTTATAAATCTATGAATAAAAAGTAAGGATCAAAGGGAACTAAGAAGTTGCTAGAGGGGGTGTATGTTTCAGACCTGTAGAAGGTAAGAAGCCCAGAGGAGGGGCAAGGCCAGGGTGAGGTGAGCTCCCCACTGGGCCTGTGAGTGGAAGCCACAGTGAGGTACCAGGGACCTAAGTGGGCACCCTGGAGATTGGTGTGAGCCTGAAATTTCACGGTGCCTGCATTCTCATCTATTCTCATTTCCCACTCCGGTCCCTGCCCTCACCACATATACACATAGTAATAGCACATCAACCCTCACAGTCCAGAACTGCTTCTTGGTGGCTACTTCCTCTCAGCTGAAACTGGTGATCATTGGGAGTGTGACTAACAAATCTGGTTAACCAGTGCAGATTGTATCTGCTATCTCAGGTCCCTGAATTTATCAGGATGGCATGAATGAATGTAAGACATCACCACTAATGTATAGAAAATGTGCTCTGGGTACTATGTGTGCGTGTTGGAGTTGGGATTCCATGTGCAGCCTCACTGACTCTGGGAAGTTTCTGTTCTTTCTCTGTGCCTCAGTTTCCCCATTTGAAATATGAAGCTCCTGCCCTACTTACTTTGCAGGATACTTAAGGATGAAAATGTGAAAAGCTTAAAGGGGAATATAAAAATTTTTGGTGGATGCCATCTTCATTCACTCTTTTGCTGAGAGGTAGAAACATCCAAACTTCTCTAGCCATCCACATATGCCTGGATCTTGGATGAACCTTTGGATGATTTCAGTAATTGGTTATCAGATGGGTTTACATGTGCCAGAGAACGCGGCTGATGACCCATGGCAAGGAGGGAAAGGATATTGCCTCATCAGATAGTAAGAGGTGCCCTTTCTCCTCATTTGTGTACCATCCTTAGTGAAGAAACTTAAATATCTCTTTGGTAGACCCAGGATATTTAAGAAGTATTCATCACACCAGGCACGGCACTGAGCACAGTGCATGTGTGTGTGTGTGTGTGTGTGTGTGTGTGTGTGCCTGTGTGTATGTTTTGGTTATGGTGGGGAGAAACAAAAAGATAAACAAGATCTGGCCTTTACCTCAAGGGCTTACATTTTAGTAAAGGGAGAGATAGGGAGTCTTGAAGGGGAAGTCTTCCAGATAGGGTTTTAGATTCACCCTAGGTGTGGAGAAAGTGGTGGCTTGAGGCAAGGTCATCTAAGAGACTTTTGCTGTGGGCTAAGGAAGGGATGTTAGTATCTCAGACTAAGACAGTCAGTGAGAATGGAGAGGAGGGCATATGTGGAAGTGACTGCAGCCTTACCTGGCAAATGGTGGATTAAAGGGAATAAAGGGCTAAGTGAAATAAGCCATACAGAGAAAGACAGATACCATATGGTTTCACTCTTATGTGGATCCTGAGAAACTTAACAGAAACCCATGGGGGAGGGGAAGGAAAAAAAAAAAGAGGTTAGAGTGGGAGAGAGCCAAAGCATAAGAGATTGTTAAAAACTGAGAACAAACTGAGGGTTGATGGGGGGTAGGAGGGAGGGGAGGGTGGGTGATGGGTATTGAGGAGGGCACCTTTTGGGATGAGCACTGGGTGTTGTATGGAAACCAATTTGACAATAAATTTCATATATTGAAAAAAATAAAAAAAAATAAAAATAAATATAAAAAAATAAAGGGAATAAAGGGAAGGGGGCAAATTCAAAAAGCTTCCAAATTCACTGCTGCTAAGATCCATCTTCCCTTTCTTAGACTTCTGTAGTTGAATTAGGGGGTGAGGTGTGGAGCTAGTTGCAGGTTACATTTGGTGCTATAATTTTTTACCTTGTCCATCTCAACTCATTATTCCAGCCTGCAAAGAACTCTCTGATGCTTGGTTCACTGTCATCACTATTAGTCCTCTGGATTTCATGTAATTTGAAAATTCTCAAGACTTAGGCTTGAGAATTCTTAGCTCTACCACTTACTAGATGTCTGATCTTGGGTAAGATACTTAACTTCTCTAAAGTCACAATTTCCTCAACAGTATTATGGGGATAATAATAGTATTTACCCTATAAAGTTGATGTGAAAATTAAATGAGTTGATGTATGAAAATATCTCAATGCCTGCCATATTGTAAACACTTGATAAATGCTATTATCATTAGTGTTGAATGCATTTTGACTTAGTGTGCATATTGTGCCTGATTGTGCTAGATGCCCTGGGAGAAGCAGGGAAGAATTGGACCAGGTTCCTGAGAGAGAAATGCATACTTACTGGCCAGAATCCAAGAGGCTTAGGACTATAATAGAGAGAGGCTCAGAGTACTGTGAGAGCAAAGGAGAGAAGAGCAAGTAATTGAATTTAGTGAGGTGGAGAAGAGGTGAGCATGATTAGTTGAATCAAGTTAGCTATCTAACCAGAGGGCAGTCCACTTGGTGCTGCTTTAAAGGTGGTCTGGCTGATTCTTGGCAGGCAAGATGGCGGCTTAGGAGGACGCTGGGCTCACCGCACATCCTGCTGATCACTTAGATTCCATCTACACCTGCCTAAATAACCCAGAAAACCGCCAGAGGATTAGCAGAACAGAGTCGCCGGAGCCAAGCGCAGACGAGAGGCCCACGGAAGAGGGTAGGAAGGGCGGCGAGGCGGTGCGCGCTCCACGGACTGGCGGGAGGGAGCCGGGGCGGAGGGGCGGCTCGCCGGCCAAGCAGAGCCCCCGAGTCTGGCTTGCAAAAGCGGAGGGGCCGGGCGGACTGTGTTCCGACAGCAAGCGCGACTTAGCATCTGGGAGGTCATAAGTTAACAGCTCTGCTTGGAAAGCGGGAAGGCTGGAGGACAAAGGGAGGGAGAGCTGCTGAGCCCCCTGACAACAGAGCTCAGTTTGGTGGGAACAAAGGCGCTCGCCAGCGCCATCTCCCCCGCCCATCCCCCAGCCGAAATCCCAAAGGGAACCGGTTCCTGCCAGGGAACTTGCTCGCTCCGCGCAAACACCCAACTCTGCGCTTCGGCGGAGCCAAACCTCCAGCAGCGGATCTGACTCCCTCCCACTGCCACAGGGCCCCTCCTGAAGTGGATCACCTAGGAGAAGCGATCTAAGCCTGCCCCTCCTGCCCCCGAGCACCTTGCCTACCCACCCCAGCTAATACGCCAGATCCCCAGCATCACAAGCCTGGCAGGGTGCAAGTAGCCCAGACGAGCCACACCACCCCACAGTGAATCCCGCCCCTAGGAGAGGGGAAGAGAAGGCACACACCAGTCTGACTGTGGCCCCAGCGGTGGGCTGGGGGCAGACATCAGGTCTGACTGGAGCCCCGCCCACCAAGTCCAGTTATACACCACAGCACAGGGGAAGTGCCCTGCAGGTCCTCACCACGCCAGGGACTATCCAAAATGACCAAGCGGAAGAACTACCCTCAGAAGAATCTCCAGGAAATAACAACAGCTAATGAGCTGATCAAAAAGGATTTAAATAATATAACAGAAAGTGAATTTAGAATAATAGTCATAAAATTAATGGCTGGGCTTGAAAAGAGTATACAGGACAGCAGAGAATCTCTTGCTACAGAGATCAAGGGACTAAGGAAGAGTCATGAGGAGCTGAAAAACGCTTTAAACGAAATGCATAACAAAATGGAAACCACCACAGCTCAGCTTGAAGAGGCAGAGGAGAGAATAGGTGAACTAGAAGATAAAGTTATGGAAAAAGAGGAAGCTTAGAAAAAGAGAGATAAAAAAATCCAGGAGTATGAGGGGAAAATTAGAGAATTAAGTGATACACTAAAAAGAAATAATATACACATAATTGGTATCCCAGAGGAGGAAGAGAGAGGGAAAGGTGCTGAAGGGGTACTTGAAGAAATAATAGCTGAGAACTTCCCTGAACTGGGGAAGGAAAAAGGCATTGAAATCCAAGAGGCACAGAGAACTCCCTTCAGACGTAACTTGAATCGATCTTCTGCACGACATATCATAGTGAAACTGGCAAAATACAAGGATAAAGAGAAAATTCTGAAAGCAGCAAGGGGTAAACGTGCCCTCACATATAAAGGGAGACCTATAAGACTCGTGACTGATCTCTCTTTTGAAACTTGGCAGGCCAGAAAGAATTGGCACGAGATTTTCAGGGTGCTAGACAGAAAAAATATGCAGCCGAGAATCCTTTATCCAGCAAGTCTGTCATTTAGAATAGAAGGAGAGATAAAGGTCTTCCCAAACAAACAAAAACTGAAGGAATTTGTCACCACTAAACCAGCCCTACAAGAGATCCTAAGGGGGACCCTGTGAGACAAAGTCCCAGAGACATCACTATAAGCATAAAACATACAGACATCACAATGACTCTAAACCCGTATCTTTCTATAATAACACTGAATGTAAATGGATTAAATGCGCCAACCAAAAGACATAGGGTATCAGAATGGATAAAAAAACAAGATCCATCTATTTGCTGTCTACAAGAGACTCATTTTAGACCTGAGGACACCTTTAGATTGAGAGTGAGGGGATGGAGAACTATTTATCATGCGACTGGAAGCCAAAAGAAAGCTGGAGTAGCCATACTTATATCAGACAAACTAGACTTTAAATTAAAGGCTGTAACAAGAGATGAAGAAGGACATTATATAATAGTTACAGGGTCTATCCATCAGGAAGAGCTAACAATTATAAATGTCTATGCACCGAATACCGGAGCCCCCAAATATATAAAACAATTACTCATAAACATAAGCAACCTTATTGATAAGAATGTGGTAATTGCAGGGGACTTTAATACACCACTTACAGAAATGGATAGATCATCTAGACACACGGTCAATAAATAAACAAGGGCCCTGAATGACACATTGGATCAGATGGACTTGACAGATCTATTTAGAACTCTGCATCCCAAAGCAACAGAATATACTTTCTTCTCGAGTGCACATGGAACATTCTCCAAGATAGATCATATACTGGGTCACAAAACAGCCCTTCATAAGTTGACAAGAATTGAAATTATACCATGCTTACTTTCAGACCACAATGCTATGAAGCTTGAAATCAACCACAGGAAAAAGTCTGGAAAACCTCCAAAAGCATGGAGGTTAAAGAACACCCTACTAACGAATGAGTGGGTCAACCAGGCAATTAGAGAAGAAATTAAAAAATATATGGAAACAAACGAAAATGAAAATACAACAATCCAAACGCTTTGGGACGCAGCAAAGGCAGTCCTGAGAGGAAAATACATTGCCATCCAGGCCTATCTCAAGAAACAAGAAAAATCCCAAATACAAAATCTAACAGCACACCTAAAGGAACTAGAAGCAGAACAGCAAAGGCAGCCTAAGCCCAGCAGAAGAAGAGAAATAATAAAGATCAGAGCAGAAATAAACAATATAGAAACTAAAAACACTGTAGAGCAGATCAACGAAACCAAGAGTTGGTTTTTTGAAAAAATAAAGAAAATTGACAAACCTCTAGCCAGGCTTCTCAAAAAGAAAAGGGAGATGACCCAAATAGATAAAATCATGAATGAAAATGGAATTATTACAACCAATCCCTCAGAGATACAAACAATTATCAGGGAATACTATGAAAACTTATATGCCAACAAATTGGACAACCTGGAAGAAATGGACAAATTCCTGAACACCCACACTCTTCCAAAACTCAATCAGGAGGAAATAGAAAGCTTGAACAGACCCATAACCAGCGAAGAAATTGAATCGGTTATCAAAAATCTCCCAACAAATAAGAGTCCAGGACCAGATGGCTTCCCAGGGGAGTTCTACCAGACGTTTAAAGCAGAGATAATACCTATCCTACTCAAGCTATTCCAAGAAATAGAAAGGGAAGGAAAACTTCCAGACTCATTCTATGAAGCCAGTATTACTTTGATTCCTAAACCAGACAGAGACCCAGTAAAAAAAGAGAACTACAGGCCAATATCCCTGATGAATATGGATGCAAAAATTCTCAATAAGATACTAGCAAATCGAATTCAACGGCATATAAAAAGAATTATTCACCATGATCAAGTGGGATTCATTCCTGGGATGCAGGGCTGGTTCAACATTCGCAAATCAATCAACGTGATACATCACATTAACAAAAAAAGAGAGAAGAACCATATGATCCTGTCAATCGATGCAGAAAAGGCCTTCGACAAAATCCAGCACCCTTTCTTAATAAAAACCCTTGAGAAAGTCGGGATAGAAGGAACATACTTAAACATCATCAAAGCCATTTCTGAAAAGCCCACAGCTAACATCATCCTCAACGGGGAAAAACTGAAAGCTTTTTCCCTGAGATCAGGAACACGACAAGGATGCCCACTCTCACTGCTGCTGTTTAACATAGTGCTGGAAGTTCTAGCATCAGCAATCAGACAACAAAAGGAAATCAAAGGCATCAAAATTGGCAAAGATGAAGTCAAGCTTTCGCTTTTTGCAGATGACATGATATTATACATGGAAAATCCGATAGACTCCACCAAAAGTCTGCTAGAACTGATACATGAATTCAGCAAAGTTGCAGGATACAAAATCAATGTACAGAAATCAGTTGCATTCTTATACACTAACAATGAATCAACAGAAAGACAAATAAAGAAACTGATCCCATTCACAATTGCACCAAGAAGCATAAAATACCTAGGAATAAATCTAACCAAAGATGTAAAGGATCTGTATGCTGAAAACTATAGAAAGCTTATGAAGGAAATTGAAGAAGATTTAAAGAAATGGAAAGACATTCCCTGCTCATGGATTGGAAAAATAAATATTGTCAAAATGTCAATACTACCCAAAGCTATCTACACATTCAATGCAATCCCAATCAAAATTGCACCAGCATTCTTCTCGAAACTAGAACAAGCAATCCTAAAATTCATATGGAACCACAAAAGGCCCCGAATAGCCAAAGTAATTTTGAAGAAGAAGACCAAAGCAGGAGGCATCCCAATCCCAGACTTTAGCCTCTACTACAAAGCTGTCATCATCAAGACAGCATGGTATTGGCACCAAAACAGACACATAGACCAATGGAATAGAATAGAAACCCCAGAACTAGACCCACAAACGTATGGCCAACTCATCTTTGACAAAGCAGGAAAGAACATCCAATGGAATAAAGACAGCCTCTTTAACAAATGGTGCTGGGAGAACTGGACAGCAACATGCAGAAGGTTGAAACTAGACCACTTTCTCACACCATTCACAAAAATAAACTCAAAATGGATAAAGGACCTAAATGTGAGACAGGAAACCATCAAAACCTTAGAGGAGAAAGCAGGAAAAGACCTCTCTGACCTCAGCCGTAGCAATCTCTTACTCGACACATCCCCAAAGGCAAGGGAATTAAAAGCAAAAGTGAATTACTGGGACCTTATGAAGATAAAAAGCTTCTGCACAGCAAAGGAAACAACCAACAAAACTAAAAGGCAACCAACGGAATGGGAAAAGATATTCGCAAATGACATATCAGACAAAGGGCTAGTATCCAAAATCTATAAAGAGCTCACCAAACTCCACACCCGAAAAACAAATAACCCAGTGAAGAAATGGGCAGAAAACATGAATAGACACTTCTCTAAAGAAGACATCCGGGGGCGCCTGGGTGGCACAGTCGGTTAAGCGTCCGACTTCAGCCAGGTCACGATCTCGCGGTCCGGGAGTTCGAGCCCCGCATCAGGCTCTGGGCTGATGGCTCAGAGCCTGGAGCCTGTTTCCGATTCTGTGTCTCCCTCTCTCTCTGCCCCTCCCCCGTTCATGCTCTGTCTCTCTCTGTCCCAAAAATAAATAAACGTTGAAAAAAAAAATTTAAAAAAAAAATAAAAAAATAAAAAAAAAAATAAAGAAGACATCCGGATGGCCAACAGGCACATGAAAAGATGTTCAGCGTCGCTCCTTATCAGGGAAATACAAATCAAAACCACACTCAGGTATCACCTCACGCCAGTCAGAGTGGCCAAAATGAACAAATCAGGAGACTATAGATGCTGGAGAGGATGTGGAGAAACGGGAACCCTCTTGCACTGTTGGCGGGAATGCAAATTGGTGCAGCCGCTCTGGAAAGCAGTGTGGAGGTTCCTCAGAACATTAAAAATAGACCTACCCTATGACCCAGCAATAGCACTGCTAGGAATTTATCCAAGGGATGCAGGAGTGCTGATGCATAGGGGCACTTGTACCCCAATGTTCATAGCAGCACTCTCAACAATAGCCCAATTATGGAAAGAGCCTAAATGTCCATCAACTGATGAATGGATAAAGAAATTGTGGTTTATATACACAATGGAATATTACGTGGCAATGAGAAAAAATGAAATATGGCCTTTTGTAGCAACGTGGATGGAACTGGAGAGTGTGATGCTAAGTGAAATAAGCCATACAGAGAAAGACAGATACCATATGGTTTCACTCTTATGTGGATCCTGAGAAACTTAACAGGAACCCATGGGGGAGGGGAAGGAAAAAAAAAAAAAAGAGGTTAGAATGGGAGAGAGCCAAAGCATAAGAGACTGTTAAAAACTGAGAACAAACTGAGGGTTGATGGGGGGTGGGAGGGAGGGGAGGGTGGGTGATGGGTATTGAGGAGGGCACCTTTTGGGATGAGCACTGGGTGTTGTATGGAAACCAATTTGTCAATAAATTTCAGAAAAAAAAATAAAGGTGGTCTGGCAGAAAATTCTATGCAAAAGGAATTCTGATATGAGAACTGGAGAAAAATCATCAAGCACCCAACACTGAAAATTGGATCAGAAAGAATGAAAAGAGAAGCTAAGAGTGAAAATTTAAACTCCTGCTGCAGAGGTCTCTGAAGTAGCTTGGAATCCAGTTCCAGCCTCCATGAGGCCAGATTATTCAAAGGTTCTGTCTCTTCAAGTCCCATATTTATTTTCTTATTGCTCTATACATGAAACTTCCACTAATTGAGTTGGACTGAGTGGATCACAGCTTCTTTTTAAAATTGTCTAAGTGGAGCTTTTTTAAATGAATAGCTTTATTGAGATATACTTCATATACTGTACAATTCATCCATTAGTGAGTATACAATGCAATGGTTTTTAGTGTATGTGCAACTATTGACTGTGGTGATAAAACATTTTCACAACCTCAAAAAGAAATCTTGCATGTGTATTACCAGTCATTCCCCCTTCCTCCTTTTCTCCAACTCCTGGAAACCAGGAGTATCTGTATTTTTGCCTACTACAGACGTTGCATATAATTGGACTCCTATAATACATGGCCTTGTATGACTGGCTTCTTTCATTTAATGTAATGTTTTCAAGGTGAATCTGTGTTGTAGTATGTGTCTGAATTTTATTTCTTTTTATTGTGAAATAAATTTTCACTGTATAGATATAGCATATTTAATTTACCTATTCATCAGTTGATAGATATTTGGGTTGTTTCTACGTTTTGGCTATTATTAATAATGCTGCTATAAACATTCATAAACAAGTTTTTGTGTGAATATGTGTTTTTATTTCTTTTGAGTATATGCCTAGGATTGGAATTGCTGGGTCATGTGGTAGCTCAATGTTTAACCATTCAAGGAACTGCCAGACTGTTTTCCAAAGTGGCTGCACCATTTTACATTCCATCAATCAATATATGAGGGTTCTGATTTCTCCACATCTTCAGCAACACTTGTTATTATCTGACTTTTTGATTATAGCCATCCTAGTAGTTGTGAAGTGGTATCTCATTGTGGTTTGGACTGTTGACTAATGATTTTGAGAAACTTTTCATGTAATTATTAGATATTTGTATATTTTCTTTGGAGAAATGTCTACTCAGATATTTTGCCCATTTTTAAAAATTGAATTGCCTATTTATTATCAGGTTTTAAGAGTTGTTTATATATACTATATATAAGTCCCCTGTGATCTGCAAATATTTCCTCCATCCTGGGATTGTTTTTTCACTCTCTTGATGTCTTTTATATCATAAAATATTTTCATTTTGATAACTTCAAATTTATCTATTTTAATTGTTTTTCTTGTGTTTTTGTGTCTTCCACAAGGATTCACTGCCAAATCTAAGGTTATTGTTAGGGGATGTCATGGATAAGACATGACCAGCGGTTGAACCATGAGCTGAACCAGGGCTCCTCACCCACTCCTCTGACCTTGAATGTGCATTCTGCTTGCCTTTAGTGCCCCTATAAGGTGTCCCAAGGACATAGCCTTGAGATAGTGATGTGGTGTTGAGACCATCTGAATGGCATATGTGAGTGAACTCAGATCCCCAAATATATGAAACAAAAATGGACAGAATTAAAGAGAGGAATAAATGTTTCTACAGTAATTTTTGGAAACTCTAATATCCCACTTTCAATAATGGATAGAACCACCAGATAAAAGATAAATAAGGGGATAGAAAACTTAATATTATAAACCAATTAGACCCAACAGACATATACAGAATCCTCAATCGAACTACAGCAGAATATACAAAAAGCTGTAAAAGAAAGGGAAATGGGAGCATACTAAACTACTTGGCTGCAAAAGGAACAAAATATATGAAGTCACAATAATTAGGGCAACCATTGTTTATTTTCAACATTTTGAATCAATGTATAGAGAAATCATGGAAGATTTAATTATGCTTATAGAGCAGAATGCAAATATCAATCTTGAAAATGCAAAATTAAAAATACAGGTGATAGAAAATGGGTTGTAGAAAGAAAAGCAGTAGGGAAAAGCAGGGCCACTAATATCCTTATCTCACAGAATGAAGAGTCAAGAGATACTATCTAGACTTGATAAACAAGAAATACAGGTACAAGTATATTGTCTAAAGCTACACAGAAAAGTAAAGGAGTGATTGAAACTCTTAAACATTGCTGATAGAAATGTAAAATGGCATAGTGTCCATTGAAAGATGGGAGTATATAGATAGGAGTACAATATACAAAAATAACATGTATACCACAAAAACAAAAGTAGGGAGGTTGTATCTAAAATTGATAGATCAAGAAATAGCAGTTTATGTATATTATCATTAGGAATAAATGAAGGAACTAATTACCAGGAGAAACAAAAGAGGAGAGAGTCTGACATAGGAAAAAGGGAGCAAGGGAATGCTGGTCGTTATAATAAACACTTCTGCTCCTTGATTTTTAACCATATACATGTGTAATATTTTGATTTAAAAATATTTTTTAAACTCTGTAATTTTAACCATGCCTACTGTTGGCCTTAAATTTTTCTGAGTCTCTCCAATGATACAGGTTATATTATGCATTCTTTACATGTCATTCAAAGCCCTTCAAAATCTGGCCCTGACCTACATTATCAGCATCATAACTGCCTTGGGATTCTGATCACACCAATCTATTTGTAGCATCTTGGGTGCCATTTCCTTTCATGTTTTTATGCTTTTTTCACACTTTGTTGCCTCTGCTTGGCATTCTTCTCCTCCTCCTCCCCTTCTGCCTCATCGACCTGATGAACCCATATTCATCTTTTCAGACTCTGCAAATGTCACCTCCCCCAGGAAGACTTCCCTACCACCCCACAGGAAGTTTTTCTCCCTTTACTCTGAGCTCTTTCAATAGTTTGTAAATCTTTCTTTACTATAGTACAGACCACATGGGATTGAACTTGATGTGTTTGCTTTCCCCACTGGAATGTAGGTTAATTGACAGGAATGACTAGCTTTTATTTATGTTTGTATTCCTAGGGCTTAGCCCATGCCTTATTGACTCAAATGCATTTTTTAAATTTTATTATTTTATTTTTTAAAATTTACGTCCAAATTAGTTAGCATATAGTGAAACAATGATTTCTGGAATAGATTCCTTAATGCCCTTTACCCATTTAGCCCATCCCCCCTCTCTAAACCCCTCCAGCCACCTTCAGTTTGTTCTCCATATTTATGAGTCTCTTCTGTTTTGTCCCCCTCCCTGTTTTTATATTATTTTTGTTTCCTTTCCCTTATGTTCATCTGTTTTGTCTCTTAAAGTCCTCATATGAGTGAAGTCATATGATTTTTGTCTTTCTCTGACTAATTTCACTTAACATAATACCCTCCAGTTCCATCCACGTAGCTGCAAATGACAAGATTTCATTCTTATTGATTGCTAAGTAATACTCCATTGTATATATATACCACATTTTCTTTATCCATTCATCCATCGATGGACATTTGGGGTCCTTCCATATTTTGGCTATTGTTGATAGTGCTGCTATAAACATGGGGGTGCATGTGTCCCTTCAAAACAGTACACCTGTATCCCTTGGATAAATACCTAGTAGTGCAATTGCTGGGTCATAGGGTAGTTCTATTTTTCGTTTTTTGAGGAACCTCCATACTGTTTTCCAGAGTGGCTGCACCACCTTGCACTCCCACCAACAATGCAAAAGAGATCCTCTTTCTCCGCATCCTTGCCAACATCTGTTGTTGCCTGAGTTGTTAATGTTAGCCATTCTCACAGGTGTGAGGTGGTATCTCATTGTGGTTTTGATTTGTATCTGATGATGAGTGATGTTGAGCATTTTTTCATGTGTCAGTTGGCCATCTGGATGTCTTCCTTGGAGAAGTGTCTATTCATGTCTTTTGCCCATTTCTTCACTGGATTATTTGTTTTTTGGGCGTTGAGTTTGATAAGTTCTGTATAGAGTTTGGACACTAACCTTTTATCTGATATGTCGTTTTCAAATATCTTCTCCCATTCTGTCGGTTGCCTTTTAGTTTTGCTGATTGTTTCCTTTGCTGTGCAGAAGCTTTTTATTTTGATGAGGTCCCAGTAGTTCATTTTTGCTTTTGTTTCCCTTGCCTCCAGAGACGTGTTGAGTAAGAAGTTTCTGTGGCCAAGATCAAAGAGGTTTTTGCCTGCTTTCTCCTCGAAGATTTTGATGGCTTCTTGTCTTACATTGAGGTCTTTCATCCATTTTGAATTTATTTTTGTGTATGGTGTAAGAAAGTGGTCCAGGTTCATTCTTCTGCATGTCACTGTCCAGTTTTCCCAGCACCACTTGCTAAAGAGACTGTCTTTATTTCATTGGATATTCTTTCCTGCTTTGTCAAAGATTAGTTGGCCATACGTTTGTGGGTCCATTTCTGGGTTCTCTATTCTGTTCCATTGATCTGAGTGTCTGCTCTTGTGCCAGTACCATACTGTCTTGATGATTACAGCTTTGTAGTATAGCTTGAAGTCTGGGATTGTGATGCCTCCTGCTTTGGTTTTCTTTTCTTTTTTAAAAAAAATTTTTAATGTTTATTTTTGACAGAGACAGAGAGACAGAGCATGAGTGGGGGAGGGGCAGAGAGAGAGGGAGACACAGAATCCAAAGCAGGCTCCAGGCTCCGAGCTGTCAGCACAGAGCCTGATGAGGGACTCAAAATCACAGACTGTGAGATCATGACCTGAATTGAAGTTGGACGCTCAACCGACTGAGCCACCCAGGCTCCCTGGTTTTCTTTTTCAGATTGCTTTGGCTATTCGGGGTATTTTCTGGTTCCATACAAATTTTAAGATTATTTGTTCTAGCTCTGTGAAGAATGCTGGTGTTACTTTGATAAGGATTGCATTGAATATGTAGATTGCTTTGGGTAGTATCGACATTTTAACAATATTTGTTCTTCCTACCCAGGAGCATGGAATCTTTTTCCATTTTTTGGCATCTTCTTCAATCTCTTTCATAAGCTTTCTATAGTTTTAAGTGTATAGATTTTTCACGTCTTTGGTTAGATTTATTCTTAGGTATTTTATGTTTTTTTGTGCAATTGTAAATGGGGTCGATTCCTTGATTTCTCTTTCTGTTGCTTCACTGTTGGTGTATAGGAATGCAACCGATTTCTGTGCGTTGATTTTATATCCTGCAACTTTGCAGAATTCATGGATCGGTTCTAGCAGTTTTTTGGTGGAATCGTTTGGGTTTTCCATATAGAGTATCATGTCATCTGTGAAGAGTGAAAGTTTGACCTCCTCCTGGCCAATTTGGATGCCTTTTACTTCTTTGTGTTGTCTGATTGCAGAGGCTAAGACTTCCAATACTATGTTGAATAACAGTGTCGAGAGTGGACATCCCTGTTTTGTTCCTGACCTTAGGGAGAAAGGTCTCAGTTTTTCCCCATTGAGGATGATAGTAGCGTTGGGTCATTCATATATGGCTTTTATGATCTTGAGGTATGATCCTTCTATCCCTACTTTCTTGAGGGTTTTTATCAAAAAAAAAAAAAGAATGCTGTATTTTGTTAAATGCTTTCTCTGCATCTTTTGAGAGGATAATATGGTTCTCAAATGCATTTTTTAAAGGACACTTGAAAAAATAAATTTTACTAAGAAACTAGGGGAAAAGAATAAGAACGTCTCAGAAAGCTAGTACACGTGGTTGTGTTACAGCATTACCGTAACTATGAAGAAACACTGATAGTCTGGTAGTTCCTCAAAATGTTAAACAGGTACCACATGACCCAGAAAGTTCAATTCTAGGTATATCCAATATTCAAGAAAAATGAAAATATGTACCTGCATAAAAACTGAACAGTAGCATTATTCATAACAGTCAAAAATGGAAATAACCCAAGTGTCTATCAACTGCAGAATGTATAAACAAAATGTGCGATCCATGCAACAAAATATTATTGGGCCATACAGAGGAACGAATTATCAATATATACTACAACATGGATGAACCTTGAAATCATGCTAAGTAAAGCCAGACACAAGAGACTTCATTTTTATAAAAATTTCAGAATACGTAGGTCTATAAAGACAGAAAGTAAATTAATGGTTAGTTAGGACTGGCCAGGAGGTTGGGGTAAATGGAAGTGACTGTTAATGAGTGCAAAGTTTCTTTGTGGGGTGGTGAAATGTTCTAAAATTAGATAGTGATGATTATCACACAACTTTGGGAATATGCTAAGAAATTATATTGCACACTTCAAAAAGGTGGACTTCATGGTAGCCAAAGTATATCTCAGTAAATCTGTTTTTTTAAAGAAGGAAACCTGGAAAAATCCTACAAAAAATACACCAAAAATTTAAATAGTTGTTAACCTTGAGCTATGGGCAATTTGTGAAAGTGATTGCTATTCTTTCCTTTTCCTCTACTTTACAAGGTCTTTCACTTATCCTATGATGAACATATAACAAAAATAGACACTTAGTGCTTGAAAATATCAAGGAGGATGGAAGAGAAGAGAATTAACGTGTTCTAAGTACCTACTATGTACTAGGTAAGACAATCCCTGCAGCATCCCTGAGAGATTGCTATTTTTATTTTGATATCACTAGTGTGACAGGGAAAAATCAGGCATGAGGATTCACTGTCTTTCCCCATTCTCTTCCTCCTTCTAAGAGGCTTGAGTTTTCTGGATTGATTTGGAGCTTTTTGTGTTGTTTAATTGGTACTAAATAAAGGAAAATTGAAAGAGGCTTTGAAAGCCTGGACTGATTTATAATAAAAGGAGTAGAGAATGGCCAGAAGAAGCAAAAAAAAAAAAAAAAAAAAAAAAAAGCTCTGGGGAAAGATCAGAGGATGACAGAGAAAGAGAAGAGGTGAATGCAGGAGACATGAGCCTTGTGCATAGAACAGTGGACTGGAATTTGTGTGCCTGATTTTTTTAAGCCATTCTGATCTTAGCTCAGACATGGCCTTTTCAAAGTCCCCCTGATGGCTACCTCTAAAGGAAACCCACCCACCTCTGTCTCCATTTTCCTTTCCATAGTATTGATTACTATCTGAAAGGATCCTGTCTCCTCTCACTGTGATGTGAGTGCCATTTCAGAGCCAGAGTCTCTTCTGGCTTACTCACTGCTCTGCTGCAGGTCTGAGAACCAGGTATGTTAACATGGTGGTGTTCAGAAAATGAGAACTGCTGTTGCTGTTGTCATTCATTAACTCCTCTCTCCTTATTTATCTCCACTTTTTCAAATGTTATTCATCCTTCAAAGCCTCACTCAAGACCCAACAATTCCTAGAACTCATACCTCTTGGGGGGAAGTAAGCTCCTGACCTTGGCACATGAGCCCTCAGTTACTCTTACAGCTGTATCATAAGGTCTTTGATGCTAGGGTCCATTTCTTATACATCACAGCAACAAATTTTACTGAGTTTTTGTGTGTGTGCGTGCCAGAAAGTAAGCACATAAGGAAAATGGTAATTTCATACTGTGATAACTGTTATAAAGAAAATAAAACAAGACAGAGGCCTAGGCAATGACTAGGGTTGGGGGAGTGGCACTAATTTAGTCTGGATGGTTAGAGAAATTTCTCCAAGGAGGTGGCAATTGAGCTGGGACTTGACTGATGAGATCTAGATCTTTTTGTACCTCCCACAATGCCTTGCTCAGGGGTGGAAGGTTCCTAAAGTTATCTAGACAAGGTCCATCCTACATAGGTTTTATCTTCCAACAGTAGGTTACTGATCCCAAGTAGAACAACCTGCCTCAAGGTCCCCAAAACTTCATATTGAAGTTATTTTTCAAGACCCCTTATGGATAGCTGCCGAACCAGCATTTTCTAGGCATGTGCTGTGTGCCAGATACTTCTATACCCAGTATCTTACTTAACTCTTATCTAGTAGTACTATTATTATTATGCCTATTTGAAAGATGGAACAAATTAAAGAGTTTATAAACTTGCCCAAGGCCACAGTGCTAGCAAGTGTGCAGTGAATGTGCCTAACTCTAAAGCTGGTGCATATTGCTACCATTCCTTGCTTCCCTAATTCTGAAGTTTAAACCATATTATTCAGGCTAGAACTTCTTTGAGATTCCTAACCTCAGAACAGGCTTAATTTCATCAGATCTTTCTCACTACAACTATCAGCTTAGCTTTGTCCACATGCTAACCTTATAGAGACATGAAGCTTTACTGTCTTTATTTTTCAAAATTATAACATGAAGACTGAGATCTAGTGTAACTCAAAACGCTCCTGGCTGGTCATTCTCATGCCTCACTCATGCTCCCCTCCCTAAATCTGGGACTCCCTCATAATTTCTGTGTGTGTGCATACGTGTGTGTATGTGCATGTGTGTGTGTGTGTGTGTGTGTGTGTGTGTAATAGACTGATGTTGTTTACCTGCCTAGCCTGGAGGCCAAGAGGTAATTTCAACCCTCTGTATTGTGACCTCTTCCCTCTCCACTCAACCCCCAAACATGCTGAACCAGTTCTACTTTCCTTTTTATTCCTTTCAGTGGGTCAATATAAGGTGTCTTTTGTGCACCAGAGAAGACCCTGTTAAACTCCTATGCCTCCACTCTCCCTCCATCAGCCTCCTTCTCAGTCACAGGGCCTGGGCTTGTTGCCCTAGAGATGGAAACAAGGGAGCCAGAGCCTGGGGCTTCTCTGGGAGTCTCTGAGCCCGCCTGTTGTGAGGAGCACACGCCCTCATGTGTTCACCTAATGTAAATTCAAGCTGATATGACATTCTGTAGCCCTCCTGTCAGTCTCCAGAGCCCAGCCAAGGATCCTAGCTTTTCTCTGCCTGACTGTACTATTGCCTTCCTGGCATTTGAATCAGCCTAGGTCTTGGGAACTCCATCTGGTCTCACTCCAAATGTAAGACCTCTTGGTCATTTCCCCCTATGTCTTTCTCTCTTTCTCAAAAAACTGTAACTATACAACAATAATAATAGCCACTATTTGCTAAACCTATAGTATGTGCCAGAATATTTATACACATGAACTCTTCGATCTGCACAGCTTCCTGATAGGTAAGTGTTATTTCCTTGGCACATTGTGGGCAATGTGTAAATTGTGTATTTTCTTGGCACATTGTGGGCATGAGTAAACGATTTCTCCAGTTTATCATAGGGCCAACAGAAGCTCAGGGAGATCACATAAGTAATAAGGGACAGAGAAAGAATGGAAACTCAAGCCTACTCAATCTCAGAGCCCAGGCTCCCAAAAATCATATGAAGATGCTTATAAAACCATGGCAAGTGCCTTGAATCCTAATTACCAGGCCTGGCTGAGGGGGAAGCTCAGCATTGTGATTAGGGATACTGGATTTGAAGCCAGACGGCTAGTAAGCAGGCTCACCATTTCCTGGCTATGTGAGCATGGTCAAGTTGCTTAACTTGTTTGTACCACAGCTTCCTCCTTGGCAAATGGGGATAGTAAAAGTAACAACTCAGAGGGTTGGACCACTTTAATGATATAATGTACATAAAGGACTTAGCATGGAGCTTGGTACATGTAATCACACAATAAATGTTTGTGATGGTGATGAAGGTCCCTGAGTCAAACACAACAGGACAGTCCCTCCTTATACCTTCTCTGAACCTTGCTCTTCACCCCATTCCCTCCATCCCTTTATCCACTGTACTGGCCTGAATGGTAGCCACCAAAAATATATGTCCATGCCCTAAGACTATGTAAACTACAAATGTTACCTTATTTGGAAAAAGAATCTATCTCTGCAAGTGTGAGTAAGTTAATGAGCTTGAGATGAAGAGAGCATGTTGGATTATCTGGGTGCATTCTAAATTCAATGACAAGAGAAAGGTAGAGGAAGATTTTAGTATCAGTATTATAAATTTACATCATATTATTTAAGTTATGAGGATATCATGGTGAGAGTAAATATCACTCAAGGACTTCACCCTTTCATCTGGGAAAGGTGTTAGTGTGCTTTTGGTTGTAGCAGAATAATTTTATTGTGCTGGTGGAATTGTCAATAACCTCATTGTTGTCTTTATTTGGAGTTTAAATATGGTTTAAGAAGATGAATATGGGTGCCAAACTGATAAAGGGTAGGCTTGTGACAGATAGTTTTATGTGCCAGCTTTATTGGGTCATGGAGTGCCTAGATATTTGGTCAAACATTATTCTGGGAATGTCTGTGAAGGTGTTTCTGGATGAGATTAACATTTAAATCATTAGACTGAGTAAAGCAGATTGCCTTCCATAATGTGGGTGGACCTCATCTAATCACTTGAAGGCCTAAATAGAATAAAGGGCTTATCTCCCCAATATTACTTGATTTTATCCCCAATAAAAGAATTTTCCTACCTGCCAGCCTTCAAACTAGAACATCATCTCTTCCTTCTTGAAGGCTTTTGAATTGGGACACCAGCTCTGCAGATTTTGGGCATGCCAGCCTTCATGACTGCATAAGTGAATAAGTCAATTAGTAAATATACAATATTGGTTCTATTTCTTTGTAGAATCCTAATACAAGAAGGGAATACTTTTCTTTTTTTTTTAATTTTTTTTTCAACGTTTATTTATTTTTGGGACAGAGAGAGACAGAGCATGAACGGGGGAGGGGCAGAGAGAGAGGGAGACACAGAATCAGAAACAGGCTCCAGGCTCCGAGCCATCAGCTCAGAGCCCGACGCGGGGCTCGAACTCACGGACCGCGAGATCGTGACCTGGCTGAAGTCGGATGCTTAACCGACTGCGCCACCCAGGCGCCCCAAGAAGGGAATACTTTTCAACTCACCCAATGAAATAAATGTTACTGATATTAGAACTAGACAAAGACATCATAAGAAAACAATGGACCAAACCATATCCAGTAACATATAAATAAAAATGATTAAGCAGTATAAACCAGTGGAATTTCCTCCTGGAATAAAAGGTTTATTTAACACCCACATTAAGGACAAAAACTACATGATCTTTTCCATAGATACACAAGAAGTGCTTGATAAAATTTATTATCCTTTCATAATAAATAAAATACACAGAACTCAATAAACTAGGATGAGAAGGGAACTATTTTCAACCAGATAAAGGGCATCTACCAAAAAAACTCACAATTAACATCCTATTTAATGGTGAAAGATTGAATTCTTCCCGAAGTTCAGAAAAAAGACAAGGATGTCTGCTTTTGCCACTTCTTTTCAACATTTTACTGGAAGCTCTAGCCAAGGAAATATGGAAAGAAAAATAAATAAAAGATATCTAGATAACAAAAGAAAAAGTAAATATTTATCTCTATTTACAGAGTACATAATCTTATGTATAAAAAAGCATAACAAATCTACTGAAACCCTATAAAAGTAACAAATGAATTAAACAAAGTTGCAGGATACAAGATCGATGTACAAAAATGTGTATTTCTATATACCATCAATGAGAAATCTGAAATAAAATTTAAAAAATAATCTCATTTATGATAACATCAAAAGAATAAAATACTAGTAAAGTTAACAAAAGAAGTGAAAGACTTATAGTCTGAAAACCACAAAGTGTTATTGTCAGAAATTAAAGAAGACCTAAATAGGTGGAAAGTCATACTCTGTGTTTATAACTTAATGGAAAACTTAATATTGTAAAGTTAATTCTTAAATTGATGTACAGTTTCAGTGGAATCCCTATGAAAATCCCAGCTGGCTTTGTTTTGCAGATTTGACAAGCAGATCCTAAAATCTATATGAAATGCTATGGACCCTGAATAAGCAAAACAATATTGAAAGAGAGAAACAAAGTTAGACGATTCATGCTTTCCAACTTCAAAACTTACTACAAAGCTATAGTAATCAAGACGGTATCATATGGGCACAAGAATAAACATACAGATAAATGGGATATGATAAAATAAATATTCACATGTATGGTCAATTGATTTTCAGCAAGGGTGCCAGGACAACTGAATGGCAAAAGAAAAGTCTTTTCAAGATGCTCAACATCACTTGTCATCAGAGAACTACAAATCAAAACTACAATGAGATACCACCTCACACTTGTCAGATGGCTAAAATTAACAACTCAGGAAACAACAGATGTTGGCAAGGATGTGGAGAAAGGGGAACTCTTTTGCACTGTTGGTGGGAATGTAAACTGATGCATCCACTCTGGAAAACAGTATTGAGGCTCCTAAAAAAGTTAAAAATAAAATAGAACTACCCTATGACCCAGCAATTGCACTACTAGGTACTTATCCAAAGTATACAAAAATGTTGAATTGAAGGGGCACATGCACCCCAATGTTTATAGCAGTGCTATCAACAATAGCCAAACTATGGAAAGAGCCCAAATGTCCATCGGCTGATGAATGGATAAAGATAAAGTGGTGAATATACATACATATAAATATATACATACATACAATACATATATTCATATGTACATGACTATTACTAAAGGATCACAAAGAATGAAATCTTGCCATTTGCAACTGAAAGGGCGGGCCTACGCCGGTCGACTCCATCTTGTTCTGTGTTCTCCACCTTGAGTGACTATGTCCCCAACATGACCCCTTTTCCGGGAAAATCGCAGAAACCTCAGACCGCGCCTCCTCCCCTTGAGTAACCTCCCACTCACCCGTTCAAACTTCCTGATCAAAACACGCCCAGTGACCTGCGTAACAAGACTCCGACCCTTCCCCAGCCAGTCGGCCGAGGCCATGACCCTTCCCCAGCCAATCGGCGGAGGCCACAGCCATTACCTCACCAACTGCCCCTAGACCCCTATAAAACCTTTGTGCTTTTGAAACTTGCTCTCTCTCCCTGGTATCTCACCGCTGCGTCAGTGCAGGTAGGGGATTGAGCTCGAGCTAGCTCGAATAAAGGCTCTTTTGCTTTTGCATTGGACTCGGCTCCCTAGTGGTCTTTGGGGATCACAAATTCTGGGCATAACATTTGGGGGCTCGTCCGGGATACCCAAGACCCCCGAGGGACCCCCGACCCGGAGAGCCTGACTGGCCACAGTTAGTGTCTGTTTGTTCTGTCTTTTCTGTGTGAGCTCATTTCTGGAATTAAGGTAGTGCCCGACGCGGTCTAAGTGGACGCACTGGAGGACCACGGGCCGGGAGTTTCGGAAGATGTTCCGATTCTCCCTTCTGGAGGGACGTGGAATCCCCTCATCTGTTTTGGAGGGACGTGGAATCCCCTCAAAGGTCTGAGATGAGGCGGGTCGCTCCCGCTGGTCGGCGTGAGGCCGTCGTCTTTGGAGGGACGTGGAATCCCCTCAAAGGTCTAAGCTAGCTTTCAGTTTTGCTTCCATGGAGTTGGAAGACTTTCTAGGGGCCCTCTGTTTGTCTGTTTTTGTGTTTCTCTGTGGACTTACTGGACAGACGTTATGGGACAGACTCAGACTACGCCTCTACCCACCCTCTTGGCTTAAGCCCTTCCTAGCCCTGCTCCCTCTGGAACCAAAGCCCATTCTTGCTTTGCAGGGGACAAAGAAGAAGAAAAGTCTTATCCAGCCTTCAGCACCCCTCTACCCTGTCTTACAGGGGGGTACTGAAGAAGAATTAATTTTTCCTCCCCCATATAACCCCTCTAGGATGCTGGAAGAACACCATCCTCCCCCTCCGGGGGAGGCAGACTCTGTTCCGAGAGTGGGAAGCGGAAACGCTCCAGTGGGAAGCCCGCCCTTTACCAGACAAAGGGCTCAGAGGGAGCAATCCACCTCTGCCGCCGACTCCACTATTCTGCCCCTGCGAGCCACTGGACCCCCAGACGTGGAGGGGAATCAGCCCCATCACTATTGGCCTTTCGCCACTAGTGACCTCTACAATTGGAAAGCTCAGAATCCTAAGTTTTCCGAGAAACCAGCAGGGCTTATTGATTTATTAGTATCTGTTCTTTTTACCCATCAGCCCACGTGGGACGATTGCCAGCAGCTTTTGCAGGTCCTGTTCACGACTGAAGAAAGAGAAAGAATCCTCAATGAGGCCCGAAAACTAGTTCCGGGCACAGACGGGAATCCCACCACCAACCAGGCTCAGATAGATGCCTCCTTCCCCTTAACTCGGCCCCAGTGGGATTTCAACACAGCAGAAGGTAAGGAGAGGCTCCGGGTCTACCCCCAGACTCTAATGGGGGGGTCTCCGAATGGCTGCTAGAAAGCCAACCAATTTGGCCAAGGTAGGAAATGTACAACAGGGAAAAGATGAATCTCCGGCTGCCTTTTTAGAACGGATCGTGGAGGCATTCCATACCTATACCCCCATGGATCCAGAGGCTCCAGAAAGCAAGGCAGCTGTTATCATGGCCTTTGTAAACCAATCGGCCATAGACATTAGGAGAAAATTACAGAAAATAGACTAGGAGAAAAAAGTCTGCAGGACTTACTGGTGGTAGCTGAAAAGGTATATAACAACTGGGAGCCTCCTGGGGACAAGCAGGCTGGCGCCATGGTGGCTGCCAGCAGTAAGCAGACTCAAGACCTGGCCAGAATACTACTAGCTACCACTGCTGACTCCCCCGAGGAACGAGACCGCCGTCTCTGGCAGCTGGCAGACGACGCAAGAAAAGGTAAAGGAACCACCAAGGGGGGGAAGCAGAGGCTGCAGAAGGATCAGTGCGCATACTGCAAGGAGATAGGGCATTGGGCCCGAGATTGTCCAAAAAGGGCCGACGGGAAGGGAAGCAAGACTGATCGAGTAAAAGTCTTAGAGTTAGATGAACTAAGTGATTAGGGGAGTCAGGGTTCGGAACCTCTCCCCGAACCCAGGGTAACTCTTAAAGTGGAGGAGACCCCTGTTGACTTCCTTGTCGACACCGGAGCACAACATTCGGTCCTCCGCACCCCACAAGGAAAACTAGCCAGCAAGAAGTCCTGGGTGCAAGGGGCAACTGGTATGAGCCAGTATTCATGGACTACCCAAAGAACAGTAGATTTGGGAACGGGCCGGGTATCCCACTCCTTTATGGTAATACCAGAATGCCCCTACCCGCTGTTAGGACGGGACTTACTGACCAAGATTGGAGCTCAGATAACTTTCAGACAAGGGGGGGCCTCAGGTCACCGATGGCAAGGGCCACCCCATCCAGGTACTGACCATGAAACTGGAGGATGAATACCGCCTCCACCAGGAGGCGCTCCCGAGAGAGGATAATATAGACAGATGGCTACAAGAATTCCCCTCGGTTTGGGCAGAGACGGGGGGGATAGGACTAGCCACTCACAGGACCCCAGTCCTGGTAGAGCTCAAGCCAGGAGAGAGTCCACTAAGGATCAAACAATACCCCATGTCTCAGGAGGCCCGGAAGGGGATCCAGCCACACATCTGGAGACTACGAAGCCTAGGGGTACTAGTTCCTTGCCAGTCTGCCTGGAACACCCCCCTACTGCCGGTCAAAAAGCCTCACACAAATGACTACCGACCAGTACAAGACCTCTGGGAAGTAAATAAGAGGGTCGCGGACATACACCCAACTGTTCCCAACCCATATACTCTCTTGAGCTCCTTGGCGCCCTCCAGGGTCTGGTATACTGTACTAGATTTAAAGGATGCCTTCTTCAGTCTTCTGCTGGCACCCCAGAGCCAACCTTTGTTCACTTTCAAGTGGCATGATCCGGAGGAGGGCTACAGTGGGCAACTCACCTGGACACGGCTACCTCAGGGATTCAAAAATTCACCCACCATCTTCGACGAGGCACTACACGAGGACCTGGGTGAGTACAGAAGGGAGCACCCTGGCCTCACCCTTCTACAGTACGTAGATGACATCCTGATTGCTGCCGACATGGCCAAAGACTGTGAGCGAGGGACCCGGGACCTGCTGGCTACCCTGGGGGCCTTAGGGTACCGGGCATCCGCGAAGAAGGCTCAGATATGCAGGGAGAGGGTAAGTTACCTGGGATATATCCTGGAGGGCGGACAGTGGTGGTTATCAGATGCCAGAAAAGAAACTGTCCTAAAGATCCCTACTCCCACCTCCTGAAGAGAAGTGAGGGAATTCCTAGGATCAGCCGGCTACTGCCGCCTCTGGGTTCCAGGTTTTGCTGAGATTGCCAGGCCCCTATATGAAGCTACCAAAGAGGGGAAAACATTTAAATGGACTGAAAAAGAAGAAATTGCCTTTAGTCAGTTAAAAAAGGCCCTCCTAAGTGCCCCAGCCCTGGGCCTACCAGATATTACGAAGCCCTTCCACCTCTTTGTAGACAAACATAAGGGAATAGCAAAAGGGGTTCTAACTCAAGCCTTAGGCCCCTGGAACCGCCCAGTGGCTTACCTGTCTAAGAAACTAGACCCAGTGGCTGCCGGCTGGCCGCCGTGCCTAAGAATTATTGCGGCGACAGCACTCCTAGTCAAGGACGCAGACAAACTGACCCTAGGACAGGAGATCTGGATCACGACCCCACACGCCATTGAAGGGGTCCTGAAACAGCCTCCTGATAGACGGATGAGCAACACACGTGTGACTCATTACCAGAGCCTCCTACTCAACCCTCCACGAGTGCGGTTCCACCCCAGTGCAGCCTCAATCCTGCAACCCTGCTGCCCGACCCTGACCTAGGTTCTCCATTACATGACTGTGCGGGAATCCTGGAACAAGTACATGGATTCCGGATGGACCTGACCGACCGGCCCCTCCCCGATGCTGAGGCTACTTGGTTCACTGATGGCAGCAGCTTTGTGCGAGACGGACACAGGTATGCGGGTGCAGTGGTGGTCACCGAAACCGACACCGTATGGGCGGAGGTTCTACCCTCCGGAACGTCAGCCCAGCGAGCAGAGCTCATAGCCCTCACCAAGGCGCTGATGCTGGGAGCTGGAAAACGGCTCAACATCTACACAGACAGCCGTTATGCATTTGCCACAGCTCATATTCATGGGGAAATTTATCAGGAGAAGGGGTTACTGACGGCAGAAGGACGGACTATAAAAAATAAGCAGGAGATACTTAACCTGCTTACGGCCTTATGGCTTCCTGCCAAGCTAACCATTATCCACTGCCAAGGGCACCAAAAAGCTGATAACCCAGTAGCTAGAGGTAATCGAAAGGCTGACCAGGCAGCCAAGGCAGTAGCCCTTACTCCAGTCCCCACCATGACCATACAACTACCAGACCCGGGAGACCCAGTTTTACCAGACCAGCCCAAATACTCCCAGGAGGAGTTACAGAGGATCAAGAAACTCCCCATGGCCCAGGAGATAAAGGGATGGTGGTATACACCTAACAAGGAGCTCGTGCTGCCAGACCAGCTCGGAGTCTCAATATTAGAGCACATGCATCGGTCTACTCACATGGGGGCCCGAAAATTAAAAGACTTAATCCGACATGCCGGAATCAAGATTTACCAACAGGACACCAAAATAGAGCAAGTTGTATCTGCCTGCAAGACCTGCCAACTCACCAACGCAAGAGACACATCAAATAAAAAAGGAACCAGGCTCAGAGGCACCAGACCGGGGGCCCAATGGGAAGTCGACTTCACTGAAGTCAAACCAGGAAAGTATGGTTATAAATATCTTTTAGTATTTACAGACACCTTCTCTGGCTGGGTGGAGGCATACCCAACCAAGCATGAAACGGCTCAGACGGTGGCTAAGAAGCTACTAGAAGACATCTTACCCAGGTATGGTTTTCCTGCCATGGTAGGATCAGACAATGGACCAGCTTTTATCTCGCAGGTAACACAGGCAGTAGCCAAGGCGGTGGGGGCAAACTGGAAATTACATTGTGCTTATAGGCCCCAGAGCGCAAGACAGGTAGAAGGAATGAATAGAACCCTAAAAGAGACCCTTACCAAATTAACCATGGAGACTGGCGGGGACTAGGTGACTCTCCTACTGTACGCCCTTTACCGGGTTAGAAACACTCCTTACACTCTGGGTTTTACTCCCTACGAGATCATGTTTGGCAGGCCACCCCCTGTTATTCCCAGCCTTCGAGCTGAACTTATTGCTGAGTTTAAAGATCAAGAACTTTTTCTTTCCTTGAGAGGGCTCCAGAGGGCGCACGAGGACATTTGGCCGCGCCTCCATGCCATCTACGAGGCTGGCCCGACCCCGACACCTCATCAGTACAGGCCGGGAGACTGGGTCTATGTCAAGAGGCACCACCGAGAGACCCTCGAGCCGCGCTGGAAGGGACCCTACATCGTGGTGCTGACAACCCCCACCGCTCTCAAAGTAGACGGCATCACGACCTGGGTCCATCACACCCACGTTCGGCCAGCGGACCCCCCCTCGATCCAGAAGGACTTCCTCACACGATGGGCCATCAGTTGGGACCAACACAACCCGCTCAAGCTCAAGCTACAGCGCATTCGATCCACCTAATATCGGTAACTCTGTTAACTCTGCTTGTCATTGCTCATGCTGCCGGGAGTCCCCACGCCCCCCAAAACATCACCTGGCAGATCATAGACACCAGCTCGGAGACAATACTTAATCAGACCTCCCAGAGCCACCCCAGGGACACTTGCTTCCCAGAACTTTGCATAAATCTCCAAACTCTGTTCCCCTTGTCACCATAAATGCAGCCGGTCCCATGATTGGGTCCGTAAGCTACATGACAAGGGGGGAATGAAAGGGCGGGCCTACGCCGGCCGACTCCATCTTGTTCTGTGTTCTCCACCTTGAGTGACTATGTCCCCAACATGACCCCTTTTCTGGGAAAATCGCAGAAACCTCAGACCGCGCCTCCTCCCCTTGAGTAACCTCCTGCTCACCCGTTCAAACTTCCTGATCAAAACACGCCCAGCGACCTGCATAACAGGACTCCGACCCTTCCCCAGCCAATCGGCTGAGGCCACAGCCATTACCTCACCAACTGCCCCTAGACCCCTATAAAACCTTTGTGCTTTTGAAACTCGCTCTCTCTCCCTGGTATCTCACCGCTGCGTCGTTGCAGGTAAGGGACTGAGCTCAAGCTAGCTCGAATAAAGGCTCTTTTGCTTTTGCATTGGACTCGGCTCCCTAGTGGTCTTTTGGGGATCACGAATTCTGGGCATAACACAACATGGTTAGAGTGTATTACGCTAAGTGAAATAAATCAGAGAAAGGCAAATATATTATTTCACTCTAATGTGGAATTTAAGAAACAAAACAGATGAACATAGGGAAGGTGAGGAAAAATTAAATAAAAACAGAGAGGGAGGCAAACCATAAGAGACAGAAATACAGAAATACAGAAATACAGAAAACAAACTGAAGGTTGATGGAGGGGAGGTAGCTGGGATGGCTTAATGAGTGATGGGCATTGAAGAGCGCACTTGTTGGGATGAGCACTGGGTGTTGTATGCAAATAATGAACCACTAAATTCTACTCCCGAAACAAATACTACACTATATAGTAACCAAACTGAATCTAAATAAAAATAAATAAATAAAAGTCTTTTCAACAAAAGTGCTAGGATACCTGAATATCCAGAAAAAAAAAATGAGGTTGGAACCCTAATACATACCAAACACTAAAATGAACTCAAAATGGATCAATCTAAATGTAAGACGTAAAACTATAAAACTCTTAGAAGTAATTTTGGAGTAAATCTTTGAGACCTTGGGTCATACAGTGGTTTCTTGATGTGATGTCAAAAACATAAGCAACAAAAGAAAAACATGATAAATTGTACTTCATCAAAATAACAAAAATGTGCTTTAAGCACATGAAAATGTTCTCAACATCGCCAGTTATCAGAGAAATCAAAACCACAGTGAGATGCCACTTCACACCCACTAAGATAACTGTAATCACAAAGAAAGGAAATAAATGTTGGGGAGGATGTGGAGAAATTGAAACCTTTATATATTGTTGGTGAGAATGTAAAATGGTACAGTTGCTTCAGAAAACAATATGGCAGTTCCTAAAACAGTTATAGAATTACCACATGACTCAGCAATTCCACTTCCAGGTATATGTAAGCAAGAAAAATGTAAACATATGTCCACACAAAATTTTGTGCATGAATGTTCATAGCAGCACTATTCATAGTATCTAAAGAGTAGAAACAACCCAAATGTTCAACTGATGAATGCCAAAAAATTGTGTGGTATATCCATGCAATGAAATATTATGTGGCAATGTACTACAACATTGACAAACCTCAAAAACTGGCTACATGAAAGAAGCCAGTCACGAAATATGGCATATTGTATGATTCCATTTATATGAAATGTTTAGAATAGGCAAATCCACCAAGACAGAAAATAGATTATTAGTTGCCAGGGGCTGGGGGGAGAAAGGAATGGGGAGTGGGGAATGGGTGCTAATGGATATGGTACTTGGGGCATGATTAAGTGTTGTGAAATTAGATAATAATGATGTTTTCACAACTATACAAATATACTAAAATGTACTGATTTGTACATTTTAAAGGAGTGAATTTTATGGTTTCTAAATTATTTCTCAACAAAGCTGTAATAAGGAATAATCTGAAAATCAAAAACATAATAAAAATAATTTGGGGTCCAAGTCCAAGAGAGTTTCAACAAATAATTGATATTCTTTTTTTTAAGTTTATTTATTTATTTTGAGAGGTGGGGGGAGGGGCAGAAAGAAGGAAAGACAGAATCTTAAGCAGGCACCATCAGCACACATCCCGACGTGGGGCTCAAACTCATGAACTGTGAGATCATGACCTGAGCCAAGATCAAGAGTCGGATGCTCAACCAACTGCACCACCCAGGCACCCCAAATACTTAGTATTCTTAACAGAAAAATTATTCTTACAAGTTAATAAGAAGAAAACCACAAAGGCAAAGGAGAGGAATATGTAAAGCTGAGAAGAAATACAAATTGGCTAATAAATATTTGAAGAGGGCAAAAAGACAATTAATAAGGGCTAACACATCTATGGTGCATGCTGTATAAATATTTCACATATATCATCCATTTAACCCTCACAACAGCTCTATGATTTGGGCTCCCATTCCCTCATGGTGAACGCCATTAGGCCACCCAATACTGTGTGACACCATTGCCCCATCCATGGTGGTCTGTTGATTTGTGTGTGATGATGTGTGTCCCCACAATTCCCATTTTAGCACCACTGACCTGGGGTTTGATTTCATCCCTGGGATCATTTAGGGTGCCAGGATAGATTGCTAGGCTGCATGCCTTCAGTCAAGGCTCCTGGAGTCATTATTTCCGGAAGTATAAGTTTTGCTATGTGCTAGGTGGCAGTGTGTGAGTCCAACTTCCCTAATGAGCTCCTGGAGTGCAAACATCCTGTGTGGTGGGGTACATGCACACCCATAAGTCTTAGCAATCAGCTAAGGCTGGGAATGAGGTTGTTTGCTGCTGATGGAAGGTGGGTTGCCTGGTGAGGGCACATACGCTTCTAGAGGATGATCACAGTGCTTCTGCCCAGCAGTGGCCCTGGGAGGCCCTAGTAGCAGGGCTGAGATTTCTTACAGGAAGCACTTGTGTTTTGCACAAATGTGAGGGGGGAAAAATAGATTTCAGAGGCAAGGCCTGTGCTTTATTTCTTGGCTCTGGTCATTTCAGACTGGGCATTTTTAAAAGCAGGTGTTACCACTCAGCCACTTTGGCCATAGAAACCCCTTAATAAACTGTCCATGGAAAGTCCAGCATGAAACCTGCAAGTTCTGCCCCTTGTAGAATGTGCCTGGGAAACTAAGCATCCTACTTTCCAAGGCTGTCAACTCTAACCCACGGCCTTGTTAGAACCCTAGTAGTGGGGCAGGCAAGGGAAGGGTAGTTTGAACCACCTCTGACCCCCCAAAATGGGCTTTTTTCCTTTCCAACTCAAACAGGTACTCTTTGCACCAAGGACTACTAAAAATAAAGTGACTGAAAGAGTCTCAGATGAAGAGTTTACTTGGGGAAAGAGAGAGGGTGAGAGTGGGTTTCCTCTAAGGTCACCAGGCTGGAGAAAGGCAAATGGCTCAGGTTCAGATCAATGGGTGCTCTACTCAATAGTGCTTGTTGGCCTGGCACTGTTAGCTAACTGGGCTCAGCATGGAGAGAGGGGAAGTAAGTCACATGTCTCTCTCATCTCTTTAAACCTCAGATGCCAGCACCTGCCAGGCTCCCATAGAAGTCCCAGCAGTGCTTGTGAATTTAACAGACCCATGTTGTTCATGGGAGGGTCTGGGTATTTATTCTACTGACAGCAATCTCTGATGGACTCTTCCTCTGTGCTGCTAGATTCTTGACTTTGTCAAGCCCTCACTGTCTTTAGAAGTCTCCTAGGTGGCCCCAGTCTCCTTGTGTGATGGGACCTGGGAGAGTTCCCATATGGGCTTGGCAATCTGTTCTGTCAAATGAGCAAACTAGAGAAAAATTGGAAAGATGTAGAGCTAGTTCCTCCATGCTCTGTGGAGCATATCATCTTTGCTGTGGCCCATATCATGCCATGTTGTCAGGGACTAAATCATAGTCATCCCCATGTCCCTTCCAGGGATAAAGACAGTGTATGGCATGTAGGAGATGGGGATACCTATAGTTTGGAGCCAGAGAGACCCACATCAAGCCTTGGAGTCTGCCAGTCTTACTAGATGTAAGGCATTATTTAAGTCAATTGGCTTCTCATAACGCCAGTTTCCTGGTCTGTATATAAAATGACTTTTGAATGAGAAAATGAATACAAAGTGTGTGGAATGTATTAGGTACTCAGTAGATGGCAGCTGTCACCAATATCACCACATCACCACTACCACCACCATCATCATCAACATCATCACCATTAACACTGTACACCTCCTCTATGCCCATCCTTATGCTTGGCTTCACGTAGAAGATAAAGGAGAAGCAGTCAGTGATTTCTGCCCTAGGTTAGTATGTAGTGGGAGAGCTAGGAGGTATACAAATAATGGCAATTCAAGTGCCAATCATAGGAAGTACAGTCATGATATGGAGTTCAAAGGAAGAAACAGACTTGTTTTCTAGAACCTTCCAGGAAAGCTGCCCAGAGGAGCTGGGTGCTGATATAGGCCTGGAGAGATTGGATTTACAGTACTGAAAGGGAAGATGGGGAGGATAAGAAAGGATGTTCTTGGCTTAGCTCAGCCCAGGCCAGCACCCAAAGCTGGCAGTGTCTCCTACTTCCTGTTGGGCTGTAAGTGGCCAGGTTTAGTGCTAGGTCAGCATTTGGAATGCAAATACTGGGCTGGCCACTGGAGGTCGACAGAGATTGAGGAATAGGGAGGCTACCAGGGAGAGGGAAGTATTTCCTTAAGGACTCTATCCCTGTGATTCAACAGCCTCATTTCCCCAAATCTGAAATCCTATCTTCTCCCTCCTATGTCTTCAGAGCCCTAATCCCCTGTGGCACTCTTAGTTCAGAAGCCCTCAGCTTCCTGACTTCCCCACCTCTTCCTAGGACATCAGCCCAAGGAAGAAAATTCCTCTTGAGATTAGGTGCTGCTATAGGCTCTACTTTGTGTCCTAGAGAGGGTCTGTAAAAGAAAAACAAGCCAGGCCAAGGAAATTCATGTTCCCTTGAGAAGGTGGCTTCCTGTAAGGAAGATGCCAGGTGGTTCTGTAATTGAGGTCTTACCCCAACCCCAAGTTAGGCAGCCCTCTGGGGAGGTGGAGGCATGGTGGGGGCAGGATGGGGGAGGCTAGGTGCAGACTAACGGCTCAGAAGGAAACTGGGCCCTCACTGGGAGGTACACTGAGCCCAGGCACTGGGGCCCTCCTAACTGTAGATAGGAAGGAAGGTCTCTAAGCCAAGTTTGGGCTAAGTTGTGAGTGGGGAGGGGAGGTTTCAATGTCAGAAATACTGGCTGTGTTAGCTAAGGGGCAGCTTGAGGCTGGTGGGCCTGGGTGCCATATATCTGCCAGTCATTATCTGGGCAGCTGGGTCCAGCCCCTTATCTATCCTCAGGATGCCCTCGGGGGCTCATGGACTCTCCACCAGTAGGCCTGTGTTTATCAGTCAAGAAAGTCCAGGGCCTGATTCTTTAGCCTTCATGGTAGGGTGGGATATAGGAAGTTAGCTCACAGGCTGGTGAGAGGTTAGAGCTAGGAGGGCTGGAGAGATGAGGAAGCAGCTACCCTTCCCTGTGCTCCTTGGGTTGTTCAAATGTTTGCTCTGTTTGGGATGTTCCTCCAAGGGTACTTTATTCCCTGTGTTTAAGAGGCCTGGCATGTCCAATGTGTTCTCTAAGGATCCAGGAGCAGGACTGGGTAAAGATGCTATTTCTCCAGCCAGCATTATCCTCTCCCAGGCCTACGGAGCTTCTGAGATGGGAAGCTAGGCTAGGGTCAGTGACAAGGTGGAGACAGCTACTGCTTCTCCTACTCCAAATTCCTCAGACCTTGACAGTGATGAATGGCCCAGCCTTGCTTTGCACACTCTATAGGTTACCAGAAGTGAGAGAACAACAGGAGGGCTGGGTTGGAGTGTTGTGGGATTTCTGTCTTAGACTGCCCCCTGCTGCGCTAGAGAGCTGAGAACAGGAGGGATGGCTAGAGGAAGCTGAGTCCAGATCAGTGACACAGGAGGGCAGGGATGTCCAAAGAGGAGGCTTCTAAGGAACCCAGGGTCCCAGCTGCAGTCAGAGCCTTGTGCTACCTACCCTGCCACACCTAGCCATGTTCTGTCTCTCAGATGCCCTGTTGTAGGCTTTTTTCAGGGACAGGGGATAGGTCATTTGCCTGTATGGGGCCTGAGGGTCTGGGACAGATTTCTAGAAGTCCAGGGTAGGGTGAAGTGGAATAAGGAAGGGATAAAGAGAGTGAGAGGGAGGGGAGCAGGACCATCTCAAGAAGAGGGGCTCCTCCTATCCCTAGTATAGTGCTGATAGCTTAAGCAGGGACCAGGCTGACACCTAGAAGATCAAGGTGATCTCAGTGCAAACACCTATAAACCAGGCATGAAGTTGGGGCAGGACTTGGGAGGGGCTAGGGGTTGAGAGTCTGGTTGAACCTTGGGCCTTGGGGACCACCCACTCCTTCACCAGCCACTTAAAATTGTCATGGCTGCAGTGAAACTAGACTTGCAAGGTTTACCTACCTGGGGCTTGATCTGACCTAGTCCTGGGGTGTGGTGCATCCAGGGGAGGGGAGGAGGAAGAGTGGGAGGGCTCAGGCCCCACCCTGGGTTTGCCCTGAGACTAACCCAGAGATAGAGTGATTTGGGAAAAGCAAGGTATTTGTGGGGGAAGGAGGACAGCTGGGTCCAACACAGACCCCAGCAAATCTCAGCTAGGGCAGCCATGATGGCAGAGGGAAGAACAGGAGAGAAATGAATGGTGGGAATGAGCTAGCCAGGCAAGAGAGGGCCTTGCAAGCTGAGGTTGGCAGGGGTAGAGGATGTAGACAGTTGGAACCTGGAACCTCAGTTTTTCTCATCTCTAGAATAGGCCCATAAATATCTACTTCAGGGATGTATAATATAGCACCAAAGGGGAAAGTAACCAGCCACAGTGCCTGGCATACAGTGGGTGTTCAAGATACGGAGCTCTCTCTCTCTCCCTGTAGGGAATAGCTGTGCGTGTCTGTGAAGAGGGTATGTGCAGAAGCTATGGATCTTTGAGGGGACAGACAGGAGACCTAGGGCAAGCTGGGGATGACTGTAGATATAAGAGAGGGCTGCTAGGCTTACTGGGTTGTCCCAGCTCACATTGCCCTAGGCCTGTTCTCTAACCCTTTGGTGTGCAAGGCCCACCTCTTGGCACACACTCCTTTCCAGAGCCTTGGGATATCAGTGTAGATTCATGAGAGTCATCAGTTACAACACAAGTTGTGTAGCTAAATGGCCTAGGTTAGAATCCTGACTTTCCTACTTCTTGGCGGTGTGGCCTTAGGTGAGTTAGTTCACTTCTCGTCTCAGAGTACAAGCAGGCAAGGAGAGGTCAAGGGCAAGGGCCACAGAAATTGAGGGTGTGTTTGTGTGTGTGTGTGTGTGTGTGTGTTCATGCATGTGTATGCAACAGTGACATGAGAAAATGTGGGGGCGAGAATCTAGGTTCCACAGGAGCAGGAATCAATCCTGTCACCTGGTACTGCATGAATTGATAGGTGAGAAACACCAAGTATTCTTGTATGAATATGTATGTACCTGTGTGTGAATATACAAGAGGGGCTACAAACTGTGCATGTGTACATGAAATGTGTGAACAGACAAAAGGGAGAACTTGTGTGACTAGGAATGAGGGTATCTCTGTGGAAGAATGAGTTTCCATATAGTGAACCATGGTGGGCCAGGCATGATGCTAAGCCCTTGATGTACACATTATCTTATTCACCCCTCACCACATTTCTGTGAAGGAGGGATGATCTCCAAATTATAAATGAGTTCACTGACTTGCCCAAGGAAACACAGCTGATAAGCAGTGAAATCTGGGGCTCTGAAGTTTATACCTCATGCCTCCGGTGGGTGTGGGAAGCTGGGCTCAGAAGGAACTGATGGAAACTTTCTGGGGACTGCATGATGTCTGAGGTTTCCTGAAGTTTTCAGAAGTTCTTCATCATCCCTGGATCTGGGAGGTCCCCACGTGCTGATTTTGGTGTGCTTGGAGCTCCTTGAAGACAGGGCTGGTGGGGCTCTTCTTTGGGTCACCAGGGTAGCTAGCACAACGTCAGTGTTCAGGAAGCACTGGTGGACTTAAATCCCAAGGGTGTGTGTGTGTGTGTGTGTGTGTGTGTGTGTGTGTGTGTGTGAATGTTTGGTGACACTGATCTGGGAGGCGTGGGGAGGGGTGCAACTGCCACTGGAGTAGGGAGGGCTTGGATAAGAGAGGGTCCACATACTCCACACATTCCAACTTCTTCTCAGGCTCCCTTGGGGAGTAATTTTTCCTGACTTTAGGGGCCTGAATCATTACATCTGAGGCCCTGCTAGGGTGGGGCAGGATGTGAGGGCTTGAAGTCACTGGCCCTGGCTGTGGCAGAGAGTAGGTCCAGCCCGGCTACTGAGGACCCTATAACCGGAGGGGATGGGTTGAGGCAGAAAGGCTGTGCTGTGACCAGGGGTGATCAGCATGTAGAGCAGGCCTAGACATAAAGAGTCTTCTCCTCTATTCTCTGCTGCCCTCTCCAGCCATAATTAGGTGTTGGCACACTCAGAAGTTGCTTCTGTCTTCCCAGGTTTCCCAAGTCTGGGACCATAGTCTCATCTCCCCTATTCCCCTCCTGGTCTTGGGTTTGCCTCCCAAGGGGCATTGGGCATATTAGCAGCAGAATCTGAGGCTGGTTCTGGGGTTGGTGGTGGCAATTTTAGGTGGGAACTTGGAGATGTGGCCAGGAACACAGATGAACTTTCCCAGGCCTAGCAACCTGGGAATGAAGAGTAGACTCCTGGCCATCCTGAAGGCTGCTGCCTTCCAAGTATGAACCAGCTTTTAACGAGGAATGTATTAAGTAAGCAAGTAGGCAAGGAGCAGCTGAAAATTTGTCAAGTCAATATAGGCTTTGGAGACAAATAAGCCTGGGGGAAATCCTGCTTCTGCCATCGATGAGCTCAGTGGAGCTACTTCTCTTCCCTGAGCCTTATCTTCCTTCTTATCTGAAATGGGGGGAGTGAAACTTATCTCATCAGACTATGAGAGAAAAGCCATCTAACATGATTCTTGGCACAGAGTAGGCACTCAGGAAGCAACACGCTTCTTTCCATACTCAGGTGCATGCACATTTCAAGGGATCCAAGTCTCTAAGCCAGACTATTGGTGTGCCCTTGTACCTTGTTCTCATTTCTCCTTGTTCACACCCCAATAAGGGGTCCAGCTGTCAGTTGAGAGACCTGACATAGTTCCTCCTCGACCCTGTCCACCCAGATCCCTCTCACCTTCAAGGCCCTGTCCCTAAAAGTAGAAGTGGCCTAGCTTCTCCCTTATTTCCCTCCAAATACAGTTTCACCCTACAGCCAAAGGGAGCATCATAGGATCCAGTGAGAAACCCCTACTTAAGTGATATGACACAAAACTGTGTAAATTGTAGAGAATTTGGGGAATGTTGCTCACCTAATTATCTCTATAAAGTATCAGCAAAGACAGTATATCCTTGGCAATCCCAAAGCCAACCCAAACCTAGATCTTCCTCCTAATGGTTTCCCTTCCTCCACATACTGGGCCGCAGTTCTTGCCAAGGCCACTAAGCCTGTCCCAAGTCTTGTGTTCAAATCATGTGCTAGGTTTGTGACAAGCTCCCAGGTTGGAGCTTCCAGTTTGTCCCAGGTCCCCACAGTGCTACAGAAGACCAGTAGGGGGAGACATTAGCACGTGGGTACGCCTGTTGGGGTCCGACCACGAGAGTGGGTCGGACTGGGAGGGTCTGAGCTATGGGATGGAGCCAAAGTTATAAGCAAGGAAGCGAGGAGGGGCGGGAAGAATGGGCGACGGCTGGGAGACAAAGACCCAGATGGCGAGGCTGGGAGGGGCTGGAGTCTGGTGTTTTGGGGCCAGGACGCCCGCTTTTGCTTTTTCAAAAAGCGTCCACCCCGTGCCTTTGACTCTTTGCCTTCCAGGTGTCTTTCTTTATCGAGGTACTCTCTCACTCTCTCATCCCAGCTGGCCTATTCCGGGGCCTTGTCTGCGACTTCGGACAGGACACGACGCCAAATTTGGGTTCCTGGGTCCCACAAGACTCTCCCCTAAAGCTGAGATTCCGAAGGCCCAGTCCCCAGGGGCAAAGAACTCACCTCCCACTCACCTCCATCCCGTACTTGTAATTGACCTCTCTCAGTCTCCATTACCTAACGCTATCCGTATGTTTAGGACTCCAGGTCCAAGTGCAAGCAGACACTGCATTGCTAGGGCAGGAGAAAAGACCACCAGAACTCTACATGAGATGGGACCAAGAGCAAACAGGCTGTTTTTGCCACAGAGAGGGGCACAGAGCACGACTTCAGGGCTCCTGCGTAAAGAGAATGTAAGTACTTTCACGGGATACTTGTGACAGGGCCTGTGTGGCCCAGGTCAGTGGGCCAGAGTGTTGACTAGGCGCGCGGGAGGAGGGCAGGCCAACAGCCCTTGAGGAGCTCCAACTTCCCACGGGCTGCGCGCTCTGGGAACGGGACTATACCGGACCCACCCCTAACCGCAGGAGCCACACTCCGAGATTGGTGCCATCGCTAGCACGGCGTCCTTAAGAGCTCCCAGAAGCCCCGCCCCCTTCCTGTTCTGGGGGCGTGGTACGGGACGAGGACCCCCGAGACGGAGCTTACTATTGGCTAAGAGGAGTAGGGTTGGCCTTGCGTTCGCCTGAGCAGGGGAGTAGACAGCTCAGCGGCAGCCGAAGGGAGTCTATGCGCGCTGGACAGCAGTGGTAGTTGTGTGAGGCTCGCACTGGCCGCAGACCTTCGGGCGCAATCGCCGGGGAGCTAGGAGTCGGCGAAGGGGCTGCGGGGCTACCCGGCGGAGGCTTCAGAATAGAAAACTGATGGAACTGGCTCGCTCGACTGCGTCTTCCCGCTCTTCTAAGTACACTGAACGGGGGCCCCACTGAAGTAGAAGCTGTCGGGGGGCGCGAAGGCCAGAGGCCCAGTGTGGCCTGGAGGAACAGAGACCGTGCCAGGGCGACCCAGCCGGGAGCCCCCAGATTGAGCTCGTGTTGTGGGGAGACTCCCATTTCTTCCGAGGGGCGTCGATCCCGAGACGGTCGAGGCGTCGGGGCGGCCACCGAGTCTTCAGTGGGGAGACCCAGTCAGGGAGAGGGCGCGCAGTCTCGAACAGTCTCCGGGAGCCAAGCGGAATCGGGCCGGATCACCCGGGGGCGCAGAGCCCCCGTCGCCCCTCGTGCGGCGGAGAGACCAAGGGAACGAGCCATCGGAGGCCGCGGCCCATGCCCAGGTTGGGGACAGCTGCCCAGTGAGTCCTCCTGGCCCGCCGGGCGGAGAAGAGCGACACCGAAGCCGGCGGGAGGGGAGCACTTCAAGGCCGGCGACTGCGGAGGATGGGCGCCTGAGCGGTTCAGAGCGCAGCGCAGCACGGGAAGGCGAGGCCAGTTTGCTGAGGAGGCCCCAGGGGATCCCAAGTGCAGCCTGCACCCGGGAAGATGGCCCGGCCTGGGCAGCGTTGGCTCGGCAAGTGGCTTGTGGCGATGGTCGTGTTGGCACTGTGCCGGCTTGCCACGCCGTTGGCCAAGAACCTGGAGCCCGTGTCCTGGAGCTCCCTCAACCCCAAGTGAGTAACTTATTGGCTCTGATCCCTGGGGGTGGGAGGCACTCCTGCAGGGTGAGGCCACGCGCCCCCGAGTGCGTGTGGGGAGGTGTTCCGAGGAAGAGCTGTACCCCATTTTGTCTCTGTCGTTTTCGTGTGTGTTTTCCTGCGGGCGGGCGGAGCAGGGTGCGGCGGGGTGGGGTGGGGGCACTCGGCTGGGTTGTGACCCCTTGGCTTCCCCGCCTTCTCCTCCGCACGTCCCGGATCAAGTCGGGATGGTCGCGCCAGGCAGAGCTGGGAGTCCCGGCGCTCGAGGGCGCACCCGAGAGCTGGGTGGGGGAGAGAACGCATTCCCCTATGGGGCCCTTGGGAACGTGGCGGTTTTCGCCGAGAGCCGCTCGAGGGCTAGCGTGACCTGGGTGGGGGCGAGGCCAGAACTCAGGTTCCTCGTTTGTTTAGCTGTGAAAGGACCACAGCGCGGGACACCGAGCTTGGGGTGGGTGGCAGCTCCTGTATCCCCATTCGGGCTTCTCCCATTTTCATTTCTCTTTCTTCCCTGTTTGCCTCTCTAGCTTTTCGCTTTGCCGTCTCTTCTAGCCCCTCTTTTCTCCCTGCCGGGCCATGGAAGGGCGGGCGTCGCTCCCAGGCTCACAAAGGCGGCGGGTGGAGAGGGGCGGAGTGGGAGAGGTATCTGGGAGGGGGTGGTTTCGATCCAGCGCCTGTCGGGGGTCTAATGGAGCCGGTGGCAGAGCTTCGAGAGCCGGCCCAGGCAGAGAGTGGCGTCCGAGCTGGCGAGGGAGGTGGGTGGGGGTCGAAGGATTCCTGCTCAAGCGGGTCCCGTTGCCCCCCCCCCCACCCTATGTCCCTCAGATTGGGAAGCTATGCTTAGCTTTTCCCAAGGGGTTAGGGAGGTAGCTATGTAGAGAAGATCCTTTCTTTTCTTCCTCCTCCTTCCCCCTTCACAATTCCCCCTACCCCAAACAACACACACACCTTTTAGGGCGGTGGTTCAGTGGTTTCTAGGCTGTTAGTGAAGAGTCGCTGGGGCTGTGTGATGACCTCTGGACCTTTTACTCTTCTGGCATTCAGGACTGGGGTTGAAATCCAAGATTGCTCTTCCTGTTTTGTGGAGGTCCCGGCAATGTGCAGACACCCCTACTTAGTGGGAAAATGGGGGGCTTTGGCCTGCCCTCTATGCTCTCTGATGTTTGTATCCGGAATCCCTGTCCACTCTCATGGGCTCCCCGCTAACTTCCCCAGGTTCCTGCCTCCCTTGGCCTCTTAGGTTCCAGGGACAGTGCGTCTCTTAGCCCTGGAGTGGAAGAAATCAGCTTCTCTAGTTCTATTTTCCTTGGGTTAAGGTAGAGTCCTATTTACTGGTTTGTGGGATGGTTAAAACAAGGTCAGTGTGAGGGTTTGGGAAAGAGAACAAGGTGCAAGGAAAGGGATTGACAAGAATTTCTCCCCCACCTAGAAGCCAACCTGGGTGCAGAGCTCTCCTAACAGCAGGGATTCAAGATAGTCTGGGGACCCCTGAGCTAAATAGGGGAAAGGTTCTGAAGAGCCCAGTTCCATCATGTAAGGGTGGAGGCTGGAAATGCTCTCTCTTGAACCAGGATAGCTGAAATCCGCCTGGGGTAGCCCATTATAGGGGCTCATGGGAGTGACCTAATTGCTCTCTCCGGTCTCTAACCAGAGATAGCATGCAGCTCCACAGCTGGAAAGGAGCCCTCCTGCAGAGTTGGGGGGGGGGGAGCTGGGAGAAACAAGATCTCTCTGAGCTTCTCCGTTTTTGTGTTCTGAGCCTTTAGTTCTCTGGACCAGTTTATAGGTTTTTGAGTTCTGCCCACGCCACCATCCACTTCAAGCTGAGGGCAGGCATCCTTGAGGGGGTGGTAAGGTGGGGGGGTGGCTGAGGACTCAGTAGGACCTGCACAAATTCTATCCCATAATTGAACAGATCCTGAGAATGGTGGGGGACTGATCTTGGCACCCCTGCACACACACACACACTCCCAGTTCCATCTATGCCCAAGGGTCTGTGTGTGTTGGCACATGGGGGATGGGCAGGAGGACAGGAGGGAGGCACTGCCCTCAGCTCCACTCAAGCTCTGGGGGCTGCCTCTCCCACCGCGCCCAACCCTCCAGGCTGCCACAGCCTTTCAACTAAACAGTCTTTCTCTGTCTCTCCCTCTTTGCCTCCTGCCCGAGTTCTCCCTCTCAGGTCTGTGTCTGGTTTGCCCTCTCACACCCTCTGTGAGCTGTGCTCACCTCCCCTCTCCAGCTAGGTTCGCCTGCTCTCCCTCTTTCTCACACTCCCTCTCACTCTTAGTCACTCTCTGCCTCTTTTTCTCAAGTCCTTTTGTTTCTCGCACATGCCCGTGCTCTCCCTCACAGGCTCATTTTCTCTCTTCCCTCCCCTCTTCCTTCCTGCTTTTGGTCTCTTTACTCAGCCTTGTCAGGAGCTGGCACCCCCACCCCACCCCTCAAATCTCCCAGTGCCTATAAACCTTGCTTAATTGCTTCCTTCTTGGGAAAAAAATCAAAATAAAGAAGTGATGGGGCTGGGGGTATGTTTCCAGGTTCCAGGGTGCGTGCAGCCCAGTCCTGACTGGAAGAGGGGAGCTGGAAGGGCCGGCTTAAGACTTCCAGCTTCTTTCCCAAATCCGTGCTGGGGTCTTTGAATGGGTAGCATTAGCTTCTGCCTCTTCGGCCCCTCCTGTCAGATTACCCTGATGAACAGAGGTTAGGGAAGCAGGTTTAGTCCCACTAGAGGTTGGGAGAAACCAGAATGAATGCATGTGCTTGGGTGGGTTGGGGGCTGTGATGGAAGGTCCCAGAGCAGCCCCCTCCCCCAACTTCTTCCCCTGAGAGCTTGGGGCAGCCGGTAGGCCTCACACTTGAGTCCTCAGCCAAGTCCAGCTGCTGCAGTTCAGTCTCTCAGTCCCATTCTGACCCCTTCCTGCCCCCCACTCAGGTTCCCCCACCTCCAGGGAGTGGGAATGTGCCTGAGATCACATTACACCTTCCCTATAAGGGGGTGGGGGTGGGGGGTTCAGCTTGGTGTCCAGGACCCTTGACTCCATCCAACATGGGTGGGGGCAGCTGCAGACCCTAACCCAGGCTTGCCTGCCACAAGCCAAAGTGTTGGTCCCAGCCCCCTCACAGCTGTTCCAGCTCACAGTCCTGGGGAGGCCAGCTCAGGGGGCCCCTTTCCAGGGTGGCTGACCTCTCCTACTCTGTGGCTGATTGGCCACAGGTGGGGGCCTGAGAGTGATGGGAACCCAGCAGCTCCTAAAGTTTCCTGTTCCCCTTCCTCCCCACCCCCACCCCAGGCAGCCAGGCCAGGGCAAGAAGGGCCTGTGAGGCTGGGATGCAGGCTAAATTGAGGGTTCCCTGTATCCCCTCAGGTTCTTTGTTGCCTCATCAGCTCAGGTGAATGGGGACGGCCAGGCCGTGGATAGTACTCTTTTCTGGGGTTTGGACTGTGGAGGAGGTGGGCCAGCCAGGAGGCAGCTTATTGCCATGAGAACACCAGGTTTGGGGGAGGGTACACTCCATGATTATCAGGGGAGCTGTGGTGGGATGCTTACCAGCCACATTCTGGGTTCCTTGCCTTGTGTACCATAACCCACTCCTCCTGGGTGTGTTTTCATAGTGGTCATTTGTGGTGGGGGTGCTAGCAGCCAGGAACATAAGCCGTAAATGGTACTGTGCTTGGCAATGCTAACTAACAGGCAGCACCTTGCTACTTACAAAGCATCCTCATATGTAAATATTATTGGTTGTTCCCAACCGCCCTGGGAAGTAGGAATTGTCCCCATTTCCAGATGAGAAGGCATATGCCTGGAACAGGGAAATGAATTGTCTGAACTCAGTCTGCTTATAGTGGGTAGAGCTTGCTGTATGCCATTCTTTCCATGCCATCCTGCTATACCTTGGAATCTAGGAGAGATAGGAATTCAAGGTGGGGTTTGGAAAGAGGTGCCATCTCCCTGCCCCTCTTACTTCACAGATGTGCGTGCATCTGTCCTCATGACTCAGGCCCTGCCTGCATCAGATGAGCAGTGCTCTGGCTTCCTCATTTGATTTTGCTAGGTCTACCAGCAGCCTTGCTTGGGTGACCTGAACTAGAGGCAGCCAACTCACTGCCTGGCACTCTCCCTCCTGAGTGCTGAATCTCACCTTTGGTTCCTCTCTGGGCCGGGAATCTCACTTCCTCTCAGGGATCCCCTAGAAAGCAGACAGGGAAGGGCGTGTTAAGCCCCCAATGGGCCCTAGTGTTAGCCTGGTGGGGCAGAGGGGAGAGCGTAGTCCCATGTAGGTGGGGAGGGTGACCCTCTGGGACTCTCCTGGCCTCCCTACCTCCGACAGTGCTGCGTGTGTGCCAGGACCCAGCTGCTGTTCCTGCCCACCCACGCCTGGGCGGGCACTGCTGGGACATGCCAGGCCTGCTGCTCCTGCTGCCTTGGGGGCTGGGTGGAGCTGGGGGAATGAAAGAGGAGCCTTTAATTTGGGGGCTCCCCACCCTTGCTGGGATGAGAGCAGACTTGAGCTCTGGCTTGGGGTCTGTCCTCTGCTCGTCCTGCCACTCTGTGGGTGCAGGCATAGTGGTGCTGGGGTCACCAAATCAAAGCTGTGTCTAGAGTCTTAACCAGACTTGCACTAGCATGGCCAGGGACCACGCTCTCCCAATCTCTGACCACAGGTTCCTAGAGCCTGTGGGAAGGGTGAGAGAGAAGAAAATGTAGATGTGGTGGAACATGGGCACCTTTCTGGGCATGACACCCACATCTGCAAGCTAGCCCCACTGTAGACTGTATGTGTTTGGGTGGAGAGGGGCTCAGCTGGACAAAAGAAACAGGAGGACAGTTGGCCTCTGACCAGGCTACTGCCCCAGACTCTTCAGGCTTCTCGAACGGCAGGATTCTGATTAGCAGTCATGGTGGCCCTTCTCAGCTCAGTAGAAAGGCTGAGAGACAAACGGGCTAGGGTAGAAGGAAGAAGTAGGCTATAAGACAGGAGCTGGAATGGCCTCCTTCAAGTCCCTTTACTCCCTGGGGTGGCTCACTGGGGTCTTGGGGCTATCAGAAGCTAAAGAGGGAAGGCCTCAGGGGTTACCATGGCGACCTGCTTCAGGCTTCCTGCTGGGCCTTGTCAATCCCCTTATTTTCCAGAAAAGGGCTTTGTCTAGGGGTGGCCCCAGGCAAGAAAGCTTGGCTTGATAATGGGAGAGTAGTAGTTTTTGAAAAGTGGGGGATAAAGAGTTTAACTTGGGGACAATCTCTTCCTCCAACTCTCTTGCCCCTATTCCTAACCTGATATGTATGAGGAAAGATGAGCAGGGTCCTTCCTATACAGTATGGCTAGTGTTGTAAGCTGACTTCAGGTTTCACTCTCACTGGCTACATGCCCACCTTGGCAAGGTCCCCTTGCCACTTTCCTGGGCTTCTCAAAGGCCAAGAAGCAGTTTTCCTGGTGGTACAGAAGATGCTGAAAAGGCACCATTATGGGGGATCAGGGTCAGGGAAGGCAGGTCTCCTCAGGGTCTTCTCCCTTCTTCACTTTAGGAGAAGGTGAGTTTCCCCTCTGCAGCTGCCAGGCAAATTAACTAATGAATATTTATGAAGTCTTCTCTGAGGTTGAGGAGTCTGAGGGGTGTTAGGGGCAATAGTCCTCTTTTCTTCCCCTTCCCCCATCCACTATATAGACATCTGCTACCTCAATGTGTCTGGATTCAAGGGATAACCCCAAGTAGCTGGAAGCCCTGTGTTTCGCTTCTGGAGCTCCAGAGCCTGAGTGGCCACAGATGTGCTCAGAACACATAAGACTCCCTGGTGAGGAGGCCCAAGTGGTCCAAGTGGTTAGGTCCAAGTGGTTAGGAAGGTGAGCTGGCCCGTACCCCCCATTTGCATGTCCTCTGTGTACCTGCTGTCACCTCCATGTAGGGTCTTGTTGAGGTGCAGCTGTACAAGGATTCAGCCAATGTTTCAGGTCTTCTTAGACCCCCTAGGGGTCAACATCCTGGGTGAGGTTAGCCTCCTCTGGTTGCCTTTGAGAACTTCTCTTCAATAGGAATGTTCATCTGATCACTCCCTCCCTCCCATGAGGAGCCTGGACTCTGTGGGTCTTAAAGGTTCTTCTGGTGCTAAGAAGTTAGAAGTTGTCTAATCCTGCTGTCTGGATGGAACCAGTGTGAGGATTGGAAAATGAAAAATGCCTTGGGAGTCATAGGGGGTCTGGTGAAACTTCTCAGCCTTTTGTGGTTAATGGGGTGAGGATGTTTCCTCTCAAATGTTTGTATGGGCCTTCATCCCATCCCCACCTCCTTTCTGGCCCTCTGGAGTGCAGTAAAGCTAGATACTAAGGGAAAGACCTTCTCATTGTGGTTTTTGCCGACCTGTACAGCAAAATGGCATGTCCCAGCTTGTTGAATCCTCCTTTAACATCGAGGGAGGGCTGTCTTTCTTCATCTACTTGGTCTAGACTCACCTCCTGGGGTATCATTTCCCTCCCTTGAGTGAGGGCACTGTGCAACCACTAGGCACTCATACCTTGTGCTCCCCACTGTGGTATGGGCCTCCAGGAAGTGGAGCCATGCTTTTCCACTGTGAGCTTTGTTCTCTTGAAGCACTGCTTTCAACCCTTCATTGTCCTTACTAGAAAGTCTGTCTCCAGTGGGAGGAACCCCACACTGTTTGTTGTGACCCTCAAGGCCTTTCACCCTGGTTCCAGCTGAGTTTATCGGCCTCCTCTTCTGCTTCTCTCTACCAGTTGTGGGGCCAATCACTGGCCTGGGGTTTGTGTCCCAGCCACTCTTGTCCACTCTTGCTCTGTGTTAACTTCTAATTCCTTACCCAGGACCCACTTTCATTCTGCTCCTTCTGAGGAACCATCTTAGACCATCCTGTCAGATGAACTGTCTCCTTCCTCTCCCTGCCTCCAGCTCTTGCCGTTTGAACCACCCTCCTCCCACATAACCTGCAGATAGCCTTGTCTCGTCTATTGCCAAAGCATGGACCATTTTTACTTTTCTGACCTACAGCAGACAGTAAAATCCTTGAGGATGGAGCCATAACTCCTCTTCCTATTTCCCCTCACCTGCTGAAAAAACCGCAAGACTGGCCTCATAGGTACTTGCTGTTAATCTGGCCTCCTGCCTCTTGGCAAACTAGACTGTTTCTAAGCAGGAGTCAAACACGTTGAGTGCCTACTGTGTGCTAGGCACTCTGCATGCACCATTGCATCCCCTCCACAATCCCAGGAGGGTAGGGCTCTTACCTCTGCCAGTTTATAAGTGAGGAAATGGAAACTCAGGGAGATCAGGTAGCTCATCCAAGGTTGCAGAGCTCGGAAGGGGCATGTCTGTCTGATTCCAAAGTCTGTCTGCTTCTTCCTTGCTACATACTATTGCCTTGTTTCCAGCTCCAGCCTGCCCAGGCTCAGAAATGGCCAAGATAGCACCACCATTTTGCTGTGTGCTTAGGCAAGGACACTGATATGAATAGATGGCCCTGGGCAGCTGCTCTCTCCCTGCTATTCCCTGTGCCTGGCCTTCAGGATTAGAAGAGGAACCTGACTCAGAAGGCATTTGTCCATCTCCCTCAGGATCTGGAACAGAGGCAGTGTGGAGATGGGTAGATTAGAACACAGATGTGTGAAGTTCCTGGGGCCCTATCTTATATAATCTGTTGTCCCTGCTTGGGCCCCGTCTCCCCTCCCTCTGTTCTTTTAGGACTGAGACTAGTCAAGTTTGGGGACTCACATTCTTGCATTACAGGAGTTGAATCAGTCCCCTATAAGACACTGGGCTGTAGGAGTGGGAGGTGGGGAGAGCTATGTGGAATTGCTCCTGGCCAGAGACTATGCCCATCACCCTTGGTTCCAGGTGATGCCTATTCATATCTCCTCCTCATGCCCAAGATTAGCAAGGATGGCAGAGAAGGTATGGGTCCCAGATAGGTTGAGCTCCCCCAGTTGTTTTCTGGGAGCTGCAGGGGTGGTGGCTAAGGCATGTGTGGGCTTGTGTGTGGGCTTGTTTGTGTGTATGTGTGTGTGTGTGTGTGTGTGTGTATGTGTATGTGTACGCGTGCATGTGCACAACATGTTTGTGTGCACACACATGCATGTGTGGTAGGGAGATGGTAGCAGTGGCTCTGAAGGAATGTGTGTGATGGGGGCGGGAAGAGGACAGGGCTGCCACCTCCAGGCAGCCCAAGCCTCACACCATTGGCCACATCAGCCCCCTGTGGAAATGCCACATTAGGACAAAGGGCTCCCCCAGCTACACAGTGCCCCACCCTACCAAGCAGTCAAAGCCTGGCAGCCTTGCCCATGGGCCACCCCTTCCACACCCTGCTGGCAGTGTGATTCTCTCTCTGCACCCCCAGCCTAAGGATGGAGGGAGGACAGAATGCCTATTCTTGCCATCTCCACCCAGTAGGCTCAGCCTGGCCCCTCATTGTTTGTGCCCTCGATTCTGGAGATGGTCCGGGACCCCTGACCCTGAGGCTGACCATCTCTTCCCTTCTGGGCAGATTCCTGAGTGGGAAGGGCCTGGTGATCTACCCAAAGATTGGAGACAAGCTGGACATCATCTGCCCCCGAGCAGAAGCAGGGCGGCCCTATGAGTACTACAAGCTGTACCTGGTGCGGCCTGAGCAGGCAGCTGCTTGCAGCACTGTGCTTGACCCCAACGTGCTGGTCACCTGCAATAGGCCAGAGCAGGAAATCCGCTTCACCATTAAGTTCCAGGAGTTCAGCCCCAACTACATGGGCCTGGAGTTTAAGAAGCACCATGATTACTACATTACCTGTGAGTCTCTTCCCGTCATATGGTTCTCTCTTATCTAGGAGCTTTCTAAGTAGTACAGTGAGATAGCACACAGGCCACCTTGATCTGGGTTCCCTCTGAAGACTGGCATGCTCTCCTTCCAGCCTGGCCTTGGAATTCTGGCCCTAACATTCACCAAGAGGATGGCTGCCAGCTCACCTTGGCTCTAGGAGTTGGCTGGGAGAGGACTCCACTTTGTGGTGCTCTCTCTTATTTCTTTGGCCTACCTAAGATATAATCTTGGGAGTGACAGAGTTGGAAGAACCCTTTGGGATCAGCTGGCTGTCCCGACTTTCTCTTCATGGGAAACTGGCCCCAAGAAGTGAAGGAGCTTCCTGCCCTGATATCACTCATGGAGTTAGGGGCAGGATTGGGACTCTAACCCAGTTCACCTGACTGGATTCCTTCTAGTCTGTATAGAAGCCTCCCTCATGATTCCAGTTCTGACTGTTTTGCCTCTGAGTGAGATCACACAATGAGAAGATACTGAGAAAGAAGGGCTAAGCCCTGGTGATATTAAAGGAGCAGCACCCTTGGGGGAAGGCCTAGTTTCTGATGTGGCCTGAGCTGGGCCAGCTACTCTGTTCCCAGTGAGAGGGAGATAAGTAGAAAGGTTCACTGCTTGCCACTCCCCAATTCCCAGTTCTGTTCTCATGGGCTAAGATAGCACTAGGATTTCTAGGTAATGAGGGCAGACCTTCCTTTCCCCCTGACTTCTCTGGCCTCTTGCTACAGCTACATCCAATGGGAGTTTGGAGGGACTGGAAAACCGGGAGGGAGGTGTGTGCCGTACACGCACCATGAAGATCATCATGAAGGTTGGGCAAGGTGAGTGCCCAGTCATAACAGATGTCTCTGTCTGGGTATGGATGTGTTTGGGAGTAGGGGAGGGGCAATGGGGTTAGAGTATCTGAGGTCTGATATACAGGCCATTGTTGGCCCATGCTAAATGAGCCCATGCTAGATGATGGAGGCATGTATGCTAGTGGGGTCCCCCATCAACCTGTGCTCTCCACACTCCCAGACCCCAATGCTGTGACACCTGAGCAGCTGACCACCAGCCGGCCAAGCAAGGAGGCAGATAACACTATCAAGATGGCCACACAGGCCCCCAGTGGTCGGGGCTCCCTGGGTGACTCTGATGGCAAGCATGGTGAGTGTATAGGTGTCTCCCAAAGGGCAGAACCCATTGCTTAGCTACCTTTTCAGGCCCTGTCTCTGAAGCGAGGCAGAGCAGGGCCCTGGGACCCCTGGCTGACCATTTCTCCCCTCCCTTCTCCTTCCTCAGAGACTGTGAACCAGGAAGAGAAGAGTGGCCCAGGTGCGAGTGGAGGTGGCAGTGGAGACCCTGACAGCTTCTTCAACTCCAAGGTGGCATTGTTTGCGGCTGTTGGTGCTGGTTGCGTCATCTTCCTGCTCATCATTATCTTCCTGACAGTTCTGCTACTAAAGCTGCGCAAGCGGCATCGCAAGCACACCCAACAGCGGGCACCCGCCCTCTCACTCAGTACCCTGGCCAGTCCCAAGGGGGGCAGTGGCACGGCGGGCACCGAGCCCAGCGACATCATCATCCCCTTACGGACTACAGAGAACAACTACTGCCCCCACTATGAGAAGGTGAGTGGGGACTACGGGCACCCCGTCTACATCGTCCAGGAGATGCCACCCCAGAGCCCAGCGAACATCTACTACAAGGTCTGAGAGCCCAGTGCAGCCTCGGGCCCTGAGGGACAGTCAGCCAGGACTGCACCTCTCCTTTCTCCCCCATACTCCCTCCCCTTACCAGCTGTGCCCACCTTTGTATTTAGTTTTGTAGTTTCTTGGCTTTTATAATCCCCCTTTTGCCCTGCCCCCTGGGCTTCGGAGGGGGGTGCTTTTGCCCCCAGCCACCATGCTGTTGTGCCTTCCCCCTCTGGCCAGGCCTCTGGGCTCTGCAGGGGCACCCCTTCTTGGAGGGCAGGGTTGGATGCTGATGGACAGCAGGCAGGAAGATGCCCCCCTGGCCCTGCCCCCCACCCCCTTTCCCCCTTCCCAGGACTGTTTGTCCGCTATCATCACTGTTTTTAATGTTTTTGTGTTCATTTTTTAGCTGTCAACTCATTTGCATCTGTTTTTTAAAGAAAATGGAAAAACGGAAAATGCAGTCCCTCCTTAGGCTTTCTGAGCCAGGCCCAGCTCAGTTTAAGGGAACTGGGGCAAGATGTGGCCAGCCAGGAAGCATAGGATGGCATTTCTTTTAAAAACTCCTTGGTATTTTGGGGAGGGGTGGCAGGCCAGAGCTCTTCTTGCCCATGAGGGAAGATGAGAGTGCCAATGGGCAAAGTGTTTCACTCTGTCCTCCTGACCCTCCTTCTACAAAGCTGATCTTGGGAATGGGGTAGTGGCTGCCACCCTTCCACCAAAAAAAAAAAATCTCTTCCTTGTGGGATTCTTGGGCATCTCCTGCCTCCCTCACTCTCACGGTAATTAACGTCTTAATTGGCTGTTGCCTGGGGAACAGGAGAGCTGCTGCAGGCAGATGACCTCATGGGGGTGGAGGGAGGTAAGGTGCCCAGGTGGCTATTTGCCCTGCAGATCTGGGAGTTCCCCCTCCCCCTCCCCGCCCTGTTCTCTCCTCACCTTTGGCATCCTTTGGCCCGGTGGGGAAACAGAGGCCCAGGGCAGAGACCTAAGCGGGTATAAGGCCAGGTGGTCTGCTCCTTTTCTGGGCTCTAGCACAAGTGGGTGCCCCCCTCAACCCAGCTTCCACTGGCCCCTCCAATCTTGGGCTGGGGCCTGGAAAGAGGAAGAGGCTGCCCAGGGCTGGGCCAGCATGCCGTGCACTTTGACCCCGGCTCCTCGCCAGCACGGCTGCTAACAGACTGCCACTTGAGTGCGCCTTGCAGGTGCTCCCAGAGTGGCCATGGAAGGAGCTGGGCCTTACACCATCCACCTCCACACTGCCTCCTGGCCAGCTGCCCACCCTAGTGCCAGGTGGGAGAGGGAGCGGAACAGCCATCCCCTTCCAGGTGGCAGTTGGAAGGGTTTTTTGTTTTTGTTTCTGTTGCCATTTGTGTAAATACTAGTCTTTTTGGAAAAAATAATGTAAAGATGTTTTGTATAAACTCTGAATTATTTTCTTGTTGCTTTTTTCTTAGAAAAAATGAGAACTAAAAAAAAAATTAACCACATGGAGAACTGGGTGTAAAATTGTGTCATGATGTTGTGGAATGAAGTGTGAGTGAGTATGTGAGTGTGTGTGTGAGTGTGTGTGTGTTTGTCTGTGTGTGTGAGACAGAGAGAGACAGAGAGATTCCCTGTGCCCAAACCACTGAAGATCTGGGCAGGTATAAGAAGAGGGTGGCTTTCCTAGTGGAACAAGATGTTTCAATTGTCCTGTGCCTTTCCTCTTCTGCCCGCAGGATCCTCTGCCCTCTTGTTCTGCTGGAGCCTGTGACAATTTCTCCCTGTCTATCCTGTCACCTCTGTGGCATAGGCCGTGAGCATCTGCCCAGTCTGTCATTAGGCTCAGCTAGAGAGAATTGATGGGGGAGGAGGTGTTCCCATGGGGACCTGGGTGTGTCTGCAAGTACTGCCACCACCTGGCTGGAGCTACATCTGGAACCTGCTGTCAGGCCCAGCCCTGCCCTGCCTCAAGACACCTAAAGGTGGATAGAAATAACTTCCTAAGAGCTGGGCCTCACTTGTGGCCCATTGGGTACTGAGGTTTCAGGCTGCCCAGTTCACTTCGTAGCCAGAAGATTCTTCCTCTCTTGTCTCCAGAGCTGGGCCACACCAGAACCCTCACCATGGCATACTTAGGAGCTTCTGGCTAGCAGTTGAAGCCCTCGAGCTAGAGCACCCCTGAGCACTCAGTTCCCCTGAAGGCTCGTGGTCCAGGAGTGTGGCAAGGGCCCTGAAGAGGGTTTGGCCTCAGTCCCGCAACAGAGATGCATACTGGCAGGGCCTGGGGCCTTCCCACTCCAGTCTGAGGGGATTCCCTGTTGAGATGGCTAAGGCAGATGTCAGAAGTGGAGGCCATGTGAGATCCCACTAGCTAGAAATGTGTAACAAGGCACTAGAGGAAAGGAGAAAGAGGAAGGAAGGCGGGGGGTGGGGGGGGGGTTGGTTAGTGATCCAGAACAAGAAGCCTCAGAGAAGCAGCCAAGGAGCAGGCAGGGCTATGAGGGAATTGGGAAGCACATGGAGAAGCAAGGGGGAGGAGAGCCACGGGACCTGTAGGGCGAAGGGAAGGGAGGCTGGGCCCGGCTGGGGTGCTCCTGGAGCCAGCTGGGGCAGAGGCTGTTTATTTGGTTTCTCATTAACCAAAGGAAGTGCCTGGATCAGATGGGGCCTCTGCTACTTGAGTGACTGCCCAGAGTGGGGCCCTCAGCCTGGCTTGGTGGTCTTTAACCAGGACTGGTTCAGGCCAGGTTGATATCTCTGAGGTGGAGCCTGACCAGGGTTGGGTGAGCTGTCCCTTACTCCTATAACTGAGTGTCCTTGGATGGTCCTCCACCCCGCCCAAGATATCAGCTACCCTCACCCTGTCAGTGGGGGATTGAGTTCCTGGGAGCCCCTTGGGAGTAGCTGTGGGAGTATGAAGTAAAAATCTGTGGGGGAGAGCAGAGGAAAGTATGGGGCAGTCTCCAACAGCCCAGGTTTGTGACTGCCTATTCTTACTTGCCCTGGCCTGGGTGCTGTGACTGGTGCTGGTGTGAGCTCAGTATCCAAGCCATGCTGGCCACACAGTGGTGCTCAGTAGCTCCTTGTGGCACAGTGTCCTTTACCTGGCCAGTGCCTGCCACTTTTTTCAAACACTTATCTTACACACACTATGTCATTGAGTCTCTTAAACTTCCTGTGAGGGTGGACAGTGAGGAATTTTGGCCTCATATTTGAGATGAGGAAACTGAGACCCTGTGAGGGGCAGTAACTTACCCAAGAACACACATCAAGTTATCCAGAGCACTAGGATTGGAGCCCAGGCCTTTTTCTATACCACAAGCAAATAAAAGTTTCTTGATGGTGATTCTCCTTTTCCCCACACCCCTGTTCCTTGTGCTGTCCCTGGTGAGACTGAGCAAGCATGCTTCCTTAGGGATCTTGAAGAACAGGAGACATTCCCTGCCCCCTTACCTTCCCATCTGTGTGGGTCAGAGAGAGACCAAGCATAGCTAGGTGGAGGCAGGAGGTGTGAGCCTCCTGTGGTAGGGCCCCAGACCAGCCCCACCCTCAGCTCTAATTCCTGTCCCAGCTGGGCCAAGCTCCTGGTGAGTCAGGGATAGAGGATGCTTTCCAGGTGAGGGTGGGGCTGCCTGGCTTCCTCTGCAGGCTGAGCCCAGATCACCAATGAGACAGGCTGGGCAGCTGCTAGCCAGGCCTCAGTTTCCCTAAAGGGACAGGCCATGTGGAGCTGGGGACCTGGGGCTCTTACGATTTATTGCACCAGTCCATTTGATGCTCATAGGAGGCCTCCCTGAGGATGCGGATGGCCTGGCACACTCGAGACAGGGACTTGGCGGGGGTCGGGGGGGTCGGGGAGGGAGGTGAAGAACCCAAGGAGAGACCCAGGCCCCACTGGGATCATCCTAGGTGGTGCTTTGGCCACCTGGCATCAGTCTCAGAAATCCACCTTGCCTGTCTAGCTGCCTGTCCTGCCCAGGCACGTCACAGTCCCACTGACACCCCAGCAGAGTCAGCCCCAGCTGGCCTGGGGACCCTCCTTGCCCATCTGCTGCCGGTCTCCTGTACAGCTGGCCATTAGATCTGGGGGGCTGGGGCCCCAGCTGGTGCTTGTTAGCTTGGCTCCCCCTTTGGGAGGCTGCTGAGGAGGAGACCAACCTCCACCCAGGACAGGGGTCACAGATCCCAAACTGAAAGCAATTTAAGGGCATGGGGGAGACAGTAATTATATGTTCTGTTTCCAATAGTTAATTACCCAGCTGGCAAAGAGAAAGGAAAGAGGAAAAGCTGGGGAGTGGGGGGAATAAGGAATGTGTGACGGGATATGGAAGGGTGTGAGGAGTTTGCTGCAGGGCCCTTTGATACAGGGGAAAGAGCCCCAGGCTGAGAGGCTAGAGACTAAGGGCCTGTCCCAACTCCAACATGACTTTTTGACCAGAGGCAGGCAGGTCCCTGCTTCTTTGGACCTCAATTTCCCTGTCAGGGTAATGAGGAGTAGAACTAGATATCTTCATTCATTCAGAAAATAATTACTGAGCAGCCAATATATGCCAGCTAGTGGTCTGGGCACTGGGATGCAGTGGTGAACAGAATAGATAAGGTCCCTATTTCCAGGGACCTCACGTTCTATAAAGGCCTTTAAGTGCCTGGTTAGCTCTTAACTGTGCTTCTGTGATGATGGGTCATGGGAATGTGAGAGGCAGAATAGAAGATACACAGATTAAAACCTTGGGTTCTGAAGTTAGCCTTTCATGCATTCATTCATCCATTTTTTCCCCATAAAATGTTGAAGGCCTGGCACATTTTAAGCACCAAATACCTGTTGTTTTCCTCCTGAGGCATGGAATGGGCAGTTCATCTGGGCTTCCTGGGGACCTCAAGCCCCGGCCTTTCTCATCATCACTGACCAAAGCTGGCCTTTTGCAAAGTTACTGAACATCCTCATCAGAAGTTTTCCTGAGGCGCCAATCCCCAGTTACCTTCCCTAGCCCCAATCCTGGGTCCCTGGCTGGGGGCTGGGCAAAATATATCCATGATAAACACTTCCAAAGCCAAAGTAGAAGAGATGTGTGTCCTTAGTCCTTGCCTACTCCTATGGCTCCATGGGTTCGTCTCTCCCATCCTTCCTAGAGGCAGTACATGAGGCACTGGCTTCCGAGAGAGAATCTTCCCATTTTCTCTGGCCAGGGCCCTAGAGAGAGGCTCCAGATGGCTTCTTTGCTTCCAGGTTACCAGAAGCCAAGGAGATCCTGGAATCCATCTGACATCACAGGGACTTCACACTGGCTGAATTCTGCTGGGCAGACTGTTTGTTCTCAAGGGGTACTAGCTGGTGGTTTCCCTGGCTGCCCTCATGCCTGTTCAGTAGAATCTGAGAGGTTAGAGGCCAGGAAATGGTAACGCTAGGAGTGTCCTGAGAGCTCCTTTCCAGAACAAGCCACTTATGGGGAAACTGAGGCCCAGACACCAGAAGGGACTTACTCAAGGGCATACAGGGAGTGCTTGCTGGTAGAGCCAAGCATCACAACCATTTCCTTTACCTCACAGGTCATGGTTGTGTGCTCTTCTTTCTTGCACACTGTTGCTTTGTTCCCCCAGAATCCCCAGGCGTTTGTGTATGTGAGTGAACCGAACAAATCTACATATACACAGTATTTATATTGACAAACTATGTAAGTTGACACAAGGCAATTACCAAAATGACACATTATAACCCTGAGGAAAACATGGCCCTGGGAAGTTTAGGCCTAGTCAGAGCAGACCTCGAAAATGCACTGATGGTTCACCCCATTCCCTAGGGCCCCCCTCTCCTGTGGCACCTCACACAGCTCTGAAGTCACTCAGTACAATAGTTTAGGGACAACTGTAGAGTCCAGGCCTACTAGTTTGTGTAGTTCATGGCCTGGACCCAGAATTGGGCATCTCAATTGGGTGGAGGCTTAAAAGTCATGCAGTTCACCCTTCCCTGGAAGCCTAGTGAGGCCATACAGCCTCCTGTGCACACCTCCAGGACCTTCCTCCCTCCCTCCCCCACCCAGGCAGCCAGCCTGGGCCTTTCAGGACAGCCTGACAGTTAGCTGTCCTTGCCCTGTCTTCAGCCCCCCTACACACACTAATAGCCATGGCAGTAACATGCTTTCACATGCAAATTGCTATGGAATTCTCAGCCCCTGTTGGTGCCCCAGCCCCCAAGGCCTCCCCCTGGGCAGATTCAGAGAAGAGAATGGAATCTTTCAAGTTGTTAGGGCCTTTAGAGACCTTCTAGTCCAGCCTCCTTGTTGGATGGATGGGAAAACTGAGGTCCAGAGAGGGGGAAGAAGGAACTGCCCACAGTCACATAGAAAGTTCACCAGGACTGGCCTTCACCCAGGTCTTCTGACTTCCAGCCCATTGCTGCTTCAAACCACCACACAGCTCCCAATCCCCCTGCCCCACCCCCACCACGGGTTGTTTATTGTGGACTCTGGGATCCCTCCCTCTAGCACACTCAGCTGAGGCAGCTCTCAGTGGGGCCTGGGAGTGTTGAATCCACAGAAGAAAAGGCCAAAGGTGTCTATGACTTAGAGGCATTGCCCAGGGAAGGGAGCCATTCTCCTTTGAAACAAGTGATAGGCAGGATTTGCTCACTTCTCTCTCTGTGCAACAACCGTCACCCCCACCCCCCCCACCCCCGATCTAGGCTGAACTGCTCTCACCATTCCCCCCCACCCCCCACCCCCGCCCCAGCAGGCCTGCCAAGCCATGCCAAACCTCACCAGATCTTCCTAGCTTTGTGTATCATCACTCTGCTGGAGTTGTCACCGGTAAAACCTCGGCCCTGGGAAGCCCAGGAACCCAGGCCCCAGGTTGGGTATGGAAAAATCTCCCTTCCTTTCAGTTCAGCTGAAACAAGATCAGAATTTTCTGAAATGAACTTTACAAGGAAACAAAACTAAACAGCAAAGGGGAAAAAGAGACTAGTTTACAGAGCACAGGTGTCTGCTCCCAGCTCAGCCTCGGTCTTGCCACAGATGGGTCTAAGCTAGAAACTTCAGGGTTATCCTTTAGTTCTGCCCCTGAAACAGCTCTTGACTCTGACCATTTCTAACCACCCCTAATGCCACAACTCTGATTCAAGCTGCCTTCATCTCCTGCCTGGACTATGGCAATAGCCTCCTAACTGGTCTCCCGGCTTCCATCCTGTCCCCATCTCTTGCAGAACAGCAGCCAAAATGATCCTTCCCAAACTCACTCCTGTCAGTCTGTTTACCTTTCAAATTTGTCAATCATCCATCAGCTCCTTAGCATGGCTATCAGGGCCCTGGGTGGTCTGGTCCCTACCCATATTTTAAGCTTTGAACCTCTCATCCCTCCACACCATGCTCACCTTACATCCCAACAACACAAGCCTCCCCATTGGTCCCTGACCACAAGAGGCACCGTTAAGCCTTTCTGGATGCACTTCCTTCCATCAGCCAGAAATGCCCATCCCCTTGCCCTTGGCCTGGCAAACTCCTATTAATCCTTCATGGACACTTCTGATCCACAGATCCAGGCAAGGGTAGAGTTCCCTTCTCAGTTCTCACAGTACTTCTGCTCACACTATGTGGCCTGTTTCCTCCACTAGATTGTGAGCTTCCAGAGGGCAGAAACTGTTTAATTCATCTCTGTAACTCACCTGGAGTGAGGCCCAGTACCGAGTTTAGCACAGAGGCAATATCAATAAACTTGAACTGTTTGTCAAATTGAATGGGCTTGGATGGACTAGGACAGTCATCCCAGGGCTCTGTCCCTGACCCTGCCTGCTTACATTACTGTCCAGCCAATCTGGAGAGTCAATGACTTATTACATTACCCTACAATAACAGTGACCATTTATTGGGTACTTATTATGGGTCAGACACTGCTCAACACTGCACATGCATTACTCCATTGACACCTCATGTCTCAATGAGGTCTCAAGGAGAGCCTTATCTGAGGCAGGACTATGATTAGCCCTGTTCTACCAATACAGAAACAGAGACTCAGAAAGGGAAAGTACCTTGTCCATGAGCACAGTTGTAGAGCAAGGATTTGAACTTAAGTAGCCCAAATCCAGAGCCTAAATGCTTAGGTACTTTGCCACACTAGTGAGGTGAGGTGGTAGTGCCAGCAAGGGGAGAGAGTGAAGTTGGGCCCTGTAGCCTGTGCTCTCGATGTCAGCCATGTGGCTTCAGAGGCTGGTTGCTGTGGTAATTAAGAGCCCAGGCCCTGGAGTCAGGCTGTCAGGGTTTACACCCCAGCTCTACCCCTCTCTAGCTATGAATTCTCTAGCAAGTTACTTAAACCCCTCTGTGCTTTTGTTTTCTCCTCCATAAGATAGGGCTGAGCATAGCAACCGTATTCATGAGATTGCAGTGAGGATTAAGTGAACACACACATAACAAGCCCTGAGAACAGTGCCCTGGTAATTACTCAATAAGTGCTACTTACTAACCTTTGAGTCCTGAGGCAGCCTTTGGTTCTTCTCACCCAGCTGTAGGCATCCATGTCTGCTCTAGGCTGGTCTCTGTGTGGCCACATGAATCAGGGACTCACCAGCCCTGGCCTCAGCCTCAGCCTGGGTCACTATGATTCCAGTACGAGTCCAGCGGTGGTAGGCTGCAAGCTCTCCAGGCCCCAGCCTGAGGGCTTGGCTGGCCTGGCCTTGGCTCCCAAAGGCCCAGAGGTAGGAACACCTAGTCTGTTGTGCCCCCACAAGAGCTTGGACTCAGGGTCGGGAGGCCTGCATTCAGGGCCTGACTCTGCCACTAACACTTGAATAATTTATTTCTTGGGGTTTGGGTTTCTTCTTCATCTGTTGGGAATAGAACCATGTGAGCAAAACTGCTTGGTAAAAGCACCAACTGAACTTTGTTGTAAGGAGCCACCAACTCTCATCAGAATGTGTGTTCCTTTGGGGCAGTGAACCTGGTGCTGAGCAAAGACCTGATGAATGAATGCCTAAGCAAGTGTCTATCCCACCCAGCATCTGTGCCCATCCCCAGCCAGGCTCCAGCAGCCAGAGGTCCAGTTCTGAAGCAGGAACACTCTGGTAGTTGTCTTCAGTGCTTCTGGGAAATCAAGAAGCATGTTTTAGCCTGTTGAGGAGAAGCCCGGTAACTAAAACCTGAGATCCAGAGCCTATTTTGTTGAGATCCTCAGCAGTGTCACTGGGGCTTCCAGGTACCATTGAAAAGAAAGAAGCTACACTAAATGGCTTCTTTCTACACTTATTAGGCTGGTGAAGTCTAAGTCATTGCAGCCTTTCTTGAGGCCACTTAGATAATAATATACATATTAAAAGCCTAAAAGAGGTGCAGACCCTCTCACTTAGCAATTCCAATGTGGGTTAAGGGCCTGTGTAAAGGATTTTCATCACATTTGTACATATTTTTAGTGTTTTTCTAATAATGAAAAATGGGAGAAACCTCAAAAGCCACCTTCTCTGGTAAGTTTTCACCATCCACTCACACACACACACACACACACACACACACACACACCTCCAGTAACAATGAACATGTTTTGAGGTAGCATATATTAATTGTCTTCTCCATTCAGAAACCTTCTCAGTTCTTGGGGTGCCTGGGTGGCTTAGTGAGTTAAGCATCTGACTCTTCACATCGGCTCAGGTCATGATCTCACAATCATGAGATCGAGCCCCACATCAGGCTCTGTGCTAAGCATGAAGTCTGCTTGAGATTCTTTCTCTCCTTTCTCTGTCAAAATAAATAAATAAATGTTTTTGCAAAAAGAAACCTTCTCAGTTCTTTTTCTGAGCTCTATGGGTGTCCCTGACACATTAGATCACAGTTACTGAGTTCTTCCCCTGTCAATAATTCAGTTTTCTCATCTGGAAAATGGGACTTCTGATACTATCAATAGTGTTGGGCTGTTAAAGAGATGCCATTTAAGGCCCTCAGCACAGGGCCTGGCATGTCATAATCACTCAATTCATTTTATTATGATGATTACTATCTCAATGAGAGATAGTTACATGACTGCTTCTGTCATTACACCATGATGTCTTCAAGGGTGAAAGTTATGCTATATATTTTTTCTCTCTGAATCTATAGGGCCCAGTACAGGGCTTGGCACACAGTAGGTGCTGAGTGAGTTTGATGAAAGAAATTTAGTCCAATGCCCTCAACATGGAGAAGATGCAGCTGAGGCCCAAGGAAGGGGCAAGTCAAGGGTTAGGCCTACATCCTGGGTCTTGTGTACTTAAATTATGGTGCCATGGGGAATTGGGGGTGAGGCTGGGGGCTGGGGATCTTCTGGATTCCTTGAGCTGAACTGCCTGGGCTCTTTCCATGCTTTGGGTCTGGTATCCTGTGATCAGACGGTCTCCAAGGCTGGGGCAGTTGTGCTGACTCTCCTCATTCTTGCCCTCATTCTCTCCATCTCAAGCTCTAGCCTGGCCCCAGCCAAACAGGAAGATTCATTAACCATCTAAATATACAGAGCCCAGGGGCCATGTGCAGCCTGCAACAGAGCTGGGGTCCCAGCAGGGCCAGAGCCTGAGGCAGTGGTGCAGGCAGAGGGCTGGCTGGGAGGGGCCCAGCAAGGGGGAAGGCCTTGGAACAGCTAATGTGATGATTGATGGGGAGGTGAGTGAAGCCAGGCCAGCACCAGGCCATTGGAACTCCCAGTCTCTAGTCCCATTTGTAGCCATCTGTCCTTGCAGCAGCCCCCCAGGTCCAACTCTGATCCTCATGCCAGCTTTGATACCATCCCCCTCTCCATACTCCTCAAACCCTTCAGTCCAGGTTCCTGAGCCTCAGAAGTATGGAGCTTAAGGGTGGGCAACCAGGAGTGGGGGTAGATTTCCCCAGGCTCCTGCCTGCTTATTATTGTAAAGGCTATTTCTCTAATCAAAACTCCCCAATTACCCAAGGGCCCCTCTGATTAATATTCCATGATAACAGGAACAGGTCACATCTGGCTGCAGGAGCTGGAATTCGACACTCCAGGAGCCCCATGATTGGTCTGCAGGAAGAATAATAAACTTCCTTTATCCTGCCCCCCTTTCCCTTCCTTCCCATTCAGAGCCTCCCCATTTCTTTCACCTCCCCTTCCTCAGCCATTTTCTGCCCCTCTCCACCTCCACCCAAGTTCCCTTCTTTGCCCTCTGCCCTCTGTGGAGGTAGAAGTCACCTTCCCAGTCTTGGTCAGTCCCCTGGTCATTATCTACCTCTGCTTTGCTAGGCTCTTTGTCCAGGGAGCATCTTATGCTGGTGTGTGGTGGGCTGAGCAGGGAGGGCAATTTCTGAGTGGTTGTGGGTGCTCTGGATATATTATTTCATCAAATTCTCATTACCATCTCCTACAAGGGGGGGTCATATTATCCCTGTTTATTGACAGGGACATAGCACATCTGAGAAGCTTCTGGACTTGCCCACATCACAGAGGCTTTACATGATAGAACGGAGATTTTAAACTCAGAGCTTTCTGCTTCCAAGGCTTCTTTTCTTCCTGCACCCCACCCTGATCTGCTAAGGATGATTTCAGTCTCTGGATGCTTAGATTAAGATGGGACCCACTGATATGACACAGAGTCAGTGCCCATGACACCAGATCTCCAGGCTTCCATTGGATTACAGTTGGATTGTTAGGAAAGAATGAGCTGAGACCTTTTAGTTGAATTCCACAGGCCAGACAGGAGAAAAGACTCACCTTCATTCATGTGGGAAGGTGGTGGTAAATATGGGACTTGGCCCCAGGTCTTCCAACACACAGGTGAAAACCATTTGCCATTTGCCATCCTGCGGATGGCTCCGAGAGAAAGAGAGAGCTTTACCATCACAGCTACATGTGAGACACTGACAGATGCCACCATCCTCTGACCCGACCGACAGACACCCAGACAAGGGTATAGCTGCTTGTGTTTGTTAGACTTCACCAAGGAGCCTGGGAAGACAGCAGTCTTTCCTTGGAGTGGGATAGGAACACAGGGCAAGGGGTTGTGGTCACCACTGAAGGTCAGAAAGGATTTGCTTTCATCCAGCTCTCCCTTAGGGTGTGTATCCATTTGGCAACTGCTCCCTCCTTTCCCACCATGATTCTCAATAGCCAGGAGAAGAAACAAGCCATTGTGGGTCAGGGGCACAATTTTCCCCTGTTGTCCCTTCCCCCTCAGTGGTGGGGCACACACAGACTTTATCAGTACCTAATGGCCAGATAGTGGTTTGACTTTGCTAAGGAAGGGAAGGGCAGTGGAGTGTGCCTCCCATCCCTCACTCTCCCACCTGGCACTTTCCTCTGCCTCTCACCTTGATCTTACCTCCTCTGTGTGCTCCTTCGCTCAACACTATTCAGAAACACCTTGGAATCACCTACCTAATTAATAGCCTGGTAAACTGAGGGCTCCAGATGAGGAGAATGGCTAACACTTGACTCAGTCAGTGACCCCTGGCTCCAATGGCACTTCTGACTCCATTTCTTGTCTGGGATGATCCTGGCCAAAGGGCTAAAACATGGGGCTGCTCAGTCCTAGTGTCCTACCCCTTGGTGATGTCTGAGACCCACTGTGCTTTGTAGGGAACCATGAGGCCTCTGGGACACAATCACCTCAAGATTTATAGAGGTCCACACAGGTCTTGTGGGATCTTTATCTATGCCTTGGAAGCAGAGGCCCAGGTCTCTCTCATCCCTATGTTTTCTTCCTGTTGCTGCTCTTATGGCCCTGGCTCCACAGCCTCTCACTTGAACCCCTGCCTCTGCATCCTCCCCAGTCCCACTTTACTGCCCAGTTGCCCCTGTAATTCATGATTTACACCCTGAGGCCAGGATGACCTTCTTAAACTCCAGACCCAGGTTATTTGCTTACCTTCTCTATGCTTCAGCTTCCTCCTCTGTGAGGTGGGGATAAAAACCAGTCCTATCTCATGGGGCTGTGGAAATGAACCAAGAGCATGATGTAAAAGCATTTACATCCATGCCTGGAGTAGAGGAAGCACTCAATATTATCATCTCATCTGCTAATAATGAAACAGACTGACACCAAGTGAGTGGTGACTATGTGCCAGGCACTGTTCTAAGTACTTCACATGTCATAGTGTATCAAGTTTCTGCAACAGTTTTACATGGGATCACTGCTATCATTATCATTTCACAGATGAATACACTGAGGCACAGCAATATTATGCAACTTCCCAAAGTTCACATTGCTAGTAAACTGCTGATCAAGCATTTGAATCCACATTGTTTGATTCCAGAGTTTGGCCTCTTAACCACTCAGCTGTTTTGTGCCCCTAAAACAGTCTATGACTCCCTAGTACCTATAGGATAAAGTCTAAATTCTTTAAGCTGCCACTCAAGGCTTTCTTACCTGTCCTTCTCCTCACACCACAAATCACCTTGTGAACTGAGTGACTGCTTTCAGAATTTCAAGGACACTTACCTGCTCCCCAGCCCTGGCTTAGTTTCTTCAACTTGGAATGACCCTTTCCCCACCCCCATCAAAAAAGAATCCTGCATATATGAACACAAACCCTGCCTTTTCAGGTATTTATTCTGAACCCATCTCCAAAGCAAGCACCTGGAGAGGCAGGGTTTGTGTGTTGAGGGGGAGTGGTCGGCAGGAGAGACTTAGAGGGACACTTCACGTGTGACCACCTTCATGAAGCTATATAAGGTACTCAGTGCCAGTAGCTCTTAACCGTTTCACCACCTAGGATCATCTTTTGGAATTATTCCTCTTCATTCCTCTCTTCTCCCTGCCCTCAATACTAAAGCTTTGAAAGATCTTGTCTAGCAAACACTCTGCATTTAAAACATATAATGCAGGGTTAGCAGGGAAGGCAGGTCTCCTGGAAATCAGATACCACATTTGAGAGGTGTATGGATTTTGCCTTTTCCACACACCCCACTTCTTCTGAGCTTGAGTTTGAATGACTCCATGTGACTTCTGGGCAAAGCAGAGGCCTGGCTGGGCCCCCTGCAAATGAGAATAGAAAGATCAGTATTTTTTTCTCTGCTGTTGATACGGCTTTATTGCCATGCTGTAGGATTGTCTGCAGCAGACAATTGATTCTACTGCCCAATTATTATCAGAAAGCAGACCTTAAGATCAACTACCCGAAAACCCAGATCATCAGCATTGGCAGACAGCCCCCAGCATTCAGTTGGTTTCTCTCCAGCAATTTAATACAGCAGGTCAAATCATTTAGTTACCTGGGGGTGCAATTTGCAACTAATTCATCTTGGAGGGTTCACCAGGAAGCTATATTGCCTAAATTAGATGTTCTAGGGGTGTTTTATTGAGTTTTTAAATGGCCACAGTGGCAATTGGTAACGCCTGCTTTGAAAGCATTCCAGACAGAAATGGCTGCAAGCCTGGCTCAATGGCAGAGAACTTTGCACATTGGAGGGGATTCAGAACTGTTTTCAGGAGAACACTGCCCTTGCACATGGGTACCCCTCCAGGCCTCTCTGTGAGAATCGCTCCTAGGCCCTTTTGATCCACATAAGCCCTCCCCTCTGCCTAGCTCTCCAGCCAAGCGTACGGCTCTGCCCTGCATCAGCGACTCACAATTGTGACACTCCAGGATCTTTCTCCAGATAACCCAGCCTTGAAGCCCCTGATGCCCCAGCCTTATCAACAGCTCCATTGAGAGAGATAATATTTATGGTGGACAGTCTGCAGAGCAGAATGTCTAGCCTCTGTCCTGGGGTCTTATCCTGAGCTTAAGGTAGCTCATCAGAGGGCTGGGTATTTGGAGCACAGCACTGTGGCCTTCTCAGAGGCAGGAGAGTATAGTGATTATGAATCTGGGTTCTGGTTACAGACCGATCTGGGTTTGCATGTAGCCCTACCACTTCCTGCCTGTGTGTCCTCAAGCAAGTGATTTCACCTTTCAGTTTCCTCATCTGTAAAATGGGAATAATAACATTGTTCACCTCCTGAGTTTATTCAAGGGACTCCAATGCCTGACACATAGTAAATGGCGGCTGTTATTATTTATTGTTATTCTTAGAAAATTGCTTTGGGTCCTCATAGTTAGGTGGCTAGAGGGAACACTGTCAGAAAGTCAGCTTGGAGCTCACTGGCTGCAGGGATGTTGAAAGACATTGTGTGGTTATTTTTCCAGGGTCCTCTTTGTGAAGGACCAAGGAAAAGATGTGATTTCTTTTCTGACTAGGGAAAGCCATGCTTCGCTAGAATACTTGGTTTATTTTTACGTTACAGATGCCATGAAGCTTATAATTGATGATGTTTCCCTCTTTTATGAGACTACTAGAGGAGCTGAGAGCTAAATGCAGGCTCCAATATCTGCATAGAATTTCAGAGAAGGCATTGTGTGTGTGTGTGTGTGTGTGTGTGTGTGAATCTTACTTCTGGATTTATTATTTTCCTAACCTTATTTTATCTCGATTTCTCTCCAGTACATATTTTATCATTTTATATTTTATAGTATTTGTTCAGTTGTCCCAAATCCTTTGATGAATAACTTGTGATATAAATGACTGTTGTAAGAGCCACCATCATTTAGTGAATGTGCATTGTCACCAGTACTCACAAAGAATTAGCTTATTTAATCACACAACAACCATATGAGAAAGGGGCCATTATTATTATTCAACTTTTAGACATGAGAGAACTGAGCCTCAGAAAAGCTAAATGACTCATGACAGGTCATATGGCTTGGTAAATCTGGGTAGGAACTTGTGCCATCCGAGTCCAGAGCTGTATCCTCGTTCTGATAAATGAAAGGTAGTTACTCAGGTAGGTATCTAGGGAATGCATGTATACAGATGACAGGTTAGGTACATAGATATAGGCAGACATGATAGGCATACATGGCAAACAGTGAGATGAAAGATATGATTGGTTTTTCCATAAGATAACCAGAGTTGCCTCATCGAGGTGATACAATTCTAGCCCAAGGCAAAAGAACTTGATGTCTTAGCTTGAACAATCCTATGATAAAGAAATGTTCATTCTCCCTTAGGGCTTTTGGAATTGAGATAGTTGTGGATGTTCATTAATGCCCCTGTGGACCCCTATTCATTCATACATTCATCCATCATGCAATTACTACGTGGCTGGGCACTAGGGACACAGAGATAACTAAGACATGGTGTGTCCCCATTCTCAAGGGGCTCCTGATTCACTGAGTGAGACATGCATGAAGACTAGAGATCACAGGGGCACCTGGGTGGCTCAGTCGGTTGAGCATCTGACTTCGACTCATGTCATGATCTTGCGGTCCGTGAGTTCGAACCCCATGTCGGGCTCTGTACTGACAGCTCAGAGCCTGGAGCCTGCTTCAGATTCTCTGTCTCCCTCTCTCTCTGCCCCTCCCCCACTCATGCTTTGTCTCTCTCTCTCTCTCTCTCTCTCTCTCTCTCAAAAATAAATAGACATTTAAAAAATTAAAAAAAGACTAGAGCTCACAATGCAGATGGTAGAACCCAGGCCTTTTCAGGGTGTCTGGGAAGCACAGAGGCAGCCAGAGGTTGGGAGCAGGAGGTCAATGAGAATCAGGAAATGCTTTAAATTATCATCTCATTGGGAAATATTTCCAAGAGGGAGATTGAGCAAAGAATAGAGGATGATTAACAGTTTGCTAGGTTGCAGAGGTGCCAGAGGACAGGTAGAATCACATGGATGAAAGCACAAAGACAGGGGAGACCAGGGCACGTTGGGAAGCTTTAAATAATCTGCTCTGGTTGAAAGGCAGGGGATGTGTTGGGTGGCCTAAGAGATGAAGCTGGAAAGGTAAGGAGGCCAAATCATGAAGGACCAAGGCATTTGGAGTTCATCATGCAACAGATGGAGAGTTCTGGAAGTGTTGAAGCCAGGTCAGGGACCTGATCAGCTTGGCATTTTGGAAATTCATCCACATAGAGCAGTGTGGAGTGTGGAGACAAGGAACCAATTAAGAGGCAGTTTTCACCACCCAGTTCTGAGCTGCTACCATATATGTCACTGCTTCAACAAATACCTATTGAGTGTCTATTAAGCACCAGGCACTGTCGTAGGCATTGGAGATGTGCCAATAAACAGCATGGACAAAGCTCCTTGCCCACGGAGACACACAATAAACAATAGGCATAATAAATAAGTAATTTACATATTAGGTTAGAAGGTGATAAGAGCTATATAGTAAAAGAGAAAACAGCACAATAAGGAGGCTTGAAATTATGAGGGTGGGGCTGGCTTACAACGTTTTTTTTAAATGCTTATTTTATTATTTTTTTTATTTTTGAGACAGAAAGAGACAGAGCATGAGCAGGGGAGAAGCAGATGGAGAGGGAGACACAGAATCTAAAGCAGGCTCCAGGCTCTGAGCTGTCAGCACAGAGCCCGATGCGGGGCTTGAACTCAGGAACCATGAGACCATGACCTGAGACGAAGTGAGACGTTTAACTAACTGAGCCACCCAGGCGCCCCTGGTTTACAACCTTTTTGAGAAGATGACATTTAATCCAAAAATGTGAAGCAAGCAGAAATAATATTAAAGACTCTTCTCATGTCTGATTCTTACAGATTTTCACAGCCCAGGCCAGTATACTCGGGATCTGACAGTCTTGGATTCAAGTCCTAGTTCCTTGGGCAGGAAACTGCCTCTTTGAGCCTCCATTTCTGCTGTGCACCCTGCCTCCTGAGGCTGTGGTGAGATGATGGACACGATGGTGCCTTCTAATCTGACAGGCAGGGCACAGAGGTAAAGGGGTTATTACGAATCTTCTCTCTGGCATCCCTTTCCAGGTCTCTGGCAGCCCCAAGGCTCTTTGCGCCTGAGGAGCCAGTAGAAGAGATGGCAGTGGGAGAGTTGCTGACAGCCTTTTATTCAAGAGAGGGTGATCAGTTTCCCCCAGCTCCAGTAAGGATGAAACTGGGCCATGGGCTGGGCCTGTGGCATTGTGGCTGTTGCCTCTGCCATGCACCACTGGCCATGAACCCACCATGTGGCAGAGCTGGAAGAAAGCCCTGACAAATAATCCAGCTCAGCCCATATAGGATATATGGAGATGCTGAGTCCAGGGGTGGCAAGGGAATGACCCACCTGGAACTGGGGTCTAGGTGTCCTGCCTCCCAAGTGGGTCATGGTTGAGCTGGGAGGCTGCTTTGACCTGAGTGAATTTGTTAATAGTTATAGCCTGCCCTAGCTTTATTCCCCCCGCCCCCCACTGAGGCTTCCTTTGGGGGCCTGGAGCCCACTGCTAAAAAAATTATAATAATAGCTAACATTTGGCATTCTTCCAAGAGATTTCCAGTCATGATCTCACTGATCTTTTGATTTCACTGATCTCACCTTTTGAAGTATTACTAACCCTATTTTTATTGATGGGGAAGCTAGAGCTCAGAGCAGTTAAGTGACTTGTCTAAGCTAACACATTAGGAAGTGAGGGAGTTGGCCAACTTTGGCAGTTTTGTTGATGAGTCTTTGTATTTAGCCACTAGGTTATACAGATGTGAGATGAATGTGTGTGCATGATGATTTTCTGTGTGTGTGTGTGTGTGTGTGTGCTTGTATGTGTGTACACATGATGGTTGTGTATGGTCAGTTGTGAGCTGGGAGGGGTTCTTGGCTAATTCCCAATTGCTCTTTCATGCTCTGCACAGGGGCTGTCTGGGGCCCAGGGCAAGCTATCTAAGACCGGGGTTTGGGTACCAGAGGTTCAAAATAGCTGTGACTTCATGTCCAGATACCCTTATCCCTCTAAGAAGAGCAGCACACTTTAGCAAGAACATGCACAGATACCATGGTGGATGTGTAACCCTTTGCATGTGGTTCTCCAAACTGTGTGTGGTCCCAGGACCAGCAGCATCAGCATCACCTGGGAACTTGCCAGAAACGCAAATTCCTAGGCCCTACCCCAGTCCTACTGAATCAGAGACTCAGGGTGGGACCCAGAAATCTGTATTTTAACAAGCCCTCCAGGTGATTCTGATGCAGCACAAGTGGTAAGCATTAGATATCGCTGGGAGCGTCCCAAAGCATGCTGGGATGCATGCATCTATGTACATGTACACACACACCTAGGGCACAGCGCTTTACAGTTTCCAAAGGGTCTTCTCACTTATAGCCTCCTCTGACTCTCTCAACAATGGGGATCCTGCCCACTTTCCAGATGAGTAAACTGACTGCCAGGGAGGTGAGGTCATACAGCGAGCGGCTAGTCCTTGACAGATGCTAAACATGGCGGTCTTCTCCATTCACCCAGTGCCTGTCTTGGATCCTCCCACCCTTGCCCCCTGTATTGGTCCAGGACTCTTCCTGCCTACAGAAGCTTTCCAAAGGAAAGAGAGTAGAGAGATGGCCGGTCTTGGCTTTCTGACCACCTACCACCACCACCCTCCTTTCAGCAGCACCTGTAGAACAAGTTCCCTCTTCCCCAGGTTAGTTCACCTGGCAAAGAAGGAGAGCAGTGTCCACAGAAGTAAAAGGGGCTCCAGGGGCCCAGTGGCTATTTTCTAGGAGATACCTAAAAGTGGATCTGGGGGCAGCATAAAGTTTGGATTCAGAGTTCCTTCTCCATTTCCTCCCCTGGATATGGAAGCTTTACTGGGGTTGGTCCAGCCCCAGTGGAGGGTGAAAGGTGGGGCCTCAAGCTGATTTCTGCCCAGGCCCATCTCCCATTATGACCACACAGCTGCTCTGGGGGCGCTGGCAGGAAAGTGAGAAGCCTATCTAGTCTGCCAGAGGGGCTGGGGGTAACAAGAAGAGACAGGGAGAAGGGGCATGTCTGGGTCCATGGAATTAAGGTATATACATAGCCAAGAGACCATAAAAGTAGGCGTAGGTCCAGGGCATGTTGGCAAACATCTGGCCCAGTGATTCTCAGCCTGGGGTTTGTGTGATTTGGGGGTAGGGAGGGGTCTATTCTCAGGGGTCACGAGTTCTTTGAGAATTGAACTTTTATGTTCTTATTTTGATGGTAATCTAAACATGATTTTTCTTACATTTATAACAACAGCTATAATTCACACTGGAAGACATTTTCATAGCCTATGTTCAATTCTGAAGACATTTCTCAAATGAAGGACATGCAGATCTCGGGTTGAGAGCCGTAATTGTTCAAACATATCATTTTAGGGGCTGGTTCTGCTGGAATTTTTGTCCTGTAAAGGGAAGATCTGTGGACTCCACCCAAAGGTTGAGAAGCACTGATTTGGTTCAGCCCCTTCATGTTTCAGTTGAGGACACTGAGACTTAGAGAGGGCCAAGCAATTGCTTGAAGTCTTCCAGGAAGTCAGAAGCAGGGCTGATACTGGAGGGCTGGACTCCCACAGTCTGACCCAGAGCTCTATCTGTCACACTTGCAGGGGTCATGGTTCAGGCCAGGGCAGGGGCAGGCAGGGTGACAGAAGAGTGTGGCTCAGATGTTTTCATTAGGATTTTTCTAGTTCTCTTTCTGTTCATGGGACTGCATGGAGTCATTTGGATCTCTTTAAGAGATCCAGTCAGCCAGAGGGTAAATGGGGAAGAAGGACACACAATTTCATGCCATGGTGACTACTCTGTCTCCATTCTGCAAGACACACATGGATGGGCAAAGTCTAGCCTCTGCTGACCCCCTGCTCCTGCACTGTCTGGGGAGGCAGATGTAAAAGTAGTGGCAATGCCTCATAAGCGTTCAAAGTGAACTTTGTCATACATATAGCTAACAGACATTTATTGAACATTTACTATATGCCACGTACTGTACACTTAGGATGTCAAGATGTCATTGAAGGAGGTGTGGCCCTACTTTGTAGATGGGGAAAACAAGACCCAGGAAGGTTAAGTAAACTCCTTCTAGGTGGCAGAGCCAAGCAGACTGATTCCTGTGCCCATTTTCCTTAACATTTCCTTAGGTCATGCGGCCCTTGTAATAGCCCTGGAAATGGGCCCAGATGGGTTATTTCTCCCTATTTCACAGAAGAGGAACCTGTGGCTCAGAGAGGGGGAGCAGTTCGACCACAGGATATGAAGCTAGGAAGTGTGCTGTCTGCTTCCTGATGTAGTGTCTGCTCATTAGCCCTATACTGCCCCATTGAAGACTGGAGACAGTGAGATTTTTGAGGATCTGGTAGCATATCAGAAACAAACTTGTGAGGGGCACCTGGGTGGCTCAGTCAGTTAAGCATCCGACTTCAGCTCAGGTCATGATCTTGAGGTTCTTGGGTTCGAGCCCTGCATCGGGCTCTGTGCTGACAGCTCAGAGCCTGGAGCCTGCTTTGGATTCTGTCTCCCTCACTCTCTGCCCTTCCCTGCTCTCAAAAATAAATAAACATTAAGAAAAAAGGAAACAAACTTGAAAAGTCAGTGGCAACAGCAAACTAGTTAAATTATACTGATGGGGTGCCTGGATGGCTCAGTTGGTTAAGCCTCTGACTTCAACACAGGTCATGATCTCACGGTGCGTGGGTTAGAGCCCAGCATTGGGCTCTGTGCTGACAACTCAGAGCCTGGATCCTGCTCCTGATTCTGCATCTCCCTCTCTCTCTGCCCCTCCCCAGCTCATGCTCTGTCTCTTTGTCTCTCTCCCTCTCAAAAATAAACAAACATTAAAAATAATTTTTTAAAATTATAAATTGGTTGAAAATAAATATTTCCAAGCAATGGTTTTGCACGTAATCATAATGTTTGGGCACTTTGAACATGTTTGCCTGTTTTCTGGATTTTCCAATTTTTTTTATTTTTGGGGGAGAATAATTTGCAGATTAATTTTCAACTCACTCTTTCTGCTCTGGTTGTTCAACAATATTTTCAAAAACTTTGAAATCTTACCTCTGGTTCTAAATAAACTTCCCCAAAAGCAAGTAAGTTGAAACTGAAATGTTTCCATCTGCTACTTCCAGTTTCCATAAATCCGTGCAAGCCAGGATGCAATCTGCTTTTCAAGTGATTTGCCTTTAAGTTTTTCGAATTAATTTTTTCTTTGACAGTGATGCTCATGTTCTTTATCTTTAACCTATGCTCCCACCAGTTTCAACATACACCCCTTTTCAACGTAAGCAACTTTTCCTTAGCATCTTTTCAACTGTGCCATGGTAATCGTTTGCTCCCACTAGGAATGCTGCTTGCTGTCAGGATTGAAGTGCTGTATGGTTTCTGGGACAGGGACAGACTTAGGCTGAGCTTTGTTGGTGTAATGGTGCTTGAAAGTATTGGCAAGGAAAATGCCAGCAGGCGTATTGTTCACACACACAGCACACCAGGTGGGGTGTGAGGTGAGGGAAGCATCTGAAGCCAGTGAAAAGGATCAGGGTGTATGGTTCGTTGCAGCTCATGTGCTGCTGCCTCAGTGGTGGTCCACATTGTCTCAGCATTGGTGGTTCCAACACCGGCTCTGTCTGAAAAACTGATTGGGGCCCCTTTCCTGGGTAGCAGAACTGTGGAGTCTAGGCTCAGAGTGGTTGCCCCACTGGCCCTGCATGCGTTGATCCTTCCACCAAAATGAAACAAATACCCTTCAATGCAGCTGACCAGGAAGAATAGGAGTTTAAATGAATTAGAAATAACACCCCACAAATAAACAAGTTCCTCCCTTCGACATGAACAATACACGAAAAATGCTTAAAATTGTCAAAAACATTTGTGGAAACATCTCACATATGTCAAAACGGCCAATAACTGGAAAATCTATCAGTTAGGAGTATGTATTTTTCTCTAGTTTATCATTTAGAACCAACTTTCTTTTTCCATCATTTCACTTGGATCCAGACCAGATAGGCTGGAACAAAGGTCCTCATCTTGTTCTCCTTGGAGGTGCCTAGAACACCACTGGGTCCATGCTTGAATTTAATTCAGCTGGGCCTCATGCCTCCTTTTTCTATACACTTGCATGGCAATATCCATCTTGAAGTAGATCCTCTGGCTTCAGAATTCAGAGAAGAGATGCATGTGGACAAATTGAGGTCAAATCAACCCCATAGCCTTTATAGATTCAAAGCAGATTTCTTCCTTTTTTTATGGGTTTTCCTGTGTTTTCTACATTTCCTACAATTAGGAAATTCAAGTATTACCTTTGTAATTAGCAAACATAAATCCCACAATAAGAAATTGAAAGCACATATTCAAAACGCAGACCCAAACCATTTACCAAACACTGTGATGGGTACTTTGGGATTGGGATGTGGGTTCCTGTCCTGTGCAGTCGTGTCCTCATGGAGGCTTACTCTATCAGCTAATAACTGGGATCTTCTCATACCTCCTCTTTCCACAGGAGCTTCATCTACCAAGAGAGCCAAAAAAGGAGATGGGGTACTCAGGTGTCTGTCACCAGAGGAGTGAAGTGATTAGTATAAGGGGACACATAGTAAATTGAGACTAGGTTGGAATAGGACAGTAACATTCAAGACAGGAAAGTATTTCCACTCTGAAGACTAACGACCTCTTTTGGCAGGTATCTCTTCTCTTGCCTCCCTCTTCTTTAACCCTCAGGCAGACCTAGAGTGCCCCCTCCTTCTCCATGTCCCCTCCCCCAGTCCAGGGAAGACCTCTTTTGTGCCCTCCTCACAGTCTGTCTGGGCCAGTCTGTCTCTCCAACTCCAGCCAAGCATTAAAAATTGAAAGCTCTTTTGAAGAGAAAACAGTTTAATAAAAGCTCTATCCATTTTTCATGAGAGAATCAGGAGAAAGATGGTGCAGACAAGTGGGGGTGGGGACAGTGGGCAGTGAGGGGATTGGGGAATCCCTGATGGGGCTCAGCAGAGCAGTGGCCAGGAAGTGCTGCCTCCCCTTTACCCACAGCTCTGATGGCCCCAGTGTCCTCTTCTCATTTCCTCTTAGCAGGATCCACACCAGGCCTGTCAATACTAGGAAATATGGCTTGCTTTTTGAGGGAGGCTCCTGCCTTCTTTTTGGGGAGGCTTCAGAGGACCTGGGCTGTACTCCATCAGAGTAGTGGCCACGCTAAATAACCTCTGGTGGGGGTGGGGGGCCCTCTTCCACAACTGAGCAGCTTCCCAGTTTGGGCAAGAGGAGACCTGTTACTTGAGCCCTGGCCACATATTTTGCACCCAGAGGACTGAGCAGGGCAGGGCCAGGCTAGAGCACCAAGCTGGTCACTGGGCAGAAGAGGGCCAAGTTTTGGGAAGAAGTACAACAGAGACGTTGGGGCATGAGGGGCCTAGGGGAATTAGATCCAAACCCTGGCTCGGGTTCTTTGGACCCTAGAACCATTTCCAAACACAAGAGACACAATCACATTCACTGTCCCACTTAGCCTCCACCTTTTCTTATCAGTCCCACCTCAATAAAGACAGGTCTGCCCAGGAAGAGAACTCACAGACTGGCCCTGGCAGGATAGATATGTACTTAGGTCCAATTGGGTCTATCTCTGGTACAAGTGTCTGTGTGTCCATGAGTGTCTACATGTGCCAGTGTGTATAGTGGCATGTGAATGTATAGTAGCATGTATGTGTGCATGGCATATGCAAGAATGTCTGTAACTAAGGTGTGTGTGTGTGTGTGTGTGTGTGTGTGTAAGCAAGGATGTGGGATGGTGCCCATGTGTGAGAGTACTTGTTCCTACTGCTCCCTGCTTCTGAACAAAAACAAGACCTTCCCTGAGTACATCCCAGAGGGCAAGTATGACAGCTAAGCTGGGTAAGAGGGAAATGGGAAGCATGGAAAGGAGGGTAGGTCCCAGAGAGCTGAGCAGGCTTTGGGGCCTGGAAGATAGGCAGGCCAGATGTGCCAAGCTAGCCACAAAACTGTTTCCAGTGGGCCCTGGGAACCAAGAAGGAGTTACCTTCATGAGAGTTACCAACTTACTCGGGCACTAGTGTGTGTGTGTGTGTGTGTGTGTGTGTGTGTGTGTACAAGAATGGGGCTTTTGCTTCATCAGCATGGTTAAGAGGGGATTCAGGAGACATTCCTGGAGTGATGGTTGGGGAGGAGAATGAGAGGCTTATTGATGGTGCCTCTATGGATTTTGGGGTCCAGCTTTCAATGAAAGACCCAGGACAACTTTGGAAGAGCTTCCTCTCCACTCTACTCTGTCCCAGTAGGAGTCAGGTCCCCAGGGTAGTGGGGTAAAGGAGTGAAGTCCTGGATCTGGGAGAGGACTTGGGACCAGTGTTGGGTATCCTGCATGGACCTTTCTCTGGTTTTACTCCAAACATGTGTCCACCTAGTCATTATTCCATCCATGTACTCAACTCATATTTGCTGAGCCTTGATTCTTGTGCCAGGGATTTTATTGGGACATTGAACAGGCAGTTATGTCGCTGCCCCCCCAAGACCACCAAACCTAGTATGTTCTTAGCTATTCTTCTCCATGACTTTACATATTTTGTCACTTCCGTGGCTCTGTCAGGCAGGTTGCCAACCATTGTATTGGCAGTTCACTCTGGTAGCTTGACAAGAAGAAGCCAGAAGACACAGAACCTCTCTTTCGTTCACCATGTGACCTTGTCATTGACCATGAAAGGTTCTTTGTTTTCCCATTTGTAATGGGACTGTATGCCCTATGATGTGCTCAGAGGGCTTTTCCTGCTTCAGTTACTGTTCTTGCCTTTAGACATATGCTATAAGTTCTAGCACTGACAATTCCTGGGGAATTTTTCCCTTGGCCAATGGTTCTGGCTGGTCTTAGGCAATTGATTAGCTTAGTTTCCTCAACTCTAAATAAGGCATAATAAAACTATCTACCTCATAAGGTCTTTGGGGGCATTAGCTGTGGGTGATCATGTATACAGAAGTTCTGACAAAGAGCCTGTGAGCCTAGAGCAGCATGAGGCCATTGATCTGGGACTGGTGGTAGCATCCCTGATGGTGTTCCCAGTCGCAGAGCCATCCTTAGCTCCCCCTGAACATTGCAACAGGAGTGTGAGTTAAGGTGGTGGGCCTGGGAATTGGTTGTTGAGGGTGCTGGTCTGGGTCTTGAGGAAATCTGGCAAGGGAGCCAGGGAGAGAGGCCATACCAGGTATAAGCTCCACTTGTCCTCTTCACCTGAGCCCAGTGTTGGGAGGCTCCCATAGGCCCCAGTGCAGATCAAAGGAGTGGTTGCAATACCCCATTTCATTGCTCTTTCCTGCCCGCCCCCCCCCCCCAGTTATCTTTTAAATGTGAAGGCAAGAGCTGAAGGACAGCTGCTGGCATTGTCCTTGGTGGGTGAAGCATTGCAGAACAGGGAAATGAAGGGATATAGCAGGAGGCTGATGGTCATGGGCTTGAATCCTCTTTCCCCTCTTTCTTCTTCTCAACTGCCCTCTTCTGTTCCTTACCCCTACCCTCCTCAAAGGAAAGAGTGGCCCTTCTCCTCCGAAGTCCAACTAGCTCATCCCTTAGGGGACCATGCTTCAGTCATTTTCTCCCCTCTGCTGGTTCCCTGCCCTCAGCCTGTAAATACGTTCCAGTTTTTCCCATCCGAAAAAATCCTCTCCTCCATGCTATATATCCCTTTGAGCTGCCACCCTTCTGCTCACCTACCTGGTCACAGCCGAGCATCTACATGCATTGTCTCCTGGCTTGACCTCCCTCCCACTCTACTCTTAAGGCAAAAGACAGTGGTGTCTGTGCGGCTCAAAGTCACCTCCTTCCACCTGGCCTTTACAACATCCATTTGGTTTTGACACCATTGTCCAGCCTCTCTTTGCAGTGCCCCTTCCTGGGTTTCTTTGGAATTGTGCTCTCCAAATCCTCCTTTCTTTCTAATAGTCCTCCTCAGGATTCTGCATCCTTTTCTTTGGATTCCTTTTCTTCTTCCAATACCTTACCTTGGGAAACCCATATATTCTTGTGGTCTCAATTGTCTCCCCTGATAGAGGAAGAGAGGGCATGTGAGGACAGACCAGGAAGGTCATGCACCAGACTCCTGCCTCAGTAAGGAGAGATGAGTGCAGAAGAAGAGACTGACTCTGAGCTTCTCCAGGCTGTAGGCTGTGGCTTCAGGGAACTACTGTATCTGAATTTCCAATGTTCCTCCTCCCCCTCCCTTTCCTTCCTGCCCTGTCCACCTCTAGTCTTCTTTTTTATCCACCCCCTAACATCTTCTGAATGCTCACTACATTTGAAGAGCTTTGTCATATTGGAGGGCTCAGCGAGGAGGAGGTTGGTGGCATTGGAGGTGAGCAAGTAGGGAGAAAAATGGTGAGGACTGAGTGGGAGGGCCAGGCAGGACCAGAAAAGGTAGGGCCCTGGAGACCATGAGGTGGACTTGGGGATTTATTCTAAGCCATCTGAGAGGCCAATGGGGGGTTGTGAGCATGAGAGTGGCTTTATCTAATTTGCATTTTTAAAAGACTCACTCTGGCTTCTATGTTGAGAATAGACCATGGAGGTGAGAGGAGGTCCATTGGGGTGAGTGGGGATGGTGGCTTGAGTCAGGCTTGTGAAAGGGGTAGTGCAGAATAGTGGATGGATTAGGATATATTCTGGGGGTAGGGTGGCTAGACTGGTTCACGGACCAGATATAGGAGGTGACTAAAAGAAAAGATTCAAGAGTTTGGGGCTGGAGCAACTGGCTAGAAAGTGATACCAAGTATGGAGCTGGGAAGCATGGGAGGAAGGAAGCTTTTGGGGAAACTCAAAAATTCTTGGGGCGCCTGGGTGGCGCAGTCGGTTAAGCGTCCGACTTCAGCCAGGTCACGATCTCGCGGTCCGTGAGTTCGAGCCCCGCGTCAGGCTCTGGGCTGATGGCTCGGAGCCTGGAGCCTGTTTCCGATTCTGTGTCTCCCTCTCTCTCTGCCCCTCCCCCGTTCATGCTCTGTCTCTCTCTGTCCCAGAAATAAATAAAAACGTTGAGAAAAAAAAAACATTTAATAAAAAAAAATTCTACCTTGGCTATCTTAACTTCAAGATCTTATTAGACAGGTAGAGGTGTTAAGTTGGAAGTCGTCTGGAGCCCAGTGGAATGGTCAGGGAAAGAGATAGGGCATGGAAGGGATCAGAGTTTTTACCTTGGGCCTTTGAACATGCTCCCCTCTGTCTAGCACTTGTCCTCAGGTCTCAGCTCAAACAGTGCCTCGGTCTCAAGTTACCTCCTACCTCCTGCCCCAGGCATGCTCTATTTTATTTTCTTCCCAGCACTCATCACTCGCTGAAGTAGTCCTGTTCATTTATTTATCTACATGCTGCTACATGACATCGAAATGTAAGTTCATGAAGGCAAGCATTGTAATATGTTTTTGTTTGTTGGTGTATTCTTGTGGCCCAGAATAGTACCCGGCACATAGTAAATGCTCACTAAATATTTGTGGACTGAATGAATAAGCACTTTATAATGCATCAGCTTCCTTCATCCTGACAACACCATGAGAGTGGTAATTGTTACCCCCAGCTTTCAGGGCAAGAAACTGGGGGCTTAAGGGGCTCATTGAAAGTTCTAGGCCACCCACTAGGAGGTGGTGTAATGGGGATTTAATCCCAGGTCTTTAGCTTCAAAGCCTGAAAGTGCCTTTGAGACAAGACTTAGGCTAGAGCTCTCCTCTGCCACATATTTGCTATGAGATCATGGACAAATTCTTAGGCAGTTATGACCCCCAATCTCTTCTTCTCTCAGCTGGGTATAAAAAATATCCCTTACAGGATTATTCTGAGGGTTCCATGAAGAAACATGTGCTAAAGAGCTTTGTCCACTCTATCAATGCATACATATATAAAGGATTACTAACCTCTTTGAACTTCAGTCTTCTTTTCTGAATAGTGGGTGGGGGTTGAGGAAAGTGTAGAGAGGGGACTGGATGATCTGTTACCATCTTTCTAGCACTGACATCCCAAGAATCCTGGATCTCTAACTTTTGTAGAGATGAGTTGAGCTTATGCATTCTAACTGTGAGCATTGTGAACACAGGGGTCTCTACTTTGGCCACTAGAGCTTTAGCTCTGGATGTGGGAGGCTTCTTTGAAGCTTGAGGGAGGTAAATTGAGGACAAATAAAAGGAAGTCCTTCCTCACCCCAATTTAATGAGCTTATGGCTTTCATTACGCACAGGAGTGGTCCAGGCAGGAAACAGGAATGGCTTTGGATGGAATCATAAATGCCAGAGACATGGATGGCTGTGAGCAGGAGCTGGCAGTGATGACCTCTAAGGTCAATGGGAAGAAGGTTGCCCCTTAGGGCCCAGAGACCAGCCCTAGGCTTCCAGAATGGCAGTTATGGGTGGTGTGAATTGGGGGTGGGGAAGTCAGTGAGACCATCTACCTGGACCCCTTCCTCTCAACTCCCTTAGCTTAGCCCCTGACTGATGGTTTGTAGGTAGAGAAAGGGTGAGAATTACAGGAGAGGCAGTAGAATGCAGAGATTCCAACTTTGAATCTCCATCCACCTTCTCAGGAAGGCTCTGGCTGGCTGTGCCAACACTCACAGCTGCTGTGAGGAATGTCTGGCGTATGATCTCCCTTTCCTTCTGCCTCACCCTCACCTGCACCTGGTGATGTCAACTGGAAGGAAGGACTCTGTTCCTTCCATACACTGCAGGGCAGGAGAAGGTTGGTAGAACTGGGAAGTTGGTGGGGTTTGGCCCTGATGCCTTGGTCTCGACCCTTTCAAAACCCCTCTATTTCTACTATTTCTGTCCTCCTTCTTCTAAAAGCCAGTACTATAGGGTCTTTCTCTCATCTGGCTGTCAACTAAGGTGTTAGCTGTCAACTGAGGTGTTAGCTGTCAACTAAGGTGTTAACTGATATCTAAGGTGTTACCTGATAACTAAGGTGTTAGTTGACAACTAAGGTGTTAGTTGATAAGGCTTAACACCCCCCAAGGGGTATATGCATTTTAATAGGGGATTGTTGAAAAGGACTGGCCTTCAAGACTCAAATGATATATGCTATATTGGTGGAATTTCAGGCAATGGTGTTGATTGTGAGTGGAGGTGTGGGTACTCCCCTCTAAATCATACCACTTAGGTAATCACTTATTCATAAGGTCACACATGCGCACACGCACACACAAACACACACACACATCTCTATTACTCTTGCAAAAAGATTCTGAATTGTGTGTATATAGGTATACATTTTAATGACATGTAATAACAAACACATAGCATTCTATGATAGACACTGTTCTAAGCACTTTACATATATTAACTTATTTCATCTGCACAGCAGCCTTATGAGATAGATACTCTCTGAAGGCTCAGAGAGGTGACATACCTTACCACCAGGCCACATAGGTAGCTGGAGGCAGAGCATGTAGATAGATTGCATTTAGGCTCTTCACTACTGTACCAAACACTTCTCACCCTGGTACACAGTAGGGTGCATTCACTGTAGTATGGTTATACCCTTGGATGTGAGGGTGGTGATCTTGTTTGTAAATGTGCACCCCATGTTTTTAAATCCTAAAATACAGAGCTCGGGAGAGGTCTCTTTGAACAGAGAAAATGCACTCATTGTGTGAGGTACAGGTCTGTGCACTCACTGTGTGGTGTGAGGGCTCCATGGGCTGAGTGAAATGCAGGTTGGTTACTATGAAGGCATATACAGATACTTAAGGGTTGTATTTACAACTGTATACTGAGATCACCAGTCACATGAGACAGTCTTGTGATCTCTCTGCCCCACACACGGGCCTTACTTTGCAACTTGCCCTGCTGCCCTTAGGAACTGCCTCCTTTAGGAGGCTGGGCTCTCCCAGAATCTACAACTGAACAAAAAGAATCAGCCTCTGGTTGGTCAGGGGAGAAGAAGATCCTGGCACCCAAATGAGGGCAGACAGGAGAAATGGATTAGAAGTGAATAAAGAGAATGTGTGTAGGGAGGGTGGTATGGGTTACATTGTGGTAGGGCTTCTGCCAAGTAGGGATGGGATGATAGGAGCAAAAGTGGGAAGTGTGTGCGTGTTCCTCCTCCATGGGGGAGGAGACTCTGGGAAATGAAGTTTTCAGAGAGGCTGACAGCCCATAGTTCTTTTCTTATATGGGCACTTGGGAACCACTGATTTATTTTACAGGTGGGAGAGACATGATTGGATGAACCTTTTAACAAAAGTTGTACAGATTGCAGTGTGAGGAAGGTGGAGTGGAGGGAGCAGGCCAAAGGCTGCAGTAGCCCAATCTGGGTGTGGCTGTGTTGCTGTGGGGAAGCTGGGAAGGGCACTGAGGTCAAGACTGGAATTAAGGTTGCCTTGGCCATAAGAGGGGGAGATTCCTGCAGCCCTGTGGAACAACCAACAGTGGGTTTTGTAGCCTGGAAGTCAGGAGAGAAGTCTGAGTTGGAGATGAAGACTTTTTTAATGTTTATTTATTTATTTTTGAGAGAGAGAGAGCAAGCAGGGGAGGGGCAGAAAGAGAGAGAGACAGATAATCCCAAGCAGGTTCTGCACCTTCAGTGCAGAGCCTGAAGCAGGGCTCGTACTCACAAGCCATGAAATCATGACCTGAGCTGAAATCAAGAGTCAGATGCTCAACAAACTGAGCCACCAAGGTGCTCCAGAGATGAAGATTTTTTTTAAATATTTTACATGTAACTTTCTTATTGCTTTTTCTTATTACAAAAGTAATATATGCTTATTAAAAATATATGGCAAATGTAGACAAGCAAAAATAAGACAGCAATAATTTGCAATATCCCTGCCAGAGAGAACAAGCATTAACATTTTGGTGTATTTCATCCTTCTGGTCTTTTTTCCCCTGTATGTGTCTATTGGTTTGGTTGTTATAAAGTGATCTTTGAGGTATGTTGTAAACATTTTCTGACACTAAATTTAATCTACAACTTTCTTTTGTTACACGATGAGTAAGCTAAATGCATATAGTCAGTTCCCTATTGTTGGACCTTCACGATATTTTTAAAGTGTCCCCATTAAAATGATTGTTGTCATGAATATCATTGTGGTCAGTGAGGCAGAGATTTGGTGGCTGTCAACTCTATCCCTCTTGGCCCCCTCCCTTCACAGGACCCTTTAGCTGAGGTGGGGTAGTGATAGTCTGGGCTTGGGTGTTTAGAACCCTGCCAAGGATAGGCTGTGGGGTCTTGGACAAGTCTCTTTCTCTCTCTGGGACCTCAATCTCCCCACCTGTGCAATGGAGGATATTAGACTTGGTGAAGTTCTTGGGTTTTCCTGGGCAATGTAAGCAATGTCCTCTCTGAGTGCTTTGTTTCTTTAGTATCTTTCTTTGGCCTCCATCTCCTTCCTTCTCTGAGCTCCCTTTTTCCTTTTTTTCACTTCCTCACTTCTCCTCACCCCCTGTTTTTGTCCACTTCTCCTTGTTTCTCCTACTGGGTCAAACTACCAGTGTGTCATGGCCATTTCCCAGCTGACCTGCTGATGCAACCCCTCTGTTCCACACCAGTCCTGCCTGGCAGAGACCTACCATGGATGCCGGGGCCCTGGACATTTCTTGCTACCCAAGTGGCTACAGCGACACTTTCCTGGAACTGGCTGTCAGGTAACTGGGTGGGCAGGCAAGACACTCCTGAAGTGAAAACTGAGGCTCTAGGAAAGGGCAGGAAAAGTTGAGGATTTCTTGAGTTTATCTTAGAGGGGTAATCTTTCCCAAGACTGGTGGCACCATACAGGAAAGAGCCATTGGATCAGAGTTTCTGGATCCAAGTTCGTGACCAGGATCTCTGAACAACTTCCAGAGATATGGGGATCAATTCTTTGAAATGAATTGAAAACAGGTGTGGGTGTGTTTTTCCAGGTCCAGGCTTTTCATCAAGATGCTCAATAGGCACATGACTTCAGAGAAAGGTTAAGAAGGCCTGTTCTGGAAGTCTTCTTGTCCCTCCCCTTGTCTTCAGGCAGGATCCATCCTTTGGTACCCAACACAGACATATATACAGACACACACAAATCCAGACACTGGAGATTTACTCCAGTGATGTCACACATCACTGGGAAGGTGATATTGGTGTCGCTTAGGGATGTGCTCCCCACATATTACTTTTGGGAATCACTGTCCTTCTAGCTACCGTTCAGTGCCTTCTAAAACTCCCAAAGTTTTCTGTGATGAGCAGAAGTTGTTCAGCCAGGAGGCTGGGCTTAGGGCATCTGCATGGGAGGTAACAAGGGCCAGAGCATCTGCTGCCTGGGGCCTCTGAAAGTGCCTGAGGACGTGAGTGTGTGGAGCAATGCAGAGCTGGAATGGAGAGGATTAGATAATTGACCTCATAATTGATCTAATTAGTGAGTGGCTGTGTAGAGAGCCCTTGGGGACTCTTGGCCTGCAGGTGGCACAAAGGCCAGGCAGAGAAACACATAGAGGTGGTGAGAGCCCAGATCGTGGGCATTTGCCAACAATGAAGAAGGGAAAACATTGCAAGGAGAGGGGCAGGACCTGGGGCCACCAAGAAGAGAGGGGCAGAGGTAATGGAAGGTCACTGAAAGTGATAGGGGCAGGAGAGATCTTGAGAGCAGAGGCATGGCAGCTGGGCAGCCAGTGAAGGGAAGGATCAAGATCTAGGAACACCAAGCGGAGGGAAGAAGGGACTGGTGATGGCACTGAGAGAGGGGACAAGGTCTGGGGACACAGGGAATAGGGTCAAGAGGAGGGAATAGATGACCTTGAGGGCACAGAGACAGAGGCTAGGGGGCCTGGAGAAGAAAAGGGAGTTATTGGGGGAACAGGAGCAGCAGGTGAGAGAAATTTAGGAGGGAAAGGGCAGGGCCTGGGGGCTCTCTGGAGTGTGGTGAGCCATAGGTGGAACCAAAGAACCTGACCCCAGTGCCCACATTTGGGTAGTGTGTGTGTGTGTGTGTGTGTGTGTGTGCGCGCGCGCGCACGTGTGCATGGTCGATCTAATCCTATTTGGGGCTGTGAGGAACTTAATGGCATCTTGGTAGGAGGAGAGGTGGTTGGGTAGCATTGGAAATGAGGACTAGAACTCCTAGATCCCAAAACAAGCTTTAGGAAGAACTTGGCCTTTGGGGTTTCCTTTCCAGGATACATATTCATTGTGTGCCTACTAGATGCCAGAAAATGTTTTAGGAGCTGGGATAGATACATCAGTGATTAGATCTGACAAAGATCTTATTGAGCTTACTCTCTACTGAAGGGAGACAAATAACAAACATAATAAATGAGAAAATCATACACTGTGCTAGAACATGATTAAGTAGTATGGAGAGAAAAAGGACTAGATTATGGAAAATACGGAGTTCCAGGGTGGGGTGGGCAGTGATCTGCAATTTTGAATAGAGTGGTTCTGGTTGGCCCCATTGAGAGGGTGACAGAAGGCATGCGAGTAAATAATGAAGGGGAGGGAGTGATTCTTGTGTATATCTGGGAGAAGAGCCCTCCAGGCAGAAAGAGTAGCAGGTACAAAGGCCCTGAGGCAGGAGAGTGTCTGGTTGCTGGAGAAAGAGTAAAAAAGCCTGTGAGACTGAGGGCAGTGAGTAATGGGGAAAGTTAGAAGAGGAGGTCAGAGAAGTAATGGTGGGCAGGGGAGGGCATATCTTGTAGTGGCATGGTAAGGACCATGGAAAGGACAGTGGCTTTTACTCTGAGATGGGAGCTACTGTAGGGTTGGCACCAGAGGAGTGGCTGGACCTGACTTAGTTTTAACAGACCCCTCTGACTCATTTGTAGAGACTATTCTTTGGCAGGGTCAAGGGAGAAGGCAGAGAGCAGTGAGGAGCTTCTGAAGTAATCTTGGTGAGACAGAAAGGAGGCTCAGCCAGGATGGCAATAAACAGGTGGGTAGAAGACCTCATCATTGCCAGCCTCCTGTGCTTTCCTAGCCCTGGCTGGGGTTAGTCAGGGCAGAGTGAAGAGCCCTGACTAAGAAGAGAATATGAATCTAAGTCTAGGAGTCCCAGTCCTCATTTCATCAGTTCCAGTCCCAATTCATCAGGAATTGGGCATGTTTGATGGAGAAATATGTCTGGGGATGCTGTTGTTGGAATCTGTTGGTGTACAGGGCTTGGTCCTTGGCACTTGGTGGGTGAGTAATTTACAGGATAAATGGCATTCACAGTCCCTGCCCCTTGGGTGCTGGCAGTGTGGTTGAGGACACCGAACATATACATGGACACGCCAGCTAAGGAAGAGCCTGTCCCCAGCCCTAATGTCTGCTCGCAGCAGAAACGGCAGGGAGAAAAAAAGGCTTTTGGAGATGGCTCAGGAGAATATAAGGAGACTTTCTGGAGGAGGTGGCTTTGGGCCCTCCTACTGACAAATACACACACATAGAAGCACACATTCATATACAAATGCCCATCACAAAAGTGGCCATTACTGCATATGCACACAAGCTGAGATATATAACTCATGCCTAGAGATGTGCACACACAGACACTAATGCATGCATGGCTCACGCTTTCATATACACATACAAAATCTTCAGCATGGGCTACAACCCATTCCCAGCCGCGTCCTCCACCAGCCTCTGCCTCTCTCCATTCCCACTCCAACCAAGCCACCTTCCTCAAACAGGCTGTGTGTTTTCACACTGCATCGTTGTGCTTTTGCACATTTCCTCTGCCTGGGGTGATCATCTTCTTTTTCTCTGACCTCCTTCAACAATTGGCAGGTCCCCTGCTGCAGCACGGAAAACACAGAACTGTCAGTAACTGTGCATTTATTTCTCTTCTACCCTGTACTGGGAACCCCCCCGGGGCCTTGTCTGTCTTCACCACTAGACCCCAAGATCAGTACATGCCACACACCAAGTGCTGAATCACTTGTTGAATGAATGCAGATCTTTGTAGAGTAGATGGTCTGTGGTGGGTTAAAGGGCAAGACAGACCCAAGGTAAGGTGGCCAGAGAAGACTGTACACATTTCTCTGAGAAGGAGCAGTAATGGCAACCAGGGAGGCAGTCTGCTGCCCCTGCTGCAGCTCGACAAGCCTCAGGGCCTGGTCTCCCTCCATCTATAGGCCTTGAAGGAGCTTCTTGGGGCTGGGGAGGTAGAGGTGCAGGGGAGGGGACATGGAGGAGGAATGGATTAATCTGGGGATTAATTGAAGGGCTTGTCGGCCTGGCAGAGCATGCTTGGGGTAGCGGCTCTAATGGCTTAATTAGATTATAGGCCTCGGCACTTGGTCTGTCCCAGCAGTACCCAGCTCACCCTCAAAAGCATCCACATTCCAAGGCTCTCCAGCATGGAACCCACACCCTGTGGTCAGAACTCACTCTGAAGCTTGGCATCTTGAGTATCCACTATGGAGACCTCCTATCTATCCAGTTTAGCCAGGTCCAGGACCACTAAATGAGCTGATTCAAAGGGTGTGTGTTTGCAGTTGAGACAAAAATGGGTTCAAAGCTAAGCTCCACCACTGCTTAGCTGTGTGATCTTGAGTAAGTTATACAACCTCTTTGAACCTCAGTTTGTTTTGTTTTGTTTTGTTTTGTTTTGTAAAAGGGGATAGTAACATCTCCCTTGAAGCACTGATGTGAGAATTAAACAAGATGTAAGTGAAAGCACTTTGAGTTCCTTACTGCTGGTGGAGTTGGTCAACCCTATCCTCCCACTGGTTCAGTCTAGCTGAGGCCAGAGGTGAAGAATACAGAAGGGGCAAGAATTAATAACAAGAAAAACAAGAATCTGGGTGTCTGGGTGGCTCAGTAGGTTGAGCGTCTGACTCTTGATATCATGTCAGGACATAATCTCACAGTTTGTGAGATTGAGCCCTGTGTTCTTCTCTGCGCTGAGAGTGCAGAGCCTGCTTGGGATTCTCTCACCCCCTCTCTCTCTGCCCCTCCCCTACTTGCATGCACATGTACTCTTTCTCTTTCTCTCTCAAAATAAATAGATAAACATGAAAAACACCTAACAATAATCATCAGCCATCCCTCAAACCAACATGTGTCTGGCACTTCAAAGTTGAGGAAGCATTTTCCTGTCCACAACCTTATTTAATACCTAGGATAGCCCTAGGAGGCAGGTGATGGGAGATCGAGAGCCTCCATGTAAATACAAGAAAGCAAGCAAGGCCAAGAGCAGAGATGATTTGTCTCAGTCAATGGCCAGAGCTGTGCCCACAGAGAAAATCCTATCCACACAGATGCTGAAAGGATGGATGGCCAGGTACCAAGTACGTTGGGGGCCTCCAGCCCAAGCTCTTGAACCAAATAGGCTGCAGGTGGGAGTGCTTGGCCTTGCCATGTCTCCTTCCATGCCAGGCAGAGCTGGGCTGAGCCCCTGTGGTACAGTGAAGATGAGAGCCTCTGGCCCTGGGGAGCCCCCATAGTTCTGAAACCCGGGGAATCTCAGATCCCAGGGCTAGGACTGGTGGGGGGGGGGTGTGGCTAGAGATGTACTCTGTGTAGGCCTAGAAGGCCTATGGCTGTCCTGGGATTGGCCAGGCCTACCAGGGCACAGAAGGAGGTACTACTTTGGGAACAGGCTAGCTTCTGGCCTCCCTTCCTCCAGTCCCCAGTAGTTTATTAGGAGTAATTTGTTAAACTATTCCAACTTGTCAGCAGCCACTTCAATGCCTCTGCCTCCTGCTTGCTTTTTTTGGGGTGGGGGTCCAAAAATGTCAAGAGCTGAGGGGCAGCCTAGAAAGGAGGAGGTCATTTGCGGAACAGACCTTTTGAGGAAGGGGGTGCCCAGCCTCTCTCCACCTTGGGGCCTTACCTCCATAAGATGCCATGTCTGAAGGGAAGAGAGATGGGATAATTAATCTATTGCTCTCACACCCCTGCCCCCTCCAGTTTTGCTCTAGTCTCAGAGAAAGAGAGGTATCCAGAGAGGAATTGGTGGCTGAAGTGGGGGCAGCCAGTCAGGGTGCCTTCTGGTGGATAGGGGTGGAGACTGGGCCTGGAAAGGAGATTGGAGATGGCTAGGGGGTCTCATGCTGTTCTGTGGTGCTTGGCCTCAGATGAGATCTTAAGAACTTGCATGAATAGAAAACTAGATAGGATCACATTGCATAAGGCACTGAGTTCAGGTTTCAATGGAATTAACTCATTTTCTCTTCACAACCTTGTCCTTTTGCAGGTGGAGAAACGAGGCTCAGAACAGTAAAGCGACTTGCTCAAAGTCACACCGTTTGAGACTGGTAGGACTGAATCTGAACATAGATCTGGCCAGCTCCAAGGCCTTCAGAGTATTTAGGACTGCTTTGGATTACAAAGAAACAAAAAGGCTCAGTCAGGCAGGTGAGAGAGTAGCTCACCAGTTTTCTAGGACTTTGGCCCTGACCTGGTTTCCTGCCCCTATGAAAACCGAGAGCTAGAATGGAGTATCCTGGAAAAGTCTGCGAGCTCCGATGGTCAAGGATTCCCCATATCTGTCTTTTACTCCTTGTGATGGCCAGTCTGCTAGCCAGTCTGGGTTGGGGACAGGAAGGCAAACGTAGAAGAGCTTGAGCCACCGTGGGATGAGGGAGGTGTGGGGGGTAGTTTTCATGAGACAGCCAGGCTCATAGTACCCAGCCAGGTGCAGCTTTGAGCAAGACTTGGCAAGAGGAGACAGGTCTGATGCAAGTCTTGGCTCTAAATGACTGCTTCCCTCCCTCCTGCACACCCTGCCACCCTCCCAGGAGCTGGGCACCCTGGGGGGCTGGGAATGGGAAGAGTCTGCCTGCCACATCCCCTGCCCTGCCCCTGCTCCATGGACTCTGAGGGAAGCTCATTAGCTTGGGGGGTGCCCTGGCCCTCCCCTCACAGCTTGTCACACAATTAGCCACCCTCTCTGTACAACTTGCTGTGTAATTATTGGGTCTTGGCGGGCTTGGAGCCATGTAATTAGCCTGCCCCAGCCTCCAACCAGCTCTCAGGGTCATTAGTGGGTTCACTGGGGGCGGGTGGGTGGGCAAAACATCTGCATGACAATGCACATATTGTGGCTCCTCTGCCTGCACCCAGGGCAGAGGGGCAGCTGGTGCCACTGTGTGGCCAGGCTCCTGGGCACATCTGCCCCTACCCTAACTGCCTGATCAGAAGCACTTCCAACAAACCCTTTCCCATCCTGTCTCATCTGTGAGTGTTACCACAACCTTGGAGGTAGGTACTCTGCTTATCCCCATTTCACTGATAAGGCAACCGAGGGTTAGAGAGGAGCCCAGATTTCACTAAGATCACTTTTAGCTCACAGGTGGTGGAGACAGGTTTGATACTCAGATCTGTGTCACTCATTCACTTTATCCTCATGGTAAGTAAGCCTGGGAACAGACTGGCTCCTGAGGGTGAGTGCTTGATGTTGAGCCAGAGGCTACCTGAGCAGCATTGTTTGCTCCCAGGGGCCTCTGGGGGACCTCTTTTCTGGGCCAGGCAACCCTCTGCCAGCTCCTTGGCCACCCTAGCCTCTTCCAGGATCCTCCTTTGGGGGTTCTTGGTATTCTCCCCCAAGCCAGCATGACAAGGCGACTTCTGTAAGCATTCGGACTTCCAAGGGCAGAGCTGCCAAGACCCCCTTGGTACTCCTGACTGTTTTGAAATGTCTCTTCTATCTGTAGCCCGTTGCATCCTTGGAGGCTAATAGTGGGCACCCCTGGCTTCGCCATAATATTCCTTCCCTGAGACACTGTCCCCTGTCCCCCTCTTAATCTACTTCTCCAGGCCTTGAAATGTCTTTCACCATCTCCCACCCTAACCTGCTATCTGAAAGCCTGGGCTGTGCTGTCCTCCATTTGGAGGCTCTGCACGGTTGACAAAGGTAGGGAGGGATGTGGCAAGGGCTCCTGGATGCTTAAGCCACCAACCCTGCTTTGCAAAGGTCTTAAGGTACATTCACCATGGGACCTTCACTGGTTTATAGCTCCTCACTCTGGCCATTTAGAGCTGTGTGATCTTGAGCAGGTTCCCTAACCTCTCTGATCTGCCTAGGAGTTATTGTGAAGACCAGATGACATAACTTTGGCAAGTGCCTGGCTCTGCTAGTGCAGAGCACAAAGTGGGAAAGTGAGTTCTCTTCCCAGTTCTCAGCAGCTATTGCCCTCTGAAGCCAATCCCATCTTCCATTTCTCCCAGGGCTCTGAACAAAGTCCCCACAGAGCCCCAGTGTTCTGCACTTTGTCCCCTCCCCTGCTGCCTGCCCCTGGCGACCTCCAGCCACCTTCTAGCTCCCCCCTGAAACCTTTCCCCATTTTGAAGGCTGCATTATCCTGGCTGCAGGGAAATTAGTTGATCCCTTGAAACCCCCTGCCCCGCCCTCCCTGCCCCCCTTCCCAGGGCTGGTGACAAGTATGTGAGACTTAATTGGCTGGCATGAAAGGCAGCACTGACATTAATTGGCTACATTTGGCAGGCAGGCCCCCAGCCTCCCCTTTGCTCTCCAAACCCCTACTGCTTCCCAGGAACCTTATCAATCCCACCACAGGGACCAAGAGCTTCGAGGCCCCTGCCAATTAGGCACTTTTTGCTTCTTTTCTTCCCCTGATGGGGTTTCGTTAGAATTTATGACACTCTATAGGGCTGGGGGTGAGCAGGGTGGGAAGCAGGAGATGGGAAGGCAGGGGGAGGCCCATTCCTTTGGAGAACAGGCTAGGGGAGGAAGACGGGGTGTGGATGTGAAAAGGACACTTGGGATTAGGCCCTGAAGCTGGAGGGGAGGGGGTCTATGGTGCAGGATGTAGGGCTTGGGGGAAGGGCTTTGGCCAGGCCAAGAAGGCTGATTTAATAGGCACTGCATGCACACTTGAAGGAAGCATTGAGAAACTTTGAGGCAATCCAGTAACATGGCTAGGGGACAGAGCCCGAAGGCCCAAGATCGGGGTTTTCTTCCCTGTAATCTGGTGTGCCCTTGCATCACTGGCTTTTTCCAAGACATGAAGGTTTGGGGCAAGGTCCGTGGTTCCCCATCCCAAGCCAGTGTCCATGAAGAGAATAACTGGGGAGCCATCTGAAAGTCAGCAATATTGCTTCAGAAAGCCTGTCCTGGGTTTGGGCTGTCATGCCAATGACTGATTAGTCTTAGCCAATTTCATGCTGGCCAGAAGCTTCCATTGGCAGCCCAGGATGTCTATACAATAAAACTAGGAAGACAAATGAATTGTCACTCCACAAATTCTGTGCTTGGGAGAATAGATCTTTCAAAGCTTGAAGAAGGTGACAGAAGAAATTCCTAGTGATGTTAAGGCAGACCCACTTGCCTAGGTAGGTTGGCATAGGTAGAGAGGAGGCAGAGACTGGGAGCCACCTGTTATCACACTCTAAAACCATCCTCGCAACCAACATTCTTGCCCTTGTGGGCAATAGGAAAGGTTCAGCTGATTCAGGGCTCCCAAGGACATCTAAATACACATGTGCTCTTTTGGAAAAGTAAGGCCTTGGCATTTTGGATCTATGGTAGCATTTTGGTGTTGACTAGTGCATCAGACACTATTCTTACAGGCTCCTGTTATTCACTGCTTTCACATTGGTTTATGAGCCTCTTCTTCCTTGTTATTTAAAAAGAAATGCCTGCTTCCATTTTGGTTTTCCCTCTGTTTCAGGCCACACACAAACCTCTCATTCTTCATAGGATCTTGGAATCACCTCTTTCCTCCCTGTGGCACTGTCCCTCAATCTTTTCTCTGCCTTCTCTGAGCTCTGTGTTTGCAGTGCCCTGGGTCCATGCCCGTGCCCAGCCCTCTGTCACAGTGGGATCCAGTTATGTGTTACGTGCTCACTTCCTCCTACAGGACCCAACACCTCCTCTTCCCCAATCAGATCCTTCTTGTGGGCCACAAAGAGGTTCAGAGAAGCCACTGGCATCAACTTCCCCTCTGCCAGCTCAGAGGCTCATGGTCATCAAGGGGGCCTGACGCTGGCAACAGTCAGGAGAGGGAATGCCAACATGAAAACCCCCATTGCTGTTCTGTTTTAACAAGGGATGACTTCCAACTTTAAAAAAGAGGTAAAAATAGACCCCACATTCCCAAGGTTTTCAGTTCCATAATCAGGGTTTCCAGGCCACTTAGGACTCATTCTGGGTTTTGTCTGATAGTCCTCATTGGCCTCTGCATGACTTGTCAGGACTGTGCGGTGGGAGGTGGCCCTGAGGAATCTTGGTGGGCTCCTTCAGACACATGTTGAATCCAACCCACCTCTCACATGTGCCCCTTTGTCTCTTTGGACAGATGTTTCCCGTTGCCCAAACTCATCTCTGTTTCTACTGACAACTACTCGATCATTATAGTAACCACTGTTTTTGAGAGTGTACTATGTCCAGGCATTATTCTAAGCACTTCATTTATAGTAACTCATTTAATTATTATTCCCATTTTGTAGGCAAAGAAACAAAGGGAAAAGTAATTTTTCCTAGGTCACATAGGTAAGAAGAGATAGAGCTGGGCTTCACATGCAGATCTGTGTAACTTTGTATCCTGTGCCCCTTTGTCTTTGGGAGGGCCCAGGGTACTCCTCACAGTGTAGATGAGCAAGTGCTGCTGGTGTGTATGTGTGCTGATGGCAGCACACGGAAGACATGTGCCCTTCCTTTGTTCCTCGATCCCGTGACACTGATGCCCCTCCAGGCCCTCAGACCCTCTTTATTTTTGTATGACATCTTATATCCCATCTAGAAAATTGAATCTCCTCTGCAGATCCTGGGGGAAAAGGAGGAGAGCCAGCAGAGCTACAACCTCAGGCCCCAAAGCTCAGGACAAAGACTTCAATGGCCACCAGGGTTGGGTTTTAAGACCTTTAGAGGCCTTGAGTTCTAAACAGACTGCACAGCCCCTGCCCCCCGTTGGCCATATATAATTAAAATTAAAAACAATACTAACCCATAAAATACATGTAAGGAAGTCCAACAAAGTTTCAATTTTTCCCAAGATACTACTTTGATGCTTGAAAAAATACATCAAATTCTTTCAAAATTTTTTGCTTTCTGTTTCATATGCATGCATGGACACGTGCACACTGCTGTTAGTGACTTAAATGCACACAAGCTGCCTGCCATTCTTGGAATCCAGTCCTCTTGCCCTCGCTGTTATCTTCACCTCACCAGCAAAGTATTACATTCTCACCTCTCTCCAATGCTGCCTTTTTGCTAAACTTTTGGTTCCTGAGACCTGCACTCCCCTTCTCTGGTCCACTTACCTCTGCTAAACTTCCAACCTGTTGATTTGGAAGAGCTGGGTAATTAACCATCAACCACTCCTCTAAGCCTTGCTATGCAAAGTGTGGTGGGTAGAGCAGCAGCAGCAGCATCTGGAGCTTCTTGGAAGTCCAGAATCCCAGGCCCCACCCCAGACCTACTCAATCAGAATCCACAGTCATGCATCCTCCCCAGGAATTCCACAAACACATTGTAGTTGCTACTCTAAGGCAGTGGTTGTCAAAGTGTGCTCCCCAGACCACTGGCATCAGCACCCCTGGTACTTGTTAGAAATCCAAATTCTCAGGCCCCATGCCAGTTCTACTGAGTCAGAAACTCTAGAGGTGGGGCCTAGCAATCTTTGTTTTAACAAGGTCTCCAGGTGATTCTAATAGACTTTACAGTGTAAGAAGCACTGTTTCTCTAAGATACATAAAGTAAGAAGCTCTCACAGGTAAGTGTCAGGCCCTTGGATTGCCCTAACCCCAACAAAGATGAGTACCAGGCAAGCTTCAGCATCTGAAGGGGATCATGCAATGTCCTGATTACTATTCAGTCATCTAAGGGTAGTCTCTGAGAAACGATGCTAGGTATTTGGGAGATTTCAGAAGGCTGTCATTTATTGAGCACTATGTGCTATGGATAGCCAGACACAATCACAGACATTTTTTCATCTAATCTATAGACCATCTGGTGGGCTAAGAGTTAGTCCACCACTCCCTTTAAAGAGGAGGAATTTGGGGTGCCAGGGTGGCTCAGTCGGTTGAGCATCCAACTTCAACTCAGGTCATGATCTCCTGGTTCATGGGTTCAGGCCCTGCATTGGGCTCTGGGCTGACATCTCAGAGCCTGGAGACTGCTTCTGATTCTGTGTCTCCCTCTCTCTCTGCCCTCCCCACCTCTCTCCCCAAAATAAATAAATATTATATATAAATAAATAAATAAAAGGAATCTTGGGTGCCAGGGTGGCTCAGTCGGTTGAGCATCTGACTCTTGGTTTCAGCTCAGGTCATGATCTCACAGTTCATGGGATCTAGCCCTGCATCAGCTTCTGGACGGACAGCAAGGAGCCTACTTGGGATTGTCTCTCTCCCTCTCTCTGCCTTTCCCCCCTCTAAATAAATAAACTTTTAAAAAGTTTAAAAAATAAAAAAAGATGAGGAATCTGAGACTTAGAGAAGTCAAACCAGAAATGAAGGATTTATGCCCAGTTCTGTCAGAACCCAAGTTTATTGCCTTTTCCATAGAACCTCTGCTGCCCAGACTTTAGTGCTCTAGAAACACTGAGTGCTGACTGTATGCCAGACACCATTCTGTTTTACCAATATTAAGTCATTTAATCCCACAACACCCCATTTTAAAGATGAGGAAATTGAGGCATGGAGAGATTAACTTACCTGTCCAAGGTCTCACAGCTAATAAGTGGCAAAGCTGAAATTCCAACCCAGGCAGAGTGGCGCCAGAGGCCTCACCTAAACACCAGAGTTAATTTGCTGTCCCTTTAGAAGCCAAGTACAGGTCAGGCAATGGAAACAAAGGAGGGAGTTTGTTGGCCTTGACAGGTTTATTGAGATGGTTTATGTTTGATTTCCCCAATTTCCAGCTCAGCTGTTTCACTCACATCCTCTCCCTCCCGGGCAGAATCAGCCTGGGGCTGCAGGCCACTCCCCTGCTCTGTCTAGTGCTTCTCCCACCTCATTCTCTAGGTCCCATAGGGTCCCCTGTAGCAATCATCCTCAGCTGAGGCTGTGTTTTTGGGATTCCTGCTCAGCATCCACTTGGCCAACTTGAGGCCAAGAACCCAACCACCCAAACGGCAAGAAATAAGAATCATACAGGTCCTGGAGTCCCCAGGGGGCAGGGTTAGATGACAGCTGGATGAATATGTCCTCATGGATCCTCTCCATGCTTCCCTCTCCTCAGCATTCTGGCTTCCTGCCCTTTTCTCCACTGGACTACTACCTGCCAGGAGCAGCAGATTCCCAGCTTGGCACAGGTGCTTGGATGGTTAGCTTCTTGTACTGACAAATGGGGAGGTGGGCCACTGGACAAGCAGACAAGGTGATGGGTCTTCTGGCCTTCATCAGAGTGTCCTGAGGCCACAGCCCTCCTCCCAGGGGTAATGAGATTCTCTTATCTGACATGTCTGTAGTGACTAATGACTTACAAAGACTTCTCGAGCATTCTCAGTTAATCATCACAACCATCTTGTGAGGAAAGCCTTCTTACACTGATTTTTCAGGTGCAGAAACTGAAGAGGTTCAGAGAACAAAGCAAAGACAGAACTCACACAGGCCTACTTATAGTGTCCTGTCCCTGTCTTTGGATTCCACCAAAGACCTGACTTTAATTCTGTTTGGGAGATATTAGAGCCAACTTCTTGACAAAGGAAACGGAGTGACTGGACCAGCTGAGAAAACTCCACGAAAAGTTGGGAGGCTTGACATGCTTTGTGCCGGTCAGCCCCAGGGACCCAGGCAGCTTTGCTGTCTGTTGTCTCTTGCATCTGGCTTTGTTGGGAAGAGGTTAGACAAGCTTCTGTTGTCGTACTCCCATAGAACTGCGCCAAGGACAAATGGCTCTCATAGGTGCCACCCCAGTCCTTCATCCTTCTCTCCCAAGTCTGACCTCACATTTTCACCTCCCTGAGTGTTCTCCAAGAAAGCCTGTTGTATTGGAAACAAGGCCACCAGCATCCAGATTTTGTCCAAAAACATTTTCCCTTTACCCTCAGATCAGGAGTGAAACATAGTATCTGCCTTTAGCAACTCTCTCCAATGAATGCCCTGCTTTTTCTTTGCCCAGATTGGCTTCTAGGAGCAGTAGGAAGACTGGTATAGCCCAAGTTTGCTGTGCAATTGCTGTTTATGGCCCAAGGCTCCTGTGCCTAATTCCAATTCCCTTTCTTCCATAGAAACCCATGCTATTGACTAGAAGCCCCTCTCCCCTTTGTCAGCCCCACTACCCATCAGAATATTGGCTGGTCTTCAGTTCCCACAGCACCAGGCCTGTCTCTCTAGCTTAGCCCCTGCTACCTTCTCTACTGACTTTAGCATCCTCATGGACTTCTCCTCAGCCTGACCCCCAGCCATCCTACCTCCATGACATCATCTACATATCCTGTCTATTGAATATGTGGCTTGGCCACATCTGGAGCATTGCTATTACTTGGGTTGGGCTCTAGCTCTAAAATTTCCAGTCTTCATCTCTTCTATCCCATCCCTCAGATGACTGGCTACTTTATTCCTCCTGAACCTTGTCTTGATTCTAGCACTTGGTACTGAGCTAAGTAACCATTTGTTGGATAAATGAGAAAAATGAACTGGTCCCTCCACTCCTCAGCACTTTAGTCCCTTATCCTCATCCCCTATTCATTCTCCTAGCCCTCAGTCCTCTTCAAGCCCCCCCTCACCTCCCTGATTTGTCTACTATAGACCCTGGTGCCAGCCATGACCTTCATGAGTTGAAGCCATTCAAGCTTTGCTATTTTTGCCTTATGCTGCCCCTAGCTCTGGCCAGTTTATAAGTTTGCCAGCCTCAACAGGAGGCCCTTGCTGCTCCTGCTGCTCCACAATCCTTTGATTCATCCCATGGGAACTGCCATTCCCATCTTCCACTTTTCCTACATTCCAACCTCACAACTACACCATTCCTAATACTTGGCTTCCAATTTTGCTAAGATAAAGGCTGTCCATCTCAGAATTTCTCTGTATCCCCTCTCCCCCTCCCCGTCTCTCTTTTTCCTTAACCTCCGTCCTTCCCTCCCTCCCTCTCTTCCTCCCTCTCCCTTTTGTCTCCTAGGAAGACATGTCTATCCTCCTCTCCATACCTAACCTCTAACTCCATCAATTATTCCCTTTCTCTTGTATCTCCATCTCTCCCCCTCTTTTGAGTGCTGTTTCCTCCTCAGCCTTCAAGGATTTTCAGTTCTCCCCCAATCTTTCAAAGAAACCCTGCCTTGACCCTTCCTCCCTCTTAAGCTATCATCTTCTTTCTTACCTTCGTTTCTCAGCCAAACTTCTTGGAAGCATCGTCTACTCTCGCTGTCTCTGCTTCCTCACCTCCCACTCTCTCCTTAGTCTACTCCTTCATGTACTATCTCCCTCTGCCTGAAATTGCTCTTTTAAAGGTCAATGACTTGTTTATCACCAAATTGAGTGGCTTTTTTCCACCCTCACATCTGACCCTGCCACATGTCCCTTCCTGCTCAGCATTCTCTCTTCCCTTGGCTTTGGAGACACTGAATGGCTCCAGGTATCTTGCATATCACAGTTCCTTTACCCTCCTCTCGTGCCATGCATGGGTCAGTTTTGGTCTAGCTTTTGTCTTTGGTCTTCTCTCTCTGTGCTCTCTCCAGAGCAGTAAAGTCTACTCTCCTTCTTTCAACCATTCTGATCATGGTCCCTTACTTATCTCTAGCCCTGATCATTTACTCAGTTCCAAAATCAGGTCCCAGTGTATTTACTGGGTATGTTCATTTTAGGCCAGATAGGGACCTTAAACTCAATGCATCAAACTGAAGTCATCATTTTCCCCCCCAGCTGGCCCCTTCCCATATTGTTCAGCTTCATAAATGGTACAACTATCCACTCAGTCAATAAAGCCAGAAACCTGGGAGTCATCACTGCCTTATTTCTTCTTCCCCCCACATCACCAAGTCTTATCATGTCTAGTTCCTCAATATGTCTCCAGTTTGTCCCCTTCTTTCCAGCCCCACTTTCTGTTTTGCTTAATTTATCCATTCATTCAGAAATTGTTGACTTCTTTGTGACAGTCACTATGTCAGACTCTGGGGGACACCTGTTTAACAAGACAGTCTAGGTGTCTGTCCTCATGACACTTATATTCTAGTGAGGGAAACAGTGAAGAAACAAATAAATACATAAAGAGAAATGAAGGGAGTATTTACATGGCCGTGATATAAAACAATGTGGTAGGGGAGACCTATTTTATATATAGTGTTCAAGGAAGGACTTTTAAGAGGCACTATTTAAGCTAAGACCTGAAGGCTGATAAAGAGTCAGCAGTGTGAGGAGCCACTGAGTAAAGTTTACAAGCAGAATGAACAACAACTGCAAAGATCCTGAGGCCAGAAAGAACTCAAGTGTGCTAAGAAGCAGAAAGGATGCCAGTGCCATTTATATGCTTGTGAATTGGGGAGAACAAGGAGGCCAGTGGGACAAGATGTGGTCAGAGAGGGAGGTAGGGGTTACATCTTCATGGGCATTGAAAGCCAAAGTAAGAAGATTGCATTTTAGTCTAAGCACAAAGCACAACCACTGGAAGGTTTTCATTTAGGGAGAGACATAGTCTGATATACATTTCGTAAAACAATTACTCTGGCCATTGTAAGCATACCAGATTGCAAAAGGATGAGAGAAGAAGCAGGATGGTGGAGAAGAGGTCTGTGCTGTGGTCCATGAGAGAGAGGATGGTGATGGTAATGGTGGGGCAGGTGCAGAGACATGAATGGACAAGATATGCTTGAGGTAGAACAGAACCTATTAATAGATTGGATAGGGAGTGTGAGGGAAAGGAAAGACTCAAGGTTAACTCCTGTGTTTTGGGTCTGAGCAACTAGTAAATGGTGCCACTTACTGAGATGGAAAGACTGGGGGAGGAATAGGTTGCATGGTGAATTCAGACTTTTCCTTCAGATGTTGAATTTGGATTTTTCCTTTGGATGTTGAATTTGGATTTTTCTTTAAGCATTCAGGTGAAGATACCGAGTAGGTAGTTGGTTAAATGAGGCTGGAGATCAAAGAGGTTTGGGAAGGACGTGCACATTTGGGAATCCCAAGCATATAAATGGTACTTAAAGTCATGGGAATGGATGCGGTCACCTAGGGAAAGAGTGAAGAGAGGAGAGGAGAGATCCCAGAATGCATCTCAGGAATTTCAGTACTTACAGCACAGATAGGGTGGGAGTGAACAGAGGGAGCAGTGAGGTAGTAGAAAAAACCAGGAGAATGTGTGGTCACAGGGTTGAGAGAAGGTACATTGTACAGGAGGAAGTTGGCTGACACTAGTGAAGTTTGCTGGGAAGTCAAGTCAGATAGAAGCCACTGGTATGGAGCATCTGCTGTGTGTCAAGCACTGTGTACTTCACATGTATTACCTCCACCTTACAGATAAGGAAATTGAGTCCCAGAAAGGTTAAGTATCTTTCTCAAGGTCACAGTCACACAGTTGGTTAATGGTAGATCTGAGGTTCAAACTTTGGCAGGCTGGCTCTAGAAAACCTGTCTTAACCACTACACTGGCTTCTCATAGTATCAGCTCCTAGAAGCATCTGATGAATCTGGCAATCTGTCAGTTGTTGGTGATCTTGACAAGGGTGATTTTAGTGGAGGGGTAAGGGTAGAAATTAGAATGTAGGGGTTGACAGACTAATGGAAGGTGAGGAAGCAGAGACTTAGTATATATAGATGACTCTTTCCAGAAATTTCCCTGTGAAAGAAAGCATAGAAATGGTGTCATAGCTGGAGGGAGTTGTGGATCAAAGGAAAGACTTGTCTTTAAACATTTTTTTCCTTTTTCCCTATCCTTCCCTCTCCTGTTCTCCTCTCTTCTCCCTTTTTATTTTTGTTAAGAAGAAAGACACTGAACTTGTGTCTTTGTTAAAGGGAGTGAGTCAGAGAGTAGGAACTACCCAAAAAAGCCTTGGGAAGGTGAGAATGGTGGTCTCTGGAGAACAGTTTGGAGGGCTGGTCTGAGATAGGAGAAAGTCCTCATCCTCCATTGTGATGGGGTGGGAGGGATGGGGGGCATGAGGAGAAGGAACAATGTGGCTGTGGAATTTGTGGGGATGAAGTTTCTGCCTCATGGCAATTTCCTCAGTGAATAATGAGGTGAGGTTATCAGTGGAGAGGGGTGGGGATTGGGGAAGAAACAGAAGAATGGAATCATAACCCCATCAATTGCCCCCTGAGCCACTGCAACAATCCTCAACAGGCCTCTCTGCTTTTACCTTTTCTCCTTCCTCCATGAGAAGCTAGATTATTCTTTCTAAAGATTAGAAAGGTTAACCTCTGCTCAAAAACCTTCAGTGTCTTTACCCATGTCTTCTCCTTTACCTGGTATGCCTTCTCCATTGCCCACCTCTGCCTGTCAAAGCCTTCTCTGGAGCTTTTGAAGTGGTATAACTTTTCTGTCCAGATGGAACTGAGCACTCCCCACCCTTTGTGAATAACAGATCAATATGCCTGGCTCTGAGCCCTCTGAGAGCAGGGTTTCTGCCATATTCACCTCTGTGCCCTTTCCGTGCCAACACAGCACCTGGCACACAGTAGGTGCCCTACTGTGTGTTTATCTATATTAGGAGATAGACGCATATTAACCTGGACACATGCATGGGTCAGAAAGTCAAAAGGGCAAGTTTCTAGTCTTCCCTCCTGCAACTTAGTTTCCATTTTTGTAACATGAGGGGATGATATCTGATGGTTTCTAATGCCTCAGTGCTGATACTTTATACCTCCATCATTGGTGAATTTACCTAACTCTTCTGGGAAGCCAGTGCCATTGCCAACCTGTAACCTAAGTTTACAAGCCTTTGGATAGAGAGGGATGGCTGTTGACCTATGTGCCAGCCTCTGCTTGAATCAGCCTTTCTAGCTAACAGTGATAATAGCCATCCTTTGTTGAGCACTTACTGTGTGTACTATGCCAAAATCTTGGCATGTGTTTTTTCATTTCATCCTCACAACAACTGTGGAGGCCATATTTTACAGATAAGGAACTGAGTTTTGACAAGACTAGGTAATCTGCCCAGTGAGACACAGCCAAGTCAGTGGTAGAGCTTAAATTCAAAATCAGGCCTGTCTACTTGCAGAGCCCCTGTTCTTAACCACTCTGCTATATGCTTACCTTTACTAGTGGTCCTGACTTTAGCTATACATTCCACTCATTTTGGGGGGGCTTTAAAAATTATTGATGGCGGGGCACCTAGGTGGCTCCAGTCAGTTGAGTGTCCAACTTTGGACCAGGTCATGATCTCTTGGTTTGTGAGTTCAAGCCCCACATCAGGCTCTGTGCTGACAGCTTGCTCTCTCTCTCTCTCTCTTTTCTCTATCTCCTTCCTCTGCTCATGCTCTCTCTCTCTCTCTCTCTCTCTCTCCCTCAAAAATAAATAAATGTCAAAAAAATTTTGAAAAATTATTGATGGCTGGATCCTATCCCCAGACATCCCGACTCAGTTGGGCTGGGATATGGCCTGGTTCATGGGGATATTTCAGAGCTCCCTAGGTTATTCCATCGTGCAGCTAGGATTGAGACTACTAGAGGCCTGAAGCTGATTCTGACCTGGACCACCTCAGCTCCACCAAGTGTTTGGAGCAGGGGTGGGAGTGGACCTTGGGATTTGCAGGAGGTGGGGGTGGGGGTGGGGAGGGATGGTGTAATGGGAAAGGTGTCTGGAATTTCTCTTATGATATAGGCTGTAGAACCTGGGGCTGGGAGAGAATCCTGGGCCAAATTTGTGTCCATTGTGACTTTCTTGCCACCTACAGCCATACATGGGTCTAAACTGTATGACTTGGTGACCAAAAAGCATATTTCTTTCTCACAGAGTTGATGCTCTGTCCAAAGCCTCCTCTTTACCCATAGCCTTAGATGCTATTTCCTGGACGTTCAGGTCCTGGCTACAATGCTTTGGTCAATGCAGAGTATCTAGAATTCTACCACTCTGATACCAACAGTCACCCACCCTCTGGCCTCTTGTCATTGGATGTACCCCAACAGTGAGTCTGACCAAGGTCAGGGCCATAATCCATTGGACCAAGCTTCCTGCTCTGGAATTGGTTCTTGGCCTCAGCTTCTTCAGGCTCTGACTTCCTTTTTCCTCACCAATCCTGATGGCTGAGGTCACAGCATACCTTTTACAAAAGCCCACCCTAGTTCTGACATGACAAGGCCAAGCAACCTCTTTCCAGAGGGCCAGGGTGCTCTTTCGAGGGCAGTTCCAGGCTAAGGCAGTCCTGTGCCCCTAGAAACTGGCTTCTACATGCCTGCATGCCAGGGTGGGGTACCCCTGAGGTGGAGAGGGCCTGGTCAGGGAAGGAAGACTGTGAGCTGCCGGGTGGGCCAGGTGGGTGTGGAGAAATTCTCTGTCCAGCTGCACATCTTTATTCATAATGCTTGATTGTTCCTGGCTAGGGAGCTGATCATGCTGTGTGTGTTGGGGCGGGGGGAGCCCCAGGCAGGCAGGCAGTGGGCTCACCCTTCTCCCTTCTTCTGTAAGTGCAGCGGGAGTGGGGGTGGCCACGAGCCCGGGGCTCTGAGGCTGCTCACAGCTGGTCCCGATTTGCGGACAATGGGAACTCAGCTCACAGTGCATCTCATCTGAGCCCCAGCTCAGTCTGGGACTGCTTGAAAGCTTGCACAGGAATGTGGGGTGGAAAGGCTCAAAGGGTGCACTGCAGAAGAGGCTGCAAGAAAAAGCTCTGCCAGAGAGGGGAGTGAAAAAGTGCAGGGGAGAGCAGCAGGAAGGAGGCATGCCAGCTGACCTCACTTAGCCAGGCAGGGTCTTAGCAGTGACCCTCACTTTGGTAGCCTGGACCCCTTGCAGCTCCACTGTTGGGGGAGAGGCTGCCAGCTGACACCTATATAAGGACAAAGACTCAACCAAGGGCACACAGAGTCCCTGGCAAATCTGTTACTGGTATCCAGGCCTCTGGACCCCAGCCATGCCTTTCCCACTCCTACAGCTGACTCCACCCTGCTGAAGTCCCAGTCCATGGCCTCAGCTCCCAGGCCATCCAGGGCCCCTGTGAATCCAGCACCCCCAGGCCTGCCAGAAAGCATAGGGAGGAGCCCAGGGGTGACATGAATTCCTGAAGTCCTGGCCTCACTTCCTCTGAGCAGAGACTTACCCCACACCCTCTGCCCTGCCAGGCACGGGAGCACCTGGGCTGTTCTGAGGGGATTTAGGTTTGGGCTGGGCCAGATAGGGAGGGGTAGATGTGGGGAAATGGAGGCAGGAAGAGTAACAATAATAGCCCAATGTGTTCTCATCATAAGAAAAAAATAGAAAACTATGTGAGGTGATGGACATTAACTATACTTATTATGGTAATCATTTCACAATATATTTGTATATAAATCATTATTGTACATGTAAAACTAATACAATGTTATATGTCAATTATATATCAATTAAAAAAAATAGTAGCCCAACATATTAATCATCTATTATGTGCCAGGTGCAGTGCTAAGCGCTTTGTGCACATGACCTCATGTCATCCGCGTAGGCACCCTAAGGGGTAGCTGTGGTCATTAACCTCATTTTTAGAGGAAGAGACTATGGCTTAGAAAAGAGAGGCAACTTGCTCAAGGTGTCAACACCAGTGATTTGCAGAGCAGAGATCTGAATCCAGAACTGTCTGACTCCCAGATGAACGTTCTTGCCAGTATGCTGTTTTTATGAATGCTTTGGGCTGAGAGAGCTTTCGAAGCATCATCTATCCATGCTCTGAACCCAATCAGGGATGTAAATGCCAGCCCCTAAAGAACAGGGTGGACTTAAGTCTTCCAAAGACCTCTTGGGATCTAGTGCAGGCCCTCTCTTTCTGGGTGGAGTGAAGTACTATTTTGCCTAGTGGGGCCAGGGGTGGGGGTGGGTAGCGTAGGCAATTTCTCACAGGACCTCAAAGAAGGCTGAGGTCAGCCAGTGAGGGATGGAGTAGACATTCCAAATCTTGGTCTTCTCCTCCATCCATGGCTGGGCTGAAGTGCTGTGGAAGGCAACTTTGGCACTGAGCTGGGCTCCTGCCTTGGGAGATGTGAGTTACCAAGAAACCAAGAATTCTGAGAGAGAGAGAGAGAGAGAGAGAGAGAGCTAGGGTTAGTTCATTAGGGATATTTGGGACCTTTGTGCAGCTGCAGAGGCCTCCCTGCCCTGGGAAGCTTTGTTGCCCAAGCAATGTTTCATTAAAGCAGCTTGCACTGGTGGTGTGGGGGCAGAAGGGGAAGGATCCCAGGCGGCCTCCAGTCTCTGTGTAGAGCTACCCCTGGCTCTGAGAAGAGCTCAACCAGGTCTGACCTGGGATGGGTACTGACCAGAGGCAGAGGCCTATTGTGGGTGGCAATGCTCCTGAGCAGAGGAGCCTCTCTCTGCCCAGGCACTGTGGTGGGCTGTTTGAACAGAGGGCCCCTGATTTTTTCCCAGCAGCCTTATGAAGTGGGCCTGAGGATTCTCCTCATGTCACAAATAAGGAAACTGAGGTCCTGAGAGGGGATTAGCCCAAGGCCACAGAGGTCTTGAATTGCCCAGCTGGGATTGCAAGCTGGGTTGTGCTTCGTCCTCAGCCTGGCAGCCCTGGGCACTGGAAAGAAAGCTCTGGTTTATGTGCCTATGTCTGACCTGTGCAGGCTGGGCTGGGGTCAGGCTGGGTGTAGGGAAGAAGGGCACAGGCTGCCAAGATGGAGAGCTGTGTGTGTTTGTGTGTCTTTTTGTGGGCGTGTGTGTGCCTGTGTGTTTCTGTGTGTGTGTCTCCCAGCGGCTGTTCTTCTTCCTTAGCAAGCTTTTCCCTCCCCCCTCCACTTCATTTCTCTTTCTTCTTCTCCTTATTCCTCATTGTTGTCTTCTTTTTTTTTAATAAGACTTAATTAGCATCGAGCTCCTCCTCTGGCTCTCTCTCCGCCCCCTCCCCGCCCCTGCCCTCCCCTCCCTCCTTTCCCTCTTTCTCGAGGTACAGGCCAAGTGATCTGACAAATGCACTTGAGAACAAAGCGCCAGGCTAATTCGGGGCCTGCTCAGGAAGCAGGAGCTGAGCTGAGATAATGTGTCTGAAATAGCCCAGCATGATTATGCTTCCTCAGCCTGTGGCCAGGCGAGTGCAGGCTCAGGCTGGCAGGCGGGTGGCAGGTGGACAGCGGGCGCCGGACGCCACTTGCGTACGTCCTGCCCGTGGGACCATGCCAAGTCCTGAGCCCTTCCTTAAAAGCCCTCCAGATGCTCTGGGTAGTGAGAACCATGCTTCTGCCCCCAAGTAAGTCCTCTTCTGGCCCTTCCAGGAGCTGCTATCCCTCCTGGGAGCCTACAGACCCCAGCAGGGAAAATCTGGGTCGTCAAGGGCAAGACAGTCCACCATAGCTGCCTGATGGCTTATGGCAAAGCTGTGTCGAGTCCAGGCCCCCTGCCCCAAGTCCTTCTTGCGTAGTCGTGCTGTCCCCATCCCACCTTGGTGGGAGACGAGTGGTAGGAATAATACAAAGCAGGGTTTGGGCCTCCAGTCAGAGCCCTCGAGGAACGTGACTAGTGGGGAGAGATGGAGCCCTCTAAGATGACCAGAGAAGAAGGGGCAGCTGGGTCTGTTCTGGCATCTGAAGCAAGATAGGACATTGGCATTGTGCCCACCAAAAGGATAGGTTCAGATGTCACTTGGATATCCTCTGCTTCAGCTTCCTGGACTTTGTCCAGAGCTTGAAGCCAGACTGAGGGAGGAACAGTCAGAAGGATAGGCCCAGGATGAGCAGGAATTACTTCCTGCAGGCCCATCCCATCGTCTCCCTGCCCCTGTTACCATGCCTTCATCCTCATCCAGACATGGCCTGAAGCCCTGCAATAAGAACAGTCATGGACCTGTATTCCCTGGCCCAGTTATTAAGTTTGCTGCCTTTCCCAGACCCAGCAACCAGTGTACTGTGTGTGGACATGTGTCCATTTTGTTTCATTCATCCAGACAATATGCATTTTTTAAGTTCCTCCTAGCACCAGGCTCAGAGCCAGGCCACGGGGACTCAGGCAAATTGGACAGAGGCCCTGGTTTTAGGGGCCCTTAGTCTGGTGGTAGTGACAAAACCAAGAGATACAGTGCAGTGTGATCTGTCTGGTGACAGTTGGAGTCCAAAAAGCCATGGGAACCGAGAGGATATCAGGGTAGGGGGTCAGGGAAGGCTTCGCAGCGAACGTGACATTTGAATTAGGCTTAAAAGATGAATAGGGCTCTGACAGGATAAAGATGGAGGGGGCTAGAGTTTTGCTCCCTTCCAGGCATAAAGGAGGTGGAGTGTGAAAGTACTAAACACATGGTGTTATAATGTTCTAATGATCATTTATAATCTTGGGATCCTGGGGCTAGAAGGAGGCAGAGGAATAGGAACTGCCAGATGGGGCAAATGGGCCCCAGTTGCATGCAGTCCTGGTGGGCCACACTGCCTACTGCCCCTGCCCCCCAAACTGATCTCACCTAACATAGGACCAAGCGTTCTCTCATCAGACCCACAGCACTGATCTCTCTGTTCCTCAACCAATCCTTAGCCCCAACCACACTGATGGAACCCAAACTCAGCCCTTGCCTCCTGTTTTCTACATAGAACCCCAGGCCTGACATTTTTGGTTTTCATTTTGAACTTCATTTCTGACCCCATTGTGCCAGCCTGCCCTCAGTCTTACATCACCTTTCTAGCTACAGGATCCCAGAGATGGCCTTCCCTTCTGCACATCTGTGCATGTCTGTCTTTGGAGTGAGCAGACCACCTTCCTTTGCTGTTTTTCCATCTCTTGAGCTCTTCTAGGACTTAATATAACCATCCTGGCTTTTCTTGTAGCAAGGTCTCTACAGGAGCTCAGTCTAGGCTTTCTGAGCATGCATTAGAAAGCTCAGACTGTCTCCCAGACTCACCATGTATAGTTGTACAGGTTGTAGACTGCACAAGGGTATCTGTCTGAGGGTGTGAGTGGGGACTGACATTCAGGCTGTCTTCTCTTTATCAATCTTGTGCAAACTGGTGCAGGCTGTGTCTGCCTACAAGGGATGCCTTTTTTCTAGTTAGCACAAAGATACAGGATGGATGAGAGGAGCCCTGGCTCAACTCTCCCAGGTCCCATCCCATCACAGAGCCCTGAATGAAGGGGACTGGAGTTGATGAACTCTGCAAGGCCCTCCCAGCTGAGAAACCTATGTTTGTGAGCTGCAAGAAATATCTGGTGAGTGGAGCCAGCTCCAAGACAGAGGCTGTTCCGGGCTATGCAAAGGGACTGTGTGTGAGGATTAGTGAGAGGAAATGAAAATTGGGGATGGCCCTCAGGGGAATTGACTGCAGATGATGTCAGAGAGGAGGCTGCCTCCCGGAGAGCAAGGGACCTGAAAGGCTGCAGAAACGGGAAAGGCATAGGAAGGAGGGGGCTATCTCCACTGTCCCCAGCAGCTAGGCAGGCTGCCACCTTCAAGGCCCAGATCCCAGTCAGCCCACCTGGTTTTCTGACCCCTAGCTGATTCCTAGCTCTCCTGGTGCCTGGGGAGCTCACAGGGCACATTCCTGTAGAGGGCCTCCAAGAACCCAGAGTGGGAAGGCAGGGAGGAGGGAATCATCAGGACAGGGTTTTACCTCCTGACAGCACATTTCACAGCCTGCAAAAGGATTTGCTCTTCCAAACATGTTCATTATAGATTCTCTTGACCATGTTGCAAAGTGAGTATTATTGTTCCCATTTATAGGTGAGGAAACTGACACTCAGGGAGATAGGAAAGTGGCCTATCTAAGCTCATTCAGCTAGTAAGTTGTAGAACCTGTATTTGAACTCCATCCTGCTCAGGATTTTCCCATTTCACCCCACTGCCAGCCATGGGCAAGAGCTGAAAGCCAGGTGTTACCTGTTAATGATTTGAAAAACTCAAAACATTCTATTTTGGCATGATTTATTCCATTTTCCAGATGAAGAAAACTGAGGTCACGCACAACTAATAAGTGGTAGAGTTGTCAATCATGGCCTTGGAGTGGGGCAGAGGATGGGAGTGTTTTAGAGAAAGAAGAAAATGCATGTGTATACGTGTGTTTGCATGTTGGGCAAGGGACCAGGATGCATCATGGAGCACTCATGCCAGCTGAGCAGAGGAACATAGATGGGAGGGCCCAGCTAGAAGTGGCTTTGGGATGGGTGGAGAGGGGAGTGCATAGTATGTGGGTTTGACAGTGTGGCTAGAAGGTTGTACCATGGGGAAGGGCAGGCTCCATTTATTGAGATAGCTCCCTGAGTTTGAAAATGGCTTTCTTCTTTTTCAGGGAGGGTTTTCTCTCCAAAGCTCTGCCACTGACTGCCCCCCTCTACCTTCTATGGGGGCTTTGCCTGCTCCCAGGTCCCCAGCTGGAGCCCCCAGCCCTGCTCCCTAATTCCAGCGGGGCAGGCAGCATGCCCGCATGCCCGATTGATTCTCCCAGCACACACAGGTAATTCATCTCTGCTTCCCTTTCAGACCCCCACCCCCAGATGTGCGGCCTTCTCAGCAGCCAGAGGCCAGCTCACCCCACCCATATCCCGGCCAGCTGCAGCCCCTTATTTCCCAGGGAAGAGAGAACTAATAAAGGACAGTTTCTGAGCCACAGCACACCCCCCACCGTCATTCTTTCTTGCCACAGCCTCCCCATAAAACTGAGGGGAGAGATATAAAGGGAGCAAGTGTGAGTGGAGATAGAGTTTCCATCTGAGGAGGGAAGTGGAAAGGTGGGGATGTGTGGCTAGGGCTGGGACAAGAGTGGGCCAAGGCTGGGGCCTGAGCAGAGATGGAAGCACCTATTAATAGTCACTTTGGCCCCCACGCCAGCTTCTAAAGAAGGGAGAAGGGTATTATAGGTTTATAGGTCTGAAAGACATGGTAGTGGTGAATGTGCCAAAAATGGTAGGCCTGGTGTTGGTGCCCAGAATGGGCAATCCTGAGGGCATCCTTTCTGCCTTTCCTTTCCCTTCCCTGATCTTTCCCAGAACCCAGCAGGAGAGTCAGGAGCCCTGACTCCAAAGCCTAGCTCCACACTGACCCAGAGTGACTTTGGTCTGCTCCTTTACTCTTCTCTCCAGGCCTCAGCCACTTTAACTGTGGAATGGGCTCAAATCTGAGTTAAGACAGGATATGCTATTGGCCGTGCTCCATGGGAACTCATGGGAAGCCCCTTGTTCCTCACTTCCAGTGTCTTGCAGACCCTTTAGGAGAAAGTAGGGTCTTACAGGGGTACATATGCTAGGTGCTCTGAGATGGGCAGAGTCTGAACTCTGTAATAGACATGCCCTTTCCCGATATGTGCAAGAGAAGGAGGAGGTTAATTCTTAGGATATGAAACCCTCCCCACTTACGGGACCCCTGGTATACCATTAATTTATTAATTTATTGAATTCAACAATTACTTATTGAGCTCGTTCTGTGAGCCAGCCATTGTTGCGGGCCCTGGGGATAGAGCAGTGAACAGAATGCAAAAATCCCTGTTCTAATGGAGCTAACATTATAGTGGGGAGAGAGAAGGACAATAAGCAGGAAAGTCTCTTCTATAACCCAGAATTTGGGAAATGGCAGTAGAAAGTAAGACCAGGGGGTCTCTGGGTCACGTCAGGACCTCTCCTCCCTGGTATTGGTCTCAGAAAGGAGCCCTACACCCTTTTCCCACAGAAGCTCCTTTGCCAGCACTGGGCCAGTGTGGGCTGGGTTCAGGATTTAAGGGTAGTGTGTAATGGCCAATCCCTCCCATCTAGATCTTCGAATAGGAGCACCTTGCTATACTGTCCACTGGGCTCTGCCTGCTGGGATGGACCTGAGGTTCACTCCTGTGAGTGTAGCCTGAACTGGCCCTCGTGTAGGCCCCATGGCTGATACAAACCTTCTCAGTGATAAAAGGCCTGGGCAATTTGGGTCCCCTGCTGCTAGGGGGGGGAAGGCAGAAAGACCTCTGGATCTGGGATTATGTGAGTAGGCTCTAATCATCTCTCTGCCATCTACTCTTTAGCAGACACTGGCCGTAAGGTTAATCACCATTTACCTTGGTTATTAAAAAGGTGGCAAATGTGATATGTATGGGAGGGTATTCTGGAAACAGTAAAACTCTTGCCAGATACTAGTTTATTTGTGTCTGCCTGAATTTCCCTAGGTTCTTGCCTGAAGCGGGACCTCAGTATTTGTTGACAAAGCCTTTGCAGTGGAGAGCACCTACCTGCTCCTTTGCCCATGGTTCTGGGAGCAGAGTTGGGGTGGGACAGTGCAGAGTGGTTGATCTTTGCTCAGTCATTTTTACCCCTGCTCTACATCTGTCATCCACTGGCTGCATGTTCCGGGCCAAGTCCTTTGATTTCTTGGAACTCAGGGTTCTTGCCTATGAAGCAGGCAGTAGACTCTCTGGCTTTGCCTCCCAGAGGTTGGTAATAACAGTGAGCACAGACACTATCAGAGCATTCAGCAAGTTGGAAAGTGGGGAATGGATGGCAGGAACTCCGAGGCCCACAGGGCCAACAGGGTGCAAGGACATTATCTCACCCCTAACAGCCTCAATGTTTAATTGGAATGATTATTCCCAGGGCCAGACTCAGGAGGGACCTAGCATGGTGGGGGGGGAGGGGCACTTTCCAAGGAGAGCAAGGCTTAGGGCTGCCATTCCCTGCTCTTCCCCCACTAGGCTTGGCCCCCAGCAGGAGTCTGGCACTCAGAAAGCCTTGCCCAAGTCTGTTCCACTTCAGTGAGGGGTCAGCCCATGGTCATCCTCAGCCCTCACAGAGCAATGCAGAGAGGGGAGAGAGAGAGAGAGAGAGAGAGAGAGAGAGCGAGCACAACCCAGAGAGGGTGCAGGACCCAGATACCAAGAGAGACAGCAACTGAGAAGCCCCTGATGCTTTAGAGAGAGCCTGAGAACATGCTAGAAGGGGGGCCCAATTGTTGGGGAGATGTGGAAGGAGCCTTTACTTGGGAACTCTGGATTCTGGTTCCAGCTCTACCACCACTTGGCTTTGAACATGAGGCTAGGCCTTTTCCCTTTTTGGACCCCAGTAGGCCTTTCTGTATAATGGATGTGTCTGAGGAGAGCTGAATTGAATAATCTCTTCCAGCTCTAATGTTCTAGGACTCATCTAAGGAAAGGCAGGAGAAAATGAGATCCCTCAAAATACAGAAACCTGTAGGTGGAGAATTCTCAGGCTCCATATGGATATTTTTTTTTCTGTAGAAAAGGCTAAGAAATTAGATTTTCAGTCTCTGAGGGGAAATACAATTGGGTGTCTGAGAGCTGGGAATTTAAGGAAGCTCTGAGGAAGGACTGCTTGGTCCTGAACAGAGAGAGGCTGCATCAGGTGGAGGGGCTTAGCTTTGCCTTCATGTAGGGAAATGGTGTGAATCATTGCAGAGATTCCTGCCAGTCTGCTTGTTAGTGTTTTGAGGGTTAGAGGGTAGAGTTTGGACACTCCAATGGCTGTGCTGCCCTGAGACAGCACCTGGGGGCCTGGCCGCTGTGGTACATAGTCTTGCTCCGACTCCAGCTTCAGCAACTGAAAGCTTGGTTAACATGGTAAAGGAAGATGGTGGGGGTGGTGCCAATTCCCAGGAGCAGGCCAGATGGGGAGGGGCTAACAGAGTCCTGTTGCTGTGCTGCTGGAGTTGGGACCCACAGAAATTTTCCAGCCACTGTTCCCAAAACCAGGAACCTGGGCTGTGGCAAAAAAGATGGCAGAGGGTTTGCCCAGCTGATGGGTTGGGGTAGAAGTGAGGGTAGCCCTGTGCAGGCCTTTCCAACATACTCTGTGCTTCCTCCTCCTCACTTCATCTTGTAAGCCTGCCCTCCACTCTCATGCCCACAGATCTTGTCCTCAGGGCAGCTGCTGTGGTCCAGTGGGCAGGCACTTTGGGCACAGGAAGGCTTTACCCAGCCCAGGAGCTTTATGCTCTCCCACTGCATGGCATAGTGGTTGGACTTTCTCACGACACTCTCATTTTCCATACTGACAAACCAAGGCCCTATCCTCCCCTTTCTCTTAGTTTGGCAAGAGAAAGAAGGGCTGGTTGAGACTGAGGGCCACACCCAGTGCTTGCACACATCTTGGAGGCTTTGTGTGGGGATAAGAGCGCCAGTTTCTCCACCTTTGTTCTTCATCTCCCTGGAGGGACTAAAGAGCTAAAGGGAGCTAAAGGTAAGTTAGCTCTACAATAAAGACAAAGAAACATGATATCACAACACGCATCCCAGAAGTGAAGCATTGAGACTCAGAGCAAATGGTGTGACTTATCCACAGTCACATAACTAATGGAGGCATGGCCATGACCCTCTGTGTGTCAGGCTCTAAAGCATATGCTGGTTTTTTTGGTTTATTTTGGTCCTTCTCATTTTGAGGGAGGAGACGTGAATGATAAATGTGGTACATATTTACTGTCGAAAATTTTAAAGCCACAGAAGAGTATTACCAAGAAAATATTACCTATGGTTCTACTAACCAGAGAAAACCACTGTTAACTTTTTGGTATCTTTCTTTCTAGTCATTTTTTCCATCTGCACACACATGGACGCATGTACACATGCACAATCCTCCTTTTTTATCCAAGTGATCATACTGGTCATTCTGGTTTTTTTGTTTGTTTGTTTTGTTTTTGTTTTAACCTTTATTTCGAGCGAGAGAAAGCGAGAGTAAGAGCATGAGAGCCAGGGAGGGGCAGAGAGATAGAATCCCAAGCAGGCTCCATGCTGTCAGCTCAGAGCCCAATGTGGGGCTCGATCCCACAAAGCGTGAGATCATGACCTGAGCTGAAACAAAGAGTTGGACGCTTAACTAACTGAGCCACCCAGGTGCCCCTGTTTTTTTTTTTTTATTGTGGTGAAAACACATAACATGAGATCTATCCTTCTAACTTTTAGGTATAAGTGTAGTTAACTATAGGCACAATGTTGTACACAGATCTCTAGAACTTTTCTACTTCACATGGCTGAAACTCTAAAGCCATTGAACAGCAACTTCCCATTTCTCCCTCCCCCAGGCCTTAGCAACCACTATTCTACTTTCTGTTTCTAAGACTGACTATTTTAGATTCCTCATATAAGTGGAATCATGCAGTTTTTGTCTTTCTCTCACTGGCTTTTTTCACTTAGCATAATGTCCTTCAGGTTCATCCATGTTGCCACATATGACAGTTTCCTTCTTTTTAAAGGCTGAATAATATTCCATTGTGTGTGCATGTGTGTGCGTTTATTATGTTTCTTTTATCCATGTATCTGTCGATGGGCACTTAAGTTGTTTCCGCTCTTGGCTATTGTGAATAGTGCTGCCATGAACACGGGTGTACAAATATCTCTTCAAGCTCCTGATTTCAAATCCATTGGATAAATACCCAGAAGTGGGATTGCTGGATCATATGGTATTTCTATTTTTAAGTTTTTGGGGAACTTCCATACTGTTTTCCACAGTGGCTGCACCATTTTACATTCCCACCAACAGTGGATGAGGGTTCCAATTTTTCCGCCTTCTCACTAACAGTTGTTATTTTTTGTTTTTGTTTTGCTGTTGTTATGATTGCCATCTGCTAACAGTTGTGAGATGATATCTCATGTGGTATTGATTTGTATTTCCCTGATGATGAGTTATGCTGAACACTTTTCATGCACCTGTTGGTCATCTGCATGTCTTCTTAGGGCCATTGTGTTTTATACCCTGAGTTTCCCATATATCAATAAACCATAAGCATTTCTCCACATCATTAAATATTCTTGGCACTGACCCTTACTTCACCCTGAAGACAGGGGCCTGAACTTGGAGAGCCTCAAGGTCCTGCCAGGCTTCTGGTGGTGCCTGGTGCATCAGCAGGTCCATGGCTTAGCAGGGATAGAGGTGGGAATAAATCCAGGAGAGGCCCTAGAGCGATAATAGCTAAGAGTGTAAATTTGGCGGCAGACAACCCTAGGTTCAAATCCAGATTTTGTCACTTCTAGGCTGCCTGGCTTTGGGCCAGTCAGTTCCTTTCTAAGCCCTGGCTTCCTCATCTGTAAAATGGGGATAATAGTAGAATCTATTTCATGGCCCTTTTGTGTGGTCTCCCTGAGCATGCCAGGACTTAAGCTACAGGAAGTCCCCTGTAAACAATTGGCTGTTATTATTATGGGAATACCAGGAAGCCTGAGCTAGTTCCTTCATCTCTCTATGGCCTCAGTTTCTTCATCTGTACTATAGGGGCACCGTACTGGACATCCCCTTTCAGCTCTGTCTTGAGTTCTCTATGAATACAGGGGGAAGAAAGTACATGTTAGCTGTGGAGAAGCTAGGTTCTCCTCCTCTGACCTCCTTGTCTTTATGGTCCTTGGCATTTTCCTCCAGAAGACCCCCTTCCCCCTGGTCTGAGGCCCAGACAGGCTCTCACAGGGCCCTGGCTTGGTGGGGCCTCTGTCCAGAGTAGAGCAAGGCCAGCTGCCTTGCTACAGACAGTCATTCTGTAGGCCTGGGCTGCATCCATCAACACCCTGGAGAATGTAAGCATTTAATTTTGTCACTTGTTAGGAGACTCACAGGGAGGGGAAAGACAGCCCTGCAGAGGCTGGGATTGGGCAGAACTGGGCTCACTGTGTTACGGCTCAGAACCAGATACTCAATTAGGTTTTATAAAGACAGAGACAGAATCTCTTACAGGGATCCTCCCAGTCCTTGAGATTTGGTTCTCTTCTTGCATACAGAAGGAACCCAACCAAAGGAAGGACTTCAGAAAATATCCAATTCTCCCCATTGTACAGATGGAGACACTGAGGCTGGGAGGGGAGAAAGGATCAGTCCACAATGCCCATCTCTTCCATGTTACTGAGTAGGATACAAAGATCCATTATGTTTTTAACTTCTCTGGAGATTTTACTTTTTTTTTTTCCAACGTTTATTTATTTTTTGGGGACAGAGAGAGACAGAGCATGAACGGGGGAGGGGCAGAGAGAGAGGGAGACACAGAATCGGAAACAGGCTCCAGGCTCCGAGCCATCAGCCCAGAGCCCGACGCGGGGCTCGAACTCACGGACCGCGAGATCGTGACCTGGCTGAAGTCGGACGCTTAACCGACTGCGCCACCCAGGCGCCCCTCTTCTCTGGAGATTTTAGATGACCATAACGAGAGGATGTGTGGGACATAGGTTAGATAAGCAGATGAACTCTTTGGCAAGACCCTAAGCTCATTGAACCTTCCAGTGTCCGGGAAGAAAGAAAAGGCACATAAATTGCATAGCTTGAGACCTGGGTGGTGGGTGGGTGGGGTGGGGGACCCAACCCCTGCACCCTCTTCCAGCAGGACCCACAGGCACACCTGCAAAGAACCTTGGGGCTGAGCTTGCAAAAAAGGGAGGAGCTGGCTTAAGGTCCAATGGGAAAGCATCAATTTGCCCATTTTGGTGTCCCTCCCAGGACATGCACTGTCCTTCAGTTAGCCTCCTTTGGCCTGGCCCTGCCCAAGTGCAAGCTTTCTGGGGATTCAGATTACTGTTTCTTTGGCATCTCTATTTGCCCCCATATGCCACATCAGGGGCTCAGCTTCATGTAGGCTGCCTGAGTTGGTGAAAACCAAGGGGTACTAGACCCAGAGGGGCATGGGCAGAGCAGCTGGCAGAGCCCTCACTTAGTTAGGGCCCTGACAGCTGTGACCATCTGTGTCCTGGCACTGGAGGAGCTCTATCCCAGTAGCAGCAAACTGAAGCCTTTCCTAGGCAGCCCCCATGTGCTCAAGAGGTGCCCACTGAACTGTTCCCGTAGTCCTTAGGCCACAGGATGCACGTAAGGGAGAGAGATCAGCCCATCTAGCCCTTACCTCTGGGGCCCACAGTCCCTTTTGAAGTCCAGACAGGTGGCAATGGGAACTTCTGACATTAAAAGCCAAAGCCGAGGCTGGGGTCACAGGTCCTGTCAGGAAGCTTTTCATTTCTCACCCAACTTCATTTAGCTGCCATTTTTTGATAATTCCTTCTTGGAGACCAAGAGTGGCTGGCCCCTCTCTCTAGATGATATTAGAGTATTAGAAGAAAAGAGGAAGATATTGTCCATGAGTTGAGTACCTATAATATGCCAGGCATTAGGCTAGATGCTTCTTTTACATGATTTTATTCACTCCTCAAACAGTCCCCATTTTATGGCTCAAAAATTGTCCCCATTTTATGGCTGAATTAACCAAAGCTCAGAGGTCGCACTACTTCCCTAAAGCCATGCAGCAAATAAGAGAGCAAGCTGGAACAGAGCCTGTGGTACTCTTTTTATTGATCCTACAAGCCTGTCACAGAAACTTAGAAAGCTGCTGGGCATTGGGGTAGGGCAGAGAAAAGAGATCACTGAGGTTGGGTGCCCTTGTCTAGGGCCCCTGGAGCACGGCCTTTCAAACCCCTCTCCCCTTTCTCTGAGTGCTCTAATCTTGGGAGGGGCCTAAAGGGGCTGGGGACAGGAGAAGCAGGGTGGGGAATGCCAACAGTTGCCCCCAGCCCCAGGAACTCCCTGCTTGATCCCTGCCAGTGGGGTAGCTCCAGAGAGACCTTCTGGGAATAGAGAGAAATTCATTAACGGATGTGTAAGTCCCAAACTGATTAGCAATTTATACTCTGGACTCAAACAGCAAGTAGCTTAGGTTTATTATCTGACTTAACCAAAAGGCCACCCAGTTCTACCCTCCCTTCTTCTTTGTCTTTTTCCTGTGGTCATCAGAATTGGATCCTTAGTCTGACTTGGCTTAGACCCTTCCTTTAATCCCCATAGCCTAGGCCAGTTCCCAGGAGAGAATGTGCTGGGGATGGTAGTGGTGGGAAATGACAGGTGGCACGGTGCCAGGATTCCCTCCTGAGCAGGAAGAGATTTTCTAATCTGAGCTTTGTTCATTCAGGGACCAAAGAAGACTGCATTTCCATTTTGGGGTAAGGCAGGAAGAAAGAGAGTGAGGTACTACAGCAGGTAGGATGGAAGATAGATATTAAGGGGAACTTCCAGTATGCTTGAGTTTTGATTCCCGGGCTTGGGTAAATATACTGCTTGGCTGTGGGAAAGGGGCTGGGATGGAAATGACACAGGCTGGGCCTATAGCCAATGGGAACTTGCCCACAGAAGATGCCACTTAAAAGTGTTATTAAACCCTCAGGACTTTTAAAGCAGAGAACAAGGTAACTATGAACACCCTTTAAAGCAGTATTGAGAGTTCCCAGGGGAGCTCTGTGTCTTTCTCACTCCCCTTTGCCTTGGGATGGAGACATGTGGTCTTCCCATATCCCCACTCCACCCCCACCCCCACCTGCACTGTGTCTTTGGTCATGGCTGCCATCCCCTTTTCTATCCTCCAGCCTAGCCCTATCTTCGGCTCTGAACCTAAGGGTCAACACTGATTTCTGAGCTTCTCTGTAGTGGTGACAGAGGGTAGGCCTGGGTCTGTCTGCCTCAGCTGGGTTCTACCTCCTTGGGCAGCTTCCAGGGAGATAAAGGCTATAGTGACCTTGAGCTTCCACTTCTAATCAGCAGCCTCAGCCCTAGAGTGGGAACATTCCTAGGAGCCATTAGCTTCAGACCAGTAGGCAGGAAATGAGACGAATTGACTCCCCCCACACCCCCCACTTCCCAATGATGAGCTCTAGGCTTAGGGATACAGGTGGAAAAGTCACTCCACCAGCCCTTGCCCAGCTCTGAGTGTTACTTCCTCATTCCCCCACTGGGCTTCCAGTTCAGGGCTGGAGACTCAAGAGTCTACCTGGATTGCTGCTTCTGTGGGGTTCCACCTTCAGGAAGTTCTTCCTGGTGTCTGACTTTAAGCCTTCCTGCTGTAACTAAGTCTTTTTTTTTTCTAGTTCTGTCTAGAGAATCATGGGGGAAACTTTTTTGTTTAAGATCGCACTATGTGCAGAGCTTAGAAGACTGGGAAGCAGTGGTTGAACCAGGAAGCCTGAAGAGGCTCAGGATCTGCTGGAGTGGGAGCTGAGATGGCTGACCATTCCCTCCTGTCTGCTCTTGAGGTTCCTCCCCAGTAAAAAGAGAGGCATCACAGGGTGATGGGAAAGGGCTTAGTGCAGCTTCTTCCTGGCCATGTGACCTTGAATGGAGCCAGTCCTAGAGTCCTGGTCATTTGCCTTCTGGTTCAGGGTCTTGTCACTCACAGTCTCTCCTGGTACATTACTCCTGCCTGTTAGTCAATTATTCAGCCAAGGGTTGTGTGCCCATCCCAGAGTGAGGCACTGCTAGGGGTGGGGGTGGCACTGGCAGGAATGTGACCAAAGTGGCCAGGCCCTACCCTTCAGAGTCTCCCAGCCTAGCAGCCCTTCCCAGACTCACCTTCTTGATAAAAAATCTGGGCTAGGGGTGGGGGCTGGAGGGTGCTACCAACCCAGCTGAATTGAGTAATTAAAATCTCTCCTCTTACCCTGACAGATGACCTCCAAGGTCTGTTCCAGCCCTATGATTCTATGATTCCAGCTGGGGGTATCCAATTAACCCTTGTCATGCTTCACTGGGCTTTGTGGGCTGTAAAGCGGGAAGGGGAGGTGATGCACAAACCGGGACACTCCACCCCTTCCTTCCCTCCACTCCTCCCCACTCCATCTTCCCCAGTTCCCATGCCAAGGTTGTGCTTACCAAGCCTGGGCAGTGAAGTCAGAATGTGAGAGAAAGGACAGGGCTAGTGGTAGACCTGGATCTGGGGTGCTGCTTCTTTCCAGTGTGGGCCTAAGGGCAGATGGTATACTACTGTGGCTTTGCATAGCATCTTCCTGGCCCTTGGTCCATGCCCAGGCAGAATGTGTTAACAGAAGAAGGTCTTGGAGGGCTGGCCTGAGGTAGTGGGCAGTGGGGGCTTTGAGAGCAAGATCACTGGCCAGTAAACAGGTCATCTGGAAAACTAGCATCCTGGGTCATATCCGCTCCCCCCCCCCATGCCAATGTAAGGCAGACCACTTTTGGTGGTACATTCTGCCTGTTCCCCAAAGGCATGATATTTGGGTGAGGTTTGGATTACCCTTAGGATGGTGGTGGAGCCATAGATGTGGTGATTGAGCCGATGTGGGCCTTTGAGACTGCCATAAAAAGGCAACTTATGGGCCACTTAAGACCCTCAAAAGTGTTTTCTTTGGCTCACACAATGCCTACATTAAGAAGAAATTAGCTGCCATCATTTAAAATTCAGATTTTTACATAAAAATCCAGATATATAACTTCTAAAAAATCTGAAGGTCTAGTAGCACTGGGCCCATATTCTCACAGGGCAACAGCTGGAGCTGCACGACAGCTGTCCCCTTAGCCAGGACACATATTCTGCTTCTCTGTTGTCCCTACCTGCTTGAGTTCACCCTTCACAGGAGCAAATGGGGAAATTGAGGTTCAGAAAGAAAGAAAGGAGGACACTTGCCCAAAGTCACCCAGCCAGGGTGGGGGGCCAAGCCAAGATTAGAACCCAGGCCTCCTGCCTGCTGGCCAGCCGCATGCCCTTCCCCTGCACCCTCTTCCCCAGAGCTCGGCAGAGGCTTCAAGACCCCTGCACTGCCCTCTCCTCTATTTCCAAGGCCTGGGCAGCCTAAGCAGGCCAGGCTTTGTCTGGTCGCCTTCCTGCATAGCCCCTTTAGCTGCTGGGCCCCAGCCCCAGCCCAGGCCTCCTTCGGGTGAGAGCAGAGGCACTGCGGGGCCTCCGAAGCCTGGCCCCATCTCCCGCAGCTCTGAACAAGAATCTCATTAAGTGCAGGGGGCGGCCGCCGCCGGGCCTGGGGCGCCCTGACCACAGAGCTGGCTTCCTTCTGCAAACAGCACTGCTGGGCCTGGGCTGGCAGTGTGTATGTGCATGTGGGGGCACTGCAGCGGCCCGTATCCAGACCGTCCTGCAGCCTCTCATGCTGCCTCTTGCCTCCTTCCTGGCTCACCCCTCTGACTACCCCATCCCTGTTTTCGTTTCCCCACCCTTCCTCCTACCCCCATCCCCTTTATTTCTCTCTCTCTCTCTCTCTCTCTCTCTCTCCTACTCCTTTTCCTTTTTTTTCTCTCAGCCTGGCTCTGTTTCTCTCTGACTTTTGTCCTCATCTCTCAAGCAGCCCTGGTTCTTCGTGATCTGGTTTCCCATCTCAGCCGGGAGTCCTGGGAGTCCTGCCTACTTCCCTCAGGCACCGTCTTGCTGCAGCACCATCTTGCTGTCCTGGAGAATCACCCTCTTAGCTTCTGTTTCTCACCCTCTGTCTCTGAACTTCACTCTGTCTCTCTTCCTCAGTCTCTCCAGCGCTTGCTCTCCCTTAGGCCTCCCTTACATGGAGCCTCTGAGTCATTCTGTCTTCCTTGCTTGGGCTCTGTGGCCTGCTCTGAGTCTGTGTTTCTGAGGCTGCCACAAGACACTTCTGTGGAGGTTTGCTGTACTGGATAAACATGGCCCCAGCAGCAGGATGTGAGGAATTCTGCTGACGGCGCTTTCCTCAGGGGCTGAGGAGGCGTAGTGTGAGCCGGTGGCCAGGGGGCCCAAAGAGATAACAGTGTCCTTTCCATGCCTGTACCCCTGACTTCCTGGCATCTCAGCCAGCTCAGAGTGTCTCCTCACCTGGAAAAAAGGAATAGGCCCCAAGGGGCTACTCACCCAGCCTAGCCCACTCACCACCAACCCCCTCCCCACACACCATGCACACACTTCCCTCCAGTATCTATGCCTGGAGCCAACTAAATGGAATTCAGTCCTGTGTTTCTTCTGGCCAGGCCTGCCTAAGCCTCAAGGGCAGGGGCTGTGGGGAGGGAAAATAACCCTAGAGGCCTTTGGTGTGAGGTAGTAGATGAAAGAACCCATTAGAGGTCATTGCAGCCACCCCTCTGCCCCCAGACAACACCCTTTCCTTTGTAATTGTTCTATATTTAAAATCCCTACCCTCAAAGGAAAAGTTTATTGACCTTCCCTCTCACCTATTCTGAGGCCTGATCCTACTGTCTGTCAGAAGTATCCTAAATCAGAAATCCTTCGTCCTGCAACTCAGATGAGTATGGGTATGTCTATGATGTGTATGGTGTGTGGTGCCTATGTGTTGGGGTATGGGTGGGGCCGGGAGCCTAGAGAGAGTGGAGAAGGGATCATTGATTTGGAATTGTGGCAGTGGTACGGAATGAGACAAAATACAGGGAGCTCAGAGGAGAGGCTGGTACAGTAGTCTAGGGGAGAGACCATGGGGTCCAGTGGCAGAGGCACTGAAGGAGGCAAGACTCTGTGGATACAAACACTGAGGAAGGAACCATAGAAGAAGGAACTACATGGCATGAATCCAGGAGGCTTCCTGAGGAAGAATCGGGGGCAGATTTGGGAGAAGAGACTTTCAGACTGAGGAACATCAAGTGTTTGAAGTCATAAGGAGAAGTGAGAGGGTCTTTAGAGGTGGACAGTTTCTAGGAAGAAACATTCATCTAACACCTACTATTAGGATTACCAACCCATCGTGGTTAGCTCAGGACAGTATAGTTTTTAGCACTGAAAGTCCCACATCCTGAGAAACCCCTCAGTCCTAGGTAGGCCGGATTGGTTGGTCACTCTACCTACCTACCCACCCTACCTATCAGGCAGTGTGAACAGGATGGCTCATGTCAACCTCACAACAACCCTGCATGGAGTGTATTAGCCCCATTTTACAGATGAGAAAATGGAAGCTAAGAACATTTAAATATCTCACATTAGTGGCACACAGTGAGTGACAGGTTGGAAGCCAAGTTCTGTTGTTCCACTGAATTGAGTTCTTTTACCCTAGACTCAGAGACCTTCAGGGACAAACTTAGTAACCACCACCCCACCCCCCAATCTCCTTCCCTGCATGAATTCCAACCTCAACAGTTTCAAAGTCTTGACATAAGCCAGTGTCATTTGGACCTACTGCCAGAGTCCCACTGGACTGCGGCTGGGAGTGGGGGTGGGCTGGAGGAAGGGGGGGCTTCATCCCCTTCAGCACAAGGCCTACCCAGGCTTCACTATGGACTGCCACCTGTTGATTCTTTGGCTTCTCCCCCAACTGGGGGCAGGACCAGCTGCTGGGGGATGGGGGTGGGAGGCAGAAGCTGGGGGAAGTACTGAGGGGGGGTGTCTCCAGGGCCTTGCTAGTTTCCTGGGCTCCAGGTGGTGGGTCTGAGGAGGGCTGGCTGAACATCTGAAAGCAGGCTGGGGGCTGGGCCCCAGGAGTCCCGCACTGCTGGTCAGCGCCTCCGGTGTGCTGGGGTGTGAGGAAGCGGCCACAGAGCAAACAAACAGAGCCTGTGAGGACAGGAAGCAATTATGGACCACCCGGCCTAGGCTGCTGAGTTGTTCAGGGTGGAGGGAGGCAGGCTGAGGCAAGGATAGGCCGTCAGCTAGGTGTGGCCTGGGGCAAGGCCAGAGAAGCAAGATGAAGAGGTTCTAGGCTGGCAGGATTCTGGGGAGGCCATAGCAGGTGTCCTCCTCCTGCCTTTGGGGGACGTCTATTCCACTTAGAAATAATTCCAGAGAAGGGGATACCTTAGTGGGCACAGGGTGGTGGCTTCTGGTCAGGAGGCCTTGGTCCTAGGTCTAGCTGCCACACTCATGTGCTTTGTTTGAGGCCTGTCCCTTCCACTCACTGAGTCTCAGTTTTCCCACCACCCACTGACATGGCTGGAGTAAATGATTTTCAACAGTCCCTCCAGATTTGATAGTCCATAGTGCCATAAAGTTGCTACAAGCTAAGGATTTTTTAGCTAACAGGGATTTACTGAGTGCCAGCTATATGCAGACCCTGCAGCTAAATGGTGGGGTTGGGGAAAGACATTTGGAAGTCTCAGACCTGGGTTCTGTACTTGAGGAATAATATTATCTTAAAAATGATATGTATTGAATTTTGGCTGGGATGTATATTGAAATGATATCACTGAATTTCTTCCCAAATCCTTTAAAGTAGATACTATTATTATTTTCATTTTATAGATGAGTAAACTCAGACTAAAGAAAGGCAAGTAACTTGCCTGAGACTACATATGTAGGAAGAGGAGACCTAGATCAGTCTAACTCAAGGCCAAGTGCTCTGAACATTGATTCTAAATTGGTTCTAGTGCAGATGATCAAACAGTAACTGCCCACAATTTACATAATGTGTTCCTTTATACCTTAGCTTATTTCGGCTTCACAATAGCCCTGTGGGCCTGATGATACTATCCCCACTTCACAGATAAGAGGATTGAGGCTCAGAGACCTGGAGGGCCCAACTGCCCTCCTTCTGATGCCTAATGTGCATTGAAGTGAAGCCGAACTCCCTGCTCCCCTAGCCTCTGGCTCCTACAGAAAGCCAGAAGCACTCTTGCAGTAACCTGGGAAGCATCCCATCTTGTCATCTGCTATGTGGTGGGGGGACAGGCAGGAAGGCAGGATTTGACCCTTTGCTCCTATCTGTACCCTCCCTTTTTCTTCCCTTCCCAAGTGTTTATTTTTTTATTAAAACATTTTTTAATGTTTATTTATTTTTATTTTTAGGAGAGAAAGAAAGAGATGAGAAAGAGTGCAACTGGGTGGAGGGGCAGAGAGAGAGGGAGACACAGAATCGGAAGCAGGGTCAAGACTCTGAGCTGTCAGCATAGAGCCCGACATGGGCCTTGGGCTCACAAACCATAAGATCATGACCTGAGCTGAAGTTGGATGCTTAACCAACTGAGCCACCCAGGTGCCCCTCCCCAAGGGTTTATTAAGCTCCTATCATGTCCCTGGTGTTGTGGCTGGGGGGTTCTGTGCATTATTCCCTTAATCACACAGCTACCCCCACGAAGTAATTTGAACCCTCATTGTGCAGATGAGTCAACCAAGGCTCAGGGCATGCTGGCTTCCCTCCCTCCCAGGACCCAGTGCAGGGCATGCAGGGACTGTAGGGGCTTTGGGAGCCTGTCCTTACAGTTCAGTCCCCTTTCTGGGACACCCTCCATGAACTTCCCAGCCAGAGGTACATCTTTCAGCTCCTAGAAATGAGGCCATGTTCAGCCTCACTCACAACACCCTTCTCCTCTCCCTTTCTGACTTGCATGGAACTGAGACTCCTTTGGGTCCTGATCCATAAGTGCTCTTGTACCACTGGGACCTCAACGCATAGGTATTATCCAGAGCTCTACTACCTGAATCACTTCATTTATTCCTTACTGCAATCCCATGAGGTAGATCATTATTATTACCATCATTCCCATTTTCCAGATAAGGAAATTGAAGCAAAGGGAGGTAAATGGATTACTCAAGGTCATCAGCTGGTAAGTAGCAGAGCCAGGATTCACATCCAAGCCAGCTGGTGCAGAGCCCCTATCCCGAGCCAATGTCTGAAATTTTCAAGTGCCATCATTAAGGAGCATGGCCTTGATCCTGAGGCAAGAGGAAGTAATTGAGGGGCTTAGTCTAGGGGCGACATAATCTGCTTTGTCTATGAGAATAATCTGTCTGAAGAAGTTTGGTTTAAAATACTAACAGAAGTACTTTTAAAGGCAATAAAAACTCAATGCTCAGGGTTGATGTATCAGTTGAGATAATGGACAGCACTTTGCAAATTGAGGGGTTGGATGACTGATGAGTGATATTCACACCCCTCTGTGAAAAAGGAAAGGGCAAAATGTCTCAGGCTGATCATTCCCAGGTGCAGAGCCCTAGGTGGGCCAAACCCTGGGAAGTAAGTGGTCAAACTCAGCTGTCCTGGGCTCCTCAATGGTTACTCTTATCCCATCAGTTCCCTGGGGCCAGGCAGAGTTTGCACAAAAGGGAGCTTTAGTTGTAGGCCTTTGCTGTGGCCCTGGGAATCAGTGACAAATTGAATGGGATAATAAGTTAATTAAAGCTCTCTCATATGTGAAGCATCCCAGGGCAGAGGAAAGAAGCTTGGCCAGAGAGTCACACAGGGCACCTGGATTCCTGACCCACAGACTACCTGAGGAACCTCAGGCCGGTCTCCCCCCATCTCTGGGCCTGAGTTTCCCCATCTATACAATAAGGAAATTGGCAAACCTGGTCTCTTAGGGCTGCACCAGTGCTAGTGTTCCAGGAATCTCTAATTAAAACTGTCCCCTGTGTATTAATCTTCTTGTCAAGTTTTAATTAATGGCTGATGGAGCCAGAGCAGGCACCAGCTGCCATCCCCCTACTGGGAGGCAAGGGACACCCACAGGATGCTTGACCTGATAATCATCACTAAGTGGCCTCTATCCCCATCTCTCCACCCCAGGCCACCTCTCATAGCTGAATGCTTTTTCCGCTACACTCCACCACCTAGGGTTTGAGGGCCAGTGTGTGTGTGTGTGTGTGTGTGTGTGTGTGTGTGTGTTTGATGGTGGTAAAGGGTATATATAGCCTTTCTCTCAACTCTGTTACTAACTAGCTCTGTGATCTTGGTTTGTAACTTAACCTCTCTGATCTTCAGTTTCCTCCTCCATTAAATGGGGGATACCATTTGGCTGCAAGTAACAACAAAAAACAACCACTCAAAGTGCCTTCACAATAAGCACATTTATTATCCCACAGAGGAAGTCCTAAAGAAGAGTACTTCAATGGTTGGTTTACCCAGCACCGGTAACGCCAGTTCTTTCCATCTTTTTGCTCCACCATTCTTAGCTCTTCACTTTTGTCCTTGGACCTGTCCCCTCATGGTCATAAGGTGGCTGTAGGGGCTTTGAGTATTACACACTAATTCAACCAAACCTAAAGACTGAAAGAAGTAACAACCTTGCCTTATGTTCCTTATGACCCCTTTCAGAAATAAGGCAGCCTTCCCCAGAGTCCCACAGCAGCTTTCTGTCTGTGCTTCTCTCATTGGCCAGAATTGTGTCACATACCAAAGCTGAACCCAGCCACATGGCAAAGAGATTGGCATTATCATGACTGGCTTAGACAAGCATTCTCAACACTGGCTATACAAAAGAATTTCCTGGGGTGCTTTTAAAAAAATACCGGTGCCCAGACTGTACTCAGATCAATTTAATCTCTGGAGGTGGGGCCTGATTACCAGTATCTTTTAAAAGCTCTTCAAGTGAATCAAACATGCTTATACTAACCAGGATTCAACCTCTGAAGCCCAGCCTTCCACATGCTGGTTCTGATAGAAAAGAAGAAGTAGTGGCAAGTGGCTGTTAGCTACCCACTGTCCACACACACCCTTTGTCTCACATTAGCACCAGAAGTGAGGTTTAATACCATGAAAACATGTGTCCTCCAAAGATTTCCTTCTAAGACCAGCCCTGCCTTTAGAATCTAAGGCTCTCTTAAAGTAGCTGCTTCCAAACCAGGCTACACTGCAGATTATCCTGACATGCTTGTTAAAAATATAGATTCCTGAGCCTACCAAATGGCAATAGAATCAGAATCATTTGGAATAGAGACCAAGAATACCTATATGCTCACATACGTGCACACACAGAAACATGAATTTGTTTATTCCTTAGATGATTCCCAGGCACTTACTTATAGAGTGATGTTTTGGAATGACTACTCTACATGTCTTCCTCATGGGCCTGAAATGGTGCCTGAAAGTCTACCATCAGGGTCACTTTTCTTTTTTTTTTTTTTTTTTTTTTTTTTTTTTTTTTTTAATTTTTTTTTTCCAACGTTTTTATTTATTTTTGGGACAGAGAGAGACAGAGCATGAACGGGGGAGGGGCAGAGAGAGAGAGGGAGACACAGAATCGGAAACAGGCTCCAGGCTCTGAGCCATCAGCCCAGAGCCTGACGCGGGGCTCGAACTCCCGGACGGCGAGATCGTGACCTGGCTGAAGTCGGACGCTTAACCGACTGCGCCACCCAGGCGCCCCTCAGGGTCACTTTTCTAAGTCATCATCTCTAGTATTGCTGCGCCCCCCCATTAACACGTGTTACATTATTGGTTGTTAAGATAAAGGTAGTTGGAAAGTCACTGAGAGTCTCTTACTTCAGTTTCCTTTTTCTTTTAATTTTTAATGTTTATTTATTTTTGAGAGAGAGAGAGAGAGAAAGCATGAGCAGGGAGGGCCAGAGAGAGGAGGAGACACTGAATCTGAAGCAGGCTCCAGGCTCTGAGCTGTCAGCACAGAGTCCGACGCAGGGCTTGAACCTTTCGACCTGAGTCAAAGTCAGACGCCTAACCAACTGAGCCACCCAGGAGTCCCAAGTTTCCCTTTTCTTAAAATGAGGGTAATTATGCTTGCCTCATCGCTAATTAGAAAGGGCCCAGGAGATCACAGAAAGTAGTTTGTCAACTTGAACATGCCAAAGGGATGATGTGAAACTATCTCTGGATCTGGAGACCAGAGGCCAGTGTTCTATCCTGTTACTGGCTCATTTTCGCCAAGTCCTTCCTACTTTTCAAACGCCCAAACCTCCATTTTATAATTTGTGAAATGTGAAGGGTTGCATACAGGAATAGATTTTTTAAATTATTTTTTTTCATTGCAGTATAATTAACATACAATGTTTTATTCGCTTTAGAGGTACAACATAGTGATTTGACAGTTCTATACATTCACTGTTCATCAAGAAAATTTCATTTACCATCTATCAACATACAACATTATTACAATATTATTGGCTATAGTCCCTATTGCTGTACTTTGCATATCTGTGTCTTATTTATTTTATAACTGGAAGTTTGTACCTCTTAATCCCATTTACCTATTTTCTCCTTTCCCCTACCCAAGTCCCCTCTGGCAACTACCAGTTTATTCTCTGTATTTGAGACTGTTTTTGATTGTTTTGTTTTTTATATTCCGCATATGAGTGAAATAATATGGTATATGTCTTTCTCTGCCTATTTCACTTGGCATGATACCCTCTAGGTCCAGCCATGATGTTGCAAATGGCAAAATCGCATTCTCCTTTATGGCTGAGTAATATTCCATTGTGTATATATATATATATATATATATATATACCACTTCTTTATCCATTCATCTATTAATGGACACTTGGGTTGCTTCCATATCTTGGCTATTATAAATAATGCTGCAATAAACATAGGAGTGCATATAACTTTTCAAACTAGTGTTTTCATTTTCTTTGCGTAAATACCCAGAAGTGGAATTACTGTATTGTATGGTATTCCTATTTTAAACTTTTCAAGGAAACACCATACTATTTTCCACACTGGCTGTACCAATTTACATTCCTGCCACAGTGTACAAGGGTTCCTTTTTCTCCACATCCTCTCCAACACTTGTTATTTCTTGTCTTCTTTATTTTAGCCATTCTAAAAGGTGGATGGTGATATCCCATTGTGGTTTGATTTGTATTTCTCTGATGATGAGTGATGTTGAGCATCTTTTCATATATCTGTTGGCCATCTGGATGTCTTCCTTGGGAAAATGTCTATTCATGTGTTCTGCCTATTTTTTAATTGGATTATTTGGTTTTTGGGTGTTGAGTTTTATAAGTTCTTTATTTATTTTGGATATTTATCCCTAATCAGATAATTCATGTGCAAATATCTTCTCCCATTCACTAGGTTGCCTTTTTGTTTTGTTGATGGCTTCCTTTGCTGTGCTAAAGCTCTTCATTTTGGTGTAGTCCCAATAGGTTATTTATTTTTTTGTACCATTCTTAATGACAACAAGAAGAACCTCTTTTGCAAAAATAATTCACCAGTTTGGCAAGTTGCCTTGCTGTGTCCTGATAGGTAGTACAGAAGTCATCTGTGTTTGGCATAATGAAGACACAGGAAAAGGGCTGAATTGTGGGGTTCTCTCCAGGGAGAGAAAGGCCTGGGAGGTGTCCCTGGTGAGGTCTAGAGAGGGCTGGAATGAATGAGAAAGTTTTCCCATGTCTTGGGATTTCTCTCAGGACCTATGAGGACCTTAGTGTTGCTCACTGGACTTTCCAAAGCTCCTGATCCAGAAGAAGCTTACTGCCTCACTCAGCAGTGGTCTATTGGAAACCTAGGCACTGAGGGGTTTTTGAGGTCTGTAGGTCCCAGCCTAAGCCTAATTTCAGGCCCCAGTGCCCCTGCAGGCCCTGGAAATCCCACTTGCCCACTCCCCTTTGCTCTACATTTAGCTCCAGGTCAGGTGTGGGTTTCCTTTAACCAGCAGGCCTGAGAGTGTCTGTCTGTGGAGCCAAAGGCAATCTAACAAGGAGTTCTTCCATCAGCTGAGTCCAGGCTGGAGCTGGAAAAGAAGACCATGAGTTATCAGGCTACCCAAGATATGGGGTGAGGAGGGAGCCTCTGGATCTGCCAAGGAGGCTTGTTGTGAGGCAATCTGAGGACTAGGGGTGGGGGTGGGGATCCAAGATGGGGAATGAGGAATTCTGAGCCTAGTTCTCTGAGTGCCAATCTTTGTGTGACCTTGAACATGACCCTATTCTCTCTGGTCCTCAGTATCCTCACCTGTAGCATAAAGGGGTTGGATTAGAATCCCAGAATCATGGACTCTCAATTCAAAAGTACCTTTATCAGCTACCTAGTCTCAGCCCATACCCAGAGCTTGACTCCCTTCTGCAGCATCCTTCACAGTGATTGTCCAAATTCTTCTTGCATACCTCCAATGATTGGAAGCTCACTTCCTCCAATGGCATCCTGTTTGATCTCAGCATAGCCACCTGTTAGATGTTTCTTCTGAAATTGGTCTTCCTGTGGCTTCCATGAATGGGTCCTAGCTTTGTCTCCTGGGGCTGTCTTCCCTGTGACAGCTTTTCAGAGGTCCAAATTCAGAGTTCAAGTTCCCTGAGTCTACTCTTCTCCAGACCAAATAGCCCCTTGATTTACAACTATTCTCACAAAGTCTTGTGAGACTCTCTTCATGTGTAGAGCCCATAACTGGACACAGTCCCCCAGGTGGGATCTTGGACCAGAACATCCCCTGGCTCCTTTCACAAGAAATAGTTCATGCAGTTAAACCTAAGATACCATTGGATTTAGTACCTACAGGGTCTCGCCTAGCCTGTGAGCTCTGTGATGGTGGGGGGCTTTTCTGATTCTTTTCTGTTACCCAAGGGCCCAGCCCGGGGCCTTGCTCAGAGTTGGCATCATAGCTTGTGTGTTGAGATAGCTGAGAGAAAGGTGCATGTGAGGATGAAGCCCAAACTGGAAGAGTGGGCTGGTCCATGGAAGGGCCTAGATTATGCATATACTTTTAAGCAGCCTCCTTCCATCCCTGCACTAGCTACATTGGCCCACAGGGAGGGCCCAGCATGTGGGCCTTGTGGTACCTGGTGTTCATCACTGCCTGAGCCTCAGGGAAGCTGATATCTGTATCTGCGGCCTCCCAGGACTCCTGGGAGCCCTGCCTTCTCTCACAGCTCTGTGTACAACTTGACAATGCTGTGCACATGTGTGTGTGTGGCTGCTGGAGGTATCCCCTGGTGTCTATAGAAGCAGGAAGAGGAAGCTGTATCCCATCCATTGGCAGGAGTGACCTGTAGATCCATCTGAGGCAGCAAGAAATATGTTTCATCAGTCAGCAGGGGTGTTCCTGGCTGTCTGAGGTGGAGGAGAACAGTGGCTATCACTTGACAGTGGTATTCCCAGCTGTCTTCATGAAGAAGGGGAGACAGCTGCCCTGGCAGGCAGCTGGGGTATCTTGGCCATGCCCACCCTGACATGGTCCATCTCTCACTCTCTCTCTCTCCCTCTGTATGTGTCCTCCTGCCACTCAGCTGTCATCAGCTCCAATCACCACAAGGGAAATTGGCCCTGCCAGAGCTCAAGGTCAAGGAAAGGATGCTTCAATTATTCTACCATCATTTTTCAGGGTCCCAGTGAAGTGGGCAAGCCAGTGGTTACTGGCTTCACGGCTGGCTGGAGGGACTGTGCAGGGAAGAACAGGGCAGATGAAGGGAAAGATAGGGAGAGTCATGAGGAAACCCGTGGGCCAACTTGAGCAAAGGGAGCCAGCAGAGACTTTTACAGACACACAGAAAGGGATGGGGCATTTCCAGAGCCAATTCCTGTGGTTGCTAGAGAGGCAAGGGCAAACATGGATTTGGGAGTCAGACAGACCTGGGTTCTAGTCCTTGTTCTGCTATTTCCTGGCTGCCTGGCCATTTTCTGAGCTGTGAAGTGGGGATGTTGTGAAAACACCAGGTCAGGCCCAGGATACACACCTAGGAAATGGAAGGCCCCTCTTGCCATTTCCTTTCTCTAAGGCTGCGAACATGAGGCAGATGGTGGCTTGCAAAGGCAGGAATAGGAACTGCCTTGGGGGTCTCTGTCAGGTATGTCCTGAGCCCAGTCCAGAGTGTCTTTTCTCTTGACTTCTTCCCCTTGACTGGGGAAACTAGTTGTCATAGAAGATAGGAAGGGGCGATAGGGCAGCAGCCAGAGTCCCTGTGACTCTGTGGCCAGGTCTAGCTTCTTCCTGGGTATTCTTGGCATTCACCACATATGCGATCTTTCTAGGCACATAGCCAGGGGCTAGTGACACACCAACTCCACAGACTAAAAGACTCTTCTTCCATCCCCTTCCCATAGTGGAAGGCAGGCATTGGTGCAGATGAGGAAACTGAAGCTCTGTTTAGTGACTTCAAGGTCACACAGCTATGGGATTGACCCAGGACCAGACCCATTGTCCCTTTAATCCTTATTATCCCCCTACCTCCCCTATCCCACCCCCAGCATCCTAGGCCTCAGCCATGACAGATTGACTACTCATGACCTCCATAATACTTTCTGCATTTTCTTGCCTCTGTGATTCTCCTCAAAGGCTCCTCTGGCCTAGAATGTCCACGGTGCCCTGCCTTGCCCCATCACCCCCACATCCCCCTACCCCTTCTCCCCTCTGGGCCTGTGAAAATCCTCCTTATTCTTCAAAGCTGTAATGCCTTTTCTGATTCCTGAAAGCTGAAGGATTTCCTGTGTTGCCAGAGGGCTTTGTTTTACTCTTGTCTTATGTTGCTAGTTGCTGTGCCCACAGAACAAGAGAGATCTTGGAGATCATTGAGGCAAATCCTCTCAGTGAAGGAGCCTAAGAGAACCAGAGAACAGAAGGGGCTCCAATACCTTCCTGCTTTTCTTCCCAACCCTTTGACACTGATTCACAGTCTCTTTTCTGTTGGAGGTCCTCAAGGCTTTAGATCCTCCTCTTGCCCCTCCCCTCCCCTCCCCTCTCCTCCCTTTCTCTCCCTAGGGGAGCTTATCTATGATGAGAACTTAAGGACAATATTTGTAATTGCCTCCAGGTCATCACCACCAGGATGTTCCCTACTATTCACCTCAAATTCAATATGTCACATACTCACCTCAAATTCAATATGTCACAACTAAATCCATCAGGTGCCAACCTATCCAAACCTGCCCTTGTTTCTGTATCCCCTCTCTCAATGGATGGCATCACTACATCTCCACCAGAATCTTGAAGGCATCCTCCAATACCTCCTCCTTGACCCTTGTCATATCCAACTAACCACCAAGTCCTACCCATTCTACCTCCAACACATGCTGAATTCACTTGCTTCTCTAAAGCTCTGTTGTTACCACCTTGGTCTAGACCTCATCAGCTATTGCCTGGGGTTGCCTCCTTCCTGCCTTCCTGTTTCCATTCTGCCCCTGGGTCTGCCAGCCTATTCACCACAAGATAGTCAGAAGGAATGTTTCAAAATGCAAATCAGACCATGTTAGTGCCATGCTCAGAAACCCCAGGGATAGAGAATAAAATTCAAGAGCCTAAAGGGTCTCACCCTGATTTCCTTCTCCCCTGTCATATTGAATGTACTAGTCTATCTTCTGCTCCTGAACTTTGCCCAGGCTGCTGCTTCTGCCTGAACAGCTGTTCTTTCACCCTTCACGTGGCTAACTCCTTCTTAGCCTTTGGGTCTCAGGTTCTTCATTACTCTGTATGTGTCCTTTAGGACTCAGCTCAAGTGCCACCTTTTCCTGGAAGTTTTCCCAGATTGCTCTTCCCCTCATGTCTGGATTAGACACCCATCCTGTGGGCTTGGATCCCCTTCCATGACTCTCCCCTGCAGATAGATCTCCTATCACAGCACAGTTCATCATGGATTGTAAATACTTGGGTACTTGTTCATTTCTCCCAATAGACCAGAGGCTGGCAAACTACAGTCTCCAGGCAAACTCTGATCTACTGTCTATTTTTGTAAGTAAAATTTTACTGGAGCACAGCCATGCCTATTCACTTCCATATTGTCTACAGCTGCTTTGACACTATGACGGCAGAGTTGAGTAGTTGTGACAGACCACAAAGCCCCAAATAATTGCTATGTGGCCCTTTATGGAAAAGGTTGCTAACTCCTGCTCTAGATCATCTGCCCCACAAGGACAAGGGTAGTGTCCACCTGGTTAATTGCTGGTTCCTCAGCACCCAACATAATGGCTAGTGGTTGGCAGGTGGTCTAGAAACATTTGCCAACTAGTGCTTAAAGTGCATATGATCACAGGGTAAATCTGCAGCCCACCAATGGTCCCTGCAGCCCCAAGTGGGCTCCAACCTTTGGTCTCTCAATCTGTATCCCCAGGAAACAAGAATGAGGTCGATTGCCTGTGTATTCCCAGTCTTTCCCAGAGCAGGGCCAGGTCCAGAGGATAAAGAAACTATGTTGCTGTTGGCTACCTGAAGGGCTCAGGGGAGAACAACAGGGCCCTGGGGCTGCCCTGCAGAGGCTACACGCACATCAAAGACGTGCACCTCCACCTTAAGACTGTCCCTGACACTAAGGCAGTGGACCTCAATCAGGGACAACTTTGCCCCCCCCCCCCCCCGCCCAGGGAATTTTTAACAATGCCTGGAGACATTCCTAGTTATTACATATGAGAAGCTGGAGGGAAGTAGCTGCCAGTGGCACCTAGTGGGTAGAGTCCACGGATGCTGGTAAACATTTTACAAATGCACAGGACATTCCCATACAACAAAAATATATCAGGCTGAAAATGCCAATAATTCTGAGGTTGCAAAATTCTGCTCAAAAGCAAGGGCTTTCACCACTGCATGCCCATTAGAAACACCTGATGCCTGGGCTCCAGCCTAGATCAATTAGAACAGAATCTCTGGGCTGAGACCCAGGCATTAGCACTTTTATAATCTCCTCAGGTGATTCTAATGTGAATCCAGCACTGAGAACTTCCAGAATAGAACCTACTTTCTGGGAAAAGTTTCCAAAGATGGATCCGCACAGTCCCAAATCACCTAGGACAGTCTTTGCCTCAAACATTTGATCCCACTGATAAGCCCTGGGGGCAGCTGGTCGTTTGAGAAAATCTGCTGCTCTTATGGGGTATCTCTGAGCACTGAGGGGGCAGCAGATCCCTTTTCTCCCCATCCCTCCATGCCTGTCACTGAAGGAGGAGGGGGTGGTGGTGGAGGAGAGGGGAGGGGCTAGGGAGCACAGCTGGTATTCTAATCACCTCCAACCACAAAAATCCATATCAATCCATCTCTCTCCTTTCTCCCCCTTCCAAGCTGAGCTGTAGAGAGAAGCACTCCCTCCCTGAAAGCAACCTAGAGGCCCTAAGCTGATGTGGAGAGAGGGGCTCAGCAGTGTGGAAGTTGGGGAGGAGGGACAAAAGCTCCTACCTTATTTGGCCCTAGTTTGGAGGATGTGTGTAAAAGCTTGTTGTACCTCCTAAATCCAATCAGCTCCTGGGACTGAGCAGGCTCCTTGGCCCTGGAAAGAAGGCACTGGATGAATGAGGGAAGGTAGGTTCCTCTACTATGGGACGAACTTTTCCTCTCCCTCTAAAACAGCAACTCTATGGGGTGTCTGGCTCCCTGATCCTCTCCCCAAGGTGGAACTGGGTACCCATCCCAGAGTGTAGGCCTTCCTCTCCAGGGAGAGTCCCTCACCAGCCTCCACTTTTCTCCTGGGCTAGGCAAGCCCTGATCCCAGTCTAGGCAATTCTAGTCAGAGCTGCTTAGCCACTGAATGCTGGGAGGAAGGGGGGCCTAAAAGAGCATAGCCAGGCTTCCATGGCACTCTCTGAACCAGGAAGACTTCTACAGTTCAGAGGCTGCTGGAATTCAAGATTAGAGAGGCCACAATTCAGCCAGGGTCTGACAGTAAGCCTGCAAGGAAGTGAGTAAGCTAGGCCAGATCTGGGCTTTGGGGTAGATTCCTGGGGTCTAAGCTGGGAAGCCATTGCCAGAGGGATAGAGCAGAAGCACAAACACAGTGAAGCTGAGCAGCAGATTCCTGCTGCACAGAGTAAATCCTGGCAGGGACTAACTGAAAATGACAGGTGAGGCTCCCAAGACTACTGGAGGGGGAGCAAGATACTAACTGCCCTACTTTGGGGAGGTGAAAAGAAGGTAACTAGGAAGTGAAGGCAGGTGACATTGGAGCCAACCTTGAAGCATAAAGGAGAAATTACAGAAGACAAAGAAGAGTAATCAAGAGGGAAATTACAGTGGAGCAAATGCCTGGAGGGGTGTTTTATCTGGGACACACTGCATTGGGCCTTAAACACATGGTGTGAGTAGGCCAGACACAGAACTGAGGGCCTCAGTAGGTGTGCTCAGAATGGGAAGGTCTGTGTGTCTGCCCAGATGAGAAACTGACTTCATCCTGATAGTTATGGGGAGCTATGGATGTACTCAAAGCAGGGTAAGTGATATGATCATGTTTGACATTTATGACAGTTCCTCCCATTCTAGTTGGAGGCTGGATTGGAGCATAGGAAGGTCCAAGACCTAAAGACGGGTAACCATCTGGAGGTCAGTGCAATGGTCTAAGTATAGGCCCATGTGGATGATGATGGAAGGCAAAAGAAGGCTGAGCTGCTGTGGAGCTATACCAGTTGAATATTAGGGTGAGGAAGACTAGACAATCTTCTGGAAACTCACATCATAGTTCCACTTTCTCCTGATAGCTCTTAGGATAAAGTCTGTATTCCTTCCAGTGGCCTCTGAGGCCCAGGTGTCTTGGTGTATAGCCATTTCTCTAGCCTCTTCTACTACCAGGTGTGGCCCCTACTTCCATGTTCTTAGCTTTGGCTCCATATGCAGCTTCTTTCAGTTGCTTGATAGCTGTAGGCTCTCCCTTGTCTCTCCATTGGCACATGCTCCTGTCTACTTGGGATACTCCAGTGTGTACTCTCCCTGATCTTTCCTTACCCTGACCTGACACCCCCACACACTGGCCCTACTCACCATTCAGGCCTCAGCTTTCTGGAAGGTCCCCCATAGTCCCCACCCACCTTGGCCCCTTGGACTGCTCCCATCTTGGCCCTTAATAATCTGGATGGTGATTTTCTGTAAGCTGTGGGAGGGCAGGGATCTTGACTGACTTGTTCACCACTGTCACCCACCTTCATGCACAGTGCTGGCACATGTTCAATATATGTTGAAGGAAGGGAAGAAGAAAGGAAAGGGATATGTCAAGAATGATGGTCAGCTGATGGATGGTGATATTACTGCTAGGGGCAGAGAATGGATTTTATTTTGGAGGTGGAGAGAGATGAGTTTAGTTTAGGCCTCGTTGAACTGGAGGTATCTGAGGATCACCCCAGAGGACATATTGAGTAAACTGTCAACTCTGTGGGCCTGTAGCTCGAGGAGCAGCTTGGACTGGGCCAGTATGCTGAGAGGTGTGAGCTAAAGATATGGGAATGAATTTAAAACTTGATGTTTTTGATTCCTAAATAAACAGCCAGCCAAGAACCAGTATATTTTGAAACACTGGTGACCAAGGACGTGACAGGAAGAGGTGGAGGGAGGTGGCAGGAGGTGGCACCCTCCCCCCATGGGGTTGAGGAGGATCCCTCCCTGGAACTGCCCCAGCTGTCACACAGCTCTGCAAGGAAAGAGAACCCTCTGGCTAGGGGGCCTGGCTTGGGAAGGAGGGCTGGACAGAACAAAGGTCTCCCTGGTCTCTCTGTGCCCCTCCCCCACCAGGTGCCCTCAGTGCTCCCTGGATCCTTCCCCCTGGCTGGAGCCTGTGGCCCCCAGTTTGCTGTGAGTCTCCCATCTCCATGGACTTACTTAACTACACCCCCTTCTCCATTGCCTCTTCCCTGCCCTAGCCAGCCTCTGTAACTCAATGCTCCTGCTCCTTCCTTAGCTGGGCCCAGGAATCCTGCCAAACATTGTGCTTCCTGGCCTGGGGATGATTCAGGCTTCCCTCCCCAGCACCACCCCACCCCCAGCCCCTGAGCCATGCCATAGACTGAGCAGGGAGATTTGCTGACTTTAGGTGCCAGGGTGAGGTGGGCCCAGGACCCTGCTCCTCAGGCCAACAAGACAGCATCCATGGGAACTGGAGGTACTGCAGACAAGGTGTCAGAGCTGAGGATTGCTGGGAGACCTGGCAGGCTAGCTCTGACATGATAGTATCCTAGGAACCAAAGGATCAATAGATACCTACTAAGTTTCAGGCCAGGCTGTCTTCCTTAAAGCCTTAAAGTTTTCCACTGAAGGTGGAGGGGCCACCAAGGGTTCTTAGGGATCACCAGCATGACATAAAATCCTGGTGCCGCCTCCTCCTAGCTGAATGACCTTAGACAAGTAAGTCACTTTGACTGAATGGGACTCCGTTTGCTCCTCTGTACAATGGAGATTAGAATAAAACCCTCCTCCTAGGGTTGTTGAGAGGATTAAATGAAGGAACACTTGGAAAATGCTTTGTAAACAGTCAGGGACTGTAACAGGAGGGGTGTTATATTTATCTACATGGTTAGGATGGAGAAGAAGAAACAGGTGGCTTTCTGCTTTTCTGTCATCTGGGGGCACATTCCCCAGTTCTTTCCACTTGATACTATGAGATTCCTTGAGGGCTCAGAAAGATGTTTGCATATTTTGCTGGAAGACCTTCAGCAAGAGGCTTGACTTTCTGAGCCTCAGCAAACTGTATTCAGAGGGGGAAAGAAAGGGAGAATTTCTCCTTCCCTTTCTCCTCTCCCGACCTCTTTCCTTCCCTGGGGCTGGTGTGATGTTCAAAGAGGAGGTTCACACAGAGGTGAGGCCCAAAGGCCCAGTGTTCTTCCCAGATGTGCTGGGGTTGTGGGAGGGCAGAAGAAATATGGACATGTGGAGGGAAGGGCCAGGGCTGGCCTGTGTCTGTGATCAAAGGCACAGGGTGGGGTAGGGCAGGAGATGGTGGGTGAGTTCTTTGCATTGCTGATGGTTTAGTGCTTTCTCTTGGTTGCCTGGATGCCTTGGTGCACCACCACCCCCTCCACCCGCCAACCTCAGTATCCATCTTGGGCCTATGCCCATAGCCCCACTCAGGACTAGTGTGAGTAAAGAGCAGGCTCCTTGCCTGGCCACTGGCAAGCAAGTTGGTGGATCACCTGCCTGTCCACCTGTCTGAGCCCTGCCTAGCTGACAGCAGACTGACCTAGTTCTTGCATGTATAGCCGTGGGGTACAAGCTTCTTAGGTTGACTATCAGAGGACTGGGCTGCCTGCAAGCTGCCCATGTCCAGACTGTGAGGCATTCCAGTATCCCACTGCCTGGGGCTTACCAGCCTCCAGTGTATGTGAGAAGGTTCCAGTGCTATACCTGGGTCTAAGCCTCTCAATCTCTTGACTCAGGGCAGCAACTCCTGCATGGTGCTGTGCGCCTTTGCAAGCCCGTTCTCTGTCCTGGGCCAGAGTAGGTAGAGTTTAGTTCTATAGGCCTGCAGCTTGCTCCGGGGGAAGGAACATGGGAGCAGAAATAATGGTTTTGTTTTGGAGGAAAGGAGGAAAGATGCAGGCTCTTCTAGGCCCACTCTAGTACCCTGGGGGCTATGACTGCCAACTCATCCAGGAAATGTGCCTGCTAAACAATACCCAGACCAGCCTGTCCCAAGCTCTACTTCCCATCCTTGGTGGGAGTCCTGGGGGAGACGCCTCTGAACCATTGTTCCAAGGGACAGCTCACCAGGGTCAGGTCTAGGCCAAGCCAGAGTCCTGAGCTTCCACACCCAAAGAGGAGGCACGTGATGTCCCAGAGAAGTGGCTCCTCCAGCCTTTGTTCTTGGCTGGGCCGGCAGCCACTCAGGACAACATGGTTTGGTGGGGAGAGGGGTTGGAGAAGACAGTACTCTTTTTGTTTTCTTTGGGAAGGGCTTATAGGGATGAGCCTATATTTTGTTTTCTTTGGGAAGGGCTTATAGGGAATGAGGAAGGGAGCAGACACTTGGCACAGGATCATGGCAGAGTATGAATGGCACCACAAAATGGAAGGAACCCCTAAAGTGTGCTTAGTTGCTGTCTGGAGTTTAGTTTTGGCTCATGGGGGCAGGGACTTTATTTTGTTTCTGCTTGCATCCTCAGTGCCTAGAACAATGCCTGGCATATAGCAATTGCTCAAAAAATATCTGTGACTCTATGAACCCCTCTGCTTTCCCATTTGATGCTCCACCCACATGAATGAAGGCTGCGATGCTCAGAGTGCTCTGGTCTCATAGACAAGGCTAGTTTCCATTTTGGTCTTAATCACTTTCTAGCTAGGTGGCCTCAGGACTCAGTTTCTTTATCTGTAAAGTGGAGACAGCTATTCCTACCTCCAAGTTACTGGGAGGATTTTTTGAGATAGCTTTGGAAGCTTTTCAGGCACACAGTAGATGCCCCACAGATGTTAGTTCTTTCCCCCTTTCTTTTTACTGAGTCTTCTCATGTTCAGGCTGAACAACCCAGCAGTTGCAGACATTCCTTATTTCATTTGATCTTCACAACAGGCCCTGTCAAGTGTAAGGCTGTCCATAACCCCATTTTATAGATTTGGAAACTGACACCCAAGCAGAGAGGTTCTGGTCACACAGGAAGTGCTAGAGGCAGAATTTTTATGCCATTCTGTCTGGCTTCTGGCCTTTTGCTCTAATGTAACACTTGACTTGTACCATTCATAATAGGTTGTGTCTGACATTCTAGCTGTGTGACCTCAAGCACCTCACTACATGGCTGTGAATCTTGGTTTCTTCAGCCGTCCAATGGGAATAATTATTCTGACTCCCTTGGCCTTGATGCCAATCCAGGGTGATGGGCTATATCATCAGTCCTTCACCTTCCCCCTGCTTCTCTCCCAATGATTGACAGACTATGTGCCTCTGACCACCATCCTCCCCAGGCATTCCTGGCAAAGTGGCTGGAACTCCAGCCCTTTTACTCTCTTTCCAGGAAACATATCTGAATGAAAGTGAATGAGAGAGACATTATTAAAGGGATTACACTGGGTCAACTCTAGTTTATTAAAACAGTAGTAAATCATTTTTTAAACTATTATTAGCACCAAATGACTTTCGACACACTGTACAATTGATTGTGACACACCAGTGGGTCATGACTCCTCAGGGAGAATGGCCGGTATTTCTGATAGCTCTTTTGTGAATGTGTAGAATCCTACAGAAATGCAAGCAATGATTAGTATTGTTATAATAATTACCATTGTTCCTATCCTGGGAGCCATGTAGCACAAAAGTTAAGACCATGGGTTTAGAGGCCAAACTGCTTGAGTTCCAATACTGGTTCTGCCATTTCCCAGCTGTACAACACAGGGCAAGTTTCTTAACTTCTATGTGCCTCACTTTCTCCATATATCAAATGAGAATAATAACAGTAGAATCTACTTCTCTGGGTTATTTGAGTTTTAAATGAGATAATGTGAATAAAGTATGTAGCACCTTACTTAATTCAAGGGTCAGCAAGCTACAACCTGCAGGCCACGTTTGCCTCTCTGTCTTTGTAAATAAAATTTTCTGGGAACACAGCCAGGTTAATTTGTTTACCCATTGTCTATGGCTGTTTTTGTGCTATAACAGCAGAGTTGAGTAGATGCAATAGAGACTGTACTCTCTGGTCCCTTACAGAAACTATCTGCCAACCTCTGTGCCAGTTCATAGAGGAATTGTTCAATAAATGGGAGCTGTTATTATTTCATTTAATTTCATTATTATAAAAGCTCATTCATTGTAAATATGGGGGTATGAGTCCAGAGAGGGGAAATGACTTGTCCAAGACCTCACAGTTAGTATGGCACAGGATTGGGCATAGAACCCAAGCTTCTTGATTCCCAGTCCAGGGAATTATCTAGTGTATAACATTGACCAAGGATCCCCTGTGCTTGGAGTCCTTGGATTCAAAGTTCTTCCTTCAGGACATGGAAGTAGCTGGCTTAGCTCCCAGGCCAAGGGATGCCAGCTGCAAATCCCATGGACACTCCTCCCTCCCTGTGTCAGAGGCTCTGCCAGATCAGCTGGCACAGAACAGCTTCTTTGTCCATGCAGATCCATCAGGACCCTTCTCTGGCTTTCTGTCCTTGGGTCCATTGCCCTAGTAGGCTGGGCTGTGGTGGCTGGCTTACTGGGTGATTAATGTTTCTGTCTCACATTCAGGACTCTTATCTGCTTGCTGGCCTTGCCCTTGTTCTTATAATAAGCTGGTTTAGGACATTTACATTTCCTTTGGTTGCTCTGCTATCCAATAGCAACTATGACATAATTATGTTGCTCTCCCTTATCCTTAATCCTCTCAAACTGCCTAGTTATCTTTAATTTCCTGTCCATTTCCCTTATTTGGGAGCTAAGTGGAGCTAAGTCAGGCCAAAAGTTATGGGATAGCGTGGGAAATCTCATAGAGTCTAACCCAGGGTCTTTGGAGCCCACAGAGGTAGCTTGGACTCCAGAGCCTATGAAGGCTCATAGACACACCACTTCCCAGTCTGAACCTCCTCCGTTAACAAGTATGAATCATAGGTAGGGGCAAGGAGGTGAGACCTCTGAAGTCCTTTCGTCCCAACTTGGGCAATCTGAGAGTCTTGAGACATAATTTTAGTGACCACTGTAACCTCCAGCCTCTCCACATCTCCTCAGTGCCTATATCAAACACTATTTCTGTCCCTGACATCTTCCCCAGCTGTCTCACAGCTACAGGAGTGGCAGGCCTAGGACTGATTCTAGCTCAAGTGACTGTGTGTGTGTGTGTGCACACATGCGCATGTATGTGTGTGTGCATGTGCACACATGCATGTGAAGGCTCACAGATGTTCCTGTAACCATGAACTCCCTTTGACATATGGTAGGCACTCAAGACGTACTCATTTTCTTCCTCTCATGGGTGATCATAGTGCCTAACATAGTGCCTAACATAGTGCTAGTCAGGTGGGAACACAGTAGATATTCAATCAGTGTTTATCAAATAACTAGATTAAGTAGGGGTGTTCTTTCTGGAATGTGTTCTGTGTTTAATCTGTGTGTGTGTGTTTCTGTGTGTAGTGTATGAAATGTGTTCACTTTGGGTATGGAGTGTGTGCTCTGTGAGCGTGTGTACTACATGTGCTGGGTATGTGGGCACGAATGTGCACGGCATGCTGCTGTGTATGTGTACATGGGAGTGGTTGTAGGTAGGAAAGTACAGTAGTTTAGAGTTCAGTGCATAAGCTCTGACTGACCTGGATTTGAATCCCAGCTCCCTACTTTCTCATGGTTTTACTTTGGTCCCTGAATTCACCTAAGTTCCCATTTCCTCACCTATAAAAAAGTCGGAGCGGGGAACCAATGCCAAACTCACAGGGATGTAGAGAGCACGAAATGTGCTAATGTAGGCAAAACTAGCACATGACCTCACACATGGTGAGTGCACAACAGTTGATAATTTTTTGATGATGATAAGTAAGTGGAGAGCTTGGCTGTCAGGGGTGTATGTGCTGTGTGCAGAGTGTGAGCATGTGTGTGTGTGTGTGCCAGTGTGTGGCCAAGTGTGTAAAGGAAGACTCAACTGGAGAGGCTGGAGGTGTTTCCAGACCCTGGGGATGCCCACCTAGAAGTGAAGCCTGGAAAGCAGGAGCAAAGGTCACATGCATGCACAGAGGAAGGTGAGAGAAGCCTATACTTGGGTGTATGGATATGATGACTTAATGAGCCTCTTCCCCTCTCAGCAGCAGGATTAATGGGATGAAAGTGGGCAAAGGACAATTTATCTGGAGATTTAGGAAACACTCCCTGATAGGGCAGCCTGTTTAGCTTAAGAAACAGTCTCTCATAGGACCCTCTGTGGCCTCTCACTCAAGGCATTTCAAATCCCTGCCTGCCCAAGTGAGGGACGGAGAAATCTAGAGAGGTGAGGAAGAGACAGAAGGGAGCCAGAAAAGCAGACTGGAGAGGAGACCAGGAAGTAGAGCAAGTTTGCAGGGGGTACTGGAAGAAGGGGTTGGAAGAGGAGAGGGTGAGTTTGAGAAGGGAAAGAACAGGGGGGTAGGAAAGGAAGGGAAGAGAAAAGGAAGGCAGTGGCACTGGGAAAGCCACCTTCTCCTTCTCCCTAGGCCTAGTGGAATCTCCTTTAGGCCAGGCACTGCCTCGTCTTGTGAATCACAGAGGTCGTTTCATGCTCAGTGACTGGACCTGTAGTTGAGAATATGGAAGGTGACCAAAATTCCAGGGTGATGCAAGGACACCTCAGGATACTCTTCAACATGGGACTGAGTTTAAAACCCAGACACCCTACAGCTCCCTAGCTCCCTTTCATGGCATTTTCAGCCTACCCCTATGCCCTCTCCTTTGGCTTCTATCTCTCAGAACACCATCTAGCCTAGCCTGGCCCTTAGTCACTTCTGAAGCTCAGCTGAGGCTGATATGTCATATACTCTGGGAGTAGATGGCTGGTTGCCCTTACCATCTGCTACTGTAGGTTTGAAGTCCTGCCCACTTCCCTGCACTCTCCGGGGTAGACCTGCACCCCTGAATGGTAAGACCTCTTTGCTTTCTGCCTGAGTACCTATGAATTTTCTATGGGCTTTTGAAAGCAAGTCCCACAGCAATACGTGTCATTAATGATAAAAGTGGCTCAGTGGGTTAAGCATCCAACTTTGGCTCAGGACAGGATCTCATGGTTTGTGGGTTTGAGCCCCGTGTCAGGCTCTGTGCTGACAGCTCAGAGCCTGGAGCCTGCTTTGGATTCTGTGTCTCCTTCTCTCTCTGCCCCTCCCCTGCTCACATTCTGTCTCTGTCTGTCTCTCTCTCTCTCTCAAATATCAACAAACATTAAGCAATTTTAAAAAATGATGAAAGTGCTGGTGATGATTATAATATTACTGCCAATAAAGATAGTGATAGTGACAATGTCAGTGGTGGTAATGAAGGTGCTAATAATAATAGCATTGATGGTGATGTTTGTGGTAAAGGTAATGGTGAAAAGACAATAGAGATGGTGACAATAAAGGTGGTGGTGGTGATGATAAGTGTGATAATGACAATGGTGTTAATGGACATGGTAATGGTGGTACAGGTGGTGATGATAATGAGGTGATGATGGTGGAGGTAAGGGGAATTATGTTAGAGATAGAAATGGTGGCAAGGAAGAGAATAAGGTTGATGATGATGGTTGAGGTGGTAATAGTAATAACATTGCTGGAAGTGGAGATAGTAATGTAGAGGTAGTATGGTGGTGGTGAAGGTAATGATGGTAGATATTCTTGAGATATTAGAGGTGGTGATGGTAGTAATTGATGGAAGTGTCAATGATGTTGACAGTAATGGTGGAGGCAGTGGTGCTGATAGTGGTAGAGAAAGTGATGGTGAGGATGGTGATGCTGATAGTTGTGACAGCAATAAAAATGGCAGTTAAGGATGTAAATGGTGGTGGCAGTGGTAATGGAGATAGTGATGAAGACTGGAACAATTGATGATGGTGAGGGAGATGACAATATGATAGCCAATGGTCTAGTAGGTGTACTCACTAGGTCTATAATTTTCTACATTATTTGTGACTTTTACTCCAATACCCTCCCTTCTTAGCTTTACCTTATCCTTTATCCTTTATCCTTCACTATTTCTGGGGAATTCAAACATTGGGCCAACCAATAAAGACACTGTACAGCTATTGGTTTCCAGAAGAGTAGCTGACTTTCCCTGTTTCCACTAAAGTCAAAACAGCAAAGATTTGGCACGAGGAATTAAAGTTAGGTATTATAAAGAGAATCCTATTAATTAGAAATACAATGCTAAAAAATTACCTCAGGAAGGCTATGGAATGTCTTGAATACCTTTGAGATGACACAGAACAAGAGGGAGACCCCCCCGGTGGCCTAAATGAATCATACCTAAAGGCAGGAGGATGGGCATAATAATCTCTGTAGGTCAGGACCAACTTCAGGAGCCTGATTCTTTGGCTTGCTAGTCAGAGAAATAAAGTAGATTTGTCTACTGAAACCTGGAGTTCCATCTCTGAACCTAATGGTGAGGAGATGAGAAGAGGAGATTTTGGAAGGAAATGGCAATGAAATCTGGTGGTTTAGAAAAATGTTAGCTTTCTCATCCATATTCCTTGTGGCTCTGAGTGGGAGGTGACCCAGGATGTGGGCCTCTGTGGCACTGCCTCCAGCTTTACATCTGCCAAGAGGCTGCCCTTCAGGGCCATGACACCCATCCCCCAGCCAGGCTGTGGTTAAGAAGGAGGGAGAGGAAGGAAAGAGGGAGGGACACTGATCACAGTTCTTGGGAGGAATCTGCTTTCTACCACAGGCTCTTGGAGCTCATACTTCCCCCGGGGTTCTCTTTTCTCCTCCCTCCTCTCAGTTTCCTGATTCCTGAAGGCCACTCACAAAAGCCATCAGGGACAGGTTTCCTGTAGCAGCTGGATGGGTACCAAGGAAATGGCTAACATACCAAGGGAAGGAGGCACAGAATGGGCTTTTGAGTCTGAACCAGGGCCAAGTCCTAACTCTATTACTTAATCACTGTGTGACTTTAGGGGCATCTGGGTGGTTCAGTCGGTTAAGTGGACAGCTCTTGATTTCAGCTCAGGTCATAATCTCGGGTCAGGTCATGATCTCACAGTTCATGAGATCATGCCCCACATTGGGCTCCATGCTGACAGTAAGAAGCCTGCTTGGTATTCTCTCTCCCTGTATCTCTGCCCCTCACTTGCTCACGCACTCTTGTTCTGTCTCTTAAAATAAATAAATAAACTTAAAAAAATAGTTTAATCACTGTGTGACTTTAGGCCTACTGGTACCACTCTCTGAGCCTCAGTCTCTCCCTCTTTAAAATGAGGATCTACCTTACAGAATTTTACTAGGATTAAATGAGATCATGTATGTAAGTTTCCTAATATATTTTGGCACCGAGTAGAGGTTCAAGAAGCATTAGTTTACTCCCCACCCCCTATCTCTTTTACAAGGGGAGAGAATAAGCATGACCTAATTCTCTTGCCAGGCTCCTTGGGTATAAACCCTTCCCATCTAATTATACCATCTGAGTCTCCTCCCATATTCCCCATGAGACTGGGAAATTCTATGTAAGGTGGAAGGGGAAGGCACCCCTTCTAGCCTGGGCGCTGGGTTTAGAGTCAGAGGACTGGCTAGTAGTGTGTCTTTAGCCATTGCCTAGCTTCTCAGAGGCTCAGTTTCTTCATCTGAAAATAGGGATAATAATCCCTGATTTTCTGGACTTCCAGGATTCTTATGAGACTCAAATGAGATCATGCTTTGGGAAGTACACAATGCTGGATACACGTGGGGGTTATTAACTTAGTCCTGGAGGGATGGAGGGAAAGATTAGTCCCTGGAGACCAAGTACACAACTCAGGGGATTTTCCCCCTTGGGGATACCAAGGCCAAAGTATTCATGGGTTCACATTAGCTGGGGACATGGAATTAGAACCCAGACAAAGCCATCTATGTTCAGCTTGGGTAGAGAGGGGACAGGGGGTGTTCATTTATGTCCTTTAGTGTAAGTCACATGTCACTATGCCAATTGTGAGGTTTGAGTCAACTGCCTGGGGATTTCTTCTGCCATATGACAACCCCAAAAGGTCAAAGGACTTCCTGTCTTTCTTCCACTGAACTTCTGGTTCTACTGAAGTTAGAAATTGATCAGTATCTGAAGTTGGCCAATCCTTCCCCACTTGGCACAGAAAACTGTGGGCCATGCCCTTCTGGATGAACTGAAGTCCAAGCAATTTTTTTCTGAGTTGGGAGTTCTGATGAGGTGTGGATCTTTATGGTGCTCTCTTCCTATATTACCATGAGCCCAGTGTCTCCCTCCTGATAGCTCTCACCAATGGTCTTCTTTCTCTCACATGTCCTTCTCCTGTGTTCTCCTCATCAATATCCCACTCTTCTTCTTTCTCATAGTAATGGCCAACTTCTGCACACCTTAAGCTCTGATCAGTGGGTCCTCTTCTCCTTGACCAAAGTCTAATTCTCCACCCCCACTTCTGGACAGCAAGGATGCCCATGTCTGTCCTATGCCCCAGGCTGACTATATAGCTGTCAAGTGCATTTCTTTGTCCTTTGTCCCTGTTACCCCTCCCCAGCCTCTCATTCTTTTTTGGAAGCCTCAGTTCCAATCCTTTCTGCATGCCAGCCTCTAGCTCTGGCCCCTCCGGTCTCTAGTTCCAATGTCTGCCTCTTTCATTTTCCTGAGGGCAGGCCAGAGGAACCTGGAGATTCTCATTCCACTCTTTCTTTCCCCTCCACTCATCTTCCTGTCTCTCTACCACAGTGTCTTCTCTTACCTCAGGATTCAGCTCCTATCTCAGGCCCCTGCTGGTGATGCATTCTTATACTTCTGTCAACATGAGCAGCCTGAACTCTAGGCGCTTCCTCACCTGAAGTCAGTTTGGGCCCTGCCTGGCTCCCACCCACAAAGCTCAGTCTAATTGGTCCCTCCCTGTGGGCATCTCACAGTAGCCAGTTGCTGCCTGCAGCTCATTGGTGGGGACCACCTACCAGGCACCTCTGGAGCTGAGGTTCAAATGTGGACCTCCTGTCATGTGTTTGATCAGCTAAGGCCAAATCCATAGCCTTCTAGGAAATTGCACCTACCAGTTAAGCTGTGCTCTGGATCCAGAATCCTAAGACAGGCCTGGCATGGCCCAGTGGCCAAGACATGGGGAGGGAAAGAAGGGCAAGGAAAGGACAGCTCTTTTCCTCTCTTTTGTGTGTGTGTGTGTGTGTGTGTGTGTGTGTGTGTGCATGCATGCGCACGTGCACGCGCGCGCGCGTGTGTGTGTGTGTGTGTGTGTGTGTGATGAGCAAGGGTGGTGGTGATGCATGTATTGTGTCACTGTGTCAGAAACTGCTGGGTGTCATGGGTGTTTGTTGGGCTGTCACTGTGCTGTGCAAGTGCTAAACACTTACTCTGTGTTTTGTGTGCCAAAGGTTGGAGGGCTGCCATGCTTTGGGGGTGGTGTGTGTGTTAGGTGTCACTGTGTCCTGTGTGTGTTCATGCTGTGGCTGTAATGTGTGCTGTGTCAGTGGCCTGGAGTCTGATAGATGCTATGATGAGTGTGTTATCTCACTGATATGGGGGTGCTATGGGGGATGCATCACGTTTAGCTGCAAGTGTGCCATGGGTATGCTGGGAGATTTGGGGGTCATAGTGCTGGTGTGTAGTAAGGACATGCTGTGTATCACTAAGTGTGTATGTCCGTTGGGAGGCTGCAATCTGTGTGGCATGAATTTATGAACCCCAAATCCAGTTCCCAGTGCCTGTAGCTCAGACCTGAGAGTCTCCAATTTCAGGTGAACTGGGGCCAAATTCTTGTATACATTGTCCTACTTCCCACCCTACCCCCACCCTGCATATCAGGTCTTCCTTCAGTTCCCGTGGTTTAATCCAAACCAGCAGCTGAAGTTCTCTGACTACTCAGCTTATGATGACCAGAGTGAAAGGAGGTAGAGGAGAGGCAGTGAGAGAGAAGGAAGAGGAGGGGGAGGGGGATGAGGAGACAGCAGAGGAAGAGGCAGAGGGGGAGGAGGAGAGAATGGAGAAAGAGGAGAAGGAAGAGGAGGAGGAGGAAGAGGAGGGGGAAGAACAGGAGGAGAGGAAGAGTGGAGCATGGAGAGCCAATTGGATGAGCCCTAAGACACTCGTCTAGTGATGCCTAGAGATGCAATAAATTCAAGTGAGGTCAGCATTCCTGAGGCCAAGTTCAGAGGGCCATGGGAAACTCAATCAGGTGAGGCTGGTTTAATCTGGAGGAACAGAAAAGACCCCGAGAGGAACAGATGTTTGAGTTCATGTCTGAAGGTGTGATGTGTGTGAAATCTCTGAGTTTCTAATTCCAGTGCTTGGGAACATTTCCAATTACTTTCTTGGTTACCCAGGCTCAAGCTGAGGGTGTTATCTTTGGATTATTCCTCTTCCTCCACATCCAATCAAGTTGGCAAATGTTGCAATGGCTCGTGCTTTTAATCATTCACTCAACAAATGGTCATTGAGCCTGGACTCTGCCAGGCACAGAGCCAGACCCTGGGAAGCCATCGCCAAGCAAGCAGGACTAGGTTCCTGCTCTCATAGATCCTGCCTCTCCTCAGTGCCTCCCTCCCAACCAGTGCTTTTGGTTAGGCTTAACGTCCTCCACACAGGGAGGACTCTGGAAGTCTCCTGACTGCTCCTCTACCTCCAGGCTCACCCTTCTCACACACCATTCTCCCTGCAGCCAGGGCAGCTGGAAAGAGCTGTGTTAATTCTATGTTCATTCACCAAAATTCATTGTGGTCTGTGTGACATGTATAGTTTTAGGCTCTTGGGATACATCAGAGAACAAAACAAAGTTCCTTATGGACTTAACAGTAGTAGGAGGAAATGAATAAACAATAACATAAGTAAATTACATAGGACGTTAGAAGGTGGTACAGATCAGGGATTGGGGATGCTAGACTGAAGGGTACAGAATTAGTTAAGGTGGTCAGGGTAGACCTCATTGAGAAGATGATATTTAAGCAAAGACTTTAAAGAGGTGTGAGAATTAGCCATGCAGATATCTGGGGGAATATCATTCTGGGCAGAGGGAATAACCGGTGCAAAGGCCAGGAAGTGGGAGCATGCCTGGCACAGTTCAATAACAGCCAGGAGACCAGTGTAGCTGATGTTCCGTGAGCAAAGGAGGAGTAGCTGGAAATGCTGGGGGGTCAGATTGCAGGAGGTTTCAGAGGCCAGTGTAGGTACAATAGTGTTTACTCTGAGTGATATGGGGAACCTTGGGGAGGTCTCAACCTATGTTGTAACAGGATCTCTTGGGCTTCTCAGTGGAGAAGTGTGTAGGAGGCAAGGGCAGAGGCAGAGAATCAGTCAGGAGGCTACTGCAGTGATCCAGGAAAACTCAAATGGATCTAATGGGAAAGAATATGGGATGGGGTTTTTGTGCTCTAAAAAGCTGGCCAGGTAGGCAGGGTGAGGGAGGTACCATTACTGCTGGCAAGGGGAAGCCCCATGATGTTGCTTAGACCAAGATTCTAGCTCCATCTCAGCCTCCAAATGCAGGCAGTAGTGTTAGGTCAGGTGGAGGTTGAATGTGTACATTCATCACTAGAGCTTATGGAGCCCTTGTTAAGCCATTGTCTTTTATGCTTCTCCCATAATCCTGTGCAGTAAATGTTTGTATCCTCATTTTACAACAACATTAGCAGTAGCTGCCACTTGCATGGTACTTACTATAATGCAGGCCCTTATTCTCAGAGTTTGACATACATCAAGTTATTTGACACTCACAACCATCCTATAAGCTAGATATTGTTATCCCCCTTGTACATGTGATGAAATTGAGGCACAGAGAGATTAAATAGCTTGCCCCAATTCACCCAGTTGATAAAAAAATGCAACTAGAATTCAAACGGAGGCATTTTAACTCCAGTCTGTGCTCTTAATCCCTATGCTGATAGGAAAACCAAACTCAGAGACAGAAGTGACTTCCCAAGGTTACACAGCAAATTGGTAGTGAAGTTCATATTTGTACCAATGCACCTGACTCAGCCCAGCAATTCCCCTGATGTGCCACACATTTCCCCAGCCTTCCACCCTAACCAAGCTCACGCAGACTCTGAAGGTTGACTGTTGTCTTTAGACTTTATTTTCATTACAATTTTTTTTCTGTTGCCTCATACCCTCCCCCACCTGCATGTTTCCAAGCAGAAACTTGGAGCATTCACCCAGCCCAAGCCCTGAATGGCGGAGGCCGAGAAAGGAGGCTCAGCTGACACCAAGTGGGTGGCATTTTCTTGAGGCATTTTTCCATTCAGTTAGTGTCTTCATCCCCCAAAGACTAAGGGAGAGATCTGAGGGAAGCATGCTGTGCTATGGGCTGGGCTGGAACAATCCCTTCCCAGCCTTCCCCAGAAGGTACATGCCTGTTTGTGGGTGTCCATGCATGTGTATGCCTGTGTTTTCACACATGTGTCTGGATGAACAAGTGTGTTAGGGGACAGTGTGTATAGAAGCTTCTGTGTGTGTCTGGACATGTGTGTATTTAGTGTGTGTGTGTGTGTGTGTGTGCATGTATGTGTATTTATGTAACTGAAGCTGGGTGGGTGGGTGTGTTAGCCTGTGTGCCTGAATGTGTGTATGAGGGGAGTGGAGTGGTGTGTGCATGTGTCTGTGTGCAGATATGGGTATTTGGGGCTCTAGAGCAAAGGGCTAACCACTGGGCTCTGTTGATCTGGCTGGCCTTAGCCTACACCCCTACCTCCCTATCCCCTGCCCACCTGTTGGCCCAGTTCTGCAGCCCACATCAGAGATCACCTGGCTCTCTGCTTTAGCTTCAGCCCCCTCACAGCCCCTCCTTCAAGGCCTTCAGGCCTTGCTCAGGGGAAGCAGAGACCACTGTGAGGGAGGTAGGCACACAGTGGCCTAACACCCTGAGATCCAGCATGATGGTGGTTCTCGGGTCCTGGGGGGATGGGACCATAGTTTGCCACCATCAAGATGGAAAGGGTTATTCATGTTGAAGCATACTGACAACCCCTTCTCTTCCCATGGCACAGAGGGGAACTGTGTCTATTAGAATGTAGCTAGGAAAACAGAAACCAACACAGGGAACTTTATCCAGGAGTTTAATCCAGGTAGTACAGATTTGAGAGTCAGCTCAGCTTCAGGTGCCAGCTCTACTGTTTATTTGATGTTTGACTTGGGTAAGTAACTTAACCTCTCTGTGCTTCAGTGTCCTCATCTGTAAGCTAGAGATGGTGATAGTGGTATGAAGCTCACGGGCTCATGGTGAGCCCATGTATGTAAAAGTGTTTAGAGCAGTGCCTGGCACACAGTAAGTACTGTATAAGTGTGGTTTGTTATTAGTAGTAGGATGGTGGCTATGGAGTAAAGATAAAATTTCTGGGTTTCTAGGCTTTGCCCTACCTTAGGCAGGTACTTTTCTCTCTCTGGATCTCCACTTGTTCCAGCATCTGGTCAGAAAAATCCTTGTGCATTGCTAGGATGGTGGCAGGAACAGGCAGTGGACAGCATCTTGCCACTCGGCTCTGAGCCAGAGCTACTTTTTTTCCCAGAGTGCTCTCACCATTCAGCTTCCAGATGCACATGCACATCTGGATGCACACCAGAGGCTCAGCCCATTCCGGGTGTGGCCCCAACCCTCTAATCCCAGCCCATTGGAACATCCCCACACACCTGCACAATTCACGATTCACAAAGGACTCACCAGTCATTAGCTCATTTGGCAGGTATGGCAATCCTGGGAGATGATTTTTAAACTTTTTCCCCCACAGATAAGCTGCTTCTCAGAGAGGATGAGCAACTTGCCCAGGGGCACACAGCTAGTACATAGCAGAACGAGCACATGAACTCACATTTGTCTGACTCCAGGCCCACATTTATAACCACTCCAGCCATGGCCTCTTAGGGTCTGTGGACATGTCTGTCTCCCTCACAGGACTCTAAGCCCCCTGAGACCTCTGTTTCTCTGCCTAGCACTGCCCAGCAGTGTCTGGCACAGAGCTAAGTACTTAGTGGGGTGCAGCTCACATGCCAAACTCAGCCAAGATATATATTTTGTTTAGCTTGCATAATATTTCTAGGAACTTTAAGATTAGTCACCAAGATGGAAAAATGAGGTGATTTTATATAAAAATTCAAATTTCCTGCTCCTCTTGAAAAATTCAGTAATCCTGGCAAACCTGGACTTGCATTCCAACATGGCAAGAATCAACTGTATGAAGACCCACTGTTCCTGGAGATTGGGCACATAATCATCACTTTACCCCAGTCACTAGTATTCCCTGTTGCTGTCCCAGCTGCCATTCCTCATCCTGCTTGTACTATGTCTTCCTGTTACTCACTCTATTCCTTCACTTACATCCCTCACTTGACCTGAATGGGCACCTGGGCTGATACCTCCTAAGGTGGAGTGTAAGCACAAAAGAAGCCCTGGAGGCCAATGTAGCTGTCTACCCTCATAAGCTTTCCAATATCAACTATGTATTCATTTATCCTCTGGCCCATCTGCCCAGACCTCTCTCCCTCCACTCCACCTAGCAGGGAAGAGACACAGTTTTCTTGCCCATAAATAAAGGACCAAGGGATGGTAGAAGATAGGGGCATTTCTTCTGGTCAGAGTAAAATCAGGGGAAGCTTCTAGGAAGAGACTGCACTTGAGCTTGGAAGGATGGGCAGGCTTTGGATGGATGAGGGTGGGAGCAGAAGGGAGAGTAGAATTAGCAGCAGAAGCAACAAAGGTAGGGAGGTGGCCATGTCTGGGTTGTGTACTTGAATGGTTGAGTATGACTGGATATTGGGGTGGCAGACAGGAGCAGGGAAAGGGAATATGGGAATTAACATTTGCTGACCCCTCATCTCTGGAAACTCTTAGTCCCTGCTTGGCACCCTGTGAGGGACATGCATATGGGAACTTGGTTAGTTCTCACAGCAATCCTGTGAACCTGGGAGTATGGAAGCAGTCATTATAAATGAGTGAATTGAAGTTCAGAGTTTGGGCCATTGGCCAAAAACCAACAGCTAGAGGAAGGTCTGGAATCCTCCCCAGTGAGAAGGCTGTGGAGCCATAGAAGGTTTTGAGCAGGTTACTGGCTGGGTCTGTCATGCCTTCTGGGCTGTGGGCAGGTGGCCCAGGGGATATGGGAGGGGAATCCCAGTCTCTTCTGTCTCCTGTCACAGTTTACCCTCTCCAAGTCTATTGAACACCCCCCCTCCTAAATAGCTCTTCATCCCTACTGACTTTCCCCTAATCTAGGCCCCCATACCTCTCATTTGGATCACAGCAGGAACCTCCCACCTGGTCTCCCTGTTCACATTCTTTCTCCCTTCTCATCCACTGTCTGGCCACAGTCATAGTGAACTTCAGAAAGGTCAAAGCTAAGGGTTCACTCCCCACCCTGTATTCACAGCCATTCATTTGTTGGGAGCTCTCCAAACAACTCCCTGTTGCCTGAAGGGTCTGCTTTTTTGTCAGCCCTCCACCCTCTCATGCCTGGCACATTCCTTAGGTCCTTTAGGACTCTGTTCAGGTGCTACTTCCTCCTGGAAGCTGGCCCAGACTTCTCTCCTTCTCCCATGTCTGGCCCTCACCTGGACTTCCAGAGCCTCCTGGGCTTGTCTCCACCATGGGCCTTTCCCATGCATCCTGTAATAATAAGAATACCTTCCTTCGTGATCTCCTACAAGACTGGCCACTCCTCCCCGGCAAGACCAAGGCCCAGTAGAGTACAGTACAGTGGTTTTCTGCTTGGTTTTGAAAGCTTGTACTGCCATTTACTAGATGTGTGCATTTGAGCAAGTGCCTTTGCCACTCAATGCCTCAGTTTCCTTCTGTAAAATGTAGATTATAATAGCACCAATTTGCCAGAAGGCTTTTGTGAGAAAGGAAAAAAAGTCCATGTAAAACACTTAGACCAGCATCCAGTTTATGGTGAGTACTGTAAATTTGGGACAGAGTAGGTGTTTGGTAGCTGAATGGGGGTCTGGAGTACCTTGGGTCAGGGGAGACTGGCTTTCTTGGAGGGGGACCTAGCTGGAAGATGAGCCCCTTGCTAAGTGGCTGAGAAGGGGCCGTGGGCAGAAGTGGCCCCAAGGGAACAACTTCAGATCTAATGACTGCTGCATGTGGCAGTTCCTATCTGGTCCTGTTGCCAGCCTCCCCCATCAATGTGGTTCTAATAGTCAGCTGACACCTCATTAGCCTAAGTCCAGTCCCAATTCTGCTGCTGCGCAGTAAGTGAGCAAGCCGCTGGGGGGCCAGAGGCTCGTTAGGACCAGGCCTTCACCAGGGCCAGAGGGCCCACAATGTGATACCGGCTCAGGGCCCAGTCAATGTGTTTCCAATCAGCAATTAGTCTTTAATTAATGTGACTGCAAAATGATTGTTTTCCCGTCTGAATGGCAGCATGGGCAGGGAGCCGGCAGGAATGGCCATCTGGGGAGTGTTAAGCTGGAGTTACAAGAGGAGACATAAAGAGAGGAACCAAACACCCCAATTTGGGCCCAAATCATGGCCCTGGGCAAGCTGCATGGCGTCCATTCCAGTGGCAATTAAAAGCCAGGCCTGGGTTGCTGGTGGCACCTGTTCTTGCTCAGGCTCTAGTGTCCCCAGTGGCTCAGGAGATGGCCAAGAGGATATCCTCTGGCACACCATGAAGAGTTTCTTGGTGGTTCTCTAGGGGCCCTCACAGCTCTGGTGCTCCAACAGCCTTGCACAAGTTACACATGACTTAATGGGAAAGCCAATCCTCAGGTCATGCTCCCTAACATCCCAATCAGGCCTCATCTCTAAAATGGTGACCACCATTCCTACTTCCTGGGCCTGTTGGAGTGCAAAAGAGTTCTGTACATTGCAAAGTGCTGTGCCCCTGGAACTTGGAGCTGGGAAGTCACCCATCAGATCTTGGGGGTTCCTGTCCCTGAGTGCCTCTGAGCCTGGATCTCATACTCTCTACTCCCATCAGCTAAAGAAGTGACATCTAGTGAGGATAGAAGTCATTGTATATATTGAGCATGACCTCATCAAGTCTTTATTCTAGCCCTCTGAGGTAGGGATTGTTTTATTGCCCTTAGTTTACAGAAGAAGGATCTGAGCTATTGAGCAGTTTACTGAGTGTGAATTGAGCCCAAGGAGGTCCCACTCTGGAGCCTGTTCTCTGAATCACTAGCCAAGGGGGAGCTTCTCTTTATTTTGGAAAGCCTCATCTTGGACAACAGTTTGACACCCTCCCCTGACATCTAGAACCATCTAGCTAAGAACATCAGCCCTGGATGAGCCATTAATGATAAAACATACTCAGCACTATCATGGTATAGTTGAGGACACTGAGACCCAGGGAGGGCTAGGGATATGTCCAGGACTATACCATATGTTTTTGGAAGTTCTGGGGTTGGGGCCCAAATTACTGACTCCTAGGTCTATTCAGCTGGAGCAAAATATCACCCCCTTGGGCTCCTCCCTCTCTCTCATCCCCGCCATCCTGTTGATTCCACCTCTTAGGTATGCCACTAATCCATCAGCACCTTTATGTCCATTCTGTGCCTGCCTGGGGTCAAGTCTTCTACTACTCCCTCCCATGCCTCATCTCCCTCAGTTGTTTCCAGATGAGTCTTTGAAGTGTACACCTTGGATACTATTGAACACTTGCTTAGAACTCCTCAGTGACTTCCTATGACCTTCTCAGTGAAATACAAGCTCCTTATCCTTCCATCCAAAGCCTTCTACATAAAACTCCAATATACTTTACCAGCTTTATCTCCATTTTCCCCCTAATGAATCTTATGCCTCAGCCAAACTAGATTCATCAAAGATTGGTCTCCTGCTCCATAAAACTGTTGTAAGGATTATATTAGTTACCCTTCATAAAGACCCTGGAACTCTGGCATGAAGCAAGAGCCAGTAGTGTTAGATACAAAAGTAAATATTTGTGGACCTGCCTTATCTATGGCCAACTCCAGGATTTTCTGCTCACTAGGTTCCCTTAACCTACATTGCCCTTTCCACCACTCTCTCTACATGGCCAAACTCTATTCAGCCATCAAAGCCTTCAGCTGTTCCATGTTACTTCCTCCAGAAAGGCTTTCCTGATGTCTTCTGCCTTGGAATACCACCATCATTCTCTTCATCCTCTTCCATGGCTGCCTAGTCACTCTTTTATTATTAGTATGTGCATATGTTCCTGAGTAGCCTCAAAGTAACTTGAAGGTAGGTAGCATGGTATAGGGAAGAGAGCACAGGTGTGGGCATCAGACTGACTTGAGTGTAAATCCCAGCCCTGGACATGGACTATCGGGTACACATTAGAGCTCTCACCTCTTACCATTTTGTGCTGAGGAGCTAATAAAGAACCCTGATATTTATGGGCTGAGGTTTGGCCACTTCTGGCCTGGGAGGCATTTCATAGGTGACTTGACCTCTTCCCATATCCTGAGGCCTAGGTGACTATGTTCTTTCCCAGTCCTTCCCTAGTCTAGCCTCCAGCACTTACAACAGTGACCTGAGCTCATGAGAACAAGAGTCAGCTGACCTTGTATTTCTTAAAGCAAAATTTGCCATTGACTGAGGAGGGATGGCCACTTTGAGTCAGTACCTTCTAGCAGTTTCCTTCCTTCATGGGAATCAGAGTATAGAAATCCTGGGAATTACCAAAGGGTTCCAGCCCACCTGCCAGCTCCCTATGTCCTTGCTCAGTCTGCTTCCTGAGTTAGACTATAGGCCAGCCCTATTCCTGTTCCCTGTATTGAGAGAGCTTGAGAATGACCCCATGACTGGCCTAACCTTCTGAGGATTCCCAGGAGGGCAGACTTGGAACAGTGCAGATTGCCTAGGAAGGTAAGAGGCCTACCTATGTTTTTCATGCTTCCAATGATGCCTGAGGCCAGTCCTTTCCCCTCTCTGACCTTAAGATTTTGAATTTCTAGAATGACATAGTCTAGGCCTCCATTATCTCTCATCTGGATGACTACACTAGCCCCTGACTCATCTCCCTGCTTCCACCATTTCCCACCTCTGTCTACTCTCAATACAAAAGTCAGTAGGATCCTGTTAAAACATATACCACATCATATCATGCCTGTGCTCAAAACCACCCCTTGGTTTCTCAACAACCATGGTAAATGCCAAATGCCTTGCAGTGATATATAAGACACTATATCATGGGTTTCCCAATTTGGCTACACATTGTAGTCATCTAGGGACTTTTAGTGTTTAGATCTTTAGTATTTTTAAAAATACTGATACCTGGATCTCATCCCCAGAGGTTCTGACTTAATTGATCTGGGATGTAGCCTGGGTGTGGGGAGTTTAAGAAGCTCCCTGGAAGAGTCTAGATGAGACCCACCACCTATGTGATCTATTTCCACCACCACCTCTCTGACTTCATCTCCTACTCTCCTTCCATTCACTCTGCTCCAGCTATTGCCCTTGCTGTTCTTCAAACGTTCCTGGAAAACTCCCACCTGAAGACCTTTGCACTTACTGTTCCTACTGCTTGGGATACTTTTTCTCTAGCCACCTGTATATCTAGCTCTCTTCTTTTATTCAGATTCCTGCTCAGATGTCACCTTTTCAGAGAGGCCTTAGCTACTACACTAAGCTAAAATAGCACCTTCCATCACCACCACTACTCTCTGACCATTGCACTGCTTGATTTTCCTTATAGAACTCATCACTATTAAGCATATTTTTACTTTTTCATAGATTAGGTTATTTGTCTGTCTTCCTCCACTAAGGTATCAGCTCCATGAGGGATATTGTTTTCTTTTGTTTATTGATATATCCCCAGCATCTACAGTAGTGCCTGTGACATAGTAGATGTTTCATAAAGGTTTTTTGGATAGGTGAATGAATCAAAGCAATAGAAAAGGAAACTTGGGAATCAGGTCTGTATAAATTGGAATTTCCAGCTCAGCCCTTTTCTAGCTCTGAAACCTTGGTAAAACCATTAAAAATCTCTGATCCTTAGTTTCCTCAGCTGTTAAATGTGCCTAGGGATGTCTACTTTATAGGGTTTTTGTACAGAATGATTATTCAGAAACAGGTTATAGACAGTCCTAGGGGCTACAGGGCAGCCAAGGCAGGGGACTGGTCATTTGCTAGTATATCTGTACCTACGTTTCCCTTAACAATCCTTTTTAGCTTTTTCCTTTGAAATAATTATAGATTCACAGGAAATTACAAAGATAGTACAAAGATACATTAGCAAGGATGACAAAATAAGGACCTCCATAAAAACAACCAGAACACTGGTAGAAATTGTTAGGATTAACTTTTTCAGAACTCTGGAAATTAACCAGAGGGTGACAGAAATCCAGGGAGTGTTCATTCTGAAAGATTCATACTGAAACTTCGTAAGGAAGTGAGATATTTGGTATTTTAATTGCCCTTATCCTCATCTATGCTCCCCAGCTTTATAGTAGCCTTGAACCTGAATAGCATGAAATCACCAAGAAAACCAACAACCTAGTATAACCACTGGAGAAAAAGGAATATGATAACCCCATTCTCAGAGAATTTTCACTGTTTGACCTATCTCGTGGTTCACGTGAAGACCCTACTTGCAAGACCTGTCTTTATTTAACCAGGCTTAGAGCTCACCCAATGCAAATAGCTGTTTCCTCAGGGGCATTTGTTAAAAACGATCAGTTAAAAACTGACTGGGTGACCCAGTCAGTTAAGCATCCAACTTTGGCTCAGGTCATGATCTCGTGGTTTGTGAGTTCCAGCCCAGTGTCGGGCTCTGTGCTGACAGCTCAGAGCCTGGAGCCTGCTTTGGATTCTGTGTCTCCCTCTCTCTCTGCCCCTCCCCCACTTGTGCTCTGTCTCTGTCTCTCAAAAATAAATAAATGTAAAAAAATTAAAAAATAATCATTGGAAATTTTAATTTTTAATTGTTTAATACCATGGTTGCCTAAAGTAGTGGATAAGAGTTGAAGCAAACAATAGGCTAACCAAAAAACTTAATAGAAAAAAAGATAGAGAATGATATGTCCATAGGAAGCTCTGAAAACCTCTGAGATATTCCTGCGAATCTGGCAGGCAACACAGACTTGTACACCTGCTCATGAAATAACTGAGAAGGCCCTAAGCTTTCAACTCTGGCTGATTTTAAGCCTCTGCACAAGGAGGAAGTGAAGGCTAAGGTGGAGTCATTTGTAATTTGTAATTTGCCTGGCTGAGTATTAAATATGTGTCCCCAACATGCACACAGATCCTTTTGGTAAAGACAAGCATTTAAAAAACTTTCCATCTAATCATTAACAGACCACTAAGTTAACCAAACAGAGAATTTACTGGCCACACATGACAAATAATACGTACTTTATGGAATTACTTCAGAAAACTCACTAAACAAATGAACAGAAACAACTGCAAAATATAGCAACTACAACAAACCCTGGGATAATGGTAGTCTGATTTTCACAGTTGTTATATTATTTAAAATGTTTGGTTTTCAACAACAGCAATAAATAAACATGCAAAGAAATAAGAAAATATGGTTTATACACAGGACAAAAAGGAGTCCATAGATAGTAACCTGAGGGAAGCCCAGACATTACACTTATTAGACAAAATTTTTATAATATGTTCAAAGAACTGAGAGAAACCAATAATTAGAGAAAAATATAATCATAATGTCTCACCAAATAGACAATATGAAAAGATATATATATTATATAAAAAGAACCAAACATAAATTCTGGAGGTGAAAAGTACAATAATTGAGATAAAAAAATTTACTAGAGGACATCAACATAAAATTTAAGCAGATAGAAGGAAAGATCAGCCAACTTGAAGATAGGTCAATTAAGATTATTCAATCTAAAGGACAGAAAAAAAAATTAAGAAAAATGAACAGAGCTTCAGAGAGCTGTGGGCAACCAGTAAACATACCGATATGCTCATGATAGGAGTCCCAAAAGATAGGTGAGATAGAAAGGGATAGAAAGAATATTTGAAGAAATAATGGCTGAAAACTTCCCAAATTTGAGGGAAAATAATAATCTACACATGCAAGAAGATTAATGACTCCAAGTAGGAAAAATTCAAAAAGATATCCAGACCTTGACACATTATGATCAAATAGTCAAAAGCCAAAGCCAAAGATGGAATCTGAAAAGCAACAAGAGAAAAGTGACACATCACATAAAAGGAATTCTCAATAAAATTAATAGCTGATATCTCATTAGAAGCAATGGTCAGAAGAGAGGGGGATGACATATTCAAAGTGCTGAAAGAAAAATGTTGTCAGCTAAAGGTTCTATATCCAGCAAAGCAATCCCTCAAAAAATTAAGAAGAAATTAAAATTCAGGTGTAAATGAAAGAATGCCAGACAGTAACTTGAATCCACACAAAGAAATAAAGAACACCAGTATTTTTTGTTTGCAATGTCTTTTCTCTCCCATCTGATTTGAAAGACAACCACACAAAGCAATAATTATAAATCTGTCAATGGGTATACAACGTATAATAATGTAATTTGTTTGACAATGAAACAGAGAGGATGGTAGAGGGAATGGAGCTATATAAGAGCAAAGTTTTTGTATACTACTGAAATTAAATTAGTCTTAATCTGAAATTGACTGTTATAAACTAAGATGTGAATTATAATTCCCAGGGCAACCAATAAGAAAATAACTAATAGGGGTGCCTGGATAGCTCAATAGGCTGAGCATCCAACTCTTGATTTTGGCTCAGGTCATGATCCCAGGGTCGTGGGATCAAGCCCCAAGTCGGGCTCCATGCTAAGTGTGGAGCCTGCTTAAGATTCTCTCTGCTTCTCCTCTCCCCTGCTCTCTCTCACTCTCTAAAAATGAAAATAAAGCAACTAAATAATAGTAAAAGAAAAAAAAAGATTAAAATGATACACCAGAATATACCTATTTAACACAAAAGGCAGTAATGAAGGAATAAAGGATCAAAAATACATCATATATATATATATATATATATGACAAATGGCACAATGGCAGATATAAATCCTACCATTACACTAATTACATTGAGGTAAATGGATTACATATTCTGAATAAAGGTAGAGATTGGCAAAGTAGATTTTAAAAACCCCATGATTCAATGGTATACACTATATAAAAGATGGACTTTAGATTCAGATGCACATAGGTTGAAAGTAAAAAGGATTGAGAAAGATATACCATGAAAACAGTAACCAACAGATAGCTGGAATGGCTTTACTAATTTAAGGCACAATATACTTTGTGGCAAAACTTGTTACTAGAGATAAAGGAGAATATTTTATAATGATAAAAGGATCCATCTATCAAGACAATACAGCAATTATAAAATATATGTACCTAACAACACAGCTCCAAAATACATGCATCAAAAACTCACAGAACTGAAGGGAAAAATAATAGTTGGATACCTCAATACCTTACTTTCCATAATGGATAGAACAAAACAGAAGGTCAACATGGAAAAAAAGAAGACTTAACACTATAAACCAACTAGACCCAAAGACTTCTATAGAACACTTTGCCCAACAAGAGCAGAAAACTTTCTGCTCAAGTGTCCATGAAACTTTCTCCACGTCGGCTACATGTTAAGTCATAGAAAAGTGTCAATAAGTATAAAAGGATTTAAGTCATTCAAAGTATCTTCTCCAACCACAATAGAACGAAGTTAGAAATCAGTAACAGGAATAACTTTGATGATATCACAAACATATGGAAATTAAATTAACTTCCAAGCACACTCCTAAACAGCCAACGGGTTAAAGAAGAAATCACAAAGGAAATTAGAAAATATTTTGATAGAAATGAAGACAAAAACACAACATATTAGAACTTATGGGGTTTTGCAGACATTGACAGGCTGATGCTAAAATTTAAATGGAAATATAAGGGCCAAGAATAGCCAAAACGATTGTGATGGTTAATGTTATGTGTCAACTTGACTAAATCATGGGATGTCCAGATAGCTGGTTAAACATTATTTCTGGGTGTGTCTGTGAAGATGTTTCTGGAAGAGATTAGCATTTGAAATAATAGAGTAAAGCAGAAAGCTCTCTCCAATGTGGGTAGGCATCATAAAATCTGTTGAGGGCCTGAATAGAACAAAAAGGCAAAGTAAGGTTGAATTCATTCTCTGCCTGACTGTTGAGCTGGAAAATCACTTTTCTCCTGCCCTCGGTGTTTCACATTTTCAGGTCTTCAGACCTGACTGTAATTTACACCATTGGCTCTACACCTCTCAGGCCTTCAAACTATAGCACCAACTTTCCCAGATCTTCAACTTGCAGATGACAGATCGTAGGACTTTGCAAACTCCATAATCACATGAACCAATACCTTATAATACATCTATACATCTCCTATTGGTTCTGTTTCTCTGAAGAACCATGATGAATGCAACAATCTTGAAAAAGAGCAAAGTTGGTTCTTTGAAACGCCCCAATTTTAAAACTTACTATACAGCTATATTAAACCAAGTCTGTGTGGTACTGGCATAAAGATAGGCACGTAGATGTATAGAAAATAATTGAGTCTAGAAATAAACCCATACATTTATGTTCAATTGATTTTCAGTAAGGGCATCAAGGCCATTCGGTGGGGAAAAGAATTGTCCATTCAACAAACAGTGTTGGTACAAATAGATATGCAAGAGAACCAAATTTTGACCTCCACTTCACACCATATAAAAATACCTCAAAATAGATAAAAGACCTAAATTTAAGAGCTAAAACAATACATGTTTTCTTAGAGGAAAACATAGGTGTAAAACTTCTTGACCTTGGATTAGACAGTAGTTTCTAGGACACCAAAAGGACTAGCAACAAAAGAAAAAGAAACAAACGATTTCATCCAAATTTCTGTTTCAAAGGATACTATCAAGAAAGTAAAAAGACACCACACAAAATGAGAAGGGAGAAGAAAATATTTGCAAATCATGTATCTGATAAGAGACTATCATCTGAAGTATATAAATAACATTTAAAAATTAACAATAAAAAATGTAATTTTAAAATGGGAAAAATATTTGAGTATCAATTTCTCCAGGAAAATATACAGATGACCAACAACCACATGAAAAGATGTTCAACATCATTAGTCATTTAGTGAAATTCAAATCAAAACAATGAGATACCGCTTTATACTACTAAGATGGCTAGAATCAAAAAGTCAGATAACAAATGTTGGTGAGGATATGGAGAAATTTGAACCCTCAGGCTTTGCTGATGGGAATGTAAAATGATGCAGCCTCTTGGAAAACAGTCGGGCCATTTCTCAAAATGTTAGACATAAGCTACCATACAACCCAATAATTCCACTGCTAGTGTAGATACCCAAGGACATTGGAAACATATGTTTACACATAAACTTGTACATGAATGTTCATAACAGCATTATCCACAATAGCCAAAAAGTGGAAAGAATCTATATGCCCATCAGCTGATGAGTGGATAAAAAATATGATATCTATATCTATGTTTGTATGTATGCTCATATATGGTTCTTAACCTGAAGTGTATATACATATACACACATGCATACACATGGAAATATTATTTAGTCATAAAAGGGAATGAAGTACTGATACATGCTGTAACATGGATGAACCTTAAAAACATTATGCTAAGTGAAAGGAAGCAGTCAAGAGGATGACAAATTATATGATTATTATTATATGATTCCATTTATATGAAATGTTCAGAATAGGCAAATACATAAGGCCAGACAGTTGATTAGTGATTGCCAGAGGTGGGAGAAAATGAGGGGTGATTTCTAATGGGTACTGAGTTTGGGGGTGGTTAAAATGTTCTGGAATTAGATAGTGAAAATATTTGTGCAACATTATGAATATACTAAGAATACTGAATTGTACACTTTAAAGGGTGAATATTATGATATGTGATTCATATCCCAGTAAAAATTGTATAAGAAAAAAAAAGGGAGTACAGATGGGTTCCATGTATTCTCCATCTAGTGTTTTCCAATGGCTGCATCTTGCATAATTAAAGTAGAATATCAAATCCAGGAAACTGGCATTGATATAATGTGTGCATGTAGTTTTATGCTATTTTATCACATGTAGATTTGTGTAACTACCACCACAATCAAAACCCAGAATTGTTCCATCACTACTAAGTTCTTCTTCATGCTACCTCTTGATAGTCACACCCAGCCCTTTTTACCCCACCATCTCTAACCCCTGGCAATCACCAATCTACTCCCCAATTCTGTAATCATGTCATACCAAGAATGTTATATAAATGGAATTCTATAGCATGTGACCTTGGTATTAGATTTGTCACCCGGCATAATTCCCTGGAAAATTATCTATGCATATATCAAGAGCTTGTTTCTTTTGATTGCTGATACAATATGAATGTACCAGTTTGTTTAACCACGTACCTATTTAGAGCACTTTTGGTTGTTTCCAGCTTTTGGCTATTACAAATAATGCTGCTGTGAACAATAATGCAGAGGTTTTTGTATGGACATGTTTTCATTTCTCTGGGATCAATGAATGCGGAATTGATGGGTTCCATAGTAAGTGTATGTCTAGCTTTTGAAGAAACCACCATACTATTCTCCAAAGTGGCTATACCACTATACATTCCCACCAGCAATATGTGAGATTTAGTTTATCTACATCAGCATTTGGTATGGTTACTATTTTTTTTTTCACTTTAGCCATTCCAATTGGTATGGAGTAATAACTTATCATTTTCTCCATTTGTATGTCCTAACTCTTACTGATGTTGAACATCTTTTCATGTGCTTATTTGCTATCCATATATCTTCTTCATTGAAATGTTTTTTTCACGTCTTTTGCCCATTTTCTGATTGGATTGTTTGATTTTTGCTATTGAGTTTTGAGACGTCTTTATATATTATAGATATAAGTTCTTTGTTAGATACGTGATTTGCAAATATTTTCTCTTACAATGTAATTTGTTTTTTATCCTCTTTTAAGGAAATTTTGTAGAGCAAAAGATCTTAATTTTGATGAGTTCAAAAATTATCTACCTTTTGTATGATAGATTATGCCTTTGATGTTAGATCTAAGAACTCTTCATCAAGGCTTAGGTACTACAAATTATCTCCTATGTTTACTTTTAAAGAGTTTTCTACTTATACATTTTACATTTAAACAATTGGCCCATTTTGAGTAATTTTTGTGTAAGGTGTGAGGTTTAGGTCAAGGTTCATCTTTTTGCCTATGAATGTCCAATTGCTCCAGCACCATCTGTTGAAAAGTGATTTTTCCTCCACTGAATTGCTTTTGCACCTTTGCCAAAAATAAGTTAGGTATATTTATGGGTCTATTTCTGGGGTATCTATTCTGTTCTTTTGATCTGTGTGTCTATTTCTCCACTAACACCACACAGTCTTGATTACTGTCCCTATATAAGTCTTAATATCAGGTAGAGTGATTTCTCCCATTATGTTCTTCCTTTTCTAAATTGTTTTTAGCTATTCTAGTTCCTTGGCTTTTCCACATGGATTTAAAAATAATCTTTTTAATATCTACAAAAAACTTGATGGTATTTTGATAAGAAACCTGTATTTCAACTTCAGAAGAATTGACATTTTTACTGTGTAGAGTCTTCTTATATGTAGACACACTGCCTCTCCATTTATATAGATCTTCGATTTCTTTCATCATCATTTTGTAGTTTTCATCATACAAATCCCATACCTGTTTTGTTAGATTTAGGTTTTTCACTTTTTGAGTGACTGTAAGTGGTACTATAATTTTAGTTTCTGTGTCCACATGTTCTTGAATAGTACATAGAATATGCAGTTGGGTTTTTTGTATGTTGATCATGTATGCTGAGATCTTCAAAAAGTCACTTAGTTGTGGAAATTCATTTGTTCATTTGTTTTTCAGGTTTCCTAGCATTTTCTATGTCAGCCATTGTGTCACCTGCAAATAGGAACAATTTTATTTCTTCATTTCTGATTGGCATGCTTTTTATGTGTTTTCCCTGCCTTAGTGTGCAAGCTACAACTTCCAGTACTTGTTGATTACAAGTGGTGACAATAGGCATATTTGCTTTGTTTCCCATCAATAAAAGGAAAGCATTCTGTCTGTATGTTTCTTGGTCAAGTAATATAATTCTTTAAAAATATTGCTGAATTCAATTTGCTAATATTTTGTTTATTTACCTAATTTTTAAATTTTATTTTCAAGTTGGTTAACATACAGTGTAGTCTTGGCTTCAGGAGTAGAACCCAGTGATTCATCTCTTACATATGACACCCAGTGCTCATCCCAAAAAGTTCCCCCCTTAATGCCAATCACCCATTTAACCCACCCCTCCAGCAACCCTCAGTTTGTTCTTGGTATTTAAGAGACTCTTATGATTTGCCTCCTTCTCTGTTTTTATCTTATTTTGCCTTCCCTTCCCCTATGTTCATCTGTTGAGCTTCTCAAATTCCACATATGAGTGAAATCATATGACCTCTGTCTTTTACTGACTGACTTATTTCACTTAGCATAATACAGTTAGTTCCATCCATGTTGTTGCAAATGGCAATATTTCATTCTTTTTCATCAAGTAGTAGTTCATAGTATAGTATATACTATATATATGTAATATATATAGCCATTAATCAGTCAATGGACATTTGGGCTCTTTCCATAATTTGGCTATTGTTGATAGCACTGCTATAAATATAGGGGTGCATGTACCCCTTCAAATCAGCATTTTTTTTATCCCTTGGATAAAGTCCTAGTAGTGTGATTGCTGGGTCTTGGGATAGTTCTATTTTTAATTTTTTGAGAAACCACCATACTGTTTTCCAGAGTGGCTGCACCAGTTTGCATTCTCATCAACAGTGCAATAGGGCTCCCCTTTCTGCACATCCTTGCCAACATCTATTGTTTCCTGAGGTGTTAATTTTAGGCATTCTGACCAGTGTGAAGTGGTATCTCAATGTGGTTTTGATTTGTATTTCCCTGATGACGAGTGATGTTGAGCATCTTTTTATCTGTCTGTTTACCATCTGGATGTCTTCTTTGGAAAAGTGTCTATTCATGTCTTCTGCCCATTTCTTCATTGCATTATTTGTTTTGGGGGCATTTTGTTAAAGATTTTGCTTCTATATTCATTAGGGATTTTTTAAAATATTTATTTATTTTGGGGAGAATTCAAGTGGGGGAGGGTCAGAGAGAGGGGACAGAGGATCCATAGAGAGCTCTGCACTGACAGGCTGACAGCAGTGAGCCCAATGTGGGGCTCGAAGTCACAAACTACGAGATCATGACCTGAGCTTAAGTCAGATGCTCAACCGACTGAGCCACCCAGGGGATGCTATTCATGAGGGATATTTATTTGTAGTTTTCTTTTTGTACTATCTTTATCTGGTTTTGGTATCAAGGTAATATCAGCCTTATACAATGAGTTGAGTGTGAGCTTTCTATTTCCAGGAAAAGATTATATAGAATTATTGTTAATTTTTCTTAAATGTTTGGTAGAATTCTTCAGTAAAGCCATTTTGGCCTGAATATTTCTTTAATGGGAAGTTTTTAATCACAAATTAAATGTATTTCATTGTTATGGGGATAATAAAATTATCTACTTGATATTGTGTGAGTTGTTACAGTTTGTGCTTTTCTAGGAATTGGTTCATTTCATCTAAGTTGTTAAACTTATGAGTTTAAAGTTGTTCATAGCATTCCTTTTTCATTCATTTGATGAGTTCAGAGTTTGTAATGATATCCTATATTTAATTCCTGATATGGGGTGGTTTGTGTCTTCTCTCTTTTTATCATCAGTCATGCTAGAAGTTAGTCCATTGTATTGGTCTTTTCAAAGCACCAGCTTTTTGTTCCATTTGTTTTACTGTTTTTTTTCTATTTTGAATTTTATTATTTTCTGCTTACTTTATTATTTTACTACTTCTACTTGCTTTTGGGTTTACCTTTTCTCTTCTTTTTTTAAATATCTTATAGTGGAAGTTTAGATTACTGACTTTATGTTTTTTTTCTCTTTTCTGATGTAAGCATTTAGTGCCATAAAGTTCCCTCTTATCACTGATTTAGCTGCATTATACAGATTTAAAAACTTTTTTAATGATTATGTATATTTTAGAGAGAGTGGCAGACAGAGCACAAGAGGGGGAGGGGCAGAGAGAGAGTGAGACACAGAATCTGAATCAGGCTCCAGGCTCTGAGCTGTCAGCATAGAGCCCGATGTGGGGCTGGAACTCACAGATTGCAGGATCATGACCCTTATATTTACCCATATTTTTACTCTTTCAACTATTCTTTCTTCTTTCCTGATATTCCAACATTTATTCTTTTAGCCTTTCTTTTACATTTTAAGAGTTTTCCTTAGCCATTCTTTTAGTATAGGCCTGTTAGTAACAAATTCCTTAGTTTTCCTTCATCTGAGAATGTCTTGTTTACCCTTCATTCATGAAGGATATTTTTGCTAGATAGAGAAGTCTGGGTTGACAGTTCTTTTCTTTTAACTCTTGAAAATACTGTGCTACTTACTTCTGGCTTCCATGGTTTCTAATGTGAAATCTACTCATTTGAACTATTTTCCCTCATAAGTAATGTGTTTTGTCTTGCTGCTTTCAAGATTTTTTCTTTGTCTTTAGTTTTTAGAAGTTTGACTAGGTGTGTCTTGGTGTGGATTTCTTTGGCTTTATCCTGTTTGGGATTTGCTCAGTTTATTGAATCTGTAAGTTTAGGTCTTTTGACAAACTTGGGGAATTTGTGACATTATTTTTTAAGTAGGTTTTCAGCCTCATCTGTATTCTCCTCTCCTTCCATGACATGGATTCCAATGACATGAATGTTAGATCCTTTGTTATAGACCTACAGGTTCCTAAGCTTCTCACTTTTTTAATGTATATTCTCTCCATTGTTCAGATTGAGTAATTTTATTACTTTGTGTTCAAGTTTAAGTATTTCCCCTGTCCCCTCCATCATTTTTAAGCCCATCTATTGAGAGTTTCATTTCAGTCATTGTATTTTTCCACTCAAAAAATTTCCACTTGGTTCTTTGTTATATATTCTATTTCTTTCCTAAAACTTTTTCCATTTGTTTCAAGTATGCTTTCCATTCTTTTCTGAGTGGTTTTTATAATGACTACTTTAAAATCATTGTTATAATTTTAATATCTGTGTCAACTCAGTTTGGGCATCCATGGCTTTTCTTTTCCATTCAGGTTGAGATTTTCCTGTTTTGTGATATGGCAGGATATTTTTTATTGAAACCTGGACATTTTGTGGATTATCATATGAGACTCTGAATCTTATTTAACTCTTCTGTTTTAGCCAGAGTCCTCTAACACTGCACTGGCAGAGGAAGAAAGATACTCATGGGTTGGGATGAAAGTCGAGGTTCCCTAGTCTGCCTCCTTTGATGCCCCAAGGTAGGGAGGAGTGCCTCATTACTGCTAAGTAGATAATAGGATTTCAGCCCCCCCCCCCCACCAGATCACCACTGACAGTGGGAGCAGAGAAAGCCTCATCACCACCAGGCAAGAGATAAAAGTCTGGGCTCAGCCTTTTCTGATACCATCCCAGTCAGTGGAGATGGGGAAGCGTTAGGACACCTTGTAATGGCCTGGTAAGGGTGGAAGTCTAGGCTTCCCGTTCAGCCTTTGTTGTCATGAGTAGAGGTAGAGATCATTTTTTTCTATAGTGTTAGGTTGGAGTAGAGTGACTGTTGTCTATCAGTTTTCTATCTTGCTATATTGCTTCTTTTCTGGTCCTCTGGCCAAAAGAGAATAAGATTTTGTTGAGGCTGTGTCTTAACTTTTTTGTTTGTTTGTTTTGGGCTATGTTCATTGGTGTTTCTGTTTTCTGGCTTCTCTAGCACCCAGGGAACTCACCACTCTGTTATTCCTTGGGTGTCGAGTTCCTTAGCTATTCTGCCTTATTTCCACCTTTCAGAGTCTTCTTATGTTTGTTTTATATATAACACCCATAATTTTTAGTTGTATGTAGCAGGAAAAATCAGGAGAAATGTGGCTATTCCTCTCATCCAGAACCAGAAATCCTCCTTTGTTACCTTTTTCTCCCACTTAAGAAAGACCATAAGGAGAACCATAAATATTCTTTTTGGGTTTTTTTTGTGGCTTTTACAAAAGTAAAGAAGAAAAGACAGGAAATAATTTGCAATACTCAACTCTTTAACTGTAATTAGTGAGTAACAAATAGTTCATAACATCCATAGTGTCTTGACAATAAGAATTGAGAAGATCTGTACTCTAGTTCTCAGATTGGAAGATGCTGATACAGTGATTTCATTCAATACCTGCAGAGATCAACCCCCTCTCATCCTCTAAACTTGCTTCCAGCCTTTCCCCTTATTCATGCCTACTGCAATTCTGGTTGGGGGAAGTTTTAGGAGTGTGCCCACAGAACCTTGGTACCTGGCCTCCTCTGTCCTATGAATATGGGCACAGGGAACAGGTAAAGAAGTTCAGGTCTAATAGATCCTTCCTGGCCCTGTCCCTGGGGCTACTGTGTATGGACTCTCACCCCCAGAGGCTTTGGCCCTTGGGATCATCCCTCTTATTCATTTACAGCCTGTCCTTTTATTCTCAGCTCCTTCCCCACAGAACAACCCCCCCCCCCCCATACTACCCACTCCCTAATGGCTCAGGGAAGCACATTCCATACTCCTTCTTGGGGCTGAGGCCAAGGAAGTAGTGGCAGCTATTCAAGAATGCAGGTTGTGTGAGTGAGTGTGTGTGTGTGTGTGTGTGTGTAGGGGGAGATCCTGCCTGCTTGCTTGGCTGGAGGATGGGGGTGGGGGATCCCCCAAAGGGGAACAGTTCTGAGGGCTGTTGAGAGAGCTATTGAGGCCAATGAGAGGATAACAGCATGTGTCATCTCTATCCGTAGAGGCTTCAGTCTGGGGTGGGAGCACAGATATTACTTCTCTGTTTACTTCAGTCCTGGTATTACTGAAGACACTGCAGTCCTCCCTGCTGTGCCTTTTGGGACCAAACCTACCAGAGAGCCTTGATAGACTAGGCTCATTGGGACCAGACTCTTGCCTGCACTGTAACCTCAATTCTTCCACTTGCAAAATGAGGGTAATATTCTAGGAGACTTTATGTTCTGGCTTCAGGGGCTTCTTTGAGGGCCCTGTCAATTCTATCCTGGCACATTCCCAAATCTCAAATGACCTCATGCCCTTTGACTGGGTACATAACCATTATTGTGACTGTACTGGAAAGTTAGCCATTGTTGGCTTTTTAAATATGCATTTGAATCTGCCATAGAAAATATACTTTAAAAAAATCCCAAATACCCAACCAAACATTTCTGCATGCTTTGAATTTTGGACTTGCCCATGGACCACGTAAAGGCCCCACAGACCACCACTATTCCCTGGACCACCCCAGAGTACTGCTGTCCCAAAGGAGGTCTGTGAATGAGCCTTGGAAACTGAAGTGGAGCCTGGGGAGATGGCTTGGGGAGGGAGTTGTCCTGGGACAAAGAAGTGAGTCAGGGTGGCAAGTACCAGAATTCTGGTGGAGGAGAGCCAACAGCCTTCAGGCCTGCTCAGATATGCCTAATAGGAAGTGGGCTGGGTAGTCCGGAATGGAAGTCAGACTCTGGGGGGAAGAAGGCACCAGGCTAACTTGCTCAAGGGGTGGATCTCAAAGGGAGAAAGCCTCAGATGCAGAGCCTAGCCCCCACTGCCAATTGTCTATGGGACAAACATAGCCAAAAATCATAGTTATGAAGGGAGCCTAGAAAAGGCCTGAGCTCATGAATTCCGCACTCTTGCAGGAAAGTCCAGCCCCGTAGAGGGGTACAAATCATTAATCCATTCATTCAACAATTAACCCATCTACTATGTGTTAGGCCCTATGCTAGATGTCAGGGATACAGCTGTGAGCTAAATAGGGCCCACCCTCAAAGGATTCCCAATCAGTGGGAAAGACAGGTAAACAATTATGATAGAGTTTAGTCAGAGAGCTATGGGAGTTCAGTGGAGAAGACTCAACCTAGATGTTGGGGTCAGGGAAGCTTCCTGGAGAAGATGTCTAAACTGGAAATTGAAAGGTAAGATAGCATTATCCAAGGGAAGACAAGGGCAGAAAGGAGCAGTGGTCTCAGCAGATGGATCAGCATGTCTAAGTCCTATAGGTCACAGTAAGCATGACTAACCAATATTATTGTCTCATCCCCTAGGTTTGGGCTTTGCAGGGTTTGTCATGCCTTATCTATCCCCAGGCTTTTGGGTTGCCTCATACCAAGGATGTTAGAGACCCTACTAATTCCTAATTGAACCTGATCCCACAGTAAAATGAACAGTTCTGGGCCCAGGGACTTCTGGGTGCATGTGGGTGAGAGCAGAGTCTCAGGGAAATCAGGGCCAAAGTATATAGGGAACAGCCACAGTGACCCTTGGCTGGGGAAGGATGTGGGTTGAGGAAATGACAATGCCTGCACTGGGTCAGTGACTACGTCTGGCATGGTACTTTACAGTGTGCAAGTACTACATCCACCACCATTGTCTGTGAGGCTGTGGTCCTGGAGGGTACACCTGTAGCAGGACTTAACCACATCTGGGCATGGGAAGAGCATTGCAAGATGGACAATGACCTGCTTAAGATTTTTCAGAGGGAAGTGGTGAGGCAATGACTTCACATGTCTGTGCCTCAGTGTCCCTCTGCAGTCTCCAGATTTGACACTCCAGCAGGTGGCAATACAGCTAGAACCTGGCTTTAGGCCCTCTAGGGAACAAGTTACTACAGTGACTTTGCAGGTGGGGCAAGTGTTAAGCAGGAAGCTACCCTGTTGGCTGGCATATCAGAGTGGGAGCCAGGGGCAACCAGTGACAAATCACTCTCTTGTGTCTCCATCCAGAACAGCTTCCCCTTGGCAGGAGTGAAAGTCAACAAACAAGGGCCAGAGCAGCCGCAGCCCTGTGCAGGCTGCCAGGACCAGGCAGTACCCCTGAGGACCCTGGCAAGCCTAGGTATATATTTAGGCAGCTGCTAAGGCCTCTTGCCTCCACCTTTGCCCTTTTTCCTACTAAGAGATGGCCTGGACTATAAGGGAAAGCCCCACTGGGGTCCACTCCTGATCTCTGGACCAGGCCTGGGGATGAGGCCTGTCTCCATCTGGTGCAGACAGGGTGTAGCCTTTTCCCTCTCCCTTGGACAACCCCTCTAGCCAGGATCCAACAGCTGGATTTTTCTGACATTTGTGGGCCTGGCTGACTCCAATCCAGGGCTACTGTCCCAGATCTGCCCCTTGTCTACTGTCTGACTCCTTTGCTTTCTCTGGACCTCAGTTTAATAGCCTGATGGAGGATGGTCTTGGTGGACTCTTAAGGGTCCTTACAACCATGAAATTCCAGGAGTTGGAAGTTATATTTCAGGTTCTGGCTTTCTTTGCCCATGTTTCAGGAGAACATTGAATGTGAGCAGCTCTCTCACCTCTGGACTTCCAGGCTGAGCATTATGCCACCTGCACTGGCCTCCCTCCCCTAGAAGAAACTTTCCTCAACCATCCCAATTCAAACCTTTCTCTCACCTTTTCTAGAACCTCCTTCACTTCTGGTGGAGCCTGGACCACGTAGGTGTCTGTGCATTCACAACCACATGTATTTCTACCTGTGTCCATATCCATATGTGTACATAGAGAGGGAAAGTCACTTCTTGACGCCCTCTTCCTTCAGGGTTTTCCCAAAGCATTTGTAGACAGTCCTATGACCAAAATGCACAGTCATCTCCACACGGAATTTGCCTTTCTTATTCTTGGTTTCCCTACCTGTTAAAATTCTCACTTCACAGGAATTTATGAGACTTCACTCCTTTCATTCATTCATTCAGCAAATATATATGGAACTTTTTCTGTGGGGTCAGACACGGTTCTAAGTGCTGAAACTAAGTGAGATAATGTAAAGTGCTAAACCTCATGTTGGGCATGTGGCAAGAGCCCAGTCGGTGTGAATTTTCTCTCCTTCATCCACACAGTAATTAGCTAACATCTATGGATCACCTACTATGTGCCACACACTGCCATAAGCACATTTATTCTTATATTCCTCACAATGCTTTGACATAGGCATTATTATCATCCCCTCCATATTACTTATGGATGAGGAAACCGAGGCACAGAGAGGTGAGGTAATTGTTTGAGGGTCACATGGCTAATAAGTTGCAGTCCAGCCCAAAGTCCATGCTCTTCACCACTCTCTGACTAGAGCTTGCCACTTTTTCTGTAATTAAGGCTCAGCTCATAGACCCACAGTCACAAGAGAAATGTGTGTGCACATACACATACATCATGAATACACACATTTATGCTACAAATATGACTGCTTGTGTTCAGCGGCCCAGGCCCAGTGCTGGCCCCACAAACAGGAAAGAGCACAACCTCCACATATTTGCAATGCCTCCTCCCCACCAGACCCCAGATGCCCATCCCCTACCTCATGCCCTGCTGGACATGCAAGCATTTGCATGCATACAGACAACAGCCCCATACACACACCCCTTCTTTAGCTTTTGTGGGTAGAGTAAGGGAGAAGAAAGGAGAAGGAATTTTATCTGCAATGTGAGGCTATACAGTGGGTTCAACAGAAGTAGTCAAGGTCAGCAGGTAGACAGTGGGGAGCTGAGAGGTTTGCCTTGGCCAGAGACAAAGTGTGGGAGAGGGAGGCAGCAATAGCAAGAGGAGGAGAAGGAGGGGGAAACCCAGTATCTTGATAAACCATGCAAGTCAGAGAGGGTGGATGTAGGGATTGGACTTGCAAGAACTTTCTAAAGCCATAAATTTTCACTGGCTGCCTGAAGCCCAGAGCATGGAGTCTAGAGGCTGAAAACCTTAGCAAGTTCTGAGACAGCTAATTTCAGGAGCAGCAGGGTCAGAGTCTAGGCCCTGAGTGAGGGGAAGGGTACAGAGATGCCCAACCTTCTGGGCTCCAGCCCTGTGCCCTCAGCATGCAGGTGAACATGGCACCCTGCTCATCTGTTTCTGGGTTACCCTGGAGTGCCGGCTCCCTGTGTGGCTGCACACTTCTGCAGATGTGGGTGCTTGTATGCCTATGTCTGTGTGTGCTTGTGTGTGTGTGGTGAGTAGCAGAATAGTTTAAGAATATGAGCTTTGGAGTCAGGTGGAATGAGTGTCCAAGCCTGACTCCACAGCTAACCAGCTGTATAACCTTGGGCACATTAGTCACACTTTCTGAGCCTGTATTTCCTCATCTATAAATGGAGATCATTGTGGCTACCTTATAAAGTTGTAAGAATAAATTGATATAATGCATGCGACAGACTCAGTGCTCAATAACCTTAAGGATTATTGTTATGTTGGACCTACCAACCCAAGAGACCCCCAAATTTAGACCCAGGGGCCTCGAATCCGTAACTCCCAATAGAGGTGGTCACCACCCTCAGACTTCCTCCATAGTCCTATGTCTTCACCAGCAGGCATGGTTGGCTGTCCTCTTCCTGCACACTCAGCTACTCAAGAGCCCACCAAAGGCCCATTCATAGCCCCACCTAAGGTAGCAGACACAGAGGATATATTCACACACCTGCATAAAGTACTGTGTCCACATGTGCCTGCACATACCTGCACGCACATGTGCACTCACACATCTATGCACCTGGGTGGTTCATGCGTGTTTTCATGCATAATTGCATGGGTGCAGGTGCCCACACATGCTCTCTGGAACACACACATTTGAAACTGTGATCTTAAACAAATTTCTGCCCTCTCTGGGCCTCACTTTTCCTATTTGTTGAAAAGGGATAATATTGATCCTTGTTTTAGCCACTTGACAAGGACCTTGAGTGGATCAAATTAAATAATGGCCATGGAAGTGTGAGGTAACATGAAAAATGCTATGCAAACACTGTCATCAGTTCTGTCAACTCTGCCTCAAAAATAACTCCTAAATCCATCTTTCTAGTTCCCATTCTGCTGCCACCACTCTAGCCCAAATCACCATCATGTCTCATCTGGACCACTACAGTGGCTTCTTCACTGGGTGCTCTATTTCCACTCCTGCCACCCTACAGACCACACTACCAGAGTGTTTTTACCAGAATATGGCTGATGGGACCCCTCCGCTGCTTAAATCCTTCAGTGCTTTCCTTTGATTCCAGTTCTCTCTTATCATTTCAGGAGGTGTTTGACACAGAGATCAGGCTCTGTAGTCAGACTACCTGAGGTCCTGCTTCTGTATTTACTGTGATCTTCTACCACCACCTTGGGCAAGTCATTTTACTTTACTGAGCCTCAGTGTCCTCATCAGGGAAATGGGGCTAATGATAGACCTTCCTCTTACGGTCAGTGAGGACATTAAATAAGCTGATACCTATAAGACACTGAAACAGGGTTTGACACAAAACTACCACTACTAGCACACAAGACTGACTCCAGAACTCTTCTCAGTCTGGAATTTGCTGACTTTTCCATCCTTGGCTTGAACAACACCTTCCTTAGGAGGCTACCCCAGAATCCCAGCCTAGGGCAGGTGTCCAGTTACAATCCCAGGGCACTATGGGCTTCTGTAGCAAAATGCTCATCCATTTGTAACATTTTGTTCAATGTCTGTCTTCCTCACTGTCCAGGAAGCTCCATGAGCACAGGGCCATGATTATTTCTGCCCATAGGTACTGGCACATAGTGGATGCCCTTTAAATCTTTATGGACTTGATGACCTTTCTAACACATATCTTGCATCCTCAGAGAAAGGCAATGACTTCCAAGGAAGGAGAGGGAGATGGATTAAATAGAAACTTGGGACCTGTGTCCAGTGATGGCTACATGCAAAAGGAGGCCAGGAGTTTGGCAGAGAGACAGCAAGGGGCCTTGTGCTCCCCATCTTGGGTCAGAGCTAAGAATTTTGACTAAAGATGAGTCCTCAGACTTTTCCAAGCCCAAACCTGTTCCAGGAGCCAAAATACCAGAAAAGGAGGGTTTCAGAAGGAAGGTAGGAATAGAACTCACATTTCTTGAGCACAGACTCAATACCAGGAAGAAAGCTGTCTGCGTTTGTTTTTCTCATATTGTCCTTTAGAGTCTGTGGGCCACTAAAACTATGCCACACTGCTGGCCCAAGGTCTAGCACTGGTACCGCTACCTGGAGCAGTACTAATTCCACTTCCCATTTGCTCACTCTGAGGGAAAGCCAGGTACAGACATGGAAGACCAGAGGCTGAAGAAAACCCAGACAAAAGACAGAGACATGAGGTACAGATTGTGCAGAGAGGAAAGCAGAGCATGCAGAAGAAAGATAGATGCAGGGGGAAGTAAGGGTAAGAAAGGGGAGGAAGAGAGGGTGAATGAGAGTCAGTGAGAGAGAGAGTAGTAGGAGGGAAAGAGTCACATGTCTGATAATGGGTGGTGCCCTTTTTCTCTTCTGATCCCTTCTCTGCTTGTGCCCATGCTGGTAATGAGATGGTGAGGCTGAACAAATACTCCCAAGCCTGCTCCCACCAAACCATGGGCCAGTCTACATGCAGGGTGAAATGAGAGAGCCAGGAATCTGAAACCTAGAGCCAATTGTTTCCTTTTTGGTTGCAGGCCTGGTAAGGCAGGGCTGTGGGCGCTGGCTTGAGGCCACTTGGGGGCAGGCACTAGCATTCTGGCCAGCAACAGGAAGCAGACACTGCTGCCAGGGGAAAGCCTTGCTGCCTTTACACTAACTACAGAAAGGAGCTCTTTTCCAGGCCTGGCAGAGGGCTGCCCCACTCCTCAGGAGGGTGTGGGCATTCCTTAAGCTCCTATCTCCAGGGGATCTGGATTGCTCAGTGATGGGGAATAGCTCCTGGCTCCTTTGAGTACTTCTTGTTCCCACACACATTTCCTGGGCCCCTGCTCTGGACCAGGCACTGATTTAGGCACTCCACACACAGCTTCATTTCATTCTCAAAACCACTCAAGAGAACGTCAGTGGTTTCATTTTAGAGTTGAGGAAGTGACACTCAGAGAGGAAAAGTGACTTTCCCACAGTCACACATCCAAGGAGCAGTGGGCAGGACTTCAGTCAAGGTCTACGTAGTTGCAGAGTTGATGGCTCCAATCCATGATCTCCTGGAAGAGAAGGGTGGAAGGGTCAGAGGTACCACACCTGGCAAACCCTATGTAATGTCCAATAGAAAATGTCACACCCAGAAGTGGTCTCAAGGGCAAGCAGGTTCTAATTTAGTTTCTCAGTTGAAAGGCGAGGAAAATGGTGTCCAAAAGGGGAAAGGGCTTGACTTGCCCAGGGCCACAGAACCTAGTAAGTGACAAGACAGAGACTGGAACATAGAAATAACTCAGGTGGGGAGTCCATGGAGTGAATTCAGGGATGCCAGAAAGGCCTTCAACATTTTGAATTCCAAAACTCTTGGCATTTGAGGTTCATTGTCATGTTTTTGTGGAGCTATTGGGACCACATGTTGGGATTTGAGGTTGTCCCAGAAGATCCATGCTGCTTAACTGCCACTTTGACCTGTGAACCCTGCCAGTCTAGGGCCTGGGACTGAAGGAGAAGCAGATGTCTTGGTCACTGACCTCTCAGACTCATGGTGGCTCTTAAAACTTTATCCAAAAGTAGTGTCTCATAGGGGAGCAGGAAGGCCAAAAGTTGATGCAGAGCCTCTCACAGAAGAGGCAAAGGGCTACCTGAGTGAGCCTCAGCCAGCACTATGGTCTAGTGCTTCATCCCAGGCAGATGAACCCAAGGTGGCAGTCCTGACTGGGGCAATCCCTGCCCACATCTCTGGATTTGTGAGAGCTGTCCTCCTTGGAAGCTTTCCTTTTAACTCCACTAATGGAGCCAAGCTGTCCATAAGCCCATGCAAATCTCTGCCAGATGTTACCAGCCCACTTCCCACACCCAGGGAAAGATCTGCCCTACTGGGTGCCGGGAAAGGGGCTGGCAAGAGGGCCAGCGAGGCACCCCAGGACTTGCCCCATGAGGCATCTCCCATCTCTGCAAGGCCTGCTGAGAGTGAAGCTGGCATTTACCGCCACTTTGCCCCAGAGCAGAGCCCAACCAGGAGATTTTCCCGGTTAGGCCAGTCTAAGCTCACTCCGACTCCACACAGGCCTGAGGAGGTGACAACCCTATCGACCAGCTCCTCCTGGCCTCCCCACCCCCCGCCATTTACATCTTGATTACATTCCTTGGGAAGCCATCCAGGCCACATTCCGTCTGGCAGGCTTCTGGGAAGACCCACAGAGTACTATGGCAACGCTGGAGGGGCCAGGCCTGCAGGCGAGCCAAACAACAGCCAGGAGGCTGGGGAACCTCCCTTCTAAGGCCAGCCTGGATTCCTCAACTCCGCCAACGCCAGCCAGCCCCCACTTGTCCAGTGTGCTCCTACTTCAGCTCTCCTCACCCCTGCCCCCATCTCCAGCCAAACCTATACATACCCCCCACCCCCCCTCCCACAGGGCTGGACAGAGTGCCAAGTCCAATGCCCAGCTCCCCTTCCCCAAGGCCTTGGAGAGGGCTGCTGTATTCTTCCAGTCACTTCCCCAGGCACACATATCCAGACCCCAGGAAAAGACAGTGGAAGGTGTGTGGTCTGGTGCAGCCATGATGCTGCTTCTCGTGAGCTGTTCACTGGGAGTGCTGGGCCACAGATGTAGCTTTCAAGCCTTTTCTTTTTAAAAACAGGTCTTGATGAGGACCCCCAGTAAGTCAACAAGAGTAAAAAATAATTGATAAGTTCCTCAGATTGTTTGCATTTTCATAGTTAGGGAGAAAATTTCTTTCTTTCTTTCTTTCTTTCTTTCTTTCTTTCTTTCTTTCTTTCTTTCGCTTTCTTGCTTTCCTGCTGTTTCTTTCTTTCTCTCTCTTTCTTTCTTTCCCCGCTGTGGAATGCTAGTGGCACCTCTATAGACTCTCCAGGGCTGCTCAGAAAATGAGGGAAAACTTCCTCCTTCAGAAACCCTTTCCAAACCATTCCACAAAAGAAGCAATGCACATTCTTGCTTTTTTCCTGTTCCTCTGGCAGGAAACAGTCACTTAGGAAGGCCAGGGCCAGAAGGGAGGGGAGCAGAGGTTTCCTCCTCTAACCCCTCATTATTCCCCTGTTTGGGGGCAGAGGATAGAAAGTAGTGTAGCTCCCATACTCCAAATATTTGTCTCTCTCCTCCCCTCTCTTCCTCCCTCTCCATCCTTCCTCCCTCCCCTCCCCTCCCCTCCCCTCCCCTCCCCTCCTCCCTTCCTTCCTTCCTACCTTCCTTCCTTCCTTCTTCCTTCCTCCCTCTTTCTTCTTCCCTTCGTCCCTACCTCCTTTTCTATTTTTGCAGCATAACCTTTTCAGCAAACAAAACCTGTATGAAAGCCCAGTGTTGCATCTTGTAATGAATGCTTATTTTCTGGTTAGAGGCATTGGAACACAATAGTTCCACCCACTGGGCTCCCACTTGTGCCCCAAAGGCCCTGGAGGCATCTTGGGGTCTCCAAGGAATGGAATTTGAAAACTACTGGTGTTTTCAACTCTGGCAGTCTGAATAGGTACCCCTGCTTCCTCTTAACATGTCCCCACCCTTTCTTCCTCATCTTCCCTCCCTTCCTTCCTTCTTTCTTTGGCCTTATCTTCTTCCTTTTCATTCCTCCCTGTCTCTCTTAGTGCTCATGGACCCACCAGGCAGAGCCCTGAGTCCAGTCTGGCACTGCTTTTTCTGCCTGGGGCAAGTGTGGAGGGGCCTCATTCCAGCACTGGGCGGTAATTTTGGGTCCCTGGCTTGGCCAGATAGTGCTTGCCAGTCATGTGAACACAGGCCCTGGAGCCAGGCATTCCTGTCCAGCCCATTAAACTGTAATCAAGGCAGGGGTGGTGGCATTAACTCCAAAGGGTAGTTGAAAACTTTGTTGTTGTCTGGAGAAACTAGGGAAGGTCAAGAATGTCAGGTGTAGGTACATCCTTAGAGAGAAAACCCCTCCTCTCCCACTGTAGGCTGTGGGTCCAGACATTGAGGAAGCTGTGGGCTAGGATTCTGCTTATAGGCCAAAGCCCTCTAAAGTGCCATTCTGCCATGGAACTCTTCAGAAAGGACTTGTGAAAGGGCCCTATTTGGCCACAGATAGGAGAAGCAAAGGCAGTTAGGAGCTGAGTGCCAAGATCTGAGTCCAAAGCCTACACGGGCTTCCCTGTCCCCACTGGGCTCCAGTCACCTAGGCTATTGCCTTTGAGGGGTGACTATGTGCCAGACACTGTGTCAGGCACTGTGGATATAGTTGCAAACAAACAGACACAAATCCCTGACCCCATGGAGTTGACATCTTAGGGGAAATAGATAATAAACAAAAGTCGAATAGACAGTGAGATCAGTATAGAGAAAAATAAAAGGGGCATGAGGAAGGGGTGGTGAAAGAAGAGAGCAGTTTTTTAATGTTTATTTACTTTTGAGAGAGAGACAGACAGACAGAACATGAGCGGGGGAGGGGCAGAAAGAGAGACACACACAGAATACGAAGCAGGCCCCAGGCTCTGAGCTGTCAGCACAGAGCCTGACGCGGGGCTCAAACCCACAGACCCTGAGATCATGACCTGAACCAAAGTTGGACACTTAACTGACTGAGCCACCCAGGTGCCCCTAGAGAGCAGTTTTAAATATATTGGCCAGGGGTCTCACTGAGAAGGTGACACTTCAGCAAAGGACTGAAGGACTAAAGGGAGTGACTGATAAGGATAAGATATCTGGAGGAAGACCATTTCACTTAGAGGGAAGTTCAGAGCAGGGGCCTAAGGTGGGGACATGCTGGTGTCTTTGAGGAACAGCAAGGTAGTGGGTCTGGCTGAGCAGAGCATTGGAGGCAGTGATCAGGTATTCTAAGAACTTTAGCTTTTGCTCTAAGTGAGATGGGAGCCTGGTGTAAGATTTGCAGGCAAGAGAGGGACATGATCGGACTGAACCACATTAAGACATCTTTTTGGATATTGAACCTAAAATAGACTACAGGGCAAGGACAAAAGCTGGGAGGTTGGGCAGGAGGCTTCTGCAGTTACCCGAATGAGGGATGATAGAGGGATTCTGGATATGCTTTGAAAGTAAAGCTACCAGGACTAGATGTGGGTGAGAGAGTCAGAAGTAGCTCTCTGTGTGCCAGGCCTTGGATCAAGTTCAGGGCATATATAACTAGGCTGGCCAGGGTCCTGCCCTCCAGGAGCTGCAGTCCAGTGGGGCTCAGAGATCCTACAGGGTACCTGGAACTGTTTGCAAGATCAGGGGGAGGTGTAACCCTGAAATGCTGAAGGTGCAGAGAGAAACTGATCAACAGAGGTTGGGAAATAGCCTAAAATGTGGTCAGAGTCCCAAAGAATCTCAGGTAAAGGAAAAAGAGGTTGTGTGCCTGGGCTGTGGTGAGCAGCCTGATTTCTACGTCAAAGTCATGCACTCCTTTTCTCTCAGGGATGGAGGGAAACTGGAGGCCTTCGAAGCTAGTTCCCTATGGGAGTCCTTTGTGAAGCAGTGCCCCAGCCACTCCCTTACTTGCTGAGCCAGTCAACAAACATGGATCAGCCACCCCCTAAACTGTGTCAGGCCAGACTGAGTTGACCAGTCATTCTGTCCTATCCTATGGGACTCACAAGACTCCCTGGATAGAAAGAGAAGTTGCAGCACTAGGTCAGGGCTGAGAGCTGGGAATGGGGTTGGCACTCAGGGCATGGCTAGTTTTCCTATCAAACCCATTTTTCAGACCAGTCCCCTTTTTTCCTTTGCCCTGGCCATCTCCAGAAGTTGAACTTCCTCTGTTCCCTGGTTCTCTGGAGGGCAGGGGTGCAGGGTGCAGGTCTATCCTGAGCCAAGCCAAGATTCATGAGCTTGAGGAAGGGTGACTGAATGAGAAGCCAAGGCTTCCCCAGCTGAGGGATACAGGCCCCTTGGCCCTGGGAGAGGAAGGGGTCAAAGTCCCTTGGCTGATACATGATGCAGAACCCTAGGTCTACACTCTTCAGGCCAGAGTCATGTGAAGGGCCCATGACTCACCTGTCATTTAATCTACTAGTACAGGACAAAGAGAGCCCATGGGGCACTGGCCGGTACTCTCTGTTACCATCTCACTACACGTGCTTGTGTCAGAAAGCGTACTGGTAGTTCCAGATTCCACAAAGCCTGTAAATACCACCACCACCACCACCAAGAATTATCATTTATCAAGTCTTTCTGTGTGCAGACACTGTACTGTACACTTTACATGTATTTTCTCACATAAAGCCCCACAGCAAGACAGTGAGGTGTTATTAGTATGCCCGTTTTAGAGTTGGAGAAACCAAGGCTCAGAAAAGTTGAGTTCCCTGCCCAGTGCATATAGCTAGAAAGAAACAGAATTGGCATTCAAACCAATCCAAGAACACATGCCCATTTTGGTTCAAGGTAATTTAACTATGAGCCCAGAGTCACAAAACCAAACTCCCCTGGCTACTTTTGGTGGAGACAAGCAGAAAAGGATGGAAGCCCCTCTTTTTTCTTCTGTCTTTGCTGGTTATGCTGAAGCTGTGGAGACTGAGGCAAGGGGCCCTCCATCTGCTAGATCTAGAGATGCAAGGGCTGGGGCTAGGGGATCCAGAAGGGGAAATGTTTGAAGATTCAGGGTACACTGGGGGATTGTGGAGGAGGGTGTCCCAGGGAAGGAGGATCATGCTACAGACTTGGGCAAAGCCCCCCAAAGCTACAATGAGGGTCTGACCTGGCTCCAAACCACTGTGGTCTGGCTCCTTCTTGTTAGCAAGGAATGATGAATTTGAGAAATTACTGGAAGAATTGGGGGAAACAATGAATTTCCTCATCTACACTCAGGGTGGGTTTGGGGAGTGGGGAGGCCTCTCCAAAGGCCTGAGCCCTATTCTTCAAAATTCTTCACAAAAGCCTTTATGGAGTGGGTAGTATTACTGGACCTATTTTCTAAATGAAGAAACTGAGGCATAGAAAAGTTCAGGAGCTTGCCCAAATGTACACAACAAGTGACAGAGTTCAGATTTGAACCCAGGTAGTTTTGCTGCATGGCCATCTGCTTAACTCCCTGCTTTAGGCCCCAGTGGGTGACTATCTCAGAAGACCTAGCTGAAGTGCTCCCCAAATTCCTTCTCTGGTGGACAGAGGAACAGGGCAAAGTTCTGAGAAGTGTGGTGCTGCCAGTCACTATCCATATGTGGAACCATGAACAAGCCATTTCATCTCCCTGAGCCTCAGTCTTCTCATCTGTAAAATTGGGCAACAAGAAGACTCCAGAAAGATTGCATATGAAGTGCCTCTTTCCCTGTTCCCCAGAAACAACACCTGGCTCAACCTCACATTGTTGGGCCTTGATGGGGCCTGAATGGGAACTGCTTCATGAGTCCCCCAGATTCCTGGTAAGTGTTGTCCTACTAGGGCCAGCACCACAGGTTGGCTGGACTGGAAAAGGTGGGGCTAGTGGGGGTGGATCTGAGGTCTGGACCTGATCTCTTGTCTTAGTCCTGGGCTCTGATATGTAACAGTGACCCAGACCCAACCTTGCTTACCCTTGTGCTGGTGCCTTGATACCCTTTCTAGTGCTTTGGTGACCTGTCCCCTGAAACCCTGAGGACTGGGCTCTGCCTTGCCCTTGCTAGTCTCCTCTAGCACTGGAGTCCAGCCTCCCAACCCCTCCTGGAGTCCCGGTGCCACTTCCTCAACTTGCCAGTTGCTGTGTCCTCCCTCAGACTGCAGACCCTACAGCTCCTAGTAGGTCCTCCTCTACCAACTATGTCTACAACCTTACAGACACCCCTGTGGTGCAGAGGAAGAATTTGATTCTTATCTCTCCTCTCTGTTGAATGAGTGAGTCACCACCCCACAAGAAAAAAGAAGCAAGGAGTTTCCTACTCCCAAATGCAATGGTCAGAGCCAGAAAAGCTTCTGCCCATCGCTGGCATGCCCTCAAATCTTTCCCTCCCAGGCCCTGGGGCTGAAAGGAGTGCAAGAGGAGTGTGGGAAGCTACTCTTCTGCCAGTAGAGGCGATCTTGTTTGTGCCTGGCTCTGGGAGGTAGAGGTCAAATCTTAGCCACGGAGGAGCAGAGAAGGTGGGGAGGAGGAAATGCGATGAGTCTGGCAGTGGTGAAGCTTGGGCCAAGGTTGCGGGGTGGTAGGGGGGTGAGGGGGTGGGGGGGCGGGGGTCTGGTCTGAGCCCAGGGCTATTTCTGTACAATAATACAGGGGAAGAGGGCCCAGCTGACAGGACAGTGATTAGTCTTCAGGGAGCAAAGGGGAATATTCTGCCTATGAGCCTGGGGCTAGAGAAGCTGGCTTGAGGCCCAGTCCAGTGGACTGTAGCAATGATTTCAGAGGCCCGGAATCTGAGGTGAGCTGGGCCCATAGATGAGGGAGCAGGGAAGGTGGGAGCAATGAGAGGGGAGCCAACCACCCCCCTGGTCCCACCTCCCTGCACAGGAGGCTGAAAAGGGGTGTCAGCTGGCCTGCCCCTGCTGTCTGCCACCAGGGGGTTATCTGGCTGTGTGTGGGGGCAGAGTTTCCACAATCCACACTTCCTGGGCTCTGGCCTGTGGGGGAGATGGCATGAGAAAGAGCCAGGAACACAAGGCTCAGAAACTTCAAGGGAAGAGTCAAACTTGCTTTCTCTTTCCCACAGGATTTACAGTCATGGGGTCTAGAATAGGAGGTGCTAGAGGTCAGGGAGTGGGAAGGGCTGGCAAATCACATTTCTGAAGTGCTGACTCTATGCTGTGCCTTTTGGTATGCATTACCACACTGCCGTCTCCTGCAAACCAGGTGAGGTAGGAGTGATCAGACTTGGTTTGCACTGACAAAGCTGAGGTGCAGAGAGGCAAAGTGATTTCTCTAACATTATGCAGCTAAGAAGTGTCAGAGCCTTATTTGAGCCCAGGTCCATCTTACTTCAAAGCCTGGCTTTGGAGACAGTACAGCAAAGTGAGAGGTTTAAGAGTCTCTGGTCTGCAACTACTCCCTTTCAATCTCCCACCTGTTCCCTGCCTACTGCAAGTTACTTCACCTCTCTTAGCTTCAGTTTCCTCATCTGTGAAGTGTAGCTAATAATAGTACATACCTCCTAAGATTGTTTTGAGGATTAAAGGAGTTAATATGTATGAAGTGTCTAGACCAGCACATGGTACACAATAACCCATCCATAAAAATTATCGTATGAGTATCCACAACTGTCCTCTGTGGATTCCCTTAAAAGATGAAGTGTGGGAAAGGCACGGAGTTGTGAGGAGGAAACACAAGGCAGAGGGTTGCTCCAATCCCTTTAGAATTGGAGTCCTCCCATATTTGGACAATAGTATCAGAAGTCTTCAAATGGGGAGCCCTTGTGACCCAGCAATTCCACTTCTGGGAATTCATCCTAAGGAAATAATGGGGCAAGAGAGCAAAGATGTATGTACCAGGATGTTCATTTCCAGACTGTTCATTAGAGTGAAAAACAGGGACTTGTTTACATGAATTATGGCATATTAATACACAGCAGCCATTAAAAACAATGATGTCACTCTTTAGGTATTGATATGGACAGAGATTCCTGATACAGTTGTTAAGGGAATCAAAGCAGTTTGCCACACTGTTGGTAGGCAGGGTATAGGAGAGGAGGTGTTAGGTCAGGACTGGGGAGGAGAACTCATTCATATTTATGGACCACATGATATTTGTTTACTATGAAAATCTATTACCTTTATAATTAAAAGAAAAGCAATAAAACTATTTCCATTTTGAAAAAAAATAACCTCAAATATCCAGAACCTTCCAGCTGGAAAGCAGTCATCCATATAAGTCCTCTGGGACTTCAGATGAGTTGTTCCCTGGGCATGAGTGACCTCCCCTCTCAGGAGCAGATCCAGTGTTTCACATCCTGTTCTCCCTGAGGTGGGGGAAGTAACAAAAGAGTTGTTAGAACCAGACAATCCTGGCATTTGCTGATAAGACAAAGCTTCAAAACCAACACAATCCACCAAGGCCTACATTACCATCCATCTTCGTTCATTCATTCATTCATTCATTCATTTGACAAATATTTCTTGAGCACATACTGTGTGCTTGGACTAAGTGATGAGGATACAGCAGTGAACAAAATATACAAAAATCCTTTCTCTCATGGACTTTGTGTTTTAGTGAAGGCAGACAATAAACAAAATAGATAATGTAGTCTATGGGGGTGGCGATAATGCTCCAGAGAAAAATTAAAACAACCAATGAGAAGAGAAAATGTGAGGTACAACTTAAAATAGAGTGGTCAGGAAATGCTTCTCCAAAAAAGTGACATTTAGGTAAATACCTAAAGAAATTGAAGGAGCAAACCATGTGAATAATTGGAGGAAGAACCTACCAGGCAAAGGGAAGAGCAGATTTAACAGCCCTGGGGCCGGAGGGTATTTGTATGTTGAGATATAGAAAAGAGTCCAAGAAGTGTTAGCAAAAGGGAAATAAGTGGTAGGTGAATTCAGAGAGGAAATGAGCATTAAAGCAGGCAGGACCACATCAGCCATGGTAAGGCGTTGGGTTTTACTTTGAGTGAAATGGGAGCCAGTGTAGGGTTTTGAACAGAGTAGTGACAAATATTTAACATGGTCACTTTGGCTGCTATCATGCAAATAGGCTGAAAGAGGCAGAGTCAAGGAGGAAAATAGGGAAGCAAGTGAGGACATTGCTATGACCTGCTATGACAGTAATCTAAGTTAGAGGTGATGAGGCTTAGAGGTGATGTGGCAATGGAACTTGTAAGGGGTAATTGATACCATAGTTCCTTTCTGTTCTGACATTCCAGGTCCAGATTCCCCACCAAATCCAGAATGAAAGGAGCAACATTTCCTTTTAGTGAGAAGAAGACATACAGTGTGTCTCAGTATAGAGGTATCCTTAGTCCCTCTAAGCCTCAACCTGATCCTAGGACTCCATCTGCACCTCCAACCTAGGCTAAGACTGTCAGCTCCAAGAAGGAATGAGCTTTTGTCTGTTTGGTTCACTGAGGTACCTTCAGTGCCTACCACAGAGTTTGGCGCTTACTTGGCACTGAATGAATGAATAAATGAACAAAGCGTATTGTGGACATCTAGAGGAGATAGCAAGGAAGTCAGCCAGATGGTGAGAGGAGAAGGGTGGGGATTGGTGGGCATATCTGACCTGCCTACTCAGCCAAACCCTTGAATATCAGTCACAGGCCTCAGAGTATATACACAGGCACAGATGGGCCCTTCCTCTCTTAGCCTGGCTGAGTGTGAATGTTAGCCATCTCGTTGATTGGTCATGGGAAAAAGAGAAGTGGCTGCCTTGTTTTCTTGCTTGGGCAGGATCACTTCTATCTTAGGAGTAGAAAAGCAAGTCTAGAAGAAAAGATAGAGTCAGGGTCCTGACTGGGGAACAGGAACTATAGATAGACTGAGTCTGAAGCTTGGGTCCATCCTAATTCCAGAAAACCAAAAGAAACAGTTTTTCATCCTGCCTCTCTGTTCTCCACTTTCATATCCCTGCCCTCCTGGCACAATCCTTCTGCCTCCCCTAGGAACTTCATTCCCATTCAACAATATGCCTTCCCAACCTCTTTCTCCTCCCTCCTGCTGATTCTTCTTCAGACTCTTCACTAGTCCTCTCATTCCTTTGAAAACCCCACTCCATTAGTGAAAGCTCCCCTTAATCTTAAAACTATCTCTAACCTCCTTTCTTAACACCAATTTGATTCTCTGCAGACATCATCGCCCTCCTCTCTGTAGTTTGCTACAAAATTTCACTTTCCCTCTACTTCAAGAGAAGGGAAGATTGTCTATCTCATCAAACCATAGGTAACCATTTTCCTCCTATGTTATCCATTGGTATGCCAGTAATTATTATTAATGTGATCCACGGCAGGTCTTACAAAGACTTATCAAGCATGTTTCCAATAAGATAAGGAAGGAACTATATCTCACTATTGTTTTATTTTGCACATTTTTGTTCATTGGTCATTCAAGACTTCAAGTTAAGCATGGTAGAATTAAAGAATACATTTAGTGCTGTTGCCTCTCCAAGCCCCACTAAAATGACAATAAATGGATTTGGAAAAGACATCAAGTTAAAAGACCAAGAGAATAGTGGAGCACAGAGCCCAAATGTCCGACTGATGAATGGATGAAGATTATATATATATATATATATATATATATATATATATATATACTGTGAAATACTACTTGGTGATAAAAAAATTAAATCTTGCCGTTTGCAACAATGTGGATGAAACTAAGTGTATTGTGACAAGTGAAATAAGTCATTCAGAGAAAGACATATATCACATGATTTCACTCATATGTGGACTTTGAGAAACTTAACAGATGAACATAGGAGAAGGGAAGGAAAAATAGGTAAAAACAGAGAGGGAAGCCAACCATAAGAGACCCTTAAAAAGAAAAAACTGAGAGTTGATGTGGTTGGAGAAAATGGGTGATGGACATTAAAGAGGGCATTTTTTGGGATGAGCACTGGGTGTTATATGTAAGAGATGAATCACTGGGCTCTACTCCTGAAGCCAAAACTACACTGTATGTTATCTACCTTGAATGTAAATTAAAAAAAGAGAGAGAGAATAGGACAGGAGAGAGACAACCACAACAAAATGTTAGAAGCTGGCAAGCAGATGAAGAGGAGCAGAGAAAAAGGAAACCCAAGATGGCGGCGGCAGAAGCCCAGAAGCATACAAATTTGTTCCATAAACCCCCAGAAGTGTTCAGGAATTGAAACTCACCAGATACCTCTGGAAGCGGGGGTATATTTGGGCTGAAAACAAGTGGATTGGTTGAAAGTATGTATAAGAAAAATTAGATTTCTGAGTTTCTTCTTCAAAACTGGAAGAATATCAGAGGTTTACTCCCAAGAGAGACTTGATATGGATATGCTATGCTCATCTGAAGACAAGAATGCATCACCTGAACAGAATAAGGTGATAATCACATACTGAACAGAGAGGACTCCTGCCTCATCTTCCCTCACTCGGTTCCAAAAATACTGGCAACCATGACACTATCATCTCTCATCCCCTACAAGAGATTAGAGGTGTTTCCTCTGGGGAATATGAAATTTGGATGTTCCCTAAAAAGCCCAAAGACCTAAATCTACTGGGATTAGTTGAAAAACCCTATACTCTGCACACAGAGTTTCAATAAACTTTTTAGTTTCTCACTCCTAAAAATGAGCTCACATCCAAGGATCACCAGACACCTGGGGAAAGCCTTTAATGTGGAAAAGAGAGACAGAAACATACAGAAAAAATATTTCAGAGAAAATAGATACAACACAAGGAGCTGAAAAATACTAAACACAAACACCAAACATCTAAGTGGCTTGCAACAACAAAGGGCAACATTTTGCTCATGTCGTATATTACCTCAACATTGACTAAAGTTTTGCTCTGTGTTGTCCTCACTCCAGGATTAAAGCTGAAGGAGCAGCTGCTATCTGGTGTATCATCAGGTTTATAGCAGACAGAATACCAAGATGTTAGAATCACACAGTGACTCTCAAAGCTCCTGCTCATAAGTGGGACATGTCACTTCCACTCACATTGCATTGACCAAAATAAGTGACATGTCCAAACCTGATGTCAATAGTGCAAGAAGTGTAATTCTACTGCATAAATAGGCCCAACAGGCAGGGGTAGGAAATATTTTGGCAATACCAGAATCTATCGGAATCCATGAAAGAACAATAAGAGGCAAAGAAAAAAGGAAAGTTTATAATTTACCAACATGGAAACATGAATAAAACATTATATAAATGTTTAGGAAGATAAAGTTGACAGCAATTAGACAAAAAGACAATTAAATGGAAAATAAAGAAAATTGGGACACTCCAAGAGGCTTAATATCTGAATAAAAGGAGTACCAGAAAGAAAAAAAAAAAAGAGACAAGAGAAAATGAGAAACTATCAGTGAATGGAAGGATATAAGTTTCTGAATTGAGAAGGCACATCAAGTATCCAGCACAATCCATGTAAAAAGACCAACAACAAGGCACATCTTTGTGAAATTTTGGTAATTTTGGTAAAGAGATCTTAAAAGGTTCCAGAAAGAAAAAAATAGGTGCATACAAAGTCTCAAGAATCAGAACAGTATCAAACTCCCTCAACCACGCACTGAAAGCTGGAAGATAATGGATTAATGTCATCAAAATTTTAAGGAAAATGATTTCCAACTTAGAATTCTATACTCGAACTATCAATCAAGTATGAGGATAAAACAAAGACATGTTCAGACTAACAAGTTGTCAAAACATATATTTTGCATACATTCCTTCCCATGAATCTACTGTAGGATGTGAGCCAGCAATATGAAGAGTAAACAGAGGCAGCTCTAGAACATAAGAAACAGGGAAGCTGATATAAGAGGAAAGTGGAGGTGATCCTTCAAATGGAGGTAAGAGGGAAGTCCCTGAGCAACAGGCAGCCAAGCAGCAATCCCAGTGCCCAAGCAGACCAGTTGTAATAATAGATCATGGAAGGTTCCAGGAAAGGTGCTTCCAAGAAAAAGATGTTTGAACAGATTGAGATGAGATTTACTCTTCTGGCAGAATGCCAATGAATTAGCTATAGGTACACAGAAGACCAATCAAACATACACAAAAATTGAGACAATTCTTAATTGTGAGGAACACAAAAATTATTCAAGAAAGGACATGTAATCATAGGACACCTCAGGCCTCACATTTATATTGATGTCAGCACTGAATATTGATGTACTGATCAGGACAATGGGGAAGAAGGGAAATCTTTTCTTATAGTCAGGTGGAAGGGAAGAGAGTGACATCCTTGTCTTCTAGAATGGGAAGTCAATAGATAATATCTAAACCTGAAAAATCAAGACATATCAGTATGTCATGTAGAAATATAGAGAAAAATATCAGAAAAAAATTTTTTTCAGTTAAAAAGGCTAAAAACATTTACCTCTAAATGCTGGGAATTGGATATAGAAAGTACTAGGGCACTAATCTTTTTGTTTGTTTTTTTAATACACTTGAGCATTCAAGTAAAACAGAATTTGCTTAAGTCTGGTTTTTGTTATAAACTTTCCAAACTATATACATTGATAAAATGCTTTTTATATTTTATTTTCCTAATTAACTGTGAAGCTAAATACCTCTAACATGTTTATTTGCCATATTTGTAGTTCCTCTTCTATAAATATCCTGATCACATCCTTTGCCTAGTTTTCTTCTGGGTGGTTTGCCTTTGTAAACCCTCATTTCTAGAAATTCATTGTAAATTATAGATTCAAACATTAATTCATTTGACAAATATTTATTGAGCACCTATTATATGCCAGGGACCATGCTAAGTCCTAGGGATATAGCAAGCAATAAGACAGGATGAGTCCTTGATCTTACAGAGTACATATCCTAGTAGGGTAAGACAGAGAACAAGTGAACAAATACACAGACATGCTGCTTTCTGATAAGAGAAAGTGCTCTGAGGAAAATGGAAGAGGGTGACAAGATGGGTTGTGAAAGGTGGGGTGTGGCTTCTTTGGATTGGTCAATCTGAGAAGGCCTGTCTGAGGAAATGAAATTTGAGTCATTAAGGCCTCATGAAGATTCAGGGACACATGTAGCATTTCAGACACCAGGAATTGCCAACTGTAGATGTCCTATCAGAAAAGGAGAGGAAAGGAAAGAAAAAAGAGAAAGAGAAAGAGAAAGAAGGAGAAAGAGAAAGAAAAAAAAAAGAGGGGTGATAAAGAAATAGAAGGAAAACCACCATGGATAAAAGTTGCCAACCATTTCTCACAATCTGTCACTTGTGTTTAACTTTGTTAATGGTACCTCTCGTTATACAGATTGGTTTCACAATTTTGATGCCAGCAAATGTAACAATGTTTTCATTTTGCTTTTTGTGGTTTCTTTAAAAGAATATTTTTAATCCTTATAGCAATATAATAATTGATATTATATTTATGATATCAATACTATAACCATAATTTTTAATATTTTATGAAAGTCTTGTATTTTACATTTTATGCTTTTAATCGGTCTGTAATCTAATTTTTAAGTGGTGTGAAGAAAATATCTATTGTTTTTCCTAAATAGCCAATTGCCTGAATCCCATTTATTGAATAGACCATTCTTTCCCTATTGATTCGAAAGGCCACCTTCATTAAATACGAGATTACCTCATACCCATGGATTTGTTTCCAGTCTCTGTTCAGTGGCTTTGTTCTGTATCTCTATTCCTGTGCTAGGTCTGATTATTAGGCCAGTAATCCTGCCTCAGGCCAAGTTGTCTATTCAGAGGCCTTGTCTATGCTGATTGGTCTGAGTTTATGCCACACCCATTGTTATCTATTTTGAGTAAAGGCTTTTGCACACACTTTTCATTCTGAAGAATGTATAAAATATTTTGATATATGGTAAAGCAAGTCCCCCTTTTCATTGTTCTTTCCTTTCAAAATTGTCTTAGCTACCCTTGTATATTTTCTATCACACATGAATTTTCTAATCAATTTTTCAAGTTCTGTGGAAACTCCTGCTGGGAATTTGACTGTGATTGGATGAAATTTATCGAAGAGCTTGGGAAGAATTGATATCTTTACAATATTGATTTCCCCATCCAGGAACATGTATGTTTCACCATTTATTTATATCTCTTTAAATGTACTTTAATAAAATTTTATAGTGTTATTTTTATATGTCTGGCACACTTCTTGTTTGTTTTTTTGTACACATTTTATAGTTTTGTTGCATTTGTGAAAGGAACCCATTTATCTATTTTATTTCTAATTGCTCTTTGCCAGTTTCTATTGATTTCTTTTTTAAATAAACTTCATTTTAGAACAGTCTTACATTTATAGAAAAATTCTAAGGCTAGTACATAGTTTCCATATACCCCACACCTCATTTCCCTTATTTTTTAAACAATTTACATGACTATGGTACATTTGTCACAATTAATGAACCAATATCAATAATTACCTGAAGTCCATAGTTTATTCATAATTCCTTAATTTTTCCCTAATGTCCTTTTCCTGTTCCAGGAACCCATTCAGGATACCATACTACATTTAGTTCTCAGGTCTCCTTGGTTCCTCTTGGCTGTGACAGTTTCTCAGACTTCTTATTTGATGAGTTAGGCAGTTTTGAGGAGTACTGGTCAGATATTTTGTAGAATGTCCATCAATTGTGATTTATTTAATGTTTTTCTCATGATTAGACAGACTGGGGTTATAGGTTTAGGGGAGGAAGCCCACAAAGATTAAGTGCCATTTTCATCCAACATATAAAAGGAACAGTCAACAAGACTTAGCACTGTTGATATTAACTGTGATCATCTGGCTGAGGTGTGTTTATCAGGTTTCTCTGCTGTAAACTTACTTCCCCCTCTTTCCATACTGTGTCCTCTGGGAGGAATGACTATAGGCAATCTACACTTAAAGAGTGGAAAGTTATGCTTCACTTTCTTGAGGGAAGGGAATTTACATAAAATATTTGGAATTCTTGTGCACAGGAGATTTGTCTCTTCTCCATTTATTAATTTGTTCAGTCATTATTTCTATCAGTATGAACTTATGGATATTTATTTTATACTTTGAGCTATAATCCAATACTACTATGTATTGTTGCCCCAATTTCTACTTTAGCCATTGAGTGTTCTTTCACTTGGTTCCTGTGTTCCTTTTTTTTAACATCCCCCCACAGTATGTGGGTTTTGGGATGTGTGTGTGTGTGTGTGTGTGTGTGTGTGTGTGTTTATTTTCAGAACTCTACTTTTTATATCGACCTAATTAACATACAGTGTTATATTACCTTTAGGTTTACAATATAATGATTTGACAATTCTACACATTTCTCATTGCTCATCATGATAAGTGTACTCTTGAAGCCCTTTATCTATTTCAACCATCCCCTCACCACTTCCCTTCTGGCAACCACCAGTTTGTTCTCTGTATTTAAGAGTTTGGGTTTTGTTCTGTTTTTTTGTCTCTTTGTTTCTTTGTTTTGTTTCTAAAATTCTACATATGAGTGAAATCATATGTTATTTGTCCTTCTCTGACTTATTTCACTTAGGATTGTACCCTCTAGGTCCATCCGTGTTGTTGCAAATGGCAAGGTTTTATTCTTTTTTATGGCTCAGTAATTTTATACATATATATATATATATATATATATATATATTAAGGAATAACATATATGTATATATATACATATATATAAAGAAGATATATATCACATCTTCTTTATTTTTTTTTTGAGTGCTTCCTCTATTTCTGATACAGATGCTTCAGGTTTATCTTGTATAATTCCTGCCCCAGCCCTAAATCAGCTTCTTTGGGGATCCCCGGTTTCTTTCATTGGAAGATGGCATTAAAAAACAAGATATGGGCCCTAGGTATGCTCATTGCTACGAGTGTGTCATTGCTTCTAGGCACTCTCAGCTAACAGAAAAATGAAATACCTGTGTGTAGACTAATCCATGTGTATATACACCTATAAATAGTTCTATATGTAACCTTCTAGATCTATATATCAAGCAAAACATGAATTCACACTGATGTCTTGAACTCTAATCCATTACCACATAGCCTCTTCCTCTTACTTATCTTTAAACTCTCACTTCAACAGTGAGAAATTTGGCTACCACTACCATCCATTCACTTAGTTCTTTGATTGCAGTATACATGTATAGTGGTATCAGAATTGTTAACTCATACTATGTAAGAAACAACTTTATCAACTAGAGTATGGTGCATATGTAGAGTTTCTTTTACATTTAGAATTACAGACTATGCTGATTTCCAGTTACTGTGGTCAATAACTTTTCCCTTCACTGTCCTTCAGTGAGATGGTCTCACGCATTTGTAATACAGTGAGATTATTATTATTTTGTCACATTCTGCATTCCATTCTGGGATCCCCAATCTCCTAAATGATTTTTTAATTGTATACACTAAAGTTCTCTCTTTGTAGTGTACAGTTCTATGGCTTTAGAAAAAATGCAGTTATGTATCCACCACTACATATTATAGAAATATTTTTACCACCTTACAAATCCCCTCTGTTTTACCTATTCAACTCTTGCCCTCTCCTTTTGAGCCCCCAGTAGCTACTGATCTTTTTACTCTAAGACTGTTGCCATAGCTTTGCCTTTTCCAGAATGTCACATAATTCAAATCATTTAGAATGTAGCCTTTATAGACTGGCTCCTTTCACTTAGCAATATGCACTTAAGTTTTATCCATGCCTTTCTGTGGCTTCATAGCTCAGGTTTTTTTAGCACTAAATAATATACCATTGTCTGGATGCACCACAGTTTATTTGTCCATTCACTTATTGAAAAACATCTTTGTTGCTTCCAGTTTGAGACAATTATTAATAAAGCTGATATAGTATAATATATATATAATATATATAGACCTCCTTTAATGAGGGTGTGTGTTCATATCTTTAATCCATTTTTTATTTTAAAAAATTTTAGGTTTTTATTTAAATTCCAGTTAGTTAACATACAGTGTAATATTAGTTTCAGGCATACAATATAGCGATTCAACACTTCAATACATCACCCAGTGGTCATCACAGCAAGTGCACTCCTTAATCCCCATCACCTATTTAACCCATCCTCCCACCCATTTCCCCTCTGGATTAGAGCAGAAATAAATGATATAGAAACTTAAAAAAAAAACAATAGAACAGATCAATGAAACCAGGAGCTGGTTCGTTAAAAAAAAAATCATAAAATGGATAAATCAAACAGAAAGGATCTAAACACATAAAATCACAAATGAGAGAGAAATAACAACCAACACCACAGAAATACAATTATAATAGAATATTATGAAAAACTACATGCCAACAAATTGGACAACTTGGGAGAAATGGATAAATTCCTAGAAACATATCACCTACCACAACTGAAACAGGAAGAAGTAGAACACTTGAACAGACTGACAACCAGCAAAGAAACTGAATCAGTAATCAAAAGTCTCCCAACAAACCTAAGTCCACAACTGGATGGCTTCACAGGTGAATTCTACCAAACATTTAAAGAAGCTTTAATACCTATTCTTCTCAAGCGATTCCAAAAAATAGAAAGGGAAGGAAATTTTCAAAATTCATTCTATGAGGCCAGCATTACCCTGATAACAAAACCAGACTCCACTAAAAAAGAGAACAGGCCAATATCCCTGATGAATATGGATGCAAAATTTCTCAATAAAATACTTGCAAACCAAATCCAATAATACATTTAAAAAATCACTCACCATGATCACGTGGGATTTATTCCTAGGTTGCAAGAGTGGTTCGATATTTGCAAATGAATCATGATATACCACATTAATAAAAGAAAGGATAGGAACCGTATGATCATTTCAATAGATGCAGGAAAAGCCTTTGACAAAATAAAACATCCATTCATTATTTAAAAAAAAAACCCTCAGCAAAGTAGCTTTAGAGGGAACATACCTCAACATAATAAAGGCCATCTATGAAAAACCCACAGCTAACATGATCCTCAATGGGGAACAACTGAGAGCTTTTCCTCTATGGTCAGGAACAAGACACGATGTCCACTCTCACCACTTTTACTCAACATAGTACTGGAAGTCTTAGCCACAGAAATCAGACAATACGAAGAAATAAAAGGCATCCAAATCAGCAAAGATTCTCATTGTTTACAGATGACATGATAGTATATATAGAAAACCTGAAAGACTCCATCAAAAAACTGCTACAACTGACAACACGAATTCAATAGTCACTGGATACAAAACCAACATACAGAAATCTGTTGGATTTCTATACACCAATAATGAAGCAGCAGAAAGAGAAATTAATGAATCAATCCCATTTACCACTGCACCAAAAATAACAAAATACTTAGGAATAAACTTGACCAAGGAGGTGAAAGACCTGTAACTCTGAAAACTTGTAAAACACTGATGAAAGAAATTGAAGATGACACAAGGGAATGGAAAGACAATCCATGCTCATGGATTGGAAGAAAGATAGTGTTAAAGTGTCTATACTACCCAATGCACAATCTTTTACCCATTTTTAATTGCTTTGTTTCCTTATTTTTTTTTTGTTTTGTAGAAGGTATTTTCTTTTTGTTTTAAATGTTTATTTACTTATTTTTTATATGAAATTTATTGTCAAATTGGTTTCCATACAACACCCGGTGCTCATCCCAATAGGTGCCCTCCTCAATGCCCATCACCCACTTTCCCCTCCCTCACACCCCCCATTGTTTCCTTCTTTTGCATGTTGTGTTCTTAGTGTAATTTGGCTATAAGTCTTTTATTAGATACACGTTTTGCAAATATTTTCTCCCAATCTGTGGCTTACCTTTTGATTTTTCTAATGGTGTCTTTCAGAGTACATGTTTTTAATTTTAATAATATATAATATGTTAAGTTTTTCTTTCATGGGTTGTGCTTTTGGTATTGTATGTAAAAACTCACCACAAAATGAAGGGTCACCTAGACCTTCTCCTTTTTTCTTCTAGAAGTTTTGTAATTTTGTGTTTTACATTTAGGTCTATGGCCCATTTTATTTTTTTATTTTTATTTTTTTAATTTATTTTATTTTTATTTTTTTAATATGAAATTTATTGTCAAATTGGTTTCCATACAACACCCAGTGCTCATCCCAAAAGGCGCCCTCCTCAATACCCATCACCCACCCTCCCCTCCCTCCCCCCATCAACCCTCAGTTTGTTCTCAGTTTTTAAGAGTCTATTATGTTTTGGCTCCCTCCCTCTCTAACCTTTTTTTTTTCTTTCCCCTTCCCCATGGTTTTCTGTTAAGTTTCTCAGAATCCACATAAGAGTGAAAACATATGGTATCTGTCTTTCTCTGTATGGCTTATTTCACTTAGCATCACACTCTCCAGTTCCATCCATGTTGCTACAAAGGGCCATATTTCATTCTTTCTCATTGCTACATAGTATTCCATTGTGTATATAACCCAAAATTTCTTTATCCATTCGTCAGTTGATGGACATTTAGGTTCTTTCCCTAATTTGGCTATTGTTGGGAGTGCTGCTATAAACATTGGGGTACAAGTGCCCCTATGCATCAGCACTCCTGTATCCCTTGGGTAAATTCCTAGCAGTGCTATTGCTGGGTCATAGGGTAGGTCTATTTTTAATTTTTGGAGGAACCTCCACACTGTTTTCCAGAGTGGCTGCACCAGTTTGCATTCCCACCAACAGTGCAAGAGGGTTCCCGTTTCTCCACATCCTTGCCAGCATCTATAGTCTCCTGATTTGTTCATTTTAGCCACTCTGACTGGCATGAGGTGGTATCTCAGTGTGGTTTTGATTTGTATTTCCCTGATGAGGAGCGACATTGAGCATCTTTTCATGTGCCTGTTGGCCACCCGGATGTCTTCTTTAAAGAAGTATCTAATCATGTTTTCTGCCCATTTCTTCACTGGATTATTTGTTTTTTGGGTGTGGAGTTTGGTGAGTTCTTTATAGATTTTGGATACTAGCCCTTTGTCCGATATGTCATTTGCAAATATCTTTTCCCATTCCGTTGGTTGCCTTTTAGTTTTGTTGTTTTCTTTGCAGTGCAGAAACTTTTTATCTTCATGAGGTCCCAATAGTTCATTTTTGCTTTTAATTCCCTTGCCTTTGGGGATGTGTCAAGTAAGAAATTGCTGCAGCTGAGGGGTCTATGACCCATTTTAAATTAATTTTTGGTGAAAGGTGTAAGGTCTGTGTTTAGGTTTTTTGTTGCCATTGTTGCTGTTTGTCTCTTTTGTTTTGTTTTCCTTTTGATTATGGGTACCCAATTGTTCCAACACCATTTATTGAATTTGCCTTTGCTCCTTTGTCAAAGATCAACTGACTTTATTTGTGTGAGTCTATTTCCCAGCCTATTCTGTTCTATTCATCTATGTGTGTTCTTTAATACCACACTGTCTTGATTACTACAGCTTTATAGTCTTGAAATCTGGCTGTGTGAGTCCTCCAACTTTGTTCTTTCTCAATATTGTGTTGGCGATTGTAGGTTTTTGCTTTTCCATATAAACTTTAGAATCAGTTGTCAATACCAAACTCCTTGCTGGAAATTTGATAAGATTGTGTTAAATCTGTAGGTCAAATTTGGAAGAAGTGACATTTTAACAGTGTTGAGTCTTCCGATCAATGAACACAGAGTATCTGCACATTTCATTTAGATCCTCTTTGATTTCATTCATCCCTTTTGTAGTTTTTCACATACAGATTCTGTACTAAGCATTTCATTTTTCAGTGTTATGGTACATAGTATTTTTTACTTCAAATTCCAATTGTTTCTTGCTGGTATATAGGAAACCAATTGACATTTGTATATTAACTTTATATTTTACAACTTTACTATACTCACCTATTATAGGAGTTTTTTCTTGTTGATTCTTTGGGAGTTTTTACATAGACAATCATGTCATCTGTGAACAAAGACAATTTTATTTCTTCTTTCTCAACCTCTATATGTCTTATTTCTGTTTCATGTGTTATTGCACTAGTTAGGACTTCCAGTATGATGTTGAATAAGAGTGGTGAGAAAGAACATGTTTGCCTTATTCCCAATCTTAAAGGGAAAGCATCAATTTTCTCACCATAAAATATGATGCTAGCCGTGGGTATTTGTAGATGTGCTTTATGAAGTTGAGGAAGTTCAGCTCCATTCTTGTTTTATAGACAGTTGTTATGAATGGGTGTTGAATTTTATCAAAAAAAAATTCTGCATCAATTGATATGATCATGTGTGTTTTCTTCTTTAGTTTTTTGATGTGTAGATGGATTACATTGATTTTTGAATTTTGAAACAGCTTTCCATAAATCCCATTCAGTAATGTGTATAATTCCTTAAAGGAATATATAGAAATATATATATACATATATAAAAATTATATAAATATATATTATTGGATTCAGTTTACTAATATTTAGGATTTTTGCATCTGTGTTCATAAGATATATTGCTCTGTAGATTCTTTTTATAATGTCTTTATGTGGTTTGGGCCTTAGGCAATACTGGCCTCATAGAATGAGCATAGAATTTCTGCTTCTATTTCTGGAGGAGATTATAAAGAATTTGTATAATTTCTTTCTTAAATGTTTTCTATAACTCACCAGTGAAACCATTTAGACTTGGTGCTTTCTCTTTTGGAATTTTATTAATTACAGATTCAATTTTCTTTAATAGCTATAGGGCTATTCGGTTTAAGCATTTGTCCTTGTGTAAATGTTGGTAGTTCGTATTTTTCAAGAAATTGGTCCATTTAATTAATGTTATAAAATTTGTAAACATAAAGTTATTCATAGCATTTCTTTATTATGCTTTTAATGTCCATGATATCAGTAGTCATGGCTTCTCTTTCATTTCTAATATTTGTAATTTTGTGTCTTCTCTCTTTTTTTCATATTAGCCAGGCTACAGATTTATCAATTTTATTGATATGTTTAAAGAACCAGTTTTAGGTGCTGTCGATTTTCTCTATTGTTTTCTTTTTTTCAATTAAATTGATTTTTGCTCTAATTTTTATTGTTTCCTTTTTTAAAAATTTCTTTAGGTTTAAATTGCTCTTCTTTTTTCTAGTGTCATAGGGTGGAAGCCTAGATCATAGATTTTATTTTATTTATTTTTTAATGATTGTTTATTTTTGAGAAAGAGGGAGACAGAGTGTGAGCAGGGGAGGGGCAGAAAGAGAAGGAGACACAAAATCTGAAGCAGACTCCAGGCTCTGAGCTGTCAGCACAAAGCCGGACCCAGGGCTCAAACCCATGAACTGTGAGATCATGACCTGAGCCGAAGTCAGATGCTTAACCAACTGAGCCACCCAGACACCCCTAGATTATAGATTTTAGGTTTTTCTTCCTTTCTAATATATGCATTCAATGCTATACAGTTACCTCCAATCACTGATTTTGCTGGATGCCACAAATTTTGATAAGCTGTATTTTTACTTTGATTTAGTCTTCATTTTTAAAAGTCTCCCTGGAAACTTCTTCTTTGACCCATGTGCGTTATTTAGAAATGTGTTGTTTAATCTCCAAATATTTGAGACTTGTCTGTTGATGTTTAATCTTGATGTTTTATCTGTTTGGTAAAGCTGAATTTTTACTTGTTTTAATAAGTTTTCAGTTTCTTCTCTAAGATAGTCTAGGTAGAAAATAATATCATCTGCAAATAATGAACATTTATATCTTGTCTTCCAATATTTATACTTGTTAACTTATATATATATTTTTTACCATAATACATTGGCAGGATCTTCAGTACAATGTTGAATAAAGAATGATAATGATAGGCACCTGTGTCTTATTCTTGACTTTGATAGGGAAGACTCCTAATAATTCACCACTGTGTTTGATGTTTGCTGTAAATTTCTTGTTTCTTTCACCTTTCTGGGACTTTTGTTTTGTTTTAATGAGAAATGGGTATTCAATCTCATGTTTTTTAAGAAGCATCTATTAAAATGGTGGTATAATTATTACCTTTTAATATGACAGTATAGTGAATTACTTGATACATTTTTCTGATGTTGATCAGCATAGTGAGATAGGTTTAAATCCCACTTCTTCCTCCACATACTAGCTTTGGATTTATAAATCTTTACCCTCCTCAGTTTTCTAAACAATAGAAGCTACCTCATGAGAACATTCTGTGTGTGTGTGTGTGTGCACACGCATATGTGTATGTCTAGAAACTAGAACAGATTCTAGTACATAATAAGTACTAAATACTTTTTAAAAGTATTATTTTCTTGGAGGAAAATTCACATGGTTATGATTCATTTAATATACTGTTAGATTTTGTTTGGTAAATATTTATTTATGGCTTTTTCTTTGGTGTGATTAGCTTGTCATATTTTTTACACATTCTGTTTTTGTTCCCCTTTGGTAACAGGGTTAAATTAACTTCCCAGAGTGAGTTGGATAGATGTTCATCTTTTTCTATACTCAGAAACAGTTTATATAATAAAATCATCCAGGGAAGTTGCCTGTATTTGTATTAGTTATACAATGCTGTGTAACGAATTATCCCAACACGTAGTGGCTTAAAACAAGAGGTATTTGTTATCTCTCCATTTCTGTAAATTAAGAAACCAGGCATGGCTTACCTCTGGCTTAGGGTCTCTAACAACCTGCATTCAAAGTGCTGACTGGGGCTGCACTTACCTCAAAGCTCAACTGGGAGAGGATCCACTTCCAAGCACACTCGTGTGGCTATTGGAAGGGTTCAGTTCCTTGTGGGTTGTTGCATTAAGAACCTCAGTTACTCACTAGATGTTAGCCAGAGGACTCAGTTCCTTGCCATGTGAACCTCCCCATAGAGCAGCTCAAGACATAGCAATTTGCTTCATCAAGGCCAGTAAGAGGGAACCAGAAAATGCCAGCAAGATGAAAGTAACCTAATCTTTTTATTACCTGATCTTGGAAGGGACACCCCATTGCGTTGGCCACATTCTGTTCACTAGAAGCAAGTCACAAGGTCCAACCCACACTGAAGGATGGGAGGTTAACCAAAGATTTGAATACAAGGAGGTAGGGATTATTGTGGGACACTTTAGAAGCTATCTATCACTTTTATAGGTAGATCTTCGACTACCCTTCCAATTCCTATTCTGGCTACCAGTCTGACCAGTTTTATACTACTTCTTACATGAAGTAAGTAATTTGGGTAATTTATAATTTCTTAACAAGTAATTTCATCTAGGTTTTCAAATTTATTTGTAAAATAAAGCAATCTTCTCTAGAACTGAAATTCATTCTTATTATTTATGTCTTCTCTCTCTTTTTCTTTATCAGAAAGAACATTTGTCTATTTCATTGGTCACTTCAAAGAACCAGTTTTTCATTTATTGTTCAACTTAAAAAAATTTTTTTCATTGATTTCTGCTTTTATCTAAATCAATTCCTTCCTTTTACTTTCATTTAGCTCATTTTCTTTTTCCTAACTCTTAAGAGCTTAATTTATTTACCTTCAATATTTCTGTTTTTTAATAAATGCATTTAAGACCATGCATTTTCCTCTGAGTACTACTTTGGCTACACCTCAGTGGTTTTGATATATAGAGATCTTATTGTTTTTTATCTTGCATTTTTTTGGTAATTTCTGTCATTTTTGATCTGATTATGTCTTTCACCAGAAGTGTGTTTTCCCCTCTTATTTCCAAAGTCATAGATTTCAAACTATTATTTTGTTGTTAAATGTAATTTTACTGCCCCTGTGGTTAATAGGTGACTCTACATGATTTTTATTATTTGAAATTTGTTGAGATTTCTCTTGTGACTTAATACATCATCCATTTTTATAAGACTTCAATGGCATTTGAAAAGTGTGTGCATTTTCTGTTTGTTAATACAAATATACATATGTTCAAGTTTGCTAATTGTATTATTCAAATTCCGTCTATTCTTATTTAGCTAGTTGGTTAGTAAGTTAGTGCTTCATGTGATAATTCCTGTGGAAGGTATGTTTTTACACTACAATTATGAATTTGCTTATATATATTTTATTTTTTGGTTTTTAAAACAGACTTTATTTATTTTTAAGAGAGAAAGACAGAGTGAGCAGGGGAGAGGCAGAGAGAGGGGGAGAGAGAGAATCCCAAGTAGACTCTGCACTGTCAGCACAAAGCCCCACACGGGGCTTGAACCCACCAACCATGAGATCATAACCTGAGCCCCTGGGGCACCTGGGTGGCTCAGTTGGTTGAGCATCTGACTTCAGCTCAGGTCATATCTCACAGTTCGTGAGTTTGAGCCCCACATTGGGCTCTGTGCTGACAGCTCAGAGCCTGGAGCCTGCTTCAGATTCTGTTTCTCCCTCTCTCTATGCTCCTCCCCTGTTCACACCCTGTCTCTCTCTAAAGAATAAATAAACAAAATTTAAAAAAATAATAACCTGAGCCAAAATCAAGAATCGGGTGCTCAACCCACTGAGCTGATCTCTATTTTAAACCTATATTGTAAAGGCTCTCAGCTATATCTTTGTGGTGGCCTGTATCTATTATCAATGAAATAAATACTTTTATCTTTTTTATGCTTTTTGCTTTGATTTCTGTTTCATGTAGCATTAATATTGCCATACTTGTATTCTTTTTATTGGCACCTGAGTATATTTTTAATCATTCTATTTTCAACCTTTTGGTGCTATTTTGTTTTACAAATGTGTCTTGTAAATGGTTTAAAAAGTATACATCTTGGGGCACCTGGATGGCTCAGTCAGTTAAGCATCCGGCTTTGGCTCAATTCATGATCTTCATGGTTCATGAGTTCCAGCCCCGCATTGGGCTCTCTGCTGTAAGCACACAGCCCACTTCGGATCCTCTGCCCCCCTCTCTTTGTGCCCCTCCTCTGCTTATGTTCTCTCTGTCAAGAATAAATAAATATATATATTTTTTAATTTTTAAAAAGTATACATCTTATTTCTAAGTTTCTAAAGGTTACCTGCACAATATTAATGCACATACTAAAACATATAAATTCTCTGTCAACATTTAGCAATAATCAGTATCTCTGTTCTCCCTCCAAACAAGGCAAGAAACTTAGAATGCATTTTCTTACCTCTGTTCCCTCTTTGCCATCCCCTGCCCATGCTGCCACCCCAGTCACTTCTTGCACTGAGATCTTCTCTTACAGATTTACTGATTTATTTGCTCATTTCTTGCTGTATTCCGCTTCTTGTATTCAAATTCATTGTTTGAATTCATTAGCATAACATATTTGCTACTGGTTATTTCACAGAGGATTTGTGACATATGCTTTCTGAGTGCTTGAATGTCTTATTTTATCCTCTTCATGGTCTCTTTCTGTTGGTCATTAGGTGTATTCCTGAATGGTAATAAATTTTTTAAAATATATAGTATTTCTAGAGATTTGAGATATGAGAAATCTATTAAGGATACTCGGTCCACCATTTTACTCTACCCATACCTATTTATTAATCTAGATCTCACTAATATCTCTGGGCCAGGACTGGGAAAACCACCCTTCTACCATCCTTTTCTTTGTTCCCCTGCCCTCACCAGGCAGATTGGTCATTTATCAGGACACTGATTGGGCCATCAGTCAGGTCAAGTCACTATGCATCACATATTGGTTCTCTTTTTCTCTGTCACCCATGTGGTTCAAGCCATGTGCTAGCTTAGGGACAGCTTTTAGTCAGCCATTACTCTTCTTTGCCTCTTTCTTTCATGAAGTCAGTAGAAGCGAGTTAAGATCCATTCTGGTTTGGCCTTGCAGTTGGAAGGGATCCCTTAGGACTCTAGGCTAGGCTGTACAAGTCTGCCTGGTGGCCTGGTATACCTGAGCTCACATTGAGATTTGAGGCTCAAACCCAGCTACCAGCAAAGTGCTGTTCTGCTTTCCTTTGTTATTGTTCTATGTGAATGTATCTCTCCTACCTGGTGGGAAGAGCTGGTTTTGGTCTGGGGCAATATTTTTGTATTTCCAGGTACTTTGGCCACAATAGAACACTATTGCACTAGCGCAGATTGCACTGGATTTCCAACAATAGCTTCATGGTAACATTATTCTTGCAGTTCTACTTCATTAACAATATCAAGAGTAAAAGTGAATATACCTTGAAAGAAGAAGACATGGGTGTCAATTTCAGTGTGCCATAGCCACAAGGCTATGGTGTAAGTTTATAAAGGCTATGGACTACAAAGCTCTAGGGTGCTCCTTTCTCACCATAGACTATGTGAATGGCCACCACCTGCCCCCCCCCCACCTCCGGAGTAGTGCACCACACTATGAGGTGTCCTTTCCAACCCTGCCCCAGCTGCCTATAAGGGTGTTTGCCAATCTTTTTGCCTTTAGCAAATGATCCTTTAAATGCCTGCTATCCTAACATTCCAAGTCTTGTCATGGTGCCTTATCCCATTCTCTTTGGATTAGATCTGTCAGCTCTTTGACACCTTCCTGGGTTAAACTTGAGGTTTAGACAGTGAATATGGCCCAGATTATATAGATGGGAAATGGAAGTGTTCCTAGCCAGGTCTATGTGACTCCAAAGCCTATACTCTGTCTACTGCAGACAAAGGGCTGGAGGAATGCAACTGGAAAAATGGCTGAGGTTTTATACAAGCCCATGAAGGCATGGTTATCCCAGACTCATTTATTCATTCATCACATTTTCCCTAAGTCTATACTGGACAATTACCTCAGGTCTCTCCCAACTCTATTATTTGGTGATACAAGATATCTCCAATCTCCCCTACATTAGTGAGTCCCCTTTTGGTTGCAAATGGCAGGAATCTAACTCAAACTGGTCTAAGCCAAAAGAGGATCTTGTTAATTCACATAAATGAAAAGGTACAAGGGTGGTCTGGTCAGTCAGTGCTAGATCCTAGGCTCAAATGAGGGCCTATCCATGTCTTAGATGCCCATTTATCTTTGTAAGCATCATTCTCAGGCAGATTCTTCTCACAGAGCTCCTGAAACTCTAGGCTTATGTTCTTCTGGCTGATAAAACCCTAATGTCTCTTCCCTTATACTTTCATCAAAAGTTTCAGGGAGCATTTGTATTGGCCCAGCTGTGGTCACATAACTCTACATAAACCAGTTTCTCTATCCAGTGGGATGGACTGTTCTGAGTAGCCAGGAATAGGTCATCTGTTAACACTTGAAGCTGACTGACATGAATTCACAGTGTGGGAGGGGTGGTTTCCCAAGAATATTTGGAGTACTGTTATTAGAAGAGAAGGAATGAATGCTGAGCAGATTAAAACAATGGCCTCCTGCATTTCTCATTTTACAGATGAGAAAATTGAGATCCAGAGAAGGATAGGGACTAGCCCATAATTACGTAGTTCTTCAAACAATATTAAATGACTTCTGCAATCCAGGCATTATGAGAAGCTGCTTCTTGCTTCTGTCCCAGCATCAAAAATGCTAAGACATCACTGGTAGCAATTTTGAAGCTTTCAAGGTCAAGGGAACTTGTAGGTCTGAAAGGGTTGCAAATGTGTGCTCTGAAAAAATACTATGGGATGGAAATCAAGACACCTGGATCCTAGCCCTGACTCTGCCATGAACTTGCTGAGTGAATACAGGCAAGTCCATTCCTCATTCTAGTCCTCAGTTTCCCCATCTGTAAGCTGAGAGGGCTGGATTGAATGGTCAAAAAACATATGGTCAGAAAAAAATGATGCTTTTGTTCTTGGGGAGGGAGGGAGAGAAGGAAAAAGATTGAGGGGGAGTTCTTCCTCTCTATCTGGAACCATGTGAAATTTCTGCAGTGGGGATATCTAACCTGACTTTCATTCGAGTTGAAACATCTGATGTTTCTGATAGTAATAACTTGCCCTAAATGGGGCAGTGGGGAGAAAGGCTCCCTAAAAAGAACATCAAAAAGCCCCCTCTGTTCATTCTCTTGAAGTGCAGCCCCTGGTAGGCAGAGGTATGAGCAGTAGGATCCAGGGAAGTGGGTGTTCCTGAGAAGCTGGGGTCAGAGGAATCCATCCATCCACTATGGCTGCATGACAAGCTTTTGGCACCTCCTTCTCCCTTCAGTGTGCCCTGTCCTGCCCTGCTATGACTGTTGGTTGGCTTCAGGCTGGGCCAGGAAGAGTGGAAGGCAAGTTGAAAGCCAAACAATGGGTGGTACATGAGGTGCCACCTGAGATGTCAGGCACATGCCCTGGCAGATCAGAGAAAGGAAGTGGTGTGAGCACATGGGTGTGCTGGAGGGGGGGTGTTGGTAGACAATACCTATGATGACTTTTACTAGGTGTGCTGGTCCCTGCCTATATATCTCCTACTCCACCCCCTAACTGGTTCCATCTCCACTTCATTGGGAAGTCTCCTTGGCTGCCACCCCATCCTCTCCTGCTGCAACACAAATGTCTCATCTTAACCCTCCCTCTGTCACAAAGTAAGCTGTAGCCCAGAGAGATCTGGGCAGTGGGGTCACTCATTCTTTAAGAGATGCAGCTAAAATTTCTCAGCTCTTTTACTATTGGCCAAATGCACTGTATGTTAAACAATGAATGTGGAAGTCCTGCCTTGCATCTGACTTTGTCCCTTCATACTGTATTTATTCTCCTCTGGAGCTACCAAACTGCTGGTCACCAGGCACTACATAAATAGTGCCTGGAGTCAGTGCATAAGTGGCACCCTTGCTCCCCCCACCCCCCACTCCTGCTTTCCAGGTTTACCATCTCTCCCTCAGCCTGTTTTCCTGCCTTAATGATCCTTCTTGTGATGGGGTGTTGAGTGGGCACTGGAGAGCCCATGCTGACCGACCAGCCCAGAACAGGCAGCCCTCCAATTACCCACAATGCTCAGGCGAGGAGCAGGCAGGGGGTGGGGAGAGAGGCTTTCTTCCCCCTTTAAATATATATATTTAAGCAAGGAAACAGATTTCACTTTCAATCTTCTTTCCAAGAGATTGTTATAAACAAAAGCAGGTCTGGGGCAGGAGGAGGAGGGGGAAGAGAGGAAAATGATTTGGGAGATTAAGGAGGCAGCCACGACAGCGTCCCTTTTTAAACCTCAATAAGGTTGTTTTTCTTGGTCGTTTTTTTCCTCCTTCTCTCTCCAGCCAGCATTACTTAAAAGGAACATTATGTTATCACAAATCAGATTTCCAAACATCATCTCCAGGTCACTGTGAATAGCTCAGCAATTTGGCTACAGATTCCTGAAGAAGGCATCACCTTTAACCTCAATCTCAGGGGGGAGCTGCCCCCCATTGCAAATGCTGGGGAAGCCCTCCCAGCTGAGAGAAGAGAGAGAAAGGGCTTGGGGATCTGAGTTGCACCCTTGTGCCTTCAGGGAGGAGAGTGTGGCTGGGAGCACTACTCATCACCATGCCACCCCACCTCCATATGTCTTAAGGGAGAAGTTGGCGGTCTCTCTGCCCCTTGGAGGATATCCTTGGCTTTGCTGGGTGGGGGCTGGACCTAGTTGGGGCAATGTGGGTTTCATTTTCCCTCTGCCATAAACTTGGGGCTTATTGATGCCACAGAGCTGCCAGGGGAGATTAAAGTCAAAGTTGGCGCCCTAGTTCCAATGCATGGTGAGAGACCACAAGTATTCCAGCTGTGACAGTGTGGGCAAGGGTGAGATAAGGGTGAGGTTGAGGGTGTGGGGCAGCTGAAGGGTTTCTGGAAGAGTGATGCCACCCCCCCCCCCCGGTCTATTCTCTCTGGCCAGGTATGAGACTACCCTTTGCCCTCAACCCGATTCTCCCTTCTGAGTATTGGGCAAGAATTGAGGAGGAGAAGAAAGAGAAGGCAGGATAGGAAATGTCTGAAGTGTGTAGACCTGGGTTGGAACTGTAGTAGGAAGGATTTGAGATAGACACAAAGGATTTCCAACAATGAAGACTTAGAACCAGTGGAGCAAATTTTCTCACAAAGAATTGGGATGAACCAGTGAACTGTAAAGAGTTGGTGATCTTGGCATCTAACCAAATGGAAGTAGCTGAGTGACAACAACTGGGATTGGGGTCCCTGAATGTTCTATGAGTATTCCACTGCTATAGCACTAAGCCAAGCACAAAAGGTTAAATTCCAGGTCCTCAAGCCAGAACATTTTTTCAAGGATCCTACCTCCACTAACATTTGTGTACTTCCCAATAGCCCTGAGGGGCAAGAATTGGGACCTCCATTTTATGGATGGAAAAAAAAGTTCAAAGAGGAATTGGCTCAGAAAGACCACACAAGAAGTGAGCTGAGGAGTTGGAACTAGACCTTCAATCTCCTGGCCTTCAGCCCTGAGCTCTTTGCTTTGCTCTTGCCATTATGAGTGGACCTTTGCAGGCCAGTCCTTTCTCCAGCAACTTCCTAAATGAAGCAAATAACAAAGCAGGCCCAGGAATAGGCTCTGGGCTTTGGATGGGGTAGACGTAGTGGGATAGTCCAAAAGACAAAGGATGGCCCTGATAATGTAGAACCCACAGAAAGACCTCCACAGGCAAGGGCAGAACTCAGTGAGAGAGCTCACAGAGAAGCCTGCCCGACACTACAAGGAGAGCCATGTGTGAGGCTGAGATGCCATAAATGGCTGTAAACAGAGGAACATCCCAGGGGTTGGGGGCCCAGTTGGAGAGAACCTCCTTCAATGGTACTCTGAGAGTCAGAGAGGCCAGTCTACCTGACCCACGTAGCAAGGTCCTTGGGACTCTCATAGTCACTTCATGACTTTGCTGTGAGAAGAGCCAAGTGGACAGAGTCAACCTAGGAGTCACAGCTAGCCAAGAGTTCCTTCCCCGGAACAATTGCAGTTCCATGGTGGCCCGGGGGCCACATCCAGTGTAGGGCAAGGAAAAGCAGCTCACATCTTCCATGGACCTGGCCTTTGAACATCATTATCCCATCAACTCCTACCAGTGGTCCTGTGAGGTGATTTGGCTCTCCATTTAATGATGAGAAACTGGGGCTTTACTTGTCAAGTAAAGTGAGTTTGCCCAGGACTCATCAATAATACAGCACGAAGGCTGAATTTGAACTTAACTTTGTCTCATTAAGATCTGTGCTCTTTCTGCTAAACTGTGACCTCCAGAGTGCAGTCTGTGACCCCTCAGGGGTCAGGGTGGAAGGTGCCTAACAAGGGCCACCAGGAAACCCTCTGTTTGGAGGTCTCTGGGTCTTTGATGCTCCAGGTTCCTCAGTCTAAGGGCTCTCAGATTGTCTGACTGCAGGAAACAGGCCTGGGGCCCTGGAAAAGCCAAAGATCAGTAGCTTGAAGGGCTGGGGCTCTAGGTGGGGACAGCCCCATGACAGCCCCCCAATCTCTAGATTCCTCCCTCTTTTTAAGTTCCATAGCTCTCCCTCCAGAACTCTTAGACTCGGCATCAGAGGAAAGCTCTGTCCCAGGAGGGGGGCACTGAGGGGGCATTTTGCTCTGCTCTTCATGCCACTAATTTCTGGGCACCTGGCCTGGCTGCCTTTCTGCCACAGTCCTTTGGAAGAGAGTTGGAGTTAGCCTTGGGTAGACTGATGTTCAACCCACCACCCCCATAATGAGGCCACTTAGCTATCAGCACTGAGCATGCAGAGGCCTCTCCCTTGCTTGCTTTATTTATCTTGGCCCAAGGACAATGAAACCCGGATCTGAGGAGAGGATGGAGACGCCATTTCCAATATTTCCTCCTGGCCTCCCCATGCCCCTAAGATGCCCCTTAGTACCCTGGAGGAGAGGGCAGTGGTCAATAATCTGAAAACAATGGCTTTAGGCAGGGGTTGGAGGGTGGGGAGGGAGGACTCAGAATCTACAAGCCCCATTGTGGGCTTGTAGGTAATGTATACCACCCCCAGAGTTGGACTGTAAGAATTGGCAGGGAAGGCTAAGGACCCAGACCTCGGACTCTCAGCTGAACCCACCCCAGGCCCAGCCTCAGCCAGCTCTGGGTAGGACAAAGGAAGAGGCTTGGCCTCCCTTTCAAGGCCAGGACTGCACAGCCATGCAAAACTGCCAGCCCTGGGAACCAGTCTGGAGAATTCTCTTTGTAGGCCAATAGAAAGAGGGGACTTGTGGGCTCAGCAGGGGCTCCAGAAAGCTCCAGACTAGCACTTCAAGAGTCCGTTTGCCTTAGCAGAGTGGCCCCACCATGGAGCCCCCAGCCATCTCCTTCTCTGGCTTGTTTGCACTGCTGGAATCCCTGTCTCCATTTGTCATGTCCCCCACCACACCCAGCGTTGTCCTTCAGCCAAGCCACACACATGGAACTGCTTTCATCTCCCTCCTCTGCTGGGTCTGCCTTTTCCCAAGAGCTCAGGGACTTCACTCCTCTGAATTCCCTCCAATTTGTCTCCATCACCCCCATGTTTAGGGATGTTCAGCTGCACAGTGACTTCCAGAGGAGAGGCGGGAGACTTGGGGGCTTCAGTGGGCTGTCCTGCTCCCCGGACCCCACTAACATTAGGGAAGGGAGGACATTTCCAGTGTCTCTCAGCCCCTGTCTTCCCTTCTGGACTCTAAAGGGGCCTGAGGTAGTGGAGGGCTGGGGTGTTGCCTCAGTTCAGTCAGCAAATGCCTCTGAGCAACTCTAGTATGGGAAACCAAAGGTGTCTGACTTGGTTCCTGCCCATGAAAGTCTGGCAGACCAGTAAAGGAGGTCATATTACTAATAACAGCAATAATAACAGTGTGACAGCACTTACTCTGTGGCAGGCACTTTCCTGAGCACCAAACACAGATTAATTATTTCCTCCTCATGAGGGCCCTATGAAGCAGTAAGTATAACTACCTCCACTTTACACGTAAAGAAACTGAGGCTTGAAGAAGTTACATAAATTGTCCTGGGAGCTGAGGAGTGTCAGAGCTGGTGTTCTGTCCCTAGGGAAGCTGACTACAGGGTCTGTGCTACTAAATGATATACTTAACCTGGCCAGAAAGCTCAGCAAAATTTTAGAGGACAGCCTGGCATTTCCAACAGGGTGCCTCCAGAAAGGCTTTCTGGAGGAAGTAGCATTTTCAAAGAGCTTTTCAGGGAACTTTAACAGGCAGATAGGTTGGAGGCATTCCAGGTGAAGGCAATATTAGAAGCAAAGAACAGGGAGTAGGACATTCTAAGGTTCCAAGAAGGCAAGGGACTCAGCATGGCAAGGACTGAGGGTAAATGGAACGCTTGGGAGGCAAAGCTGGGAAGGCATTGGGTCATCCAGGTAAACAGCTTCAAGAAGGACCAGAACCTGATCTGAACTTGGTTTGAAATATCACTAAGGCTTTGGGGAGAGGCTACTGTCATTGTCAGGCAAGAGATGATCCTGTTCTGTTCTGTGGCGGTAGCAGTGAGGATGGTGTGGCGGTATCAGAAGATGGCAGAGATCATGGCTTGATGGAATTTGGTCCAGAAATGGATGCCAGGTGTGAAGGAGAGTGAGTAGGTCACTGAGGGAGCAGGACACTGTGGAGGCAATGGAGTGTTTGATTTGGGATGCGGACAGTCTGAGGTGCTTGTGGGGCCTCCAGTGAGGGTGGAAGAACAAGAGAGCCCTGCATAGCTCAAGTGTACAGTTCACGACTTTGAAGGGTGGGAGATGGTGCTGGCAAGGAAGGCTGGAGCCCTGAATACCAAATTAATTCATTAGGACTTGACTCTGTAGGCAACAGGCAACCCTTAAAGGGTTTTTGTGCAAAGGAATGATGTAATCAGATTTGCTTTTAAGAAGGCCACTCTGGCAAGATCATCACTATTCTCAATATCAAGGACAGGTAGTGAGGTGAGTCTACTTGAGGCCTGAGGAGAGACAGTGGGCTTGGGAAAGAAGGGACAGATGTGAGAATCATTTGGATGGTAGAAAGGGTGGTTCTGGAGAGCAGAAGCAAAGTGAAAAGAGTGAGCCATACATGTGCCACATGGAGAAGAAGCAAGCAAGAGAGTGGGGCCAGCCAGATGGAGACAGGTGCCAAGGGTGAGGCAGGGAGACACAGGGGTGGCTGGCAGTGAAGGGGGGTGGAAAGTGGGGTCTGTTGCTTTCTCTGCTTTTTTGCTCCCCTGAGGGCCCTGGCTACAAACCTTTGAGGACAGAAGAAATTCTTCCAAAGGCATTGCCTGCCTCCTGCCACAGGTTATAAATCTCCAGGGCCAGACACTGACACACACACACAACACACACACACACACACACACACACACATACACACACACCTGCTGCAGGCCTCGGCTGGGCAGCTGGGCTGCTGGGGTAGGGGCCAGTGCTTCCCAAAGACAGGAGGATTTCCAGGCTCTGTTTCCAAAGGAATTCCTCGCTGGTGAAATGCCAGAAAGGAGAGAGAGAAGAAACCCATACATCCCTGAGCTCAGCCCATGCAGGCCAAACATTTCAGGGAGGGGTGTGGTGGGGTGAGGGGCCAGGGAGGGGAGACAGGGCCAGATGGAGGGAGGAGTTAATGAAAAGGAGTGGGGGCTGGCTGGGGAGCAAGGCAAGGAAGGGGTGCACACGAGGGTGGGGGCCAGGAATCCAAAGCTGAAAAAGGTCTGAGGCACAGCAGCCAGCAGGCTTGGAACTGCTTCCTTTGGGCCTCAGGCCTCTAGCATGATGTAGGCCTTTCTCCAGGAGTCAGGCCTACAAGTCACAGGGAAGCACTGGTGTCATTGACAGTGTGAGGCCACAGCAATGACCAGCACATCTTCCATGCAAACATAGACTGAGATCATCTCAGAGCTGGAAATATTTTGGCAAGTGCTTCTATCCAACCCCAATATGTGATAGGCAAGAAGCAGGGAGCTCAGAGAGGGAGAGCAACTGTCCAAGGCTACTCAGTGAGGCAGTGACAGAGCTGGGACCAAAACCCAGGCCTTTAACACCTGGGTCAGGGCTTTCTGGAACAAAGTTCTGCCTTCTGAAGAAAGGGGATGATGAGAAAGATGAGGATATCTTAGGGATTCTTCTGTTACCACATGGACAAGTATCTTTCCTTCTCTAATCTGCTTGGGACAGAAAGGATGGAGGCAGAACTACAGCAGCAATAATTGCCAGGGCAGTTAGACTTTGGTGATATTTGGAGGTATCAAACATGGGATATTGGAGCAAAGGTGGACAGAGGCCAAGAAGTAATTGCGAGGTGGTAGAAAAGAAGTGTTGGGAGCCATTGAGAGAAACCAAGGCACTAAACTAGAGGATGGCAGGATGCTTGCCTTAGGTTGTGTAGTCATTTGGAATGGCTATTAGCTGGAGGAACAAAGTGGAGGACAGGGAAGACAAGATGACCAGGAGCCCTTGGAAGAGAGACACATTTCAGGCAGTAGCTATAAAAGGCACCATATGAGTCTGGGTCTCCAGGCACATTGGTTTCATCTGAATCGCAGAAAACTGCCCGGAGATCCAGACAGAAAGACTCTAGCTTCCTAGAAGGCTGGTGAGGTAGGAGAGAGACACTATGTGGCCACACTCTGTGGACCATCTCTAGAGCAAAGGCTTCTAAGATGGAAGTTTAGAATTGGACTGGATGGGCAGGTGGTGGCATCTTTCATTCTTTTTGGCTGTGACAGACTGTGGAAGCTGCAGGCAAGGGTTAGTTGCCTACATCCCCTTTGGTGCACAGACAAGAAATTAGCATGCATGTTGCATGTGCATACCCTCTCCTTTACATGTGTTCATGGGAAGACATGCATGCTCTCTGGACAGAAAGAAACCTCCAAGCCATGGGTGTCAGAGACTGCAATGCCTCCAGGGCACCCCTAGCCCAGATCCTGGGAGCGTGGCCTGGGCTGAACTACACAGGCCCCTCAGTGACCTGGCACTCTGGACCCCATTTCTGCCATTCATACTGTGCTGGGGTAGTGAGGATTTCCCACCTACCCCAACAATAACCCAAGCTAAAGAGTACACCGGCCTCCTCTGCTGCCTCCTCAGTGGTCCCTGCCCAGGGAACTTTCTAGACATTTTGTTGGCTTCTAGAGCAAGCTCTGTGCTGTAGCTCATGACCACTCTTCTACGGCTACCCAGACCCTAAGGTAGCCTTTTCATGCTTTGTCCTGGATATGGCTGCAGGCCTCTGCAGTAAGCCCACCACCCAGACCCTTCCTCTGCCTGGAGAGGTTTCCCTTAGGTGCTCCTAGTTCTTAAGTATATTTTACCTTCTCTGCTAAAGTCTCCCTTTCTGATGCTCCAGTGCATACAATAGGCACTGATGCAAGCCTGTTGATGGTCAATAGAGACAGACAAGATAAGGCTGAGTATCTCCTGATCCCTAGCCCTTGAATGCTGGCAGCCAAAAGTTTTCTAAGGCACCAAGAGCTGGCCAGATCTGCTGGCCCTGCCACAAATGCCATCCGTGAGGGTGGTAGTGGTTAGGCCGAATCTGGAGGATGATGGTGTGGGGCAGATGGCAAGCTGGGAGGGATAAGCCACAGAATAGTTTACTGTCTTCTGGTGACCAGTAGAAGCAAAGACAGAGACTCCTTGACTCTGATGCTTGTTTGCAGGTCTACCAAGCCTATCCCAAGGTTATACTCATAGTTAGAAGAGACTGCAAGCCAGCCAGTCATCCTGTTTGAAGAAGTGTCTACAGTGTTTTGGAAGAGAAAACAACATGGAGTTTGTCTGTCTCCTTCTCCCCTTCTCACTTTCCCTGTCCTCCATTCCTTTACATGGCAATTTTCTGGCCCTCCTATAACAAGGGGAAAAGAAGGCCACCACGCTAGGCTGAAGAGGTAATTGGGGCAGACCTGTCCCTCCTGTGAAATGGCTGCCTCTTGGAGCCCAGGATTAAGGCAGAGGTAGAGTAGACCCAGGTTCCTCTGGCTCCCTAGAGGAAAGGTTTGCAAAGTTGACCCTACCTCAGTTGCCATGGAAATGGTTAGCTGCATTGTGGTGAAGGCCCCAAGGGCAGACAAATGCCAAGCTGGTTTGTATGGGCATGCACCTCTCCAGGAGTAGAGCGATGGAACCATTGGCATTCAGGACACCTGTGAGGCCCAGACTGGGCCAAAGGCCTTTCAAGAATAGCTTCAATCACTTGGGTTTTTTCTTAAGGCTCTGACATAGGGGAAGTTCTCCAGAAGTAGAATCCCATCCCATCCTCTTCCCCTGATCTTGACAGTGGGTGAAGAGTTTCTTTCAGCCAAATATTTACATACTGACAAAATCCTCCAAAGGTTATCACATCCATTCGTCAGCCTCCAGACTGGAAAAGTTTTCCCCCAACTTGGTAGCCAATGCCTTCCTGCCATGCTCATGCATGCTGATCTCCAGAAAGGCACCACAAGGCTCTAGTGACATTGGGCTTCGGCTGCTGCCTCAGCTGCCTTCCCAGAAAGCTTGGGAGCCATGTGCTCTGGCTTCTAAGAACAGGATCCAGGACCCTTCAGGGAAGGTCAGTAAAGAGTCACATGGCATAGCCAGAGGGCATCGTGGGGCCCAGGGCCCTGCTTGTGCTGAGGATTACCTCACAGTGACGCCCTTAAGGCTCCTGGGAACTTCCCTTTGCCTTTCGGGTGGCCTGCCTGCATCTCAATTTCTAAGCAGAGCCTGGGGCCTGGCCTCAGGAGTAAACCAAGTTCCAGCCCAAGGCCTTCTGAGAGCCACAGAGTGGAGCAGCCCCAATCAGCCTTTGGCTGCCTTGCTTCCTGCAGGTGGAAAAATCATTCTATTTATCCCCAAATGTATTTGTCTACTCAAACAACAAACAGACACAGAAACACACATGAAGTCACAGACACATGTGCAAAAGACAGTTCCATAGACACATATAGAGTCAGTTTCTCTCTCTCTCTCTCTCACTCAGTTTCTCTTTGTCTCTATGGCTTTCTTTCTCTCTGTGTCTCTGTCTCTGACACTGTCTTTCACTCCCCCTCTTTCTCTGTCTCGCACTCCCACTTTCCCAAGGCCCCCCCTCCTGCCTGCACCACAGCATTTATCAAAATGGCCTGACCTCATGTTGTAAAAATATACAGCATGGAATAAAATCCACCTTAAACTCTTTTCTAAATATATTAAAATAATAGGAATTCTCATCTGACTGATTGAATTTGCTGCTTGATATTAGAAGCATGCCAGGCCCTTCTGGGCCCAGTATAGGGCAGGGAGGGGCCGGGATTCCCTGCCTGACTCCTCTCTCCTGGCTAACAGCTAAGCTCCCTCGAGTAGGTGGGGCTGGAGTGAGGGAGCCAATGAAGGCTGTGTTCTGGTCAAGAGGCCTTGGGTGGCTACCCCAGCCAGCAGCTAATGCAGTCCACAGAGCAAGTGCAGACAAATGCCACAACTCCTTTGGCCCGCACAGCACCTCAGTTGGCCTGGAAGCTGTGAGCCTCTGACCCACTCCAGTTGGCACCCAGGCCCACAAGCCATCCTGCAGTTACTCCCAGGCTCCATTAAAACTCACCTCTACGACCCGCAGGACCAGCCACTCCCTGAGGTCAGGGACCCTATATTCTTTTTCTTCATATCACCAGGATTCAAAATGGCCTGGTACAGAGTGAATATTTGGGGAAACGTTTGTCAAATGACGAAATGTGTTGATTCGTTCCTTCAGCCTGTATTTATTGAACTCTTAGTATGTGCCCAGCACTGATGAGCACTAGGACACAGCAGAAAACAAAAAAGACACCAAATCCCTGCCCTCATGCAGCTTTTATTTAAGGATAAATAAATAATAATAATTAATTGGCCCACTCATAAACAACTATAGAAGGCAATGGATGCCCTGAATCAGACTTCCCCTAAGGCCTCCTACTCTCTAGCACAGCAAATGATTGGACTTGCTAAATCTCAGACTCTCCTTTTCAGACTACAACATCTGCCTCATCATGGCTTGCTCAGGACTTAGCTATGAGGCTCCTGGCTCCTTGCGGCAACACGGTACAGGCAGAGAAGGGGAAGGGGGAGTGACATGAGACTCCGGAACTCTGTCGGGATGAAGGCTGGGAAGTAAGCCTGACTATCAGCAAGGGGAGTTTCTAAGTGGGCAAAGTTTGGTGCCAAAGGGCAGGGACTCAGATGATGGCGGGCCCTGATGTTCCGAGAGGAACAGCCACTGGATTTTGATTACATGCACACCACTGCTGCAGGGAGACTGCTATAGGCAGATCCAGTGTCTGAGAGAAAATCAATCAGTATCTGGGGGGGGGGGTGGAATCCCAGGGTACAATATGGGGGAATGAATCAGTTGGTCCGAGTGGTGTTGTGCTGGTAAATGTTTAACAACTTGTTCACTGGGAGGGAAAAAAGCCCTGATTTGTAGTGTTTGCCAATTACCATGGTGTAAATACTCCCAAAGTGGCTGAATTCAAGCTATCAACATGACATCATTAAATGTGGACTTGGAAAAAGATGTGCACAAGCAGTTCTCTCGAGCCAGTGTTAGCCTTGCCCTGATCTGGGGTCAAGACCAGGAATTTCATTCTTGTAGAGGGACCATCCAGAGGCTAAACAGAACAAAAGACCAAGCTGGGAACCAAGGGATACAAGGGTGGAGAGAGCTACAGTGCTAGGGGCAACCTGGGACCCCCATCTATGGGCAGTGCTGGAAAAAGAGTAAAACTGAATGCCAGCAGATGGAGGATGAGTGGTGACTGAGGCTGTTTAAGTCATATGGCCTCTGCCAGGACTGGCTTGAAAATCTTTGGCTGATTTGATGTCTGCAGAGACAGGAGAGAATGAGTGGACTATGGGTGGTGGGGGGGCTGGGGGGTCATGGAGAGATGCTGATATGTCTGATTCTTAAAATAATAGCATACCTTTACATAGTGCTTCCTCTGTGTCAGGCCCTGGACAAGCATTTTACATGTATCAGTGCACTTGAACCTCAAAAACCACCCTGTGAGTCAGGTTACTATTAATATCCCAATTTCACAGATGAAGAAAATGAGACCCAGATTAAGTAACTATCCCATGTCACACGGCAGTATAGCTGATGCCAAACAGGCATCAACCCCCTGCCCTCAATCACTACGTTGTACTGCCTCTAGTTGTACTTCCTTAATCAACTCTTCTGGAAGTAGACCACTTGCTTGGGCCCATAATGTCCAGCAGAGCTCTCTGGCCCGGTCTACTGCTCTTAAAATGCTTCCTCACACATTTCCCTCCAACCTATCCACCAAACAGGGAGCTGTTCCTGGCCTTTCTGGGCCTTTGGCCACCCACACCCCAGCAGACTCAGGTCTCAGCTTTATTCTTCATGGTGATGGGGCCTGTACTGGTGATATGTGTGTGCTGAGGTGAGAGGTAGGTAAGCATGGGTGGTCTTTGGAAGAGGGAGGCGACTCTATGAGGGAGGAAGAAAAGGGGAGGAGAAGAGGAAGGACAAAGAAAGGAGAGAGAGAGATCAGAGGAGGGGGGGCTGGGCAGCACCTCCAGGCCTGGACTTGGCAGAAGCTGGTCTCTAAGCATAGCCGTGATCCCTGCACAGCGTGAGGTGTGAGTCGCTGAAGTGTAAACACGATGAGAGGATATGGGGTTTTGTGGGTGGCTTGTGGATTTAGTTGACCACTTACAGTGGGTGTGTCTATGTGTGTACACACACACCTGCTCACACAACACATTCAAAAGATAGACTGTAGCTGAGTGTGATCGGCTAAGCACTTTGGTGAGAGGCTGTGACTGTAGGAGAAACATTGACATCCTTGACTCCTGGAATTTCCCTGGACCTCTGGAAAAACCCTAAACAGAGAAATTTGGCAAGGGTTCTAGGGAAGCTCCAAGAGGGTGCTGAGAGGGCCAGAAGGTCTCTAAAGGGGGCTTTCCTCTGGGCCAAGGTCACCAGCCCTCTTTCTGCCCTTACTAGATACAAATCTTTAGCCTCCCACAAATGCGTGGAGAGATGAGGCATTTCCTCTGAGCCTTACTCTATGAAGGGAAGAGACAGACAACAGAGGAAAAGCTCGTGAGGAAGCACCTGGTGCAGGCATCTGGCTTGGCCTAGCCTGCCTTGGGCTGTCGCTGTTGTTGCCCGTGGCCTCAGGAGCATTCCCAACATCCCATCTCTCTCCTGTGTGTGTGGTGCTGAGGAAACAGCAAGGCCTCTGCAGTCTATTGACATTTATTGCTCCAACAAGTACCTGTTTTGGGGCCTTGATCCAGCTGCCTCACATCACAAAGCCTCAGTCTCATCATCCATAAAATAGGAATACCACCTACCCTACAGAGTGGTGGTGAGGAAGAAAGGAGATCACATACATGAATGCATCTGGCATAGTCCTCAACATGTTTAATCTTTCTTTACCCTTCTCTGTAGTCAGACACTGAGAGGAACCTCTTCTCAGGTCAAGAATCTGGGGATCCAGGGGTGGCCTGCGTGGCTCAGTCGATTAAGTGTCCGATGTCGGCTCAGGTCATGATCTCATGGTCCATGAGTTCAAGCCCCACATCAGGCTCTTTGCTGACAGCTCAGAGCCTGGAGCCTGCTTTGGATTCTGTCTCCCTCTCTCTCTGCCCTTCCCCTTGTCACACTCCGTCTCTCTGTCTCTCAAAAATAAATAACCATTAAACATTTTTTTAAAAGAATCTGAGGATCCAGAGGTTTTCTCTCTCTAATGGCAAAGAGAATCAAAAAGAGCCCTCTATCCCTCCACTTGAGACTTCTTTGGACTCTCCTTGATTTATCTATCAATGGATGAATGACAGAGCTTGAACCCAGTGCCTGGGAAACAGCCCTCCTTATTTACACCCACTGGCTCATGTTGACTCAGCATCTCTTGTCCACATACCTAGAAAACTCTCTATAGACACAGAAAAACCCTCTTTTGACATTTTGGCAACACAAGGATTTTAAAAGATATGTTCAGAATTTAAAGATATGTTCACACCACAGAAAGCTTCAAACATTTCATCCCACAAGTCTAAATGCTATGCACATTGAAACAGGACTTCATAGAAAAGGCTGATTTGAGGACACAGGTACTCTCCTAGTCCCTGGTTCTCCTCCAAGCCCACTGACACTAAGCATTTTGTCCTATAGGTTACATTGGGATGTGATGGTTTTTAAAGATCAAGCTGGAGAGTTGCCTTGGTGGCTCAGTCAGTTAAGCATCTGACTCGTGGATTTGGCTCAGGTCATGAACTCACAGTTTTGTGGGTTCAAGCCCCACATCAGGCTTTGCACTGACAGTGTGGAGCCTGCTTAGGATTCTCTCCCTCTCTCTGTCTCTCCCCAACTCATGCTCTGTCTCTCTCAAATAAACTTTATAAAAAACAAATTAAAAAATTTAAATAAAAATCTAACTGGAGATGGGTCAGGTGGCTGGTCAGGAATACTAGGGGCCCTCGACATGGCTGAGGCTGAAGTGGCTACATCTAAAGAGAGAGTGGGGGATCTGAGGGCAATGCCAAGAGGAAATAGTCCCAGTGAGACCCAGGGTCATGGACCCTGCCTCTTCTGCTCTCATCTGTACAACTGTAGGTCAGGTATATAACCTCTTTGGGCATTGATTTCCCCACCTGAAACACGAAGGGTCTGGGCTATCGTAGGTATCAAATATGCTGATGCATGAGAAGCAGTTTGTATACCATGAACACTATGCATATGGGAGACAAATCCAGGAAAGTAATACTGCTGAGCCCCTGCTCTGGACTACCTTTATGATGGGCACTCAGAGATACACATAAGCTCCCTCGCTGAACTGAGGGCTCCTTGGGACCAGGGGCTGGATTTCCTGTTTGTCACTGTGCTCTCCAGTTGCCCGGCCCTAGGTGTGGCAGAACACAGGTGCTCTAGCAGTTTTAGTGACCAAATATACAATCTCATTGCCATCCTCAGGGCAACCCAGTGAGATAGTTATTACCATCCCCATCTTACAGAGTTATGAAGTGAGGCCCAGGGAGGTGATTGCATTTGCCGAAGGTCACACAAGCAGTAGTAGCCAAGAAGGAACAGTGTGTGACACAAGTCTTTTCTTGTTCCATGCACCCCTTGCCTTTCCACAGCTTCTCATCTGTGATGCTTCCCTGACCAGCTCTCTGGTTGCTTAAGATAGGCCATTGGATCAAATGGGAGAGCCCAGCAGGAAGACATTGACAAAAGGCCTGGATGACGAAAAGTTCAGGCCACTTCTGGCTTGAGCTTGATGTCACTCGTGGCGGAAGCTGGATCCTAAATGTTCTGTTGCCCACAAGTGGATTTCTTAGCCTGCTAGTACAGAGTAGGACTGCCTCTGGTGAATGTGCATGATGAGGGACTATAGGGGTGATGAGGCGTTGGAGAGGGAAAGGTGCGGCAAAGGGAAATTGCTGAGGATAGCAGAGAGGAGCCCCATGGCTTTCCTTGGTTACTTGCCATATGTAAAGATTCTTCTTACTCTGAAGAATTTCTTCCTGGTGTCTACCCTAAGTTCCTTGCTACCATCTAAATCCATTCTTCCTAGTTCTGTTGGTCTCTGGGCTTTTGGACAAACATTTCACTGTCCTTTAGAAAACATCCTAAGCCCTAGCCAGCAATGCTCCTATACTCAAGACAAAAATGAGAAGAATTAGCCAGCAAACCCACCCAAGGAAATCATTAAAGGAGGCCCAATTGCCTAATGGGGCCTGAACACACAAAGCCTGTGCTCAGCTTCTGCTTCTGTCCATTGCTGCCTGTATATCTTGGGATGTGTAACTTAGCCATCCTCTGCCTCAGTTTCCCCACGGACAGTAGGTGTTGTTGATCTCTCCCTCAGTGCCTGACAATGAGTTGGTGCTCGATAAACAGAATTATAGTCTGGTGATAATATTAGTTTGCATCTTGATGGCATTGTGCTCTGTGCTCATTGGTTCACATCACCCCCCTCCCCCCATCCCCTTTCCTGAGTTGCCTGGGCCTGGATTTTGCACCTCTAAGTGCAGCCAGGAGCTCCAGCCCTCAGCTTGTGCCTGCACGGTCTTGGGAGGCCTGCCTTAGTTGGAGAGTTGCCATGCCTATGCAGGATTTATTCTGGGTCTTCCAGTTCCACGTTCTTTCCTAGTGGCTACCCTGCCTTCCACAGCTCACCCAGCTGCTCTCAGAGCTCTGTGGCCTCCCCATCTTTGTTTCTCTGTGGTTCCTTTTCAGCCCGAGTCCAGAGACATTATTTGGGCCTCCAGTGTTCAGAAGCTATGCCACTCCATGCAGCTCCGTATCAATATTTACATTTCCAAAGCCCAATTTACATCATAATTATTCTTGTCTAGCCAGGCAGGGAATGCCACACAAATTTCAGAAGGACTTTTGGCCAACTACAAGGACTGGCAATCACAACTTGTTTGGCTTCATCCCTTAGTACTAGAATATTTTCTCAGTTTCTTAGAATGACCCCATATGAACACAGCTTTCTTTGTCGTTCTTGCCTCTTCCCCAGGTAGACAGTATGTCTGAGCCCAGCCATGGCCTGCCATTCCCACCCTTTTTGCTGAGCTTTCTAGATGATAGGGCAAACTCCACTTAACAGCCTTCCCCTGGTACTCCATCCTATTCCTGACTCCAGGCAAGTGAAATACACAAAATGTAACTTTTTATCTGTCAATTTACCAAACTGAAAAAAAAATAGTGGTCAGGGGTGTCTGGGTGGCTCAGTTGGTTAAGCATCTGACTCCAGCTCAGGTCATGAACTTGCAGTTCGTGACCTTGAGCCCCATGTCAGGCTCTGTGCTGACAGCTCAGAGCCTGGAGCCTGCTTCGGATTCTGTGTCCCCTTCTCTCTCCACCCCTCCCCTTCTCGTGCTCTGTCTCTCTCTCTCTCTCAAAAATAAATAAACATTAAAAAAATAGTGGTCAGTACCAGCGAGGTTGCACTGAGATGGGTAATCTCATATACTGCTAGTGGAAGTGTCATTTGGTATAGTGGTTTCTGGTGGGCAATTTGGAAATATCAAGACCTGTAAATACAGATGTCCACTTTGACCCGATAATTATACTTAAAGTGATCTGTACCAAAGGAGCGTTAGCCAATTTGGGTTAAAAATGTATGTAAAAGCTATCCATAAACATGGTAATAAGCTAAGTGTCCAACATTAGAAAATAGAAAAAATAGAATTATACACAACCTGTAAGGATGTTTTGAAGGATATACAATGACATAGAAAATGTTCCTGCTACAATGCTAAGTTAAAATATGCAAAGTACCAATTTGTTTATACAGTATAGTCCTGATTATGTTTTTACAAACCATAAATATTCAAATAAAAGGACAGGAAGAAAATCAGCCAATTGTTAACAGTGTCTGAGTCTAGGTAGTAGAATTGTAGTAGATTATAATAATAAAACTTAACACTTGTATAGCACTTATGAAGGGCCAGGAACTTTCATATACTCACTCATCACTTTATGTATATTTACTCCTTATGACTACCCTACAAGATAAATACTGTATCATCCCCATTTTACAGATGAAGAGACTGAGGTGAAGAAAGGTTAAGTGACTTGCCTAAGGTCACACAATTAGTCATTTTCTTCTTAGTACTTGCCATTATTTTCTGGATTCTCCACTGTGACTACATTTGGCTTTTGTAATCAGAACAGAAATGCACAGGGATTTTGAGAAAACTCAAAGTGCATAGCGCTGGGTCATAGAAGCTCATCAACTCAGGTGGGGACAGCTTTACTGCACAGCCTGTTTTGACCATTGTATTCCAGGTCTTGGGGACAAGGATCCTGTTCCTGTGAGCTTCTCTTGGTCAGCCTGTCTGGCCATGACCCCCTGATCAGGGCCTGCCCCTGCCCCTGCTTGATGAGCCTTTTCACTAATGGCCTACCTCCCCACCTCCTAGCCTTTGTTCCTGGCTTCTTTCTGGATGCATACCTCCACAGTCCATCCCCAGAATGACAGAGGCCTGCAGTGGTCTGGCCTCTCCTGTCAGCCTCATCCCCGGGACATAGCAAAAGAGGGAGGACAGAAGAGGACATTTGTCCTCAGGCATCTGTCTCTGGGGGTTCCACAAAGATGTTAGCTGTTTTCAATTTTAACAGAGAAGTGGTAGCATATAGGGCGAGAGGCTGAACTTCTTACATTGGCCCTGAGCAGTCTTTACTCTGGAAAAGCCACCTCCCCATCTTTTTCTGGCCTAGATAAGCTTCCTGCTCTTTGACTACTTACTGCTGGTGCAGGGCATTGACACGTCCATGTGGGTCTGAGTATCAGCCACCCAGCTTCCCTGGGGGGTCACACCTAGCTGAAAGCAGGGTTCAAGTAGAAATGGAAGTTATCTGGAGGTGGGGTGGGGGAAGGCTGCCACTCTGAATCTTCTTCAGATGCCCTCTCCAAGCCCTGATCACTGTTCCAAATAAGATTGTGGGGTGAGACAAGGAGGTCAGCCCACAGAATATGGAGAGCAGGAAGAAGGGACCATCAGTTCTCAATGTGGGTATCTTTGCTTATTAGCTCTCCAGAGGGTGAGGACAAAATGGAGTGTTTGGAGAAAGACAATCAGTAATAAGAGACTTGGGATCTAGTCTTGGCTTCTCTCACTGGTTGTGGGACCTCAGCAAGGTCCTTTCCTTCTCTGGGCCCCAGAATCTTTCTCTGGAAAATGGCAACAACAGTACCTATCTCACTGGACTTTCCTGTGAATCAACCTACTCTATGATGAGACAGCATTTTGTGTCGTAAATCGTGCACCCATTAGGAACCTGAAAGACATCCCCCTTTCCAAGTCTCTGTTTCCTTATCTGTATAACCTTGGGGGTTGCATGCCTTTGAACTGCTCAGTGAAAACGAGCCCGGTTCCCATAAAAGCACACAAGCACACAAAAGGTTGCACGTGATTTCAGGAAGTCCTTGAACTTCATGGGTCCATCTCATGGGCCACCTCCAGGCTAAAAATCCCTGACCTGTTTGAAGGAGTTAATCCTTTCTTTAGCTAGCCTTGGCTGGCATATCTATAGTGACAGGGAACTCACTCCCTCCAAACAACTGTTCTTCTTTTGCAGAGCTCTGACCTCCCTTCTGCTCAGCTAAAATCTGCCTCCGTGGAGCATTTCTTGGAGGTTTTCCCACTCAAGGAACCTGGGAAATATCTGGGCCCAGGTGTGGTCATGGCTCTGAGTTATCTGGGCAGCAAGGATGAGGTTTCCTTCACTCCAAGCCAGGCAAACTACTTTCCCGCTGCTGCTCCCAGGGGTGGATGCTGGATTTTCTGCCTCATAAAGTTGTCCTCCAAGTCACTCTGGAGCCAGAGTGTGGCCAGACCCTGGGAGCCAGCTGGTCTCTGCTGTGTCCCCAGAGGGAAAAAGCAGCTGGAGTAGCCTGGCAAGCCCTCTTGCTCCGGGCTGCAACCATGTCAAAACCAGTGTTTAAAGCAACCCCTCCTCCCCTCTCCTACCCCTGCTGTCTTCCCTGGATGGGACAATGTCCCCTTGTGAGCTCAGGAACCAAAGAAAATGGGTTTCGAGTCAGGGATACTGATACTAACTACTTCATACAGATGGAAGGAGTATTACACAAAGTAATGAATGTAAAAAAAAGAAAAAACTTGGAATGCAACAAATTGCTGTTCCCTTCCTCCTTGCCTTTGTCCCTAGGGACTCTCCATTTCAATGGGGCAGAGTTAGTGGGAAGCAACTAGAATGGGCATGTGTTTACTGTGGCTCGTGTTCTGTGCATGTTAGCTATTGACCAGAACCCCACCAATAGGTTTGACTAGGTTCCTCAGTTCACACAGTTGGCAAAGGGTAATGAGGGATTTGAATCCAGGTCTAGCATCCCCACCCCCCAGCATCATACTGTCTTTCAGGGAGGGAGGATGGTACCCTCCCACATAAAGCAGCCTCTCCTTTATGGTTCCTAAGGACCTCCATTCTGCTCATTCTGAAGCAAAAGGAGCAAAGCACTCACAGGATTCCCTTAACTCCAAATTCTCCCCAAGTTGTGCTTGGAGTGACTCTCCTACTGCTACCTGACCTTCCATGGGTTTGGGACTGCTGTTGTGGAGAGGAACTGGGCCTAACCTCTGGGACCTGCTGGGCAATGACCAGATCCACGCATTTTGAGCAAACAAGAGGACCCCTTCTGGCTTCACCAGGAGGAACCAAATGGCCTGAGCATTCAGGCAGACAAGAGAGGCCTATGAAAGGAGAAGTTTGTTCAGCTCAGATCAAGAGACACAAATACTTCTTGGGTGGCTGAGTGAAGCCTTTGATGGCCTGGGTAGAGAGCAGGAATAAGGTGGAGAACCAGAAAAGCCTGGGAAAGAAGGTGACACTGGGCTGGAGTAGGGCTTGTCTGAAGCCCCTGGGGCTCATGCACCTGGCCAGGGTGCCCTCCAAAGTGCCCTCAGTTGCTCAGAGCCTGACCAGAGACTAAATCAGCTCTAGGGAAGGCGTTCCCCTGCCTCCAATGGCAGAGCTGGCAGGCTGTTGCCATGGCAGCCAGGGGGCTAAGTACAAGAGCAAAGCAGCCCAGCCTGAAGGTTGTTACTGAAGAAAGGCACTTCCTGGGTCTTTTGGTGCCCAACCCAAGAGAATGTTGCTGTCTGGGGCTCATGGCTGGCAGTTGAGACTAAGGCCTTCTTCGGCCCACCCAGGGCCAGTCTCTGGTGTGAGTGTGTGGTGGTAGTGGTGGTGGTGTGTGTATCTGTTCATCTGTATATGTGTGTGTGGGGGGGGGACAGAACCCCAGGGGACCATCTGTGTGTATGTATATGTGCGTATATATACACTCATGTGGGTCCACAGAGGCCTGGAAGGGCGAGGGCTGTGTATGTGTGTATGCCTTTGTGTATGTTTGTTAGACAGTAAGGAGAGGAAGAAGAAAGACAAAAGCCCTAAATGACTCTGGTTTCTGGAGGAGCCAGCCCGGTGTGGTGGGTGTAGGGAGCAGAGTGGGCTGGTCAGGGGCCTGATTGGAACCAGACTTGGCAAGGAGGAGCTATAAATGTTTTTTTCCTGCCTGTCCTGAGAAATTTATGTCACACCCACTCCATCATCCTGGTGGGGGCAGCCTCTCCCAGCTGCCTGTGGTTCTGGGCCTTCCAGCACAACCAGCAACCACTGTGGGAATCCCCTGAGCTTCCTCTGGTCCTAGGCTTGAATGGACCCCATCCCATGATGGCCTGAGGTTGACAGGGATGAGCCATGGATGGAGGAGGAAAGAACTTGGCCCCCAAATGGCCTTCCTTCCCACAGAGTCTTATGTGTTGCTGGAGGAGTAGGCATTAGGAAGGTGTAGGGAAGGAGGTAAAGACAGGAGAGGGGCTGTGCTCCCTTTACAGTATCTTCCCTGCCTTCTTCCCTTAACAGGGGGTAGGGACTGAAGGCAGACCGAAAAGGAGAAGATGGCTCAGACACCATTTGAGATACAGATGGAAACTAAATCCCAAGAAGGGAAAGGGACTTGCCCAAGGCCACGCATTAAAGGAGCCAACCCACCCTCCTGTATATGGACTTCTTCTTCACCTCCAAGTTAGAGATCTCTCCCAACCTAGTGTAAGGCACAGCCTTTTTCTTTATCATGTTGCTCCATCCTTAAAATCCTTCCCCTGGTTTTCCTTTGTTTCTACAGTAAAGGAAAGACTCCTTAGCATGGATTACAGGGTCTGCCCTGGTTTGGTCCCTGTCTACCTCTCCATCCACATCTTTTACCAAGATCCCTCTTGCCACTGGGCCTTTGCATATGCCGTGCCCTCTGCCTGGGGTGATTTTCTTTCCCTCTTTCAGGTTTTGACCCCCTACTTCTACTTCAGCACACAGCTCATAGATAGCTTCCTCAGGGAAACCTTTCTATATTTTCCTGGCTAGGACATGCTGCCCAATATTTTACTCTCATGGGACTGTGGGCCTCTCCTCCATAGCACTTCTCAAATTGTAACTTTACTTTTGTTGTGTGCTTTGTGATTAATGGCTATCTTCTCCACCATACTCAAAACTCCACAGCTGCTTTTGCTCACAGCATCATGCTGTCCTAGTGCTCAGTACAGCCCTGGCAAATAACCAACAGTGACAAGGACATCAGGAGCTAATATTTGAGGCTTACCATTTGCCAGGCACTCTTCCCACAGCTTTACTTGAAATAATGCATTTAATCTTCACAAATTCTAGCAGGTAACTACTATCATTTTCTGTATTCTTAACCACTATCACTATAACTGCTTAACAATAAATATTATTTAGGATGCCTGGGTGGCTCAGTCATTAAACATCTGACTTTGGCTCAGGTCATGATCTCACGGTTTGTGAGCTTGAGTCCTACTTTGGGTGAGCATGAGCCCTGCTTCGGGTAAACATAAGCCCCATTTCTCTCTCTCTCTCTCTTTTCCTCTCCCTCTCCCTCTCCCTCTCCCTCTCCCTCTCCCTCTCCCGTCTCTGCCCCTTGCTCACTTGTGCCCTCTCACTCTCCCAAAAAAAGTAATAAATATTATTTGTTGACTACATACTTTTGGTTGAGGCCCCCCACCACTCCAATCCTGAGGGGAGGTGCCAGCCCCTGAGCACCTCCCTGGATCTTAAGGTGACCCCTGCTCCAGGACTTCTGCTACTTGCCCATGGTTACTCTTAACTTGTTTCCCCTCTGTCAACTTATCCTACATGCCCTGTTTGACATGAGAAGGTTCTAGGGCTGGGAGATGCCACTGAGTTTAGGGAAGCACTTTTTCACCCTTGAACACTTGCTCCGGTCATTATATCACAGCCATAGTCCACTGACCTGTTCTCACCTACTTAGGCTCAACCACTTCCCCGCTGGGTGCCAAGTCAATTCACCTCCTGAGCCTCAGTTTCCCCTTCTGTAAAATAGAGTGATTCGCAGGACTGTGAGGTAGGGCTATGAGAATTCAGTGAGTTTGTGTTTGTTTGGTAATTGCCAAGCACAAGACTGATATTAGTTATCACTTGAATCATTATTAGTAATGACTTATAATGTAAACCAAAACTTTATCTTCCTGGTTGTAGCTCCAGAGCCCAACAGAGATGAAAAATAATACACGGTACTAATGGTAAGTGTTCAGTGTGCTGTCTTCCCAACCCTCGTCCACCACTATGCTCCTCCTGCCTGCCCTGCCACCCTTCTTACCTCTGCCACACCCAGGATATGCTTTGTACTGGTTAAGAACCCTCAACCCTGTATGGGGGAGGAGACAGAGCTCTGTTCCCCCACTGCTTCCCCTCCCTATCAGCCTCCCATCAGCCTTGCTGTTTCTTTGTTAGGGCAAGGGCAGGGAATTTATGTCCCCCTGTAGCCACCCCCCCCCAGGCCACAAGAGCCCTGCCACCTCCCCACCATGGCATCTTGAGCTGAGTCTATGGCTCTTGGTGGGGGGTGGCTGTGGGATGGGGGGGCACAAAGACATGAGGGTTACTAAAGTTGTACCTTGCTTTCCCAGTGGGCTCTCAGGGGCCAATGAATGCACAGAGCCACAGCCCAGAGTGGGGGTAGGCTCAGCCAGAGTGTTTTCATTTTCCTCTGTTTGTTTTCTGTTTACATCAACTGCTCAGTTCTGGTTTGAGCCTCTGAGAACTGATGGAATTTGGCAGGTAAAGATTTCTGGGGCCACCCATCTCTGCCTTCTATAGGGCTGAGGACTCAGCTCCTGCCAATGCCTGCAGGAGCAAGAAGCCCAGCCTACTCTATTTACTGGCCCCTTTCTTTCCATTATTCTCTTTTCTATTTTTCTCTCTCCCTCTTTCCTTCTTTCATTGTTTCTCTTTCTATATGTCTCTATTCCCTATGTTCCTCCCACCCTCCCTCCCTCCCTCTCTCTCTCCCTTTCTCTTTTCTGTCTCTTGGAGTTTGTCCCTGTTTCTTTTCTGCCTTTCTGTGCCTCTTTTATTCAGTAGTTCTTTGTCTTGCCATACTCTTTTTCTCTCTTTCCTTTTTCTTTTTTTTTTCTCAAAAGGAGAGAAAGAAATTAAAGCCTGGGGCACAAGGAGGTCTGAATTCTGGCCCACCTTCTCCCATTAACTCCTTCAAAGTAACCTTCAACAGATCTGTTTCTATCTCTGAGCCTCAGTTTCCCCATCTGCACACTGAAAGATCTAACTTATATGACCTCTGGGACCTAAGCTAGAAAGTCTTCCAAGTATTTACTCCTTGCAGGGGAAAGGAGGGAGGGGAGGGATCAGATTCTCTCTTCAGGGAGCACAGTCCTGAAATGAAGTCTGGAGGAAGTAGAGGGAGGGAGGTCAATGGAGTGCCTCCTTGAGCAGTGAGGGTTTATGGTAAAGGGCAGAGATAGACGATACCTACCCCCCAACTCGTGTATGCCAAAACCCAATCCAGAGAACTCAAGAGCTGGAGACTGGAGTTTGTAAAGGTAGAGACACCTTTGTCCAGAGTGGGCCCAATTTACACTCCCAGCAGCAGTGCAGGAGAGTTGAGAATGCTCCTCATTTTCACCAATAACTTAGTCATTTCCATTTTCTTTCCTTTAACCCATTCTTGTAGGTGTATGGTGGCATTTCATTATAGTTTTCATTTGCATTTTCCTTTTAACTAATTAAGTTGAACACTTTTCATGTTTATTGTCTCCCTTGATATTCTTTGTTGCACATTTTTCTGTAGGGTTACCTAATATACTCTGGATTATGAGTCCTTTGTCATATATATAAAATATATTCTCCCATTCTTGAGTTATCTTATTATTTTCTTAATATGGTCTTTTCATGAACAAACTTTTTTTTAATTTTGGTATAGTCCAAATTATTTTTTCTTTTCATGGATAGCATTTTTTCACCTTATTTAAGAAATCTTTGTCTATCCCAGGTTACAAAGTTTTCTCCCTGTATTTCCTTTGAAACTTTATTGTTTTGCATTTCACATTTACATCCACAATTCATCTGGAACTGATTTCTGTGTGTGATGTGAGGTAGGGGTCAAGATAATTTTTTTTCCACATGGCTCTCCTACTGACCCAGCACTATTTATTTTTTAAAATAATATTCAATATACCAGAGTGTCAGTTTTGTCATAAATTGGGTGATTGTATATGTGTAAGTCTGTTTCTGAATTTTCTTTTCTTTCCATTTGTCACTTTCTATATCCTTATGCCAATACCACAATGTCTTAATTACTTTAGCTTTCTAGGTCTTGATTATCTGTTAGTGAGAGTCCTCCAGCTATGATCTCCTTCAAGTTTATTTGAACTATTCTTGGCTCTTTGTATTGCCATCTGAATTTTAGGACAAATTTGTCAATTTTGCCACCAAAAGCTATTACTGGGATTTTCAAATGAGATCATATTGACTCTGTAGATTAATCTGGGGAGAACTGACACCTTTATAATATTGAGTTTTCTAATCCATGAATATGTTTTATCCCTTAATTTAAGTCTTCTTTAATTTGTCTCCATAATGGTTTTTTTGGTTAGTTTTCATTGTGCAGGCTTTCCACCTTTCATTAGATTTATTCCTATTTGATATTTATGTTATTACAAATAATAAAGTTTTTAAAACTTTCTTGTTCTATTTTGTGCTGGTATATAGAAACACAATTGATTTTTTCATATAGACCTTATATCCACTGATCTTTCTAAATTCACTCATCAATTTTAATAGTTTGTCTATAGGTTCTTCTGGACTTCCTATGTGCACAATCATGTAAAATGAAAATAATGGCAATTCAATTTCTACAGTTCAAATCTTTTGCTCACTTCATTGCACTGACTAGGACCTCCAGTGCAACATTGAATAAAAATGGTTAGAGTGGGCATCTTTTCTTTCACTGAGTCTCATTGTATAAAAACTTTCAATATTCAACAATTAAGTATGTTGTTTGCTGAAGGTTTTTTATAGATGCACTTTATCAAGTTGAAGATACTCCCTCCTATTTGTAATGTGGTGAATGTTTTATCATGAATGGATGTAGAATTTTGTAAAATGCTTTTTTATGTATCTATCATGATTTCCCTCCTTTTTCATGTTAGGTGAATTACAATGATTGATTTTTTATTGTTAAACCACACTTAAATTCCCAGATTAAAACTCACTTGGTCATGATGAATAATTCCTTTAGTATATTGCTGAATTTGATTTGCTTTCAAAATTAAACTTTTAAAATTTTGTGATAATTGTTGGGCACCTGGGTGGCTCAGTCAGTTAAGTGCCGACTTTTGATATTGGCTCAGGCCGTGACCTTACAGTTAAGTCCTGAGATCGAGCCATGTGTCTGGCTCTGCACTGAGTATGGAGTCTGCTCGGGATTCTCTCTCTCTCTCTCTCTCTCTCTCCCTCCCCTGCTCATTCTCTCTCTCTCTCTCTCTCTCAAAATAAATAAACTTTAAAAAATTGTGATAATCGTAGATTCACATGCAGTTTTAAGAAATTATACAAGAAGATCATGTGTATTCTTTACCCAGTTTCTCCCAACAGAAACATCTTGCAAAGATGTGGTACAATATCACACCCAGGATATTGATGTCGATACAGTCAAGATACAGTACATTTCCATCACCTCAAGGATCGGTCATATTGTCTTTTTACATCAAAATTCACTTACTCCCCACCCCACCTCCTCCTTAACCCCCAGCAACCATTAATCTGTTCTCCACTTTCATAAGTTATCCTTCAAGAATGTTATATAATGGAAACATACAGTAAGTAACCATGTAGGGTTGGCTTTTGTACTCAGCAGAATTCTCTGGAGATTCATCCAAGCTGTGGGGTGTCAGTAGTTTGTTTCTTTTTGTTGCTGAGTAGTATTCCAGGGTGTGGATGTACCACAGTTTGTTTAACCATTCACACACTGAAGGATATCTGGGCTATTCCCAGTTGGGGGCTATTACAAAGAAAGCTGCTATAAACATTCAATTTTTTGTGTGAATATTAGCCTAAAATTCTCTGGCATAAATGTCCAACAGTGCAATCACTGGGTTGCACAGTACTTGCATGTTTAATTTTACAGGAAGCTACCAAACTTTGCTTCATAGAGTAGCTGTGCCATTTTACATTCCCACCGGCAATGTATGAGTGATCTAGTTTCTGTGTACCCTCCCTAGCATTTTGTATTGTTATGTGTTTTTTTTTTAATTTCAGCTTTCAGATAGCTATGTGGTGATCTCTCATTGTGGTTTTAATTTGCATTAATGATGTTGACTAACTTTTCATGTGCTTATTTGCCATCTGTATATTCTCTTTGGTGAAATGTCTCTGCATGTCTTTTACCCATTTTTTAATTGGATTGTTTTGTCGTGTCTTGTTTCACTGTTGTATCTTAAGAGTTCTGTATATATTCTAGATACAAGTCCTGTGTCAAATACATGGTTTACAAATATTTTCTCTCAGTTTGTAGTTTGTCTTTTTATCCATATTCATCACAGAACACAGGTATTTAATTTGATGAAGTCCAATTTATCCACTTTTTTTCTTCTATGGATCATTTTCTTGGTGGTTTATCTAAGAATTATTCACCAATATTTAAGCCCTGAAAATTTTCTCCCAGGTTTTCTTCTAAATGATCTATAATTTTATGTCTTATATTTAAATATATGATTTGTTTAATTAATTTTTGTGTTAATTTTTATCCATATGTCTCCTGCCAATACCACACAGGTATGGTAAATATATAATTATGGTAAATATATAAGTCTTAAAAGCAGGTAAAGTAATTCCTGACACTGTATTCTCCTTTTTCAAAATCTTTTTGGCTATTCTAGTTCCTTTGCCTTTCCGTATAAGTTTTAGAATAATCTTGTCTATATCTATAGAAAAAGCTTGATGGAATTTTAATAAGAATAGCATTAAAGGTATTTATCAATTTGGAGAGAACTGACCTCTTTACTATGTTGAGTCTTCCAATCAATGAACACCTAAGTATGTCTCTTCATTTATCTACATCTTTGATTTCTTTCATCAGAATTTGTAAAAATTTTCAGCATACAAGCCCTGTACATATTTTGTTACGTTTATATCTACTTATATCTTTTTTTTTGATGTTTCAAATGTTATTTTTCTTTGCGAACATCTATTATAATTTTGTTCTAATTAGCTTGCATGAACCATAACTGGGAGGCAAAACACAAAAGATATTCAGAAATGTTCAGTTGAGTAATAATCTTAAGAATTACTTAACAATTTAGAATATTCTGTGTGAATGGGTGAACACATTTGACTAGAGATTATATAATATGATCTGTTAGCCAGTTATGTAAACACCTGGATTGGAAATATAGATATATGAGTGGAAGCATTTTAAATGGCATTGCATTTAAAATTTGATGTTCACGTGCTCATTGTTAGTATATAGAAATATAACTGATTTTTGTATGTTTATCTTCTATCTTGTGACCTTGATGAACTTAATTATTAGTTTTAGTTCACTCTCTTCCTAATTTTTTACATGTTTTTATTATGAAATTGTGTTGGATTTTGTACAGTGCTTTTCCTATGTCAATTCATAAGTTTATTGAATTTTCTTTGTTAGCCTATTAATATGGTGGATTGCACTGACTGGTTTGCAAGTACCAAGCTATCCTTACAGTCTTGAAATAAACCCCACTCCGTTGTGGTGTATAATTCCCTTAATATATTATTTAATTCTATTTGTTGATGTTTTGTTGAGAATTTTTCTGTTTTCATGTGGGATATTGGTCTGTGGTTTTCTTTTTGTGTACTGTCTTTACCCACTTGTGGGGCAAAGTGAATGAGTTAGGAAATCTCCTCTCCTTTTCCTTTTTCTGGAAGAGATTATAAAGAATGTGTCTTCCTTATTCTTTCAACTTTTAGAAGAATTCTCCAATGAAACCATCTGGTCTTAGAGATTTCTTTGGGGGAATATTTTTTAATCACAAATTCATTTTTTGATAGTTTTGATAGTTGATACTATCCAAATTATTGGTTTCATATTGGAAGAGTTGTGGTAGTTTGTGCTTTTGAAGGAATTAATCCATTTCATCTAAATTGTCAAGTTTATGTGCATAGAGTTGTTTATAGAGTTCCATCACTGTCCTTTTGATGTCTGCAGGGTCTGTGTTGAGATTCTCTGTTTTATTGCTGATATTTGCAATGTGTGTCTTCTTTTTTTCTTTGTCGGTCTTATTAGGGATTTGTTAATTTTATTAATCTTTTCAAAGAACCAGATCTTTTGTTTCATTGATTTTTCACCCTTGAAATCCTAACATACACTTCACTTGGTCATCATGCATTGTTCTTTTAATATTTTTTTTTAATTTTCTTTCCTAATATTTTGTTTTGTATTTTTCACCCACATTTACAAGAAAGATTGATCTGAAATGCTCCCTTCTTATAATACCCTCATCTAGTTTTGGTATCAAAAGAGTTGGGAAGTGTTCCTTCTTTTACTCTTCTCTGGGAGGATTTGTGTAATATTGATGTTATTGGCCACATGGAGTTTTATAACTTATATATGTTTGGAGGTAAATAATTTCATCTCCATGCATGGAGCTAGGTGGAGCAAGGTAGCATATTTTTGGTCCCCTATCATCTACCAGACACCACATGAGAAATTTTACATTCATTATCTCATTGTTTCCTTATAAAAAAAACTCATTGGACAGGAATTTTTATACTTGTATCTGAGCTCAGAAAACTGAGATTCATTGACTTGCCTAAGATCATACAGATGTGGGATTCAAAGCTAAGTCTTACTTGTTGACCACCTACTACTATAATCTAGGCACTGGGCTCTGAGATGATCATCTGCTATAGCACTGAGTCCTTCCAGCAACTCAGTGACATAGTAATCATGGTTTTCATTGTCGAGATGAGAAAGTTGAAGCTCAGAGAATTTGATGAAATTATCCAGAGCTAAACATCTCGGATGTGGCCAAGCTGGGCTCCAGGGTGGTATTTTACCATTCTGCAGCCAGAGTGTGTTCTTTGTGCTGTGGCCAAAATGTTCGTCCCAGGGAAATGAGCACATTTCTTCTGTGTTAGTGACTGCTGCCACTGTTGGCATCTCAGGGGAAGGGAGGGGTCATGATGGCCAGAATAGCTGCTGGCCCCAGTTTCCAGGTACAACAATGAATCAAAGCTGAAGACAGACCTAGAGAGTTAAGCTGCTGGGCAACTGGAAGAAAGGGGCTCAGGAAACTGGGCCCTGAGGCTAGGGGACTGGAAGGTGGCTTGGCACACCCATCATACAGACTGAGAGGTGGGTCAACAGGTGGGGAGGTGAATGGGGCTGGGCTCTGGTAGCTTGCAGTGCCAACCCTCTATGTTGTGAAACAGCTTTCCTGGACAAGGCCTGGCTGGTCTAATTTCCTTTTGTCTCTACAAAGCCCACACCTGAACCACTACTAACTCCTAGGAAAGGAGAGAAGGTGGAGAAAAGAGCAGAGGTACCCTGAGGTCCTAGCCCCCAGCTGGAGACATGGGGTCTGGATTAATGATATGGCAGAGCAGACAAGGTCCTTACAGATCATTTGGTCCAGTTGTCTCACTGTTTAGGGGAAAACCAAGGTCCAGAGAAATGAGGGTATAGTGATTTACTTGTCCAAGGCCACACAACCCTGACCAGACACCTAGGGGAGAGCAAGGGCCCAGATAGAGGTGTGCGGGGTGTGGGGCGAGTAGGGACTCTGTGTGTGTGTGTGTGTGTGTGTGTGTGTGTGTGTGTTGTGCTTCCTTCTGTATAGCATTGTATACAGTGGTGGAGACAACATGGGTTTTGAGGCCACACTCTTCCATGTATTAACTTGTGACTCTAGGAACAAGTTACTTGAATGCTCTGGGCCTCAGTTTTCTCATGTGGACCTCATTATAGTAACGACTTCTGTGAAGTATCTATTGTTGTACAGACAAAATAAGTTAATATATATGTGAAACACTTAGGACGGTGTCTGGCACATAGGGAGCACTATGGAAATGCTATTGTTGTTACTGGAGGTCCCTGGGTAGGGCGGAAGGAGCAGGGGCTCGAGATTCAGTTTGTCTGTGTTCCAGTCCAGACTGCCATGTTGTGTGGCTTTGGGCAGCTTTCTTCCCTCTCTGTGCCTCAGAAGCCTCAACTACAGTATGTATAATGTGCACCTAATAAAAGTTGCTTGCTGCCAGGGCTGTGAGAAAATTCAGCTCTGTCACATGAACAGATCACCCAGTTCACAGAAGGCCTTGGAGAAAATGTGGCTGTTACAACTGCAGTTGAGACCTACTAGAAGCATCCCCCAGGGTTTCTGCTCCCCAGGCCTCACACACTTAAACCCCTCAGGCATAAGACACTTCCTCCTTCCCACCAGAGCCAGACAATAGCTCCAACCCCCCCAAGTTTCAGGCCCTACAGCCTCTCTGCTCCTGCCCCCAAGGCTGATTTGCTGACTTCACAACTTCCTTTCTCCTGATGGCACTGGGAGCTGTGAAAGTAACTCTGAAGAGACTTGAGGCCCATTCCAGCTAGAGGCACCGCATCCCCAGTGATGGCCACTGAAAGTGGAGAGAAATAGGGCCTGGCTGAAGCTATCCCTCCACCTTGGCAGGGAGAACTTGCCCGAAGCCTCTTCTCCATCTGACTTTGTTCTGGGGTCAGTGGAGCTGGAGCAGTCAGAACAAGAATCAGAGACTTGCAGGCCTTCTAAGTAGACATCACTCCCTTTCCCCATGCATTTTAGCTTAGGGGAGAAGGAACATAGCAAAAGCAAGGAATGCAGCCAACGTCACATAGCAATACTACAGAGTAGGAAGCGGTGGCTCAGAATGCAGAGGTGGGATCACACCAGAAATAAATGGTGTCTTTTCTAGAACCAAAGTATGTCAGAAGTAGAAGAGATCTTGGTTTAGGGGACATTTGAGTCTAATTCCGTTTTATAGATGAGTAACATTGAGGCCAAGAGAGGGAAAGGGACTTGTCTGAGGCCCAAAAGGAGTTAGTGGAGAGGTGGGACCCAAACTCAGGGCTCCTGATCTCTTGGCCAGGGCCCTTCCCACATGACACAGTTGCAGAGGGAGTAGCATGGGGCCCAAAGGCTTCTGGAGGGAGGGGAACCCAGCCCAGTACTGGGATGTTTTTAGCCCCTACCCAGTCAGAACTATTGTTTTCCCACCCCCTGGACCCTTTCTAACCTACCTCACTGGCACCCCGAGGAAGGCATTCTCATGCGGCTGAACCCTAGTGAGAATCAGAGACCTGAGATCCAGACTATGTGTCCTCTCTCTAAGCCTGTGTTCACCTTTACAATGGTGTGTGTTCGGGATGCCTGGGTGCTCAGTCAGTTAAGTGTCCGGCTTCAGCTCAGAGTATGGTCTCACAGTTTGTGGGTTCTAGCCCCGCATTGGGCTCTGTCCTGACAGCTCAGAGCCTGGAGCCTGCTTCTGATTCTGTGTCTCCGTCTCTCTCTCTCTCTTTGCCCCTCCCCCACCCATGCTCTGTCTCTCTCTCTCTCTCAAAAATAATAAACATTAAAAAAATTTTAAGTGATGTGTGTGGAGTGTGGGGCAAGGAAAAACTAGTTGAGTCAGAACATTCAAATTAACTGGAGGTTTGGGAATATCCGGATGCCCAGACTCTACCCCAAATCTGTGAAAGCAGGCTTGAGTGATCAGTCTAATCCCCAAGGGATTCACATGAGCAGCAGGGTTGAGGAGTTTCTAAGAGCTCCTCTACCTGACTTCTGCTCAGATTCCATGAATGACACAGGGTGTCTGAAATTGGGACAGGGGATGGCCCTGACAATACCCCTCCCACAGCCCCCACACTAAGCATGCCAGGCCAAACTACAGGCCACCTTCCCAGGGTTAGAAAATTGCTTTTGGGGTTTCTGGTACTGTCTGCATTCCTCCTGGGATGCTGCTCCTGTGGTAGGAGTCTGCCTGTCCATACCCCTCCACCTCCTCTCCCCCTGACCCCCAAGCCCCTCCCTGGTTGACTGCATGTGGCAGAGAAACAATGCAGGCTCTGGAATCAGAAATGGCTTAGGGTGAAGTCCCTGCCTCACCATGAAGCTTGCAGCCTCAAGCAGATCATTTCCCTTCTCTAAGCCCAGGCTTTCCTAGTTCTAAAATGGGGATAGTAATAGTTCTTAGCTCACAACACTTGCTCACATAGGCTGAGCCCACGCATCTAATGCTTTCAGCACAGCATCCCAGCATGGAGCACTCTGTGAACAACAGCTCCCCTCACCTGAGGCTGCTGCTCAGTCCCAGGGGCAACCTGGCCCTTGGCTCCCTCAGAGGAAACTTGGGCAAACCATCTTGCTGTCATTTGGAAGACTCAACATCCAGAACCAACCCCCATTCTAAGACAAGGGATGAAAAATCTGCCCTCTGCACCTGGTGCTTTCTACTTCATGAGACACATTCATACCCACCTGCTCCTATCGCCTTTCCAGCAAGCCCATGAGAGAGGACTTGCAGTCCTTGCCCTACAGATGACAAAGCTGGAACTCAGGTCCAGTCACTGGGCCACAGTGCCTCAGTTTAGAATTAGTAGTACTGGGATTTAAAGCCAGGGCCATTTTGCCCCAGAGTCCAAGCTGCATCCACTGTATCTTCACTGTCTTAACTTAGCAAGATCAGAGAAGGTGCTGCATCACTGGGCATGGCCTGCAATAACATGGAGCTATCTCAACACAGGTGCAATAACCAGCCTTTGTTTCTGTCTAGCTTTACAACATACGCAGAAAAACTTCTGTCTGTCATCACATTTTCCCCAATAATGTGCTCGTTTGCTAAATATTTACTGAGTACCTACTATGTGCCAAGCACTTTTCTAATTATTTGAAGCCCATAATCTGGTGAGAGGAGCCAAAGAGTAAACAAGGTAAATAAAACATACCATATAGTTGATGATGGTAAGTGCTATGGGAAAAAAATAGAGGAGGAATAGAGGAGGAGGAAAAGAAGAGTCAGTGTGTCTGAGGGCACGGCATGGTTACAGGTTTAGCTAACATGGCCAGGAAGGTCACACTGAGAAGATAACATCTGAGAAAGCTCCGGAAGAGGTAAGGAAGAGTCAAAAAATATCTGTGGAAAGACTATTGTATGCAGAGACAACAATCCATGTAAAGAACCTGAGTTGGTTTGTGTCAGAAAGTTTTGAAGAACTGCAAGGAGGCCAGTGTGGTTGGACTTGAGTGAACAAAGAAGAGAGGAACAGGGTATGAGGGCAGAAAGGTAATGAAGGGCCAGATCCTAGAGGACTTTTGGGCACCATGATGACATTGGCTTTACTCTTAGAGAGATTGGGGAGCTTTAGAAACTGATGTGAGTTTGACAGGGTCCTTCATACTTGGATTCAGGTGTGGGGAAGGGGATGTGGGGGGCAAGGGCTGAAGGGTGGCCTAGGGGGTGGAGACTGTGGACGTAGTGAGAAGTGGTTAGATTTTTGAGGTATTCTGAAGATAGAGACAAGATGGGATGAGGGGGTTGAAGAAATAAAGAAGTCAAGGAATACCTCATATGGTATCAAGTCCACATGTCTCCACCTCCACTGTCACCACCCTAGTCTGAGGCACCACCCCCTCTTGCCAGGACCTGCAAAGGCCTCTCACGCAGGCTCGTTATTCCCACTTGTCCTCCCCACAAATCTACTCCCACCCTGCAGCTAGTGGGATCCTTTTAAAATGTAAACCAGAAGGGGTGCCTGGGTGGCTCAGTTAAACATCTGATTTCAGCTCAGGTCATGATCTCACAGTTCATGAGTTCAAGCCCCACATTGGGCTCTTTGCAGTCAGCACAGACCTGCTTCAGTTCTGTCCGCCCTCTCTCTGCTCCTCCCCTACTTGCTCTTTCTCTCTCTCAAAAATAAATAAATATTTAAAAATAATAATAAAATGTAAACCAGGCCAAGTCACTTTCCTGCTTAAAACTCTCCAGTGGCTTCCCATGACACTTAGACAAAAAGTCAAGGTCCCATATGAGCTGACTCCTCTCTGCCTTTTAATGATCAGTGATCTTTCCTACCTCTATCCCCAACCCCTGCTGTGCTCCAGCCTGCTCTGCAGTTCCATGAACTCACCAAATTCATTGTTCATTACCACCTCAGGACCTTTGCATCTGCTATTTTCACTGCCTAGAATGTTCCTTTTCTATTCTGCATGGTTGGTTTCTTCTCATTCCTCAGGTCCCAGCTGACATGTCACCTCCTCAGAAAGCTCATACCCTGTACTGTCACCCCCATCTAAATAAGATTTGTAATTCTGGGTTTTCTTGCTCATAGTTCCTTACTGTTGTTTTATTCCTTTCATAGCATGTTCCATTGACTACATGTTGATTTCCATAACTTTTGTCTTCTTTACTAGACTGTTAGCTCCCTAGGGCAAGGGCAGAACCAGATAGACTTGACCTACCCCTGTATCTCAGTGCCTGGTTCCAAGACAAGCACTCAGTGCTAATGTGTGTGTGTGGTAGGGTACTGATTTACAAGCATATGCTCCTTTAATACCTCCAGCAAGACTGAAATAGGCATTTCCATTATCCCCATTTTATAGATGAGGAAACTGAGGCACAGAGAGGCCCTGAAGTTTGCTAATGGAAGACCCAAGTTTCAAACTTGCCTCTGCATGACCACACCATGTGTACCCTTTATAATTATACACACAGAGACACATATAGACACACACACACACACACGCACACACACACATACAGTGGGTGCTTTAGAAATAAATTTTAAATGAATGAAGGATTGAAAATGTTAAAAAATTAGACTTAAAATCAGGTCCATCAAGTGTAAAATCCATATTCAACCTCCACCTCTTAGGCTGATATAACAGAATTCCTTGTACCATTTTTTATGTGAGATTGTGCAAAGAACATGATCTTTGGCACCAAGCAGGTCTAGGTTCAAATCCTTGTCCCACTAGTTACTATATGGACTCAAACAAGCCACTTCACATCTGTGAACCACTGTTTGCTTATCTGTAAAATGGGAATGATAGTCACCCCTAATTCTCAGGGTTTCCATCAGAAGTGTGACTTTGGACAAACCTCTGAGTCTGTTTCTTCCTCCATCCAGTATTCTCTAATTTAGTGGCATTCCTTGATTAATCTCAATCTGTCCTGCTGGAGCTAGTTTCACCCATTCAACTTGTCCTTCTGCCCATCCATCCATCTGCCGGTCCATCCCACCATCAGTCTATCTACCCATCCATCCATCCATCCATTCTGATGAAGCCCCCTGCTATGGACCAGGCCCTGTTGTGATAGGCCATGAGCTTGAGACAATTACAGTAAATGAAGTAAATCACTTAAGGACAGAACGAGAGTAAATGACAGTTTTTAAATTGCAACAAAATTAGTCAATAAGTGTGTGTGTGTGTATACATATCAACTATATATATATATATACACACACACATATATATGTACATGTATGTGTGTGTGTATATATATATATATATACACACATATATTAGCTGAGAGGGTCTACAGGCAATGACAGATCAGTAGCAATGAATGTCCCTAGTGACCAGATCTTAGTTTCTAATTCCAGCCTCCAGTAAAAGGAGCCAGTGTTTCTTGGAGAAATGGCCAAATCAGGTAAGGAGCAGGGAAAGACCAAGGTACTCCTGGACCATCTTGTGCCAAAAAATAAGGAAGTACTTGGAAAAGAATGAGGGATTGTTGGAATAACTCAGGAGCCAAGCTCAAGGAGGTTTAAGTTAGGCAAAGTGGGACAATTTGAGTATAAAATAATGATAGTATTGGATTTTTAATACATATGTATATATTAAATACATGTAATATATATTCTCAATTTTAGAATCATCTTAGATTTACAAAAAAAGGAGCAAAGGTCATGCAGAGAGTTTCCCCTATACCCACCATCCAGTTTCTCCTATTGTTAATATCTCCCATGAGTATGGTACATTGTTTACAATTAATGGACCAATATTGATGCGTTATTATTAACTAAGGTCCCTACTTTCGTCAAGCTTCTTTAGTTTTTTACTTAGTGACAATTACCTTCTTGGGCATCCCACTGAGGTTACCACATTACATTTAGTGGTCAGTTACCCTTAAGCTTCTCTTGGCTGTTGACAGTTCTGTGACAGTTCCCTTGCTATTGATGACTTTGACCGTTTTGAGGAGTGTTGGGTATTTTGTTGAATGTCCCTCAATTTGGATTTGAAAAATACTGATGCTTTTCTCATGGTTAAAGCGAGGAATGGGTGTGTGTTGTGGGGGGGGGGGAATGTCACAGAGGTCAAGCACCATTTCAACATGTATCATTGGTGCGTGCCATCTACTGATGATGTTAACTGGGATCACCTGGCTGGGGTAGCATTTGTCAGGTGTTGTCTCCATGTTACTTTTTTCCCTTTTCCACGCTGTCCTCTTTGGAAGGAAGTCACTATGCACAGCTCATACTCAAGGAGTTGGGAGTTATACTCTACCCTCTTGAGGGAGGGTATAATACTAGATTTCAACTGATGGAATAAGATAAATATCCATTGGCCCATACTAACACAAGTAAATAACTGAATAAGTAAATAACAGGGGAGAAGAGACAGTTTTTCCATATAGTACAATTCCAATTAATAGATGTAGGAAGAAAGATGGAAATAGAACATGACCATTAGGAAGGCAGTCACACTCATAAATGTTGATTCACTAATAGATGTTACCATTAGTAGACAAACATGGAATATTAGAGGAGAAACAGGACTTGCATATTTTCAAAGTATCTCCTCAAGTTATTTATCAATCCTTGAACAACACAGGGGTTAGGGGCACTGGCTGCCCTGCCCCATGCAGTCAAATATCTGCATCTAACTTTTTGACTCCCTGAAACTGAACTGAATAACCTACTGTCAACAGGAAGCGTTACCAAGAACATAAAAAGGTTAACACATATTTTGTATATGTATTATGTACTATATACTTACAATAAGCTAGAGAAAAGAAAATGTTATCAAGAAAATCACAAAGAAAAGAAAATACATTTATAGCATTTATTGAAAAAAAAATCGCCATGTAAATGGACCTGTACCATTCAAACCCCTATTGTTCAAGGTCAACTGTACATATCAGAGGTAAGGAGAGTAACTTTATAGTGGGAAAAACCTTTAGACATCAGCTTAACCAAGTGATCAAGGTATACATCACCAATAATAAGACATTGTCACTGTCACAAACATCTTGTTATGATGAGCTGAGAAGGACCCAACATCATTTCTGTGGTATTCTTGCCAAAAATACATAACCTCACTCTAGTCATGAAAAAACATCAGACAAACCCTAATTAAGGGACAGTTTTATAGACTGACTAGTACTCTTCAAAAGTGCCAACATCATGAAAGATGAAGAAAGACTGGGGAACTGTCACACATTGGAAGAGACTGAGGAGACATAACAACTCAATGCAATGTGGGATCCTGGATAGCATCCTGGAACAGGAAAAGGACATTAGTGGGAAAACTGGTGAGATTCAAGTAAGATCTGTAGTTCAGTTAATAGCATGATACCAAGGTTAATATCTTGGTTTTGATCATTGTACTAAGGTTATATAAGATATTAATATCAGGGGAAGGTAGGTGAGGGTTGTATGGGAGCGCTCTGCTCTATTTTTTGCAACTTTTCTCTAAGTCTAAAATTAGTTCAAAATAAAAGGTTTAAAAAGTTGCAGCATAAAAGATTGAGAGCAGATACCCTTCAAGGGAAGGCCTTTGATGGCGGAAACATGAGATGTTTCAGTGGGTTTTTTTTAAGGGTGCTTGTCTTGGGCAGTTAAGGAAAAAGCCAAGGAAGAGGCTTGAGTGGACCACTTTGCTACTCAAAGATCCTGAGAATGCTCTGGCCCTCTTCAGATGGAGTTGGGAGACCTCCTCTCCTCAGACCTGTGCCCACAAAGATTTGTTCAACATAGCAGGCTAAAGTCAGCTGGGTTGTGTCTCCAGAGCAGACCTTGGGCCCTGTGTCACCAGTTGGGACTGCAACCCCCACCTTTCTCCTCTCAGGATTGGTGCTGTAAGGGGCAGCCCTGAGCACATCCCCCTCCCTTCCTGGGATTCCCGCCCTGGAGGGCAGGGTGTCGAGGTGAGGCAGTTGGGGGAAGGCTTGGCAGGCAGGCCAGCAGCAGAGCTCGGTGCTCCAGGGGGAGGGTGGTTCAGACAGTGGTTAGCTTCGGAGTAGGGTTTAACAGAGGGAAGGGGGGAAAGGGAGGGGGCTGTCCTTCTCAAGGGGCCCTTTCATGTTGAAATCAGCCAGCGTGAATGCTGGCGGCCCAGGAGCCCAGCCGGGGGGGGGGGGAGGGGGGGAATGTGAGAACCCCCTTATCTCTCCTGTTGTCACAGCACCGTCTGCGGTTCCCAGCCGGCCAGCAAGGATGCATTAGAAGTGTTGGGGGGGGGGGCGGGGAGGGGTCCCATTAAGACCTTGGGCTGCGCCCACTCACTGAACGGGGCTGAGAGAAGTAGGTTTCAGACCTTCCTGGTGGTGGAGATGAGGGTGGACTGCATGAGAGTGCTCCGCATCTTGGAGCAAGAAGGAGACCGCAGACTTGGGGGGAGTAGGAAAGAAAGCCTCAGGCCCCACCTATATACAGCATCCCCTCACCCACTCTGGGTGTGCAAACCTGCTTACACACCTGCAAGAACAAGGAACTCATTCCCTCTTGGGAGAGCTCTGGACTCACTGTACTAGTTCCACCCTGGGATTCTGTTTAAATTTCTGGGCAGGAAACCTGGGACTTTCGACTAGGGTAGCTGTGGCCCCAACTTCCCTGGGACACTGTCGGCCCAGGAGTGACCCCTGCTGTCCAGACAACCTTGGAGGCTGAGGACTGAGCCTGCCAGCTTTACCATTGCCAGTTCCTGTTGGGTGGCCCTTCCAGCCCCTTTCCAACCTTCCAACCCTATGATCTTACATTTCTCTGAGATGGGGTGTTTCTTTATAAATCTGCTGCTGCAGGAGGGAAGTTGGGTCTGGACCCCAACTGGACCATGGGGGCACTGTTGGCCCCCACAGCTGGAGCTTTCAGCAGCCAATGTTTTCACAGACACCATTTACCCATGCAAGTTCCTGGCCCCCAACACAACTCTCACTGCCCAGGGTCTCATGCCTCCTCCTCACAACTGTACAGGGACTTCAGAGAACCCTGTCAGGCCAGAGCTGAGGTCGTCCCAGCAGCCTGTGCTGCCCAAGAGAGGAAAGGGCAAAGAGGCAATGGAACTCTGGGGAGGTATTTGGTACATGGAAAGTAGGGTGAGATGAAGGAGAGAGTGTGAGGAAGCCCTGGAGACAGCTTGGTGCAAGGAAGGGGCCTGGGACTGTAGGCCTCTGGGTTCTGCCCCAGTTCTGCCAGCATGTGCTGGATGACCTTGGGCCAGTCTATTCCTCTGTCTCTCCAAGTGTCAAATGGGAAGAATCCCTTAACACATTACTGAAAATTGCCCCCCACCTAAACTTATCATGTTTTTTTTTTTTCTTGCATTTATCTCCTTAAAAGCATGTGTTACCATCTGAGATTCTCTTTTGTCTCTCCTAGGGCACATGATCTCCATGAGGACAGGGGACTTGTCTCCATCACCACTGGACCCTGAGCCCTACAACAGAGACAATGGACTCTACAGCCTACTCCGCTCTGGGCACTCTCATTCCGTTCCAAATGAAATTCTGGCTTCCAGCCAGGGAGGGAGGAACCATAATGGGGGTTGCAGGTGACTAACAAAGGAGAATTTTCTCCTGGAGCTGTGTTAGAGCAGACTTCAGCATGGACCCACAGTGTGAAAAGGCTAGACTGAGACCCCAGGGAAAAAGGCATAAGCCTGGCTGCCAGATCACAAGACCCATTCAAGGCTGATCAAACTCAGCCTAGGGACAGGTCTTGGAGGGCAGGGACTATGCTCCAGGCATCCTAAGAACCAGGCTCAGGACATGGCAGGGTAAAGGGGACTCAGGAAGTACTTGGAGACTGGAGAAAATTGCTCACTTTTTGCACCCTCCTTGCTACCTCTCAGTTTTGCCTCTGGGACTTCCTGACATCTTAAGCGGGCCCTGCCGTCTCCCACAGGCTGTCTGTGCTTTTTGCATCACCCCACTGCATCCTCACAGCAATGGGGTAGGTATTATATTATTATCCTCATTCTAGAAATGAGGATACAGAGACTCAGAGAGGCTTAGTGGTTTGCCCAAGGCCACACAGCCACAAAAATACAGAGCTGGGATTTAAGCCAGGTCTGTGTTCTTCTTTTCACCCTGCTGCCTTCTATAAAAGGTGTTCAGCGCTCCAGTTTGAATTGCCCAAGACACATGGGTTCTACCCTTCAGTGTTTCCACACAATTTTGCTATCTCATTTCATTCTTACTCTCACCCTATGAGAAGAGCAAGGCAGGCACCATTACCCCATTTCACAGACTGGAGAGGAGCCTGTGGTCACCCAGCCGGTAAATGGCATCTCTGGGACCTGAGCCCAAGTCATTCTCATGATAGAGCCTTACCCTTTGCCTTAGGTCAATCTGGGCCTAAGCTCTTGGACCCCACTTACTGGCCCAGGGCTCCTGCTCTCCCAGCTTGCATTCAACATCATCAATGCCATGAGCATGGCAGGGACCTAGCCCTGAGCAGAGATTGCTCTTTTTACCTCATACACAAGGGCCTTTCAGAGGACCTCCAGTGAGGAGGCAGGTGATAGTGGGAAGGTAGGCAGGCTGCCATGAGATGGGCAGAGAAAGCAAACCTTGGGGTTCCACACAGTATCTATAAAGTCTTCTCACCAAAGGCTATATCTTGACTTTTGATCAGAATCAAGCATCAATTGGGTGCCAGGGTGGCTCAGGCAGTTAAGCATCCGACCTCAGCTCAGGTCATGATCTCATGGTTCATGGGTTGGAGACGCGCATTCAGCTCTGTGCTGACAGCATGGAGCCTGGAGGCTGCTTTGGATTCTGTGTCTTCCTCTCTGCCCCTCCCCCGCACTCCCTCTCTCTCCCTCTCTCTCTCTCTATCAAAAATAAATAAACATTAAACATTTTCTAAATAAAAAATAAAAGAATCAAGCCTCAATTCAATGAATATTTACTGTCCACAATATGTCCAGTATTTCAGAAAATGACTTTTTAAAGAGGTAGTTACTATTAATCGAGCACTTGCTTTATGGCAGGTAGTAATTATGCATGCTCTGTTTGAATCTTCACTAAGTCCCATAAGGAGTAGTATGAACATCACCCCCTGTTTTGCAGATGGACAAAATGAGGGTCAGAGAAGCCAGGATATATGCCTAAGTTCTATCAGATAGAAAGTCACAGAGCCAGAAGTAGAACCCAGGCCTCCCAGACTAATAATTCTATGTTCTTAATCCATGTGCCATCCCTCACAAGAAGAGCAGCCTGCTGGTGAAGCCCAAATTAGGAGAGCCCTGACAAGGGTCCCGCTCACTCCCTGGGTGCACTGAGACCTTGGGGAGATGGTGGTGGCTCCCTCCAACACCCACTCCAGGCTTTGGGAGCCCCACATTTGGCTGGGGTGAGTCTTGCTTGGTAGAGTAATCCACATCTGAGTGCATGTGAAGATTCAGCTGATGCTCCCTCCACAGAGCTGATGGGTCCACGGCATATAGGTCGCAGCACAAAGGGCCTAAAGAAAGAACAAAAAGGCAGGATTAGACAAGAGGGGCGTGCAGAGAAATTCTGGGTAGAAAATCACTAGTAAAACTTTCAAAGGAAAGTATGAAGCCTTTGGCTTTGTGAATCAGGAGTGGCTTGGAGAACACAGGCAATGGGAGGTGCCAGGGCCTCGCTCAGCAGGGTGCTGGTAGACCAATGGGAGCCAGCCCTCTATACTTTATCAGGCAACTTTTACAGGCACGATCTCTCTACTTTCTTGTCTCTTCCCTTCAAGGAGGAAGAGATGGGACTAAGTATCCCCATTTTACAGAGTGTGAAACAGGTTCTAAAAAGGGACTTGAGAGAGCCAGAGTTGAATAGTTAGGAAATGGGCAGGTCTGGGCTGTGAATATAGCTCAATATGATTTCAGAGCACATACTCCAAAATGCTCCAAAGGACAAAAGGGAGAAAAGCCCTGTGTGGTGGCAGCTGAAAGATCCCCTGAGCCAAGAGCCACGCACCTGGGGCCAGTATAGCTCAGCCCTTGAAATACGCCGGACAGCTTTAGCCCTTCCTTGAGACACTTTAGGCTGAAAGGGAGGTAGAGGACATGCAGTCCAAACCCCAGCAGGGTCTGCTGATGCCCCCATCCCTCTTATGCTTAGGACATCTCTGCAACATGCATGGTAAGGGGCATTTCACTTAGGCAGAAATAAGAGATGGCATTCCAGGCCAAGTGCACAGCCTGAGCAAAGGAATGGGGACTGGAGAGGCCATGACAGATGCAGGGCAGGCGAGACTAGTGTGGCCAGAGCAAGACTGTTGAGAGATGAGAAGAAAGGTGAGAAGCCAGTTGAGCCTTAGGTTGGAAAGGACCTCCAAGATTTTCTGGTCCAGATTCTTCCTATGGCTTGAACCCCTTGTATAGCAGCCCTGGGCTCCATGGTAAATGTCTGCTTCCCCTTCCCCTAGTCACCCGGCAGGATGTCCTGCAGGAAGTCAGACATGTCCTTACAGCTCATCTAGCCTGGTGCCTTCATTTGCAGTTGGGAAAACTGAGACCAAGAGAGGGAAAGTGACTCATGCCAGGCCACATAGCCAGTTAGTGGTAACCTGGAGGCAGGCTTTTTGTGGGCACTCAGTAAATGTCCATTGAATTGAAGCTTGGTTTTGAGCAAAAGTCCAGACAACCTTTGGTCAGAGAACTCTGTAAATGTGCTGTAAGCCTCTCTTCTCCAGAGTGAATATCCCCAGTTCCTGGGGCCCCTCCTTATTATGTAGAACAGTGCTTAAGTAGGCACATAGTAGGAACTCAATAAGCATTTGTTGAATAAAGGCTGAATCAGATAATGGTGGGGACTTTAGGATGGCCATGAGGGCACTCAGCCATAGGGAGCCCATGAGAGCTGATCCAACCCATGCTGCACTCACCAAGCCATGCTCCCTGGTTCAGGGCCACAGACACCCAAAGGAGGCACTTTTTACTAACTTGTACTAGGACACAGTATAGGCTAGTGATGGTGCTGGGGGGCCTCAGAGGGCCAAAGAGTTGGTCTCCCTAGTAGGCTGCTCTTTCTCCTCCAAACAGCTGTCTCTTTGGCCATGGCTCACCCACTCCACCTTCAGTGAGAGAGATGAGAAGAGCAAGAGGGATGCCTTTACCTTCCTGGACCCCAGCCATCGGTTAATGCAGGGGACCTCCAGGCCACCACATCCCACTGCTAATTCACACTAATTTATTGATCAGCTAATCCCAAATCCTTTGCTGCTTTATCTCTTGTTCACCACCTCATCGTGCACCAGCCTCTATAGTCAATCTTTCCCCCAAACATCCTCAGATTGTGTGTGCTCAGTAGGCACTGCCCTTCTGGAATCTTGAACAGCAAGAGGACAAGCTTTTAAATATGGGGAAACCAAGGCTTAGAGAGGTTAAATAACTTGGCCAAGGTCACCCAACAAGGACATCCCAAATTGCATTTAAACTGAGATCTATGACAAGGCTCATGCTTTGCCCATTGCTCCCCTGCAGGGCTCTCCCTCTGGATGCTTGATGGCAGACCCTTGCCCATCTTCTCTGGTGTAAGGTATCTGTGTCAAGTTGACACCAGAATCTCTGGCCATGTGCTATAGATGCCACCTGTGTGACTCTAGGCAGGAGCTCCCACCTGGCTTCTTAGGAGACAGATGGACTTTTGCCCCACTCACTGAACCTGCTACTTGGAGCTATTGCAGGACTTCTGAGAGCAGCTCCCCAGTCTGTCCACCCTCCATCCTGCTCAGGCTTGGGGCAGAGGCTGGGGAGTGTATGCTCAGGAGGCAGGCCCTGTCTGCATGAGTTCCTATCTCTAATCCAGGCAGGATTTCCCTGAGTAGGGGTATCTGCAAATCCCAACCCTTCCCTAAAGGGAGTGACAGCTCTAGTTCTGGCTTAGGGTTCACTTGGCAAGGCAGGTAGGCAGATGGGAAGAGGGTTTGCCGATGCCTTTCTTCAGAAAGACCCCAGAGCCATGTGGGGCTGGGGCTGCCTGACTGGCAGCCTGATCTGACACTGCCTGGTTGAGGGGGCAAGAAGGAGGCCGAAGGAAGCTCCAGTTAGTTGGGAATCTCAACTGCTCAGACCCCTGTTGGGGAAGAAAGAAGGCATTGCAAGCAAAATATGGAGAGAGAAAAGCAGTGCCAGATAGACAGAGGGGTGAGAGAATAGAGAGAGGATAAGCCAGTGGGTAAGCAAGGGAGACTATGTGAGTCAAAAGGCCTGGATTATAGGCCCAGCTGTCATGTCTTGCATCATGCTCCCTGACCAGTCACTCCCTCTCTTCAGGCCTCTCAATCCCATTTGTCAGATTGTGGGGGGCAAGGGTAGGACAGGCCTAGGCATCTTCCGAGAACCCAACAGTACCAACCCTTTCAAAGTGTGTGACAAATAAATTGTCCTTCCCAAGCGGGCTCTGGCAGTGAGCATTTCTGAAATTCACAGTAATGAAAAATAGCACAAATCAGACATTGGAAATTCCAAGTGTGTCTGTGGCTGGGGGATGAGGGAGGCAGAGATACAAAACTGTTTGTCTATGACTCAAAGCCTCTTGGGGGAAAGACCATATGTTCTCAGAGGCAGGACTGCCCCCCACCCACCATCCAGCTTGACCTCAGTGGGGTCCTGGTCCCTGGCCCTGCCACCACCACTTCTGCCACTGTAGCCTCCACCCACTTCCTGCTGACCCTCCTCGAAGAGTTGGGGTGAAGGCAAGACTCAGAGAGCTTTGCTGATTTGTCCAAGGACACCGAGAAGTCTCCATGCTAATCCTAATATCATCACCCGAAATGGGTAAAGGTGAAGGAAAGAAGGAGGGAGGAGTGTCCCACTCATCCAGCTCCTCCTGGTGCCAAGCACAGTGCTTGTCCCTTCCCAAATATCATCTTCCTTAATACTCAGAACCATCCTCCAAGTTAGGCCTTAGGGTGCCTGAAATGGGCATCTTTGCTAGCTCAAGGTCACATAGTCAGTAGAGCTGAGATCTAGAATTCAGACACAAGGTTTGTGTCACTGCTCAAGGGTCCTGTCGTGGCCACAGCAGGGAACTTCTCTGATAGTTGGGCCTTGTCACTCTGATTGTTTTCTTGTCCCACACAAGCTTGGCCACAAGGTGGGGGCTCTGGCTACAACCTGGACAGCTTATGGGAGTGAGCCAGACTGAAGGAGGTAGCCCAGAGAAGCCTTAGGGGAAATTGTGGGGTGATGTGCCATGGGGGATTGGGCCTCCTTGTTTTGGTGCCCTCTCTCCTGCCCTAAAATAGAGATGGCTGGCATCGTCCCAGTCCTGGGACCCTGGGCAGGCCTGATTGACCCTGCTGGGCCAAGGAGACCTACCACTGGAGCTTCCATTTTAACTAGTAAAAGCAGAGTGAGAGTTGCTGCCTAGCTTCCAGCACCTGCCAGTTGGGCCCAGGTACAGAGCAAAGCAGGCTCTACATGTACAGAGTTGGAGCAAGAGAGGATATAAAAGAGGCAGAAAGACAGACCCAGAGAGAGACAGACATAAAACAGGAAGCAGAGAAAAGGAGAGAGAGAGACAGAGAGGCAGAAAAACATACAGAAAGGCAGACAGGGAGAAACTGGAGACACAGAATTAGAGAGAAAGTGAGAGATGGAGAGAGAGGCCAAGGATAGTCCTAGAGGCAGAGAAACAGAGAAATAAAGACAAAAACAGAGACAAAGAGTGAGGGAAACAGGGACAGAGACACAAAGAAAAGCAGTATAAGGCAGAGGCCGAGAAGGGTAAAGAGAGACGGCAGAGAGAGGTGAGAAAGTAGCAATGAGAGCCCCAATGCAGAGGCCAGGCCTGAGCCGTCCCAGCTCTGTCCAGGCTGGAAAGCCAGGACAGCAAACCCACCTCCCAAATTCTTGCTCCCTCTCCCTTACCTTTTCTTGCCCTCCCCAGCCTTTTCCATTCTGGGCACATGGGGGAAAAACACTATTTATATGGCAAAATGGGATAAGGGGAGCTTGGGCCACCTCAGGCCTCACTAGGCCTTTCTGAGAGCTGAAAGGGTGAATACCTCATCAGACCTGTAATCTATTTGGCACAATAGTAGAGAAGCTTTGTCCCCAAACACTTCTGGGATCCCAACATGCACCAGAGCTAGTCAATAGCTGGGAAAGAAAACTCCAGAGCCCCACTTTGGCCCTTCCCCTCTTTCCTAGGGCTCTCAGTTTGCCACTGTCTTGGTGACCCAGCATGCTTGGTCCACCAGCTAGGTTGAGAAGCCACAGGGTAAGCAGTCCAAGGACATTGTGGGGCCCACCAAAAACCCATAGCCTTCTCCAGGTACAGTTGGCCACCCTTCCTCCCTCACCTCCTGGACTCATTCATATACCCACCTCCTTCACCCTCTGTTCTGTCTTTATTCTCAGCTGATGGCTGCACCATCCTGATATGCTGCCTCCTTCCAGCCACCACCTGTCCTTTGGGCCCCAAATCCTATCTCTTCCTTGCCAGTCAGGTGGATCACAGGAAGCCAAGCTGCTGACCAAGATTTCAAAGACTCCATGGCTGCCACCTACCTAAGTGCAGGAAGAAGAGCCCAGGGCACCAAGGAAAGCCACCCAAGCTCTGCCTGATTGGGCTAGTTAGGGTAAGATCTAGCTCTGCTTTGCAGGCCTGGATCAGGCGAGGGCCAGTGTAAGGGTGCCTCCTTCCCAGACATCACAGATCCTACATTTCTCCCTGCAACCTTGGAACCCTTATGGTCTGCATTATCTCGTCTGGGTCCTGCAAGGCAAGGGCAATGCCCACTCAGCCACCAGCCACCAGCCCTGCCCTATGCCAGATGTTAAGGGTGATGGGACCCCAAAGCCCCATGGGATGTAAGAGATTGGGCTTTCAGGCTCCAGGCTAAAGGGTGTGTGCACACATGTGTGTGTGCATGTGCATGTGTGTGTGTATGTGTGCATGTGTGTGTGTGTGTGTGTGTGTGTTTGCATGTAAACTGTGCCCTAACAATAGTACACTCCCAAAAAACTATGGGCTTTCTACTAGGGTGGGGAAAGAAAGTGACAGGCTCTGCTCTGAGGGCCTGGGGACCATACTTGACAAGGTGAGGTAGAGCAGCTGCTTCAGACCCACAAGAAAGAATTCTCTATCTCAGCTGGAATGTCTACCCGGGGGTTGTAGGATGAGAGGAGAAGTACAAAACCCATCTACTCACTGCCTACAGAAACAGGGAATTCTTGGTGGCATGGAAAAAGGAAAGGTGTCTCTCCTCCACCCTCCTCATGCCCTCTGTCCTGCAGAACCTGGTATGGTGACCCTACCTGATGGGTGGGTTGCTCAGAGGTGGTATGCAAGGGAGACAGGTCCCAGTGGTACTTAGGGGCCTGACGGTGATTCTCTGGCCATACTTTCTGCCCTCTCCCAGACCACAGTTAGGCCCTTAGGTGGCATCTGAGACCCCATGCAGCCAGGTCACTCAGCCTAAGGAGAAACATGATTCCCATGCACTCTACCCCCTTCATACTCTGAAATGCCAAGGCTTAGTCAATAAGAATGTCTAGGTCAGATCTTCCTCAGCAGAGGCCCCAAGTGACCAAAACCTGTTCTTAAATAAGCCTTACCAGCAGTGGGAAGAACCTCGTAATCCCACCCCAGGGCTCACATAGCATGGCTGTCTCAAGGATTTAACTTTCTCCTTATAGTCTGTGTGCCCATAGGGGTGTGTGCTCATAGGGTGCCTGGCCAGCACCTGCCAGTCAGTCAATCCATTTTACTCCTTTAGAAGAGACAGCATAATATTGAAAAAAGAATGTTCAAGTTTGTGAGTCCTGGGTTTAAACCTAAGATCTGCCATCTCCTGGCTCTGTCACATTGAGTCCTTGAACTTCTCTAAGCCTCCACTTTCTCATTAACCAAAATTAGGGTAATATAGTGCTTTTCTGCCTTACTTCCTTCACAAGCCCTGGTTGGGGGGGGTGGTCATTTACTTGTCCATTCAAAAGAGATTTATCAAGTGCCTACCATGTGCCAGAAACTGTTCTGGAGCCTCGGGTGCTACCATGAATAGAAGAGGCAAATTCTTTGCCTTTGAGGAGCATCCTTTCTTGAGGCAGAATAGCCAATAAACAAACAGCTCACATCACATCAAGTGGTTTGTAAGTACTGTAAAGATAAAGCCAAATGAGGAGACAGAGGGTCAGTGCAGGGGGGCCCTGGTTCTGTCTGTCTCATCTTCCTGCCCTGCAGAGTCCATGTGGTTCCTTGCTTGTGAGTGGCCCAGACGGGCAGGCAGTGCAGGATACTGATCTGAAAACCCAGTGGCCTAGCTTATTTCTGTCCTGGGGCCCTGGCCCCGATCCAACCCAGATTTCAGTCTCCCTTGCTTCCCCAGCTTCAATTCATGAACTGGGCAGAAAGCCGGCTCTGCTTTCTCTCCCGCCAGTCTCCTCAGTCGCCTCCCAGAAGTCAGCCTGGGCGACCACTCAGATGTGCCCCCCCATATGTGCTTCCCTCTCCCCACCCTCATCTCCTACTCTAGGTACAATTGGGGCTGCTGCAGTCCTCCACCAAACAGGCTAAAAGGCAGCAGCTCAGAATCAGCTCAGGCTTCACTGAAGTGGTACTAATATCTCCTATCACCTGACAGGAAAGGAAGGAGGAATGAAAATCAGCTTGGTCTCCCAGAGGCCCTCCAGAGCTTAGCCCTTTCCCACCAGCCTCCGTGCCAGGATGCCAAGGGCCCTGTGGTATGGAGGTTAGAGCACCCACAGGGGAGCAGAGAGATCATGGGGGTGTCCTCGGACTAGGGGGAAGTTGAAGTGGCAGAGCATAGGGGCTTCCTCATGAGGCCCTGAACGAGGAGGGCCTCACAAGAGCTTCACGAGGGCCTCTCCTCAGCAGATGTATCTGGGAACTAGGGGCCCAGCGGCAGCTCTCATTACCCCTTCTAAATGTGTTTGCTTTTGCTTTTATGTTTTGATGAGCTAACATTGATGGAGCTGCTACACACATTTAAAATTGTTGAGAAAAATTTTTTTTTCTGTTTGCAAAAGTTAATCAAGCTTATTATAAAATTTGGGAGATACAGAAAAATACTAGGAAGACAAAAATACATTTTCTACCACCCACTACCCAGATAGAATCCTTGTTCACATTTTGGTTTATTCCCTTCTGTCATTCTTTTATGCTACACTCTAGAGCCCTGTGTAGCTGTACCAATACCTACACGCACACTTTAATATACTTAGGAACACAGATAATAATAGTAGCTAACACTGTAGGCCTGCTCTATGCTAGGCCTGGTCTTCTGCATGACACATGCATTAACAGGATTATCCTTCCCAACAATCCTTAGAGGTAGGTACTATTATCAACCCCATTTTCCTTCTGAGAAAATTGGGGTAAAGGGAGGCTGAATATTCAACCCAAGGTCATGCATCTAGTAATTGGCAGAGTTGGAAAATGTACCCACTTGGTCTTGGCTTCTGGAATCTATGTGTTTTTATTTTATTTTTTAATATTTATCTATTTTTGAGAGACACACACACAGAGTGTGAGTGGGGGAGGGGCAGAGATAGAGGGAGACAATGTGAAGCAGGCTCCAGGCTCTGAGCTGTCAGCACAGAGCCCGATGCGGAGTTTGAACCCACGCGCCATGAGATCATGACCTGAGATGAAGTCGGACACTTAACCAAATGAGCCACCCAGTGCCTCTGGAATCTATGTGTTTAATAACAATACTAGACTGTCTTAACATGTATACAATTATAAAATATATTTCCAAAAGATCATATACAATGTGTGTACCTGGTTTAAGAGACAGTAATAAAATAAGCTTTTGTGGTATCACCACCCATATTATGAAATAGAGCATCACTGTTCATGCTTTTTTCCCTTTCTGCTTCACAAGGTATCAGGCACATGTACCTATATCACTCCAACTTTTACATAATATGACTCTTGAAACAGTAATGAGGATTCCTCCCCCTTGGCCTCCCAAATCCCCCTGGAATATTTGCCTGCCAATGACTTATGGTAAGGCATGGGGCCAACTGCTCTGCCCCTTCTGAGACAGGCCCCCCAGACACACAGTGGCTGTCCCATCTAGGATAGGTGGGTGGCCTGGGTAGCCCTCCAACATGCCTTTTCTCTTGCTGATTGCTATCAGCCTGTCCTCTGGAAGATGGAGAGAGCAAGAAAAAAAGATAAAGGGAAGAGGGGAAGGACAAGGGAGGAAAGGAGGAGGTATGAGGTATGCATTCACGGAGCTCCTGAGTTGGGTCCTGGGGCCCGGACTTTGGGGCCTGAAGGGTGCTGGGAGAGCACAGGTGGGTTGTCCTCTCTGATTCAACTGTAGGACCCAATGTGGGGTCTGTCTCCTTAGAATGGGAGAGGTAGGTACAAAGTACTTGCATTCCAGTGGGCTGGGAGGCATTCACTCAACCTTTCCTTCAACACATTTTTTGTACATCTACTACATGCCAAGCACAGTGATGTGTTCACTGTGTTCACAGTGGTAGAGGAGACAAACACCATTCCTGCTCTCATGGAGGCTTTAATCTAGTGGGAGGACAGACATTGAATGACTACTGCCCAAATAATGATGTAATTATGGTTGACATTAATACTCTGAAGAGGAGGTGTGAGCTGCTAAAAGGGTATATGACAGAGGTTCCTGATCCAGCCTGGGGGTCAAGTCTGGGTAGGGGGAGCCCTTAAAAACTTGGCCTGCCTCCTCTACTGCAGGTTGGTAGAGGATGGGGATGGGTAGGGCAGGCAGGGCTCCTGTCTACTTAAAGTCACTGTAAAGGCCCCGAATCTGCTGGATGGTGGCCTTTGGCCTGGACCCAGCTGAATTGGGTAGGTTTGCCTCTTATTCCTTCTCATATAGTCATTCCCAGGGGAAAGCTTGGCCCTACTCCTTTGTCTAGTCCTACCCTTAGTGGCAGGCACTCTGAATGAACATGCTGGGCAGCCACTGAGGTGAGTTACCCCACTCAAGTGCCTTCCTGGTGATTAGGTATCAGAGTTCCAAGACTTGCCCACATTCAAGCTCTCCTGTTGGCCCAGCCCATGTGGCCTTGAGCCTCACTGTCAGTTTCTGTCCTTCCTGGGATCCTCCCCTCCCCATTCTGCACCCACATAAGCCCCAGACCCTTCCTTCTGTTCCAGGAGACACTGGGCAAAGACAGGCTAAAAATCCAGGCATCCAGAGCCAAGTCTGACTCACCTTTGGGGCCCCAGGTGACAGAAAAAGGGCTCTCCCGCCTCTTGCGCATCCATTCATCCTTCATGGAAAGTGCTTACATAGAAGAGTATAGTGGTTAAAAACACAGGCTCCTGTGGCAAATAGCCAGAGTTTGCATCCTGGCTGTGCCAGTTAATGGTTGTGTAGCCTTAGGCAGGTTACCTAGGATTTATTGTCCCATCCAAAAAATGAGGGTGATGATGCTGGTACCTATATCTGAGTGGTCACAAAGGCTAAATGGATAAATGCTTGCACAGTGCTTAGAATAGCACTTGGCACTAAATAGTAGATGTAAAGATTAGCTCTTTGTAGCTTTGCTATCTCCCAGGGCCTGAGGCAAGAAGCAAGTGTTGCTCTGAGCCCTGTCTTGGGCATCCCCAAGCAAACCTATTTGGGAGCAAAGCATACTCCCAGAGTATGGAGGCTGACAATAGTTGGTTTCTTTGCTCTGTCAGAGATTCATAGAATCTGCACCTGTCACATCTGGAAAAACCCTCAGAGACCATCCAGGTCAGTCATTTACCCCTCCCCAGTGGATGGGACAGTAAAGTCCAGGGAGTCAGCAGACAGTGAATGACAATGTCATACAGAGAGTGAGTGATGGATAAGGGGCTGTGACCTTGGTCTCAGTCACAGCATTATTCTAGGTTGGTCACTAGGCATTTATGCTTGGATTCAAATCTGGGCCTTGGCGCTCGGTAGCACTTGGCATTGTGACCTCAAACAAGGAACTTAACTCAGGGGAGCATCAGTTTCCTCATCTATAAAATGGGAATGATAATATCTAATATCTACATCATAGGATTGTTAAGAGGATGAACTACAATAATGCATGTGAAGTGCTCAATGTAGGGCCTGGCACAAAGTAACACATGTTAGTTGCTATTTGTAAGTCAAAGATCTTTCACTGCACCAGCATTCTGGTGCTGGTGCCCAGGTGGTACTCACCGAGCAGGTCAGGTTGACCCCAGAGTCTCACCAACTGACTCTGTGCCCATTTGGCTGGCCTATGAATTCTTCCCCTCTGGGCTCAGGCCCTCTGTGCCTGCTGTGAAGGCAGCCTGACTGGCTTAAACTAGAAATGACCTGTCAGGGGCCTGGTGGATTAGATGCATTCTGGCTTAACGACAAGGAGATGCCAGGTGGCAGTGTGAAGGTATCCCCCATTCGCTTTGCCCTAGGGGGAGAGCATGACTTTCTCTGTCTTCTTCCTCAGGCTGAGCCAGACAGGAGACCCAACTTCCTTTGAGGTCATTTCTGGAGTCCCTTTGAGCCACTGCTGTTCCCTTCATAGGCCAGCTCACAGGCCAGGTGGAGTTGGAGCCATTTTACAAAAAGTCTGTCACAGACTGTCTGTTCCAGCATTTCTCTGTCCTGGCTGCATGTTAGAATCCTCATGTGGAGAGCTTTGAGAATGCTCATGCGAAGGCTCCACCCAGCCTGGACTCTGCTTTATTGATCAAGAGTCTTGGGCATGGACATTGTGTTGAAGCTCCCCACATGATTCTAATGAGAGCACCTGCACCAGACTCTGCAGAAGGTATAGCATGTGATTCCAAGATGCGTTGGCTAATGGTCCTGACCTCAAGAGACATCCGAGCTAGTGGGGAGATAAGAAACAACACTAAGGAAATGGGATGTATGCCCTGATGTAAAAGCATGTGAAAATATGTTGGCAGCACAAATAAACTTTACCTGGGCTGTTTTGCAGAGGAGGTAGCATTTGAACTTGAATCCTCCATGTAGACAACAATCAGGGAGTATGTTTTGAGCACCTACTATGAACTAGGGACAGTTACAAGTATTAGAGATACAGTAGTAACCAAGAAGAAGTCCACATCCTCTTGGAACTTCCATTCTGGTAAGGATGTCCTATGAATGGTCAGTGAGAAGTTAACAGGCATGGAAGCAGGGGAAAGGTATTCCAGAGAGATGGAATATCACAAGCAAATGAGTGGGGAAGAAAAGGGCTTGTTTAAATAAGGATGTTTGATGTAACCAAAGCTCTGGCATCAAGAGCAAAAGTGGAGGGGTGCCTGGGTGGCTCAGTCAGTTAAGCATCCAACTTTGGCTCAGGTCATTATCTCACAGTTTGTAAGTTCAAGCCCTGTATTGGGCTCTGTGCTGACAGCTCAGACCCTGGAGCCTACTTTGGATCTGTATCTCCTTCTCTCTCTGCACCTCTCCATGCTCATGCTCTGTCTCTCTCTGTTTCCCTCTGTCTCTCTGTTTCTCTCTCTCAAAAATAAACACAATTTTTTTCTTTAAAAAAAGCATAAGTGGCAAAAGAAACAAATTTGGGCAGGACTCAGATGATGAAAGTAGGTGCATGAAGACCTAATCAAAGAGCTGGAATTTATCCTAAGAACAACAGGACCCCTGTCAAGATTATGAGCAGAGGATTGACTAGCTCAGATATGGGTTTAGAACAATGATTCTGGGGCCATGCGGAAGAAGCTGGGCCACTGGCTCATCCTAGGTGGTTCTTTCTCCTGACCTTACTTCAGTCAAGATCCTAAAGTGTTGATTTCTCTTGTAGAAGGACCTACATGAGGCAAGGGTTGGAGGCAACAAGCAATGAACATGATAGCCATCTGTTGAGTATACTCTTCCAACCTTGTGTAGATATTAACTTTTAATAAGTTAATACACAACACCCACTTAGGTAGGCACAATACTTATCCCCATGTTATAGATGGTGTGCCTAAGGCTCAAAGAAATGAATCCATTTTCCAAAGGTCACATAGATGGTAAGTCATAGAGCCAGAATTTGATCCCAGGAAGTTCACACTCTTAAACACTATCCTATACTGCTACTTGAGATACCTATCAACTTCCAGAACTCACAGTCTTGAAGGAGTACCATGATGGCACTGCTGCAATTCCTGTGCTTCCAGGAAAGCAATGGTCATTTAACCTCATTGTGAGCTTGAGATTTGTTCCCTTCAGGGGAAAGACCCTCACTGATGCAAGACTGGCTTTGACCTGTTGGTAATTTTAGGCTCTGACCACCTTGACAGTCCTGCACAGCATCCTTACCCTGGATGGCTTCTCCTCAAAACCATCAGGGGCAGTTTGGAGAAATATAAGAAGGATACATGGTTTTTCCATGCCTAGCACAGTTCCTGGCACAAAGGAGGGTATTCCATATGTAGTTAGAGGTCAGATAAATAAATGAGTGAACCAATAAATGAATGGTGCATTAAGCTGAGCCCCCTTGGCTGCTCCTGGAAAGTAATACAGTATAGTGGCTAAGAACCCAGAAGGCCTGGGTTCAATCTCGGCTTGACAAATTACTAGCTGGCTGAGTGTCCTAGGCTTCCTCTCCTCCCTCCCTGGGCTGTTTTGACAGATTGAAATGATAGCTATAAAGGTAATATAGTACCTAGCAGACACTGAGTCCTTAATAACTAGTAGGTCTTATTGACTTTTGGGAAGCCCCACTGAGAACCTAATAAACACTCTTTACTTACTCTCCAGAATAATCCACCAAGCTGCCCAGTTTTTCATACAAGATAAGGGGTTTAGGGAACCTTTAATGACTGGACCACATATTCAAGAATCTGGCTCCAGGTGTCCTCAGTGTTGAGGAACAGGGTGGTCTTTGTGCTCCATTCTGCTTACCCCTCCGTAGGACCTGCATGTTGGGAAGGGGGAAGTTTGGGAAGAGAATTTCAAGGAGGCCTGGGGAGAGTCAGAACAAGGGGAGGAATTCCCTTGCCATTTTGAGCCTGTCTGGCTCCTGTACCCTTTCCTCTCCCTTCAAAAGCCAGACTCTGGGTTGGTGAGGCCAGAGAGGCTACTGGTTTTAGACCAACTTGGACCTGGACTATAGGGAGAGCCAGAGTTAGGAAACAGCAAGGAACACCAGCTGTTAAACAGCCCCTCAGTCAGGCATGGGCTGGGGCCTCCACAATGAGCTTCTCCTTTACTCCACACATAAGATTGCATGTACCAGAGGAGACATAATCCCCATTTGTAGATGAGGAAGCAGGTTCAGAGAGGGGAAAACAAGTACAAGGCCCTTCCACTCAGAATGGATGAGTCATGAATGTAACTCCAGGTGCCTCACTCAGATGCCTTATTCCCTCCTCACCAACATCTTCCCTCAAGGGAAGGCATGGCTTCCAGGCCAGCTGGGCACAGACCAGTCTGAGTGAGGGCCTCAGACACCCAGGTTTGAGCATCTCCCTCCTGCCCTATTCAGGTCTCAGGCAAGCTGAGCTGCATTGGGAACAACAGCCACCCATCCAGAGGGGGTGTGGAGCTGCAGCTGAGTTTATTAAGAGCAAAAGATGACTCCAGCTGCACAGGAAACTCAGTAACCCTGATTATGTGTTTATTCTTTCCCCTTCCTCCCTCCCACCTCCTTCTCCTCTTTCTTCCTGCCTCATCCCTATCTGCCTTCCTACCTTCTATCCTCTCTTACAACTGTATACTGCTAGTTGCCCTCCACCCTCACCTCCTCTTCTTCCATTACCAGCTCCAGACCAACCAGCTTGCTTAGGATTGCTCCATCCTTTGCCTCTAAAGGCAGGATGCTTGAGTAGCAGAGAAAGAGGCCCAAGCCTCCTCCCTCTGGTAGGGAGCCACAGGCTAGAGGAGGACCTAAAGATCAGCTTGTCCAATCATACTCTCCCTTTTTTATAAGTGGGAAGACTGAGCCCAGAAAGAAGGTAGGACTGTGCTCAACAGCTGTAACAGAGCCAGAAGTAGAAATCCAGATGCCCAAAGCAAGATTTCAGGGGGCATTGGTGACATGATATCACAGGTGCTGGAAGAGGTGCTAGGAACTTGGAGCACCTGGGGCCATGCCTCCACCAATAAAGTTCAGGATAGACTGACACCCTGCCAACTCTTTCTGTTGGTCTAGAGTCTTAGAGCTACAGGCTATCTGAGGCCACAGTACCCAGGAAGGTCATCTAACCCAATCCCTTGTAACTCAGAGAGGGAAACAGAGGAACAGTGCCAGGAAGGTCTTTCATCTTTAACCATGGAGACCCATAGCCAGCCTGGAAATGCCCCAATGGGGATGAGCAATAGGCAGAAGAGGAAGGATTCATGTTTCACAAGAAATTACTTCCTGCCACCCGGCTTCGTGGGCTAATGGAAATGGGTGAACAAAAGTGGCTAGAACAAAAGTAGCTAGAACTTTCCCCAGAGATCTCTCAGAAACAAGAGAGCCCTGCCAGGGGCCCTCAAGATCCTTGTCCCTTGGTAGCATAGCATTATGTGTGGCATGCAGGTAAGATACCTCTGTTGGGGAGGAGCCTGGGGATGGAGGTGGCAGGAGAAGGGGACTTTGCTCAGCTCGAAACAAAATCTCCATTAACCCAACCTGACAGATTGGTATTAGCTTTTCCTACGCTAAATTACACAAGGATAAACTTGGGGCTGGGAGAGAAACCACACCGATTAGCGTCAGCTCCAGACCCACCGCACCATGACCAAGGGCAGGGACAGGCATTTGTGAGGTAGTTCTTTCCCTTCTTATTTCTCCCTCGGAGCTTTTATTCCCCTGTCTTGCTATGGAGTGCCAAGGACACAAAATGGACTCATCACATTCTCCACTGAGTCAACACAAACCCTCTGCAAGCTTGAAAGCAGGATGGCAGGAGCAAGGAGTCTTCCCTAGTTTCTTGGAGTTGGTGTGACTAAAAAAACAGGGATAAAAAGAGGAAATCATCATTCAAGGCATCAGTGGGGAATGAAGTAGGAATTTTAATAAAACTAATTGGATCTCACTTTGTTGCCAGAGTACATTCCTAGTCACTGGTCTCTGAGCCCTGGCATCTCTGACAGGCTACATGTCAAGGGCAGTGGGACAAGGACTAGTGGGAAAATAGAAGCTGCAGGTGGGGCTCTGCTCTCAGGATGGAGTCACGGGACCAGCATGCCCCAGGAACCACCTATGGGTCAGGAACCTTGCCAAGCACATAGTTCTGCTCCTCTCATTGAAACCTCACAACACTGTTCTGCAGTTGGGATTATCAATCCCATTTTCTAGACAAAGAAACTGCAGCCCAGAGAGGTTGAACAATATGCTGAAGGCTACACAGCTAAGAAATGGTAGAGCCCAAATTGAACCCAGGTCTTTTGGACTCACTTCCCCAGGCTTCTGCCACAGCCCATGGCATCTGATAAGTGCCTTTGAAAGGGAATTGATGAGAAGCAAGAAGCAATAGATGAATCCCTTTCTTTTCATGGATCACTGATCACTTCTGGGGACCACAGGCCTTGCTCAGCTTGAATGGTACAGCCCCTCAGTCCCCACCCCATCTGTTCATTTGCTGACACATTTCAGTGCCTGGGAAACATGCCTTCTCCCTGTTGTTGGATGTAGGGACAGGTGAGAGTAGACCTCAATCTGTCCTTAGTCCATGGCCCAGGAAGGAACAAGCCTCTGACTCAGACACAGCAGCAAGTTTGAAGTGCAGACACAGCCTCGTGGTTCAGACAGCCTAGCTTAATGATGTAATGATTTACTGGTTGTGGGACCTCTGGCAAGTTGCTTAATTCCCCTGTCTATTCCTTTCCCATATCATAAAGTTGGGGTAATCATAGCACCCACCCCATGGAATAGTTGTGAGGATTACATGGGTTAATACTTGTGAAGTGCTTAGAACAGGGTGTAACACATGGGGAGTGCCATGTAGATGTTAACACTCATCATTATTCAATGTCACAAGAAATTCCTGCACCACCACCAAAAAAACCCCAAAAAACCAAAAACAAAAAACTCCCAAGAGGAAGCTTCGGGGGAATTACTGTAATGATTCAATGAGAATTGGGATAGCCTAGTAGCAGGGTTGGGGTGCCGGCTCTAATGATTCAATACGAAGGGCTATTTCTCAGGGCAGTCCTTAGTAGATCTACTTTACCAGGTCTCTCAGATCAGTTGGGAACTATCAGGTTGAACCATAAGAAATTGCCAATGCTTGACTTTGACCTAGGAAAATGACAATATCATATGGTTTAACCTCATAGCAGAGTTAATTTTGGGATAGGTAAGGGTTGATTCAACCCCTGCTCATTTCTTACCTTCTCAGCTGAGGGAGGTTGCTAAGCATATTTGACCCATTTCTACAAAGAGTAAATAGTTGGTTTCCAGTAGGTTCTTCTAAAGTCCTTAAAAACTGTACTTCTTTGAGAAGTTGAAACATTTCTTGTGAGACCAATTTTGCACTATTAGAGCCCTTGATATTTAAAGCCAAGAGGGGGGCACCTGGGTGGCTCAGTTGGTTAAGTGTCTGACTTCAGCTCAGGTCATGAACTCATGGTCCGTGAGTTCAAGCCCTGCATCAGGCTCTGTGCTGTCAGTTCCGAGCCTGGAGCTTGCTTCAGATTCTGTGTCTCCCTCTTCCTCTGCCCCTCCCCCACTGACGCTCTGTCTCTCTGTATCAAAAAAATGAATAAACATTAAAAAAATTTAAAGCCAAGAGGGATTTTAGGGGAAAAAAACTTCTATTTTTATGTGTCAGAAGATGAGTGATGAGTAATCAAGGATATGGATGGCATTGCTGAAAGAGCTGGAAGGTGGGGGTCACTGGAGATGGTGTCTGTCAGCCTAGGACACTGCCATACCTTATGTAAACTAAACAGAAGGGAATGAAACCAAGTCCCTGCCATCTCACTCCTTGATGGCCCCCAGATTTATGGAAAATGGCTCAAGGAAGAAGCACGTGTGCATGCGGGGTGTGTGTTGTCTTCTTTCATCTCTACCTTGCTGTTCATTCCAATGATGTCACTGGTGCATTATGGTTCCTCTGAACCTGTTTCTCCTTTCTAGAAGCTCCATGAAGTCAAAGACCACATATGTCTTGCCTTTGAATCCTCAGCACTTTGCACATTGCTGGGCACAAAGTAAGCCTTCAATAAACGTTTTCCAAGTGAATTAATTAATAAACAAGTGAAGCAAGTGGGTTCTGTCTTGCCTAGCAATCATCGTTTCCAGGAGGAAACAATGAGGTCCTATGAAAATCCTTTCCAAGAACTTGAAGTGCCACATGAGTGTCTGGGGATATCATGGGTGTTATGCAGGATTGTGTCAAGGTTCCCAAAAGCAGTCAGAGCCTCAGTTCTCAGAATGATAAAAGCGAAGCAAGAATAAGAGTCTGAGTGGCAGGACATGGCTGCCTTAGAGTGAAAAAAAAAAAGGTTAGTATGGGTTAGTAGCTGCACTGAGGGGTGACAAAAAAGTAGGGTTTATCTGCCGCAAGAAGGATTTAGATCAGACCTTCCATATGCTGTGGTGAGGTGAGGCAGAGTGTGGATGTTCTTCTCTGGATATCTTGAAAAACAGAAGGCCTCGGCTCCCATCACATTAACTCAACAATTTATAGGCAGTGGGGCCTTGGGCTAATCCTGTCCCCTCCTTGAGCCTCAGTTTCTCCATCTGCAGTTGGAGTGGGGGGTCAGGAACAGACCTCATGGTCTCTATAGTTCATTCCAGCTCTTAAAGTCTGGAATTCTGTCTGGAGACTGGGCTATGCTGGCATAACTTCAGAAGGATGTAGACGGCCATAAAACTGGTGGGATCCCTGGAGATGGAGAATCCTGCAGGGAAGCCCCCTCCCCCAGCCCTCTACCTCCTGCCCTTTTAACTGCTGCAAACACAACCCTCCCCTGCTCTCCAGGGTTTCTCCTCCCCATACCCCCACAGCTCTGTCTGGCAGCCCTATTCTCTGACCAGCTTTGTTTGCTTTTAATAAAGTTAATCGCACTCCTAATTTGTATGTAATGAAAAGATAAAAGGGAGACATGGGGGCAAACCTCCCACTGGAGTGGGAGCAGTCCAGTTCCAGGGCTCTCGACCGCCTCCCTGCCTCTGCTCTCACTACTGCCTTGCCCATCCCCAGAGTCTGAGCAGAGGCTGCTGTCTGGGCCCCAGCCCAGCCCAGTTGTCCCTGCAGCTCCCCCAAGGAAGCCTCCTGAGGCCTGCTTGCTCTGCCTTCCACCTTGCCTGTGTGGAGAGCAAAGACTCCCACTCCCTCCCTTGCCTGTGGAGGAGAGCAAAGATTCTCACTCCCTCCACACGTAAGTCCTGATGAACCCCATAGCCCACCTTTGTAGTACTCCCCATACCCCAAAGCTGGTCACCTCCTTGAAGGCAGGGCTGGCTCATGGGTAGGAACACAGCAATTAGTAGCAAAACTTAGATCATCCATTCTTGACCATGTGCCCACCTGGTCTCTGGGAATGCCTTGGATTCCTTAATGAGAACAGAGGGGAAATATTTAGAGGGGGGATGGTGATTTGATTTGATTCAACTGTGGGTCTATACTTCTCTCTTACTCCCTGACACACTTTCTCTTTCACCATTCCCACTCAGCTGGTTGGTCATGTCATCCCCCAACTCTGCCACCAGCATTGGGGCCATTTCTTTCACCTCCCTGGGCCTCAGCTTCATCATCCATCCATCATCAAGGCAGGTAAAGAGTTTAGTCTTTGAGGGTGGTGGATGGAGACATAGCGAATTTTAAGAGTGGTGGTACTTAGGTCCCAGCATGCTGGAGAAGCTTGGGGGACTGCTCCTAGGAGGTCAGCTCCCCCGCCCCCCCAGAACAGAGTCCCTGGCTCCTGGGGCAATTCCCCTGTACCCACTCATCCCAGAGTCAGCTTCCATGGGAAACTATCCCTTGCAGTACTGGTTTGGGAGAGATGGGGCAGGAACCCTAAGCTCCTCATGAGGACTGCTTAGTGACACAATTGAGTGAAAACTGTGACAAGGGGTAGAAGCAGTGGGGGCCACCTCAATCTCCAGACCTTGTTTCAGACACCTATGTCCCAAGCCCTTGACTGTCTTCAGTAAAGGGACAAAGACAAGGCTGGTGGGGGTTGGGGATGGCTTAACACACCAAGAAGTGAGGCTGCAGAGCAAGCAGCCCTTCCAGTGCCCTCCCTGGGCCAGGTCAGGCAGGGCACAGTCTGGGCTTCAGACCCAGATGGGGGTATGGAGAGAGCAGCTCCACTGGAGGGGGGGTCCCAGCATGGCACGCCTGAGCAGCAATCTGGAAGCTATTGGGCTTGTGCGTTTCTGCAATCCAACGTGAATGCCATGCCCAGTTCATTTCCTCTAAGGAAACACAACCTCAGGGGATAATTAGAGCTTCTTTGTGTACACAATCCCATATTGTTTATCCAACACAAATTAAAAAACGTGGGCCCTGAGAACATGGAGCAAGAGATAAAGGAGACCTCTTCCTCCTCCTCCTCCTCCTCTTCCTCCTCCTCTACCTCCTCCTCCTCCTCCTCCTCCTCCTTATCCCTCCCAGCTGGATCTCATTACCCTGCCTGGCCACACCAGGCCAAGCCCCAGGCCCTGCCTCACCCCCACCCTGCTGGCTCCTGCTCCTCACACAGTCTTTGTGCACCCCCAGACCTAGTCCCTCAAATCCAGGGCCTGAGATCCTTCCTAGCCTTCCCCTGTGTCTGTCTTCCTATTGCTCTGTTATGAAAGGTGGCTCTGGGTCAGTCTTCTCTGGCCAAAGGGGGTGCTTGACAGAATGCCCACTTGTCCACATGTCCCCTCAAGGACCCTCCCACTGAGGAACGTGGGAAATGCCAGTCTGAAAACACAACTCAGCACCCAGGAGCAGAGGCAAGTACCCTGGGAATTTCTGGGAAGGATGGGCTGGCTCTCTTGGCCCTTGGCCTTGGCCCTCGGTCCCTTCCACTGCCCAGATCCACTCCACCCAGACAACAGGGAGTCCAGTCAGCCTGGCCTGGGGGCCCCTCCACAAAGCCCAGCCTCTCTTTCCCCAGGCCTCAGCCCAACAAAGGAGGATTCTCCACCAGGGTGGCTCAGGGCAGAAGGAAGGAGGGTTGCGGGTGGAAAGTAGCTTCAGAACCCAAGGTTGGCCATGTCCATGAAAGCCCTATTATTTCTGGGGTTGCTAAACAACTTGCTCACCATGGCAAATTCAGCTCCCCTCAGTTCCCCATCTCCCCCTAGGAATAGCTCCACATTCCAACACTATACAGCCAGACTTTCTCAACCATAGGAGGCAGAATGGGAGGTGCATGGGCAGGGAGGGGTGAGGAGGAGAGATGGCTACAGAGGGAGAACTCACCTTCCCCAAGCCTTGCCAGCTGAGAGGCCCCACAGAAGATAGTGCGTCCTCAGCTCTGACCTCCCATTTCTCTTGTATCACAGCCTGCTTCCCAGGTGGTTCTAGTTCCAGTGTGTGTGTGTGGTGGGGGATGCTGCCTAGGCTCTCCTGGGGACTGGGAAGGTGTCTATCTATGTACTGGCCACTAAGCAGTATGGCCTCTTTGTCTCCCAGGGCCCAAGGCTGCCAAGGACAAGCCTCTCTGTTCTATGCCCCTGACCTACCTACCCCCACCTCAATCACTAAAAAGGCAAGAGGGCTAGGACAATGAATACGCTCTCTACTGGGGGCCAGGTCAGCCCACCCTCCCTCAGGCACAGAGCAGGTTTCTGGCAGGCTGGGTGAGCAGAGAGTTTGTCTTGAGGTAGAATTTACTCTGGTTGAAGTGAAGAGGAAGTTGTGTGAGCTGAGCACATTCCCTGTCTGGTCTGTCCTTTCAGCTCTCCTGGTATTTTTTTTTTTCTTTTGGTTTGTCTCTGAGCTGGAAAGAACATGTGCTTGGCAGATTTTTTATTAACTCTGTAGCGCTCTCTCTTGCTCTCTCTCTCTCTTGTGCTCACTCTCTGTCTCTGTCTCTCTCCTTTTTGCTTGCTTGACAGAATTTAGATTAGACAAAACATGAGCTCATTTCTGCCTGAGAAAGAAAAAAAAAGAAAAGAAAACCACTTTCCCCCTCCCCCACCTTCTCCTCCTCTTTCTAGCCTCACCCACCTCTGCTCATGGGGGGCAGAGGAGGGCAGGCCTGCAGAGACAGCATCTCTAAGTCAGGGCTTAGGGTGCTATTGTCCCCATGCTGCACCAGATATCAGCTTTGGAGGGCAGACCACAGTCTTGCATCTGGGATGGGTGGATAGGTGGCAAGGAGGCAATCCAAAAGACATGTGCCTGGGGTCCTGAGGGTTAAATAGGCAAGGTAGGCCCTGCTGGTGTTGGCCAGTCCTCTGGTAGCATGTGCACCCAGCACACAGACCCCAGACCCCAACCTTACTTGGCCCTCCCCCTCCTTCCCTTTCCCTTTTTCTCACTTGCATGGATATTCCTGGACAGTCGTACTATTCCTCATCATCAGGACACCCAACCAGCTCAGTACCTCTGAGAACTCACTGGGTTACCCTTCTGAACTGTTGACCAAGTCACTGGAGCCCCTCATTTCTCTTCATGGATACAAGCCTATGGGATGGTGGCTTGGGAGGGCCATCTGAGATTGAAATCCCAGCTTTATCACTTATTTGCCAGGTCTTGGTCTGATCATTTCCCTTCACTGAACCTCAGTTTCTTGCCCATAAGACAGGGATACTACGATCTACATTATAAAATTGTCCAGAAGTTTAAATAACATTTAAATCAGTTTTGGCCTCTTGAAATTGATGAAAACAACTAGCCCAATCTGTGATACATTGTGGATGTGCAATAAATCTCCTCCCCTTCCTTCTCCTCTCTCCCTCTGTCTCCCCCTCCCTACATCCCTCCTTCTCCATCTGTCTCTCTTTGTCTCTCTTTCTGCTCATCACAATACCCCCCCCTCCCATCACCCAACAGAATACAGGGGTAGAAAGGCAGCAGAAAAGACTGTGCTCAGATATAAGAAAGAACTTCACAGGTGTGTAGTGGTTAGAACCTGAAAGAAAGGCCCACTGGAATCTGTGGATTCATCTTCCAACATAAGACCCAAAAGAGTTGCCCACCCTGGAAGCAGGTGAAGGACTTGGAGTCCTGCCCTGGAGAAACGGAAGCAGTGGAATGCCCCTAGACTGTGGTGTGACAGGCCCTTGGTTGGGTCCCTCACTTCTCTGACCTTCAGTTCCTCATCTACACAATGGAAGAAGTTTTCCTCTCCTTGAAAAGCTGTCATGAGGTATCTTCATTAGTTTCTATGAGCTGCTCAGATGAGTTTCCCTTGTCATTCCACAGCAGTAGGAAGGAAGGCCAGAGGAGGTTTCTGGGGCTACCCTAAGAGCCAAGACTTCTGGGTGTTTGGGGACCCTCACAGCCATCCTGACAGGCAATAGTCCAACCCAGTGGGGGCTGCAGCCCAGGTTAGTGGGCCCCTCTGAGTCAGTGAATCCCCCAACCTTTCAGAGCCACCCCTCTCCAACACCCACTGGCCCACCCGCTCATAAGCTATTCCTTAGCCAAGCAGGGAAGTATTGCTCCTTTAATCTCGTTTTATAAATTAATCCCTCTCTTCCTTTAATCATTTTCATTGCCTGCCTCTGAACCCATTCCAATCCATCTCCTGCCCTGGCACCTTCTCCCACTTATCATTCTTTTCTCATCCTCTGGCTGCAGAGGGGCCTCCCATGTGGCCTGCCAGGGCCTCCATATTAATGTCCATGGGTGAGAGGGTGAGCCCCCCATGCCCAGTGTGTCTGGCCCCCTTTACTTCTGTCTCCTGGGAGACAGGAGTGTGTGGGGGCTGGAATCAAACACACCTGGTTTGAAGCTCTAATAAAACTCTAATGCTGCTGCCTTGGTGCTCAGCAGCCTTTGAGAAGTCCCTCTACATCTCTGGGCCTCACTCTTCCTCATCTTTAAAATAGAGCATCTGGCAGGGGCATGGGAGAGAAAGCAAAGACACATTTTAGTCACTCTTTTCACTTTAGGGGAGGACAGGTCTGCAGAGTCGGCTCTCCCTTAGGCCCTCTCTGCATGTCTCCTCACCTGGGCCCTACTCACACATCCCTGGAGCTCCCTGGTATGTTGGACACAGGGCTACACAGCCCACCTTGGTCACAAATAAGAACCCAAATCCCCAGGCTGCTGTCAGCCTCTCTGGGGAAGGCTTTCCCTGCTATAGGAAGGAAGCAAGGTAGACCTGAGAATGCACGCCAGCAATGGAGATGGTAGAGAGGGGCCCTGAGAGGCAGGTATGTAGTAGGGCCTCTGGCCCAAAGCTTAAAGTAATGGACAAGTTCCTGGAAGCTTCTCTTCACTTCATCCCCTAGATTCTCTCTGGAGAAGGCAGCCCCTCTGTTTGGCCACCTGTGCCTCAGGTGGATAAGACAGGATTGAGGGGATGCACTCCATGTAGCACCTGCTTTGATAGGCCTTGGAATTTTCCTAACAGCCTGGTTAGGCTGGCTAAGAGGGTCTTATCCCCATTTTTCAAACAGGAAGGCTAAGGATCACAAAGCTGAAAAAGCTTGCCCAATTGTATGCTCCTGACATGCCAGGCACTTGGGGATTCAGTAGCATGGAACAAGGTTGACACATGACAGAAGCAGTTTTGAACCCTGGTCAATCTGATGCCAATGCTTACGCTTACGACCAATACACTAAGATGCTCCACATTTTAGGAAAAGGAAATAAAAACCATTCTAGTCTGTATGACAAAGGAGGAGGCTGACAGTGACCAAGAGGCTCCTTGAGGCAAGTCCCAGACCTGTACAAGCAGAAAAATCTTCCCTCAATGTTACAAGGACAGGGATGGGGCTGTCAGGGCACAACGGAACTGGCCATATCTACTGGAGTCAGCTAGGCTTGATGGAATGAAACTTCTAAACTGGCTCTTGAGTGATACCTAGGAGTTGGCCAAGCTGACAAGGGAGGAAGTGGCATCCTAGATAGAAGAACACATCTTGAGTAAGTGCCAGAGTTAATTCTAGCAGACCCATGCCTCTGGGGAGGGAACTGTGTGAAGAAGCGGGGTTCCTAGCTGTTTTGCTCTTTACGGGATGTGTGGCCTTAAATAAGGACTGAATCTTTCTGAGCCTCAATCCCTTGATTTGAGTGCTGGGTACCTAGTTGGTGTGGGATGCTAGCTGGTTGCTAGTATTGTTATCCTCACCCTCATCTTCACTAAATCTACCATCTCAAAATGGACTGGGCTGTAAAGCACCTCACCCCAAGCAGTCCCTGCCCCATCCCCATCCTGCTCCGTCTGCCCATTTCTGCCAAGTTTTCCCACCAACTCTTCCTTCACCCTACCTCCAGCTCTTGCTCCTTCCCTGGGCCCCACCCCTGCTCCTCTCTATGACAGACTGGCTTAGTTCTGGATGAAGTCCACAGGGCCAGGCCCTAGCAGGCTCCTGGCAGACATTAGGGCAACTAACACCCTTCTTTCCATTTTGAGCTTGGGGTGGTGCAGGGGTTAAAGTGGGGCAGCGATAGGAAAAAGAAAGAACAGGAAAATTTTCTGTCCTATTCCAGATCAGATGTCTTCTGCCACAAAGACTGCATGATCTGGACTGAGGTCTCTCTGCTTCATCTGCTTTGTCCACTTCAGAAGCAGGGAGGAAGAGAAGCAGAGTTATTTTGAGTGAGAATGTGAATGCAGGAATAGCCCCCACCACAGCCCACCCTAGACCACCACTGACACCCGAAGGCAGCGCTGCCTGAGCAGCACCATGTTAACCCTCCTTGGGCTTTTTGCACTTCTGAGGCCTGGCTTCTCCTGGCCCTCTCCTTGGGCCAAGGAGACAGGGAGGGGACAGTGAAGGAGGTTGGGGGGCGGGCAGGGCTAAGAGTCCAGCCTGGTTCTGATTTCCCCAGCTAGGGCTGGGAACCAGAGCCTGGTCTGTCTTCAATCTGCCCCCCACCCCACCCCACCCCACCCTCTCATGCAACACTTCTCTGCTTTCGGGAGCGGCTCATAACCGCAAACACATTTGCTAATGCAGCTAGCCTGCCCGCCCTGGGACAGCTGGCTGGGCCCCGTGCCTGGGGCCAGGCCAGGCAAAGGGCAGGGGGCCTGGCTGGGAAAGGGGCCTGAGGCTCCTCCTTCTCTGCTAAGCCTCCAGCACAGCCCCAGTCAATGCCTCTTTAGCTCCATAGCCCCTCCCCAATATGACTCCTTCAAGGGCTGAGATGGATATCAGAGAAACTAAGGCCACTAGCGGGAAGGACTACCTGGCTGGCTGCATGATATCCAGCCCAAGAATGGGGCAGTGAGACATGATTTTTGGCCAAAACAATACCTTGTCTGACTGGGCTTAATGGGTTTCTGGGCCTGAGCCCTCCCACCAAAGGAGAGAGGTCGCCTACAATAATGGGAAATTGGGGTCCCTGGGTGGCTCAGTTCGTTAAGCATCTGACTCTTAATTTCAGCTCAGGTCATGATCTCATGGTTGGTGAGATCGAGCCCTGCACTGGGCTCCATGCTAACGGTGCAGAGCCTGCTTGGATTCTTTCTCTCCCTCTCTCTCTCTCTCTCTCTCTCTGCCCATCCTCCACTCATGTGCTCTCTCTCTCTCTTTCTCTCTCTCAAAATCAATAAATAAACATTAAAAAATAATGGGAAATCAAGAGCCCAGAGCGGGCTGGGAGTTTATGGGTTTCCCAGCAAGGCAACAGTGGAAGGAAGACAGGACTTTTCTTCTCTGCCACTATGTGACTTGAGTAATCAATTCTCTACTCTGAGCCTCAGTTTCTCCACCCTGCCCTGACTATTTCACAGGCTTGTGATATGGAAATTAATACACGTGTCTTGTAAACTGTAAAGTGCTGTGTCCATGAGAATGATCATTCTCTAAGACCATATGCTCTGCAAGGGCAAGAACCAGGGCATTTCTTCCTGGATCAGACCTACCTCTGTATGCTCTGTGACCCCAGCCCTGAGCATCATTGTAGGGGATGGCTAGAGAGATAGGCCTGGGTACTGAGAGGTACAAGTTTGTCCCATCTCCCATCAGCCTGAGTTTCTGTAGTCTCAGAGAACCAAGACTGAGTCCTGAGGTCCCCAAACTTGAGCAGGAGCTGTGACTGGAGCCCACCCCCAACCAGATGTCAATCCCAAGGCCCCAGCCTCACTTGGCTGCCCCCATCCACCCTCCCCACTACCTCCTCCCATCACACACAAGCATGCAGCTCAGCTTCCCCCTGCCAAGACACCCCCACCCAACCCCACAGCCCCTCTCCAAAGATAGGGGCCTTTCTCTGCCACGTTCCTGGAGGCTTTTCCACTTAACAGAGCCTTGAAATCCATTTGCCGCAGACTGTGAACTTCCTCTTCGTGCTCCTGCCTGCTGGCCCTCTTCTAGGCTGACTCCCCCACTCCCACCCCCACTCTGGCATCCGCCAGCCCATGGCTCAGCAGCTGTCACCCTGGTCTCCCCCTCCCCCGGCCTCTGAGGCCAAGCAGGGGGCACCTGGAGGAGGTGCTTGGGGCCCAGGAAGCAACAGTGGCCTGGGCTAAAACAGGATGCTGAGAGTTTGCTCCCTAGGAGTGTCCTAAGCTCGCCAGACACAAAGGGCTGCTTCCCATTCTTCCAGCCCAATAGAAAAAGGGGCCACCTCCTTCAAGACTACGAAGGGCATTCCTTCCTAAATCAAACCTCCATCCCTATGGCCTTTGCTTCTATTGCTGGTGGAGATAAATGACAGTGGCCTGATAACCTTTCAGACATAGCTAGAAGGGCAGGCAGTCTGGCTTTTAGTCCTGCCTTAGCCAGAATCCATGACCTTGGGCCAGCCTGGTCCCTCCTTTGACCTCTGATTCCCTTGGAGCTCCTCCCTACTCAACGCTGACCTCCTCTTGTTTCCTGAATTAAACTCTGCCCTCTGCTTCCCCTAAGTGGTCAATTCCAGGTCTCTGTGCCCTTCTTCCTGGAGTTCAAAAGGCTTGCATGTTCTTGCCATAAACTTAATTCCGGATTCCACAAGTTCCTCTGGAGCTACAGAAATAGCAGGCAGTTACCATCCACTGAGCACTTACTATGGCCATATGTTTCATACCTTCTATCTCATTTTGACATTAATATTTCCATGTGACCAGCTGAGGAAACTGAGGCTCAGTAACTGACCCATGGTCCCAATGCCAAGAAATGATAGAGCCACAATTTAAATCTGGGTAGTTAGACTCTTTCATCTGTGTTCTTTCTTTGCCTACCTTCCCATGACCATGCTTGTACACCAACATACCTTGTAATGGAAAGTAATGGAGGGTCTATTAATCCATACTTGCTTTGAGGTACCTATTCACAGAACTTCAGATCCTGGTCAGGCTTCAAATGATGAGATCTATGCTGACACATGTGCAGCTTGTGACCCACTCTGACCCAAGGCTCTGTCTCAGCTCTATTGCCCTCAAATTGTATTATTCTAAAGGTGTAGACAGAATGAAGAAGAAAAGTGTGCCTCATGAACAAATCACCTGAGAGAAAGAAGGACTGCCTTGTGGGACTCAAGTCACCCAACCTAACGAAGCACCTACTATGTGTCAGCTACTGGTAGCCACTTTCACGTGCCTTCTCTTGTTTGTATACTGATAACAACCCTGTGGGCTAGCAATATAGATTGGGAAACTGAGGCACAGACAGGAGAAGTAAACTGCCAAAGACCACACAATGAAAAGGTAACACAGTACTTCTCCCACTCCTACTCAAACACCTCAGACTAGCCTGTCATCAAGGGAAGAATGGTGATGTCTGTAGGAAGAGTTACCCCTGTATCAAAGATGCAGGGCCCAGACAAGAGTGACACAAGCACAGAGAACCTAAATGGTAAGGGCAGGGCTACAGTCCTTTCAGCCAAAGTTTGCTCTCATCCTCACAGCCTGGAGCTCACACTTGGGTCAGCTTGGGGGGATTCCTGTCTCTCTCTCTCTCTCTCTATCTTTCCCCACTCTGGTTGTCAGCAATGGATTTGTACAAAACCTAGACTGAATTACCACCTATTACCAAACCTACTTCATGCCAAATCCCTGGCATTAATGCAATCAATGGAGGAGAAGCAGGTTCCTATTAGCTACCTGTCATGCCTGCACAGGACTGACTTCCCAGTGCTGTGCCATCCCAAGCCTTCTTCCTCCTTGCATGCGGATGGCCCCCCATATCATTTACACATGCACCTGTCAGAATGGAGCAGGTCCTCTACCTTCCTGAAAGCTCAATTGAATAAAATACGTATGTACATACTTGTTCTTCCAGTGGACATATATGGAGCCCCAAGTATGTGCCAGAGGAGAGGCGGACAGTAACCAAGCAAAGCATACACTAACAAAAAACGTCACAGGTTGGGGCAGGAGCTAGGGAGAAAATAAGCCAGGTTTATGTAATTGTGATGTTAAGAGGGCTATTTTAGGTTGAGTAGTCAGGGAGGGCCTCAATGAGGAGGTAATGCTTGAACAGACACCTGACAGAAAAGGAGCCAGCCCAGTAAGGAGCTGAGGAAAGGGTTTGCAGGAGAAAGAACAGAAAGCATGAAGAAGCTGAGGTGAAACTGAATGTGATAGAGAATAGGGCTATGAACTGAATTTGGATAGACAGAAAGGGATCAAATCATATAAGACCTTATAAATCATGGTAAAGAGTTTGAGTTTTAGTCTAAGTGTGATGTGAAGCCATTAAAGGATTTTAAGCATGTTTAAGAACATGACTGGGTTTGTCTCTCTGCCCCTCCCCTGCTCACTCTCTCTGTCTCTCTGTCTCTCAAAAATAATAAATAAACATTAAAAAATATTTAAAAAGGGTGGGGGGCATCTGAGTGGCTCAGTTAGTTAAACATCCGACTTCGGCTCAGGTCATGATCTCATGTTTTGTGAGTTCAAGCCCCACGTTGGGCTCTGTGCTCACAGCTCGGTGCCTGGAGCCTGCTTCAGATTCTGTCTCTCTCTCTCTCTCTCTCTGCCCCTTTCCCACTCATGCTCTGTCTCTCTGTCTCTCAAAAATAATAAATAAGCATTAAAAAATTTAAAAAGAACACAACCGAGTTTGTGTTTTAGAACAATTGCTCTGACTGCTACAAGGAGAATGGATTATTGAAGGGCAAGGGCAGAAGCAGGAGCCCAATTGCATGAGTCCAAATGAGAGATGATGGTGGCCTAGGCTAAGCTGGTGGCCACATGGAGAAATGGATATCAAGTAGGTAATTAGATATACCAGTCTGGATTCCAGTGGAGATATCAGGCTGCTCCCACTAACTTCAAATGGTTGGTTCCTCTGTACCTCCACTTGGATGTCTAGGCAAGTATATCAAATATGCCATGGCTACAGAAGAATCCTTGATTTCCCCCACCAAGACAGGCTGTTAGATACATAAGCCTGGGGTTCAAGGGAGAGATCAGTGTTGGAGGAACAAATCTTGGGGAGTTGTTGACATATGGATGGTGTTTAAACTCATAGGGCTCAATGAGATCATCTACTGAGAAAGTACAGGTAGAAAAGGAGAGAGAACCTAAGAATGAGCTCCAACATTTAGAAGAGGAGCCTACAAAGAACCAGAAAAAGAGCAATCAGCAAAATGAGAAGAAAGCCAGCAACCAGGGTAGCATGACTCCAGGAGGGGATGGTCAACTATAGCAGAGATTCTGAGAGGTCCAGAAAGGCAATACAGATTGTTGAGTTTGGCAAGGTGGGGTCATTGATGGCCCTGGTAAGAGCAATTTCAGTGGAGATGGAAGCCCTTTGGGGTAGCCAGAGATGAGAATGGACTTGGAGGAAGCAGAGACATGGAGTATAGAAATCCTTTTTTGGAGGTTTCATGGTAAAGGAAAGCAGAAGAGAGGGGACAGAAACTGGATGAATGTGTGGATAAGGACAGAGTAGTAAGATCAATGAATGGGAGGCCTAAATGAAGGCAGAACATTGTTGGAGCCAGGGCACTCGAAGGAATAAGGACAAATAGGGGTGGGTCCAAAGAGTGGGTTGATTGAAATCAAGATTTTGAAAGTGATGCAGTTAATAGTGATGGCAAGGTCAGGGGTATAGCTATGGGAATGGGAGACTGAGATGAGGTGGAGGACCAGATTGTTGAAGGTGAGGGAGTTACTTTAGGAACAGAAAAATCAGGGTGGTGCATGGGTCAACTGTTTCAATGAAGAAGTTGCCAAGAATGTTGCCAGGATTAGGGAGTGGAGAGAGGGCAGTGAGCCACCCACTCACATCTCAGCAAATAGAGGGCATTGACAAAAAGATCAAACGATGACAGTCTCAAGGAGGGATAGGAGATAAGGCCATCTTGGCGGGAGAGCCATTGTTTTGGAAAGAGAAAGACAAGTGGCCTGGAAGTAGCTATGGGAAACGAGGAAGACATCATCCCACCTCCATGCCCAAAGGTATGCAGTGTATGGAAGGAAAATAGAGCTCCCCACTTGAGGGGGTGGCAAAAGAGTTATATCCTCGGGGCATAAGAGATTGAGGGTGTGGGGGGAGAGAAACAGTTGCTGACAGTGGATCATGGGTACTGGAAGGCAGACTGTAAGGGCTTCAGAAGCTGGAAGGAATATAAGATGAGGCCCAAAATTGGCAGCATATGGAGCAATATAGGGATCAGAGCTGGGAGGCTTCTGTGGCAATTAAGGTAAACAACTACATGAATCCTGATGGAATAGATCAGGGTTTCTTACAGGAATTGGTCATCAACTCAAGCCAGAGGCCCTGGGGAGCCCGAGTGACTGACTTCCTGCTGTTGGCTGGAGGTGGAGAGGCCAAGGGTGATGGGAGCTGTGACCCAGGGGGAAGCTCTGTAGGCCTTCCATGTAACCTGCAACGGGCAGTGTGTCTGCTGCAGGAGAAGAGTTCAAACCCCAAATAAGCAAAGTATGTAAGCACCTGTTCAACCAGGCACATAGGCCTGCATACCCTCACCTACACACTTGCATGCACACAGAGATGCTAACCCCCACACACAACATGAGCATATGAGCAAAATGCTATGTAATATAAACATGTACAGATGCAGGCATGCACTTTTACAGGGTGTAGCCACATACACCATGCACACATATAATGCACACATGCCAAAAACATGTCTACATTTCCCCATATCCTCATGTAGACACTCACACATGTGTGCATGCACATACACACACACAGACAACATAGACTGGGCTTTCTTAAGTCTTGCCAAGCCACAGACAGCAGAAAATCAAGCTGAAGTTGAACAATCCAACCCAGGAAAAGGGGGAGGAGATGAAGGGGTGTGAGAATGAGGTGTGTGTTGGGGGAGGCAGGCAGGGGGGAGCAAAGGAGCCAAGTGCTAAGGAAAAAAATCTAGACCATTTGAAAAAAGCGAAAGCCTTCAGACAGAGCAGGAATGCAGGCTGTAATTAGAATCGCTTCAACCATCTCTAGATTCTGAAAGGATAGGCAAACTGGTTGCACATGCAGCATGGCGATCCCTAGCCTAGATAATGTCAGAAAAGCATGTGTGCATGTGCGCGTGCATGTGTGCATGCATGGGACCCTGGGAGGCTGTGGAAAATGCACTTGACCACATGCCATTGGGAAGCCAATGTGAGGTACCCCCCAACTAGCCCCCACAGCAGCCTGACTTCAGGCCGGACCCCTCACCCAACTGAGGGCCACTACACACACATACACACACACACACACACACACACACACACACAAGACCCACAGGGGTTCGTACTTGCCCAAGGCCACATGGCCACCCGAGTTGAGCCTACAGGGTGAAGTGGAGGTGAAGGCGATGAATTAGGAGACAGTATCCCCAAGTTCAAATCCCAGGTCAACCACTGACTGGCTGCCGTATGGGGGCCACATCCTTCCCTTTCTCAGGGCCCCTGTAGCCTAAAAGGAGATCTTGGGGTCCTTCCAATCTGGCCCTGAGTATTTATCCAGAACGGTCGGTTCAGAGCAGCTGTAAGCAGGCAAAGGAAAGAGATTTGTGGGGTGCCTGCAAAAGGAGGAGCTGGGCTGGGACGGTTGTGAATGTCTTTGGCCCCCCTGGCTCCGGGTGGTGGTTGCACAGAAGGAAAACCTTCACATGATGGCCTGGCAAGCATGAATGCCCAGGGACTGATGCAGGCCCCAGAGGAGAGGGACAGGCAGCCACAAACAGAATCCCTCACATTCCCTCTAGAGTTCCCTTTCCTTTCTTCTCACCTTCCTCCTCCAGGCTTGCTGGGAGGGCCTTGGGGCCAGCTGCTATCATCACTAAAAATAGTTCGGCCAGCTCTGAGTGTGAAGGAGCCCCTCTTGCTTGTGGATTCCCAGAGGCCTGGCAGGTGGCAGTTGGTGTCTATGGCCCCTCCACGCCTGAGAGATCAGATTCTTCTTTTCAAGTGCAAGCCCCGATTTCAGCCCAAATCTCAGCTTCCCCAGGCACTGCCCTTTTTGTTCCCCAGTATCCCAGCGACTCCTCTTTACAGGTTCATATAGTAGGTGGTTCAGGTCCTCATGCTCGGTGAATAACAATCATCAGCAGCAGCAGCATCATCATTAACACTTGAACATTTACTGCACATCTGGTGTGCTCTGCTAGGGGCTTTGCATGGCCTAACTCATCACTCATCTGGACAACTCTTTGAGTAGATACTATTGTCCCCATTGTTGTAGGTGAACAGACAGCTTAAGTGAATTAGTCAAAGTTACACAGCTAGTAAGCTGTAACAGACAGCTTAAGTGAATTAGTCAAAGTTACACAGCTAGTAAGCTAGTAAGTAGAATAGGGATTTTTTTCTATCCTTTTAAATGCAGGTTCCTTCGGGGAGAGAAATATGCTGATCACAAGAAAAGTAAGAATTAGTATTTATTCATTTTCATGTGCAGTGGACCTCATTAAGATCTTCAAAACTGGCTTTCTATAGCCAGCGCACTGGGGCAGCTGAAAGAGACTCATAGCTAAAAGGCTCAAGAATTAAATCCTTTTTTTTTTGCCCCTCATTGGATGTGTGACCCTGAGAAAGTGCCTTCTGTTCTCTGAGCTTGAGTCTCCTGATCTGTGCGACAGAAATAATAACAGTCGGCTCTCAGAGTGGCATGAGGACTTGAGGGGAGACCGTGTGTGAGACCGGGCTCAACATGGAAGAGTCCACGTTACTCTCTTCTCCCTTATTAAAGACACCTGGGAACTACTTTTATTGTTGATAATAACCCTGGAGCTTCTCCATCTCATTCTCTCCAGGGGCAGGCTGGAGAGCCCTGAGGCCCTACAGCCCGGCGCCTTTCTCCACGAGGCACTGTGGGCGCACTACCCAGGGCCTCCAAGCTTTCCAGGGGCCTATGAAAATGTACGCGCCCCAAGAAAATTTATTGGCTCTAAAATATGAAAAGAAAACAACAGAATTGGAATTAATAAGTGTTCTATTATGTGTCTACAAAATGTAATATAATATCGACCTCATTAATTGTTAAATTTAGTATTCCTAAAGATTTCATTACATTTGAAAACAATTTGTTGGTTAGATTTCCTCACTTAGCAAGAATTCCCAAGTATGCACGATGATTACCAAGAAATCATAGCCAATTGGGAATGAAACAAGTTACTCATAGGCAAATAATTTCAAAAGCGGAATTATAAAAATCCTTTGAAACATTTTATAGCAAAAAAATACATTTAATATGGGATGTGGGTACATTTTCATATATTTGATATCCTGGGGGGTAAAGCCACTAAAAGTGAGAGTGTCAAGGGCCTTAGGGGTGAGGGTCCGACCAGTGAAGGAATAAAAGCGCCTCTGTGAGAATTGGGATTTGGGGGATAGTGTCTATGGGGCCATGGCAGGCGCCCACTCCTCTGGTTGTTCCTCTCATCTCAAACAAAACAAAACAAAACAAAAACCAGCCTGGGCCACATGCGTGTAGGCGCTGGCAGAATGGCCCTCATGGAGCAGCTCTTTCATGTACTGCCCTCGGCTCTTATCAAAGGCCCTTTCAAGAAACAGGCCTGCCTCTGTGCCTTTCATAATCAAGAAGAGAAATAAACATTATCTGACGAAAAGTGAGAAGAAAACAGGCATGTGTAAACGGTGTCTGTTGGGTTGTCAAGCCGTTGCCCAGGACATTGTCCACTGAGCTGCTTAGTGCCCCCAGGCAAGGGCCCACATGAGGCACTTCTCTCCCAATTTAGCACCAGCATCCACTGAGGGTCCCTTTAGGCTCTGTCAGTTTCCTCCTCTCTGATACCAAGAGCAGCAGAGTGCTCTGCCTGTGGCGGACTCGCCATGGGAGGCCGCCTCAGCACAGGCAGGGAGTGGGAGGCACACAGGCCACTTCTACGTGACCTGAGGCAGGTCCCTTCTTGCTGGGCCTTCTGTGCAACACTGGCATAAGTCACAGGGTTGGTGTGAGGATGCATGGGGATAATGAATGTCAAGTGGAAAAGAACAGGCTTCCGTGCAGTTAAGAACTCAGGATTGGGAGTGGGTTTGCTCTCGATTGCTGAGATTTGATGACTCAGACCCCATACCCCAGGATGCCTGCCTGCTCTGCATGATCTCTGACACCTGGGCTATGTGCCCAACACATGCCAGCAATATGACTAGGTCAAGGCTCTCTTGTCAAATCTGCATGCCCAGGAATCACTGAGAAGCTCGGGGGCTGATAGCAGAGAAGACTTCATGGCCCCCAGCTCTCCAGAAGCCCAGTGAGGTTACAGTTCTGCTAGGAGCTCTCTGTCCTACTTATTGCTATGGCCAACACAGGGATGAACGAGCCCAAGCAAGAGGCTGGTGGCATTATGCCAGTTCATCAATGGCAGACCAACACTTGGGCTAAGCCACCGTCTACATCTGGGCCACCCCTCTCCAAGTCAAATACCTGTTGCCAGCTCCGGAGCTCAACCCACTCTTTTGAATGCTGCCTCTCCACTATTCACTTTCTCTCTCCCTCGAGCCCCCTGCCTCCCTCTGCCCCTAAATGTCATTGGTCCTCCTGCTTTTGTGTTCTTGCCACACTTTGTATGTGGCTCCAGTGCAGTTTGTAGCAGCTCTTGGCTTCTTGGACCAGCATTTCTGGGTTCTGGCATCTGTAGTTCTTAGACAGCAAAAACAGGCTGTGTGGTTTCACCTCTGGGTCTTCGGTGCCCTGCACTGGGCTTGGCACAGGCTTATCTGCTGAATGTGAGGGGACTCAGCATGGGTGGAGGAAGCAGGGAGAAAAGTAAGGAAAATTCCTCTAGGATTGTTCCTTCCAGCTCTGGGCACTGGGACTCAGAGGATCTGAGCTCATTTTTATCTATATGACCTTAGGCAAGTCAGTTCCATTTCCTGTGAGCTCCACTTCTATCACTAGAAAAACGAGGCTCCCAAACCCTTCTCTGCCTCCTGGCAAGGGCTGTTATAGAGATCAAATTAGAGAGTGGTTGGGACAGTCTGAGAGACCCTGTGAGCTGCTGGACCAGTGGATGAGACTCCATGCATTTGTCCATCCTGGGCATTTTCTGTGCTCATTTTCATGAGGAGTATGCAAACCCCTGGGAACATTCAGACAGGCCAACTGCACACGTGAATGTCCTGCCTGCTAGACAGCTCCGTTGCAGAGGAAACCCAATTTGGCTATTATTACACGACACACATTTATGCCATGTGGTCCAGCTCATAACATTCCGGGGGCTTTCTCTACCCTTTCATCGCTTTAATACCTGCTCACACCCTGCCTGCCAGGCACCCTGAACCCTATTTGATAGCTACCAATATGATTAATAATAATAGCAGCTAGCACTTATCAAGAACTTACTGTAACTCTGAGCATTTTGCACTTACTAACTCAATCCTCACAACATGAACAGGCACCATTATTTCCCCAATTTTTAGAAATGGAAAAACTGAAGGTCAAAGAGATTAAGTAACTTGCCCAAGATCACAGAACTAGAACAAAGCAAAGGTGTGGCTTGCCCCTAGGTAATCTAGCTCAAGAGTCTATGAATTTAATCACTTTGCTACACTGTGTGCCAGACCAGAAAAGAGGAAGGGACTTGCCCAAAATCAACATGCAGAGAGTTAGTGGCATTGCTTGGATCTCCAACTCAGATCATTAGCACTCTTTACAACCTGGACTTTTCTATTAAGCAGGTAATGATGTGTAAGTAATACTTAGCTGCACTGTCTGTATGGAAGGGGATGGCTCTATGTGAAGGAAGTCAATCATAGGTGTTTCTTACATTACAATTCAACACTTATCCTTACCCTCCAGGAGACATTCTAATATTCCACTATAGCAACAGAGGTAATCCAGAAACTAACAATAGCCCTTCAAACATAGGAAGGAGCCCTTCATTTTCCCACTTGAGGTGGACCTGGAAGGTGCAAAGAGCTAAAGAGGTGGGAGCGAGTGGAGGGGCATTGCAAGCAAGGAGAAGGGCCCAAGCAAAAGTGCTGCCATAGGAAAAGGCCTGGTGTTTTCTGGGAACAGCAGGGAATCCAAAGGAACTATAAGACTTTATGGGAGAGAAGTGGGGCCAAATGGCCAAAGAACTTGATTTCTGCAGCTAAGGAATTGGGACTTGATTTCTGCAGCTGACGAGGAATCCACTTCCCTTCTTATTGCAGAGAGAAGTCATGCCTACAGAATTGTTGAAGAATACACTTGGAGCATCACAATATATCCCACCTGAAAAGCGCACTGAGATCTCAGGAGGATCCAGTGACTTGGGCAAGATCAACCACTAAATTTGTGGGAATCAGACCTTAATTTGGGTCTCAGAAAGCCTTGGGGATTTGTACAGTAGAGAGAAAAATGGAAGAGTAGGGGGCTCAGGGAGATGAGAGGAAATAGGCCTGAGTTTGGGCAGCCCCACATCCCATCCCTATACCCACCCAGGCTGTCAGGTATGGCTTTGAGTATGGAGCTCCCTACAGGGACAGCCAAGCCCTGGGATCCTGTTGGCTTTCCAGAATCCCTGGCCAGGACCCACATCCCAGGAAGGACCCCAGAGCCATACCATGGGTCTCCTTCCTGTCAGTAGAAAGCCCACCAGGACGGGTTTGTCAGGAGAATGGAAGGGCTGACTGGGCCTGGCTGGCCAGGCAAGTGTCCTGGTTTGAGAGAAGCCAGGTCTAGCTTAGAGGGGGCAGCCATCCCCAGCTTGCCAAGAAGCCAATTAGAACTGGGCTGATATGGGGTCTTGACAGCTTCTGCCCTGGGTCCTCCACCCCCACCTGGCAATTATTAGGTGGTTTTGGAGGATCCCTGTCAAGAGAGCTATACTTCTGGGATGGATCAAGGTGAAGGGGAAGCTGGCAGAGAGGACCCCTGTGCCCAGACCTCACACCAAGGGCCTCCTCAGCTGCCGGCTTCCTTGGGCATGTCAAAAAGACATTGCAAAGACCTGGCTGCCCCCTTATCAAGTCATGAGTGCCCTCTTCCCCCCATGTGGCAAGCCATGTGTCCAACTCTCATAGGGAAGTATGAACCTATGGGCCCGGTGGGGAGGGACTGCTTCTCAGAGAAATGGAGCAGTTAGACAAAAGCTGCTGGGAGGGTGCTAAACTCTGGGCATGGGAATATGAGATCCAGGAATCCCCAGGATGCATTACCCTGGGAGAATGCATACAGAGGCTGATACCATGCTTCTTCCCCCAACCTCTAGCCCCAGTGGCTAGTTCCCCAAATGTTGTCATCTGTAAAATGGCCATAATTCCTTCCTCACAGGACTGTTGTAGAACTGAAACAAGGGACTAAATGTAGAATTCTCAGCACAGTCCCAAGCACAAAGTAAGTATGCAGTAGGTGCTAGGGCACCCAATTCCCTTTTTGTCCCTGCAGAAGGGTCAGGATAAAACAGGTGAAAATCTGCCAGTGCATGAAGGTCTTACATAATAGAGTTCGCAGGGCCCATATCATCTAGCCCCTATCTCCTCCAACCTACTGGTGCAGTAGTAGAAGCCCAGAGAGGTTAAGTGACTTATCCAAGACCACTAGCCCTTTAGTGGTAGAGCTAGGACTAGAATCGAGGTTGCCTGAATCAGAGAACACTGGAGTGCTGCTTGTTTCACTGCCGTCTCAGCCCCACAGCAATGCCCTGTGATTTTCAGTACTCCTCCTTTCCAATTGGATGTGATGATGGGGAAGCTTGAGGTATTGTCCCAGCAAGGCTGAGGTTGGAGATAAGGGATCCTCTGGTTTCACTCTGTGCTATAGCAGCCAGGCCTCATGCAGTGTGTGTGGGTGCGCGCGCGCGTGCGCGCGTGCACAAGCGTGTGTGTGTGTGTGTGTGTGTGTGTGTGTGTGTCAGAGAGAGAGAGAGAGAGAGGCCAACTTTATTGGGCTACTATATCACATTGCAAGCTCCTATCTCATTTGCTGTTCCCCAGTCCCTGCCCCCCCCTTCCCTCGCTCCTTCGCAGGCAGATCTGCATGGTTTGCATTATTCTCTTTCCCGCCCACCCGCTCCCCAGATATCTTGGTTCCATATTTTCCACGCTGAAGCTCAGTTTACTCCTGGCTGGGCTCCGGATCTGCACCTGGATTCTAGGAGAAAAGTCTGGGGGATGTGAACGTTCGGGGTGGGGGAGCACTTCTGGTCATCCTGCCTTTCTGTCTGCTGGGAGCAAGCCACTGCAGTATCCTCCTTACACTCTGCCTTTAACTACCTGCCCCTGATATGGAAGCAATCCTCAAAGAAAATGCCACAGATGTCTTCTCCTGCATCACTTGATGCTGGTTGAAAATGAAGATTCCTGAGCCCCACCCAGATTGACTGAATCAGAATTTGGGGGGGGTGGGGGTTAAGGAGTCTATATTATATTTACTGTTTTATTTGTAAATGTTCTGCTTGATTCTCTGCCTTTAACTCCTCACGAGCAAGAGGTTCATTTTAACAGCTGACCTCGGTCACTCTTCCTCCAAGTTCACTGACTTACACACAACAATTTATTGGTTTCCCTTCTAACTCCCTAGCTAGTCTGTTTCCTTGGCTGGCTCTTCTTCTCCTGTTCCTTGGATGCCAGAAGACCCAAGGCTCAGTCTTCCTCCTCTTTTCCATGCAACCCAGTGTCCTTGCATGAGCTCATCTTCTCTCAGCTCCAGCTCCTATGTTCGTGTTGATAATCTCCACCCCATGCCTCTAGCCCAGCCCTCTCCCCTGAGCTTCGGCCCTGTCTCAGCTTGAGTGTCCTGCAGGCTCCTCAAATTCAACAGGACCCATGCTGAGCTCATCTTCTCCACACACCCAGTGAACTTTCTGAAGCACACATCTGATGATGTCACTTAGAAAACTTCTGGGAACTCTCCTTGGCCGACAAGAGGAAGTCCACACTCTGTAGCCACAAGGCAGGGCCTCTTTACCTCTCCAGTATGTTCTCTGCACATTACTCTCCTCACCCCTCACCCCTAGTTTCTCTGCTTCACATGGGTTGAATGGCTCACTGCTCCATAAATGCCCCAGAAACCCCTGTATATCTTACTTCATCCTGGAACACAGAAGCATGGGGGGCAGAAAGGGACACCTACCTTTAAGCACTGGTGCTGCTGAGGTTCTAACCTTGGTATTCTTAGCAGGCCTGTGGGGATCAAAGGTGCAAACACATTCCCCCAGGATCATTCCCCCAGTGATGTCACTGTTGAAACACCCTTCTCCCTGCAGCTTTACTGAGCCAAAACCTTCCTGTCTTCCAGGTACTTCCACCTCCAGGAGACCTCTCTTTAGGCCTCCATTCTGGATTATTAATAGGGGGATGATCATAGATAAGCTTCTAAGAATAGTGCCTGGCCTGTAATAGGTACTCAATAAATATTTGTTAATGATTAAGGGAATGTGTTCCTCTAACTTTCCTCTGTCAATATATTATTATAAACAATGTCAAGTCTCTTTCAGCCTAGACCATGACTTCACCCACAACAGGGGAGGCATCTTCTCTAACTGTGTGTGTCCAGTGTCCAGCACACACCAGTAGGTGTTCAACAAATGTTTGATAAATGAGCTTATTGAGGTCCCTCTGGGTCTGGTACTGCACTGTGTCCTGGGAAAGCAAGCAATGATTAGAAAGCAGTGTTGTGGCCCCTGGTGCTGAGACACTGGAAGCTCCAGTTGGTATGCTAAAGGTAGAAAAGTGGGTGAGTGGTTTGCTCTTTGAAGTGAAATGAGGAGGAGGGGCAAAGAGAAAGCCTTCCCAGAGCAGGTAACTTTTGTCCAGAGCTTTGTTGGAGTGGTGTTCTTCAAGTCTTTTTCTTTGATTATAAAAATTAAAACTTCTGGGGCACCAGGGGGATCAGTCAGTTGAGCGTCCAACTTCAGCTCAGGTCATGATCTCAGTTCATCAGTTCAAGCCCACATTAGGCTCGGTGCTGACAGCATGGAGACTGCTTGGGATTGTCTCTCTCTCCCTCTCTCTCTTTGCTCCTTCCTGGCTTGTGCGTGCTCTCTCTCTCTTTCTCAAAAATAAATAAAGAAAAAGAAAGAAAGAAAGAGAGAGAGAAAGAAAGAAAGAAACTAAAAAAATTAAAAATTAAAATTAAAACTTCTGGTCCACTAAAAATAAGCACTATTCATTCAATATCTCAGTCAATTAAGATAATAATCCTATAAATAGGTATCATCCCTGGTTGACCAATGGCCAAATGGAGACTCAAAAGAAATAGCAAATGGGCCCCTGGGTGGCTCAGTTCATTAAGTGATTCTGGATTTTGGCTTAGGTCATGATCTGGTGGTTCGTGAGTTCAAGCCCTGAGCTGGGCTCTGCAACTGGCAACGCAGGGCCTGCTTGTGATTCTCTCTCTCTCCCTGTCTCTCTCTGCCCCTCCCCTGCACTCTCTCTCTGTACCTCAAAATAAATAAAATTTAAAAAAGAAAGAAAGTGAAAATGCAAACTGGTGCAGCCACTCTGGAAAACAGTTTGGAGGTTTCTCAAAAAGTAAAAAATAGATCTACTCTAAGACCCAGCAATTGCACTACTACGTATTTATCCAAAGGATATAAAAACACTGATTTGAAAGAGCACATGCACCCCAATGTTTATGGCAGAATTATCAACAATAGCCAAACTATGGAAACAGCCCAAATGTCCATTGACTGATGAATGGATAAAGAAGAGGTGGTATGTATGTATGTATGTGTATGTACATACCTACATATACAATGGAATATTACTCAACAATGAAAAAGAATGAAACCTTGCCATTTGTAACAGCATGGATGGAACTCGAATGTATTATGCTAAGCAAAATAAGTCAGGCAGAGAAAGACAGATATCATATGATTTCACTCATATTTGGATTTTGAGAAACACAACAGATGAACATAGAGGAAGGAAAGGAAAAATAAGAAGAAAAAACAGAGAGGGAAGCAAACCATACGAGTCTCTTAAGTACAGAGAACAAACCGAGGGTTGCTGGTGCTGATGGGTTAAATGGGTGACGGGCATTAAGAAGGGCCCTTTTCGGGATGAGCGCTGGGTGTCATATGTAAGAGATGAATCAGTGGGTTCTATTCCTGAAGTCAAAACTACACTGTATGTTAACTAACTTGAATTTAAATATAAAAAAAGGAAAAAAAGAGATAGCAAAGTGGCCTCGGTCATTCATGTAGTGAACAGCAAAATTGCAACTTGGCTCCAGATTCCCAGCCCCTAGGGTTCACATGCTTAATGCGACATTCTCTTGCCTCCAAATCCATACACACTATAGAACATGATAAACATACTCACTGCTAAAAATCACCCCTAACCTGGGGCGCCTGGGTGGCGCAGTCGGTTAAGCGTCCGACTTCAGCCAGGTCACGATCTTGCAGTCTGTGAGTTCTAGCCCCGCGTCGGGCTCTGGGCTGATGGCCTGGAGCCTGCTTCCGATTCTGTGTCTCCTTCTCTCTCTGCCCCTCCCCTGTTCATGCTCTGTCTCTCTCTGTCCCAAAAATAAATAAAAAACGTTGAAAAAAAAATTTTTTTAAAAATCACCCCTAACCTACCCCCACAGAATGCCACTGTTAACCTAGGCATATAAGCATCCAAGCTTCTTTTGCTGAAGCCCCACAAACAAGAGGTGGCAGAGTGTGAGGACTCAAAGCATGGACTCTGGAGCCAGCTCTGCCACATATTGCTCCGTGTCACTGAGCAAGATGCTCTGCCTCTCTAGGCCTCAGTTTCTTCATTTGTAAACTGGTGATAATAATGATACCTATGTCAAAGAGATGTTGTGAAGATTAATCAAGTTTTAAAGTACTCAGAATAGTGCCTGAAACATAGCAAGTGCTGGACAGATATAAGTCGTTATCATGTACCATATATACATATAAAGGATCGTAGTGTATATGCAGCTTGGTATCCAATTTCTTCCTGTGGGGTAGGATTTTGTCAGGTGGAGAAGTGTATTCTGAGCATGTGGGGAAATTGAGTGCAAAAGCTTAAGGTAGGTAAAATATGTGCTGTGTGTCTGGGGAAGTTCAGAGAGGAACAGTGTAGCTGGAGTCGAGACGAGGGCTGGATCATAAAGGCCTGGGTGGCTCCCTTGACCTGATAGAGCTGGGAAGAAAGCCCAGGACTCTGCAAGGCCTTTGTGAGAACTGCCTTGCAGTTGTAGAATGGGGTTCTCAGCCTTCATCTCCTCTGGCAGAACCTCCACCAGGGTGGCTAGGACAGGGGCTCACCCTCCCTAGAGATCTCAGCAAACCTGCAGGGACCAGGGTTTGCACTCCCCAGTCAGCTGTCTGTCTCTTGTCTGCCCAAGTCCCCTGCTCCAAGCTTGCTTCCCAGTCAGCTTCTGAGGCATTCTTTCTTCTTCAGAGAAGAGAGGAGGGGGGAAGGGGCTGCAGGGGCAGGGCCCCCTCAGCATCTGGAGGTGCCACCTTGGGATGAGCTTGCCTCTGAAAGCCCAGGATGGGGAAGGCAGGGTGAAGAGGCCAGGGCAGCCTGCCAGGGTGGGCTCCCCTTCTCAGTTGAGGTCTAATGGGAGTTGACAAGAGCAGCTGTGAGCCTTTGATCTGCCCTTCAGGTATGTGTCCCAGCTCAGGATGGGGAAGCTGGAATGAGGAATGTTGATGGGGGCAGAGATAAGAGAGGATCAGTCCAACCAGGCAGAAAGGGCCCCAGACCACCAGGCCAGGACTCAGAGACAAAAAGAGAAGGAGAAAAGAGGAAAAAGAGCTAGGAAAAGGCCTGCACAGCCTGGAAATGAATGGCTGGCAGCCCCTTCCTTCCCCACTTGGGGAGAAGCCCTAGAGGTGAGAGGCTCCTCTGGACTCAGACTCCAGGCCCCTTGCATGGGTGCGGTTCACACTGCCATGTGGTCTTCATTTCAGGTCTGCACACAGGCACTCCACCCTGCCGCACCTGGCCAGACATGAGGTGGGGCTGGGCTCAGACTGGAGTCAGCCTCAGCAGGTGAATTGGGGAGGGGGCCTCCTGGAGCTGCCAGTCCTAAGATCTGAGGCCAGGCCTGGGCCCAGTGGGTATTTTTCCAGTTGGCCCCAGCCCAAGAGACACCTGCTTGGCGTGGCCCAGACAGATCCACAAGCCTTCCCACTGCAGATTCTTCAGCCACCACAACTCCTTCAGCCAAGTGGTCAACCAGCATTTTCTCAAAGACTTCCAGGGACAGGCTGCTCACCACTTCTCCAGGTAGCTTATGGACTTGCTCTGTCACACTCAGCCCCCCTGCCATACCCTGGGCTGATGGTGTCTATCCTTGACGTCTGCCTCTTTAAATGAAGCCCCTAGATGCTGACCCAGACGAAATCAGGGTAAGAGCCACACAGAAGACTAGGCAGCAGACTTTAAGGACTAGTGAGGAGCTTGAACTTGATTCTCGTAGTCTCTAGCAGACCTTGGGGGACTCACACCCAAGTCTCCGGGAGGGGGAGCTGGGCATTAGGGCAATGTGGAAATGGAAGAACAGAGCCTGGGATTCCCCTGGGCATGTAGCCCTTTGTAGCCCAGAGGACTGCTATCATTCATGTTCCATTTCTTTCCTTTCCTTTTTGTTATTATTGAAGGATAGTTGACATGCAATGTTATATTAGTTTCAGGTGTACAACATAGAGATTCAACAATCCTATACATTACTCGGTGCTCACCACGTAAGTGTAGTCACCATCTGTCACCAAACAACGTTATTACAACATTATTGACTATATTCCATATGCTGTACTTTTCATCTCCATGACTTACTTATTTTAGAACTGGAAGTTTGTACCTCTTAATCTCCTTCACCTACGTCACCCATCCTCCCACCCCCCTCCACTCTGGCAACCATCACTTTGTTTCTCTGTATTTAAGAGTCTGTTTGCAAACAAAAATAACTTAGTTCCTTTTTCAACTGTCTCACTTTGGCATTAGAGTGTTAAGCCTGGCAGGAGCCTTGAAGCCATCTCATCTCATGCTCACCTAATGCCCTGTTAAAGACTCCTCCTTGCACACCTCCAACCCCAGGGGCGCTCAGCATCTTTCCCTTCTTGGACCACTCTGCTTGTCAGAAAGTGACTCTCTATTAATTGTCTTAATTTGTTTCGCTGTCCCTTTCTCCTCGGGACTACTCTGCTTTATAAACTCTTATTTATGGAGTGGCAACTTGGGTGGTAGAAAGATCTGCACTCCCACCTCAAGTTTGCCTTGGCCTTGGGGTGGGCCCTTCCCCTCAAGGGTGTATCTGATGAGTTTTATCCAAATCCACGGATTTTTGTCAACTTTCTGCCCCATGGCAGCTCTTCGGATTTTTGAACATGAAAATGATACCTCCCACACTTCCCCCACAGTTTGCTCTTTTCCAGGGTAAAGAACCCCAGTTCCTTCAAATGATTCTTCTAGTTAGGATGTAAGCTCTTCGCCCAGCACCCCCAGCCAGCTGATTCCCCTCTGTGGGGAGGGAGGGACAGAAACCCAGAGTGGCCTTCCTCAGGATCTCAGAAATGTCTGTTTAGAGGAAGGTGAGGGAGGCCGATGTTGGATTTTGGTCTTCTGCATCTCTGCGCAGTCTCTCCCTTGATCTTGTAGTTGTCCAGTTGCCCCTACTCCTAATGCCCCAAGCAGCAGGACCCCAAGCAGTCACCTGACAGCTTTGCCAAGACTTTGTGCCCTCTCCTCTCTTCCCTCCTGCCAGGGCCTAAACTTTATAGAGGAGCAAGGAGCTCCCCAGAAGGCAAGCGCAACACCAGAACCTAGATCTTATTCATTTTTGTAAAGAACCCAGATCCATGAGCAAGGTGGGCCTGGTGACTTCTGTTTGGTTTGCCTGGTTATACCATTGCCCCTCTCCCCTCTGCTAGAGCCCCCTGAGCTTCTTCAAAGGCCAGGCCTACAGATCTGACATGCTGGTATGGGGAAAATGGGATCTGGTTCCACTTAGGAAGTGTGAGCCGGCTGCCTCAAGCTCCCAGGGGCGACCATCGCATCAGAAGTGGGGCTGGACTCCACAGTAATCCTGGGTCAATGCCTGAAGTCTGGCCCCAGCCTCAGAGCCCTGAGATCCCACAAACCCTCGAGGAGATGAGAGTATCAGAGGGAGCTTGCAAATGAATGTGGCAGACCAGACTCCTCCCAAGCCCCCTTTCTCCTCCCCTTCAGACTGCTGAGGAGTTGGAATGCTACCCTCTCTCCCTGGGGCGGTCACCTGCTTCCTCCCCCACCTGAGCCCCAGGCTGCTGAGGGAAGGGGCCGGGCAGCACTAGCTAACCTTGGCCTAGAAGAATGTGCAGAACAGACAAGGGACAGGCCCCCTTCCCCAGCCAAGGGCCCAGTGATAAGGAAAGGGACGGGGGGGGGGGGGGGGGGGGGGGGGGGGGGGGGGGGGGGGGAGGGTGCAGCTGGAGGCCGGCAGTGGGAGGGAGAGAAGAGTGTAGAGAATGTGCTGTGTCAGCCTTGTGCTGAGCCCTGAACTAACAACTCCCTCTTCCTCCCCTCCTGCACCCCTCCCCCTCCTGACTCCCTTTCTTCCCATTCTAGGTCTCCATCGCCTTGGCTTCCTGATTTTGTTTCCTTCTCTCTTTGTCTTGGACTCTCTTTCTTTTGCCTCTGTTTGTTTCTTTTTACCTCTCCTTCTCACTGTCTGCCTCTCTGCCTGCCTCCCTCCTTAACCCTCCCTGTGCTTCTGTTGCCCTGACTCTCTGCTTTTACTTCGCTGTGCTTGCCTTTCTCTGTCTTTGTTTGCCTTTCTCCCAACCCATTTCTTGGTCTGTCCATCTTTCTGTATCCCTGAGTGTGTCTTTCTCTATCTCACTTCTTTGTCTCTCCCTTTGTCTCTCTGCTTTTCTCTCTGTCTCCCTACCTATCTCTTTCTACCTCTCTCTGTCCCTGCCTTGCCCCCTCCTCTGCCATCACTCCCTTTCTCTGCCTTATGTGACTCCCAAGAGGCTTTCAGCAGCTGCTGAAGCACCAAGTGTGAACCCCAGCCCCCTAGCTGGCTGGCTATTCTTCAGAGAGGGGACAGGTTTATGGCTGCCTTTCCCAGCATGGAGGAGTCAGAGAGAGAATAAGGAGGGCAGCAGGGAAAGTTTGCCCAGGGAAGACTAAGGAAGGAAGGAAGCAACCTTTTGTAGCATCTCTGACAAGCCAGGCATGGTACCAAGCACCTTTACAACCTCCTCTCTTTATCCTGTGATGGCAGGACTCTTTTATACCCATTTTCTGGATGATGGTACATGGTCTAAGAGAGGGAAGCAACTTGTCCAGGACCACATAGTTTTAAAAAAATTTTTTTAACGTTTTGTTTATTTTTGAGACAGGGAGAGACAGAGCATGAACAGAGGAGGGTCAGAGAGAGAGAGACACAGAATCTGAAACAGGCTCCAGGCTCTGAGCTGTCAGCACAGAGCCCGACACGGGGCTTGAACTCACGGACCACGAGATCATGACCTGAGCCAAAGTCAGCCGCTTAACTGACTGAGCCACCCAGGCGCCTCTGTCCAGGACCACATAGTAAGCAGGCAGAGCTGCTGGGATTAGAACCCCAGCACTTTCCCAGAACCCTAGAACTTTCTGCCTCTGTTGCCCATTGGGACAGGGCCTGCTCCTTCACTATCCTGAGGCCACCCTCTGCCCGATAGCTCTCTTTCTCTGGGACACTGGTGTGGGCTATACTAGTAAGGGACATATTTGAAGACCTACTCAAAAGCAGGTCTGCTAAAGTTCAAGGTATCATAGTGAAGCCACCCTGAACTGGACCCCAGGAGAGAAACTCCCAGAGCTTCTTGGGAGACATGGCTAAGGTGGCATTTTATGGGTAACAAAGAGTGTTCAAGCTTGAATAACCCTTGTCCTGGCCTGGCCCTGCCCCTCTTGTTGCACAGAGGGGGACACTGAGCACTGAGCTCTAGAGAAGGGGAGTGGACCCAGGCCAGCTCAAGACATGCCTTCAGTAGAACAGGAACAACATTTGAAGAGGGAACTTATAAGGGACTAGTTTGGTTTGTAAAATAACAAGATAATTCTATGTGAGCTAGTCCATGCCCCCAGTGCCATCCATAGGCAACTGTGGACCAGGTACTTGGGGAAAAGCTGGGGCAAGTCCTTATGCCCAGGCCACTTCTCATCTTTGGAGCTCTCTGGAAGTAGAGTTGGACTCTCCCTGGGGTCTCATGGTCTGTAGCCTTCAGCTTGCCTACTCCTTCCCTGGGGGGATGGTGGGCACTGGCCCAGGCTGGCAATACAGCTGGTAGGGTAGAGGGTATTCTTTCTTTTTTAATTTTTTTAAATGTTTTATTTATTTTTGAGACAGAGAGAGACAGAGCATGAGCAGGGAGGAGGGGGGGTTGTGTAGAGAGAGAGGGAAACACTGAATCCGAAGCAGGCTCCAGGCTCTGAGCTGTCAGCACAGAGCCCGATGCGGGGCTCAAACCCACAAACTGCGAGATCATGACCTGAGCCGAAGTTGGTCACCCAACCAACTGAACCACCCAGGCGTCCCTTGGTAGAGGGTATTCTTAACTGAGAATCAAAGAGAGGTCGAGGGAAAGGAGTGACCAAGAAAGAGAAGGGATGGAGAGAGACAGAGGCAGAGTACGTGCCAGCAAGCCACCAAGCAGGGCTGTGGGGCCGTGGTGGGGCTGAAAGGAGTCTCCAAGAAATTGCAACTGCATTCCTTCCTTCTTCTCAGGTCCTAGCAGCACCAGTCCTGCCCAAGTGCACCACCTCTGAGTCTCCAAAGGGCTGTTCACGGGTATGATCTCATTTGGCTCCTCACTACAGGCCTGTGATGTTGGCGGAGCTGGCATCATTGTTGCCCATTTGCTAGAAGTGGAAACTGAGGCCCAGCAAAGCAAAGCCATTTGTCAAGACCACTGCAACTAGGGAGCTGCCAGATGAAGATCCTGAGCGATCTTCTAGTGGCCTTTGCTGCTCTGGGAGACAGTGGCACGGGGTTACCTTGAAGAATTCTCAAGTAAAGAACAGCAAGGTAGAGAAGTGGGAAGCCAGATTTGCTGGGGGGCATTTAGAGGGAGAGAGAAAATGATTAAGGGTGAAGAGGGATTGGCTAAGGGGAAGATGAAAGGAGTCAGTAGACAGGGCTTGACTGAGGCATGAGTCAGGCCAACGGTCTCCTGAGATAGTGATCTACAAATATCTCTGAGGTGTCAACAGCCAAGTAGGCTTCAAGGAGGAGGAGGAGGAGCACTTCTCCACAGCAGAAAGTGGAGGGGAAGGGTTGGAAATGTAGTGGCTTGGCCAGTCAGCCGGAGAAACCCACCTTGGCAACCATGCTGGAAGAGGCAGGTAGGCCCTGGAGGGTTGCCCAGAGGGCATGCTGCCCCCACCCTAGCCTCTCCCACCAAGTAGTCAACTCACTGCTCATTTTCTGCCCCCCACCCTAAACTGGGACCCTGGGCCAACTTGTGTCTCTTCCATCTCTAATAGGGATGACTCTATGAGCACCTGCTGCAAATTCCCAGGCCCGGGTTAGATTGTCCATCCACATGCATGGCCTCGGCATTGCTCCACAGCCTAAGGGCAGGAGTTGAGGGGAACAAAGAGCCTGCCTGCCTAGGCCTGTCCCCTCCTACCCCCCAAAGGTTCAGATGCTGAGAGACCTGGGCTGTCTGAGCAAGGCACAGCCTCCTTTCTTTAACTCAGAGAAGAGGCCACACAGTGGTGCCACCCACGGAGGGCAGTGACCAGTGCCTGGGCTTCACACTCACACCTCGCTGAGCTCTGCTCAGTGTCCTGACAAGAGGGCTGGGGGCACCGATCCTGCTTTAAGCAGTTGTGGAAACTGAAGCTCAGAGAGGGAAATGATGTTCCTCAGTTTGAGACACAAATGTTGCCTGGAGACAATAAACAAAATAGGACCAGAGCTGCTCTTGCTGGGGGGTTAGATATAGAGCTGGACCCTGCCACCAACCCACGTGTACCTAGATACACACACTCACGTATATATGCAAGCATCTCTCCCTCATTCCCCTGCTGGAGTAACATGGTGGAACCTGGGCAGGGCTTGGAGGGGAGCAGAAGGGCTCTGTATGTTTCTTTCTGTGTGGTAACTCACTGCTGCCATAGCTCGGCAAGGTACAGCTCATGATTCCATGTCACAGATGAGGAGACTGAGGCTTAATAGCGTGAAGTGACTCACTGATGCTCTCACAGCTAGAAAGTAGTAGAGCAGGGCCTCAGACTCAGGTGTGTCTGTGCCCAAAGCCCGTGCTCTTCGTAGCCTCCTCCACAGGTGCAGATTCTGCAACTTCCTCCCTCCCTCCCTCCTTGTCCACTCTGGTTACAAGCTCAGGCCCTTAGGAAGTTACCCTCTGGGCCTCCTCTGAAGCTGGGAGGGGATGGGTGCAGCTGGGCAGCCCCTTCAGAGCAGCCATACTGGAGCCTTCCCACTTGCAGTCTAGGATCCCCACACTGGAGATGCCCTGGCAAAGCCCACGCTGGATGCCAAGTGGCCATGAGGCCCTGAAGGGAAAACAGAATGCTGAGGGGGCAGGCTTAGTGGGAGTTTACCAACTGTTACAGTACTAACCCCTGTGCACACACTCTTCTCAGTCTTTTTTTTTCTTTTTTAACGTTTATTTGGAGAGGGGGAGAGGGGCAGAAGGAGAAGGAGAGACAGAGAATCCCAAGCAGGTTCCATGGTGTTAGCATGGAGCCCTTTGTGGGGCTTGAGCTTACAGAGATGGTGAGATCATGACCTGAGCTGAAATCAAGAGTCTATGGCTTAACCAACACAACTACCCAGGCACCTCTCTTCTCAGTCTTTGGAGCCACTTCCACAGATATGCCACGCAGACCTCACCCCTAGGAATGAAGGAAATAGGGAGGAAGTACTATCCCTATTTTCCACACAAGAAAAATGAGAACCAGAGGGGGAAGTGACTTGTTCATGGTCACACAGCTACACTATAGAACACTGCTTTGAGAGTTTTTTTTTTTTAATTGCAACCCTGGTAAAATAAACTTATGGATATATCTATATATGTATGTGTATACATATGTATGTGTGTATATGTGTAAAAACAGGTATATGTAAAATGGAAACACATGTTCTGTGAAACAATACTGATCATTGCTGCATGGGATGTATTTTGTTTCATTCTTTTATTTTTTTTAATTTTTTTAATGTTTATCTAGTTTTGAGACAGAGAGAGTGTGAGTGGGGAAGGGGCAGAGAGAGAGAGGGAGACAGAATCTGAAGCAGGCTCTAGGGTCTGAGGTGTCAGCACAGAGCCTGATGCGGGGCTCGAATCCACAAGTGGTGAGATCATGACCTGAGCGGAAGTCGGACGCTCAGGTGACCCTATTTCATTCTTTTAAAATCCTAGTCAAGTTTCACTGAATTGATTACATGACCTGCTAATGAGTTGCAATCTGCAGTTTGAAAAAAGAGGGGACGGGACAGGTTTAGTCAAGTGAGGAGATAACATGGCAATAGAAGATTGGACTGGGGTTCTGAGGCCTAGGGGGTCCAGAGGAGAGCTTCCTGGTTGGGACTACCTACTCCTCTGAGCAAAGATAAGAGTGAGAGAGACCTCAAAATGCTGGCCTCTGAAGGTACAGAGAACCAGGATGCTAACACTGAGGCCTAATTAGATGGGGCCCATGACAGATCTGATAGGAGGGGACAGACAGCCCTGACTTGAAGGCCTGGCTTGGCCATGTCCTAGTTGTGTGACCCTGGGGAAGTCAGTTAATCTTGCTAAGCCTCCATTAACTCATGTGTAAAATGAAGATGATCATAGCACCCACCTTATAGTGGACATTGTGGGTCCATGATAATTTATGTAAAGTGCTTAACACAATCCCTGGCACATAATAAGTGCTTAATAAATGGCAGCTTTTATGATTATCACTCACTGTTCGTCCTGCATGTCTCAAGTGGGGTCCCCACCTCCATGCCTTTTCTTGGGCTCTTCCACCTGCCTAGAAAGTCTTCCACTTACTTCATCAACACATATCCCAAACCCGCCCATGCTTTAAGGCCCAGTTCCAAAGGAACCTCTTTCACAAGCCACCCCTGATTGTTCCAAACCTGTCTGCATTGTATCTGTCCTTCTTTGCCGGCAATTGGCACCTTTTACCTTTCATAAGGACTGTTGGTATGTCTCACCTCTCTAACTAGATGGGCTTGCTGAGTAGAGGACTGGCATCTCATTCAGCTCACCACAGTGCCCAGATAGTGATGTTGAATGCATTTGTTGTCATTCTCAGTGACTTCATCTTCAAGTGCAGGGTACTAGATGCAACTGCAGATATGAGGTCAGAACCATCCTCATGATTCTAAGAACCCATGAAAACTGGGAGATTTACAAATACAATATTGATTTCCAAAAAGGGAGGAAAGGTAGACCTCAGTGATATCAAGCCATGTGGCTCAGTCTGGAATTTTTGACAAAATTCTAAAGAGAATTGTCAAGTTGCTGGTTGTCAGGACGCCTCCAAATGAAGTGAGGAGATGAGGAAGCAGTGCTTCACTTAAGAACATGCCAGTGCCAGTTAGGCCTCACTGTCTTTTGTGACTCTGTTGGTCTCTGGAGTGCAGCAAAGCTCTGACAAGACCTCCACACTGTTCTTGTAAACAAGATGGAGAACTGTAGACTGGAAAAGGTCAGATGAGGTGCACTTGTAGCCGAACAATAGAACTTAAAGAGCCTTGATTGATGTCAACAAGGAAGGAATTATTTAGCATGCTACCACAGGGCCCTGGCTTCATCCCATCCTGCATATTGAGTTTATCAGTGATCTGGAGAAGGACACAGAAGGCCTGGTTGCCACCAAAATTCCCAAGACCCAGAGCTGTGAGGCACAGCTAATATGTTGAATTGAGAAATGAAAACAAAACAAAACAAAAATCTCAACAGGGCTGGAACCAGGGGCCCAAAGCAGCCAGATAAAATTGAACAGGAGTAAATGTGAAGTCTTCCATTGAGAGTCAAAGCCCAACTGCACAAATATGGGCTGGGGAGACAGGGCTTAACAGCCGCATGTGTGAAAAGGACTGAGGGCTTTGAGTTGACCACAAGTTTCACAGAAGCCAACAGTGTGACGTGGTGGCTAAAAAAGCTAATGAAATCTTGGGCTGTATGAATAGAAATACAGTTCCCAGATGCAGGGAGGTAATAGCTCTACTGTACTCTGCCTGTCCAGACCATCTGGAATATGGGGCCTGATTGTAAGCCCCATATTTGCCAAGGCACATTGATAAACAGCCATGGCAGGTCACCCAGGCTGGGGAACCACAATATGTGAGAAATAGTTGCAGAAACTGGGGCTGTTTACCTTGTCCAAGGGGGATCCTGAACCTTGGCCTAAAATAGCAACATTCTACAGAGGCTCAATCATACTGAGCACTGACTTTGTGCTAGGTACTGTGCAGACGGCTTTACAGACATGGAACCCCCACAAGGACCCTAAGGGAGTCAGACTCAGAGAGGTAGAGTAACTTGCAGGAACATCTAGGAAGCAGCAGAGCCAGAACACAGCCCAAATCTGCTTGGCTCCAAAGACCATACTTTTGTCCAAATAGCCGAAGGCCAACATGGGGCAGAGAGAACAAGGGTGGTCTGTATGGTCCGAGAAGGCATATCTGGGATCTGTGGGTAGAAACCACTGGAAAGTATGATTTCAGCTCAATACATGCATGGGTGTTTGAAGGTTTTTGCTTTGCTTTGTTCTGTTTTGCTTTAACTTTTTATTACGGAAAATCTCAGATATACATATAAGTAGACAGAAGAGTTCCATGAGCCCCCATGTATTTACCCATCACCCAATTTCGACAATTATCAACTCACAGCCAATTTTGCTTCACTCCTATCCCCATCCACTCCCCAGCCAAGAAATATTCTGAGGCAGATTCCAGACATCCCATCAGTATGTAAATAGACAGTGATTTTATCAGCTAGTCTGTCCTGGGAGAGAACTGGCATCTAAGAGAGAGAAGGAATAAGCTCATTGTTATTGGAGGGGTAAAAATATCCCTGAGGCCATTTTCCATTCATATAAATGGAGAATGGCCACTACTGGCTCCCTCTTCTTTTGGACATAACCAAATTGATGGCGGCAGGTCAAGGAGCAGAGGCTGGTGCTGTTATCTGGGTGAAGAAGGCTACTAAAGTGCCTTGGGCTTGCAAAGCTTTTCCCCAGAGGCACAAGATAGGGAGCCCTTACCCTCTCCAGCCTGGAGCTGGCACTGTACTATCCTTGGTACCCAGGATTTGCTCAGAAAAAAAAAGGGGGCACATATTTCCCTGCCCCTTACTCTCTCTCTCTCTCTCTCTCTCTCTCTCTCTCTGTCTCTCTGTCTCATATTCACACACCCTATTAGAGACTTTGGAAGGCATGTCCTAGGCTGCCTCTCACACCTTGCCCTGGAGCCTGGCATGAGTCACCTCTTCACCATGGACATGTGGGCACAGGTCTTCATGGGAGCCAGCCGTGGGAGCAAGCAAACTTCAAGGCTTCAGGGACCATCAACCCCCAGGCCTAGGCTATACTTCTAGTAGGTGGTGCCCCTGGGTCCTGCCCACCCCTCCCAATGCCCTTTATGCATGGCCTTCTTTACCAGCCCCTCCTTCAGCCTGAAGGAGGGCCTCCAGCCATGCAGTGCCCAGATCAACCATGGGAAGAGCACGTGACCCAGTCAAAGCTCCAAATTTCCTCCACTGTGGAAAAGCTCTGGCCCCTGACATGAACAGATACTCCCAAACATGTAAATAGCATGACAAGTATACAAGTTAGTTTTGATGGGTTCCATACATACATGTTTATGTTAGTCTATCAGTCTTTGACTAGTAGGTGGGGATTGGGCTCCTAGTGTCCTCTCTGAATGGAGAGCAATGACAGTTTGGCTCTTAAATAAGTAAATTTATTTCCAGAGAACATGGTGGAAGAGATAAGTGTGGGGAATATGATCAGCAGTGTTGGGGGTTGTTGGTGATAATAGCAGTGGTACAAATATTAAACTTGAGGCAGGTGAGGATAGTGATGTCAGATTGTATTAAGTTGGTGATCATTGTGATGGAGGTGGCAATGGTGACAATCAGGGTACAAGAAATCGTGTTGGTGATAGTCATGGTGGTGGCAGTGGCTAGAGATTTGTGCTCTAGGCAGCCATCTTTGGTGATGTGGAAAATGTTCTCCACAGCAATTCTAAGAACCAAAGCACTTTCTGCAGGCTCACAGCCTTCCCTGAGAGCATCCCTCTGGCCAGAAGCTGATCTGAACACTGAGGTTCCCGACATTTGTCATGGTGACACCTGTTCAGTTAGGTCTCAGAGGAGGCAGGAGGGTAGACCATGTATATGACTTCTCTGGAGCCTCTTGGCACAGGAGTCTGTGCCAGGCCAGAAAGTAGATTTAATTCCACACTGGTCTCAGGCAAAAGAGGCACTGTTCAGTTTCTTTTTTCCTTATCTTGTCCACCCACAGGTATGGCTTCACAAAGCCTCAGAGAGAAGAGTGCTATTCTAGACTCTAGGCTTCTTTAGAATCTGAAATTCCTGTAGTGCCTGGGGGACAAGAGGCTGGATCACCATTGGAGGCTGGGAGGCTTTTTTTTTCTGTCCTCAGGAAGACAGTCCTCCATCTTCCTGGGCAAGAAACCTGTCTGGGAGCGAGATGGGCAGGTCTCTCACTCTCCAGGAGGCTCAGACCATCTGGGCTGACAGCCCGAGGTCCCTCAGGACAGATAAAGTAATCCAGGAGCCCAAGAGGAGGGATTAACTCCTGCCTTGGCTACCATGCAGTCAGTGGTGTAAAGCCGGTCTGGGGGGCAAGGGATAAGTGGGAGGCAGCTCCACTTTTTCTATGGGGAAGTGAGAAAAGTAGGGCTTTTTGAAGCCAGACAGAACTAGGTTGGAGTCAAAGCTCCAGCACTTCCTAACTTTGTGTCCATGCTCAAGTCCCTTCATTCTGCTGTACCTCAGTTTCCTTGTCTGGGAAAGTTCCATGACTAATAGTTGTTCCTTTTCCTCCCTTTGAACCTTACTAGGGAACTACAGCCTTCCCCAACACTTTAGCCACTCTGTATGCCTAAACAACCCCAAGTAAGAGACTAGATCCTCAAGAGCTTTGAGTTACCACTACCTGACCCAGTGTACTGGGAAAACTTCAGGTTAGGCACTGGTCAATAGAGAGGTCTCCCAGAATGCCAAAAGGTGATGGCCTCTTTGTGACCAGGAGAGGAGAATGGCTCTACCCCATTGCCCTGGGCAAATGTGGCAGGACTGGCCAAGGAAAGGACACAGTGCTTTTTCTCTGCTCTATGGTACCTCTGGCATTTACTCTCCAAGCTCTTCTGTCTGGCACAGAGCATGTCATCTTGTAACGTTGTTTGCATCACTGTTAGGAAATCTTGTATTAACTTAGACTGCATATCAATGTATGTGTCTGAGTAGGTGCTGTTTCTTTAACTAGACCACAAGGCCCCGAGAGCAAGGGACACCCCTTCATCTCTTCTCTCCCCTCTTAATACAAGGCTGGTTACCTGGAAGGCTTCAGTCCAGCCCCATTCTTGCTTCGGTGGTCGACACCTGCTCAGGATCTTTCCAAAAAGTGCAAAGATTCCAAATCCCCCCTAAACTTTGGATCTCTGGGCAGAGGGGCCTTCATGGCTCTTCTGAGACTCTTTATTTCTCTGTACAGGCCTCTGACCCTAGATCTCTCAGTCTCTCAGGTGTGTCTCTGTGTCAGTGTCTCTGTGAGTAAATGTCTACTAGGCTCTGGAAAATGAGGGCGTGGCCAATGCAAACATTGCAGCTGAATAGAATCTTTGTGGCCTAATGATTTTAGAAAATGATTTGCACGGCAGGCTTATTATTTGGAGGATGGGAACCAGCTATTCCCCCTCCCCCTGACAGGAGGATAAGGAGTGGATGAGAATGGCACTTGGAGAGACTGAGGTTTCTGACCTAGAGAGGAAAGTGATACAGGAACTTGAGGCCCTAGATTTAGGGGGTGGTATCCTCTCTAGAATGCTCAAAGAGCAGATCACCTATCATTAACACTAGAGCCCTTTCTGGTTCCAGGGGAGCAGGTGTCAGGGCCCTAGGCTCAGGAGTTCCTGAGAATGGAGTCACACCAAGGTAAAGCCCCACCAGGGCATGCAGAGCTCTCTGCTAGTGCCAAGATAGTGTCTCCTGAGATACAAAGAGGCTGCTCCCCACCCTCACAGAGCTACTGAGAGGCTGAAACAAGAGAACGTATGTACTTGTCCCCAGGGATGGTACCATGCGCCTGGCTACTCAGTACATTTTAGAACCTACATGGCCAAATTAAGGGCAATGTGGTGAGGGGACCCAGACCCTTTGGGAGCAAGAAAAACAGCTGAAAATACACAAGGCCCAGCGCTTCACAGGGCCTGGCATAGGCACCTCAGGAGCCTACTTCCCCTTCCTCAAGAGGGCCTCTGCTTCCTTCCACAGACTGTAAGCAGTGGGTTCTACTCTCTTTCTACATCTCAGCTGCCCTGCCCCTGCCCATCAGAGACTGTCCCCAGCATCTCTCCTCCCTGTTGTCTCTGCAACAGATCCCCAGGGCCTTTTGTGTTTTAAGGACTTTAAGGCTACTCTGGACAGAGAAGCAAGCAGTGGGGCTTGGGGTGGGGTCACCAGAATAACAACTGTGGGGAAGCCTCAAAGGGTCAAGAGAGTAGAGTTCCAGTTGCCCTTGACATTCATTGAAATGGAAATGGAGCTGAGGCAGCCATTCTCAGAAGCCTTTCCCAGACTCCTTTTCTTCCATGGTCCCATGGACATTGCTTCATTCTTTCCCTTTTTTATGCCTGAGCTTGGGGCTCCTATATTTCCCAGCAAGGCGCCCTCATTCTCAGCTCCCACGCCCCCCTCGTCTGTCCTCATCATCAATAGGCCCTGGAGGATAGCAGAGACCCTCTTAGGGCAAAATAATAGGCCTCGCAATTCCATCATTCACATTCGCCTGGACTCAAGTGGGTCATTTACATGCACCCTGGAATGGCAACGCAGGGAGGGAGCATGAGGATCATCTAGGTCATCCCTTCCCCCTGTTCCTACCCTCTCAGAGGAATAGAGGAGGATCCCAAGGCCCAGAGAAGGGAAGGGAGCTACCCAAGTTACACAGTGAGTAAGAGGTGGAGCCTGAGGGCCACTCACTGCTTTTGATCAGACTTTCCAACTTTGAGGGCCGATGATCTGGGCTCCTGAGAGTCTTAGAGAGTACAGAAGAGTCAACTCCCACCAACTTTATGCAGGGGGTTTCAGAGCAGGTTTTCCCATAGCTAAGGGGCAGCTTAGGCAGTCCCTCAAGGCTCCAAGGAAGGAAATTCCCATCTGCTGCTGGCCTACTACGTGCAAAAATGCCCCCATATTGGCTCTTTTCTGTCATCCTCATGACAAACCTGCCTCGGAGGAAGGCAGCATTAATTATTATCCTCATTTTCCAGATGAGGAAACTAAGTGTCAGAAACATGAAGGGACACATGTGTAAATAGGTCACATATCTAGAAAGCGCTGGTCTGGGTTCAGAGCCTGTGCCCTATTATCTATGTCCCACTGCCATAGAGGGCTTCTCAGAGCACATCTAAATCATGCCTCAGCTCTGGCCCATGCTCTTTTCCCTTTCCACCTCCAACCCACCTCCAATTCACATGGCGTGACCCGGGTGGGAATGGCTGGGTGAGTGATCCACAGAGCAGTATTCCTGAGGACAGCTAGATCCTGACTCAGCCACCTCTGAATACCCCCAAAGTTAGGTGGCAGTTGTCAGCACACTGCAAAACAGACTGTGTGTGTGTGTGTGTGTGTGCACGCATACATATGTGATAGCTGGGTATCTAGGTCAATTTGCCTTTGTGCATGAGGCTCTGGTTCTGTACATGTGTTTGAGGCAACACATTTTGGGCTCCATTTGCCTAGGTCAAGATAGACATCTGGAGCTATGTGTGATTGTATACATGTGTTTTTCCACATGTGTCACTGCATTGGTGCATATGTATATCTTTGTGTAAATATGTGTCTGCCCTGGTACACCTACAGACTGTGTGTGTTCCTGATCTAAAGCAGGTCCAGCGATCTCTGCAATGTCTAGGTGTGGGTATGGCATCTAGGCCCAGTATCTGGGCCTATTTACACTGAGATTTGTGCGGACGCCTAGGTCAGCAGAATACTGATTTATACAACTTGCTTTATCTCTAGGGGCATGATTGCCAGGGTCTCTTTGTGCAGCTGGGGGAATGTCTACACACACATGTCCAGGTCTAGGGCTGTGTGTGATGGCCATATATATTGCACATTTGAATATGTCAGTACATGGGTCCATAGCTAAGGGTGCCTAGCACACAAGAGCACTGTGCACACTCAGGCCTGATGTCAATCTCCACCAGTGAATCTGGTCTCCAGCAGTCCCCATCACTCCTCAGCTTCCATGACCTGTCCCCAAAGCTGAGGAATCAGGACCTATTGGGTGTGAGCATCCCTATTACACCCTACCAAGTGTACTAATCCCCCTGGGGAAGTCATTACCAAAAACCATACATAGCCAGAGTTGCTTAATCACTCTTAAGAAATTTCTTTATAATCTGAGTAAATTACTTTAATTACTTGCAACTACCAATTAGTGTTTGAAGGTTTCCCTTCCAGAGAAACAAGCCTCCTGCGCTGGGCTTCCAGTCCCCTCCACCTCCAGGGTGAGGGCTGCTCACCTGGCTGCCCCTCCTACCAGGCGCCAGCCTGCCCCCTTTCCGCCCACAGGGCTTGGCCACAGTGGCTCAGCCCCTGGCTTTGCTTCAGGGGGCTCAGTTTCTCATTGATGCTGCAAGCACTGCCTCCTGACCCCAAGACCTGTGCCCAAGGAGGTTTTAGCATCAGCAGGCCCCAGCTCAGCCTCTTCCAGCTCACCTGGTGGGGCCTGGCTCACTGCGGATTTCCAGGCTCTGCTGTAAGTGGCCAGACCTTTCCTTCTCTGGGCCTTTTTCCTCCCCAGCCACCCCCTGCATCTCCAGCTATGCAAGAAAAAATGGCTGCTGCCTCTGAGCTCCTTGCACAGAAGGGGCACAGTGACTGCAGGCATCTCAGGGCCAAGGACTCCTCCAAGTCAGGCTGCTGTTCGCTTTTGCTGAAGCCCCAGAAGAGGTGCTGGCACTACCCAGCTTTCATGCCCAGCCCTGGAAATTCCCAGAGAAAAAGCAGCGTGCTGTAAAAGGAGGAAGAGGAACACCGGCTTTGGTTGGAGTCCTGGTTCTGCTTCACCTTAGCTGCACGACCATGTACAAGGCACTTCCCCACTCCAAGCCTCAGTTTCTTGACATGTAAAATGTGGAAGATGAGGCTGACTTCACATTGGGGTGTGAAGATTAATCCCCTCCCCTCATGGCACCATCAGGGCACACAATACATACTGATTCCCAATGTGCCAGGAACAGAAACACCCAGAAAGAAACAAATATGTTGCTGCCTTTGGGAAGCTTCCCATCTCATAGGGAAGATAGGACATGTGGAGAATTAACTGGAATGGAAGGAGAACTGTGGTACTCACCCTACAAAAGAGACACATAAAGTATTGAGGGTAGTCAGGGAAACAAAAGCAGGGAAGATAGGCTTATTAAGGAGGCCATTTCATGTGGAACTCAGCATACCACCTAATTCTTGTTTGTCCCTCCCCGGCTTCATTTAGACCTCGTTCACCTGGGCAGGGGGTGTCTTTGTGGGCTATATATTGTGTGCATACTATATAGGAAGTTACAAGACACCCCTCAGGGCTGCTCCTGCTCATTTGTGTGCTGGTGTGTCTGTGTATACATATGCACATGAATGTAGAGATGAACGTGTGTGTGTGTGTGTGTGTGTGTGTGTAAAATGTGGAGCAGGAAAGAGTAGGTGAAGACAAGGAAAGAGAAGAAGGTGCCAGGAAGCAAGGCTCTGCCCCCTCCTCCCTGCCAGCTCCTTTCTCACTATTCCCAGTGCTGGGCAGCAGCCCCTGATCACTGAGCACAAGTGGTGCAACTCCCCACCAGTGCCCCCTTAAGACCCCTCTCTTTCAGAGTGCCTGGGTGGCTCAGTCAGTTAAGCATCCCACTCTTGATTCCAGCTCAGGTCAGGATCTCACGATTGATCATGACATCAAGCCCCGAGTTGAGCTCTGCATAGTGTGGAGCCTGCTTGGGATTCTCTCTCTCTCCCTCCCTCTCTGCCCCTCCCCTCTCAAAAATAAATAAGTACTCTCTCTCAAAAATAAATAAACTAAAAAAAGGACCCCTTTCTTCCACTCAGCTCCCCACCCTCTGTTCATGAGACAGCTCCCAGATACTCCTGATTCCTTTCCGTTGTTATCTGGACATACCATTCCCAGAGCATTTGCTCTTCTCATGTCCCATTAAACTGTTCCCATAGTCCTGACAACTAAGTGCTATTAATATCTCTGTTTTAAAGATGAGGAAACTGAGGCACAAAGAGACGATATGACTAATCTAAAATAAACTGTGTTGGAAGATAAGCTCTTTAACTCTTAGCCCCTTGGCTGTATAGTTTGGCCCCTGGGGGTCCCCATAGCCATTTGAAGGGTGGGGCTGGGGGACTGAAAGGAAAGGCAGCTTCCTTGTCTGGGAGCCTGGAATCACTTGGGTCCCAGCTCCACACCCTTTCTCTAGACTTCAGTTTCACTGGACCTCCCCTTTCCCTACCCCCACGGAGATGAGGGAATCAGCAGCCTTCTGGGTAGTGGGTAGGGCTGTGGGGGTTAATTAACTGTTTCCCAAAAAGCTTTGAAGATGAAGACTCCTCCAGGAGGGAGGAGGGAGAGGGGCAAACCAGCTTGCAGGCAGGCAGAGCCACCAATGAATTGGGACACCAGGTTGTTATTAAGGAAAAATCCCCAGCTTCTGGCCTGTACTCTACCCACTGCCTTTCAGGTGCTGCCAGTGGGCTCTGCACTTCACAAGTTTTCTGGACTCCATGCCTTACCATGTCCAGGCATGCTTTCTGAAGGTGTGCAGCCCTGGTGTAGGGGGGAGAGGCTGACACTCTGGTCTCTGGCAGGAAAGTGGGGAAGAAGAAGAAGGACCCAGGCTGGAGGCAATGCAGGTCCCAGGGTCTACATGGAGAAGAGGGTGGAGGCGCTATTCAAACATCCTGCCTATGGGCCTGGTGAGCTCACCCTGGGGAGGGATACTGCTGGTTCCCATCTTGGCTCAACCAAACCAAGATTCCTCTGCAATGTGCCCATATGTGGACCTGATCAGAGGTCCAGAAAGATGGCTGTTAATTCAGTGCCTTGTGTCTTCCGAAGGCCAGCACAGTGTTTGAGATGCTTTTCCCCAGGAAAGCCAGGTAGGAAATAAAGATCCTTCTATCTACAAGTCGGAAGGTCTCCATACTCACTTCCTTGATCTCTTCCTTGTTTATCTCCCTCTCTCCCAGTGCACTCAGAGCTTACAGTCTGTTAGGGGGACAAAGTTGTAATAAGATACAATATGACTATTTAACCCAGTATTCCTCCTCTGGGTAGTTATCCTACAGAAGTACTCACACATGCATAGTGATATATGTAAAAGCATAGGGCATATAAGGCAAATCGTATATAGCCTAAATGGACATCGATAGGAAGCGGTTTAATAAGCTATTCCATACTATGGGATCCAAAGAGGCTGTTCAAAAGAAGATAGATTGACACATGCACACTGAAAAGATGCCCCACACCCACCGTCAAGATTTAAAAGTAAGTTGTAAAACATGTGTGCATATAGAGTAGGACCTGGTTTGTGAAAAATGAAGCTATACATTTCTGCATTTACTCATGTATGTGTGAAAATGCATAGAACAAAGCTCTGAGTTTTCCTTGCCCCCACCCTACACTGCTCCTCTAGTGCTGGCCTGTAGATGGGAGCCTGATCCTTCTTTATTGACCTTTGTCTTCTTGGTCCAACAGTAGCAAAACTACAGGGCAAGAACAAGAAGTAAGAAAGTGCCTGTTCTGGGCCAGGCCCTTGCTAGGACTGAACATGTGTTTCCCACGGATGGCTAAGGTACCCAACGTCTCCAAAAGTCATCCATCCTGACCCCTGACTTCACACCAGATGGTTTCCTCCCTTGCCTGCCAAGCAGGGTCTCCCCCAGCTGAAGGCTACTGCCCGGCCTCTGGCCAGGCATAGCTTCCTTCTCTAGTTAGGGGCCAGGAGTATGCAAGTGAGTGTGTGCTCTGTGAACCATGCGATGCACTAGAGGGGACCTGGTGGACCAGAGGATATACAGTGTCTGCCCCCACAGTCTGATGAGGGATGAAGGAGAGAGGATCTGGAGGGCAGACACAGAAACCAAACTGGGTCACCTTGAGCTGAAAGGAAATTTGTACCAAGACTCCTGGAGCAACACTCTCAGAACTCATGAGAACTACAGAAGCAGACCTGAGAGTGAGTGGAAACCAGAGAAGGTCTGAGCATCCAAGAAATAGGAAGCACAGTGCCTGTCTGTAACCAACATGGCCTGGCCAACATTGCTACCAGGGAGCCTCTGTAGACAATACCCACTCTTCCACCGTGGCTCTTGCCTGAAGGGGGAGCATCCTTTCTCCTGAGCTCCAGTCATGCATCAGCCCTCCTGAGTTGAAGCAGTTGCCTTAGATTACCCCCTGTAAGACCACATCAAATGAGAGAGGTAATTCTCCAAAAGAAATCAGGATACCATGGTGGGGGGATGTGTAATGGGCAGCCCCAAAGTGACAAATGACCATGATAAGAGAAGCTAGGACACAGACCAAAAACACTGTCTGTGTTGAGGTTATGGACAATTGTTGCACAGGGCCTGTGGGGAGAGTAGGTGTTGAGCACCTCTTTGGTACCAGTCCTGTACTGGGCTTTTTCCACATGTCACCATCTTTGCCTCACCCCTGAGACATAAGTATTATTACTTCCATATACAGATGAGGATCTGGAGGCTCAGAGATGGGGAATGACTTGTCTAGTGTCATCATCTACAAAGTGGCTGAATCTGGACTTGAACCCAAGATTCAGACTGTACTCTCTTCCTCCCCAACCCAGGGGTGTGGGAGGAGCTGCCGCCATTGTTTGAGCAACCCCTCGGGATCCGCCTTGAGAGCTCTGTATAGACAGCATCCTCTTGACTTTCTCTTCTCCCTCTTTTTTCATCTCCTGCCTCCAGAACTCAATCCTCAGCAAATCTCTGAGCTCAATTTACAAAGGGTGTTCGAGGCTTTTGGTGCCAGCTGACTTGTGGGCAGAGACAGGGTGAGCTGTGGTCACATTCTCTGGAGGCTCTCCCACCAGCTCCCTGCAAGGCTGGCTGGCATCCCTTGGCTGTGGGAAGGGCCTGGGAGAAAACTTCACCCCCTGGGGGAGAAGAGTAGGGACTCCTCCAATTCCCATTTCTCTCCTTCTGCCTATGGTCTCCAGTAGCACTGAAGCAGACAGAAATGGCTGCCTGGAAAGCAGGGGGAGTGGAAGATGGCAGCTACCCAAGCTACTCTGGGGATAAGATGAAGGCTTACCTTCACTTCCTGTGAGCTGCTGTCCAGTGCCTGATTGGCCACTTTGGTGGCACTTGTACCTCTGTCCTCTCTCCCATGACTGCCAGGGAACAACTATCAGGTCATAAGTCCTTTCCAGGCACTCAGCTTCATTGTGGACTCCTGGCTTCTCACTCCCACTATGTGTGTTGCCCTCCTAGAGAGATGTCTTGGGGGACCCTGGGTGGGTCTTTTCAGAGCCCCAGGCAGATCTAGGCCACTGGCTTTGAAGTCTACACTATCTGTCTACAGCCATGGCCCTGAGGGATTAGCAGTTCTCTGGACTCAGCACTTAGAAATCCTTGACCTGGGGCACCTGGGTGGCTCAGTTGGTTGAGTGTCCAACTTCAGCTTAGGTCATGATCTCATGGTTCATGAGTTTGAGCCCCGCGTCAGGCCCTGTGCTGACAGCTCAGAGCCTGGAGCCTGCTTCGGATTCTGTGTCTCCCTCTTTCTCTTCCCCTCCTTCGCTCATGCTCACTCTCTCTCTCTCAAAAACAAATGAACATTAAAGTAACCTTTAAAAAAGAAAAGAAATCCTTGACCTGTTCCCCGTGGCCCATCACCCATGTGACAAAAGTGGAAAATTTCAGCCTGGGTGAAAGTACCTTCCCACTCTGGCTCTACTGAGCCACCATGGGCAATGTGGGGAGGCACAACGTGGCAGGTGGTGGGAACTAAATAGGGCAAAGAGACCTGCTGTGTCCCAATTCTGCCGCTATTGGCAATGTGACCTGGGGTAAGGCCCTCCCCTCTCCAGCTTCCCATTGCAACCCCTAGGTCACAGGGTTGCTCTAGGCTCCAATGAGTCAAAGGATGTAAATAAACTCTAACAATAATAATTTACCGGGTGCTCACTATGCGCCAGGCACTATTCTAAACACTTTATTAAGTCATTTAAGCCTCACAGCAACTCTGTGACCCAAGGATCTATTGTTCTGTAATGTCACAGAAGATTGGAAAGAGACCTAAGGCACAGAGAGACTAAGTACCTTGCCCTAAGTCACAGGGCTAAGCAGTAGAAGGACCCAATTTTAAACCCAGGTGGCCTGGCTCCTGGAGCATCACTCTTAACCACTGTGCTATACTATAAAAGACTGCACAAGCCTCGGTATTTTTTTGCAATAACTGCCTCCAACTAAGGCTGGTTGTGGCTGGAGCTCTTCAGAGGGGAGACTCTTAAGAAAGATTTGGAAACAAACAAAGAAGGGCCTGCTTTCTGAATCTGGTAGAGGTCTGCAGAGGTCAGCTATGCTTGCCCTGACTAGAGTGAAGGGTCCCTTCCCCTCCACAGCCTTGGATTTGGGGGAGCATCTGGGTGGCTCCCATCTGCTCTGGCTGCAGAGGCGGGGTGGGGAATGGGTGGTGGGGCAAGAGCAGCGGGTGAGCCGATAATCAGAAGCAGCAGGCCTGCCTGGGCACAGACCAACTGCTTGGCTTGCTTCTACACAGCAGCAAGCGCCTGATGAAAGGGCCCTGCTCCACCCTGGAGCTACTGGTGGTGGTGGCGGCACAATAATGGAGAGCCTGGTAAGCCCCTCCACAGGGCCCAGCTGCCCACCACTCTGCTTTAATAGCTGGGTCCAAGCGGCAAGACCACAGTCCAGCAGCTCCTCTGGCGTTGCACACATTCTTCCTGGCTAAGAAGGAACGCAGAGAGCTAACAGGATCCAGATGTGGGTCTGTGCTGGGCTTGAACCCCAAATACCCCACATACCAGTCCGGCCACTGATAAACCTGGGGATGCACAGGAGAGCTGCCGGGGACTCCTAGCCTCCTCGAGGGCCTGGAAACCAGCCTCCAGCCCCTCTTAGTCATTCTCTAGGGTCCCTCTAGGGGCCTAAGAGCTGGGTTCAGGCCTCAACTCCCTCTTTGGATTCTATGCTTCATTCTCATGCTCAGCCTTCTGGGCAAATCAGCTCCCTCCCCATGGGAGTTGGAGAGTCTGGTGGGTAGCTCAAGGAGGCCCACCCAAGAGGTTACATGCTCCTGTGTGACTCAGAAGCTCCATTCCCTGACACTGGTGAATCAAGTAGCCAGCCTGAGCTGGTTCTCTTTGTCCGTGGATGGGGGGCTTTGGGCACCTGTGAGGTCTAGAGGTCACAAGACTTGAATGTCGGCCCCAGATCCCCTGTGTCCTTGTGCCATTGGCCCTGGGCATATCACTTTAGTTTTCTAGAGCTCAGTTACACAATCTCCATAATGAGACCATTCGTGGGCAGTACTATCATGTGAAGAATATGAATCCTGAGCCTGAGAACTGAAGCTGGCACCTGATGGCACAGAGGGAAAGGAAGCCAACTCTCCAGAGAGCTCAAGTTGGTGCCATGGCCCCTCATTCCTACATGTTTCCTTTGTCCTCAGGGCCAGACTACACTAAGCAGGAGGAAAGGGGCTGGCCAGGTGTGTCTAGGCCCCTGCTGCTGGAGTTAGAGGGCTGGGAAGAAAAAGGGAGTAGGTAAATCTGAAGGCCTCCTTGGACATGTTCCTTTAAGAGATGCTGCCACTCAGCCTATGGTAGTATGTTCATCAATAAGCTGTGATCCCTGGCCACTGGCACTCCGTGAATGTGTGGCAGCACAGGGCGCTGGATAAATGGTTTGTAATATAATGAGGTGGGTTCTTAAAAAGGTCCCCCTATCCCCACAGCTCTTTTCCAGCCTCCAAAGAGCCCGGTAGAGCCTGAAATTGCACCATGAGCACTTTAGAGTAAGTTATTATTTGCCATTGACACCGCGCTGTGAATTAGTTGATTAGCTGGCTGGGGTTTTAGGAATAGTGGGGGTGAGAAAACATTTCAGAGGCATGAGAAATTGCCTAGAAGGGGGGATCTGGGCCTTACTCAGGTGCACGGGGAAGCAGTGCCTAGGCTTCCAAAATGCTGAGCACAGATTGCGAGCTGACAGAGCAGGGGGCTAAGAAACAGAAGATCTGAGTTCAAGTTCTGCCGTTGCCACAGACCGAGTTGTATAATCACAGTCAGGCCATGTTCCTTTTTTGAGCTTTAGTGTCCTCTTTTGAGCAATAGGAAGAGCCTGCCCTGGATGAGGAAAAATCAGGTAGAGTGACCTCTAAGTGCTGCTCAAAAATAGCATTCAAGGATTTTAATTCCTCAATGCAGCTCTGAGCTGGGCCTAGCCTAGAGTTCCCCAGTGGTCCTGACAAAGCAGGAAAAATAGAGTCTTGGTAAGAGGAATAAGAGAAACTCTGGGCTACAGGAGTAGGGAGTAGGGGGTTCCTGCTTTGTGGGAGACCCAATTCCTCATCTACACAAGCTCAGAAAGGTAGCTCAAGAAAGAGGAGAGGGAATGAGAGGGCTAAGCCTAGTCTATCCCCCTCACTGCATTCGCTTTTAAAATAAAACCCATTTATATATAAATGTTGGCCTGATGCCCAGTCTCTGTAGAAAAGCTTTTCTGTATTAAATGCTACAATGAATTAAATTAACCATAATGATTTCTTTGTGAATGGAAACACCTCTCTCTCTCTCTCTCCCTCCCTCTCTCTCTCTCTTTCTCCCCCACCCCTCCCCTCCTTTGTGACATGGTTTTGATCAGGTTCCTCCCCTTTCAACTCCAACACTGCCTGACCCCCCACCCACTCCACCACCCCCCAGTCCCCACCAGCAGCAATGCCCTCCCAGCAAATGACCTGTTTTGTGAGACCTTCCCAAGATTAAACTGGTGCCTTCTGGTGTCCAGTGTGGGACAGAAATCAGCCAGCCCAGCAGGGCTGAGGGCTGAGGGCTGAGGGCTGAGGACATACCCTGGGAAAATATGTGCCCACCAGGGCTTCTATATGAGGCTTTTTTTGGCCGTGGGATACCTTTCTGAGCCTCACTTTCTCCCTCTGTAAACTGGAGTGAGTGGTATTGAATCCAGTGGACTAATGTCAGGAAACTGGAAGGGCACACACACGTGTGTGGTGGCAGGCTGTGCACAGGAGACAGGTAGATGTGAATGTGGGCATGCCTGAGAACACCTGTACACAGAGGGGCATCTCCAAGTATGGGTACCTGGACCTTGGGCCAACCTCATATGTTTACCATGTGTGTACATGGCAGAACACAAGTGCACATGAGTCCTGATCTGCAGGGAATCTACCCAGGACTAGGCCCTGTACACGCTGAGGGAAATGAGACATGGGCTCAGCCTGTGAGGCACACACAGATGCTGTGCATAGAGCATTCAGAAGTGGGGTGATGACTTCCAGCTGGAAAGGAGCAGGGACGGCTTCCTGAGGGTGGTAGTTTTTAACCCAGGGGGCCAGAAGAGGGGTCCCAATAACAACACTCTTTCTCATGGACACAGAGCTTCACATTTTCAATGCCCTTTTATAGGTATTATGTCATTTCTCCCACACATCAAGCCTATAAAGTATGGCTATTATCTCCATGTTAGAGATGAGAAGATGAAGGGTTTCAAGCTTCTGGTACCACTTGAGTCTACAGCCACATCCTGGCCCCAGCCCACCCCCCACTCCATCTCCGCCTGGCCCTGATGCCCTTGGCACCCACAGCCAACATGGTGACCCCAGTTTTCAACCTGTGGCTCATGTAGCTTTCCCTTGCTCTTCACCACCACCTCACAAAAGTAGAACCTTGGGGGAAGACATTCTTTCTATAGCTTACTGTCCCTCATCTATATCATAACAGGTGCCTAGAATGGAAGCCATATCCCTCAAAAGTACCAGGCCATTGTGTACCTTCAGGTCTCTTCCCACACTGCTTTCTCTGCCTCCTTGTCTGCCTCCTGCACACCTACTAACCTGCAAGTCTCCCTGGTGCCTAGTTAGAACTCTGTCACTGCCTCCCTTGTACTTCTTGCCCATCCTTGAAACAATCTCCCAGCATAATACTTAGATAAGACATTCGAATTACCAGTGGGCATGTCTGTGTCTCCCACCAGATGGTGAGTCCATAAGGGCAGGGGTGATCTCTGATACATTTCTGTTTCTCCATGACTCAGCAGAGCCAGACATTGAGATATTTGTGAAAAGAAAGGGAGGGCAGGAGAGTCTTTCCAATGTAGACTGGGGTATTCATAGCCTTCATTCTAGCAAACACTGTTGAGATAGATGAACATTTTATGCTCCTTAAATATATCAGCTTTGAAAGGATGAAGTCAAAGGCATGGGGCTGCCATCAAGTGCAAGTCTGAAACAGGAAAGAAGAGTGTGCTATGGCTGGGACTAGTGACAGGAAATGGATTACCAGGGTGATGACGTCTTCCTACCAAGGCTGAAGAGCCTCTGGAAAAATCAGGTCCCAATAGCCATGGGGCACAGCAGGCAGATGTCGCAGGCCCCAAAATGACCAACCCCATAGACAAAGGCAGATTTATTTCTAGGAACTGGAATCCTCTGAAGCTTCATGCATGGGGAAACCCTGGAATCTGGTAAGGGGATGTCATCTTGAGTCCCACAAAAAGTGAAGGACAGAGGTATGGAAGGGGTCCCTGATCCTGCCTTTTTATTTTTGATCCACTCTCCTTGTCCTGAAACCGGTGGGTACTGGCCCAGTCCTGGGGCCGATAGGCTTCCAGCCGGCTCCTGAATGCATAGACGTCCAGCTGGTGCAGAGGCCCGAGAGGTTAGCAAGGCCATCTCCCAAGCCTCCAGCCCCTTGGAGGCTCCTCCACAGATGGCGGCCACTAGGCCCACATAGGAGGGAGACCAGGCAGTGGGGCTGGCCCAGAAGAATTTGGCAGGGTGCCAGCAGGCCTGCCCTGGCACAAAGATGTGAGCGGATGGCCGTTGCAACTGGTCTAATTGCTGTCTCATTGGCTTTCCCAGGGGCTTATTCCAGAGCCAGGCAAAGGGAGATTTCTGTTGCGAGACTTGAGGGAGCCTGAGGAGAGGTGGAGTGCCTGGCACTTTGAAAGGCATTGACAAACTCCAGCATGCCCAGGGCAGAGGCCCAAGTTGGGGGTGGGGGGGGAGGGGAACAGGGAGCGAAGAAGCCAGGAGGGACATTCCCATCATGTGCTCTTGGCTCCCCCTTAACCCTGTGTCTCCCTCTAGATGGTGCTCTGTATCTCCTTTTCCCAGGGTCCTTGCTGGCCTGTACCTACTTCTTCACCTGCACTTGCTACTTGAGACCACTGCTGTCAGCTTCCCATCCCTACTTCAGCTCTCACCCGACCTCAGAGGTCTGTTTACAAAAATCCGTGGATGCTTTTCTATCCTTAAGTCAGAGGATCTCTCAGCCACATTGGATATTTGTGATCACCTCCTGCTTCATGAAAAGCGCTACTCCCAAATTCTATACTCTCTACTTAGAGGTGGTTTTCCTGGTTCTCCTTACTTCCTTGACCATTCTTTCTCAGTCCCTTCCCCAGGCCCCTCTTCTTCATCATGCCCCTTAAATACTGGGTTCCCCGAAGTGCCACTCATGAGCCTCTCCTCACAGATGGTTCCTGGGCATGGTCAGCAACTCCTATGGCTTCTACCACCTCCTCTTGGCAAGTGAATTCCAAATGTCACCTCAGCCTGGACCACTCTCCCGAGCTTCAGTCAGTATAGATATTTACCTGGTGGTCATCTCCAAAGACACGTCAAATGCCACCTCACCCCAAACAGAACTTATGATCATGGGTCACATTTCTGCCCCTTTCATTTTTCAAAGGGCGGTCCCACAATCCACTCAGGCTCTCAAGCTAGAAACCTTTGCTCCTCCTTCTCCCTCACCCCTCACATCTAATTAATTACCATGACCTGCCAATTTTACCTCCTTAATAGCTCTGGAATCTATCCCAAGCATTCCATCCCTACAAGCACTGCCCTAATTCAGGCCTTTATTATTTCTCTGCTGCCAGAGTGCGTCCTCCTCTGACCAGCCTCCACACTGCAGCCAGAGAGACCTTTTCTGCAGACAAATCTGGGCATGTAATTCCTCAGTTAAAATCCACCAGTGACTCTTCATTGTCCCAGAGTAGAGTCTAAGGTCTTCAGCCTGATACATAAGGGCCCTGCTTACCTACCTCATCACCTAGCCCTGACATGTACCAGACCCTTCATGGCACATGCAATACCCAGCCTACTCTTTAGCTGGCAAACTCCTAATCACGTAGTCAGCTTGGCGGGGTGGTCAGGAGTGTGAACTCAGGAGTCTGCCTAGCTAGGCAAGTCATTTACTTTCTCTGTGCCTTGGTTTCCTTATCTGTGAAATGGGGATATTAACAGTTTTTTATCCCACAATGCTGTATTCATCTCAAAGGGCGTTAATTAGATCATGCTTGTAAAGCACTTAGAATAGTGCCTGACACGTATTAAGTGCCGCATAAGTGTTAGCTGTTCTTAGCCATTATTACCTCTTCAAGGACCAGCTCAGATATTACCATCCTTGTGAAGCCACCTTCTCCTCTGAGATGAAGATAAGTGGCCCTCTTCTAGGCCCCTAGAGCCCTGGCTAAATTTCATCATGACACTTGAGACCACCTGCATACTGCTTAACCCTCCTCCCCTGCTACTTGATATCAAGGACTGAGGTCTAATTTATCTTTGCATCACTCGTCCTAGCCCAGGACCTTTCATTTGAGACTCAGACCAGGCAGATAGTATGAATGTCATCTCCATTCTGCAGATGAAGAAACTGAGGCTCAGGGAGGGAAAGGAAATTCCCCAAGATCGCATAGCTAGAAACTGGCAAAACATGGAATGAAGCCCAGGTCTGCATGATTCCAAATCCCATGATCTTTCTACTTTACCTAACTGCCTTGTAGGATGGGGTCTTGAAATCTTATCCCTGAAGGAAGGACTAAAGGAACTAGTGAATGCTCTGCCTGGAGGAGAGACAACTCAAGGGCAAGGCCAACCCTCTCCCACCCAGCTGTTTGAAGCTTACTAGTACTGGTATGTGTGTTTCAACAGTGGTGCCAACGCATGTGTTGGACATGTGTGGGATGAGATCATGCCAGAATTCTAGAGATGAAAACCCAGAGATGAGTACCTTCATCTAAGAAACCCTACTTTACCTCTGTACAGTCCTCCAGAGTTATGAAATATTTTTCCATGCCATTTGGTCATTTGATCAGCCTCGCGCACCTGTGATGAGGTAGCCTTGACTCCGATGGGGCAGTGACTGACCCCAATTCACCCAGCTCAGAAGTGGCAGAGCTGGGACACCAACGTTTAATCAACACATAAAGTCTTGAGCAAGCCCCATTTCCTTTTAGCTGGAAGTCTCAGGAGAATGGGACTGTGGCTGGGGAGGGTTTTTACCCTAAGAAACGGGTACATGAATGCTGCAGTGGTTTGGGGGTGTCCCTACTAGAGGGAGGAGAGACAAACTAGAAGGTCTCTAAGACTCGGTGTTCTCATCCACCAATGGGAATGACACCCCAAACCTCACATGGTAGGTGTAAGTCTGAAATGAGACGATACATATAAAATAATCGGAAAAAAATAATAATCGGACAGGTGCCTGGTGCATGGTAAGCACCCAACAGACACAGCATTGTGTCCCAATTCTTGGAGCACTTGTTACCGTGTAACCGTGACAAAGATGTTTGAGGGAAGTCAGCACGTCAAGAACAAGCAGAGCTAGGTTTTGAATTACCACCTCTGCCCCTTACCAACTGTAGGAACTTGAGAAAAACCTGCCACATCTTCCTTGCCTCACCCGCATGATAGAGATGATTATGTTTGTCTTAGAGAATTATCATATGTGAGAGGACATGCATGGATTGCTTGGCATGGGAGCAGGCGCCAGTCGTGACAGACACAGTAGCTAGGACTTTGGAGTCATACCACCTGGGTTCCAAGCCCAGCTTCTTTACCTAGGAGCTGTGTGTGACTTTACAAGTCACTTCTCCATGCCTTGGCTTCTTCCTCATGGAGCAGGTTGCAAAGATTAAATGAGGGAATACATGTCAAGTGCTTAAAACTACTTCTGGCAGAGAGTACTTGCTTTATGCGTGCTGGTGATTATTGTTATTATTAGACAGAGGTCTGAGAGGCATGAAATAGTGTGCCCCCCCTTCTCCCAAGGCACTGCATCCCTTCATGAACAAAGACATTAGTTGAGGCCAGTCAGAACAGATTAGTGGTGTTCCTTTCATGGAATGACCCCTCCAGGGCTGGGGCCCTGCTTGTAGGGTTGCCATGAGCAAGCCAAACCTTAGCTAAGATGCCCCAGGCTCTCTCCCAGATTAGGCCAGGATGGTCTGGAGCCACTGTAAAAGAGCTTTGTTGGACTTGGACAGCTCAGAAACCATTACCTGACATTCCACTCCCTCCCTGAGGGGCCACGGGTAGAAATTAGGGAACCAATTCATCTCTCACACATCTAACTCTGGCTCCCATGGCTGTACAGGCTATAGGGACTTGGCTTACTGGGTCCCAGTGGCAGCAGGGGGCAGGGCAGGGTTCAGGGTCAACACCTGGTGTCCAGGCCTCATCAGGTGAGTGCCCCCTGAAGTTCCTGTTCTAGCCCCGTTTACAGCAGGCTTCCCGAAGACCCAGTCACCCACTCTCAGCTTTCATAGCTTCTCCCAGCACTCAGACCTAGCTAGGCCTTTGGGCACGGAGAAGGAAGTAGGAGCCCAATTCCTGGCCCCCTTGGGTCAGTGCTCTGGGCTGAGCACTCCAGTGGGGTTTTCACACACAAAAGCTGCAGTCTCAAGTTACTGACCCCTCCCCATCCGAACCGAGCCCACCCCGCCCTGCCCCCAGTGCTGTATGGAGGGAAATCAGGAGAAGCTGAGGAATTGTTTGTAATTAGTGTGTTTTTAAAGGCTTTTCCGCGGGCCTTTAGCAGATTTCTGGGGAGGGCAGCTTGCCAGGGAGCATTGAAATGGAAATCCTGTGTTGAGCCGGGACAGTCTTGGAAGGAGATTCTTCCCAGAGAAAAGGCCAGAAGCCCCGCCCCCCTCCCCCAAGTCCCCCATGTGCTGCTGTGGTCATGGCAAGGCTCAGCGATGTGGGGGGCTTTGTGGAATGGCATTCATGCCCACAGGCCTCAGCTCTGCCTCAGGACCCCAAGGTTTAGCCCCCACATGAAAGTCTGCTCCACAGGCCCCCAGCTCCACTGTCCCTAACCTCAAGGGCACATCCATTCACCACCCCCTACACACAGAATAACCACCCCCTTTCCCCACTCTTTCCAAATGGGGGGCACTGGCCCTGGAACATGGCACCTCCAGGGTGACCTCCTCTGAAGTGACACAGAAGTCACGCATACAAGTAGCAATTTGAAGAACACAACAATCTCTCGTCCCTGAGCACCATTTTACAGTTTGCACATCTGCCAGTCCACCTAGTAATCTGGCAACCCAATGAGGAGCTACTGTCTTTTATCACCATTTTACAAATGGGGCTGGGGGGTAACTTGCCCAAATTTCCTCAGCTAGCAGAATCACAGAACTGGGCCTGAGGCTGAGGTCTATACGATGTCTCTTCCCGCCCCACCCCAGGCCGCCTCTCCCACTCGCTGGCTGACACGCAGGCAGGACTGTTCTGGTGCAATCCTGGGGCCTTGTGGTCTGGGATCATTTCCTGTGGCCTGAAGTACTTATTTGCAAGTTGTAAGGACTGCCCGTTTTCTGGAGGCCTCGCTGAATGCTTCCAGCTGGGAATTTAACCTTCTCAGACCCAGCTGTGCATCTTGAGAGCACTCTTCATTCCCACCCATTTCCCTAAAACCCCTTGAGGTAAATCAGTTGTGTACGGGTGGGGGACAATGGAGGAGCACTGGACTGGGACCCAGAAGACCTGGTCTGGACCGGTTTTGCCACCCACTTGCTCTGTGACCTTGTGCAAGTTCCTTCACCTCTCTGGCCTCCAATCAAGACTTAGAAAGTGTGCTTCCCTGCCTGAGTTCCAAGCCTGGCCTCTTGTTTTCATTGGAATATGGATGGGACTGACCTCCCTTTTGCAGCTCCTCCACAGCTCAAGGTCTTAGGAGAAGCAGTGGAATTGTGGCTTGTGAAAGCTGGCTAGGTAGGCCCTTTGGGGATGATGGAAACCAGCCCCCTGCCCCTCCAGCATTGTGCAGATGGGAGAACTGAGGCACAGGAAAAGGAAGTGACTTGCCCAGGGTCATCCAGGGAAACCGATGGTAAGTTCCAGATTAAAATCCAATTCATCTGTGGTGGCACCAAGGCTGGCACAGGAGATTTTTGCCTCCTGTAATTTCCCACCAGCCCCCATAAACCATTTCCCAGAAAATAGTAATAACAAACACATATTTAAAATCCTATATAAAGTGTGAATGAAAACAGCATCAGAAAATTGTGCTGGTTTTATTTGTCTATAACACCCATCCTCCGAGTAAATACAGCGTTTTCTGGCCTCCGGATATGCCCAACCTTCTGCTACACTGCCGCTGCCTTTAAGTCCCTCCTAAAGGGACTCGGCAGTGACAGGCAGGCATGGTCTCCTCGCACTCCTCCAGCAGCCTCCTCCTTGCGTCTGGGAACACCATGGCAGCCCTGGACACCTCCTCTTGGCCCCCAGCCCTCCTGAACTGGAAGAGATTTCTCAAACACAGGCCCACCTCTGTCCATCTGTGCCCTTACGCTGGCTCTAGGAAGACAAAGTACAAGAAGGGGAGTCTAAGATTTACAAAAGAGTAAAGGAAAGGAAGTTTCATCGGTATTTTAGAGGTGACTCTGCATGTCTTTCCCTAGAAAGGAAGTTTCTGAGCCTGGCCTAGTACACAGGACGTGAAGGAAGCAGGGCATGTTAAAGCATTAATAGCCCTTGGAGACCCAATTCAACCCTCTCAGGTTACAGATGGAGAAACTGAGGCTCAGAGAGGGGGAAGGGCCTTAGAAACCTGGCAGTGGAGGCAGGACTAGAAACCTCTTCTGCCCCTGCAGCCAGTGTTGTGTTTTTTTTCCCATCCTCCCTTGTACCCTGCTGCCTCTTGTGCCCACATGCAGGCTCACCCATGTGTGGGCTAATGCAGGCTGACGGCTGCTGGGAGGGTCACACATGGAGACACGCACCGGCCCATTCACTCTGACACATACCCCAGCTGGCGGTCCCCTGAGACATACTCCTCCACCATCTCCACTCACCAGCACCTACCCACTCCCCATCTCCCCTCCACCATCCGTGCCCAAGAGCAAAACCAGTCCCACTGCTGAATCACATGCCCCTCCCTGCTGGCTGCCCCTGGGTCTTTCTTTGTCGAAATGACTGCCCACAGCTTCATAGAAAAGAGCTGGGTTTGAAGGTGCTTACAGTGGCGAGGGCGGGGGGCTGGGAGGCTCAGTGCCACAGGGCTTGTGTGTGTGTGTGTGTGTGTGTGTGTGTGTGTGTGGTGTTGGTGTGTCTGAAGACTGGATCCAGAAGGCTCTGCTGGGAGGCCTGGAGCCCAGCCACTCCTCAGATAAAGCAATGCAAGGGGAGGAATCTTTAGTGTTTGGAGAGAGAATGGGAGAAAAAAGGAGACAGGGTTAAAGAGCCTGCAAAAGATAAGTCCAGGAGTGAAGGCCTGGAGGCCTATTCTGGCAGAGGTGGGACTAGTCCTGGAAAAAAAGCTGTCAGGCAGCCATCCAGAAAGTGTGAGCTCAGGGGCCACTGGACATGAGCCTGGGCCAAGGTGGGGGAGGGGTAGAAGTGGAGGCAGCTCCCTAGAGAAGGGGGGGGGAATAAGTTGCTGAGCTGAGGAGAGGCCAGGCAGAGGCCTCTGACAGCAGAGGTACAAGGGTAATAAGCCTCTCAGGCTGGATGTGGTTGAGCAGTGCCTGACACTCTGGGTGTCGCTACGTGCTTACGAAAACAAAAAGGAAATGGATGAATGAATGAGTGAATGAATGAATGAATGGGTTCTCTCTCCCTTTATCAGCAGTGAAGAAGCTTGGGCCTGGGCCCCTCTCACAGCCAGGGCCAGCTCGATGTGGCTGGTCACATGAGGAAGGACTAAAGGGACTGCTGCCTCTAGAAAAGAATATGAATCCTTTGGCACTACTAGCAGTACCTAGTCTCCTGGCACTGTGGAGCACGGTAGGAGGGGCCCTGGATCATCTTCTGTCTGGGCTTCAGTGCCCCTCAGAACCATCTAATCTAATCTCCCCTCCCCAACTGCATGCTTTAAATGGAGAAACTGGGATTCAGACTTGGGAATGAATCTGCCAAGACCCTACAGCCCACTGGTGGCAGAGTTCAGCCTAAAGCTTGCTTCTCTCACCTGGCATGGGCAGCCTGCTGCTTACCCTGGCAGCTGCCTGTCTCTGCTCCCTCTACCACAGCACCCTCAGCCTCTGACTCAGTGGCTTCCAGGCCTGGGAGAACCATGCGGAAACCAGGAAGGGTGGAGCAAGAATAAAGAAGGAGGAGAGGTGAACTTCAGTAGGCAAGCAGAGGAGGGGCCGCCTGGCTATTGATCAGGACAGTGCATATAGGAGGGACATGTCTGCCAGAACCCTTCTGTCAGCCCTGACACTGCTCAGGGAAAACCTGGTGCCCCTCATTCCCAAAGGGCCATGGGGCAAGGTGTGTGTTCCCTATACAGCACACCATGCACACAGACACACACACACACAAAATCCCAGCATACATGTTCCATTGTGTGACAGAGGCAACAGTTGTGAAGACAGTCTCCATTCCTCACCTCACAGCACGGCCGGGCATCAGCTACAAGGGAAGTACTGGGTGGCTTGAGGGACAAAGGCCATTGGATTCCATACACCACCAATGGATATTTTTCTTGTTAACACACAATACTGCTTACATAACTGGAACTGGCTAGACACTGTGAGAAACATTTAGGGCTTAAGAAAAAGCAGGAGGAGGAATGAATAGCCACAAAGCCACAGGGTCCCAGGGGCTGCTTTCCTGAGGATGTTCTGCTCCCGCCACCTCCCACACTCCCATGAATGGGGGTCTGGAAAGGAGGCCGCAAGGATGGAGCACACTCTTGTCTCAGCAGCCCCAACTGGCCCCATCAGCACACAGGGATTTCCTCTGTGAACAGAACCCAAGGTTCTCCATGGCCCATTACCTTTTCGCCCAGCTGGCCTAGCACCCCACTACCTTCTCTGCCCAGCTTCCCACCACGTCTAATCTGTAGGCTGGGTCCAGGCTGAGAGAGCAATGGTTGGACAACTGTCAGGGCCAGGGTCTAAGGGATGTCTCCACCCACCCTGGTTCTATCTACATAGTGAAGCCAGTTGTTTCCATTCAACTCTGACCCTGACTCCAGTCTCAGCCCTAATTCCAGGGATAAAGCAATCCCTGAGACAGCAAACAGTGGCTTAAGGGCCTGCAAAAGATGTGGGACAAACGATAAAGAAAACCGATTTCATCAGAAGGTTCTGAACTACTTTGACCAAAAGTGGCCCACTTCTTCATTTCCTCAGCTGGCCCCCTCAGCATGGTGGAACATATAGGTAGTATCTTTAAACAGAGGGCCAGGCCAAAAGGGCAAAGGAAAACGTGCCATGACGTTTAACCCAAATGTGCGAGAAAGCGCCCATGCGTAAGTAAGGGCAGGTGTGCAAGGCAAACGAGCAAAGATGACATGATGCCCTCCCTTAGTGCCCCAGGGCCAAGCCATCCAGGCCCAGGGACTACCTTCTTGATGGTCACCTGTTCCCTGGAATAAAGAGACTGTACGGTAAATGGCCCTGTGACACCCAGAACTCTCCCATTTTAGGACTGGGCGAGGGGAGTCAGAAATATTGCACTCCCTGGCCTCTGCTGCACCGTGATTTTGCAGACAGAACTTCCTGTCTCCATACCCTTATGCCTTTTCTGGAGGCAAGAATTCTTGGAACTTCATTTTCTTCATGCCCACCTCTGTCTTTCCCATCCTCAGAAAATCCCCACTACTTTTTGAGAGTGGCACTCCTTGAAAAAGGCCCATTCTACTTTCCAAGCATCCCCATCCCCATGCTGGCTCTGCCTGCCCCCTGGAAAGTGGGTAAGGGGGATCCAGTGACTGGTACCCATAGGTCCCTAAATGAGAAGCATGTTTGTTTATAGCCAGATGAAATCCATCCCTACTCCTACCCCCTTCCCCCGGCCACGTCTGCGTATGCATCTCAGAAGTTCCTGCCACAGCCTCTACACCAAGCTTCTGGCTTCTCCCAACCTTCCCACCCCTGGATCACTGAGAGGCGGGACTGAGGCAGCTGCCACATTCAGCATGGCAGAGCCGCTAGCTGAGTACAAATCAGAAACACATTGGAGGCAGGCAGGCCGGGAGGGAGCAGACAGGCTGAGGCTGGGGCCCATTAAGGCCGGAGCCCGGCCATGCTGTTTGCCGCCTCAGCACAAGGTTTCAGGTCTGCCTCCTGATTGTTTGTTTGTCTCAGAGATGAGACAGGCTGAGAAGGCAGCTGACAAGGACCATGGGGAGTGGGAGGGGGAAGGGGGAGGCCCTGGTTCTCACCGGTTCTCCCCAGCCTGGAACTCATGGAGTGCAGGAGAAATAAGCTGCCTCATTTCCCTACCCCCACCCACAAATTCCAAACAGATGTGCAGTCAGATTCTTCCTCTCCTTGGTTGGGGGAAACAAAAGAAATTAAAAATGGGACCCTAGAGACACTACTTGCAGGCGAGCCCTAATGTACAGAAGGGATAAAAGGGAGACACAGGAAGGACTTCCAGAGGTGCAGGTGAGATGGAAGAGGTGGGGGCACAGCTCACCCCTGCCCCTAAAGATAATTTCGTGAAGATTCCTATCTGAGGTTGGGCAGTTACTGCAGGGAGGGGAGTGTGCCTGGAAAGATGATTGCTCTGGGAGGTCCCACTGAGTCTCAGATGTAAAGGATTTTAAAATGTCTGCAGTCATAAATAGAATCTATATAACTTGACTCAGTGAGTCCTGACTTAATCAGACTGGCATTAGAGATCATGGAGCCTGGCCCCCTCACTCAGAGATAGAGACTCTGAGGCCCAGAGAGGGGAAGTCATTGCTCAGGGTCTCACCATGGATCAGACTCTGAACTAAGTCATCTAAAACGGAGGCCTCCCAGCTGCCCATCCAATGCCTCCTTCATTTCACATTGCTCCCCTTTGTCAGTATTCTGATTTTGTAGGAAAGCAGATTCCCCACCCCTCCCATTCTGTCTCACCCCAACTCAAACCTAAGGTCTGGGCACAGGATCTCTTTGAAGTCTGAAAGTCTCTGAATTTGCTTGGCAACCATAGCCCCCTACAAGGAGGTTTCTACTAATGTCCCCCACCCCACTTTGCCCAGGCTAGCCTCCAACACCTACAATTGATTGTGGGCAGAGTGGTCACATGGTGAGCACCTGGGCTTAGGTTACCAGGCCAATGGCCTTGTTTCTGGCAACAGAGCTTCCAGCCTGCCCCTGGCTAGGCCTTCTCAAGGGAACCATGAGTCTTGTGCCCAGCCCTGTTATGGCCTCAGCTCAGTTCCTCCCTCCTCTCTGATCTGCCTGTCACCTTGTCAAATCTGCTCTGGCCCTCATCTCCACCCATACCCCCTAGAGGACAGCCTGAGGCTGTCTCTGGGTGGCCTGTGGGCTCCTGATAGGGCTTGGCTGGAGATGTCCCCCACAACACACACACACACACACACACACACACACACACACACGTGCACACACACATGTGCCCACACACACACCCTTTCTAGAAGCATCTGGTGATTGTTGCTCTGCTACTTGGGTCTAGAGGACTAGCCAAATCTCATTCTATCATTAAGACTACCAGCTGGGCAATAACCAATGGCACATTATCTGCTCAAAGCCCTTGCTCCAGGGGGCTTTGAAAATTCCTGACTATTGGTATTCATGCTAATGCTGGTAAGGATCAATGCTATGGAAAAGGTTTGGAGAGATGGTGGCCAAAGAGGATGAATTGTCTTTCAGTTCTTTCTCTCTCTCCCTTTTTCACACACACACACACACACACACACACCACATTCACACTCACATCCTTCTCATTCTTTTCTCTCTCTCTTTTTCTCTCTTTCTCCCTCCCTTCCTCCCTCCCCATCTCTCTTTTTTCTTGCAGTAAATTCCAAACAGATGGGCAAGTCTTCTCTCCCACTTCTGAAGTTGAGGGGAAATATCAGCCATGGGGAAACCAGAAATCACTCCCTTCTTCAGACTAGATCATCTCAGCCTCGCTGGGTCTCCTATTCCAGTGTCTCACACCTCACTGGATTAGGCCTGATATTAAAAAGTATTTCCTAAATCCTTTTTGTTCCAAGTCTATTGACACTTGTGCTTGCCTCTTTGCAGGGCCTCAGACATCATGGGGTGGAGGAGGAGAGAGGGGAACAGGACATAGTTTCTGGGATTCAACTATCCCCAGGGCTGAACACAGGCTGAAACCCCATTATCAGGGGGAAGAAGAACTGAACCACTGGGCATGACTGAGAATATCAATGGAGTGTTGTGTCTGCCTCCACAAGCTCTCTAAGCCTAGAGACAAGTACAAACAGAAAACGGCAGCATTTGGAGCAGTTAAATGTTGCTTCTTACTTTGTAGCAAGAACTGGGGTTTGTTATTTAAGCTATAGACAGAGGGATTTATATGTCTCCACGTGATTTTTCCTTGCAGCGCCGAGGCCCAGAATCCCTATACATGGCAGGGCTGGGACAAATCCTCTCAAATCTAGGCATGGTCCCAGAAAGGGCAGTGGGAACCTGAGTTGGGCTGAGCTGCCTGGTTTCCTGGGCCTGCAGCCTCTTGTGACCACAGCTGTGGTCACAGAGCCACCACCCAGGCCCCTGATCTGCAACTTCAGCTGAAGCATCACCCGAACCTTTGGCTTGGGGGTCAACATCATCTGCAACTAGTCTCACATCAGCTCATACCTCTCTGCCTGGTACCCCAAATCTAACAGCTAGCCCTGTAAGTCTGGGCCCATCTTAGGAATGAGGAAGGATGCCCGAAGAGGGGAATGGTCCCAGCTTGCTTCCCCGACATGTAATAATAATAGCGATAGCTAACAGCGTTTGAGTAGTGACTATGTGCCAGGCACTGTTCCAAGAGCTTTACATGTATCCTGTGCCATAGGAACTCTTAACATTACTCTCATTTTACAAATGAAAAACCTGAGAAACAGAGGTTAAGTAATCTGTCCAAGGTCACACAGCTAGCAAGTGGCAGAACTGGAATTCAGCCCAGTATACAGAGTGGGCCCTCAAGCATACAATCACTGCTTTCAAGGGCTACTGCCCTGTTCTCCCAGTCTTCCCTGGATTGCAGTCAGGCCTCCCGGCCCCATGCCCTGTGGCTCCGTCTCCATGGCCTTCCCATCAGAGCCTCCTTACCACATACCACCCAACTGCCCAACTCCTGTCCAATGGCTGATCCTGGGCTCACTAGCCCTCCTGCTGTCAATCTGGGACTTGGCTTCTTGACACCTGCTGACACCTTCCTCCATTACCTGCCCTGTCCAGGCCTCGCTTCAGAACTGACAACCTCATTGTGTCTGCTGGAGATTTAGCACAGTGCTGTTTAACAGAAATATTACGCAAGCCACATATGGAATTTTCCAGTAGCTAAGTTAAACAAGTGTTTTGAAACATGAAAGCAATTTTAATAATATATATTAATATATATTTATGTCACTCAACGTATCCAAAAGAGTATCAACATGTAGCCAACATAAAAACTATTAATGAGATATTTTCCTTTCTTTTTTCCACACTCAATCTTCCAAGTCCAGTGTGTATTTTTCACCCCCAGCTTCTCTCAATTCCACCTAGGCACACGTCAAGCGCCCAGCGGGCACAGGTGGTGAGTGGCTGCAGTATTAAATAGCACCGATCCAGAAGCAAAGTGTGGGCCCAGAGGAACCCTGAGTACAGAGGATAAGTGGAATAACTCCAGGGTAGAGTTGGTGCACTGTGTGGAGGAGATGAAACAGATGCTGACTTGGGAGTTCAGCAACCAGAGTTCTACTCTTGGTGCTGATGCCAAGTTCTAGTGATTGTGAGTAAACTCCCCGTCCTCTCGGGATATTACACTGAGAAGGCTGGCCTAAAGACCCTTCCACCTTGAACATTCTACTCCCACATGCCCCTACTTTTCTCCCCTACATGCCCACAGTACCTAATTATCAGTAGAGACGAAGTCCAGGAAGTGGTGAAGCACTCAAGAAACAGGATGAGCACTGGTAGAGCCCCCCTTTCTTCAGGATGTAAATCTGTGGTCTCTACTGCCTCTTCTGGAAATATCCCTGGTTATGAGGAGCTTGGCCCCTCATTCCTCGTGACAAGTGGATGCTGGGACTTGGCCTGGGACTGTCACATACCTCTAAATCTGTGCAAATAGAGTCAGGTCATCTTTCCAATAATAGGAGCAGTTTGAGAAGTGGTGGACCAGGCAGTCGGTTTTTACCTTTTTAGAGAAATCAGCTGGCTCAAAGTTTCTCATGCTTCACTCATGCACATCCCCCTCTGTGTTCTCTGTACCCATACCAACCCAAAAGACTTTGATACAAGCTTGACTTTCTGGAGGTCAGACCACTAGGGGGAAAACAAGTATACTGAATATGCTTCAACCAACTACACATGCCCTTGGGAATTCTATAATTCACCCCTCCACACACCCCATCTCCTGGCCCAGCAGAGTCACTGGCCTAAAGTGGAACCCTATAGTCATTAGGGAAATGTTTTTACTAGGGTTATGAGCCTGAGATTTGAGGAAACAAAGGAGTTTCCAAGTGATTTTGACTAGTTATAACCCAACTGGAACAATGCCAACCTATCCACATGATTCTTTTAAAGAACATACTGACTGCTTAAAGTCATCATTGGAGTAAAGTGACCTTCTTATCACCAAGGTCAAATGTCTACAGAATTAAAATAGGTATTCTACTTCCAGTTCATGACATGACTTTTCTTTGGTGATTCAAGGCTTTGTTTATGAAGGTGAGATGGACTAACATAAGTGCCTGTAGGTGTAAAACTTGCAAATGGATACCAGAACACAGAACCAGGTCCATTTTGCTTGGACACTACCCCTGAGGGCATTGTTTCAAGACTTGGTCTAAGCTCCTGGCTATGGAAGCTAAAGGCAAAATCCTTCCTTTCTCTGAGACTTGGCAACCCACTCCCCACCTTCCCTCCCCCCACACCCCCACCCCCACACTGGTAAGGTGGGACTAAACAGTCTGCCCTGCCCTACTGTGGCCCAGAATGGTTGTGGGGGAGGATCCCATGCCTTAACTACTAGGTGGAACGGACTTTGTATTGAGCACATGTGAGAGGTTATTTCCCCACCCAGAGGAAAACAGAGGTACAAACATGGAGATTCCTGTGTCCTCTGGCTATTTTTTTTGTCCTCTGCCTATCTTCTGCATGTTCAGTGTCAATGGGGAAGCTCAGAAAATGCTTCATCTAATATGGTCTAGGAGTAGATCAGAGACGGGAAAGTAACTGGAACCCAGGAGGGGTGAGAGGCAACCCTGAGTCAGAGGTGAAGCAGGAAAAGGCAAAGGATGTAAAGATGCTGAATAGGATCTTGAACAGAATTATTCATAATGATTTGTAAAGCATACAGTGTCAGTAGTATTCTACCTTTTCAGAAGACACTTATGCAAATATTAATCTTCATAACAACTCTGGAAAGTGAGCACCTTTACTATCTCCATTTTACTGCTGAGGAAGCTGAAGCCCAGAGAGTGTAGGGCATTTATCCAAAGTCACACAGCTAGTAAATGACAGAGCCAGAATTTGAATCGTAGGCTATCTGATAACAAAGCTATTCTCTGCTCATACTGTGCTGCCCCTGACTCCAGGGGAATTGTGGGTGAGCATATAACAATGCCAAGTGATTCATATAGTCCTATCCAGGCACTATTCTATGTCCTTTACGCATATTAACTCACTTGATGCTCACCACAACCCTACGGGGTAGGTGCCATTATTGTCCTCCTCACTGTAGAGAACACTGAGGCACAAAGAAGTTAAGTCACTAATCTAAGGCCAACCCATTGCCAAGTGGCAAAGCTGGGATGTGAACCTGGCATATGGCTCTGGAGCCTTTGGCCTTTTAGGCCAGGCTTTGTTCTCCAGGTGGTGGCCTGAAGGAGTAACCGCCTCTGAATCCCTGGGTTCCTGGTAGCAGAGAAACCACCCAGAATCTCCCCAGCAGGCTGAATCCAGCATTCCCTCCCCAGGAGCATCAAGCCATCATGCCCATCTTTTAAGAAAGCCCAGCCAAGCAGAAGCAAGCTCAGCCTGACAAAGAGGCAAGGTGGTTTAGTGGAAAGAATGTGGCCTTTGGCAGCAGACAAACCTGAGTTGAAATCTTGGCTTCAGAAGTTACTTTGTGACCTTGGACAACTCACCGAACTTCTCAGGATGTCAGCGTCCCACCGCTAAGGGCTGTTGTGAGAAGTAAATTAAATGGCTATATAGAAATGTGAATTATATACTCTAAAGTGCTCTTGAAGGTTAGTTGTAATTGTTAGCTGTTCTATAGGGCTAAGTTCCACTGCCTGGGCTGGGCCAAAGCAGCGACTAAGAGAAGTGGGCTTTAGAAATGCTAATGCAATGCGTGAGTGACAGGCCGAGGACAATGGCGGAGGGCGCTGTGAATGGGGCGGCCTGGCCTGGGAGCCGGGCTCCCCACGTGGGAGCCGAGTGGGGGAGGGAGCAAGAGGGGGGGCCGTTCCCAGCAGAGGGGATCCGAGACTACCTACGCTAATTGGAAGGGGCTGGAGCTGCGGGGGCAGGAAGGGGGAGGGGATTACCTGCGGGTCTGCCGCTGACGGGGGCGGGGCTCCCAGGAGGGGTCCTGCCAGGAGCGGGAGTTGGGGGCTCCAGGAGCCTTGGGCATGGGGCCAGGGGGTGCAGACCCACTCAGCTGCGCACTCAGAGAAAAAGGGTGGGGGAGCTGGGAAAGGAGGCCTTGGGCCTTGGCTGGCTGCGGATGGGGCAGAGCAGGGTTTCTGGGCTGGGCAACCCTAAGCCAAGCCTGGGCTGGAGGTAGGGAAGACAGGATAGCTAGTTTCTACACCCAGCTGGGATCCTGACCACTTTGGGTGGACCTGGGAATCAGCCTCCCCAGTTCCAGGACACATTGAGTGCACTGTGCAGTGTGCGTGAGTGTGTGTGTGTGTGTGTGTGTGTGTGAGAGAGAGAGAGAGAGAGAGAGAGAGAGAGATGGGCCTGTGGAGGGGAGACAGGAGTTGGGTCCCCAACATCCTCTTCCTCCCCCTTCTCTCCTCCAGCTCTTCCCTCTCGCTCTTCCCTCTCGTCCTCTCCCCTCAGTACTCTCCTTTTGCCCTCCCTTCCCCCTGCACCATGAAGGCTGTTTTTGTTCCTCCTCCTGGCGTAGCCCCTGAGGTGTGCAAACAGGAAGGACCTCTCCCCGGGCAGTGAGTAAGGAGGGAAAAATGAGGTGTTGAAAAGATGACAAGTCGCCCTGTCAGAGCTCACCTTGGCAGGGAGCAGGCGGCAGGGGCCGGCGGGTGGTGGGAGGGGGGTCTGCCCTGGAAGCCAGCCTACATGTGCCAAGAGCCAGGCAAGCTGATCCTCAACAAGCAGGCACTGTGTATGCGTTTGTTTGGTTTAGAAAAGCAACCCCCCCATTCCCACGATCAAAGATTCCTTCCTTTCCTTCCCAGTAGGAAGAGTAAAGGCCGCTAGGCCAGAGGTTTCAAGTGATTGAAGGGGGCAGGGCAATGGGAGGGGGCTGAGCTGGAGACCCAAATGCCTCTTCTAAACTCCAAGCCTTGTATCCAATACCCTGCTGGACATCCCCTTGCATATCTCCAAGGATTCCCAAACTCCACATCCTAAACTGAATTCATCAGTGCTGCTCTCTCCACCCCTGCTTTCTGGCCCTCCTATAGAGCTCCTATCTCAGTAAATGACCTCATCATCCAGTGACCCAAACGCCAAAATCTTGGGAGTCATCCAAGACTTCCTCATACCCCCAATTGGATCAGTGTCCTAATCTGCTCAGTTTTCCCTTTTATCTCTCCAATCTGTCTCTTCTCTCCCTCCTCATGGCCCCACCCTGTTTTAGTTTCATTCATTCATTCACTCATTCAACAATGATTTATTAAGCACCTACCATGTGCCAGGAAATGTGTTAGTCATTGACGATTCAACTGTGAAGAAATCTGACCTGGCTTTTGCTGCCGTAAGTTTTGTGTCCGATGTGGCTGGGCTCAGTGCAGAGGGATAGGGCTAACTACCAGCCAGCTTCTAAAAGTGTTCCTTACAGAGGGTAATGGTTAAGAGCAGTGACTCTGTGGCTAACCTGCCTGGGTTTGAATTCTTAGAACACTTAGAGCTGTGTTCCCTTCAGCACATCGTTTAATCTCTCTGTGCCTTAGTTTTCTTTTTCTTCTTTATTTATTTTAAAAAAATTGTAAATGTTTATTTATTTTTGAGAGAGAGACAGAGCAGGAGTGGGGGAAGGGGCAGAGAGAGAGGAAGACACAGAATCTGAAGCAGGCAGGTTCCAGGCTCCGAGCTGTCAGCACAGAGCCCGACGCAGGGCTCAAACCCATGAACCATCGTGAGATCATGACCTGAGCTGAGGTTGGATGCTTAACCGACTGAGCCACCCAAGCTCCCCTCTCTGTGTCTTAGTTTTCTCACATGGAGAATGGGGGTGAGGATAGCAGCTACCTGTAAGGATTGAATATGTCAATATTTTAAGGTGCAAGCACAATATTCTATATTAGCATTGTTAGTTTTATTAAAGTGTGGAGTGAGGCAGAGCCCGATGATAGACCAAATTATAGGAACCCAGAGGGAGGCCTGCCTAGGAGGCAAGGGGTCAGATTGCAAGAATATGGCAGCAGGCCCTTAGAATGGCCCTGTCAAGAAATCAGCATGGGAAATCCAACAGAGTCCTGATTAGCTGGCAGAGGCTTGCCATAGGAAATCCAGGCACAGAATCTGGAAAACCAGAGGGGAGGAAGCAAAGTGTGGCAGAGTAGTCACTGTCAGGACATCCAGGGTAGCAGCTCTAGCTCTGCCACTGTCTAGTCATGTAACCTCAAGTAGGTCATTTTCCGTTCTGAGCCTTAGCTTCCTAAGAATGGCAGTTAACAAGAATTGAGAGCTTAATATGCATCAGGCACCGTTTCACTACCTTAACTGCTCCCCTCAAAGGGAGCTACTATTATTTAACACCCATTTTACAGATGAGAAAACTGAGGCACAGAGAGGTTAAGGCACTAGACCAGGGTTGAAAAGCAAGTGAAATAATACAGCACTGGGACTTGAAAGCATGTGTCTTTGAGACTAGTGATTAGAACACCTTCATTGTAGAGCTATTGTGAAAATTGCATGACATACTTCTGGAAGTATTTGGTAGCAGGCTGGCAGGCTGCCCAGGGAGGATTGTCTTTAGGCTGTGGGCTCTAGCTGCCAGGCTGAGGCTACAGAGCCTGTGCCCGCAAAAGGAAGCCTGGGCCTCAGACATCTAATCTGAGCAGTGCCAGAGTCTCAGGGACAGGCCAGAATCCCCTGGTCAGAAGCAGAGCCCAAGGTTAAGCTGCACTAAAGGCGAAGGGGACTTCAACCCCTGAGACTGCTTGAGGGCAGAGACCATCTTGGTCACTTCTGGATGCTCCTGTGCTCCACAAAAGGAAGTGTTTAATAAATATAGGAAGGAAATGCCACTGTAGAGTGTCTCCTATGTACTGCCACTGCACTACTCCCTCGTGTTCTCTTCACAGCAGTCCCATAAGGTTATCATACTCATTTTACTCGTGAGGAAACTGAGGTTCAGAGAGGTGATGTGACTCACTTAGGGCCAAGAGCTAATAAGTAGTCAAGCAGCTCTTTGAATGCAGAGAAGAGCAAAAGGAAAAAAAAAAAACAAACAGGGCCAAGAACCCCTTCTATTCATGGCAGAGAAGGAAAGTATATTTTATTGCTCTAATTATACACTTCTCTGGTGATTGTGGTGGGCCTTACCCCCTCTACCTCATGCTACCTACCTGTAGCAAACAAACAGAACTGGCACTGGGCCAGGATTTAGAGTCCACCAGATCTTCATATATATGCTCTGGACTTTCTCTTGACAACTCTGGGGACTGGGCCCATAGAAGCCCTCACCCCTCGTCGGCCTGAACCTGACAGTCTGGGACACCTCCACTTAGAACAAAGAGACTGGCAGCAGCTTTCTCCTCCCACAGAGTCAGATGGGCTCTGAGGCCAGCCACTCTCTTAGCTGGGAGGACTCTTGCACTTTTCGTCCTCCAGTGCCCAGCCTGCAAGGGAGGAGTCAATGTGGCAGCCATATCTAATCAGGCCGGGCCCCAAGACACAGAAGCTCCTTCATCTAGGCCTGAGGAGGGGTCAGGCCGGGGCTCGGGGAGGGGCCAGGGCAGACACTGAGCCCATCCAGCCGGGACCAGCCCACATTCCTCAGCGGGCCTGAATGGGGTGGGCATACTCAACAGGAAGCCAAGCCCTTCACCAGGAGGGGCTCAGCCGCCATCTGTGCACACAGACAGCGGTGAGCAAAGGGCCTCGGCGGCAGAGTCAATTGCACAGAAAAAAATAGCAGTTTGCTTCCTCCTCCTCCCCTATCTTGCTGCACTCCACTTCCAAAGGGAATGTTGGACTCCCGCTAAGTATTTTTCTGCAAACCGGGGGCAGGCATCCGGAGTCAGCCTTGCTACATTGCTGAAGAGAGATCGATGAGTGTGTGTGTGTGTGTGTGTGTGATGTGTGTGCGGGGTGGGGGGATTCTTTCCACCCAGGGAGTAGTGGTTTTGCTTCTGAGTTCTGGGCTCCTGCTGCTCCAGCCCAGAAAAAAAAAAAAGCCAGGGGGAATGGTAACAACCAACAACAACCATCACCTTAGGCTTTTCTCGTGTATTTTGTCCATCTGTTACTTCATTTGTTCATTCCAAGCACCCTGTAAGACAGGGGTTCTTTTGGCCCATTTTATAAATAAGCAAACCAAGACTGAGAGAGGGTATGTGCCTTGCTCACCACTGACAGTTAATTAGCATGGAAACTGTTTCAGATGAATGTCTTTGGACTCCACCAATGCCGTGTTCTTTCTGTTTGGCCATTCTGCCGCTGACAAGGGCCTGCCTGGCTTGCCTCAGGAAGAGCCAGCCTTGAGAGGCTTGAATCAGTGTTCCAGTAACATTCCAATTTTTATACTTTTTCTTCCAGATCACCTGCTTGTTGAAGAAAATTTGAGAAATGTCCTCAACACATAGAGATAATTAAAATTACCTGTAATCCCACCACTGAGAAAACCACTGTTAGCTAACATGATGGTAGATTTCCTGATAATCCGTTATACATATATATAATCTGGAGATCTTTTTACATACCTGAGCTAATAGTGAACCTGCTCTGGGTGCTGGGCCACTCTCCAGCCTCCACACCATGTCCTCATGAGGCAAGCTGAAGTGTGGTTCCTCTTCTCCCCATCGGGCCTGCTTGTGTCAATATTTCTTGTTCCCAGGGGGCATACACACATGCCATACTATTTCATCCCCCATGCGTTTATTCATGCCATTCCCTTTGCCTGAAGTCTCTGCCCTCCTGCCTCCTTCCTTCCCTCCTTTCCCTCTCTCTTTCTCTCTCTATATATTGATCATGTTTACACGTGGTAAAAAAAAATCTAATTCACAAAAACTCCAAAGGGACAAAAGGGCACACAGTAAAAAGCAAGGCTTCTTACCCCTGACCTCAACTCCTGTTTCTTGTATATCTTTCCGGAGACATTCTATGTACCAGTGAGCACAGATGTGCATGTATCTCTTGTGAAACACACATGGTCACTGTCCTCACTGTTCTATGCCTCCCTCTTATAACTTCTTGGTTTTTGGATATTCTTACATGGCAGTAGCTGTGGATCCACCTTATCTGGGTAAAGGCTGTCTAGTGAAGCATCTTATGGCTGTGCCATAATTTATTTAAGCAGGCCACTAGTGGTTGACATGGAAATGCTTTCTAGTCTCTTGCTATTACAAACAATGCAACAATAAATATCCTTGTACAAACAACCTTGTGCTTTTGCTCATGTAAGAGAAACTCCACTAGTGAAATTGCTGGGTCAGAGGATGTGCAGATTTCAAATGCTAATACATTTCACTGAAGAGCCCTTCACACAAACCAATTGACACTCTCACTGATAGATGTTTTAAAGGGCCCATATTACCCTCCCTCCTTCCCTTTCTTCACCTGGCCAATGCCTACTCATGCCTTCAGAGTGGCCTCATCCAGGATGCCTCCAACAAGCATCCCTTCCCAGCACAGCCAGCTAGGCTCTTTGCTTATAGGTCACCTCGTGTCTGCCTCCATGTCGCACTTGCCACATAAGTTTGCAATCCTCTCTTTATAAATCTGTTTCCTACACTAGACTATGAGCTCTTTGAGGGAAGGACTAAGCCTCATTCATCTCTTGCAGGTTCCAGAGTCCAATACACCACAAGGCAGAAGGTCAATAAATATTTGTTGAACTAAACCAGTCAACTCTTGAAACCTCAGCTCTGACTACAGAGTGGGCAGGAATGTTGTTTGCTGAATGCAAGTATGGCCTGGGCTGAGCAGTGCCTTGGGCTTGGTTCCCCTGGGTCCATAGAGATGTGTCTTCATGCATTTGGTGCCCAGTCCCCACATTCTTTCAGGCTGGCCCCTGGGCCATGCTTCAGCCACATTCCTCCAACTATAAGTAGTTACGTCTCCTAGTCCCCCGGTCCTGTGGAAGAACCCCTTTACAATTGTGTGTCTCGTTTCTCCCCTTCTTCCCATCCAAACGCCTGGTACCCTCTTCTCTGTGTGCCCCTTGTGCCTTTAGTGTGTGCCCCTTGGGCCTTCAGAGTTTCCCAGTAGCTGGCAGCCTGTGATGCCTATGACCAGAGCACCTGAACAGCGTCTAGCTGGAGCCAGCCTGGGCTGAGGACCAGACCCCTACCCACTCCTCACCACACTGGGGCTGGGACAGCTGCTGCCCTCCCCTGCCAAGCAGACATACTCTTTCCATCTCTTCAGAGCTGTCTCCACCTTCCTGAACCTCAGTGTCCTTATCGTTCACCTTTCAGTGTGAATGGGAGGGTCCAGTAACATCCCTAAATGTGAAGGGGTCTGGGGAAAATCTTATCCAAATGTAAGGGATTATGAAGCCCCGCTAATGTTTTAGGATAATAAAGTCTGGAAGAAGGAAATGGGATGTGAGACATGAAGGGGGCAGCAGGAACCTGCAGCAACAGGCCTAGCACCAAAATCCCATTGTGCAGATGACAATGCCAAGCAGACTGAAAGCCTGCTCCACACTGGGCCTCATCTGAAGCTGGGGCCAGTGACTGATGGACAAACACCCTCTCAGCTCCATGTTTGTCAGAGGTTCAACCCAGGCCAAAGCGAGATATACTGAGGCCAGTTGCCACATATTTCTCCATTGTCAAGATGAGCATCACTTCCTAGACACAGGCCCTGGGCCTGAGAACAGTCTCTGAAATACTGGGAGCTCAGCAGGCCAAACAGAAAATGGGATAGAGGGTCACAAGAGGAGAGGAGGAGGGGTGCCAGGGCCTGCAAAAGCTGGGGGTTGGGAGTAGGGTAAGGCTGGTTCAGAAGCACCTGGTTGGGTCAGGACCCCATGGTTTCTCCTGAGCTCTCCAAACACATCCCCCACCTTAAGCCTACGTTGGGAGAGGAACTCATCCATCCTGTCAGCCAGCGTTGCTGAATGCATCTGAGACAAGCACTGAATGCCAGGCCTATGGAAATGACTCAGAAATAATAGCTTCTGACCTCAAGGGTTCACAGAGATGGGACACAGAGTGGAGGAGCCAGGGGTGTCAGAGAACATTGTTCTCAGGAGCTGGCACATGAACAGGACTTTTTAAAGCATGGATAAAATTGACAGGGCTGGACAGGGCATTTCAGATCAGAGGTCCAGGGACAAACGTAGAAGGATCTAGCCAGAACAGAGGGCTAAGAGAAGGTAGTGCCTTAGAAACGGGAAAGGCCTTATGACAGTTGAGACAGTGTTAGCTAGGGGGACCCCCTCAGGAATCTGGGGTGCTGTCTTGCAAGATATAGTGGTTTAGACTCCAAATCAATGACCAAAATGTGGAGCTATTTATTCCACAGCCGGGAAACAAGCCCAGAAACCAAGAGGTCTAGTGTGGTGGGTGACACCTTTAATGAACATACCAAATAAACCACTTTTCAAAATGATTGCTTCATGTGTAGCAGCCCCTGAGGCCTGCTGTTCTAGAACCATGGCTCCAGATAGCAATAATGGGTCCCGTTTTGTAAACAGAAATTGCCTGACCCTTTGCCATTTGGGGTATTTCATATGGCTAAACATGGGCACAAAAGTGGGCTATGGTGTTGGCCAGGGTGCCACCTGGGATTCTTAGTTACAAATGACAGAAACCAACCCTAGTTAATTTGAGCGAAAGTCTTATTGGAAAGCTATGGGGAAGCTCGGGGAATTGTCTGGGAGGCTGGAGAATCAGAAACTGGCAAGAAAAAGGGAACTGGGTGTCAGAGGGACACAGTCACATCCTACACAGGAGCTTTTGGCCTCTAGCACTCTCAGCATGGTCCCACACTGCAGCCACCACCACCACCACCACCACCACCACCACCACCATGGTAACACAGGAGCAAATGCTCCATGACCCTACTCCTCTGATGTCCTCTCCCTCCAGACCAAAGGTATTGGGCACAAGTGTCGGATGTGCTTAATTGAGGCCCGAGGCCCAAGTCCAGGCCACTCAGAGCCTGGGACCCAGGTCTCGGGCCTTGTGGTTGTCCCTAGTAAGGACAGCATTACCTCTACAGCATGACCCTCCATAGACAGCCTTCTCCAATACCAGCAGGGAGCTGCAGGCACCAGAGAGGAGTCCCCTTTGGTGGATTTACTAACTGTGAGGGAAATTAGGACTTCTGTTAGGCAAGGGACCAGGGAGGAAGATAACCAGGCCCCAAGGGTACTTCTAACATACCTCCTGGTGTGGTGCCAGTTAGGGCACAGCAAAGGGTTAACATCAGGCAAACCACCACAAGCCCACCCTTCAAGAGCCCTCTAAGGTCACAGACGTCCGAATCTCTGTGTCGGCTGAGGTGCCAACCAAAGGCCAAGGGGGAACAGAGAATGGATGTAGGGGACAAAGTATATGTGTATGTGTATGTGTGTGTGTGTGTGTGTGTGTGTGTGTGTATATATATATATATATATATATATATATATATATATATTATCAGTTTGACCACTTGCAGAGTACTGGACTGTGGCCTCAACCTCTGTTTCCGTACTTGCAGTGAGAGAGTAATCATCTCTCTTTTTTTTTTAATTGGGATTTTTTTTTATTTCACTTATTTTGTTAATACTCATGGAAATACAGTGACACTGTAAAAAAAAATCAGGCAAATGAATTATTTCAGATAAAAAAATCAAAAGCCCCCTTCCTCACTCTTTTCCCCCAACCCCTCGTCCCTTCCCAGAGGTAACCACTGCCATCAGTTAGGTATGTACGCAGCCTTGCAGACACTTTTATGTATTATGATATAGTTAGGTTTTGTAAGGTTTTATTTTACATGAAGACTGTACATATTGCTCCACAACATACTTTTTTTAACTTAACATTAGGTCTTGGAGATCTTTTCATATCAGTACAAGTTTTAACTGCTGCATAGCATTGGTTCCACACTAGCAAGTATCTGAGTTGGGCTGAAAGACATGCACCATTTTACATTGTGAAAGACAGCTACTCCCCCAAACTGTTCCCCAAAAAGACTGCTATCACTTACATTTCTTTTTCCCCTAGCCCAAACTAGATATTATCATGAGGAAAAACTCTTGCTTTCTGATGGACACAATATGCTTCACTGTTTTGTTAGTTTACATGTCACTGATTGCCAGTGAGGTTGAACATTAACAATATCCAGGCTGGTAGAGCTAAAAACAGCTCTCATAAACTGCCGGTAGGAGCATAAATTAGTACAATCACTTTGGAGAGCAGTTCAGCAATATCTAGTTATGAGGAAGATTCTTAAACGCTAAGACCCCCAAATTTTACCTCCAAGCCTAAAGACCCAGACGTTTCATCTCCATATACGTATTTACCCCCAGAGAAACACACATGTGCACAGAGAGACATCTTTTAAGTCTATTCATTGCTGCAAAATACTGGGAAGAACCTAACTGCCCACCAATAAGGGAATGGATAAATTGTGATGGTCCATACAACTGAATGTGTAGTATACAGCAGTTAAAATGCATGAAATACAGCTATGTGTATCAAAATGGTTAAATCTCAAACACAATGTTGAGTGAAAAAATCAAGTTGCAAAACGATACATACATTCTATCAATCATGTCCACTTAAAAAACATAAACATTCTATCCCGGCTATGGATATATACACACATATACATATATATGTACACATATACACACACATCTAAAAACACAGACGAGAAGAAAACACACCATTTCCTGGGTAGTGCTTACCTCTGTGGAGGAAGGAAGGTAAATACGACAGGTGAGGAACTTCACTTGTGCCTGAAAAATTCTATTTATTGTAGACAGAAAGAGAGATTGGAAGCCAATATGGCCAAATGCTAAAACCTGTTCACTCTGTGTAAGCGGGTATCTGTATTTGCCACAGCACTTGTCTCGCATATATTTTTGTATTCCTTTTGTGTCACTGTGTTAAGGTATATGATCAGCACAGAGGTTGTTATTTTGGAACTTTTTTGGACCCATCCCCTCTGAGAGTTTCTTTTCTTTTTTTTTTAAGATTTTATTTCTTTAAGTGATCTCTCCACCCAGCATGGGGCTCGAACTCACAATCCCAAGATCAAGAATTGCACGCTCTACCGAGTGAGCCAGCCAGGAGCCCCGCTCTGAGAGGTTCTATTTTCTAAAAGGGGATTTTAACTCCTTCACACCTATACTCAGCTTGGACTTATTCCTACCATTGTTCTTTATTTTTACCATGCTTTCTCATTGTCTCTTTCCTTCCCATAGACTGACAGAGTACTCTCCATTTGACCTTTGCCCCGTAGAGTCGTTTGACAATCACACACTTTATTCCTACTTTTAGAAATCATTACCCTTAATTTTTTTCCACTGTTGGAGTCAGCATTTCCAATGACCTTCCAGCTTTTCTACTTTTGGGAGCACCAAAAAAAAAAAAAAAAAAAAAGGAAAAAGAAAAAAGAAGACCCCACCAAACCCTATTTTTGATGCAAGTTCAATGGACTGATTATAAAGTCACTTAGTACCACCATTTTAGACAAAACCAAACAATTCCACTATACCATGTAAAACCAAAAGAAGAACTTTAATGAGCTTTTACGGCACTGCAATTACAGGAACATTAACCCATAACATGCAACAGAAATGATGATGCCTTCTGGACATATTTAACAGATCAACTTGACATTACAATTAACAGCAACATATTCTACTGAAGACAAATGCAACTTATTTCCACTCGGGTTAGAAAATGTATGTTTTTACTGCAATCTCAAGTAGCATTTAGAATGTTTAGTTTTGCTTTTCTAACCTCTAAGAGACAATAGGATTTTTAATGCAATCGCACACAACCATTTTCACATTGGAAAGAATCACAAGGAATCAACAGGTGTAGATTAATGAACTGATTGGTTTCATTTCAATTGTTAATTTTGAGAGGGCTCCTGCAGTATTGTGGATTTCAGATGGGGAAAATCAACCGACAAAGAAGAGCCCTGGCCTTAGAGTGGGGGAGGGAACATGCAGCGGCACACGGGGCAGGTGCCTGACTTCTGAAGCCAGATGGACACGCACGGCTTGTGGAAATAGTGGTGGCATGGAAGCTCAGTTGCCACCTCCCCCTTCACATATTCACTACAGCAGATGGGGCAACACATTTCCTGCCCCACTGCACTGTGATCTTCAGTGACCAGGATCTCGGGAAGAGTGTCGATGCTCTCCTTGCTCGCAGGTGGATTGGCCACCTCCACGTCCACTGCGAGAGACTCTAAGTGCGCGAGGGCTGTTTCCATCGCCTGGGCCAGGCGTTCTTCAAGTGCCATGTATGTGAGAAATTGAGGATCCACATAGGAAATGGCTTCAGCCACCCCCAACCCATCTGCAAACCCGTCAAAGAGGCTCCAATCCACTTCTAAGTCTTCGCTCACGCTGGAATCATCTTCAAGGTTGTTGTTTCCATCCAGCATGAATACTCCTGGCTGCAGAAACTCCTGACCAGAATCGTTATCCCCCTCGCTGCTGGTCTCATTTTCATTGTACTGGAGCCAAGGAACCTCTCCTTCTTCTGGGGATGCCTGCTCCTCTTCTTGAAGAGGTGGTCCCCGAACTTCTTCAAGTTCATTGCTGCTACTGCTGTTCGCACTGGCACTAGCACTGGGGCTGGCACCAGCACTGGAATTCACTCTGACTTGATCAGGTTCATGCTCTTCTTTCCCTGGCAGAGTCTCCCAGCTTTCGCCACTGGATGACAGATTTTGCTCTCGGCCTCGATACTTCCGACGCAGAGCAGCAGTCCACTCTTTGTCACTGTCAGAGTCTTCCTCATAGTATTTGTAGTAATCATCGCTGTACGTCCAGAAGTCAGGGTCGGCCATGGTTCGTCGTCGTCTTGGCACCTTTTCCGGCTTCACTTGGTCATTCCTGGCATCCCTCTTCTCCTCAGGGTACTTTGGCTCAGAGAAGCCACTTAAACTCTCGACTCTGCCTCTTCTGCCTCGGCCATTGGCATGGCCTTCATCAGCATTGGCAGAATCCCTCCACCTGGAAGTACTGTGTGGCATATCATCATCATCATCAGTATCAAAAAATATCTTTGGCTTCACGCAGTTTGGACTTGCCAGATTTCTGATTTTGGGCCTCACCACTGGCTCCTCCGCACTCTTTGGGGTGTTTTCCCCACCACCACAAATACTCACAGGAGCCCTGATGGGACGTGCAGGTAAATTCTGCTCCCGTCTCTCCCTCTCCAGGCTGTCACCAGTGGTTGCCACCTTGCCTTCAGCGGACGTCTGAGGAGCCATGCTATTTGGCTGCAGGAACTCTGCTCTGCTAGCAGAGCGTCTCACCACAGGGGCTGGGTCTACCTTGTCAAGCTCCTCTCTCACATCACAGTTAAAGCTAGAGAACTGTGGGGGCACCCCAGCCAAAGACCTTGCCCCTTTCTCTGGGTCATACGGCTTCTCATCTTTAAACTTGCCAGTTTTCCCTCTAACTGGCACTCGGTCAACAGGCCCAGCCCCCTCCTCCTCACTATCATCTGCCCCGAAAGAGTCAACGTGTCCATAAGCCATTCCTCTTCTGCTACCCGAGGCCCTGTACTCTCTCGGTGGGTACCTGGAGTAGTCCTCATTATCAACATTCAGGCTGGTTCCCGAGCTCTCACTGTCTTCCCAACTACGACGAGTGGTGGAAAATGGTGACCGGCTCCTCTTGGTGGTTTGACTGGGGGCTGATCTGTGCATTGGGACTTCGGATGTCGTCTTTCTCTGGCTGGAAATCCTTTCCTGGTGGCTCATGGATGGCCTGAAACTGACATAAGCATGCCTTCTTCCATATCTCCTGCCTGTATTGGACTGATACCCTCCTGATGGCTTGGGCCATACAGGCTTGCTAGATTCCTGACCCATTGCTCTGACTTTTAGGAGGGTTTCCAATACAGCTGGGGCTCGAGTGGAAAGGCTCCTGCTCCCTGAACAAGCTTTGGAGATGGGAAAGTCAAATCAGTTCAGAATAAAGGAGCAGGGAGATCTATTTTCACTTCAGCAGGCAGGTAACAGAAAGAATAAGGGGCCTTTAAAATTAGTTTCACTTTCTTCTAAGGCCTGAAGTAGCATTCCAGTGACTGTCAGGTGTAGACCTGGAACACATTTTTAATGTTGGCAAAATGATTACAAGACTGGGTTTATAGGAAAGCCAGACCCAGGGGAGAATCTGACAGAAGATGGGTGGGGGGGGGGGGACTGGATGCTAGCAAGGTGGGTAAAGTCCTGTGGAATTATGCCAACATGGAAGAGGAAAGATTGCTGCGGTTATTTTATAGGGTGTCTGCGTTTTTCTGAGCCCTGCAGACATACAGGAGAAATGCAAATGGAAATAGGGTAAAAAATATAGATCACCACATGTTCAAGAGTGCCTACGTGTCTGTCAGGAGGAGAAGGGCAGGTGGAAGGGGGGACCAGCAATCATGCAATGAAGAGATGTCTGTGTTTGTAGGGGGGACAGGACAGATGTATTGGGAAGAGGCATTAGTGTCAGACAGAATGAGACCCATTCCAGATGTGGGTATAAAAATGACAGGTGTGCGTAGGGTGGCTTCAGAGGAGAGGGATGTGTAAGTGTGAGAGAAAGAGAATGTGTGTGCACGGTTGTGTGTGCAGCGGCTGAAACTCTGGAGGGACGTGTGTTCCTGTGTCAGTGGCAGGCAAGAAAGGGTATGGTGGCCCTAGATATGGGTGTCCATGATCTGTGTGTGTGTTCGTCAAAATGGGAGGCAACAATGGAGAAATGTCAGTGTGAGCAAATGCATCCATGGGAGGGACAGCACAGGACAGGGATGTGCGGGTGGCTGGTGGGTGGAATGGGGGCCAGCAATGAAAGAAATATGTATATTCATGAATGTGGCTAGCAGGGAGGGGGGATAGCATCCCTGGAGAAGGATTTATGTGAGTGTGAGTGCGAGTGTGTCCACTGCAGGAACCAGCGAAGGAGAGCTGTCTATGCACCTATGTAGCAGACAGGGAGGAGGGCTGGGAGCATTTGTGAGGGCTGTGTGAATAAGAGTGTGTGGGTGCATATGTATGTAAGTGGCATATGAAAGAGGATCCAGCAATCAAAGGATATCCTTATGTGCGTATGTGGCAGGCAGGGTATAAGGTAGCCCCAAAAGTGGTGTGTGTGTGTGTGTGTGTGTGTGTGTGCTTGCTAGAGCACACAGAGGCAGAAGCAGGAGGGGGCTGCTTCTGGAGGTGTGTATGTGGCAGGCAGTGAGAAGCAGGGAAAGGCATTGGAGGGTGTGACAGTGTGCAAGAGGGTGTGTATGTGTGTGTGTCCATGCATGCAAGGGGAAGGGGATGTGCCAGAACCTTGAGTATGGGGGGAGGCAGGGAGAGAACTGCAATGGAAGGGTTTTGTGTGTGTATGTCTGTGTATGCGTGTATGTATGTATGCTTGCGTGCATGTGTATGTGCGTGTGTGCATGTGTGTGTATGTCCTGCCCACACACGCGACACACACAGAGGGGGAGGGGGCCGCAATGTCATAATGAGGGACAGGAGAACATTATCAGCTCAAACAGCATATCCAAACCAATGTGCCAGGGAAAGGGAAAAAAAGAAAAGGGCATGTGGGGGGGTCTCATTTTCCCTGAAAATAATTTGTTTTTCTGACAATTATTTTCCTGGCAACAATATATTTACCTAAAAATCTTAACGTTTTACCATTCAGCAAACAGCAAAATGGGGGAAGAAAGGCCACGGAGTGTTCTGCAAAGGGACCCAGAAGGGAGGAAGGAGGAGAGGGCCCCGACCACCCCTCCCCTCTCAAACAGCAATCAAAGCCATTCGAGTAGGGGCCGCGCCACATGATAGGGGCTGGGGGACGGAGATGGAGCCCCCAAATAGGTCGGTGGACACAGGCCTCACTCTGCAGTCAGGTCCTGCGTCCGCCCCACCCCTTCCCGAGGGGCAAGCCTGAAAATCTGTTCGCTAGAGGTCCCTTAGATCCTCGCCCCCGTGCCCGGCCACTTGCCCCACCGCCACGTCTGGATGAACTGAGGAAATAAACAGCCTTTCACTCACCCAGTCCTGACACCCGCACGCTCTCAGTAGGGGCAGAGCTCTCGGACCTCCGACCGCCACGACCGCCAGAGAGGCTGCTCCTGCTCTCCAGCTCCTCCCCCGCCAGACAGCAGCTGGGCGGGCAGCGACTGCGGCGGAGGAAGTGATTGTGGCGTCGGCTGGGGCCCGCCCCCTTGATGTGGCGGGGGCGGCAGCTGCTCTCGACAAATCAGGGTGGGCCCGAAAGCATTATTTCATTTTAAATGATGAAATCGTCAAGGATACGGAAAAGGACAGCGAAAAATGTAACCAACAGCCAGCTGTAACAAATGTTAAACATTTAACCATATTCCCTTCTGTTCTTTTTTTTTTTTTCATGAAATGAAATCTACAAATTCTTTCTGATTAATTCCCATGTAACAGTAATTATAATAATATATCAAATCCTATGTTGCATGTTATGGTTTGTACTAGAAGTATTAAAAATGTGAAACTATATCTACGGCTGCAATTTTTTAAAACCTGGTAGTTGAAGCAATTGAACTGTTTATGGTAGAATTTGTTGCTAATTGTTTATGGTAGAATTTGTTGTTAATTACAAAATCAAGCCTCTCTATCCAAAAGAAATGATCAGTCATGAAGCACAATACGGGTTCACCATCTGGTAATTGCATTGCAGTTTAAAAATATCATAGCCATACCTTTTGGATTTGTACAGTTTACTGAACTCTGAACTACTTTTTTAAATTGCACTTTACAATGCATCATTAATATTTACATCTAATGTAAAGACTCCCCATGTTCACAACAATAGCAAAGTTTTGTTCTTGGAAATAAAATGCATCATAGAAGAATGAGAAATATTACGGGCAGCAACATAATACAAATAGGATGTATGTGTAACCTTCAAGCCACTAAACAATATGTAGAACAAAGAGGAAAACCCAGTCTATCAAAGGGCAGAAGTGGGGTGGCAGGCAACAAGAAAGGGTATTTAAAAGCAAAATACCAAAGGGCAGGAATAAATCCAAATATATCAGTATGTAGTATGGGTTAATGCCTATAAAAAAAGCAAATTCTCATTTTAAGTATTTTGAAGGAAGAAAGAAAGGAAAGGAAGGAGGGGAAGAAGGCATTTTAAAAAGAAGAAAATGAGGACGAAAAAAGGCAAGAGACATGTAGCAATGTTAATATCAGAATATAATCAAGAACTCAAAGTAAAAAACATTAAAGAGAACAGAATGGGTTGTTTCATTCACGGAGAAGATGTAGTCAGTAAACTCTATATTCATTTCAAAGTATATGAGGCAAATATGTTAGAAATATGAAGACAGATCACAAAGTTTGCAAGCATAGTGGGAGACTTAGCCAGACTTGTTATGGTGTAAATGGATCAAATAGACTGCAAAATAAATAAGGGTACAGACAGATTGAACAACACAGTTAGTAAGGCTAATCTAATGTACGTGTAGTTTTTGTACTCAAGAAAGGATGGGCTGTATATTTTATTTCAAATTTGAAATATTTCATATATACAGAAAAGTAGAGTATAAAATGCACATTTGCATGTACGGGTCATACAGATTGGGCAAATTTTATTTTCTTCAGATCCTCAGATCTGAACTGATAACTTTTTATCATTATGTAATTCCCACATTTATCCCTGATAATGTTTCACGTTCTGAATCCGCTTTCTTTGAAATTAACATAGCTACTCCAGATTTCTTTTTATTAATGATAATGTATATATCTTTCTCTATCCATTTACTTTTAATCTATCTGTGTCTTTATATTTAAAATGTGTTTGGGGGCACCTGGGTGCCTCAGTTGGTTAAGCAGCCAACTCTTGATTTCATGATCAAGCCCTGCGTCAGGCTCTGCACTGAGTGTGGAGCCTGCTTGTGATTCTCTCTCCCTCTCTTTCTCCCCTCTTCTGCTTGCACTCAATAAATAAATAAATAAATAAATAAATAAATAAATAAATAAAATGAGTTTCTTATAAACAACATACACTAGGGTCTTTTTTTAATGTTTCTTTATTTATTTTGAGAGAGAGAGAGAGAGAGAGAGACCATGTGCAAGCAGGGGAGGGGCAAAGAAAGAGGGAAAGGGAGAGAGAATCCCAAGCAGGCTCCACACAGGGCTCGATTTCACAAACCATGAGATCATGACCTGAGCCAATATCAAGAGTCAGATGCTTGAGGCACTGGGGTGGCCTCTTGATTTCATCTCAGGCCATGATCTCACAGTGGGTGAGATCAAGCCCAGTGTTGGGCTCTGTGCTGACAGTGTGGAGCCTGCTTGGGATTCTCTCTTTCCCTCTCTCTCTCCCTCTCTCTCTCTCAAAATAAATTTTAAAAAAGAGTCAGATGCTTAACTGAGCCACCCAGTTGCCCCAGGTCTTTTTTTTTTAATCCATTCTGATAGTCTCTGCTTTTATAATTGGTATAGTTAGAATATTCACATTTAAAGTGATTACTGATAAAGTTGGATTAATATTGACCATATTTGTAACTGTTTCCTATTCATTGCCTTTGTTCTTTGTTTCTCTCTCTTTTTTTGTCTTCCATTTTTTCTGCCTTCTCTAATTTTTTTTTTTAACGTTTATTTATTTTTGGGACAGAGAGAGACAGAGCATGAATGGGGGAGGGGCAGAGAGAGAGGGAGACACAGAATTGGAAACAGGCTCCAGGCTCTGAGCCATCAGCCCAGAGCCTGACGCGGGGCTCGAACTCACGGACCGCAAGATCGTGACCTGGCTGAAGCCGGACGCTTAACCGACTGCGCCACCCAGGTGCCCCTGCCTTCTCTAATTTTAATTGAGCATTTTATAAGATTCCATTTTCTCTTCTCTATTATAATTTCAATTATATTTATTATTTTTACATTTTTAGTGGTTGCAATATACATTTACAACTAATCCAGGTCCATTTTCAAATGACATGACAGTCCTTCAGAATATTCCCAATTTCTCCCTCATGTCCCTTATAATATTGCTGTCATTCATTTCACTTATCCATAAGCCATTATCATCCAATACACTGTTGCTACTATTTTTTTGAGCAAACTGTTATTTGGTCAGTTAAGAAAAAGAAAAATGAAAGATTTAATACTCTACCTTTTTGAAATATAGATACAATTTTCTGACCTATATCTTTTAACATTTCTTCAAGGCAGGTCTCAGAAATGACATCCTAACACTTTCACCACATTTTATTTATTAAAAGTGAGCTACTAGGTCTAGCCCACACTCATGGTGAGGGGTTTACACAAGGGCAGAAATTCCAGGTGGGGGTTATTGGGGCAGGACACAGATAGGAGCATTTTAACTTCAATAGATGGTGCCAATTCATTTTCCAAAGTGGTTATACCAATTTATTGAATTCTAGGAATTCTTTATATATTCTGGATACCAGATGTCAGTGATATTTGTACAGTTACAAATATCTTCTCTTAATTGGGGTTTTCTCTAAATGTCAATATAAATGTATAAAAATACTTAAACCACGGGGGAATGTTTTTTTATAATCCTTAAGTAGATAAGACCTCTATAAGTTTGACAAAACATACAGGAGACAAAGAGAAAAGATTCAATTACATAAAAACAAAATCTTCAGGCAGGCCAAATATATATAGATAAACAATTCTAAGTAGAGCAAAACACAAATGAAAACCTGAGGAACCTCTTTGCTGCCAATTTCATGAAGGGCTCATTTCCCAAATGCATAAAGAGCTCCCATAAATCAATAAAGGACCAACAAACAAATATCAAAATGAACAAAGGATACAAATAGACACTTTCTTGGAAAAGAATACAATGAGACTGACCCATCTGGAAAATCTTGATGACACGCTGTGTGGTGGAGGGTGAAGAACCTCAGGCACTCTCAAATATCTCTGGGGGGTTAGGTAAATTGGTAGAACCTCTGTAGTAGGCAAGTTGGCAATATCTAGCAAAATTACTAATGCACATACTTTTTGACCTAGAAAGTCTCCTTCTAGGAATTTACGTAGAGATACACTTGCACATGATTGAAATGAATTATGTGTAATTATATTCATTGCAGCATTGTTTTTTTTAGGTTATGGTAGAATTTGTTGTGATATTTGGTGCAGCATTGTTTTTAATAGGAAAAGACCAGAAAGAAAACCAAAATGTTTATCAAAGGGGAAATGAATAATTGTCACAGTGGAATATTTACTACAGAGCAGCCATAATGCAGAATCTAAATCTACATGTGTAACAATGGGTACCACTTGTAAACAATATTGAATTAAAAAAAAAACAAGATTTAAAGGGCATGCACAGTGTCATAAACATGTACAGGGCACATAGGTTAAGAACTGCTCTATCTTCTCAGAGAATTGTTCATTTGATTGCTAAGAAATGACTCTCCTTGTCTCTAATAAGGCTTTTGGTGTCAAGGTCCATCTTATCAATAATACTGCTACCCCATTTTTTATAAGACTCCTTTTTTCTGTTATATTTTTATTCATCTTTTCTGTAAAATATTTTTAAGCCAATATCTTTATAAGTATACACAAATATCTATATAATGTTAGATACACTCATAAAAGAAATCCTATGTGCATTTTTTAAAAATTATAGTCTTTTCTGCTGTGTACTTGTCTCCCTCCTCTACCTGTATCACTGCTCCCCATAACCTACTTCAGTAACCTAGTACTCATTATTTCATGTTTTTCTTTATATTTTTATAATCGTATACAGGTATATGTGTACTGTATTTATACATATATGTGTGATACATGCATGGGTTTTTGCCTGTCCTTTTTTATTTAAAATGACATATATCCCTACTGCGTTTTGTTAGATGGTGCCGGATTGCTTTTCCTCAAGGCTGGAGCCCTTCCCATTTCCACTGGCAATGTGTTGCCCCATACCATGGCTAGCTTGACTGATCCTGGATTCCTGACACATGCTAGGCCAACTAGACTCCTTTCCTAGGTATTCAAAACTCAAAAGGAGACACACAGACACTGGGACGACTGGAGCTGAGTCATGTTTGTATCAATCAGGTCTGAAAAACAGCCCGATACCTTTGAAATACAGTCTTATTTTCTGCCCAAGTTAGCCAGAGTTGAGTTCTATTGCTTGCGACCAAAAGAAACTTATGGAACCCTGGTCATACAGACCCCTGAACCTGGTCACAAACTCAGCCTTGATCCCAGCTACAGAGTCAGCTCTGATCCAGGCCACAGACTCAGTCATCACCAGAGATGGAGACCGAGGGCCATTCCTGGCCACAGACTTCGCTGACCCCTGTTTGGCATCTTTCTGGGGATGATCCTGGCTGCAAGAAGGGGCAGGTGAGCCAGTGGACACATTTCAGCCAAATGTACCTAGAGTCTCAAAGTTAAGTCCTCTTTGCAGTAACTAATACTGATAACTTTGGAGACAGAGGGGAATTCCTTCTGAAGAATAATTGTAATGTCTAAGTCAGAGATGTTTGGGGACCCCTGGGTTATAGGGAACTATGGATCAAAAAGGAACCTTGGTGGGGGAGGGGATCAGGGGTTTGGTTGTGGAGGCAGACAATGAGGGCAGCAAAGTCTGAGCCTGTCTCAAAGGAGTGGAGACAGAGCAGGGATGTGGGGTGGGGGCCAGATGTCTAAAGCTGGATGGGGTGGGCTGGGCTGACTCTCGTGCTAGAGCCTGGATGTGTCCCCATAAGACAGAGATCCTGTGCCCCAGGGTTACATAACAGTGGCTGCCATCAAGAGAGCTTCAAACAGCCTGCAGCCCAGAGGACTCCTCCTTTGTCTCTCCTAAGTGTCTGGCGCTGCCTGGACCAGCAGCATGAGACCCCATGCTGTCTGGTCCTCTTCTCCCTGTCCTGACTTCCCACAGACTCCCAAGCCACCTGCCTCCTCCTCCTTTCCTCCAATCTCTCCTGCCCTTCCTCCTTTCCTCTGGCTTGACTTCACACTGGGTGTTTCCTGCTGAATTGCAGGGATTAGGACTGTCTACTGTGGGACACAGCTCCCTTCTCTTCTCCCCAGAGCCAAGAAACTCTTGCCAAGATCTGGTCCCAGCCTCTCCCCAGGGATCTCTGGCAGAAACCAGGCAGGGATTGATGAGAGTGGGGCTTCCCCTCCAGCCCCACTCGCAGCACTTGAGGGGGGTATGGGGAGGAGACGAACATTTGTCAAATGCCTATCGATAATATGCCAGGTACTTTACATATGCCCTCTCTTTATAGCTAGCTGGTAAGGTAGCAATTCTTATGTTCCAGTGGGGAAGCTGAGGCTCAGAGATTGTAAGGGATTTGTCCCAGGCTACTTGGGTACAGGTGGCAGAGCTGAAATTTGGGGCCAGCACTGTCAACTCCAAAGCTGGCTACTTCCAGTTCTAGGGCAAGAGGAATGTGGTGGCCTAAGTTCCTGACTAAAAGGGAGGCCTACCAAAGTGGGGCATTTCCTGGTGGAGACATAGAGCAGCTTACTGGATCCTCTACTGAACCTGCTGTGGCCCTGTGCTGCAGGGAGTGAGGAGAGAGGGCTGGCTGGCATGTGACACCAGCTAAGCTAGAGGGGCAGAGAACAGGTTTCCCTCACTCTTCCCCCTTCAGCCTCTGCTCAGACAGCACTGGGCCACCCTCTTTCCATAGGGTTTCCCCTCAACCCTTGGCATCAACAGGGAGAGAAGGGAGCCAGCTGATGATACGGGCAGATGGCTGGGCAGGGCGGGGGAAGGGGTGAGTTGGGCAGAGTCAAAAGGCCAGAACACAGTTCACAGTTCACAGTTCACTTGGGCCTGACCCTGAGTGGATCCCCTCTCCTCCCTAGTCCTCACTGTCTTCATCTCGGCAATGGATAGATTGTATTAGATGGTGGCTGAAACTCTCTGCCAGTGTGTGTATGGTGCGGCCTGCCCAGGCAGGGAAGTACTGTGATTATGTCAGCAGGGAGAGCTTTGCTCATGGAACATGACTGGGGGAGTGGCAAGGGCAGAAGCTAGGGTAAGCTTGAAGATACATCAATCACTGGCACAGGAGTAGCTCCTTTGGGCCTAGCCTGGGATCCAAGCCCTGCTCCTGGCTACCCCATTCACAATGGAAGGTGGAAGATAAGCAAATGAGGAGCTGAGGTTATGGAAAATGTGCCTTTTTGAAAAGAACACTGGGGGAAGTACAAGAAGGCAAGAAAGAACTGGAAATACGGCTTGTTACTCAGAGAGGATGAGAGAATGGCATCTTCAAAAGAAATTTTAAAAAGTCCACTTTCAGATTTCTGCAAGAGGCATGAAGCACTGGGTGGCCTCCCAGCCTGGGTTCTAGTTCCAGACCTGACAAGTCTTCTTCCTGTCTGGGCCTCAATGTTCCCATCTGCAAAATGACAGTTGGGGCCTAACTGCTTTCCAAGGGCTCTGACAGCTTTCATACTCCAGAAACGTCTACAATTGGGCTTTGGGTAAAGCCCCTGAGTTCAGCCCTGCCACAGGTACTGACAGGTAAGTTGATCAGCTGTGGGAGTCAGAGTAACACTGGAAGTTTGGGGTCATCCTAGGATCCAAGGTGAACTTACCACAGCCTAGAGACTTGGATTCATTGGTGCCCCTGCCCATCTTTCCAGCATCCCCTCTCCACACCTCTTTTGTGCCCCCCCCCCAGATTCCACTGACTTCCTCTCCTTGCCTGGAACATACCAGACACCCTGTTGCTTCAGCACCATCACCATCACACTTGCTGTTCACCGTACTTGGAATCCAGTATCCCCACCTCTTCGCTGACTAATTCCTCCTCCTGATCTTAGCAGAAATGTCACCTCTTCCAGGAAGTCTTTCTTCCTGGCCCCCTAGCGTACTCCCACTCTGAACCACTCTGATAGCATCATCATGATACTCATCACAATAGCAATTAGTTCTGCCGTGATTTTTTCTTTTTTTATCTATCCTTCCTCTCAAATTACTATAACCTCCGTGAGGCCAGGGGCCCTGTCTATCTCCTTCATACCTCTGGTGTCCAGTAGTCTGGAAAACGTTCAACCAGCAAATATGTTTTGAAAAAAACTCCTAGCACCTACCACATATCCTAGATCGTGGGGCCATGCACAAACATCTACAGGGGCTCATTTGGCCTTTCGATTATGATCCCCTTTCTCATTTCTTTGGTGAGGCAATGAAGGGGCAGATAAGTCATAGGTTTTGTTGTGCCAGAAGATTTTGTCCTGGACAAAATCAGACTCAGTCGGCTGAGCCATGTGGACTTGGGCCCGGCAAGCAGGTCTGCCTGCCTCATGCTTCCTGTTTTGCCTGCCACGACTCTTCCAAGAGGAGCAGCAGCTGTGGCCTCTTCTCGTGTTCCCATAGCAACCAGTGCTTACCTCCTGCTCACACTGGTTCCTAATTGCCTGATTACGCATCTTCTCCCCCGCCAGCTTGGGAGCTTCTTGAGATCAGGGTCCATGGTGCATTTCATGCTCTAGGTTCAGTGAGTATTAGTGAAATGAACAAAAATGAATGCATGACCATCCATACACATGGGTTTTTAAAAGCTTTCATCACAAATAGGCACCTGGCAGCCTGTAGTGGCTGGGGGCAGGGGGACTAGAGGACTAGATGTTCACCTCTGCTGAGTGGTGTGGGTGGCCGGCCCCCCTTCTCCTCTCTCCCCTGCTGCCTGGGGAAGCTCTTTAGAAAACAGGCCAGGCAGCATTCATGGTGGCTGTTGGTGGGAGGGGGATGCTGGAGCCTGTGTGACACCCTCCCTGACAGTCTCCTGTGCACACACACATGTGCTCCCTCACCACCTCGTTGTGAGGGAAGCCATCTCAAATGGCCAGCTTTTGCTTTGAGAAGTACCAGAAGCAAATGAGTTTCATATTCACTTCTAATGCTCTGTTCACGATCTCACCAGCCAACCCTTCCCCTCTCAGTTCCCCACTGTAACCATCTTAATCCAGCTCCCCATCATCTTCCACCTGAGCTGCTCCAATAGCCACCTCCCCACCCCCTACTCCTGTCTGTTTCCCTTCCTCCTCCCACTGCATCTTCTGTGGCACAGACAGAATGAGGGCCCCAAATAGAAACCAGCTCATTTTATTCCCAGCCGGTCTCACAGGGGAAGCGGCCACCAGCATCATTTTGGAGGCATCATGTTTCTGTCCAAGCCACTGAGGCTGCTAGATAGAGTCCATTAGTTTAGTCCTTAAACATTTGTTGACTTAAATGTTTGACTCTGGATCAGGCACTGAGCTTACAAGGGTGGGACCAACATGATTTCTTACTCTAGTGGAAGGGACAGAAAAAAAATTCCTACTGTGAGTTGCACTTTGCATAGGGTGCTATGAGAATGTATACAGAAGTATGCTTGTGCAGAACCAGGGAAAGCTTTGCAGAGGAAGGGACATTTGAACTGGGCTTTCTCTCAGAAACTTTTGGTTGCGAGCAACAGAAGCCATCTCTGACTAACTGAAAAGAAAAGGGAATTTGTGGAATGTGGGGGTAGGCTACAAGGAGCTTACCCAATGGGAAAAGGCTAGGGACCCAGGTCTGGAAACAGACATAAGCAAATGCAGCATTGGGAAGAAGGGTGGGGGGTAGGGGTAGGAAATAGGAACGGTTTCATTAGGATGCTGCCACTGGAATGGATGAACGTTATTTTCTCTACTCTTATACTGCTTGCTCCAGATTCAAAGTCCAAAGAATGGCCAGTGGCCAAGCTTAGTCCTATGCCTACTTTGTGGCCAGCCTTGGATGGGGAGAAGGAGGCTATGTCCCTTTGACTTCCATGGTAGGAGGCAGACACATGGATTTACTGTCTCACCAACCTTACCCCAATGAGGCAGACAATTTACTAAAAAGAAGGAATCTTTTTTTTTCTTTGCAAGATTTTATTTAAAGTCAAGTTAACGTAGCATAGTATTGGTTTCAGGAGTAGAATTTAGTGATTCATCCCTTATGTGTAACACCCAGCACTCATCGCACATGCTCTTCTTAATGCCCATCCTCCATTTAGCCCATCCTCCATCCACCTCCCCAAAAGAAGCAGGAATCTAAGTAAAGGAGAGGAATGAATGCAGTGGAGCCACAAACCAATGCATGTCTACTCATGGAAAAGAAGACAAGGAAAGTCCAGCAAGAGAGAACCATGGGCAAAAAGCCAAAGCCTGCTGTGTTTGAGGCAGGTGGGCAGTGTCATGTGCCTGGCTAGAGTTTAAGGGGGATGGGGGGAGGCAAAGCCTCAGGTGTGACAGGAGCACAGAGAAGATGGGCCACAGCATGCACTGTGGAGTGAGACATAGGGAGCCAGCCTCTGGAGGTAGGAAAGGAGGCTGACTGGATGGTGTTTTAGGGCCTTCACTCTGGAGGTATCAAGAATGGATCAGAGATGGCAAAATTGGAGATGGTAAGACCAGCAAGGAAACTCTTCTGGGCAAGAGATGGTGAGGCCTGAATTCCAGCACTGGTCATGGGCAGAGAGGAAAGGACAGATTCAAGAGTAATTCAGGACCTAGAATCTATAGAAGTGTGAGGTGTAAGGGAGGGTAAGGAATATGAGATGACTATGAAAGAGATAAGGAGGAAGCAAGAAGTTTGGAACAGAGTTTGCACTTTCCTCATGGGCTTCAGGATATGCCCGACTAACTCTCAACACCCATTCAGTCAATATGCAATGCAGCCTAGTTTTCTTTGTATGTACCTGGTACCGTGTTGTCAAGAGAGAGAGCCAGACCCCGAGCTAAGGAGAGACAGCCAAAAATACAGACCCAGACCCTTAATGGGCTCTCTCATCCTTTGCTGGTAGGAGCATAAACTGATACAATTGTTGTGGAGAACATTCTGGAAATATGTTTAATGCTTTAAATATGTATACCTTGGCACCTTGACTTGCTGGAATTACCCTAAAGATGTAATTTAACAAGTGTGCATAGATAGACATATGTACAAGAATGTCACAACATTGTTTATAAAAGTACAAAACTAGAAATAACCTCAATGCCCACCGGTTGATACCTGGTTAAATAAATGATGGTGCATCCTTATAGGGACTTACTCTGCAACCAGTAGGGAGAGACAAGACAGCACACCCCTGTCCAGTATGGCAGCCTTGCTTCTGGGCCTGATAGGTCCAGCAGAGGAGAAGGGAAAAGCTTTAACTTTCAGTGATGGTTGGAGTGTCTTTCGTCTGTGGTCCTGAACTGGGCATGTTAAATCCTGAGAGAAACTGGAGGAGGATTTTTGTAATTCTCTGAAAATGGTTGAAAATGTTATGGCTCCTCAGGAGATTTCACCCAAGAGGCAGGAAAGAAATAGGTCACAGAGACAGCTGAGGGAGAAAAAAATAAGCTGTTTTCCACTTTTGGAGTTCAGCTTGTTGACTAAAAGTTACAGTAACCACTGGGTTATCTCTAGGAGTTAGGGTGGCCGGAGGAGGCATGGCTTTTATTTTATACTTTAAACACTGTGGCAGTATTGGAATGTTTCACAGTGACACACAAATCGCAGAAGTGAGAAGCCAGTAGAAACCATGAAGACACTTGCATTTGTGGAGAGGGGGAGACAATGGCAAACTGCTTGGCCCCAGGAGCTTCTTCTGGGACAGGGGTTCCATACTTTGGCACTATTGGCATGTTGGGCCCTATGCGTCTTTATTGTCAGGCCTATCCTATGAACTGAAGGACATTTAGCAGCATCTCTGGCCTCTACCTACTAGGTGCCAGGGACAACCCCACACCCCAAGTTGTGACAACCAAAATGTCTCCAGACATTGCAAAACCACCCCCTGGGTGGGAGGCACCCATTGAAAGGGATTTTCAGAATACATGGGTGTCTTCAGAACCTCTGGGCCTGGTTGCTTCCTTAATCCTGTCTCCTAAATGCTCTTTGCCACCACCTTTCCATGGTCTGGGAATCAGGATATGTAGCTTGATTTTGGTTCTGCCATTTACTAGTTATGTGACCATGAGCCTTCCTGAGCCTTACTTTGCTCAGGTCTTAAATGGGATTAATAATAATAATAATAATAACAATAATAATAACATGGTGCACAGGACTGCTGTGAGGGCCAGATGTCTGTGAATTTGAAAGCATAGGTCTACAGTATGACAGGCACTCAGTCAAGATCAGGGCTCAATGACTGACTGAGACACGGAGATATGTCTGCCTAGACACCACTGCCATAGAGCCTATGACAGACATCTTTGCAGGGTTGGGGCTTCCAGGCTCCAGGGATTCCCCCATGAGACTTTGTGGCAAAGGCTGAAGCCAAATGGGCTCCTGGGTCTTCCCTCCCTGGCCACTCATCTCCTGTTATAAGAGAAACTTCCTTTCATTGGGAGCAAACTTCCATTTGTATTTCAGGTCTCCTGTCATTCTGCATCTCCTGGAGAATCGACCCTGCCAGTGAGTGATCCCTTCCCTCTTGTGGACAATTAGGCTCTCCCTTTCAAGTGGAGTGCTCATGCCTCTCTTCTATTGAAACAAAATGCCTTTCTTGACATTTTTCCTTCTCTAGCTCCTGCCCTGTTTCTCTCTTCTCATCTTACTCTTTGAAGGTACTTCTCATTCAGCCTGCCCCAGACTGATCACACCATATTCTTTTCCAAACCTGTGCTTTTCTCCTGCCCCCTTACCATACCTAGCAAACCATACCTGGTACCCCTTCCATCTAGTTACACAGACCTCAGCCTATGAGTCATCTCCCACATTACTGACGCCATCACCGGTACTGATCTATTTACTTCTTAAGTCACTTTCACTTTCACAATGATTTATTTCTAAATAAGTAGTACATTCAAACATCAAAATAACATTAAAAAAGGATGGCATGAGGGATCTCACTCCAACTCCACCAACCTCAACATCCCCATCCCAGATACACACAAGTGAACTAGCCACCTTTATTATGGGGGGAGGGAAGGGGAGTGATAGCCTTTCCCTGCATCTTTATGGAAAAATGAATACATTGAATATTCTTATCTCTCCCTTTCTTCCACAAATATACCAGGCTGTACACACTCTTCTGTAATTGGCATTCTTACTTAACAAGGTATCTTGTCAGTCTTTCTATTTAGCACTTAGAAATCTTCATCACTCTGTTTTTACAGTGTGATTCTCCTAGACCAGCCCCTTATTTATGAGCACCAGTAACACGTAATTTCTTGCTATTGTCAACAATACCTAAGCATATTTTTTAATCCATCCACTTGTTTCAGTCTCCTTTGTCTGTATTCTGATACAAGTTACCACCATCATTTTTACTGGACTCAGGCAAATAGCTTCCTAAGTGCTTGGCCCAAATGATCTCTTGCCTTCTTTTCGTACAACAGCAAGAGTGGCATTTCCAAAACACAACATTGATCATGTCATTACCCTGTTTAAAGCCCTTCCATGGATTTCTTGTGCTTGTAGGGTAAAGTGAAAAGCACTCATGATGGCCTGTTGAAGCCTTATCTAGTCCCCAAGGCACCCTCCAATCTCACCCTGACTCACTCTGCCTTCCCTGTTCTCTACTCTGCTCCCACTGGCCACTTTTGAGTTCTTTTGCATGTGTGATTCCCTCTGTATGAGACACACCCTTCTGTTTACCTCTTTCCTTTCTATTTGTCCTTCAGATATCTGCTTGCTGGTTTCCTTAAAGAAGTCTGCCCTGACCTCCCAGCAGATCAGAGCTCAGTGTTATAGGTTCTCGTTAGGACCTTGTGTGCCTCCTTTATAACCCTCATCCCACTTGTGGTTTCACATTTATTTGCCTGATACTTAGGTTCATGTCTGGTTCCTATTCCCCATGCCTCCCCTTCCCCCAGAGACTATGAGATCCATGAGGGCAGGGGCAGGGCCTTACTTGTTTTTGCTTATCACAAAATCCCTGCATCTAGGAAAATTATTGAGTGGATTAATGTAATAATAAGGCATATAGGGGGCCAGGAAGAGGACCTGACATGTAGTAGGTGCTCAATAAACATTGCTTTCCTCCTCCTTGCTTTCACTGTCTCTGCTTATCTCTGGAGCCCAGGACAGGTAGCCTTCCATATGCGCTATTCAATAATGCCACTCCCTAACAAGGAGACCTCTCTTCTTTGCCAAGAGCTCCTTCTCATTCATTGGACTCACTTGATGGTTGATCATTCCTTCCTCCTGGAACTCTCCTCTCTCATCTTAGTTTGATGCCCAGTGCCCAGCCCCCATCCTGACTGCTTCCTCTCTACCATCTCTTCCTCTACCCACCTCTGAGATGTTGGGGTTTCTCAGGTTCCATCCCAAGCTCCTTTGCATCTCACTCTTATATACTCATTTTCCAGCCATCTCATCCATGCTCATAGCTTCTTTTTTTTTAATATTTTAAAAAAATGTTTATTTATTTTTGACAGAGAGAGAGAGAGAGAGAGAGAGAGCGAGAACGAGTGGAGGAGGGGCAGAGAGAGAGGGAGACACAGAATCCAAAGCAGGCTCCAGGCTCTGAGCTGTCAGCAGACATGGGACTCGAACCCACAGATCATGAGATCATGACCTGAGCCGAAGTCTGCTCAACAGACTGAGCCACCCAGGTGCCCCATGCTCCTAGCTTCTACCATTTACATATGAAAGCTGTGGGTTTCCTGCCCAAGTCTCTGTAATATGCCTCAGGTTCCTGTGCTAACAGCACCTCTTCCCTGTCAGGTTCCTGTGCTAACGGCACCTCTTCCCTGGGAATGTAAGTGGAGCCAGAGAGCAGAGACAATATCTGTGTTTGCATACTATACTCTCCACAGCCCCGAAAGCAGTGCTTGGCACCTAGAAGTTACCTAATAAGTATTGTCAAGTGCACAAATGGAGGGACTCCAAGCTATAATGGAGACAGCTGCCTTCTCCAGATGGGGTCTCTTTCCTGGCAGGGCTGTGGGGCAGAGAGAGGGGCTGGGGGCTAGATGCCAGGTTCTGGCCTTTCCTATGCTGGGCTCTAGCAAATACCTCATACTAAGAATAACAGAGAAGACAGAATTCCAGGCAGGACCCGCACCCAGGAGCCAGTGATCTCTGAAGCAGCCAACTGTCCTATGGGGGTTGTTTCACTCCATTTGCAAACCATAAGGCAGCCTTTGAACAGAGAGGGTAGCTCACTAGAACACGTACTTGTGTCATGTCCAGCCATGTCACCTTTAAGGGGAACATGCAGCGGGCCATGACCATTGGCAATGTCATAAGAGGGTAGGAGGGTATAAGGCCTGGCCCCACAAGCCAGTACAGGGAGCTGAGGTTGAATACTCATACCACTTGGAGGGTAGACAAAGCCACCTTTCTCCCAAGCCCAGGGCCTTCCTGACAAAGGTGAGGAGTTAAGGAGGCCAGATTAAGGGGCAGAGGAATCCTGCTTGTAGCTCTGATACTGCCTCTGGCACAGTCTTCTACAAGTGAAGGTCAGGGCCCTGCTCTGTGTTTCATGAGAAGCAGAACAAAAACACAGAATGTTCTAAGTCAGAGCTGACGAGGCCCTTTGAGACTCACCTACCTCACGGTTCTGATGGAAGAACTGAGGCTCAGATTAAGGAAGGGACTTAAGATGGAAACTTAAGAATTGCCCATGTTCCTTTTCTCTGCCCCTGTAATTATTAACTAGTAGACCAGAGTATCTGGCTTATCTCTTGGCCCATTGCCTTGGGCCTGCTCAGCCCTATGGAGTTGACAGTCTCTTCCCACTTACATTGTAGAGTGGAGAGGCACACCACAGTTTTTAAAAAGAAAAAAAAAATATGTAGCATGAAAGATGGTGCTATGTGTTATGGAGGTAAAGAAAGCAGAGAAGGAGGATTGGGTGTGCTGGGGGTTTGCAATTTCAGATGGAGTGGTGGGGGAAGGCCTTCTTGAGAAGGGGTCATTTGAGGCAAACCTGAAGGGAGTGCTGTCTACAAAGTGCTAAGGGAATACCCAGGAGTGAGCCTCAACCTCAGATTGGCTGTCCCAGGGCCATAGCGGGAGGGCTTCCTGGGAGGCTTCCGTATGCATTTTGGCCTGGTCACAGGGCCAGGGATAGGCATATCTTTCAAACCCAAAAGTAGGCACAAAACCAAGGGACCTATGACATCCTGGGTCAGGTAATAATAATAATAATGATGATGATGATAATAATAATGATGATGATGATAATAATAATAATAATAATAGGGGTTGATAGTAGTAAAATTTAACCTGCATTGATCACCTCTCATGTACAAGGCATTGTTTCAATTATGCTATCGTGTTATCTCATTTCATCTTCACAGTGGCCCTTTCAGGTAGGTGCTATTCTTATCCCCATTTGATAGATGAGAAAATGGAGGCTTGGAGCAGTGACAAAACTTGCCCAAGATCAAAAAGCTAATGAGCAAAAAAAAAAAACAAAAAACAAAACAAACAAACAAACAAACAAACAAAAAAAAGCTAATGAGCAGCAGAATCAGGGTTGGATCCTAGGTCTTGGGACTCTAGAGCCAGGCACTGTAGATAGCAGCAGATTTTACCAGTCTGTGCTGGGGCAGTTGTCTGGAGGCAGAGGCCAGATTACATGATCTCTTGGGTCTCTGCTGTGGCCATTGGTCTGGGCATCTCAGAGGGAGATGAAAATGCATGTCTAATGTGGCAGCTGACCTGGGTGTAGGACTGTATTTGAGGCCTCCACAGGAAAGGTAGACTTTATCTCCACTGGAATATGAGCTCTGTGAACACAGAACCCTTGTCTGTTTGGCCCACTGATCTATTACCAGGGTCTAGAAGAGGGCCAGGCACACAGTAGATGATGAATCAATATTGAAATAAATGAGCAAATAAAAGAATGAATGGATATTCCACTCTCAGTTACAAAAGGCCAGCCCAGCCACAGAAACTGTCATCATACCAAATAGCCAGGCAATCTGGACTTCTGCCTCCTTGAGAATGAGAGGTGGGGAAAGGCATGGAAGATTGCTGGGGTTGGGGACTGGGGGCTGGGGGAGAGCCTGGAGCTCAAGGCCTGGGCAGGGCTGCAGACAGGGCCTCTCTGTGAGCACCGTGCTAAGTGCTTTACATGCCCCACTTCATTTCATCCTGCCCATGGAGGTAGGGATTGCTGTTATCCCTAACAGGAAGGTGAGGAAACTGAGGCAGAGAGAAGTAAATGGCTTGCCCTAGATGACCCAAGCATGGTGGAGCAGAGCTGGGCGTAAACTTGGAAACTTAAGAATTGCCCATGCTCCTTTGCTCTGCCCCTCCGCCTGGGCCCTGGGCACTGGGTCCTGTCTCTTCAGGCTCCCTGAAGAGTAGAGGCTCTGATACCACAGCTCTTCCCCCACCCCATCCACCCCGGAGTCAGGCCCTGCATCAAAGAACAGACTGGGAGTGAGGTAAAAATTTCATCATTTGTAGCGATTATGTCCATGAGACAAATAAGAAGATAACTTTCCCAGGCAAGGGCACAGCATCTGAAAGTCTGGAAAAGTCCTGAAAGTCAGGAATTCAAACCTGGGTACATGTGACTGCCAAGTGTGTGAGAGGCCCTCTTCACCTCACATGGCCAGTCCCTCTTTTGCCTTCATATATTAGGACTGGGGGAGCTTGTGGTGGTCTTTTATAAGGCTGGTTTATCCTGATCACCTGCCCCAAAGCAAGGCTTGGTGCACTGGTGGCTCTCTTCGAGCCCACGGCTCCGAGAAGAAGCTTTCTCCCAGCCCCCTCACTCCGCAGTGGCATCAGTGAAGAAGGGAAGTGCTGTTCCACCTTGGCAGAGGAGGAGGTGTTGGGCACAGTCACAGTCACAGTTACGACAAGGACTGGAAAGGCAGTGGCAGGTCAACAGGAATGCCGACAAGGTGCCTGAAGCCATCAAAGCTGGGTCTGTGGCCACCACAAGAGGTGGCCTGCTGGAGAAGCCTCAACAACACCCTTCCCCATCACTGTGTCACAGCAGCCATTGACCATTCACGACTCTGCTGCGTGCCCGCAGTGGTGTGGACTGGTGGGTGGGCTCGTTCCTCCGGATGGAGCATGTCTCTGCTCTACTGTGGCCTAGCCCATTCATTTAGTTTTTATTGCTTATTTCAATGACTGTATTTTCTATGCTAAATATTTCTAATTGACTTTCTTTTCGTATCTCTCTTCCTGTTTTTGTACAATCATAACTCATCCTTTTAAGGACTATCGTGCCTTCATTTATCTCTGGGAGCATCCTAGACATGCTTATTTTCAAAATCTGTCAGCCTGCTCTCCAAAACTTCATCTGGAGTAAATTTATGTGCTGATTGTAGATTTCGTTGGCTCCCTTTGAGTGTTAGATTTCTTTATGTGTTTTGGAATATGGGGTTGCAGGCTCATTTGGAGAGGAAGAGTTGGTGCTGTTTTGTTTGTGTTTATGTTTTAGGGTCTGTCTCTCCCTCAGTGCTACCCCTCCCTCACTGTCTGGTGATTTTGTGGTCACCTCCACTAGTCCCCCGGGGTCCTGCAGTCCAGAATCATGTCTTATGATGGCAGCTCAGAGCTCTGCCCTAGGGTATGTCAGGGGTCTCCTGCTCCAACCTGGAGCCCTCAAGGCTCGCTCACTTCACTTCCTGGTCACCAGGCTGAGTCTGGCCCCTCCTAGTTCCCCACAGGCCAGCCCAGACTACCTTGTAGGCAGAACTCCCAGCAGCTGCTGGTATTTCCAGCTCTTACTGTAAGACCCTTCTTCTTCCTCCTGATGGCTTCCATTGTGAGCCTGACTCTGGCCTCCCAGCCCATGGTAGGGTGTTGTTGCACCCCCAGAACTGAGTTCTAGCCCATGCTCTGACCTGGGGGCTGGCAGGCTGCAACTGCTGTGGGCTTCTGTGCATGTTGGGTACCTCAGTTTTTGAGTCAGACTGTCTTTGGGGGCCTTCTCTTTTCCCAGTGTATCGATCATCCAGTACTCTGGGTTTGGTACAGAGGATCTGTGACCACCTTAACTAGAAGTGTACTCTAATTGTATTGTGTGTACTCTATGTGCTATAATACTAAATTATTTAACCAATCCCCTAGGGTTGGACTATTATTAGGTGGTTTCCCATTTGGGGGAATATAAGAAGGTTATAAACACCCTTCACGTATTTAGTCTTATTCTTAACACTAAGTTGCCAGATCAAAGGGTACAGCCATGTTTCAACTGAATGCATATTTTCAATTGTACCACCCCAACCATCATCACGACCACTGCTACCAATATACAATAACTAGCATGTGCTTGTGAAACAGAACAAAACAGGCACTAAAAAGAAACATGACTGTCCTTTTGAAAACTCTAATGTGGTGTATGTACACAGGTGAGGTATTCTCAGATCACTTCTTCCCTGTTCCCAGTGCTTCTGGAATCCCGGCTCCTTCCCATGAGTTGTTTCAGTTAATCTGCATGACATTCCAATAGGCTGGGGTAATATTATTTTTATTTTGCTGAGAAGGAAGCCTAGGCTCCGAGAGGTCAGATGGCCACCCAGCCTATCACCGAGAGGAATGAGTCCCCGTGGAGCTAAGGAGAAGTGATGAGGGAGCATAGGGCAAGCTGACTGGCCACAACCCCCCACCCTACCCCCCTCCCCCACCACCCCAGGTGGGATATGTGTGATATTCCTCCACACTCTTGGCTGACCAAGAACAAAAGAAAAGGGGAAAAACAAATGGTTAACTGATAGAGACCATTATCCTGCAGGACCTGAGTTTCCATCACCTCTCCATACGATTGTGGGGAACAAAGGCAGAAGGAAATGGCAGATAGAAATAAATTTCCTTATAACCTGGAGCCCATTGACAAACACTTAAGGCTGGCAGAGTAAAATGTTTCTCTAGGAACTCCCTACTGTCTTAATGCTAATGCTTTGCTAGAGGGAAAACCACCTTAGCTTGACAATAGCTAGGCCTCCAGGATCCTGTGAGTCTTCTACAGCATATGAAAATCTCACTGGAAACTTCCCCTGGACTTTACCTCCCTCAATGCCATAGTGTATAACCAGTCTCTCCTCATGGTCCCAGGGAAGCTCTTCCTGCCCATGAGTCCTGTCCCCATGCTTTAATACAATCACCTTTTTGCACCAAAGACATCTTCAAGAATTCTTTCTTGACCATCAGTTCCAGACCACATGACCCAACTGTCACCCCCCCCCCCCAAAAAAAAACCTCATCAGGAGCACAGGTGCTCTGCCGTCTGCAGAGCTGCAGAGGGGAGGCCTTCAGATCTTCTCTGATCCAGGCGTTTGGGACTTTGTCTCCCTCCATGGGGCCATAGTGTGCAGGGGTTGAGCCTAGGTGTCTGGGTTTAGTCGCTCCAGGGCAGCCTGCACCTGGCAGGATGATAAGGATAAGGGTTAGGGTTAGGGTTAGGGTTAGGGTTAGGGTTAGGGTTAGGGTTAGGATGATAAGGATGATAAGCGTTAGCTTTCCAGTCAGGCTCAGGCACTCACTAGTTAAGAAGTCATGGGCTCCCCCACTTTCTCCTCCTTCTCTAGTTTCTAACCAGCAGCAGCACAGTGAAAAAGCACATGATTTCCAGATTCAGATAGACCAGGATGTAAATACCAGCCCTGCCACTTTCCTGATGCTTGAGCTTGGGCAAATCCCTTCACCTCTCTGGGCCTTAGTTTCTGCATCTATAAAGTGGACATAATAACACGTGTCTTGGAGAGGCACTGTTAATATGACAGGAAGTCCTGTGTGCTTGGCACATAAGAGAGATTCAAATGAAGTCTGTTTCTCAAAGAAAAAAAGAGACAGATCAAGAAACTGACTCTTAACTATAGAGCACAAACCGATGGTTACCAGAGGGGAGAGGGGTGGGGAGATGGGTTAAATAGGGGATGGGGATTAAGGAGTGCACTTGTTGTGATGAGCACTGGGTATTGCATGGAAGTGTGGAATCACTACAGCTGAAACTAGTATCACACTGTATGTTAATTATGCTGGAATTCAAATTAAAAAACGAACAAAGTCTGTTTCTGACAAGGGTGAAAGTCCACTTCTCCATGCCTGCCCAGGCAATCACCTGTGGTTCATCCTGTTCTTACTCTACATCCCTTACTCTACATCTGACAGTGTTCTTCCCAGTGTCAGAGCCCTGGCCTCCCTCAGTCGTATGTTTCACTGTCCTTCTGTCCTACTATGTTCTCTCCTGCCAAAATGGAGAAAAGGACCCACGGAGCCCAAAACTCTGGCCTGTTTCCCTTCCTTCACCACCTGCTTGTCTCTGTGAGGACCTTTTGCATAGCTGGGCTGGCTGAGCTGCCCGACAAGAATATGGGCAATCCACTTGTGTCCCTGGGCCCCACTACAAAAGTGAGCCTGGAGCCCAGCTCAGCAATTGCTGCATGCTGGGAGGGTGGCCAGGCTGCGAGCACCTGCAGGGATCCCCCCTGCAAGCAAGGGGATAATGAGGCTGCTGCTGGGGCCTCCAGGTGGCCCATGGCCCAGGGCTGTAGCCTGAGAATAGATCTCCCCTGCTCTCTCAGGAGGCCACTGGTAGCCTGTTGGAAGAGCACAGGAAGGAAGTGAAGGCCCTTTCTACTCTGGCATAGCCTGGCTTGCATTGCCTATGGGGGCCATTAGAGCTTGGGTCTGCCTTGGGAATCCCTGAGGGTGCCCAAAGCACTTCAAAGCCATACACTCCTCTACTCTTTCTGTCCTGGACAGAATGGCAAGGGGGGCATACCCCAACCATTCCACAGATGAAAATCTCAGAAGCTCAGAAAATCTCAGGCCCACAGTGACCTAGGATGGAAGCCTTGGCCACGTGAAGATTTACCTTTACTCAGTGCCATGAAAATGCTCGATTGTGGGCTTAGTGTGAGGGAATGGGTTGCCGGTGAGCACAGGTAAGGCAGGGAAGACCTGGAGTCCCAAATGGCCTGTCACAGCTGAACACCTGGATCTCAATATAGGCAGAAAGACTCTGTCACTGACACCTAGCCAGGTTGGGACTGAAGATCTAGGCCCTCCCAGCCTGGGTCACTGGTACACTCCTGAAGGTCTCTGGCCAATTGTTAAGGTCTCTGCCCATTCCTGACAGGCTGATGTTCCTTGAGCTCTGACAAGCCTGCTACTTTTCTCATCCTTCACAGGCTTACTGCATGATCTCACCCATGCCTCAGGTTATAACCACTACCTCTGTGCTGATAATAAGAGCTAAGAGTTATTGAGTGCTCACTCTATGCCAAGAACTGTTCAAGCATTGCCTGTGTGTTAGTTCATTTAATCTTCACAACAGCCCAAGAAGGTTGGCATTGTTATTGCCCCAACATACAAAGAAATTGAGGTCTAGAGTAGTTTAGGGACTTGCCTAAGGTTGCCCAGTTAGTAAGGGGCTATTGACTGCCAAACTTTTTTAAATGTTTATTTAGTTTTAGAGAAAGAGGGTGAGCTGGGGAGAGTCAGACAAAGAGGTAGAGAGAATCCCAAGTAGGCTCCGGCTGTCAGCGCAGAGCCAGACTTGGGGCTCTGTCTTACAAACCATCTCATGAACTGTGAAATCCTGACCTGAGCTGAGATCAAGCGTCAGACGCTTAACCAGCTGAGCCACCCACACGTCCCAAACCACCCTCTTTTTAGCTGGTTTCTCTCCTTATCTCCTTTCCTCCTACTGCTCATGGCATACCTTTACTGGAAAGTCCCACCAGCTTCTCAAAATCACCAGCCAAAACTGCACTGGCATTTCTCCTGCATCTACACCCAACCTCAAATCTCCTCCTTGTCATCTTCACCCAGAGTCTCATCTCCCATGGTGGCTCTTTCATCCACTAGAATCCTGGGCTTATCTCCCCTTCCTTCTCTCACCCCCTGTAACTCCTAGAGGTTTTTGTCCTACCCATTCAAGTTCCTTAAATCTCCCTCCTCTTTTGAGAAAAGAGAAAGAGCAATCCTTTGCTGTTTGTCCTTCTCTTTAATTCGGCTCTTATTTCATGCTTAGGTCTCATCTTCTCCCCTCCAATCTGTCCTCCACACTGCCACCAGGAGAGCTCATGGCCCTTCCTCATTTGATGTTCTTCTGTGGCTTCCCATAGCCAAATTTCTTATCTGAACTTTCAGGGCCCCCCACAGTTGGAGCTCAAACTATCTGTTGAGCTTTGTCCTTTGCTCTCCCATCCACTCCCTCTAGCCAACCTGGCCTCTTTGCTATCCTTCCATTGTACCTTTCCATGCCTTGACCCCTTGTCTTGGTTGTACCCAAATCTCATCCCCAACATTCCTCCACACCCTCAGAATTCTCCCCTCCTTCCCATTCATTTATCCCAAACATCCATCCTTAAGCCCCATTCCAAATGCCAGCTCCTCTGTGAAGCCTTCCTGTTCTCTCCTGCTGGATGTGCTCTTTGCTATTTCTGGACAATAGCAGTGTGATATGAAAGTTAGGAGAGACCATGTGATTTGGAGACAAAACTGGACCTGACTCCTGACTCTAGGCTGTTGTATACCTGGGAAAGCCCTTTAACCACTCTGTGCCTCAGTTTTCTTAGAAAAAGCAGTCAAGGGTGGCTCAGTTGGTTAAGCATCTGACTTCAGGTCATGATCTCACAGTTCATGAGTCGAGCCCCATTCTTGAGTTCGAGCCCCACATCAGGTTCTCTGCTGTCAGCGCAGAGCCCATTTCAAGATTTTCTGTCCATCTCTTTCTGCCCCTCCTGCTCACCCTCTCTCAAAAATAAAAATTTTAAAAAAAAGGAAAAAGCAGCTAACATGACCTCTCGTCTTGGTTGTGAGGGCTGAAAAAGAGACAATGGGCTAAGGTGAACAGGCCACATGAGAGCCCCTCTCCTTTCCCAATGGCACTCCATGCCCACAGGCCTCTGGTCCACATCCCATCGCCAAGTGTTGTTTAACTACCAACAACTTCCAGGAGGCTTTCTACCTCTATATTTTCCCCCTGGCCCAACACCCAGTGGTCCTAAGAAATCCCTGAGGGAGGAAAGCCCTGGCAGGGAGCCTCAGTTGGAAACTTGACATACAGTTTTTCCCAGTCTTAACAAGAAAGGCCTGCATTGATGCACTGTGCAGGTGATGGTGGTGGTTCCTGGCTCCACTGGGCACCAAGGGCCTTTTGGAGTAATACAGTATAGACTGGCTTGGGAGGCCAAGCACAAACCTCCATCCTTTGTTGGCTGGAGAGATCTCGTGGCATGATCTTTTTCCCCAAGAAAAGGTGTTTTGCCTGGGCATCACTGGATTCTGAGAGTACAATGTGATCTCTGGACCCCAAACCCCTATTCTTAGAGGAGGCTTCTACCCCTTGCTCCTGGATATATACACCATCAAGCTTTTTGGCTTTATCCCCTAGGCCATGGGTCCAAGGACAGATGGGGCAGTTTTTAGTTTGAACACACAATCTGTATTTCTGTCTGTTCTTCTCTCCCAGCCTGATCAAAGCTCCCTCCCTCTGGAACCTTACTTCCCTGTTCCTTTAACACTGGCTTTAAGGGCATGACCAGCAGATAGAGTGCTGAGTCAATCTAAGCCCAATAGGACCAAGAATAAGCAACCTTTAGACGTGGATGGGTTATTATCAGTCACAAATCACATTCCTTGATTTACAGACTCATGGAGTAGCAGTGCCAGGACAGTTCCATCTACCTCAGTCCCCTTTTGTCACAGCTGAGCAGACTGAGGTCCAGAGAGGGCAAGGGACTAACTCAAAGTTCACACAGCAAGACAGTGCCAGGGCCAGGTCTCCAGACTCCCAGTGCAGGGTCCTGTCCTTTCTCCCATACCCTTGACCTTATCTGAAGAAGTGGTAATAAGCTGGTGGGAGAAGCTGGGGGCCAGAGGAGGCAGGAACTTGGGAAGAATGTGGGATTGGAAAGTCATTGAGAAGAAAAGCCCCCAGCACTGAGTGGCAGCCCACCCTTGGAGACATCAGCCCAGCTATCAAGCTGCTTCCATTGCTGAGGATTAGTACAAACATCCCCCAGCTGGGGGCCTCCATGCTGGCCAGCTGTTCAGGCTTTGGTTGGCGAGCCCCAGATGCAGGAAGCCCCAGGCTGGAGGCTGGACTTTCTCTCTAGTGACGTTGTGTGCTCTCTCAGCATCCAGAGGGCATGGGTCAGCCTCTGGCTCATCTCTGCTGTCAGGCCCAGTGAAGGACAGTCAACACTCCTGGCTGATCAAAGGTGCTCCCACCCTCTAGCCTCAGGAGTTCTGGGGGCGAAGGGGAGTGGTGAGAGCCCAGATGCCATCCTGTCATGCTTTGAAGTCCCAGTGAATTCTGGGAAGGGACTTACTTTGGAGTGGGACCTCTGGAACACAAACTTAAAAATTCCTGCCATATGTTATGATGGAGGCAGGAAAGCCGAGTCCTAACACCTCTGGCCAGTCCCTTCACTTCTTTGGGCTTTGGCCTCCCCATCTGGGCCAGTTGAACTCAACAGAGTAAGGACCAGGCCAGCTCTGCCATCCCATGAGTCTGTGATTTTGTCTTCTTTATCTCTGAAGTCAGGTGGGCAGGGAAGCCCAGGGCAGGCTGGTGGTCAGGGGTAGTTATAGTATGACACTGAGGACAGGGTCAGTGGGATAGCTGGGAGTGGAGGCAATTTATTCATTTATGAAATCAATTTATTCATCATTGAACACCTACTGCATGCTTTAGCCTGAGGGCTTGGAAATAGGGCACTCTCATCTGTTGCTCCACTACCCAAGGGACCTAGATTCTGAACTGGCCCAACCCCTCAATGGTGCATCGAGTATGTTCTAGAGCTAGGCCAAGTATGCTGGTTCATTCCTTTTATACAGCAGGGCCGTATCCAGCAGGGGTTGTGTTTGAACATGGCTCCAGCTAGGTTAAACCAAAAAGAGATCTACTGGAAGACTTTGGGGTGGCTCAGGGTCTAGTTGGGGAAGGTAGATAGCCAACCACAGAGAAAGAGCAGGTACCCAGTGAGGCATGGAAGAATGTCACAGAGCAAAGGGACAGTCAGGCTGGTACACTACCTCTGGCACTGCTTCTCCTCTCACCTCCCCCGACCCATGTCAGTTGACAATTGAAATTGGGAATAATTGCTTAAATGTCCCTACTTCTTTATATGAGGAGCAACTTGTTGACTGCTGGGGATCTAGGAAAGGAAGTTCTTTGAGCTTCTGGCCTTTTTCCCTCATAGACTTGCCTCCCTCCCTGCCCCTTCTCCAACTACTGAAGCCTGTCTTTCTTTTCTTTTCTTTTTTAATGTTTTTATTATTTTAATTTTTGAGAGAGAGAGAGAGAAAGAGAGAGAGGAACAGGCAGAGTGAAAGAGAGACACAGAATCCAAAGCAGGCTCCAGGCTCTCTGAGCTGTCAACACAGAGCCCAATGTGAGACTTGAAACCCATAGACTGTGAGATCATGACCTGAGCTAAAGTCAGACACTTAACCAATAGAGCTACCCAGGCACCCCAAGGTGATTTTATTTTCTAATTGACCAAGCCCATGGGGCTTCTCCCAGTACCACAAGAATCCCCAAGCTTTCTGAACATGTTGTAGTCTCCAAACAACTTGTTTCTTTTCCATGTGTGTCCTTTAGGCTCACGTTTGGAGGGGCCAACATAGCCACCTCCATCAGTAGTCCTGATCACTTTGTGCCTGGCTCCAGGCTAATTCAAAGCCCTGTGGACTAGCACGTGGAATCACCTCAGTGAAATTGGGGTGCAAAGACCCTCTGCCATCTTCTGAGGGGATGCCCCTGCTGGAAGAACAGTAGGGCCCAGAACTGTGATTGCCCCCAGGGGAGTCAGAGGGGAACAAGTTTGCTCAAAGTCCCAGGGGCTGAGAGGGCCTGGTGCCAGCCTGACAAGGAGCTGTGTTGTGCAGGAGGCAAGGACAGGCTGGATGTGGGAACCACTCCTGGGACCTACTGTGCTGACTCCATCTCTTAGCTATCTTGTGAGCCATCCTTTCAGATCCAGAGGAGGTCTCATGTCCTCCACATGGCCCACTGGTATGGCAATGCCCTGCTAAGGTGGAGACCGTGGGAGAAAAGCAAAACTGGCCTCACAACATTAGGGATACTATGTGACTTGTTCAAGCTTATGTAGATGATAGTGAGCAGGGTTGGAACTCCCAGGTCCTCTATCAAGCAACAAAGTGCTCTAGCAAGGAACACATCATACTGACTCCTCCAAATAGCTTTCAGGACCCCCACCTCCCCTGAGCCTCCTGCCCCAAGCCTTAACTCACTCACTTAGAACCACAGTGTATCAGAGCCTGAGGAAACTTTGAGGATTATTAGTCCAGCCCTCCCAGACACCCATGTACTTTCACATGCAGAGCACAGATGGGAAATCAAGGTTTGACAAGGGAACGGAGAATGCCACAGATTGGCATGTGACTCGATCAGTTTAGAAGCCAGATCTCTGGACTCCTCTGTCAGCCTTTGCTCTGAGTCTAGGCCTGGGTACATTCCTGTCTTTAGCAGCTGTTACTATGTACTCCTTTCTTCATCCTGTCCTCAAGTTTTGCATTCAGGGCTGTGCCCCCTCCTGGAGATGCCTCCACCCACTGCCTGAGCACAGAGCACACCAGGATCATCTGGTGATGCCAAGCTACCCCTGGTGGAAGAGCCCCACTTCTGTCCCACTTCCTTCTCTTTTGATAGCATGTGTGTAGAAACTATTGGCATCAGAAAAAAAATCCATGGAAAGAGGTAGGCCTAGGCAAGGCAGCCCAGGATGCTAATGGAAGAGACAGCTCCTACCCCTTCCATCAAAGCCTTGCAATCCAGAACTGAGAAGGCCCCAGGGAGGAAGTAAAGGAAGCTGAGTTGCTAAGTGGCCTGCCCCCAGCCCCCGCTGCAGATGCCTGGCTGGCTGGAAAGGAGGGAGGCCAGCAGAGGAATGATAATAACCATGCCTCGCATCTGGACAGCCTTTCCACACACCACTAACTGGTTTCCCACCCCTCCTCTTGTCTCAGCCACACAAAAGGGTAATTTTCCCCATTGGCCAGATTGAGGCTCAACAAAGATAAGAAACCTGCCTGTGGTTTGCCTAGCAAATCAATGGTGTTAGGTATCATTCTGTATTCCAGGATTCCACATCTCATACCAATTCCCTCAGCTTTCTGCCTTGCCTATGGGCCTGGGCCCAGGGCTCCTGAATCTCTGCTCCAGCCAGGGGGCAAAAGGCATGGGCATCTAGGCTGGGATGGACCATAGGAGAACAGGGTTGGGGATAGGGGAAGGTGATGAGGGCCAACATGACACAAAAGAATAAATCTATCCAAATCTGTCCCAATTGCATTATTGCCCTGTCATCTGAAGAACTTTCTTTAGCATTTCTTGTAGAACAGATCTGCTGGCGACAGATTCTCTTAGTTTTCCTTCATCTTAGAATGTACTTAATTCTGCTTCAGTCCTGAAAGATATTTTCACTGAATACTGAATTCTGAGTTGACCGTTCTTTTCTTCTGGGATTTTAGAAATGTTGTGGCACTTCTTTCTGGCCTCCATGGTTTCAGGTGATAACTCTACTGTCATTCATATTCAGGTGTCTTCTGACTCTAAGAGCCTACTCGAAAAGAGTCATGGTGGGGAGAAGAAAGAGCTCGGGGGAATGGGAGTTGACCTGCAGCCCCACCACTTCTGAGCTGAATGACACTGGGTGAGTCCCTCCACCATTCTGTGCCTCAGCTTTCACATTGTTGCCATGAAAGCATGGGACGGGATGGTCACCCTAACGGCCTCTCTTGTGGCCCTGACATTCTCTGGGTCTCTGAGAATTATTAAAGCTCCTCGGGATAATGAGCTTCTGGTAAAGAGTAGAGAGAGACCTTACAGAGATACCCTCTGGCTCTGCTTGCCTGTGGAGGAGGTGGGCAAGTCCTATACCTTTTGCTCCCCTCCCTTCTGCCTGCTCTGGCCTAGTCTGACCCACTGAGGTAGGGAGGGTCCTTAGGGTGGTTCTGGCTTACCAGCCTAGCTCCCAAAAACTGATCAACTAGGGGAAACCCCTCATTCCCGCTCACCCAGGTCACTGCAAAGTCCCCTCCACTGGAAGACACAGGGCAACCTCCAGGACCACCCCATGTCTCTCCCCATCCCCACCCTGTATAATACATTCTGGTTGCAGGACTTCCCCAGATGCTCCCATGCTCTTTAATGCCTCCATTTTGTTTCCTCTGCCTGGGAAATCCTTTCTCCCTTGTCGATGTGGCAAGGTCTTGCAGAAACAATACTAGCTCTTTGCTTCACCTGTCTGTGCCTCAGTTTTCTTCAACGTTTATTTATTTTTGGGACAGAGAGAGACAGAGCATGAACGGGGGAGGGGCAGAGAGAGAGAGAGAGAGACAGAATCGGAAACAGGCTCCAGTCTCTGAGCCATCAGCCCAGAGCCCGATGCGGGGCTCGAACTCACGGATCGCGAGATTGTGACCTGGCTGAAGTCGGACACTTAACCGACTGCGCCACCCAGGCGCCCCTGTGCCTCAGTTTTCTTATCTGCAAGTTGGGGATAATAATAATTATACCTACCTTGCAAAAGTTGTTGTGAGAATTAAACAAACTATTCCTGGTGAAATGCTTTCACACAGAAAGTACTTAATAAATATAAAGTCATCATTATAATTATCATTGACACTATTAACAGCACAGTGGTTAAGTGCAGAGACCCTAGAAGCAGACTACGTGTGTTCAGATCCCAGCTGCAACACTAGCTGTGTCACCTCAGTCAAATCCCTTGACATCTATGTGCTTCTGCTTTTTGAACTTTAAAAGGGGGATAATAATAGGCCTCACTTCATAGGGTTGTTACAAGGATCAAATGAGACAACACATGTGAACACTTAGCACAGAGCCTGGCACACAGTAAGCTCTCAATAAATGCTAGCTATTATTTTGATGATGATCATCACCATTTCAGCTTCCTTCCTCCTCAGAAAGAAAGGAAGCAAGTGTTCCTAGGGGAGGTCTTTACTGGAACTGATGCTAGGGAGGGACACCCATGTACCCATGCAACTCTTGGGCCACATAAGCTTCCTGGTTCTGGCTAGGAGATGCTCTTGTGAGGCCTGTTCTCTATGCCTAAATTGCCTTTTGTCTCAGCCCGGCTTCCAGGCACTACCTTGGGGAAGCCTCCCCCACTTTCCACATGAATTCTAGGGATCCTCCAGGGCACTCCCTGACATACCATCTGAAGTTCTGGCAGTGCATTCCCCTGGGTCTGCCTGGGGTGGAGTTAGTTCTGAACTAGAGCCCTAGATTCTAGTCCTGGCTCTGCCCCCCCTGACTTCCTGTGTGACCTCGAGTCAGTCCCTTTTCCTCTCTGGGCCTCATTTTTCCATCTGTAACACAAGAAGTGTGGTCCAGATGGTCTTTAAGGCATGTCTCAGATCAGTAATTTTTAATATTACTCCAGGGCTGAGCTAGCCCAGTGCCCGACATTAAATGGGTGATGAGTGGAATCAGAACAAACTCAAGTGAACTCATTATAGAAACACAGGCAAATGCCCTTGACCCAATCCTCTTATGCCACCTGTCTGCCCTGTGGGCAAGCCTTTAACCATCCCTGGCCACCCAGCTCCCCAGTCTCTATAACTTAAGAGTTGAGGACAAAGCCTGGCTTCTGCCTGGAGGTTGGAGAACTGGGGCCCCAGCAGGAAGGTTGCTGGATTTATTTTGGTCCTCTAAATTGGAAGGCTGGAGGCTCTAATTTAGCTCTCCCTGCCTAGAGCAGGAGCCCAGCCTGGGGTGGGCTGTGTTGGCTGCCAAACACGAGCCCCACACCAGACCACAGCCCAATCTCAGAGCTGCCTGTGGCTGGCCCTGCATAGCAACACCCTGGACAACAAAGGCCCCTTAACCCTCCTCCTCTAGCAGCAACAGAGGTAGTGGCTGCTGATGCCCTTCGGCTTAGTAGGATGGGGCCCAGAACAGGGTGTGGGGTGGCTGTCAGAACACTAGGAATACACAGACAGTCCCTGTGCCCACACTGGGCACCCTTCCCCTGAGACTCTCAACAGGGCCACATAGGCTGCCCCCTCTGAGCTAGGTGAGGCTGAGAAGAAGTGTGGCCACTGGAAACTAAGGCCTAGGACCTAGAGAGCCACTGGGTTTTGAGGAAAGAGCCAGCTGTTTTCCATCTTCACTGAGGGAAGGAAACAGGCAGGGAAAACAAGAAGATCTGAGGGCTCAAAAGACTAGCCTCTGTCCGAGGCAAACTGACATTGACGACTGGGCTTCCAGCAGCCCCCTTCAATCCACCCTCCGCACTGCTACCAGAGACTTATTGCCAGCAAAGACTTGATCAGATTCCCTCTTTAATTAAAACATTTCAATGGCTCCCTAACCACCAACAGTGGAAAACCCAGCCGTCCGTTCAAGGAGCTAAGGCCCTTCACAATGTGGCCCCAGCCTACCTTTCCACACTACTTACATCTCTCCTCACCCTACAATAGGGCCACCCTGGCTGCTGGGTTTCTCTAGACACTCCCATGCTCTTTTATGCCTCCATATTGCTCCCTCTGCCTGGGAAATCCTTTCTCAATTGTCTACTTAGCAAACTTTTTCTCTACCTGAAGCCCCAGATCAAATGTTCCCTATTCTGGTACAGAATTAACTGTTCCCTCTTTTGTGCTTCCACAGTGTTGCCATCAGACCCTTATTCATTCAGCCAGCATTTACTGAACACTTACTATTTACCAATCACTGTTCTAAGCACTGGAGATGCAGCAGTAAAAACAAAATATCATAGACCCTCCCCTCATGGACTTACACGCAGGGGAGACAGATAACAAATAACAAACAAATGCAAAATATAATTTCAGATAGTGAGATGTACAGAGTATGCTGGTACATGTTTTAACAAACAGCCGTGGAGGAGGGGAGCTCTGAACTGCAGAATCTGTTGATTTCCATGGTGTAAATATTCCCATTGTGTCTGATTCCAAGCTCCTAACCTGAAGTCACTGAACACTGAGTTGGGCAGTGCCAGGGAGAGGAAGCTCCAGCACACTACTGGTACATGCCAAAAATAAAATAAAACAAGATAATAGAAGAAATGCTAACTAGAGAACAGAGTGTGTGTGTGTTTCATTAGATTATATTAGGTGTGGGGGGGAGGTCAGGGAAAGCCTTTCTGAAGAGGTGACACTTAGGGGGTAATGTGAATGACAAGGAGCCAGCCATGCAAAGATCTGGGGAAAGCTATTGCCACACTGGGTTTTTAAAAATACTTTTTCTATTGGATCCTAAGAATTATAGCTCCATACATTTTTACATATGTATCAACCTAGGTAATCACCGCCTAGATGGAGATGTAGAACATTTCCAGTGCTCCAGAAGGCTCTCTCTGGCTTCCTCCCAATCAGTAATTTCCCTCCTGCCCCAAGGGTTAACTATTCTTTTGACTTCTATCCCCATGGATCAGTTATGATCATTCTTGAAGTTTATATACATGGAATACAAATTTGGCCTGCTATGGTGTATCCTTTATTCATCATACTCCTTTCACTAAACATAATGTTTGGGAGATTCATCCAGGCCATTGTGTGTCACAGAAGATCATTCTTTTTCATTGCTGTGTGGTACTCCACCATATGACTGTGTCCCAGTTCACTCCACTGTAATGATCTGTGTCCCTGCTGGTCTTCACCTCAAGCCTGAGAGATGGCCACTTTGAACAGTAGGAATAGCCTGGGCTTTAGGGTCCAACCAATATGGGCTAGAATATGAGCTTGGCCACTCCAGAGCTAGGAGATTTGGAGTAAAGCATTACTGTTCTGTCTTTTTACTTGCAAAATCAAGAGAATCATGGAAAGGCCTCCTCCTCCTCCTCCTCCTCAGGTATGGCCAAGAGCTGGGAAGATGATACATGTCAAGCACTTAACGGAGGCCCTGCATGGGAGTTCTGCTTGAGGTGCCTCTCCTTCCTTAACATGTGTGTGTGTGTGTGTGTGTGTGTGTAGACAATGAATGTGTGGCTGTGTTTTCTGCTGTGGAAAGGCTGCCAAGATTGCTTTTGGGATGGCTGGTATAAGAGACATTTTTGAGGTGCCAAAGGGACTTCCACTTTATAGAGGGCCTGACATTTGAGGTGCCTCCCCACCAGGCAGGGCCAGGATGTATAGATGTAAAGGAAGAGGCAAGGCACACATGACCCATGCCACTGGCCATGAAAAGGCAGGGGCACCGGAAATTCTGCACGTGGTCTCTGCTCCCTCCCTACACTTTGCTTAGGAGGGAGGCAGGGCAGCAATCATTTTTGCCACTTTACAGTTGCAGGAACCAAGGATCAGAAAACTTAACTAAGGGGCGTCTGGGTGGCTCAGTCAGTTAAGCGTCTGATTTCGGCTCAGATCATGATCTCGCAGTTCATGAGTTTGAGCCCCACATTGGGCTCAAAGACTCAGGTTCAGGGGTGCCTGGGTAGCTTAGTTGGTTAAGCATCTGAATTAGCTCAGGTCATGATCTCACAATTTGTGGGCTCAATCCCCACATTGGGCTCTGCGCTGACAGCTCAGAGCCTGGAGCCTGCTTCAGATTCTGTGTCTCCCTCTCTGCTCCTCTCCAGCTGTGCACTATCTCTCTCAAAAATGAGTAAATATGCATTTAAAAAAACAAAAACAAAGACCCGGGTTCAGAGCCTGGAGCCTGCTTCCGATTCCATGTCACCCTCTCTCTCTGCCCCTCCCTTGCTCACACTCTGCTCTCTCTCTCTCTCTCAAAAATAAATAAACATTAAAAAATTTTTTAAAAAGTTAACCAAGGTTACATCACCTGGCAAATATTGAAGGAGAGATTTAAAGCTGAGTGTGTTTGACTCAAAGCTGGTGGGTTGAGGCATCTTATGGGCCAGGGACCTCCAGGGTGTTAACCCAGCCTCAAGGAGACAGAATAGTTGGGCAAGTAGGTTGGGGCTCTGGCCTGGAGGAAGGCCTTGGGCCTGGTGTCATGGACTACAGAAAGGGTTACCTGGGGAGCTCCTGCCAACATGTCTCCACATAGTAGGGCTCACCTAGACATCACATCCTCTTTCTTCTCCCTGTATCTCCCAGAGGAGAGTAGGCAGGAAAGAAGGAGCATCTAATGAGAAACATGTGTCCTCAACATTCCAGCTGCAGCTTCCTGCCTGCCCACTTCCCTGCGATGCCCTTCTTTTCCTCACCAGCTTGTGCTCCAGTATGGCCCTGTCCTTTGTGCCTGTGACCCTTCCCTGCCCCCAGTTTGGCCCCCTAGGCCTTAAAGGCCAATCTTTCTGCATGACAGACCTTTTTCTTTCATTTGCTCTTCACCCCTCTCTTTCTCTGGCCCTTGGGAGCTCCCAGACAGTCAAGCAGAGGGACAGGTGGGGAGCCCTAGACAAAGATACAAGTCACAAGAATTTGTGGCTGCCAGACCCAATTCTGTCACAAATTCTTGCATGTCACTGGACCCATCCCTTCTCCTTTCTGGTCTCTTTCCCTATCTGTACAATGGGCTTATGTCTGAGGGCCTTGTCAGCTCTGGGTTTCTCACCAGGCAGTGGTGGCTGGGCATCTCTACAGGCCCATTTCCCTGATGGAGAGAAGCAAAACTAACTTCAGCTCAGGGTTGAGAGCAGAGCCCTGGAGGAAGAAGGAGGTTGATGGGATTCTGTTGACAACGGAAGCATTCTGGGCTTAAGAGGGGACTGGGATCTGGTCACCCTAGGGCCCTTTTCCTGTGGCTGTTCACTTAACATCCATTCAACACATCGTTTTGGAACAGCAGCTCTAGACCAGTCAATGGGGCTAGGTGCTAGGGATACAGCAATGGGTAAGGCAGATGTGTTCCCTGCCCGAGAAAAATTGCAACAGGCCCATGAGTCCTCAATTAGGGCTTAAAATCCCATCCACAGCATCCACCCCTCATCCCTGAGGACCTAGAGAAATTTGTGCCCAATTGTCCAAGGTTACATGGACAGTTAAAACTTAAGACAGGGCTCAAGCCCGATCTCCTGATGACCACCACTGACCTGACTTACCAAAATTCTTCTCACTGGAATCTTAGCTTCATGGGCTAATCTAGAAGGCACTTTAATCATGCTGAAGAGCCTGAAGATTTACAAAGGAAGCCATAAGTGGGAAACACCCAGGCTGTTGGAAAGCTGCCTAGGCGGAGAGGTCCTTCTGGATGGCCTTAGACAAGACTCCTGGCTCCCCTTCTCTGTACCCCCAAAACACTGTGTTTGCCCTTGCTGGCACAGCAGGGATGGCAGACCGCCACCTTTTATCATTTATTTGCGTGCCTGGCTCCTGCACTGGACTGGAGTTTTCTTGAGGGCAAAGCTTTCATCTCTATCTCTGCATCTCCAGGGCCTGGACCAGGAAGACACAGGGAAGCAATTCAATGGGTGCCTGTGGCACGGAACTGTTTTGCTGACTAATTATGGTTTTTCCTATGTATGCTCTTAGCATGTGAGATCTAGAGGCAGGTAGTGTGGGTTTGTGTTGTGGTTCCATCACTTACTAACTGCAACTTTGAGTGTGAGAACTTAACCTTTGTATGCCTTGCCTTGTTCGTTGGTAAAGTGGGGATGTTTGTAGTACTCACTTTATGGGGTTGCTGTGATGCACTCAAAATAGTGTCTGGTACATAGTAAGCACTCAATGTGTGTTTCCTACTGCAGCCACTACTGTTGCCATTTTGAGTGAAGGATGTACAAAGCTATTTCCTGCATCGGTTTCCAGGAGTGGATATTCCCTACGTATGGCCATCTGAAGAGTGAGAATCTCTTCTCAAACTTTCTCTTGCATAGGAATCATCTGGGGATCTTATCAAAATGCAGCTTCCAACCCAACAAGTCTCAGGTAGGGCTGGAGACTGTGCATTTCTCTTTTTTTAAGTGTATTTATTTATTTATTTATTTATTTTGAGACACAGAGAGAGCATAAGCATGGGAGGGGCAGATAGAAAGGGAGAGAGAGAGAATCCCAAGCAGGCTCCGTGCTGTCAGCACAGAGCCTGACATGGGGCTTTATCTCATAAACTGTGAGATCACCACCTGAGCCAAGATCAAGAGTCAGATGCTTAACCGACGGAGCCACCCAGGCACCCCTGAGACTACTAACAACCTCCCAGGTAGTGCTGACACTGCCAGTCCAGGGACCACACTTTGAGGAGTCCTTGCCAATATTAACTACCAGGAAGAGCTGGCACCTATTAAAAAGCCAGTGCCAGGCCCTGTGTTAATTTTTCCATATGTATTACCACACCAATTCCTTGCAATAGCCCTGGAGGATATGTATCGTCCTGACCCTATTTTACAGATGAAAAAGCTGAGGCTCTGTTTCCAAAGGTTACATAGTTTGGAAGTGGCAGAGACAGGATTTTAACTCAGGCCAGTCTGGCTCCCAACTCTTATTTTTCCCCCCATTGTGGAAAACAGCCTCCCTGCGGCCTGGCATCCCTTAGAGGATGTCTGTCCTCACTGAGAGAGGGCTGCAGCACAGCAGTCAAACAAAGTGACAGCAAAAACAGCATACAGCACTGTAGAGGGCCCGAAGCATTTGCCTGGCTGCTACAGGTCTGGTAACCCGGCAGGGCAAGGACTAGAACCCCAGTTGAAGCTGGCAAGGACCGAGAGAGCTGTAAGAGTGGGTGTGAGGGCCTGCAAGAAAATGGAGGAAGACCCACTGACTGCCCCAGACTGGCTGCCCAAAGGATAGGCCCTTGGTAGGACCCCGTGCCCCAGGAGCTGTCCCTTATCCCTGCAGGCTCAGGACTCCATCAAGGTTGCCAGATCCAAGACCACTGACTGCCACTGGCCCAAAGCCCAAGGTTCTGAGATCTAACCCAGAGGGTCTGTTTGTGGGCTTAGGATAAAGTATCAAACTATCAAAGAAGTGCTGTGTTCTCACTGGGTTCTTATCAGAAGGCATGCCCCCAGCTGAGGCAGAGAAAGCCTGTGCTTCTTTTTTTTTTTTATGAAATTTATTGTCAAATTGGTTTCCATACAAGAAAGCCTGTGCTTCTTGAAGTTCCACGGCTCAGGGCTACTCTGTCCCAGCCAAGTCAGGAGACACCCTCACATCTTCTGGTTCCCTGATAACCCCCATTCTTGTCCCCAACTAGGCCCATAGAAATCTTTTCTTTTTTTTCCTTCCCACGGTGCATAATACAATGAGCATATGCAATCTTTTTGGGTCCCAGGTCTCCTAACCTGGGACCATGGACCTGTAGGGTGTCTGAGAGATGGATTTCTGAGGTTTGAGAATCTGCTAGAATTGTAGGCAAGACTGTGTGTCGATGTGTTTTCTGGAGTGACTAACCATCACTTTGCCATTCATTTAGCAACTACAGATTGAATGCCTTCTCTGTGCAGGGCACTGAGTTGGGCACTAGAGGTACACCGATGAGTGAGGGAAAGACCTCTGCCTCCAGGGAGCTTCCAATCCAGGGGCAATCAGTGAATGAGTAAGCAAACCAATAATATATCCATATAAGGACAAATGGTGATGCTGGGGCCTAGACTCTGTCTAGTCCAGCGTCATTCACTGCATAAATTGGCACTGCTAACATTTTTGAAGGGACTTCTGAGTGAGGCCCAGGGCAGGGAAGGGTCAGGGCTTGTCAAAAGTGATACAGAGAGTCAGGGGCAGAACCTGAAACAGACCCCCAGGCTTCAGGGCTCTCAGTGCAGGGCACAGACTGCCACATGCATGTAGCATTTAAGGGAGCATAGAGCCAATGGAGCTACAGAAAAGAACAACTACTTTGGGCCTGGAATATTTGGGCCTGCCACATTTTTGGGGTGTTCCACAAACCACTCCCACCTCCATCCATATGGATGGATCCACAGTTCATCCATTTCCAATGCAGACTGCCTATAAGTTAACCTCACCCTATATCCCTCTCACCCCACAAGCAGCTGGTCTCCTTCTAGCCTGCTGGGTGGGCTCTGGACTTTCCTGGGGTCTCACTCCCTGAGAAGGTCCAGCTGGCAGGCCCAGCTGGGGGTTTGAGGGAAGATGAGGCCCATCTGGAAGTGGCTTGGAGTGAGCCAGAGGGCCCAGCAGGGAGGAGGAGCCCCTTGGGAACAAAGGCTGGGTTGGGAGAACTCTCCAAATGACACACAGAAGGAAAAAGCCAGGTATCTGGATTGGCCTCATGACAGTCTTCTGAGACCTGAAAGAACATTGAAAGGTCACCTTCACTCTCCCACCTCCATCCAGGATGCACTTCAACTGTTTTTGGATCTATGGGAATCTCCCCAGTTTCCAAACACTCTTGGCTGACAATTAACCACTCTCTCTGCTCACCACTCTTTGGCACCATTCTCTTTCTTCTCTGGTGGCTATGGTCGTTCAGGCACAGGGTAATGTCTGGGAAAAGGGGAGGAGTGGACCCGTAGTTGAAGAAGTCCTTTCTCTGCTTAAAAGTCCTTCAATCTCTTGGGGGGAACGAAGCCTAAACAACTTGCTTTAATACATCACAGTCGGTGCTCTGGGTCTTCTGAGCAGAGACAGAGTACGTTTGTGGGTGGTGGAAGCATGGAGAAGAGGGGAAAGTTTCTACAGGCAGAAGGCCTTCTTAGGCCTCCAGGGGCTGGGCTGGTCTGCTCAAATCCCCATGTGATACCCCCACCCCTTCTACCATATTTCATCTGAATTCTTGACCAGCCTCTGCTCCCCTACTTTCCATGGTGGGGAGCTCAAGAGACAGAGATCATCCTGGGATAGCCCTAACTCTGAGAAAGTTCTTTCCTGAATTGAGCTGAATTTCATTTCCTTGTGGCTTCTGGGTTTTGGGATCCAAGAGTGAAACCTGACATCTCTCCTTGTCATGTTTATTTTGTAAGCTTCAGCCCCTCCTTTTTCTCTGTTGAGCATTTTTTGAAAACGGACTCTTAAGGCCAATGAAAATATTTCTCCCACCTACAGTTGGGCCCATGCTCCAAACCTAATCAGCAAGTGGCTATGTCTGCACGTGTACCACCAGGCACTTATCTTCACAAACTCATCCTGAAAAACCTTGTTAGGTGCCTAAAGAGGAGAAGCCAGCTCCCCCATGCCATGCTATCCCGTGGCACTAGGAGCCTGAAGGAGGCACCAGGTATGTCCAGGAGTTGATGGTGAACCCATGGGCAGAAGGGCAAAGATATCAAACACTCTGCTTAGCTAGCCATCAGCCAACCAACATTTCTGGAGGCTTGTTGGAGGCTCTGAAAGTGATAAAAGTGTCACAGAGAACATGTGGAGACATCAGGCACTGCCTCTGCCCTCTGGGAACTTACAGTCAGTCTCACAAGGAGAAAAATCAAGTAAGCTCTTAAGGTAATGGAGTAGTCTAAATAAGGTCTCCTGAACATATCAGGTCCTACTTCCTGGAACTGGTAAGTGTCACCTTATTTGGAAAAGGGCTCTTTGCAGATATAATTAAGGTAAGGATTTTGAAATGAGGAGATTATCCTGGATCATCTGGGTGGGCCCTAAATGCAATCACATTATCTAAGAGAGGCATCCTTATAAGAAGAGGAGGAGGGAGGGGTTTCGACACACAGAGAAGAGGAAAAGGCCATAAGATCACAGAGACAGACTGACAGGGCTATATGCCAAGGAATAGTGGCAGCTACCAAAAGCTGGAAGAAACAAGAAAGGGTCTCCTCTTGGGGCCCCTGGGTGGCTCAGTCGGTTAAGCATCCTACTTCAGCTCAGGTCACGATCTCGTGGTCCATGAGTTCGAGCCCCGTGTCGGGCTCTGGGCTGACAGCTCAGAACCTGGAGCCTGTTTCCCATTCTGTGTCTCCCTCTCTCTGTGCCCCTCCCCCATTCATGCTCTATCTCTCTCTGTCTCAAAAATAAATAAAAACGTTAATAAAATTTAAAAAAAAAAGAAAGAAAGAAAGGGTCTCCTCTAGACTCCCCAGAGGGAGCATGGTCTTGGCCACACCCTGATTTCAGCCCAGTGATATTGAGTTTGGACTTTTGACCTCCAGATCTGTGTGAGAATACATTTGTATTGTTTTAAGCCACTAAGTTTGTGGTAATTGGTTACAGCAGCCATGGGAACAATAAAGGCCATGACAAAGACCAGCAAGCAGGTGAGGGGCCCAGACCAAGGCCAGGGAAGGCCAGGAAGGTGGTGGCTACAAATCTCAGGCAAGGCTTCTTAGAAGAGGTAGGCCTGGAACTGGGGTCTCAAGAGTGGTTGGTAGGAGGAAATGGGCAGACAGAGCAGGGATATAGGGCCCTCAGGATGTTGGAAATGGGGCCTATCAGGCCTGGTATGATCAGAGGACATTGCCACTGCAGATGGGAAGGGGGCCAGGGTGTGTGTGTGTGTGCGTGTGTGTGTGTGTGTGTGTGTGTGTGTGTGTGTATGAAACACCCACATCCTGCCATGTTGCTACTTTACCTTCCTCCCAGGGAAAGATGAGCAGCCCCTGTACCACCAGGCAGGTGGCCCTTTGCCACGCAGGAAAAAGCTTAGAGGTGGTGTTAGACAGCCCTGGTTTCCAGCACAGCATCACTGCGTACCAGTGTCTGCTGCCTTCCTGAGCCTTAGTCTCCCAGTCAGTAAAATGGGAATGCCAATAACAACATTGCTTTGAGGGCCATGTTCTCATGTCCCAGTTTCCCTCTGTTGCTTCAATTATTCTATTCTACCAGATGTTCATGGGCAAGACCGGGGCTGCTTTTTACACAGAGGGATCCAAGGAGCAGGGTGGTAATGCTAAGACTCTCCTCTGAGGGTGTGATGCAGGTTTAGCGAGATAATAGACTGCTCTGATTCTGTGTTTAATGAAGGCCTGTGCCCTCCCTGCTTGCCTACAAGAGCCCTGCAGCCCCAGCAAATGCCCCATCTCCCCAGAGGCCCTGTTTTTCCTCCACAGCCCCTCTCCCCGATCCCCCGCCAGCCCAGCTCCCAGGCAGCCACAGGAAGGCACAGAGGACAGCCGAGCTTGACTATTTAGAACATGGGATGTGATACCGAAATATCTAAGAGACATTTCCCGATAGACCAAATTCAACAGAGATTACCTAAGCAATTAGATCTTCTGAGCTCCCTGCTATCTTCTTGCACTGAGGCCACCAAAAACATGTGTGAGCAAGTGTTTCTTTATAGTCAGACGTTTATACTTTACAAGGACATAATTGAAATGTTTCAGGAGGGCAAGCCAACCCTCCCTCCCCACTCTACAACCCACCATCTCCCTCCAGCCACCATGTGTGGTGAGAGGTCCTCAGGGCCCAGGTCTCTCACTGTGTCTGTGCTTTGGTTTCCCCTTCTGTACAATGGGGAGAGCAACATTTGGCCCATAGGCTAGCATGAGAAATCTGTGAGAAATTGTCTGAAGGCCTGGCCTACGGTGGACACTCAAGGCATTTTCTTTTTCTTTTTTTTTTTTTTTTTAATTTTTTTTTCAACGTTTATTTATTTTTGGGACAGAGAGAGACAGAGCATGAACGGGGGAGGGGCAGAGAGAGAGGGAGACACAGAATCGGAAACAGGCTCCAGGCTCCGAGCCATCAGCCCAGAGCCCGACGCGGGGCTCGAACTCACGGACCACGAGATCGTGACCTGGCTGAAGTCGGACGCTTAACCGACTGCGCCACCCAGGCGCCCCTCAAGGCATTTTCAATGCCAAGGTCCCTTTCCCCTCTCTGGCCCACAGTGGGTAAGGAGTTTGGCTCCTGGTTCATCTGGGCTACCCTCCCTTACCCCTCTTCTCCCCCACACCAGCCCTCACCTCTCCCCAAGTGCTAATGCTTGCTTTCTAATTTATTAGGCTGTTAATGGGCCTGAACAGTGGTAATTGTCTCTTGCCAAGGGTGAAAGCTATCCACTCTCAAGGTTCATGCCTCTCCCTTCCTCCTGGCACAAGTGCCAAGACCCATTGATCCCTGGTGCTGGCCCTTCCCACCACAGCAGAACCTTTTGTCTGTAAAACAGCCCAGTACCAATTCCCCCAAAGCTTAGAGCTGGCAGTCTGTGGAGCCCAGCCCTCACCGCTCTGGCTATCGTGACCTGGAGCAGATGGGTTCGGCAGGCCTGCTTGCCTGCTCCGTCCAGAGAAACTGAGCAGGACAAGTGGCTGACAGGGCCTGAGGTGGCTGTGGAACTCAGAGGAGGCCTGGCCCCAACTGTCCCCACTCTCCTAGCTCTGCCTGCTCTCTTCACACACCCCAAGCTCCTGCTACACCCAGCCACTCTGCAATTCCTACCTCCAGGCCTTTCCATATACTGTTCTCTCATACCCACTGCTCCAGATATCCCTGTGTCACAGAGTCCCACCCATCCTTCAGGTCCCATTCCCAACTATCTCCCTCTGTCTGAAGGAAACCCACACCAAGTCCTGCACTCCCAAGGACTTCGTGTCACCCTCTCCTGGTACCAGAGTGAGCTGGACTGGAGATGTCCTGGAGCATTTCATCCAGCACAGTGGAGTTGAAGAGTAGCAAAAGCGTGGCCAGTACAGAAGACAGGGAGGGAGGTGGTGTCTCCTCTCCCAAGACCGAGCACAGACTGACCAGGGGAGGGGGGCTCCTTTCAGTGGAGGAAACAGAGGCAGCAGGGGGCATGGAGTCAGATGCAGTCAGAGGACGCCTGAAAAAGAAATAGCTAATAGGGAACTCTAAGAGTATTGAACAAGCACTTAAACAGGTGTATCAGGGGACCCTGGCAATATTTCTTCTGCCTATGTGGCAAGGGGTGTGTTCTAGGGTGGGGCACAGAAAATGTGTGGAGTCAAAAAAACACCACACAACCAGCTCTGTGATCTTGGCTGAGTCACTTGTCCTCTCTGAGCCTATTTCTTCATCTGAACAGTTGGGATAGGAATCCTTGCCTTGTGGAACCGTTGCAAGAAGTAAATGATATAACGTGAGGACTAGGTGAGAACACCCATGTACAAGTACTTGGCATTCCGTAGGCACCCAAATAAACTGTCATTTCCTTCTCCTACCAGCACCCCCCACCCCCACCTCCAAGGAACTCACAGTCTGGGGGACTTATCCAGCAGAATCCAAATAGTAGTTAAGTATTGAGGTTCTCAGAATCAAGTCATGGGTTTTTAAAGAGACATCTTAGGAGAAGGGCAGAGTGCAAAGGAACAAGGTTAAATGACCATAGCACAGCTAGCTGTAGGTTACACATTAGGAACATTTCTGAGATGATGAAAACTTAGAACCAAGAGATCTCTAGAGAGGAAGTATCCTCTAAAGATTTGACATCTGAGCCAAGACGTGTAGAGCATGAAGAAATCAGCCATGAGAGAAACTGGGAGAAGAGTGTTCCACACAGGGAATACCAAGTGCAAAGGCCCTGAGGCAGGAACCAGCTTTGGATGGTCACGGCACAGAAGAGATGAGGGTAATTGGAACAAAGTGAGTAAAAGGAAAGTGATCCCAGATGAAGTCAGGAGTCAGCAGGAGCCAGACTATAGAGAGCCTTGTAGGCTGTGGTAAGGACTTCACATTTTACTCTAAGCGACACGGGAAGCCCTGGGAGGGTTTTAAGCAGGGAAGTGACGTGACTGACTCAGGACTGTAACAGATCACTCAGCTTTTGTGTGAATCACAGTTGGCAGGGGACAAAAATAGAAGCAGGGAGACCATGAGGAAGCTTCGGCAGTGACCCAGGCAAGAGGTGATAGTGACCTAGAGGGGGTGGTGGCAGTGGAGGTGTGAAGTGGTCAGAGCTGGAATTCATTTAGAGATGGAGATGGCAAGACTTGCCAATGACCTGGAATCAGAAAGAACATTTACTTGGCATCTATTATACATGCAGTCCTCATCTCACTGAATCCTCCTGACTGCCCTGTTAGGTCAAGCTGATTTACCTCTGTTAGACTGAGGAGGAAACTTAGGCTAAGAGAGGCAAGGGGAGTGGCCCCAGCCACACACCAAGGAAGCAGCAGACTAGAACCAGGGGCCAGATCTGTGTGACTCCAAATTTACATGTTTTCCCTGACACCATGGCCCAGGCCTGGGATAGGTCAGGCCTTTGGATCCTACTTTCTCAGAGACCAGTTCTCTGAAGACAAGCCCCCTGCTATCACTATGCTCTAAACCTGGCCTTGAGCCCTGCTCTGCCCACCTCATTCTCCTCCCTCACTCCTGAGACCAGCTGCTTCTGGGAACAGCAGCCTTAGTGTGTTCATCTGTAAAATACAGAACAGCCTGTTGTCTCTGTGGTGACACCAAGACTAAATGAGACGTGAGATGAGATGTCCAAAGCTCCCTGTCCAGAGCCTGGCATGCTCCCTTCCTTCTTCCCTCTTAGATGCTGGGTGCACCTTGGGGCCAAGATACCCGGCAGGCTTTCCTGGCTGCCCTGGTGTTCCCTTCTCCACTCCAGCCTCCCACTCAGAAGCCTGCACCCCTAGGCGAGGCCCAGTCAGGTCTTCTCTCCCATTCTTACTGTCCATTCCTCTGGGGCCCAGGCAGATGGGATGAGTCCTATCATGCAAAAAGGATGCAGAAGAAAGAAGAGAAACTCATTTCCTCTGGCACGATGCTTTTTATCTTACCAAAAACAAACATAACTGACACCCACTGTGTGGGGGGCCCTGCAAGCCCCTGTGGAGACAGAGAGGCAGCACATTACCCACTTCCTCTCCCCCTCCACAACCTAAGTCTCCAGGTCTCCTCCCACAAAGGCTCAGGAATGCTCCACACTGAAAGGACGCATTGGTTTGCTCTAGCATACCACCCTTACGGTGTGCCCGGAGAAACTGAGACTCAGAGAGGAGGGACTTGCCCAAGGGCACACTGTTCCTCAGTGGCTGGGCCAAGACAGAAATAAAATGTAAGTCTTGATTCCCAGAAGTATGATTTTTTGCCTTCAGAGCATGACTGCACCCCAACAGACACAGGCCTGGTATGTGAGTACGTTTGCCCCCACTAGCCTCCGCCATGCTACACGAGGAGGCTTAGGGAGGCCTATGTTCGGAGCCTCTCACAAGCCCCTGGGCCATGTTCTCTGTCCCCAGGACACAAGGTTCCATCCGAGTTACCCCAAAGGAGGGGCTCATTCCTCAAGCTGGGTGGGCCCAGGGCCCAGAAATGCATGCCTGCTGCCACCCAATTGCACTGGCCACCCACCTCCTTCCCCAGGGACTGATCTCTCTCCAGGTTACTGACACACCCATTCTATGCTCTCCTAGCAGCCCCATGGTTGACCCCAGCCCAGGCTCCCTCCCACTGCAGCCAGGAAGACAAGGAGGGCACACAGAGGCCATGAGGAAACTCGTGCTGAGCCGGCCCTTAGGGACCTCACATTGGCCAGCAAGGAAGGGGCCATGGCCTCTGGGGGTGAGGGAGCCAGTGCAGGATTATGGGCTCCTCGCTTGGAAATGATTGGTCATGACAAGCTCACTGCAGGAACAAAGCCATGTGAAATTGACCTCATCACCAGTGATCAGATCAAATTGTTTAGTGTAAGGGGAATGTGAGGGGGATGTTCAGCTGGGCGATGACCTAGTTAGGGCCTTAAAGAGGCAGAGCAGCTGCCCCACTCTGGGGAGGAGAAGGCAAGAGGCCTCCTGGGGGGAGGCCCCTGCTGAGCTGCAGGTGGAGGAAAGCCTGTTCCCAGCCAGGCTCTGGCCTGGCCAGGACCAACTCCTCTGACCCTCTAGCATCCCCAGAGGAGGGCCCAGCCCCAGAGGGCCCAGGAATAGTAATACAGGGGGCCACAGCGGTGGCTGAGGGCACAGTTTTCACTGTCCTAAGAAAACAAGATAGTGCAGGAACTGAGGAAACCCTGAGGCTAGGAGTTGGCAGACCCTGGGAGACAGGGGCTGAATTTTGTTAATGATTTGTGTATTTGATTACCATGTCTCAGGCCTTATTCTGAGGACTTTCCATATATTAACTCAATCTTCAAAACAACCCTATGACGTGGATACTATCGCGGTGTCCAGCATGATGCAGAAGAAGACTCAAATAGGTGACGTGATGGGAATGCAAGCTGGTGCAGCCACTCTGGAAAAAGTATGGAGGTTCCTCAAAAAATTAAAGCTAGAACTACCCTACGACCCAGCAATTGCACTACTAGGCATTTATCCAAGGGATACAGGTGTGCTGTTTTGAAGGGACACATGCACCCCAATGTTTATAGCAGCACTATCAACAATAGCCAAAGCATGAGAAGAGCCCAAATGTCCATCGATGGATGAATGGATAAAGAAGATGTGGTATATATACAATGGAGTATTACTTGGCAATCAAAAAGAATGAAATCTTGCCATTTGCAACTACATGGATGGGACTGGAGGGTATTAGTCAGAGAAAGACAAATATCATATGACTTCACTCATATGAGGACTTTAAGAGGCAAAACAGATGAACATAAGGGAAGGGAAACAAAAATAATATAAAAACACAGAGGGGGACAAAACATAAGAGACTCATGAATATGAAGAACAGAGGGTTACTGGAGGGGTTGTGGGAGGAGGGATGGGCTAAATGGGTAAGAAGCACTAAGGAATCTACTCCTGAAATCACTGTTGCACTATATGCTAACTAATTTGGATGTATATTTTAAAAAATAAAAAATTAAGTAAAACAAATAAATAAATAAAAGAGGTGACGTGATTTGCCCAAGGTTATAAAACTGGTATGTGACCACCTGGTCCCAGAGTCTGTGCTATTAACTGCTACATTCTACTGTTTCTCCTCTGATGATGGGATTGACCAAATGTGGCAGGCCAAATAAAGACACAAATAGGAGGAGGTGACCTGCACCTCTGAAGCCTTTCTTTCCCATCAGGCCCTAGGGGCACCAGGGGGCCCAGGGGTTAGGGCATGGGAGAGGGGGCCTGTCAGGAACTTCAGAACAGGTGCCTGCTTTCTCCTTGGATCCTGTTTCCTGACACTTGCATGAGGAACCGGGAGGGGACAGGGGAGGGACATGTGGCCAGCCAGTGCAGAGCAGTCCCCTTTCTGCCAAGCACTGCCTTAGGGAATATGACTCTTGCTGCCTGAGGGTTACAGGGGAGATGTCAGAAGGGGGGGGGCAGGACTTCTGGTAGGGCACATGGTGTTAACCCTTTCATTAGCAGTATGTGTGCAGAAAACTTAGCATAGAGCCTGGCACAGAGGAGGAAGACGCCCGTGAATGTGCAGCAAACAGCAAAATCCACTAAGGGTAGGCCAGAGCAAAAGCTACAGCAGGAAGGATCCTGGTTGGCTGCTGGGAAAGTTTCCGGGAGGCCATTAACTTCCCCATGGGGTCCCGAGGCATAGAAGAGACCTCTGTCACTCCAAGGGGTGGGGGAGCACCTGAGGCCAGCACCTGAGTGGAATCTTGTACAGGGGGCTGCAGGGGTGCTGGCTGTGACAGAAGCTGAGGGGCACGTGTGAAACTGGTCTGCTAGTCTGGGCCCTTGCCTAGTTCCATGCAGGTTGAGGAGTCCAGGCTGGCAGGACCTCAAGACCTCAGCTTGCTCTCCTGGGGGTATGTAGCTGAAAGGATACAGCTGGTACTTGATGCTTCCTGGTCCCAGGACTGAGAAACTGAGTGTTCTGTGCCTCCATTTCTGTACAGCAACCAATTCTTAATGGGCCCCCCAGGACAGGCCTTTCTGTTCACTGGTTCCTTTCTGCCCAGTTCCGTGGGCACCTGGGATTTCTTATCAAGGGCTTCATGTCTCGGGCAGGGATGGGCCAGTGTGCCTACTGCTCCAGCCTGTTCTCTAGCTTTTTTCCTGGTTTCCCTATTTCCTGGGGCTGGGCTAGTTTCTATTTCCCCTTACCTTAATTCAGACTGGATTTTTCAGATGTGATCTGGGGGGCTTCATTTGTGACTAGTGGCCCCCTCCCTGGGATATTCCTGACACTCCTACCAAATCCCTCTCCAGTTTGGTTTGGGTGGGGGGTACCCCCTCCCAGCATGTGACACCACTACTCTGGACTGGGGGGGGGGTGGGGACTCTAATTCTTTTGTGAGAGCCCACATTGAGAGGACGCAGGCCAAAGAGAATGTTCCTTCTTCGGGAAGACCTCCGAAGAACTGTCAAAGGGCAGAGGGACCCCGATGACCACAGTTAAGACCTGTGGTTGGAAGCCACAGGGACAGAGCATTCAGTCTACCTCAGAGAAGGACTTCCTGTTGGGTTGAGCTTTCTTCAAGGGCATAGCTATCTCAGAGCCTAACGAGACCTATATCCCCCGAGGTGTGCAGGTAGAGGCTGGATGGACAACTGTGAGAGATGCTGTACAAAGCCAGTGAAAGAGTGGGACTATTCTTTCCCCATGTCACTCTCTGTGTTTATTTTTTGTTGTTGCAGTGACTACAGACCCACAAGGATGTTGGCCTCCACTCAGCTCTCCTCACCAGAATATCTGTGCAAGTTTGTGAAGTTAAAGACAGAAACAACAAAGCTAAGAGTAAATCCAAGACACAGCCCGGGGGTGAGGTGGGAGAGAAAAGGAAGAGATAAGTAGAAAGGACAGAGAAAGAGAAGAGGAAAATGAGAGAAAGGGAGAGACAGATAAATAGAAAAGGAGAAACAGAGAAAAGACCAGAAAAGCAAAGAGAAAAAGAAAGACGGAGACAAAAAGTAGGTGGGGGGGGGTTGGTAAGGGGGAGATACCAAGCTAGAGGCAGAGAAAAAGGTTGGAAATAGAAATCTGCTCCCTGGCTCTGCTCCTTTGTCTCTCCCGCAGCGCTGAGGTTTGTGCAGAAGCCTCATTCCCTAGCTAACCCTGTAACACTTCCTATTTCTTCAAAAGCAAGGGAGTGGTCTCCAAGGGCAGCTGTGTCAGCCTTAGAAAATGCCTGAAACCACAGGGGCCCCAGGTGGGACCTGGACCAGGCTACCAGGCCTCTACCCTGCTGCACCTTTGGGCAGAGAAGCTTCCAGTGGGACTCCAGTGGCTCCAGGTCCCAGGAAGCCAGGGGAGATGTCTCTGCCTTCACACCTCTGCCGCTGGCAGAAAGAGCAGACTGGGGTTTTGATAGCCCCAGGGAGCAGAACTGGGCCCCACTCAGAAATAGCAATCAGCTGAGTCCTGAGAAGAACTTCACAGCCAGCAGAGGATCTTCCCAGAGGACCAGGGCTTCTCAATGCCAAGTGAGGGCCCCATGCACAGAGGTGTGCAAGAGAGGTTGGCTGAGTGCCCAGTGGTGGTGAGATGAGGTTCGAGCCTTGGCGGGAATGAGACCAAAGAGCTTCAAAGCCTGATGGAGAGTGGCTGATGCTGTGATTCCCATGTCCTCAGCGGGTGACCCATCTTTCCAGCCCAAAGGGGAGAATCCTGCTGTGTTACTTTAAATAGCTAAGCTTTCTAACAAGGCTTCTATTCATACTTTCACAGAAGAATGTTTCCCATGTTTCTATCTTAAGAATTTTTATGTAGTTATGTAGTAATGCCTATAGCTATATAACCATGTACCTAAAATATCTATGCATTTATGTATTTCTATATCTGTTTATCTATGCATCTCCATATCTTTATATCTAAGTGGCTATCCATGTTGGTATTCATGTATCTCTTTGCTATGCATCTATATGGTTCTGTATCTCTCCGTATCTCTTTCCCTTTACAAGAGAAGCTGATAAAGACCCTGACGGATTTAACACCACCCCCCCCCACCCACTTTCTGAGCTGCCCCTCTCCATGGTCAGCCCCCACCCTTATGTCATTTGTGCAAGGCCTGACCTTTCACTCTTCCTCCCCACCAGATGGTGGCCATCTTTGGCCAGTTTCCTCATGGTAACCCCTTTTAAATCATGGATTCCTATCACCAAATCATTTTGAGCACTCCAACCCAATTTATCCACAGGGATTTATTTATACATAATGCAGTGGTTAAGAGAACAGACCCTGGGGCCAGCCTGTGAATGTGCATCGTGGCTCTTCCACTGGGTGAGTGAGTTGAGGTCTCTGGGCTTTTGTTAGCCCCCGTAGAAAGAGTAGCTAGAAGTGCTACTCGATGCCACAAAGTACTTGTAGTATGTGCTGACCTTTCTATACAAGTATTACTTTTTTTTTTAATTAAAAAAAATTTTTAATGTATCTTTGAGAGAGAGAGAGAGAGAGTGTGTGCGTGCTCAAGTTGGGGGGGGGGGCGTACAGAGGGAGAGGGAGACACAGAATCTGAACCAGGCTCCAGGCTCTGAGCTGGCAGCACAGAGGCCGATGCAGGGCTCAAACTCATGAGCTGTGAGATCATGACCTGAGCCGAAGTCGGACGCTCAACCGACTGAGCCACCCAGGCGTCCCTACATGTATTACTTTAATTAATGGTGTAGGTCACAAAATGAATGTTGAATGTCAAAACTGCTAGAGGATTAGCTATACAGAAATAAAATCTTCTATATATTGTAATATTTTCTTACTCCCCAGTGGGTTGCTTAGCACGATTGCTTACTACACTTTGCATTGTGACTTGGAGAGTTTGCTTAGGATCCTTTCTCTGGCTTTCTGACTCTCACTCTACCAGGGAAGCCTGAGTTTGAGGCCTAAACCTGGGCCCACCCCTCAGCACACAACCAGAGGCCACATCACTCCAGGATCCTCTCCCAAGATGAGGCTGAAGGCCCAGAGAGAACCCCATTGGTCCATACCCTGAGGGTCAGCACAGTCCAGGGGCCTCACACATAGCCCAGAGGCTCTGCTGCCTATATCCCAGGCCTTTGATCCTCCTCAGCCCAGAGCCTGGGGTCAAGGTGCAGCCTACCTCCTCTCCCTCACCGCAGTCAGCCTCACTGGGTGAGGCACCAACCTCTCTATCACAGGGCATGAAAGCCAAGCCCAGGGCTCACTGTTGGCTCTGAATCACTTATTGGATGGATAGTCATGTGTAGTCACCATTACTGAGCACTTTACCTACATCTTCTCTGAATATTTCCAAGGATCCTATGAGGGAGGTGCTCTTACTCCAATTTGCTGCATATGCTGCTGATCAGTGAGGGAGCAGGAAAACAATTGGCCTGCAGTCTGGCGGGAGACCAGTCTCCTCATCACCATGTAATGTTGGGAGAACAAGTAAAGGAATGGTTTCTCTGTTCCCCTCCATGCTCCCCCAAGGCACCTGTGTCCCCTTCCTCAATTCTGGGCTTGCTCTGAACCCCCAGCCTAGAGAGAACTGCGCCTAGCCCCCAGTACCCCCTTTTTCTCTGAGTGCGCAGCTGAGTGGGTCTGCACCCCCTGGCCCCATGCCCAAGGCTCCTGGAGCCCCCAACTCCCGCTCCTGGCAGGACCCCTCCTGGGAGCCCCGCCCCCGTCAGCGGCAGACCCGCAGGTAATCCCCTCCCCCTTCCTGCCCTCGCAGCTCCAGCCCCTTCCAATTAGCGTAGTCTCGGATCCCCCCTCTTGCTCCCTCCTCCACTCGGCTCCCACGTGGGGAGCCCGGCTCCCAGGCCTGGCCGCCCCATTCACAGCGCCCTCCGCCATTGTCCGCGGCCTGTCATTCACGCATGGCATTAGCATTTCTAAAGCCCACTTTTCCTAGTGGCTCTTTGGCTTCAGCCAAAAAGGGGCTTACTTTGAAACCTAAGTTTTGGGAAAACGTGCTCCCTAGGCCCCTAAAATAGCTTACTTTTAGGCTCTTAACTTTCCAGGCCTCAGTCTGTTTGCCTATGAAATGGGGAGAACTATCGTCCCTTGTTTCCAGGTTTGGGTGCCTGGAATGTCTCAGTCTCAAGAGTGGTCGAGAAATGGGGCGGCCTCCTGGGACCTCAGTGCAACTGCCTCTTCCTTCCCCCTCAGCTTCTTGGGCCCTGCTAGTCTGGACCCTCCGTTCCCCACCTACGTGCCAGGGGAGATATGTAGTTTTGTCAAAACTGGTTTTCCCTGCCCTAACCCAAGCGGCCTTTGTTAAGGCCCTGGCAGGATGGGGCATGAATGGGGGTGACTTCTTCGCCTTGGCATTTGAAACTTGCCTAAGTAACTTGGGTGGAGAGACAGCACCACCCAGTGGCTCCCTCGGCTCTATGCCAATCTTCCCTGGGGTGGGTCCTCACATACCTGGCTTCAGGACCCCCAGTGAGGAGGCTCACCAGAGAAAGCTTTTTAACTTGTGCAATTTCATTTGCATTGGTTTAGCTGCCTCAAATCCAAGGCTAAATACAGAGCTAGCAGTTAAGAGTACCAAAGGGGCACAGCTCTATCTTGGCCCCACCCCCATCATTCCATTGCACTGATAATGACTCTTGCTCCAGGTTCCCTGGTCAGTGGCCAGTACTTTCCCCTCCCTAGGCCTCACTTTTCTTTATCTGGAAAATGACAGACTATTCCCTTGGTCACCCTCTGCTTTTCCTGGTGGGTGGGGGATATTTGTGTGATGGGAAGGTGTGGTGGGTCTGGGCCAGTCCTCTGTGTCACTCAGCTACCTGGACCCCAAGAATAGGCTCTGGTCCCATCTGTACTTCACAGCCCCAATCCCTAGCCTTCAGGCCCTTCCTGGAAACCCATCAGGTTCCAACCAGCCCCTCTGAATATGGAAAAATGGGCCTCACACTTCCCCAATGCCTGCTTTCTTTGGTTCTTATTCCCTTGTTTCCTCCACTCTCCCCCTGCTTGTTTACTGTGTGCTAAGGATGTCTGCATTTCTCTTCAAGCCTGGTAGGGAGCAAAATGAGGCAAGAGTAACCCCTGTCTCCAATCAAAGGTCCCACCACCCCATTTCCCTCTGGGGTCCCTTCTGAAACCTGCTTTAGCCGAAGAAGGCAATGAGGGCAGAGGCAACCAACAACCAGCCCCAAAAGGCTGGGGTGCTCAATGCATCCTTCTTCCTAGTCTCTTCCCACGGGCCCTCCCTCTGTGTCTGAGAGGAAATGAATGGGCTTGGGAAAGAGGGGAGGCAGATTGGGCCCAGAGAGTCTTGTGACTGGATTCTGCTTAGGCCTCGGGAAAAACTGGACTGTTAGAGCAGAAGAGGGGAGAAGGCTTGGTCAGGAAAGAAGGAGCAAAGTTTGCTCAACCCTAGTATATAGTGTGGCCCTGAAGCAAGATCCAACCCAGGGTTTTTTTGCAGTCAGGAGGAGGTGGAGAAAAAGAACTGAGAGCAGCAAGGCCCTCCTCATCTCATCCTTCCTGGTTGTGCTCTGAGGAATTACAGGGGGCTCTGGGATCACTGGGTATGAGTGTGGGGTAGTGTATTCAAGGGGTACCCCCCTCCTTTCGGCTCAGCTCTACTTGGTCTTTTATTTTTATTGCCGTTCTAGATGAGATTTTGTCCAGAAAAGTATTCTACCAAAGAAGAAGAAGAAGGGGGGGGGGGAAAGGGAAGCTGAAAAAGCCTACAGTTTACAAAGGGGGAAACTTTGAAGCCCAGAAAGGTAAGATAAGGTAGTAGCCTTGGCACCTAGCATAGAACCCTACAGCCACAAAGTCCTCAGTGAACATTTTTAGAAAAAGCAATTGAATGCCACAAAATTCTCAAATAATTTCAAAGCATAAACAAATCCACTTTCACTTTATATATGACCATGCTACAAGACCTACCACTTTTTAAAGCTATCTAAGAAAGCTGTTACACAAGAAACAACAAAGAGAGCTGGGAATTTGCTCAAATGTTGGGAATTACCTGACATCATAGTCAATTCTCATAATGGAAGCATAAGCAAAGAGGCAATTCATAACATTGGCTAATTGTCCTTGCCTGCTGTCCAAGCCAGGATGTATGGATATGCTTGTGTATATTTTTGGTTAATTTCCATCATGGGTTTAACATTAGCTTCTAATGTTTGACATGAAGAAGTAAAAAGGAAAAGCCTCCTCTTTGAGGTTGAAATGTGAAAGATGCAGTTGTAAACAACTCAAGAGGGTGGTGTGGTCCAGCTGGGCTCTTGTTCCTGAAACAGCACTTGGGTACTCTAGGCTTTCTCTCAGCCCTCCATGGACCATTATGAACCACAGAACAAAGCCTGTGGATACACAATGATCTGGATTCTTGAATATTCTGTGTAGATTATCTTCAGACAAGGTTTAATCCCAGACTACTTTCTCTCTCCAGGCATTAATGGGCTATCAGGAAAGTAATCTAATGTCACAAGCTGCTTGGGTAGGGCATAATGATCAAGAGAAGTCATCTACCAAAAATGAGATTGTGTGTTTCAAAGGCAGTAGAAATCATTGGGAGCTAGGCCGGGGTTTGAATTATCCACACCACTGCTTTGCCCCATCCTCCAAGCCCACCTCCCTATGCACCCAGTATAGGTATGTGCAAAGAGCTTTCTGCTACTGATTCTCATTGAGTGACTTGGGGCACAATTCCTCTCTGAGCCCCAGTCTGTGCATCTGTAAAAGGAGGGTTAAGAGTGAATCATATATCAAGAAAGTTACGGGACAGCTGCAGAATGGGAGAAAATATTTGCTAATCATATGTCTGATAAGACTCTAGTATCCAGAATGTATGAAGAACTCAGGAATCAAAAGACAAATAACCCCATTAAAATGAGCAAGAGAAATTGGCAGAAGTAAACATTTCCCATTTTTTGTAGATGGCTTCTTTTGATCTTTATGGCCTACTCAAGTAGCTCCTAATATTAGACATTTCTCCAAAGAAGATATACAGATTGCTATTAGCAAATGAAGAGATGCTCAACATCATAGTCATTAAAAAATGTGAATCAAAACCACAATGAGATATCACTTCATACTCACTAGGATAGCTAGAATTTACAAATAAAAAATTTAGGGGCGCCTGGGTGGCTCAGTCAGTTAAGCATCCCACTTTATCTAGGTCATTATCTCACAGTCCGTGAGTTACAGCCCCATGTCCTGCTCTGTGTCGACAACTCAGAGCCTGGAGCCTGCTTCAGATTCTGTGTTTCCCTCTCTTTGCCCCTCCCCCACTCGTACTCTGTTTCTCTCAAAAATAAAATAAAAAGTTAAAAAAATAAATTAAAATAAAAAATAAGAAACTTGGAAAATAACAAGTGTTGGTGAGGATGTAGAGAAATTGGAATGCTCATCCATTGCTGGTGGAAATGTAAAATGGTACAGCTACTGTAGAAGATAGTCTGGCAGTTCCTCCACAAGTTAAACATAGAATGACCATTTGGCCCAGAAGTTCCACTCATAAGTATGTACTCAAGAGAAGTGAAACCACATGTGCACACAGGACCTTGACACTACAGGTTCATAGCTGTGGCATTCATAATGGTCCAAAGGGTGGAAACATCCCCAAAGCCCATTAACTGGTGAATGAGAAGACAAAACGCTGTATATCCAGACAATGGAATACTATTTAGCAATAAAAAGAAATGAAGCACTGACACGTGCTACAACACGGGTAAACCTTGAAAACATTATGCTGAGTGAAAGAAGCCAGATAAAAAAGGGCACATATTACATGATTTCATTTATATGAAATGTCCAAAATGGGCTAATCCATAAAAAGACAGAAAATGGATTAGTGGTTGATAGGGGCTAAAGGTAAGGGGGAGTGGGGAGTGACTGCTAAGGGTTGTGGGGGTTTGGGGGACTTTGCTCTGGAATTAGATAATGGTAATGGTCACACATGCTAAAAACCACAGAATTGTACATTTTGAAAGGATGAATCCTATGGTATGTGAATTACATCTCAATTGTGTGTGTGTGTGTGTGTGTGTGTGTGTGTGTGTTTTAAAGAATGAACTATATGGCAGAGGTTTACAAATTGGGCTAAGTCAGTACTACCCCAACCTCCTGGTGATTCTGGGCCTGAAAATCTGTTTTTTTAACATGCCCCTGGGATGGTTCAGGTGCAGCGAGGTTTGGGAACCGTTGGATCTGCTCTAACACACTAGGTCCCTGCCTGTGTCTATAATGAGAGGTACCTATAAACAGTTGCACTCAGCCCCTTTCTCTGTGGGAGTTGGCCCCTCTTGGGTTCTGCATGCCCTGAAACAGCCAGACTTCACACCCCAAGAAGGACCTGTTGCATTAGCCACAGAAACAGACCCTTCTTGTGCTTCTGGGGCCACAGGGGGTTTTCCAACCTCTGAGGCTGATCTGCTGGTCTTGTCCTTCCCAGGTGTTGGGGGAGGAGGGGCTCCCTCCACAGAGCCTGAGATCCATTGCTCTTTGCTCTTGGGGCACCAACACCAGGCCTGCCCAGCAGGCCATGTGGTAGAGGAACTCAAACCCCACTGGGGGATCTGGCAGGGAGGAGGCCACAGGGACGACCCTCAGGTGCCTGGGAAACCACATGCCTGTGGCAGTTTGGCTCTGGTGCCTGGATCAGACTCTGAACAGGGAACTCTTAGAGAGCCAATCCAGGCCTAGCCTTGAGCATGAGGTATATAAGCAGATGAGTGGTTCTCATCCCCTTCAGTGTGAGTGAGGCCTGGATCAGACTCTGAACAGGGAACTCTTAGAGAGGCAATCCAGGCATAGCCTTCAGCATGAGGTATAAGCAGATGAGTGGTTCTCATCCCCTTCAGTGTGAGTGGGAACAAGAGTGTGTGCACAGGCCTAGCAAGGCCCCAGCTTCAGCTGTAAGCTGAGATGCTAGGGCCTCGCCCATAGTTTCTCCTTGCCTGCCTTACCTCCTACAATGCCCAGCTCATGTTCTTCCCTTACAGTAGCTACAGCAACACTAATGTCCCTTCCCCACACACACACTCTGACAGAGAGCCAAATATATGCTAGGCCCAGAGCAAAATATTCTCTGATACCTTACTGAATTTCATCCTCACTACTACTTTTTACAGTAGGAAGTACTCTTCTTACTTTACACAAGGAATTCAAAACTCAGTTATTTACTTGAACTAATATTTATTGAACACTTATTATGTACCAGGCACTACACTAGGTGCTAGATCTATCGAAGTGAATGAGGTCCAGTGCCTCTTGAAGATTGCACTCTGTCTCCAAGCAGAGAAGGAGATTTCTAGAAAGAGGTCAAGCTGGGATAGCAAGCAACATCCACTTGAGTCCACAAGTCCTCCTCCCTCAGGCTGCCCAACCTCGGCCACGTGGTGAAGATTCCCTCCATCCAGAGCTCCTGGTGAGCCTTTCCAGGGCTGCCTTGTGATTGGGTCTTTCTGGGAATATGAGAAGGAAGTGTAGAAGCCTTCCTAAATATCATGTGAACACATGCCACCATCATGACCTTTGCCATAGTTTTATCCCAACTGTTTCTTTATTTACTGTCTTTCTTTAAATGGACTGACTTCTGAAAAAGTAAACTTTAATATTTACCTTAGTGCCATACTAAACAATGATATCCATGATATCATTTGTGGTGTGCTGGTTGTGTTTTTTTCCTAGTAAACTTTACCATAAATATATCACCATTGACATGTACATCTTTGTTTAGGCACCCCTTAGCATCCTGTCAATACAAGCAATATGAGCACCATTCTTAGGAGAAACACTGGGAAAGAAAGAAAATGTAAGTCCCTTGGACACTTGGAGGTGAACTTGCATGGAAACCACCTTTGTTGAGAAGTCGCCTTGATAATCTTGCTTTGGGCTAGCCCCTGAGAGACTTGGGGCTTAGAAGTGAGTCAAATTGAAGGTTTCTGTTATTCCCCAGGAGCCAGGAGGAAGTATAATTGGCAAGATGAAGATCCTACATACTGCCTGGTGACTCCTCCTCATGACCTCCACTCCCTACAAACTCAGACCAAAGTCATTCCCCTCACAGGAGGCTTGAGGCAAAAAGTGGAGGATCTGGGTCTTGCTGCTGGCTGAAGAAAGCAGAATCCAGGCAGCAAGCCATTGGATGGATGTCACAGAAATCCTGGGGAAGGCTTTGGATTCTCTCAAGGTTCAGGCCAAGTTTAAGCATAGCTAGTAAAGGCAGAGATCCTGGATCACCATGGCTGTATGAGCCTAGGCAAGTAACTTCATGCCTCACTTTCCTCACGGGGAATTGAGAGGGCCTTCTTCATGGAATGGTTATGAGGATTAAGTGAGACAATGTAAAAATGGAATTTGGTAAAGGCCAATCCAAATTTTTTTTTATTATGCCTATTGAACAAATTCAATAAATATGCTTTGGCCTCATTGGTGCATAAAACATTATTTCAGTCACTTAGGTGTGGAAGAGGGGAAGCAATGGGCATGGAGGGGTGTACAGAGATTAATACATCTTCTACAGTCTACCAGCAGCAGCAAACAATTTGGTTTGAACCATATGAAATTGCCAATATTCAATCATTTTGGCTCACAACTCAATACCACTTTAGACACCAAAGTGAAGTTAGTACAAAATGGAAATGAAGAAGGGAATGGTTTTCTCCCACTGAACAGATTGGGGAAGGTTTCACTCAAGAAGTGACCTTTGAGTCTTGATGGATGGGTTGGACTGCAGTTGGCTGCAAACCAGGAAGAGGGGTCTTGTGGGCTAGGTGGGGAGAGTGTCAGCAAAGGCATGGGAGTGGGGTCAGGTGGAGCCTGTCAAGGGGGATGTGGATGGTCTGTGTGCCTGGGCAAATGTACTGCCCAGGAGCCTGGAGAGCTTGGTGGGCTGTTATGGAGGGTCTCAGATGCTGGCCTTTGCCTCCCCTTGGGAGTTGGCAGCTGTTCATTAGCAAATAGGATGTTATTCCTCTGCTTAGTGGGGCCAGCGGCACAAAATGGGGCAAGAACTTTCCCACTTTCCCATTAAAGGCTGAAATGACAGCAGGAGGAATTGCAATCAGCCAAACAAACAAACAAACAAAAAACCTTTCTGGATGTGAGCTGTGAGAACCTGTTCTAGAATGACCCAGGAGGCTGAGGAATCTCTTCCCCTGAAGACCTTGAAAAACAGGAGAGATTCTCATTTGTCTGGTTCCAGAAGAATCTGCCCAAAGGCAGGGGGCTGGACCAGATGACACATTTGTGCCCTTTCCAGTCTGCAGTCTTGATGATCTCATTGTTCCCTCTTCCTCTGGATGAGCTGCCTCACCCCAGCTCATACTCATTGGGATGGTCCCTGTTGTTAGAAATCTCCCAGGCTCCCAAAGCCACAGCTCTTCTGGTTGGTGACTAACAAACTTGTCAGCAAGATCATCCCAATGTCTAGCCTCCATCCTCCTTGCTGTAAGCTTGAGCAAGGCTTGTTGCTATAACTTCCCTTGAAGGTGATTATCCTAATATAGCCAAGACCACCTGTTAAGCCTTACCACCAGCCTTTGTCTCACTTCTGAAGAGACAGATAGGATAGGTTTTAGAGTTGAAGGGCCTGGGTTTGAGTTTTGATTTGTTGTATGACCTCAGGCAAGCCATTTAAGGGCAAGGATTAAGTAAAGTAACATTTGTGGATCACTTAATATATACTCATGTATTAGTTGAATAAATCACATGTAAGTATTATCCTCATTTTATGGGTAGGGAAACTGAGGCTCCACAAGGTTAAGTTTCTTGCTTACTGTCACCCAACTAGTAAGTAGTAGAGCTACAACTGGAACTCAGATTTTGCAGATTCCAAAGGCTGTGCCATTTTCATCCTACGGTGTTACTTCTTGCTTTACTGCTCAACCTAGTTTCTGTCATCTGTAAAATGGGACTAATACTCTCTGCCCCACAGAGTTATTGGGAGGACTAAAAAACATACTGTATGTGGACGTGATGTGTAAGTCAAAAAATGCTGGGCAGATGCAAAATAATTATAACACTCAAGACCTGGTCAATTCTCTGGGCTTCTGCCAACACGTTTGAGAAGCAATTTCTGAGGATAGCAGGCAGAGTTAACCTCTCCCTTCCTCTGTCATTGAAGGATGAGAGACCTCTCTTCTATCACAGCTTTAAAATTTTTTTTTAATATTTATTTTTGAGAAAGAGAGACACAGAGTGTGAGCAGGGGATGAGCAGAGAGGGAGACACAGAATCTGAAGCAGGCTCCAGGCTCTGAACTGTCAGCATAGAGCCTGGTGTGGGGCTTGAACTCATGAACTGTGAGATCATGACCTGAGCTAAAGTCAGACACTTACCTGACTGAGACATCCAGGTGCCCCTCTATCTATCACAGCTCTTATTGCACCAGGTTGCAATTCTGTCTTTAGGATGTTTGCCTCCCTAATTCATTCATAAACCTTTCCATGGCACAGTGTTTAATACATAGTAACATTCAACAAGTGTGGCTTGAATGAATGAATGAATGATGCAGTGGCTTCCCCCCACAGCTCTGCTCCTTTTCTGTTGGTGGTCCAGCCTCCAGCTTCCCACCCCAGAGCCCCAGCTTACTAAATGGGCCACCAACTGCTAGCCTTCCAATCCCATGGTCACATGTAGACCTTGGCCAGCTGGCATTCAGAGTCCTTACCATCTGACCCAATCCCACTTGCCTTGATACCTTGTTGCCCACGCTATTGCCCTCACACTGCCAGGGCACAAACCAAACCATACTATTTCTCAAACATGCTTTACACTTCCCTACTGCTGTGCCTCTGTTCACACCATTCCTTCTACCAGGAATGCCTTTCCCCACCCAGTGTCCTCTTGTCAAAATGTACATTCTGCCTCCTTCAGGAAGTTTTCCAAGTCCAAAACTAAAGGTGGTCTCATTCTCCCATGAGTCCCCTTTGCATAGAGTGGGTACTTTTTAGAGGACCTTAATATCCTCTACCTTCCCAGGCAGTCATTTGCATCCCACTGAGCCTTTAGGCAAGCTCCTACCCCTCTCAGTCTCCAATCTGTACATATGTGTAATGGCTCTCCCAACCCTGCGATACTGTGAGCTGGCTTCTTTGGGACCTCAAGGAGGGCAAGACACCAATGAACCCCAAGTTGGGCCTTCAACTCCTGACAACATGTGCCCAGCTCCCAGGCCTGAAAATCAGCTCTCAGATATTAGAAGCTAATTGACTTGCTTAAGAAAGGGATAAATGTCTACTTAACATGATTACTGTCAAAGGCCTGAGCAACAGAACCTTTCCATCATTGGAGTTTTATTGCAGGAGAAGCTAATTAGCTCTAATTAGGGAACTCCCAGGTGCTTAAGGCAAAGGTCAATGGAGGGGAGGGAGAATGAAAGACAGGTGGGGAAGAGGAGGGAAAGGTGCTCCATACCTCCCCTCTTAGCAAATTGCCCAGTATGAACAGGCTTAGTACTCCCCAGGAACCCCAAGCTTAGTGACACCAAAGGCACCACACCCATCTGGGATAAAAGAAGGAAGCTTCTTCAGACCCTACTATATGCCAGGCATTGTATCAAGCCTAGTCTCTGAGTCATTTGAGCCTCACAATGACCTCTAGAGGCAAGAACTATTCATTGACCCATTTCATAGATGGAGAAACTGAGATGTATAGAAATTAAGCCCCTTGTCTGAGCTCACACATTAGGGAAATGGAGGAGTTGGGACTGGACCTCATATCAAGGCTGGGGCTGCTGTCTTTGGCCTCCCCTATGCTTCCAGGTGACTGGTTCGGGGGTTCTCACTGCTCAGGGAGGGATCTGGGGTGCATCTTAGAGGCACTCAGCCAAGGGGTCCTTCAAGGTGGGCCAAACTGGGCACAGCCAGACCTGACATGGTACCTAAGAGAGTTAGTTGTCTTTTGTTTCAGGAATTCCTCCTCCTTCGATTCAGGTCAGGGCTCTAGGCTGCAAATCCTGGATAACTCGGGCCGCTCACCCTCCAGGAACTCACATTCCAGTGGAAGTCTATGAACATTTGAATAGCAAATCATTTAAGGTCAAAATGTATGTAAAGAGAAAGATGGTGGTGTAGGAGGATGCTGGGCTCACCGCGTCCTGCTGATTGCTTAGATTCCACCCACATCTGCCTAATTTACCCAGAAAACCACCAAAAGACTAGCAGAATGGACTCTCCGGAGCCAAGAGTAGATGAGAGGCCCATGGAAGAGGGTAGGAAGGGCGGAGAGGCGGTGCATGCTACACGGACTGGTGGGAAGGAGCCAGAATGGTGGAGGGGCAGCCAGCCCACCCGACAAGGCAGAGCCCCTGAGTCTGGCTTGCAAAAGCAGAGGGGCCAGAGGGAGTGTGTTCTGACAGCCAGCGGGAATTAACATCTGGAATGTTATAAGTCAACAACTCTGCTCGGAGAGCAGGAGGGCTAAAGGACAACGGGAGGGAGAATTGTTGAGCCCCACAGGACAGAGTTCAGCTTGGCGTGAAACAAAGGCACTGGGAAGTGCCATCTCCCTCGCCCACCCCCCCAGCCAAAATCCCAAAGGGAACCAGTTCCCGTCATGGAACTTGCTTGCATGCACAAACACCCAACACTGTGCTTCTGTGGATCCATCCCTCCAACGGGTCTGCCTCCCTTCCCGTGCCATAGGACCCCTCCCAAAGCAGATCACCAAAGGCAAGGCGAGCTGAGCCTGCCCCTCCCGCCCCTGTGCACCTTGCAGATCCACCCCAGCTAATATGCCAGATCCCATCAAAGCAGCACCACAAGCCTGGCAGTGTGCAAGTATCCCAGACAGGGGCCACACCACTCCACAGGGAGTCCTGCCCCTGGGAGAGGGGAAGATAAGGTATGAACCAGTCTGACTGTGGCCCCAGCAGAGGGCTAGGGGCAGACATCAGTTCTGACTGTGGCCCTCCCCACCAACACAAGTTACTCCAGACAGCACAGACGAAGAGCCCTGCAGTTCCGTGCCACTCCAGGGACTATCCAAAATGACAAAACAGAAGAATTCTCCTCAAAAGAAACTCCAGGAAGTAGCAACAGCTAACGAACTGATCAAAAACGATTTAAGCAATATAGCAGAAAATGAATTTAAAATAATAGTCATAAAATTAATCGCTGGGCTTGAAAACAGTATACAGGACAGCAGAGAATCTATTACTGCAGAGATCAAGGGACTAAGAAACAGTCAGGAGGAGCTAAAAAATGCTATAAATGAGCTGCAAAGTAAAATGGAGGCGACCACAGCTCGGATTGAAGAGGCAGAGGAGAGAATAGGTGAATTAGAAGATAAAATTATGGAAAAAGAAGAAGCTGAGAAAAAGAGAGATAAAAAAATCCAGGAGTATGAGGGGAGACTTAGAGAACTAAGTGACATAATTAAACAAAATAATATATGCATAATTGGGATTCCACAGGAGGAAGAGAGAGGGAAAGGTGCTGAAGGTGTACTTGAAGAAATCATAGCTGAGGACTTCCCGATCTGGGGAAGGAAAAAGGCATTGAAATCCAAGAGGCACAGAGAACTCCATTCAGATGTAACTTGAATCGATCTTCTGCATGACATATCATAGAGAAACTGACAAAATACAAGGATAAAGAGAGAATTCTGAAAGCAGCTAGGGATAAACATGCTCTAACATTTAAAGGAACACCGATAAGACTCGTGATGGATCTGTCTACTGAAACTTGGCAGGCCAGAAAGGAATGGCAAGATATCTTCAATGTGATCAGCAGAAAAAAAAATGCAGCCAAGAATCCTTTATCCAGCAAGTCTGTCATTTAGAATAGAAGGAAAGATAAAGGTCTTCCCAAACAAACACAAACTGAAGGACTTGATCACCATGAAATCAGCCCTACAAGAGATCCTAAGAGGGATCCTGTGAGACAAAGTACCAGAGACATCACTGCAAGCCTGAAACTTACAGACATCACAATGACTCTAAACCCATATCTTTCTATAATAACACTGAATGTAAATGGACTAAATGCTCGAACCAAAACACATAGGGTATCAGAATGGATAAAAAAACAAGACCCATCTATTTGCTGTCTACAAGAGACTCGTTTTAGACCTGAGGACATCTTCATATTGAAAGTGAGGGGATGGAGAACTATTTATCATGCCACTGGAAGTCAAAAGAAAGCTGGAGGAGCCATACTTATATCAAGACAAACTAGACTTTAAATTAAAGGCTGTAACAAGAGATGAAGAAGGGCATTATATAATAATCACAGGGTCTACCCATCAGAAAGAGCTAACAATTATAAATGTCTATGCGCCGAATACGAGAGCACCCAAGTATATAAAACGATTCAGCACAAACATAAGCAACCTTATTGATAAGAATGTGGTAATTGCAGGGGACTTTAATACTCCACTTACAACATTGGATAGATCATCTAGACACAGGATCAATAAAGAAACAAGGGCCCTGAATGATACACTGGATCAGATGGACTTGACAGATCTATTTAGAACTCTGCATCCCAAAGCAACAGAATATACTTTCTTCTCGAGTGCACATAGAACTTCTCCAAGATCGATCATATACTGGGTCACAAAACAGCCCTTCATAAGTATACAGGAATTTATCATACCATGCATACTTTCAGACCACAATGCTCTGAAGATTGAAATCAACCACAGGAAAAAGTCTGGAAAACCTCCAAAAGCATGGAGGTTAAAGAACACCCTACGGAAGAATGAATGGGTAAACCAGGCAATTAGAAAAGAAATTTAAAAATATATGGAAACAAATGAAAATGAAAACACCACAATCCAAACGCTTTGGGATGCAGTGAAGGCAGTCCTGAGAGGAAAATACATTGCAATCCAGGCCTATCTCAAGAAACAAGAAAAATCCCAAATACAAAATCTAACAGCACACCTAAAGGAAATAGAAGCAGAACAGCAAAGACACCCCAAACCCAGCAGAAGAAGAGAAATAATAAAGATCAGAGCATAAATAAACAATATAGAATCTAAAAAAAAACTGTAGAGCAGATCAATGAAACCAAGAGTTGGTTTTTTGAAAAAATAAACAAAATTGACAAACCTCTAGCCAGGCTTCTCAAAAAGAAAACGGAGATGACCCAAATAGATAAAATCATGAACAAAAATGGAATTATTGCAACCAACCCCTCAGAAATACAAGCAATTATCAGGGAATACTATGAAAAATTATATGCCAACAAACTGGACAACCTGGAAGAAATGGACAAATTACTAAACATCCACACACTTCCAAAGCTCAAACAGGAAGAAATAGAAAGCTTGAACAGACCCATAACCAGCGAAGAAATTGAATCAGTCATCAAAAATCTCCCAACAAATAAGAGTCCAGGACCAGATGGCTTCCCAGGGGAATTGTACCAGACATTTAAAGCAGAGATAATACCTATCCTTTTCAGGCTATTCCAAGAAATAGAAAGGGAAGGAAAACTTCCAGACTCATTCTATGAAGCCAGCATTACTTTGATTTCTAAACCAGAGACCCAGTAAAAAAAGAGAACTACAGGCCAATATCCCTGATGAATATGGATGCAAAACTTCTCAAGAAGATACTAGCAAATCGAATTCAACAGCGTATAAAAAGAATTATTCACCACGATCAAGTGGGATTCATTCCTGGGCTGCAGGGCTGGTTCACTATTCGCAAATCAATCAATGTGATACATCACATTAATAAAAGAAAAGATAAGAACTATATGATCCTGTCAATCGATGAAGAAAAAACATTTGACAAAATTCAGCATTCTTTCTTAATAAAAACCCTCAAGAAAGTCGGGATAGAAGGAACATACTTAAACATCATAAAAGCCATTTATGAAAAGCCCACAGCTAATATCATCCTCCATGGGCAAAAACTGAGAGCTTTCTCCCTGAGATCAGGAACACGACAGGGGTGTCCACTCTCACCGCTGTTGTTTCACATAGTGTTGGAAGTGCTAGCATCAACAATCAGACAATAAAAGGAAATCAGAGGCATCAAAATTGGCAAAGATGAAGTCAAGCTTTCACTTTTTGCAGATGACATGATATTATACATGGAAAACCCAATAGACTCCACCAAAAGTCTGCTAGAACTGATACATGAATTCAGCAAAGTCACAGGATACAAAATCAATGTACAGAAATCAGTTGCATTCTTATACACTAACAATGAAGCCACAGAAAGACAAATAAGGAAATTGATCCCATTCACAATTGCACCAAGAAGCATAAAATACCTAGGAATAAACCTAACCAAAGATGTAAAAGATCTGTATGCTGAAAACTATAGAAAGTTTATGAAGGAAATTGAAGAAGATATAAAGAAATGGAAAAATATTCCATGCTCATGGATTGGAAAAATAAATATTGTCAAAATGTCAATACTACCCAAAGCTATCTACACATTCAATGCAATCCCAATCAAAATTGCACCAGCATTCTTCTCGAAGCTAGAACAAGCAATCCTAAAATTTGTATGGAACCACAAAAGGCCCCGAATAGCCAAAGTAATTTTGAAGAAGAAGACCAAAGCAGGAGGCATCACAATCCCAGACTTTAGCCTCTACTACAAAGCTGTCATCATCAAGACAGCATGGTATTGGCACAAAAAAAAAAATGACACATAGACCAATGGAATAAAATAGAAGCCCCAGAATTAGACCCACAAAAGTATGGCCAACTAATCTTTGACAAAGCAGGAAAGAACATCCAATGGAAAAAAGACAGCCTCTTTAACAAATGGTGCTGGGAGAACTGGACAGCAACATGCAGAAGGATGAAACTAGACCACTTTCTTACACCATTCGCAAAAACAAACTCAAAATGGATAAAGGACCTGAATGTGAGATAGGAAACCATCAAAACCCTAGAGGAGACGGGGCGCCTGGGTGGCGCAGTCGGTTAAGCATCCGACTTCAGCCAGGTCATGATCTCGCGGTCTGTGAGTTCGAGCCCCGCGTCGGGCTCTGGGCTGATGGCTCAGAGCCTGGAGCCTGTTTCCGATTCTGTGTCTCCCTCTCTCTCTGCCCCTCCCCCGTTCGTGCTCTGTCTCTCTCTGTCCCAAAAATAAATAAACGTTGAAAAAAAAAAAAAACCCTAGAGGAGAAAGCAGGGAAAACCTCTCCGACCTCAGCCGCAGCAATTTCTTACTTGAACCATCCCCAAAGGCAAGGGAATTAAAAGCAAAAATGAACTATTGGGATCTCATGAAGATAAAAATCTTCTGCACAGCAAAGGGAACAACCAACAAAACTAAAAGACAACCAATGGAATGGGAAAAGATATTTTCAAGTGACATATCGGACAAAGGGCTAGTATCCAAAATCTATAAAGAGCTCACCAAACTTCACACCCGAAAAACAAATAATCCAGTGAATAAATGGGCAGAAAACATGAATAGACACTTCTCTAAAGGAGACATCCAGATGGCCAACAGGCACATGAAAAGGCACATCAATGTTGCTCCTCATCAGGGAAATACAAATCAAAACCACACTCAGATATCACCTCACGCCAGTCAGAGTGGCTAAAATGAACAAAACAGGAGAGTATAGATGCTGGAGAGGATGTGGAGAAACGGGAACTCTCTTGCACTGTTGGTGGGAATGCAAACTGGTGCAGCCACTCTGGAAAACAGTGTGGAGGTTCCTCAAAAAATTAAAAATAGACCTACCCTATGACCCAGCAGTAGCACTGCTAGGAATTTACCCAAGGGATACAGGAGTACTGATGCATAGGGCCACTTGTACCCCAATGTTTATAGCAGCACTTTCAACAGTAGCCAAATGATGGAAAGAGCGTTAATGTCCATAACTGGTGAATGGATAAAGAAATTTTGGTTTATATACACCATGGAATACTATGTGGCAATGAGAAAGAATGAAATATGACCTTTTGTAGCAACGTGGATGGAACTGGAGCGTGTTATGCTAAGTGAAATAAGTCATACAGAGAAGGACGGGTTCCATATGTTTTCACCCTTATGTGGATCCTAAGAAACTTAACTGAAGACCATGGGGGAGGGGAAGGAAAAAAATGGTTAGAGAGGGAGGGAGCCAAAATATAAGAGACTCCTAAAAACTGAGAATAAACTGAGGGTTTATGGGGGGGGTGGGAGATGGGTATTGAGGAGGGCACCTGTTGGGATGAGCACTGGATGTTGTATGGAAACCAATTTGACAATAAATTTCATAATAAAAAACATGTATGTAAAGAGATACATCTCTTCCATCATGTCATTCCTCTGCTTAGAAATTTTCCGCAGGTTTCAAGGCTCTAAATCAGCAAATTTGAGTTTCTTTCCATGGGACTGCTTGGGACATGGGAAGAAGCATAAACTGTGGAGCCTGGATTTCAACCCAGGTTCTGCCATTTATTAGTTGTGTGATCTCAGGCATGTCACCCTGCATCTTTCTGCACTACTGCTATTCTAGACCTAATATTGCAGCCTGTATCTGGACTCATGAGCTCCTGACTGGCTTCCCTGTCTGCTTTTCTGCTCCTCTAGAATCCATTCTTCATGCTGTAGCCAGAATGAGCTGTTTGACTATGAGGAAGTTCATGTGACAACCCTACTCTAGGTCCTTCAAAGTCCTTACCATGGCCTGTGAGGATTGCATGATCAAACCTGTGTTTACCTCTCTGGCTTCATCTCAGGCCACCAAGCTCCACCACACTGACCTCCTTAATGTTGCTTGGAAAAAACTGACCTCATTTCTACCTCAGGGCCTTTGTACTTGCTGTTCCAATCACCTTAGTCCTCTGACTGCAACCAGTTGCATTGCTGGCTCCTTTTCATTCTTAAATGTCACCTCCTCAGAGACATGTTCCCTGGCCATCTTAAACAGCAGTACCCTCTTTGTTCTCAATTTCAATACTCTTTTTGTTTCTTTCCAAACACCGTGATTGGGATTTTTTTTATTAAGTTAAAAAATGTGTATATTGTCTCTCCTTGTTCAAATGTAAACACCATTAGAGCAGTGAATTTGTTTTCATCACTACTATGTCTCAGAGAGTGTTTGGCACATAGTAGGTACTCAATACAGATTTGTTAGACAGATGGGTGGGTGGATGGTTAGAGCAATGAATGAATGAACACTTCTTAAAGATTTTGGGAAGATTAAATGAGCTAATGCACGTTAAATGCCTGGCACAGAGCCCAGCAAAGAACACAGCTCAATAGCTAATAGTTGAATCTGCATGTGACCTGCTGGCTGGCACCCAGCTGTTTCCTGAGCTGGCCCCAACCTAGCCAGCCAGTCCTCCACCTCACCACCCTGCTCCCCACAAGGCCCAGCTCCTACTATCCTGTAAACAAACCCGTTTGCTCCCATCAGCAGTGGTGTGCCAGAGTTGAGAGCCAGTAAACATTCAAGAATCGTACAGATTGTTAAACTATTGGTAGCTTAAGAGTGGCCATGGTGGGAGTATTTACACCACAAATACTGGCAAATGTTAAAAATCAGGGCACCCCACACACAAAGAGATAGTTTACCAGTACACCACCACTAAACTTCACCCCTGCTGTCCCCCAACCCTATCAAAATGCCCTGCCCTATGTTCTCTGCCTGAGTCAAGCCTGCCAGCCTTCAAGGCCCAGATCAAGCACTCCCTGCACCCTCCCTCCTAGAGGCCATGCAGCCTCCCTGTTCTCACTCCTGCAGACAGCCTCAGTGCCACAGGCTAGGGTACATAAGATCATTTCTATATATTGATTTTTATCTTCTTTTTCTCCAAGTGAACATGATAATCTTATCCCTAAAGCTTACATTTAAAACCATGAAAACAGGGATATGGTTGTTTTTTTTTTTTTTTCTTCTAGTCCCTGATGATGCTTAGCACAAGATCTGGAACTATGGAGGTATTCAGTAAAGACTTACAACAGCAAGCTGATAGAGTGGCAGGAGTCTAAGACAGGCAAACAGGAGCTCTGCACTTCAGCTTACCTGAGCCACTGACTTGTAGTGTGACCTGCGCCGGTTCCTTTCTCTTTGCAGGCTTCGGTTTACCCATGTAAAATGATATTGATGATTTTGAAGCCTCCCTCAAGCTTCAAGACTCAAAGGTCTTGTTCGTTGACCGATATGCAAATGAGTGCTTATTATTTTATGCATAAACTCTTAGGTACTTTCAAAGAAACCATTATTAGTACCCATGCCACCCCACTCACCACAATAGAAAACTTGGAAGGGCCTTTAGGGAGGATGGAACCCAAGGCCTCCATTCCAGAAATAATGGTAGCTAGGATTCACTGAGCACTTATCATGTGCCAGGTAGTATTGTAAACACTTTACATTGATTAATTTAACCTTCACAACAACAATTCCAAAAGGTAGATACTATTATCACTGCCCATGTTACAGATGAGGAAGCCAGGGTTCGGAGAAGTGAAACAACTTGCCCAAGTCACATAGCTGGGAAGTAATAGAATTGAGACTTGAACTAGGAAGCCTGATTCTAAATCCCACACACCTAACTGTACTACCTTGTATGGGTTCTCAGAGGAAGTGGCTGCTTCTTAGAGGCTTGGGGCCACCAGACAGACAGTTTTTCCACCCACAGGTCCCATTGTAGCCCAATCTTCGCCAATAGGCAGAATACCTTAGAGGAAATGTCACATCTTGCTTCCTCAGCTTCCCAGCTACATGACCTTGGGCAAGCCCCTCTGCTTCTCTGAGCCTCAGTTGTTCCATCTGTTTCACTCAGGGCTCTTGTGAGGGTTGAGAGAGGAAGGAAATTAGCATGTATTTATTGTCTCTGTGTGTATTTAAATTGCAGCCTAGAGAGCTAAATTACTTCTCCCAAATTACAGAAGTGAAAACATATTCAGAAAGGGTAATAACCTCCTTAAAGGCATGCGGTCGAGTGGGGCAGAAACTGGATTCAAACCTAAGGCTTGGTGTTCTTTTTGCTTAAACTTTTTATTTTTAGAACAGTGTAAGATTCAGGGGCGCTTGGGTGGCTCGGTCAGTTAAGCATCCAACTCTTGATCTCATCTCAGGTCATGGTATCACAGTTCATGAGTCCAAGCCCCATCAGTATTGCACCAAGTGTGGAGCCTGCTTGGGATTCTGTCTATCCCTCTCTCTCTGCCCCTCCCCAACTCGTGCATGTGCTATCTCACTCTCTCAGTAAATAAACAAACAAGCAAACATTTTTAATCAAAAAAAAAGATTCACAGAAACACAGAGATGTTACAGACAGTTCCAATATACTCCACACCCAATCTCCCCATCATTAACATCTTACATTAGTAAAGCACATTTGTCACAATTAACAAATGGATATTGATACGACAGTGTGAAAGTTAGACTTCCTTAGTTTTAACCTGATGCCCTTTGTCTGTTCAAGGATCCCATCCAGGACACCACATTAAGTTTAGTGATCGTGTCTCCTCAGCTCCTCTTGGCTATGGCAGTTTCTCAGACTTTCCTTGTTTTCAAGGCCCTTCCCAGTTTTGAGAAGTGCTGGTTGGGTATTTTTTTAGAATGTTCCTCAACTGGGGTTTGTATGACATTTTTCTCAAGGCTACACTGGGGTTTGGGGTTTGGGGGAGGAAGCACACAGAGGTAAAGTGCCCTTCTCACATCACACCAAAGATACATGCTGTCAGCATGACCTATCACCACTGATGTTGACTGTGACAACATAGCTGAGGCATGTTTGTCAGGTGTCCCCACTGGAAAGTTACTCTTTGCTTTTGCCCCCTTTCCACGCTGTACTCTGTGGAAAGAAGCCACTGTGCACAGCCCAGGAGAAAGGGGAGATATGTGCCACTTCCCTGTGAGAGGAGGATCCACAGAGATTATGTGCAGTTCTTCTAAATGGGAGATTTGCCTCTTATCCCTCATGTATTTATTTATTCAACACTTATACCACTACAGACTCATGAATATTTGTTTTATACTTTGGATTATATTCCAATATTACATTATTCCCTTGCTCCAATGGTTCCAGGTTTGGCCTCTGGGAGCTCTTTCAGTCGGCCCCGTGTCCCTTTGACATAGCCCCCCATCATGGTGGGTCACATCATCTCAGCACTTCCTTCCTTTCTGGCACTACAAGATGCTCCAGGCTCATCTTGTCTATTTCCTGGTCCAGCCCAGAAGTCAACCACTTCTGCAAGGAACTCTAGTTCCTTTTATTGGAAAATGGGATTTGAAACCAAGATCTGAGCACCAAGTGTGTTTGTCGCTACTGGGGCCTCTCAACTAATGAAAAGATGTGCGTATACTAACCAGGGTACAGACACATATCTGTAAGTGCTTCTTGGTATAACCATTTGTATCTATATTAAGCTAAACATGAGCTTGCACTGATAGCTCTCATTCTAATCCATTAGCACATGGATCACTCCAGCCTTCCTTCTTGCTTATCTGTACACTCCCATTCCAACAGTGAGCATCTTGGCTCCCATCATCCACCAACCGACTTCATGCTCTTTTCACAGCCCTCCTCCTTCATTCCTGCCAGGTTTGCAAGGCCTACCTAGCAGCTTCTGTGGGGAATAGCTGTGTTCATCTTTCCGGGGCTCTGGGCGGCCTTAGGTAGTGGTGGTGATTTTACAGACCAGGTTAACTCTCACCATGCAGGCCCTTTCTGGTTTGGTTTCTATAGGCGGCTCTGAGGGTAGCCTCTCCCAGGCCTTCATACAGCCCAGGAGGGCTTGCCCCAGCACCTGTCTGTGGGCAACTGAGCCTTTAGACCTGCAGGAACTCAGTGCTGGTGTGACAGCAGCCCCTCCTCCACTGCCTGGGCTACTAGTCTCACTGGCCCCTGCCCCTCACCCTTCCCCTTAGCCAGCTGTGGGGTCTCTTGCTCAGCTCTGCTCAGACCAGCAGTTACTGGGCAGTGGGCTGGGCCAAGATGTGATGGAGGATGAAGAGAAAATTGGAATTCTAGGCATGGGCAATCCACAGCATGGAGGGGCTAAGGCTCTTTTGACAAGAATTCAAATTAGTTCAGCTCAGTGGCTGTCACCTTGGAACAGTATGCTGTACAACCCCACTCAAGTAGGGCCTCTGCCCCAGCCCCATGCCTCAGGGGGCCCTGTGCTTTGAAGAGCCTTCTTTCAAACATGCTCATGTCCCCTCTGATGCTGAGTAGAGTACAGACCAGGGCCAGTACTGCCTCCTGGGTAGAGTGCTCTGAGCCCAAACAAGGACCCGTGTAGACCCCAGTCCCTGTTTATTCTCTCTGGGACACTCTCTCACTGGCTACTCTATGCATAGAGTCAACCAGATGCCCTGAGGAGCTTCTGGACTGCATCTATGGTGTCTTCCTGGGGTCCTGGGGCTGAGCCCAGTTCCAGGAGGACAATCTGGCAGGCAGATCACTCCTGCTGGCTGGTATAGTACTTTTTTTTTGTAGGATCATGAGAAAGATTAGGTTGCCAAAATGGTGCTAACATGCTGATTTGGGGTAACTCAAATTATTTATATAGACAGGGGCCTCATAAATACACACACACATATGCATATATGTGAATAATGTGTATCTATAGATGTATATAGTATGTGTGTATATATACATATATATATTTTTTTACTGCATTTTTGTTTTTGTTTCTGTTTTGGTCCAGGGCCTACATACTCTAGACGCTTATGGAGTTAAAACAGAATTTCCAAGCCTCAAGGGAGTTTTTGAAGCCATTTAGCCCAAAGCATTCCTGGTGTATATGCATCATTACCCACCACTTCTTGCTCCAGAATCTTCTCTGGGCCCCTCTGAGCTGCTGGGGATGGAGAGAGAAATAAGTCCCTGTCCTTGTCCATCAGGGTCTCTTTGTCTAATGGGGGACACAGGCACAGAAACTGTCACTTTGAGTAATATAATAAAAAGAATAGTAATAATAATAATAATAATAATAATGGTAGTTGCCACTTATTGAGCTTTTAATAACTGCTGGCTCTTTGAGCCATGCTTTGCATGCATTGTCTAATTACTTGCTCTCAGTGAGTTCATGGAATGGGTGCTACTAGTATTCCTATTTTATAGAGGAGGCAACTGAGGTTCAGGGATGTAAAATGGCATATGTGTGAGAGCGTAGAGCGTCCCTCAGCTCTGTCCAGCTCCACAGCCTGAGTTCTTTCATACTCTCAGACCTCAAGCCTGAAGAAATGGAGGCCAAGTGGGGTAAGGCGATTTGCCCAGAAAGAAAGGACTTGAATCCACTACCCTCTGCCCTCAGCCCTGCAGAGAAGCCATAATGCTTTGCCAGAAAGACAGTGGCATGTGTCCATGATCCTGGCTGTCTTCTCCTACCATAGTCTAATCTCCTGGCACAGCCCCAGCCCCAGACTGAGCTGGGCAGGCCATGTGGCTAGCACATCTCCCTTTCAGCTCTGCCAAGCCTGCAGCTGGCCCACCCCTCACGTGCCCCCTCCAGCACCCAGCCCCCTCTCCTCGGCCAACAATGCAGCCTTCCTTCCGTTCAGCATTCCTGCCAGCTGGTGTGTGAACCCTGTGGAAGGAGACTAGGTTGCCATGGCAGCTGCAGAGGGCTGGTGTTGGGGGGGTGCGTCACACTGGTGCAGGGCTCCTGACCTCCCTAGGAAGGGAGGCTGTGGCCCTGGGCCTAGTAAGTGCTTCAGCAGGTCACCTCAGAAGGCCTGCCCCCACCCTGCCCTGGCCTTCTGCCCACACCGGGTGTGCTTTAAGAGCTCTTGCCTCACAGAGAAAAAGATGAGCTTGGGAAGAAAAATGCCCAGGCCCTTCAGAGCTCAAGCCCAGTATAGCAGAACTAATTTGAAATGTCACTTAGGGCAGTCTTGCTCCCAGCCAGAAAAAGCTGGTTTATTTACATAGTTGGCAGTGGCAGGAGGCCAAGAACCCCACCATGCCAGGGCGTAGGGGATGGGTAGCTGGAGGCCCTGGCTGTGGCCCCTGGGCCTGAATCTTGCTCAGAATCACCATCTGGAAACCCCTGTAGGCAGAAGGGCCAGATCCAATAGACCCCACACATACCTCCCTCACTCCAGCCAGTGCTCCCCCTTCCGGGGCCCCGGGGCAGGGCAGGAACTTCCAGTGACTGCCTTGGCACTAGTTCTGCACCAGACACTGTGCTGCATGCTTGACACAGTTTTCTCATTGAATTCTTCCAAACTCTAAGAGAAGGGGTGATTATTCTCATGTCGCAAGTAAGGAAACTGAGGCTGAAAGGATGCATGACTTTTTGGATGAGTTAGCCAGTAAGAGGCAATGGAGATTCAAATCCTGGTCAATCTCACTGCTGAGCTCATGCTTTTCCCATGTATCCATACTCTGTATCTTGAGTCTTTGGCTTCCACTAGACCGGCCACTACCAAGGATGTGGCTTGTGTGAGCCACTGTGTCTGTCAATTGATTGTTGATGGCCAGAGTCCCTATGGATCCTACTGGATTGCCCAGTGAGCCACTGATCTCTAGAGGCTGACAGGTCGGGGTGAGGTCAGGCCTCCAGCAAGAGAATGGAGGTTTTTTCTGGTGCCCACCTTTGTGCTTCATTAGGGGAGAACACCCAAGTCCCTGAGATGGGGCACATGGAACTGATAGTCCTGTGTACACTTCACTCTGTTATGTGCCAAACATACACTGAGCATCTAGATGTGTCTAAAACTCTGCTGGGTGTTGAGAGTATAAGGATGAGAAAGACATTGTCCCTGTCTTCACAGAGCTCCCAGTCACTCTCCACAATACTAACACACCAAATGCTAACATTGAGTGGCCTATGCCAGGTACTGTTTTATTAAGCAGCTCATGTGGATGAATTTATATGAGCTCTTTAGCAATGCTATGAGATAGTTCCTTTTATTATCCCCATTTCACAGATGAGGAAACAGAGCCATCAGGAGATAAAGTATCTGTCCAGGGTCACACAACTAGCAAGTGACAAAGGTGGGGTTTGAACCCAGGTAGACTGCCTTTAGAACCCATCCTCCCAATTTAGCATTATCTAGAATAAAAGGAAGAGGGTTGAACACTGCAGCATGAAGAGTTGGGATGAGATGTAGAGCAGGCTTGCCAAGGGCACTTTGTTGGGCAAGTACAGGAGGATTTTCCAAGCCAGAGACCCTTCATAGGGCACCTCTCCAGAGTGTTGGCTCCAGGGAAGGAGGTCAGGAGCAGCCCAAGTTATCCTTAAAGAAGTCTGACCACTGTCAGATTTTGTCTCTATGGTTCTTTGGTTCCCTGTTTTGACTGCTTCTTGGAGCCCAGAGACTCAGTCAACCAGGGGTTAAGGCTCTGATGAAGCACACTGGAGAAGGGCCTGCTCTCTATGCCAGGGCCCCAGGAAGAGGATGTGGCTGGGATCAGCCGGAAATAATTAAGGATGCTGGTGGGGCAGACTGAGGTAATAAGGAATGTGAAGAAGGCCCAGAACATAGGCTGAGGTGTGGTGGGTGGCCAGTCAGCAGACTCTGGGTTGGGGGGAGCAAACATAGGGTCAGGCAGGGAATGGGAGTTGCTTGTCCAGAGTGGAGACGCTGCTCTCTAAGTTGTCCTTCCTTAGGTAAAGGCAACAAACCTGTGGAGAGAAGAATCAGAGTAGAAACAGAGACTTGGGCTGGTGGGTGACAAGAAGGCTGGACATCTCTTAGGACTGAGACCACTTGGAGAGATAGGAGGTCCACAGCCACACTCCACTTTCTTGTGTGCCCTTCTGGGGTTTTTCAAAGCAGCCCAAAGAGGAAGAAAGAACTCAGTGGAACTAAAGGCTAAGATGTTCTCCTACCCCTGCCTCCAGCCCTACCCCAGAGCCTACCAGCCATGTATTCTGTCATCAGAAAGGAGAACACTGTATTTGTCTTTGTAAGTGCTACAAGCTCTGGAGAGTTTTATCTAGTAAAGTACTTCCTGACCTAGAAACCCAAGGAGGAGTGGGAAGGGGAGTGACTGCTGTGTGGGTAGAAGGCCCCAACCAAGCTCCTCAGGCAGTTGGTTCAGAACTGGCACTGAGACTGCCTTGAGGAAAGGAGGCCACTTTAGATGGCATGTTGGTGACAATGTTGCTGGCTTCAGGGGCCTGATTTGGGGAGGAGGGTAGAAGCTCATTTCCAGCCTGAGCCCAACCGGAGGTGCAATGGGTTCCATAGAGCAGTGAGACTGTGCAACATGTCACCAGAGGTCACTGAGAACCAGGAGAGGCTCCATGGATAATTGGTGCTGATCCTAGGGTTCCTCTAACCTCTTTGGCCAACTCAGAACCCCAAGGACCTGTTAGCACCCTTGGGACAAGCACCCTTCAGTCCATGCTGCAGGCCCAGCAGTACCTTGGCTGGCCTCTGACAAGCAAATGGCCAGCAGAAGGAGTAAGGACACCTTGGAGATCCAAAGCACCAGTAGGAAAGGAGTGCTCAGGGAACACATAGCTGGAGCAACCTTCAACATTCACAGAAATGTCATCTAGTTGCCTCCAAGCCTGTGAGATGAATTCTTCAGGTCCCTGTCTCCTTTGATTCTACTCCCCTACCACCTCTCTCCTTATAGTCTTACAATGACTCTCCATTCTCCCCAATGATCCTCACCTGCCATTCTCTCCTTCTACCTCCTTACACAGTAAGTCTTCCAACCCAGCGTTCAGACTAGCAACTTTGAAATGTGTGTTCCTATCCCTTGCCCATATCCCTTCTATCATCCCCCTTATCCCTGCTGAGTGGGCAGCCAGGAGCCAACTGCATCTCTGTGAATCCTGCATGGTCAGGGCAGACATGTTCCGATAGGGCTTCTCCACCTTAGCATAGGCCTCCCATCTTGGGCTACTGGAGGGGAGACAAAGTGCAGTGAAGGAGGGGGACAGGGTAGAGCTGTTCAGCTATACCCCAACTCCCAGCACCCTTAGCAATGAGGACTCTTGGCCTTTCTGAGGCACATGCTGAAAAGCATGTAAGCACAGAGCAGGGTGCTGCCAAGCATAGTCTGGCAGGCAGCAGAGAGATGGACTGGGGTTCACCTTCTTATAGATTCTTCTCCCTTAGCTTCTCATAGAAGAACTCTTGCTTGCCCAGGTCCCAAGTTCCAGGTGAGTGCTGGGCACTGGGGGTAATTGCCAGAGCCCTCTGGTTTTCCCCATCTTTGGGTCTGTTGCTTAGAATCCCTGCCAGCTGCCTAATTGGGACAGGATCCCCACTCTCCTCCCCTCCTTACCCTCACATACAGTCACTCAATGAAAACACCAAGCCCTGCCCATCTCAACTCTTATCTTTCCTGTTTTTTGCCTTTCACTACCACTACTCCTATACCAAAACACCAACAATACTACCTGTCCTCTACTGTAAGCTTTAGCTGTGCCAGGTTCTATGCTAAACATTTACATATATTTGCCTCACTTAATCTTCCCACCAACAACTCCCTGAGACCTGTACTATTATTGGCTCTGTTTTACAGATGGGAGAGACTGAAGCCCAGAGCAGTGAAGTCCCTTGGCCAAGAGCTTATACCTAGTAGAAGGCAGATCTGGGATTCCAATGCAAGCAGTCTGTTTCCAGAACACACACACACACACACACACACAGATGGGACTCACTGTGCTCTGCCGCTCCTCCCCTGCCTTCCCTCTTGGCAGCTCTAACCTCTCTCTTGCTGGCTGCCAGAGTGGTTTCTCCAGTGCGCAGCACCGACTATAACTGTTTGACTCCTGGTGCAGTGCCTTATTGTGGCTTTCTTTAAAGCATCCCCCTGCCTCGTCCCTCCTCACTTCCATTGCCATAGTCCAGACTGCTGGCATCTCTTGCCTCCCAGCTTCTCCATTCAACTATAAGCTGCTTGAGGGCAGGGTCCAGTCTGCTTGATGACCAGTGAAGTGCCCAGGTGCACCAGATAGTCACTGGGTCAACAGATGGAAGAATGGACAACCCGTCTCCTGTCTTACTCCTGCTGATGCCTTCCCAAAGCTACCACCAGAGGGATCTTTCCAAGCACAGTCCTAAGCATGTCACTTCTCTGCTCCAAACTCATCGCTGACAGATTTGACCCACAGGTTCTACTTCTTAGAATTTATCCTACTGTCATGCATGCACACTCGAGAAATGACATATACACAGATTATTTATCACAAAATTATTTGTGATTGCAAATGATTGGAAATAACCTACATGTCCATCAATTAGAGCCTTATTCACCTTGGACAACAAAAAAATGAGGAACCACTTTAGGTACTGATGGGGAACAGTTTCCAAGATGCAATGTTTGGTAAAACAGCAAAATGCAGAATGGTAGCTATAATATATCATTAAATAAAATAAAGGAGGGAAAGAATATGTAAGTGTATTTGCTGTATATGTTAACCTATTTGCCCTCTACCTTTAAATTGTTGCACTGTGTGAATATATTACCTATTGAAAAGCTATAAACGTTAGGGTTTGAAATATAATGATGTAAACCAACCACAATTTTTATCAGGGCAAATGAAAAGTCTGTCAATTACACACCCAACTTTGCCCATGCTCTTTCCTCAACCTAAAGTATACTTTCCCTGCCTTCTAGCTTCTCTGAATGTCTGCATCTGTACTGTCTGTTCCAGTCATCTTAAGTGGTATTCTGGAGTTCATTATTATCCATACTTTCAGGCACCCTGGGCTGGCCCTGAGATCCAAAGTGAATACTGGGGGGGCGCCTGGGTGGCGCAGTCGGTTAAGCGTCTGACTTCAGCCAGGTCACGATCTCGCGGTCCATGAGTTCGAGCCCCGCATCAGGCTCTGGGCTGATGGCTCAGAGCCTGGAGCCTGTTTCCGATTCTGTGTCTCCCTCTCTCTCTGCCCCTCGCCCGTTCATTCTCTGTCTCTCTCTGTCCCCAAAATAAATAAACGTTGGAAAAAAAAAAGTGAATACTGGGGTGGACACTGGGGTCCACACAGGACCAAAAGCTTCCCCTGTCCCAGCCACAGCGCTACCCTGGAGCCTGCTCCATCCAGACTTTCTCAACTCAGGGTGCTTCCTCACACCTGATTCCATCTCAGCCACCAGGGGCCCTATGGCCATTTCCTAAGGTCACCCTGTCCAACCCTCTGACTCAGGGCCAAACTGCTTAGCCCCCAGCTCTTGGAAAGACAGGAAGAGTGGGGACTATGTCAGAAGAAGGCAGAGGTTCCAGTTGAGGGTGCAGAGGGGAATCAAAGCCCATGGGAAAGGGTACTCATTTACATAGAAAGACTATGATCTTTTGTGTGTGTGTAGAGGAGAGGTTATGCAAGCAGGATCTCAAATCACAGTTGAGTTCAAAATCTAGCTCTGCCGATGGGAGGGGAAGATGGCGGCATAGGAGGACGCTGGGCTCACCGCGCGTCCTGCTGATCACTTAGATTCCACCTACACCTGCCTAAATAACTCAGAAAACCGCCAGAGGATTAGCAGAACGGAGTCGCCAGAGCCAAGTGCAGACGAGAGGCCCACGGAAGAGGGTAGGAAGGGCGGAGAGGCGGTGCGCGCTCCACGGACTGGTGGGAGGGAGCCTGGGCAGAGGGGCGGCTCGCTGGCCAAGCAGAGTCCCCGAGTCTGGCTGGCAAAAGCGGAGGGGCCTGATGGACTGTGTTCTGACAGCAAGCGCGACTTAGCGACTGGGAGGTCATAAGTTAACAGCTCTGCTCAGAAAGCAGGAAGGCTGGAGGACAAAGGGAGGGAGAGCTGCTGAGCCCCCGGACGACAGAGCTCAGTTTGGTGGGGAACAAAGGCGCTCGCCAGCGCCATCTCCCCCGCCTATCCCCCAGCCAAAATCCCAAAGGGAACCGGTTCCTGCTGGGGAAATTGCTCACTCGCCGCAAACACCCAACTCTGTGCTTCTGCGGAGACAAACCTACGGCAGCGGATCTGACTCCCTCCCGCTGCCACAGGGCCCCTCCTGAAGTGGATCACCTAAGGAGAAGCGAGCTAAGCCTGCCCCTCCTGCCCCCGTGCACCTTGCCTACCCACCCCAGCTAATATGCCAGATCCCCAGCACCACAAGCCTGGCAGTGTGCAAGTAGCCCAGACGGGCCACGCCACCCCACAGTGAATCCCGCCCCTAGGAGAGGGGAAGAGAAGACACACACCAGTCTGACTGTGGCCCCAGCAGTGGGCTGGGGGCAGACATCAGGTCGGACTGCGGCCCTGCCCACCAACTCCAGTTATACACCACAGCACAGGGGAAGTGCCCTGCAGGTCCTCACCACTCCAGGGACTATCCAAAATGACCAAGCGGAAGAATTCCCCTCAGAAGACTCTCCAGGAAATAACAACAGCTAATGAGCTGATCAAAAAGGATTTAAATAATATAACAGAAAGTGAATTTAGAATAATAGTCATAAAATTAATCGCTGGGCTTGAAAACAGTATACAGGACAGCAGAGAATCTCTTGCTACAGAGATCAAGGGACTAAGGAACAGTCACAAGGAGCTGAAAAACGCTTTAAATGAAATGCAAAACAAAATGGAAACCACCACGGCTCGGATTGAAGAGGCAGAGGAGAGAATAGGTGAACTAGAAGATAAAGTTATGGAAAAAGAGGAAGCAGAGAAAAAGAGAGATAAAAAAATCCAGGAGTATGAGGGGAAAATTAGAGAACTAAGTGATACACTAAAAAGAAATAATATACGCATAATTTGTATCCCAGAGGAGGAAGAGAGAGGGAAAGGTGCTGAAGGGGTACTTGAAGAAATAATAGCTGAGAACTTCCCTGAACTGGGGAAGGAAAAAGGCATTGAAATCCAAGAGGCACAGAGAACTCCCTTCAGACGTAACTTGAATCGATCTTCTGCACGACATATCATAGTGAAACTGGCAAAATACAAGGATAAAGAGAAAATTCTGAAGGCAGCAAGGGGTAAACGTGCCCTCACATATAAAGGGAGACCTATAAGACTCATGACTGATCTCTCTTTTGAAACTCGGCAGGCCAGAAAGAATTGGCACGAGATTTTCAGGGTGCTAGACAGAAAAAATATGCAGCCGAGAATCCTTTATCCAGCAAGTCTGTCATTTAGAATAGAAGGAGAGATAAAGGTCTTCCCAAACAAACAAAAACTGAAGGAATTTGTCACCACTAAACCAGCCCTACAAGAGATCCTAAGGGGGACCCTATGAGACAAAGTCCCAGAGACATCACTACAAGCATAAAACATACAGACATCACAATGACTCTAAACCCGTATCTTTCTATATAACACTGAATGTAAATGGATTAAATGCTCCAACCAAAAGACATAGGGTATCAGAATGGATAAAAAAACAAGATCCATCTATTTGCTGTCTACAAGAGACTCATTTTAGACCTGAGGACACCTTTAGATTGAGAGTGAGGGGATGGAGAACTATTTACCATGCTACTGGAAGCCAAAAGAAAGCTGGAGTAGCCATACTTATATCAGACAAACTAGACTTTAAATTAAAGGCTGTAACAAGAGATGAAGAAGGACATTATATAATAGTTACAGGGTCTATCCATCAGGAAGAGCTAACAATTATAAATGTCTATGCGCCGAATACCGGAGCCCCCAAATATATAAAACAATTACTCATAAACATAAGCAACCTTATCGATAAGAATGTGGTCATTGCAGGGGACTTTAACACCCCCTTACAGAAATGGATAGATCATCTAGACACACGGTCAATAAAGAAACAAGGGCCCTGAATGACACATTGGATCAGATGGACTTGACAGATATATTTAGAACTCTGCATCCCAAAGCAACAGAATATACTTTCTTCTCGAGTGCACATGGAACTTCTCCAAGATCGATCATATACTGGGTCACAAAATAGCCCTTCATAAGTTTACAAGAATTGAAATTATACCATGCATACTTTCAGACCACAATGCTATGAAGCTTGAAATCAACCACAAAAAAGTCTGGAAAACCTCCAAAAGCATGGAGGTTAAAGAACACCCTACTAACGAATGAGTGGGTCAACCAGGCAATTAGAGAAGAAATTAAAAAATATATGGAAACAAACGAAAATGAAAATACAACAATCCAAACGCTTTGGGATGCAGCAAAGGCAGTCCTGAGAGGAAAATACATTGCCATCCAGGCCTATCTCAAGAAACAAGAAAAATCCCAAATACAAAATCTAACAGCACACCTAAAGGAAATAGAAGCAGAACAGCAAAGGCAGCCTAAACCCAGCAGAAGAAGAGAAATAATAAAGATCAGAGCAGAAATAAACAATATAGAATCTAAAAAAACTGTAGAGCAGATCAATGAAACCAAGAGTTGGTTTTTTGAAAAAATAAACAAAATTGACAAACCTCTAGCCAGGCTTCTCAAAAAGAAAAGGGAGATGACCCAAATAGATAAAATCATGAATGAAAATGGAATTATTACAACCAATCCCTCAGAGATACAAACAATTATCAGGGAATACTATGAAAAATTATATGCCAACAAATTGGACAACCTGGAAGAAATGGACAAATTCCTGAACACCCACACTCTTCCAAAATTCAATCAGGAGGAAATAGAAAGCTTGAACAGACCCATAACCAGCGAAGAAATTGAATCAGTTATCAAAAATGCCAACAAATAAGAGTCCAGGACCAGATGGCTTCCCAGGGGAGTTCTACCAGACGTTTAAAGCAGAGATAATACCTATCCTTCTCAAGCTATTCCAAGAAATAGAAAGGGAAGGAAAACTTCCAGACTCATTCTATGAAGCCAGTATTACTTTGATTCCTAAACCAGACAGAGACCCAGTAAAAAAAGAGAACTACAGGCCAATATCCCTGGTGAATATGGATGCAAAAATTCTCAATAAGCTACTAGCAAATCGAATTCAACAGCATATAAGAAGAATTATTCACCATGATCAAGTGGGATTCATTCCTGGGCTGCAGGGCTGGTTCAACATTCGCAAATCAATCAACGTGATACATCACATTAACAAAAAAAAAGAGAAGAACAATATGATCCTGTCAATCGATGCAGAAAAGGCCTTTGACAAAATCTAGCACCCTTTCTTAATAAAAATCCTTGAGAAAGTCGGGATAGAAGGAACATACTTAAAGATCATAAAAGCCATTTATGAAAAGCCCACAGCTAACATCATCCTCAACGGGGAAAAACTGAGAGCTTTTTCCCTGAGATCAGGAACACGACAGGGATGCCCACTCTCACCGCTGTTGTTTAACATAGTGCTGGAAGTTCTAGCATCAGCAATCAGACAACAAAAGGAAATCAAAGGCATCAAAATTGGCAAAGATGAAGTCAAGCTTTCGCTTTTTGCAGATGACATGATATTATACATGGAAAACCCAATAGACTCCACCAAAAGTCTGCTAGAACTGATACATGAATTCAGCAAAGTTGCAGGATACAAAATCAATGTACAGAAATCAGTTGCATTCTTATACACTAACAATGAAGCCACAGAAAGACAAATAAAGAAACTGATCCCATTCACAATTGCACCAAGAAGCATAAAATACCTAGGAATAAATCTAACCAAAGATGTAAAGGATCTGTATGCTGAAAACTATAGAAAGCTTATGAAGTTAATTGAAGAAGATTTAAAGAAATGGAAAGACATTCCCTGATCATGGATTGGAAAAATAAATATTGTCAAAATGTCAATACTACCCAAAGCTATCTACATATTCAATGCAATCCCAAGCAAAATTGCACCAGCATTCTTCTCGAAACTAGAACAAGCAATCCTAAAATTCATATGGAACCACAAAAGGCCCCGAATAGCCAAAGGAATTTTGAAGAAGAAGACCAAAGCAGGAGGCATCACAATCCCAGACTTTAGCCTCTACTACAAAGCTGTCATCATCAAGACAGCATGGTATTGGCACAAAAACAGATACATAGACCAATGGAATAGAATAGAAACCCAGAACTAGACCCACAAACGTATGGCCAACTCATCTTTGACAAAGCAGGAAAGAACATCCAATGGAAAAAAGGCAGCCTCTTTAACAAATGGTGCTGGGAGAACTGGACAGCAACATGCAGAAGGTTGAAACTAGACCACTTTCTGACACCATTCACAAAAATAAACTCAAAATGGATAAAGGACCTGAATGTGAGACAGGAAACCATCAAAACCTTAGAGGAGAAAGCAGGAAAAGACCTCTCTGACCTCAGCCGTAGCAATCTCTTACTCGACACATCCCCAAAGGCAAGGGAATTAAAAGCAAAAGTGAATTACTGGGACCTTATGAAGATAAAAAGCTTCTGCACAGCAAAGGAAACAACCAACAAAACTAAAAGGCAACCAACGGAATGGGAAAAGATATTTGCAAATGACATATCGGACAAAGGGCTAGTATCCAAAATCTATAAAGAGCTCACCAAACTCCACACCCAAAAAAAAAAAATAACCCAGTGAAGAAATGGGCAGAAAACATGAATAGACACTTCTCTAAAGAAGACATCCAGATGGCCAACAGGCACATGAAAAGATGTTCAGCGTCGCTCCTTATCAGGGAAATACAAATCAAAACCACACTCAGGTATCACCTCACGCCAGTCAGAGTGGCCAAAATGAACAAATCAGGGGACTATAGATGCTGGAGAGGATGTGGAGAAACGGGAACCCTCTTGCACTGTTGGTGGGAATGCAAATTGGTGCAGCCGCTCTGGAAAGCAGTGTGGAGGTTCCTCAGAAAATTAAAAATAGACCTACCCTATGACCCAGCAATAGCACTGCTAGGAATTTATCCAAGGGATACAGGAGTACTGATGCATAGGGCCACTTGTACCCCAATGTTCATAGCAGCACTCTCAACAATAGCCAAATTATGGAAAGAGCCTAAATGTCCATCAACTGATGAATGGATAAAGAAATTGTGGTTTATATACACAATGGAATATCACGTGGCAATGAGAAAAAATGAAATATGGCCTTTTGTAGCAACGTGGATGGAACTGGAGAGTGTGATGCTAAGTGAAATAAGCCATACAGAGAAAGACAGATACCATATGGTTTCACTCTTATGTGGATCCTGAGAAACTTAACAGGAATCCATGGGGGAGGGGAAGGAAAAAAACAAGAGGTTAGAGTGGGAGAGAGCCAAAGCATAAGAGACTGTTAAAAACTGAGAACAAACTGAGGGTTGATGGGGAGTGGGAGGGAGGGGAGGGTGGGTGATGGGTATTGAGGAGGGCACCTTTTGGGATGAGCACTGGGTGTTGTATGGAAACCAATTGGTCAATAAATTTCATATATATATAAAAAAAAATCTAGCTCTGCCTTGTAAAAGCACTGAAAAATATTGACTTGCATATTTCAAGTGGGTGAATTGTAAGATATGTGAATTATATCTCAATAATGCTGTTATATCCACTTACAAGTTGTGTGAAACAAATAGCTTCACCTCTCTGTGCCTTAACTTTCACATCTATCAAAGGGAGGTGATAATAATAGTATCCATCTTACAGAGTTTCTGTGAGAATTAAATGAACAAACTCATGCAAAGCATTTCATGTTATGCCCACAGTAAGTACTCATTAAATACTAACAGCCATTATTCCTGTGTGTCAGGTGCTGTACAAGCCATGCTGCATACAGTATTTCATTCAATTATTACAATGAACTTATAATAGCATGTGTGTACTACTACCCCCATATGAGGGATGCAGAAATTTAGTCCAGAGAGACCCCACATTGATGTAGGTGTCTGTTGGCAGAGCTGGGATTGGATCCTTGAGTTCCTGCCCCTTCCCCTTTTTTACATGCCTCTCCACTTACAAGACTTTTGGCTACATGTGGGGCAGAAGCCCTAAGGAAGCCTCCCCTCAGTGCCAGTGAGGTCTGGGAAGGTGTGACAGGCCTTCCTCTAGGGGACATGTATATGCACTTGTGACCAGCTTGGCAGTGGGGTTCCAGAGAGCCCTCAGGAATGGAGGCTGGATCTAGGGCTGAGTCAACCCCAGAGCAAGGACCATAGAGGATGTGGCCATTGGGCCATGCTAGCTAAGAAGACCCATGTTCTTGAACCCCATTCTCACTTTGGACAGATTCACCTGGTTTGTTTGTTTGTTTGTTTGTTTGTTTTAGCATTTCCGAGATCCCAGGAGTGGCTCTAGGTGACTTTCCATGGCTTGTCTGGGTGAATCCTCACAATGAGGTGGGTATTGCTTTCCCAATTTACAGTTAAGGAGCCCAAGGCTCAGAGAAGTGACCCACTCATGGCAGAGCCAGGAATCAAACCCAGGCTCATTTCCCTTACCAACTGATCCATTCATATTTCTTTATTCATTCATTTATCACCTACTAGATGCTGGGGATAAAATATGAATTAATTTCTGTTATGGAAAAATGTTGAGGGAGAACTGAAGAGGGAGAAATGCAATGACAGCCAGGAGGGTGTGTGTGTGTGTGAAGTGTGTGTGGGGGGGATGCTGGCAGGCAGTGAATGTCTTCCAGACAAAGTGTTTCATGAAGAAAAAATACAATTTCACTGGAGTGAGGAAGGGAAAGAGGGGAAGGTGTTTTAGGGAAGGAACAGCTCATGAAGGTTGGGAAGTCTTTGCACAATATGGATGTTTGGTGGGTGGTGAGAGACAGCATGTGGGGAAGCACAGAGGGCATGGGAGACAGTGTGGGAGGTGAACTTGCAGCCTGTGCCTTCAAGGTTTTTTGTGTGAGTCCAACAGGTTTGGATTGCATTTGCTGAGCCTAGGGAGCCACTGAGGGTTTTCAACACGGTCAGTTCCTGTGACAGTGGGGTGGGGGACACATCTGACAGGCTGACTTGGAGGCAGGAGCCCAGACAGACCTCTGGAATAGGTCAAGGAAGAGGTGATAAATAGCTATAGCTGTGGCCTAAGGGACAGAGAAGAGAGGACAAATCTCCCAAGACTGGCAGGTAGTAGATTAGACAGGAAGGATTCAATGCAAGGGATGCGTGGGGGTCAAGGATGATTCCCAGGCTCTGGCTTGGTCAAATGGATGGATGAGGCAGCCAGGCCCTGAGACAGAAACAGAGGAATAAACATGGGGCATGGTGAGTTGCAGGTCATCCAGTTCTAGAATGATTGCATTCGGAGCCCAGCAGTGAGCTATGAGCTGGAGAGAGAGATTTGAGAGCCCTCAGCTGGTTTCTTCATTCTTGGTCCAGTGCTGTTTTTTCTGTTCCACCCAGCCTGCCTCAAATTTCCTTCCACAAATGGAAGGTCCCAGTGACGTAGACCATCTTAAGCAGCAGATAAGCCCCCATTGGCTTTGAGTTCTAGGTGCAGTCCAACCAGGAGGCAGCAAGGTTTCTATAGGGTTTATACAAATGCAGCAAGGCTTAAAGTGGACAGACATTGAACAGAAAGTTAAGAGATCACCTTCTCCAACTCAGTTCCAGGCAGGATTCCCTCTAAACCCAGATTTCGATGAGCCCTCCCTTCCGCACCCGCCATCAAACTCAGTCAAGGAAAGTGCTGGAAGAACTCTGGGTAGTGCTCAAAGAGGAACAACCGGAGTGTTATTTGCATATAATTTGCATAAGACAATCTGTTCTCTGGTAATTTTCAAGTAAAAATGTTATCATCGTTCCCTGGAGGGTCATTGCATGATTTTTCTTTCCTTTGTTCTTCCACACACACAAACTGCCCCAGGTCTGCCCTCTAGGAAGGCCTAATGGAGATGTTGAGCCAGAGAGGGCTGGGAAAGGCGGGCCTGCAGTGTCCAGCCAGTGCTCAGATCTAGGGCTCCCTCCCCAGGGAACAGTATAAATCCAGCCTTCTACTGGCTCCCCTTAGGGCCTTTCACAGCAACCCCCAGTCCTCCACCCCCATCTTAGGCTGCTGCCTCCCTCCTCCTAACCCCTGGCTGCTGCCCTGCTCTAGGGTCTCCCCTGGGGAGCTATAGGCAGCTCAGGGCATAGGCCTGGCTCAGGGGACATTTTCTAATAGGCGGATAATTGCCTCTGTTAATTGCAATTTGATTTTAGCAATTTTTCTTTAAGAGTCTGGAGGCCTCAGGCCCAGATATGGAGAGAAGGTTCAGGAGTGGAGCCTGCAACCTAGGGTCCCACTGCAGAACTTACCACCTACTGGGCCTCCCCTAGGCTCTGTCCCTATCAGGTAGGGGACTGAGGCTTGAGCTACATCTCACTCCCATAGCATCAGCTCCTTGAGAAGGACATGCTGCAGATGGCTTCAAATACCACTGGCCCCAAGGGACTGGTTTGGCAGTACTTCTGGAAGGAGCTAGCTGGCAGACACACCACAGGGTCAGAACAGGAGCCCTGTCATACCTGGAGGGCTTCCTTCTGGAGCCAAGAGACATCTGAAGTTCTGTCCCATGACCATCCCTCTCCCTTAAACTTGTTTCTGGAGCTACCACAATCTCCTCCTCCTCACCACCCAGCCCTGTCCTCCAGGGAACTTCAGAGCACATGGCTTTTGGAGCCCAGCTGCCTGATAAACCTAGACCAAGTTCTTTTACTTCTCTGTGTTTCAGTTCCTTGCTCTTCAAGTGGGGAAATCATAGTATCTATGTGGTGTTGTCATGAGGACCAAACAGTAAATGTGTGCCAAGTTCTTCACCTAGTGTCTGGCACATGCTAAGTTCTCTGTAAATAACAACTGTATTCTGGCTTTCATTATTATGCATGCTTTCAGGCACCCTGGACTGGCCTTGAGACCTGCAGCCTCAGGTCCCTGGGGGCCCAGATAGAATCAGGTGGGAGTCTCTGGATGGAGCAGGCCCCAGGGTGGGTTTGGGGCTGGGAGGAGGGAGCTTTCAGCCTGAATCCTCCTGAGTGGGAGCTGGTTCTTGGAGGAAACGAGGAGGAAAAGGGAAGGGGGGAGGTTTGTGGATTCAGGTTGGGTTCTTGGCAAGGCACTTGGAGACAGGTGGACCTGGGTTCAAATTCCTCCTCCCACTTGGTAGCTGTGTGCCTGGGACCCGTCTCCACCTCTCCTAGCCTCAGTTTCTCCTCTGCACCAAGGACATTGTTCCCTCTCCCACATGGGGTGGCCGTGGAGATTAGCTGGAATGGCAGCATATAGGTAGGTTCTTAGAGAAGAGCCATTTCCTCCCTGGCCCTCCCTTTCCTTCACATGTAAGGGGGGCAATTATCTCCCTGTGTTTATGCATGTGCTGCAGGTCTCTCCCCACCCAATTCCTCAGCACAGAGATGGAGGTGTTGCCACCACCTTCCCTCCACCGCACACAGGCTTTCTCTGTTGCTGGCAAGAAGAGGGGAGGGGGAGGGGGAGGAGGAGGCAGGCGATGGTTTGGGGCCCAGGGGGAGTGTCTCGGAGCCTGCCCACCACTTCTGGCCTGCTGCTTCAGGCAGCATGCTAATTAAGCCAGGAGGACCCACAGAACAGAATTGCAGGCCCCCTGCCTGCCTCCCTCCAGCCCCCAGTGGCCTAGTGTGGAAATCGGCTGCACAGACAGGCCCTTTGCTTGGGGCTTGGGGGTGGGGTAGAGCTGGGCTGAGTGGTGGCCCAGAAAGGAAACAGGAGGGGTTGGCAGGAGCCTGGCCTGTTAGCAGGACAGGAACCGGGAGATGTGAGGAGAAGGCCACAATTTCTGCTTGGTCCCAGGCTGTGCTGGACCTGGTCTGGCCTGGCCCTGCCTCTAAAGGAGGTGTTGACAGAATGATAGGGTGGGAGGTACCCAGATGGGGGCACTGCAGGGCCAGCATGCTGGGAGGTGACTGCCTGGTACCTTATCCTGGGGCTTCTGGCTGTACTACCTACTGTTGATTTGTATGACTCAGGCAAGTTCACCTCACTTTCCTAAGCCTCACTCTCCTCCCGTCCAAAATGGAGCTGATAACAAATGTGTAGTAAAAGTATGCATGGGAATGAGGCACACTGGATTCAAGAGAGCGGTTTCCACTGGGGAGGGTGGAAGGAAGGGGAATGGGACAGGAGAGGAGTACATAAGTTCCCTTATCTCTATCTGGATTGTTTTATTCCTAAAATAAGATGTGAAACAATGGGGAATAACATTAAGATTTGACAAAACTGGGTGGTAGGTACACAGGTGTTTGGTACTCATTTTTTCTTGCATCTTGTCTGCTTGTCTGAAATATTTCATAATAAAACAAATGTTCAGTGACAGCATGATACACAGGATTTGAAATGTCCTAAACCTCCAGTGTCTCCTACAGGAGCAGAATGGGTGTGCTCTGGGAAACTGTGTAAGAGGACTCTAAACCCCACTGTTGACAGCAACCCTGAGGTCACAAGTGTATGTGAATCTGCTGAGGAGCCAAAAACGTTCTCCAAAATCACATATCCCTTCAGTGACATATGATTTCAAATAGGCACATGTAACTGAGGAATAAAGGAAGTATTATAAGTGCAGTTATCCCCCCTTATCTACAGTCTTGCTTTCCATGGTTTCAGTGACCTGTGGTCAACCGTGGTCCAGAAGCAAGTGGTCCTCCTTCTTATGTAGCATTAGAAGGTCAGTAGTAGCCTACCATTACATCACAGTGCTTATGTCAGTCACCTCACTTCATCCCATCATGTAGGCATTTTATCATCTCACATCAGCACAAAAAAGGTGAGTATAGTACAATAAGAATGAGAAACCACATTCTCATAACTTGTATGACAGCATATTGTTGTGATTGTTCTATTTTATTATTAGCTATTGTTGTCGATCTCTTACTGTGCTGAATTTATAAATTAAACTTTATCATAGGTATGTATGTATAGGGAAAAAAATAGTATATATAGGGTTTGGCACTTCGCAGTTTCAGGCATCCACAGGGGGTCTTGAACCATACCCCTGAGATTAAAAGGGGACTACTGCAGAGTCAGTGACTAGAGATGGGGATGGGACCCCCTCCGTGCCTGCTGCAAGGAGAGGGTATGACACGCAGGAGGCTTCCTCCCCCTCTGCCTACTCCACTGCCAATTGCTGGAGCACTGGGCCAAATGTTATTCTAGTGGCCACTTAGATCACTGGTTCTCAACTCTGGCTGCACATTAGAATCAACTGGAAACCTTTTCCAAAATAGAAATTCTCAGGTCCCACACCCAGAGTTCCCAAGGATCTGACTTAATTGGTCTGGGGTGGGGCCTGGACATTTCCTATTTTGGAAAAGTTCCCCAGGTGATTCTTCTTTGTAGACAGGCCAGAGAACCACTGGGCTCTGACCAGCAGAGCTTGTCACCAGAACTCTTCAGCTCTCCCTCTCCTGCTTTGAGAGAGGGCTCTGGTTGCCCTGCAGAGGCCAAATCTATGCGACCCTGAAAGAAGCTGCTTTCTGCCATCCAAACCTTTGGAGCACATCCCCCATCAGTCCTGTCCCTCCTCCCCCAACCCAAGGAGGACCTGATGGTTTTTAAGAGGGTTGAAGAGATGTAAAGGGATCATCTCCCTACCATGAGACTGGGTGAGGCTATACTTAGAAATCATCCAATCCATTGGTAACTTCTCCATCCACATCTTCTGGGCCTCTGGCCCTTATGGACACAACAAGCTCCTTCCCAAAAGTCTTCCCTTGGCTTCCATGAAGCTCATTGTCTTGATTGTCTTCTGGCTGTTCTAGCTATGCCCCCCCCATACACACACACTAACTTTTCTGTTTCCTCCTCCTCTCTGTTCACTGACTCATCACAGCCCCTCAGCCCCCACAATGAGGTTCTGGCTTTGGCACACTGTTCCTGTCTTATAACACATTCTACTCCCTTGGCTTGACATTGCCCCTATAAAAGAGGCTTTTTCAAAATTTTCTCCAGCTCCACCCACTTTGCTAAGGTCCAGTCCCACTCCCTCCACTATCTGGTGGATATCTTCATCTGGAATTTTCTCTACCACCTTAAATTCAACACATCTAAACTAAATTCAGCACATCTTAAATGTCCCCTCCACCAGTCATCTCCTCCAATTTCTGCTCCTGGCACCACGCTTCTCTCAATCCAACAAGCTTCTGTCACCATGAATACTTCTTGTCCTTGCTTTCCCTTCCCACATGCTCCAGCCCATTGCTTGATTACAGTCTGCAGACTGGTGGGTCTTCACTGGTAATGTCTCCTGTTCCATAGGATTTCCTTCCACCTCTATCTAGACCATCCTAACAGCTGCCTCCCTTGTGGCCTTGCTCCTTCTCAGCATTACTTCCCAACTCGCCAGTGCCTGTTGGTAAAGTCTCAGATTCTTTAGCACGGGTGACACGATCGTGCTCAATTAACTCCAACTGACCTTTCTAACCTTGAACCCATGGCTCCTGAGGGAAACCTGCCTCTCCAGGCCCTTGACTTTTGTTGAGTACCAGGGCTCCTCACTGTTCCCCAACAATCTTGATCTATATGGAGGTCAAAACTCACTTGCTGGCATGATCTGTGAAGGGAAGGGAAGGGAAGGAAATCAAGTCACCTGAGTTGGTGATACAATCAGGAGTGGTGAGGAATGTGGAGAACTAGAGAGGACACGCCCTGTTTACAAGGGGCAACACTCTTCAACTCCTACTATTTGTGCCCATGTGGGAACAAGAGCCCAATGTTACTAGATCCTGAGCAATTTACTGAGGGAAGCCAGAAATCCAAAGCTTAAAGGTGAAACATCTAGGTTTTTCAATGTCAGCAGATCATTCAGATTTTTAAAAATTTTTTTATGATTATTTATTTTTGAGAGAGAGAGAGCACGAGCAGGGGAGGAGCAGAGAGAGAGGGAGACACAGAATCTGAAACAGGCTCTAGGCTCTGAGCTGTCAGCACAGAGCCCGACGTGGGGCTTGAACTCACAAACCATGAGATCATGACCTGAGCCAAAGCCAGACGCTCAAACGACTGAGCCACCCAGGTGCCCCCCAATTTTTTTAAGTAAATTTTTTACTGGGCCACACAAAATATGTCTGTGGTGGGGTACTACTTATCGGCTCCGGTTCTGCAATACCCAGTCTCTCCTCACACTTATCCTCTGCTTGGGGTAACTGTCCCTGACCTTTGTGTCCCAAGCCTCCCTATTCTTCAAGGCCCAGTTGAAGTCCCACCAAGCTGGCCAAGCTTTCCCTGGCCACCTCAGTCCACTCCAACTTCCTGTCACCTTTAGCCTTCAACGTCACGTACCTGCACCCAGCTAGGATGCTTAGGGAGGCAACATAGCATGGAGTTTAAGAGGTTGGAAGTGTGGAACTATAGTTAGGCTGCCTGGATTTGAATTCTGGCTTAGCTGTTCATTGGCTGTGTGACCTTAGGCAAGTTTTTGGCCTTCTCTGTGACCCAGTTTCTCTCTCGTGGGATTATAAGGGCTAAATGGGATAATCCATAAAATGCACTTGGAACAGCACCCAGTTTATAATACTCAATAAATGTTAGCTTATTATTATTATTGCTGCTTGGGGTTGTCCACTTGCCATTTACATATGCAATATTGCCTGTTTATTTACTTTTGAGAGAGAGACAGAGTGGGAGCAGGGGAGGGGCAGAGAGAGGGAGACACAGAATCTGAAGCAGGCTCCAGGTTCTGAGCTGTCAGCACAGAGCCCAATGCAGGGCTCAAACCAACAAACCGCGAAATCATGACCTGAGCCGAAATCAGAGGCTCAACCTACTGAGCCACCCAGGTGCCGCACATGTTACATTATAAAAGTTAGGACAGGAAGCATGCCTTATAGCTTCTGTAGCTTCCCCCAGTTCTACCACCAAACCCCTCAACACCTACCTCACACCTGGGAACACAATTGATGCTTAGGAAAATGCTGATTACAACACACTGAATTAAGTCAGCAAGCATATATTGTATATCAACTGTATGCCAGGCACTGTGATAGGTGCCAATGCCAAGGTGCACAGAAACGAACACCAACTATGGTATTGGGCACCCCAGGCTGCTGCTTCCTAGCTGCTGGAGCACCAGCCAATAACTTTACCTCCCTGACCTTGATTTCACATCTGTAAGATGTTAAGAATGCTTACCACATGGGGTTCTTGGGGGCACTAGAAGTGACGTATGAGTATCCCTGTATCAAATTAGATAATCTTTCTTTGAGATTCAAATGAAAGTACTTACGTGTCAGTTCATGGGGAAAAGGTACATGGATCCCAGTGGGACCCTGGCAGATAGGCTTCTTGTCCTAGAGCTTTCTGGCTCTGAGTCTGTTGTCCTGGAAGAGGTTCATCTACACATTGCATCACTGCCCCACTGCCCCATAGGTTCTGTCATCAGCTGCCAGGGTGTGTGTGTGTGTGTGTGTGCGCGCATGTGTGGCAAACTTGACTAAAGGCTGGATAAGAGGGAGAGGCTTTTTTTTTAAGTTCCCTGCTATGCCCACTCTCCACTCTTCTTTCCTTTACTACTCTCTGACAACTAATATATATACATATATATAATATATATATAATATGTTATATATATATATATATACACATATATTCCTTCCTTCTCACTTCATTATACTGAGCAAATTGACTTTCTCCAGCCCCTGCCCCACACAGCTCCAAGACTGCCTTTGTACACTTCTAACTTGTAACCCTGGACCACCTCCTTTCTCTCTTACCCTTTCTCTTTGCCCTAGAGAAGGCAGCAGTTTTGAAATTTATCCCCCCTCACACACCCTGTGTGAACTTTGCTTGATTTCCTTGGATGCCAGAAATCACTACAGTCACTTGGGTTAAAACAATGTGTTTCTTCCATTATGTGTGTGTCAGCCTGTGAGAGGTGTCAATACATGGTGGCTACACTCCCCCACCCCCCGATCCCACATCCTACCCTTCAAGTTGTAAAACCCTGAGAGGAAAGAGATGTGATCCCTGCCTTCACCCTACCAAAGAGCTCACAGTCCAAAGAGGGAGAGAAAGAACCAGACGTGCAAACCTGTGCTACAACAGCAATCTGTACCAAGTGCCATCTACAGGAGCAGAGAGTATGGGTGAAGCCATCTGACCTGGGGCTAGTAGGAAACATGGGCACAGAAAGTGAACATTTGAGCTGTGAGTCTAAGGCTGCCTAAGGGAACAGGTGGGGGGGGGGGGGCCGGTAGGTAGTCCACAGTGACTGAGGCTGAGTGCTTGGGTGTGAGGACCAGTGGTGGGAGATAAGACAGGTCGGAGCCAGACTGTAACCAGTCTTGATGAAGGCCAGGCTAAAGAATTTGGACTTCATCTTATAGTCAGTAATGAGCCATCAGAGGTTTTGTAAGTACGGAAGTAACCTGATCAGAGCTGTGTTTAAGGAAGATTAATTAAAAATAATGTCTGGTGTTTTTAATTCATGGCTAGCCCTGGGCTTTGAAAGAGACTGAAGAGGAAGAAAACAAGGCCCCAATGAACAGACAATTCACAAAATAATGGCCAATAAACACATGAAAAGATGTTCAGCCCCAGTAGAACGCAAAGAAATGCAAATTAAAGCAACGAGATACCATATTTGGCCTATCAAATTAGCAGGGATTAAAAATGATAACCCTTGATGTTGTGGAGGGTTTTGTGAGAACCACCCCAGTGCACATTGCGCCGAGGGGCATGGGGGTGACAGCCACAAATCACTCTGGCCTTTTGGAAGGGCAATGTAACAAGAGATACAAGAAGCTTTTTAAAAGTGCACATTGTGTGACCCAGAAATCCCACTTCTAGGTATTTGTCCTAAAGACATCATTGTAGATGTGAGCAAAAATTTATGCTCACAATGTCCCCCACCCTAGATGTTATTTATAAAAGCAAATAACTGGATTGAATGGGGGAAGCACTAAAACTGCATGACCGTGGCTTCTGAGACTGGACCTTAACATTTCTGAATCCTCAAAGGCTGGAGGCAGGAGACAAAAACCACTATTTCTTTTTTTTTAAATTGCCTGTGGGGTGTTGCCTGGATCTCTAAAGGGAGCCACTGAAATTTGTCCTTGGGGCAGACAGTGCCTTTGTTCCCCAGGACCGGCGGTCAGGCTTCTTGGTCATGCAGATGTACCTCAAGTACCTATTCATTGTCTTGGGGAGGCCCTGACTCCATATGCAGATTATATAAGCAGCCCTGGTAGGCATTCTGTTTAATAATGTAAAAGGCTGGATTCATTGTGATCTGGGCCGCATCTCCGCTGAATCTCTTGTGATGGTAAATGATTTTCAGCTTCCATTGGCCGGACTTTGACACAGCATGGGGGGAGGTGGGGTGGGGGTCGATGACAGCCCTGGCATGGGAATAGAAAGGACAGAAGAAAAGAGTCTTGGGTTTGAGGAGGACAGGGTCCCAGCAATGCCACAGCAGTCTGGATTAAAGACCCTGACCGCCAGCAGTGAGCCCTGGGAAAGGGCAGAGAGTCTCAAAGCAACAAGGCTGCTACCAGTTGTAATTTCCCATGCCAGTGTTACCCCAACACGACTTCCGTACATAAGAGGATTTCAGGCGGTACATGGAGGAAAAGGAAGCTTAATTCTCATTTAGGATGAAGCTCAGGTTCAAAAAGGTAGTTGGGTCTATTGATAGACTCACTTTAGAGTAAATACCAGGATAGGTGGAACATGAATATGTCAAATCTTGAAGGTGGTTGCGATGAGCTGACATTTGGGAAGAGGAACTCTGTGTTCCATTGCAGTCACTGAGCAAGTTGGTAAACCATAACAGGTTAGCTTCAGCTGTGTGTTGGAAAATTGAGACAGAGGCTATTGTCCAAATGTGGACCTAGGGGCACAGAAATGGCTGCAGTAGCACAGAGGGAGAAACTGAGATGAGAGTGTCACAGGGGACAGGGAAAATCCCAAAGTAGTGGGCAGGGGCTGCAGGTGACTGAGGATAAGCCAAAAGACAGGATCCCAGGGACAGTAGAATTGTGAATGCAGAAACACAAGAAACAACAGGTGTTGGTGAGGATGTGGAAAAAAAGGAACACTAGTGAAGTGTTGGTGGGAATGCAAAGTGGTGCAGCCACTGTGGAAAACAGTATAGACGTTCTTCAAAAAGATAAAGTTACCCTATGACCCAGGAATTGTATTACCAGGTACCTACCCAAAGAATCCAAGAACACCAATTCAAAGGAATACATGCACCCCTATATCTATAGCAACACTATTTACAATAGCCAAGATATGGAAGCAGCCCAAGCATCCACCAATTGATGAGTGAATAAAGGAGATGTGAGATACACACACACACACACACACACACACACACACACAGAATATCATGCAGCCATTAAAATGATGAAATCCTGCCCTTTGCAACAATATGGATGGAGCTAGAGAGTATAATGTTAAGCAAAATAAGTCAGTTAGAGAAAGACAAATACCATATGATTTCACTCATAAGTGGAATTTAAGAAACAAAATAAATGATCATGGGGAGAAAGAGGCAAACCAAGAAACAGACTCTTAACTATAGAGCACAAACTGATAGCTACCAGAGGATAGGTGGGTGGGGGGATGGGTTAAATAGGTGATGGGGTTTAAGGAGCGCATTTGGGGTGATGAGCACTGGGTAATGTACGGAAGTGTTGAATCACTACACTGTATGCCTGAAACTAATAGAACACCATGTTAACTAACTGGAATTAAAATAAAAACTTTTAAAAAAAGAATTGTGAACTCAGAGAGGGCTCTAGCCTTCCTCTGTACACTGATATGGGATCTCAGACTAGGGCTATTTGTCTGTTAAAGGTGATTACACAAGGCTGGAGAACTTGGAGATGCTTAGGTCCTAAATGCATAGGACATCCAGGCAGATGGTCAGGCCACCATTCAACATTATGGTTTACAAAGTATTTCTGATGGTGTAGAGAGATGCCAATGAAAGATCGTGAAGTGAGAAAGGAACACAAAACTGTAGCACAATACAACCTTAATTACCTTAAAAAACAAACAAAAAAGACTGGAAGGAAATAAACCAAACATTATCAGTGAATATCACACAGGTGGAAATTCTAAGGAAAAGTCCTGGCCTGCCAGTCAGAGGAGTTCAAGATACAGCCATGTTTGAATCAGGGATGGAAGAAGTAGAATTTTGCAGGGCAACTCCATTCATTGCCATACCAGGAAGAGAAAGAGTATGACAAAGGCCTGGAATGTGAGAAGTCTTACATGCTGGATCACAGATGTCGCTTATGATCAGATCTATGTGACTTATCAGAGATCTCATCTACTGAACAGAGGATGTATCATAGGGAGTTAGAAGGGAGAGAAGTTTGAAGTTGACTACAGCTCTCCAAGACAGCTAACAAGGGTCTGCACTCATGTGAGGGAGTGGGGAAAGAAAGAAGGAGTAGTGAGTTCAATAAGTATTGAGGAGGTAAAATGTAAGGGACTTGGTGACAAATCATATGTGGGTGAGAGGGTGACCTGAAGCAGGACTCCCAAGTTTCTGTGAGGGTTTGGACCCCTAGGTGGGATGGGAGGCCTCGCTGTAGCCACAGGTGGCACAGGGCTATGCCAAGGGAAGGCAGAAGCAGTGCTTGCATTTTTATGGCTTCACTAGGGAGGAGGAAACAGAGTTCCTCCCAACACCACTGATTAGGAAAGTCTCACAAAAGGACTCTGATTGGCTGACTTGGGTCACATGCTCACCGTGGTGGCCAAGCAGGCTGATCTATTACACAAAGAAAGAGGAAAAGGGGTCCAGAAAGGATGAAAACAATAATTGCCACAGATTCTCTGGACTCAAAAACTAGAGTGAAGGTTAACTCTATTTTTAAAAATTTTTACTCATTCATTTTTTTTTAATTTTTTTTTCAACGTTTATTTATTTTTGGGACAGAGAGAGACAGAGCATGAACGGGGGAGGGGCAGAGAGAGAGGGAGACACAGAATCGGAAACAGGCTCCAGGCTCCGAGCCATCAGCCCAGAGCCTGACGCGGGCTCGAACTCATGGATCGCGAGATCGTGACCTGGCTGAAGTCGGACGCTTAACCGACTGCACCACCCAGGCGCCCCTACTCATTCATTTTTAAGAGGGAGCGTGTGAGCAAGGGAGGGGCATAGAGAATGAGAGAGAGAGAGAGAGAGAGAGAAAATCCCAAGCAGGCTCTGCACCCTCAGTGCAGAGCCCAATGCAGTGCTAAAATCCACAAACTGTGAAATCATGACTCAAGGTGAAATCAAGAGTCAGATGCTCAACCGACTGAGCCACCCAGGCAGCCCTAAAGGTGAAATCTAAAGATGGCCTTTGACTAATACAACTTCATCTGTATGGGTCTGCAGAAAAAGGTTATCACCTCAGAAGCTCAAGTTAAAATATCACCAAGTCCATTCCTGCCTCCAAACTGCCAGTCACCTCTTTCTCAACTCCTCTACTACTGCCCACGGTCAGGTCCTCAATATCCCTAACCTGGCCTCTTGCCCCCAACTCCTCGCTGCCCTCCCTGCCCCCAGGCCTGTTCACACCAAACTATTGTGCACACCACTGCTGTCACAGGGACAGTCAGTCTGGGGCAGAGGCAGTGTAGCTCACCAATTAAGAATGTGAGCTATTTCTAAGTCCAGGACCAGACAGTTTCACTGGCAAATTCTACCAAACATTTAAAGAAGAGTTAATACCTATTCTCAAACTATCCCAAAAAAAGTAAGAGGAAGGAAAATTCCAAATTCATTCTATAAGGCCAGCAGTACCCTCATACCAAAACTAAATAAAGACACCACAAAAAAAGAGAACTACATGCCAATATCTCTGATGAACATAGATGCAAAAATCCTCAACAAAATACTAGCAAATCAAATCCAACAATGCATGGAAAAAATCATTCACCACAATCAAATGGGACTTATTCCCAGGATGCAAGCGTAGATCAGTATTCACAAATCAATCGATATGATACATCACATCAGTAAAAGAAAGGACAAAAGCCATATGATCACTTCAATAGATGCAGAAAAGGCATTTGACAAAGTACAACATCCATTCGTGATTAAAAAAATAATAAAACCCTCAAGAAAGTAGGTCTAGAGGGAACATCCCTCAACATTATAAAGGCCATGTATGAAAAACCAACAGTTAACATCATACCCAATGGGGAAAAAAATGAACTTTTCCCCTAAAGGTCAGGAATGAGACAAGGATTTCCACTCTCACCACTTTCATTCAACATAGTACTGGAAGGCATAGCCACAGCAATTAGACAACAAAAGGAAGTGAAAGGCATCCAAATAGACAAGGTAGAAGTAAAACTTTCACTATCTGCATATGACATGATACTCTATATGGAAAGTGCAAAACACTCCACCAAAAAACTACTAGAACTGATAAATGAATTCAGTAAAGTTGAAGGATACAAAATCAATCTACAGAAATCTGTTGCATTCGTATATGCTATAATGAAGCAACAAGAAAATGAAATTTTAAAAAAATCCCATTTACAATTGCACCAAAAGCAATAAGATACCTAGGAATAAATGTAATCAAGGAAGTGAAACACCTGTACTCTGAAAACTATAAAACATTGATGAAACAAATTGAAGATGGTAAGACATTTTATGCTCATGGGTTGGAAGAACAAATGTTGTTAAAATGCCTATACTACCCAAAGCAATCTACACATTTAATGCAATTCCTGTCAAAATACCAAGAGCTTTTTTCACAGAACTAAACAATGCTAAAATTTGTGTGCAACCACAAAAGACTCTGAATAGCCAAAGCAACCTTGAAAAAGAAAAGCAAATCTGGAGGCATCATAATTCCAGACTTCAAGTTATATTACAAAGTTGTTGTGATCAGGACAGTATGGTACTGGCATAAAATAGACACATGGGTCAATAGAACAGAATAGAAAACATGGAAATAAACCCACAATCATATGGTTAATTAATCTTCGACAAAGCAGTGATATTCCCAAATATCCAATGGGAAAAAGACAGTGTCTTCAACAAATGATGCTGGGAAAACTGTACAGCTACATGCAAAAGAATGAAGCTTGACCATATTCTTACACCACACACAAAAAAATAAATTCAAGGGGCGCCTGGGTGGCTCAGTCGGTTAAGCGTCCGACTTCAGCTCAGGTCATGATCTCACAGTTCCGTGGGTTCAAGCCCCACATCGGGCTCTGTTCTGACAGCTCAGAGCCTGGAGCCTGTTTCAGATTCTGTGTCTCCCTCTCTCTCTCTGCCCCTACCCTGTTCATGCTCTATCTCTGTCTCAAAAATAAAAAATAAACAGTAAAAAAAAAATTAAAAATAAATAAACAAATTCAAAATGGATTAAAGATGTAAATGTGAGGCTTGAAACCATAAAAACCCTTGAAGAGAGTACAGGCAGTAACTTCTTTGACATCAGCTGTAGCAACATCTTTCTAGATATGTCTCCTGAGGTAAGGGAAAGAAAAGCAAAAATAAACTATTGGGATTACATCAAAAATCAAACCTTCTGTACGGCAAAGGAAACAATCAGAAAAACTAAAAGGCAACCTACAGAATGGGAGAAGATAATTGCAAATGACATACCCAATAAAGGATTAGTATCTAAAATATATAAAGAACTTATACAACACAACACCCCAAAACCAAATAATCCAATTAAAATTGGGCAGAAGACATGAACATATTTCTGCCAAGAAGACATCCGGATGGCCAACAGACCCATGAAAAGATGCTCAATTTCACTCATCATCAGGGAAATGCAAATCAAAAGCACAATGAGATATCACATCATACCTGTCAGAATGGCTAAAATCAAAATTGCAAGAAACAACATGTATTGGCAAGGATGTGGAGAAAAAGGAACCCTCTTGCACTGTTGGTGGGAATACAAACTGGTGGAGCCACTGTGGAATATAATATGGAGGTTCCTCAAAAAAGTGAAAAATAGAACTACCCTATGATCCAGCAATTGCACCACTGTTTATTTATCCAAAGAATACAAAAATACTAATTCAGACAGATACCTGAACCTTTATGTTTATACCAGCATTATTTACAATAGTCAAGATGTGGAAGAAGTTCAAGTGCCCAGTGATTGATGAATGGATAAAGAAGAAGTGGTATATATGCACAATGGAATTTTTTCAGCCATTAAAAAGAATGAAACCTTGCCATATGCAATGACATGGATGGAGCTAGAGAATATAATGTTAAACAAAATAAGTCAGAGAAAAAAAGTCATATGATTCCACTCATATGTGGAATTAATGAAACAAAACAAATGAGCAAAGGGAAAAAAAATAGATAGCCAGGCAGAGAGAGAGAGAGAGACTCTTAACTATAGAGAACAAACTGATGGTTACTAGAAGGGGGGATGGTGGTGGTGAGTGAAATAGGTGAAGGGGATTAATAGTACACTTATCATGAAGAGCACTGAGTAATGTATGGAATTGTTGAATCACTATATTGTATACCCAAAATTAATATCACACTGTATGTTAACTCTTGGAATTAAAATTAAAAATTAATAATAAAAAAAAAGAATGTGAGCTACACCTGAGTGTGGATACTAGTTCTGTTATTTACTAGCTTTGCTACCTGAGTGAGTCACTTTACTTCTCTGGGCTTCAGTTTCCCTTGGAAACTTCAAAGGCTTGTAAGGATTAAATGAGTTAATATGTGTAAGGTGCTTGGAACAGGCTCTGGCATGTAGCAAGTGCTATGAAAGTGTTGTCAAAGATATGACTCGGTCACTCCCCCCAATGAAAACCCAATTTACATTTTCTGCCTCCCATAAACTCACCCCCCCTCCATAAAGACTTCCCCACCTGCTCCTCCCTGGCCTGCAAAGAGGCTTTGCTGTACCAAAGCACACCTCCCTCTGTACATAGATCTCCCTTGGTGGTGGGGAGGTGGTGGTCAGGGGCTGTCTGAGCCATAGCTTGGCCCCCAGCACATAGCACAAGCCCTGGCACAAAAGCAGGGCCTCAGTAAATGCTTCATTCTTTACAAAGTGCTTTTTGTATTTGCTATCTCACTTAAACCACACCACATACCTGTAGACAGAATGTGTATTATAGCTTCCATTTGATAGATGGGGCAGCTGAAATTCTAAGGAAAAGGGCACAGCCAGTTTATGGCAGGGCTGAGGTATGAACTTGGATGTTCTGCTGTCAAAACAATGGAAAAAGAGCCCTGGCTTAAGGGTTAATGGTGGCCCTTTCCAATTCTATGTTTTGAGACTGATCTCTGGGCTGCATCTTCTTACCTGTATCATGAAGGAGTTGGACTAGAAGGGACCGGAGGGTCCTTCCGGCTGCAGCATTCTGTCAGTAGCTGGCTCGTGCTCCCTCAAGCCATCTTCCCAGCCCTGCACAGCTGCTCCGCACCTGAAGACAGCCCCTAGGAGAATAAATGACACTGGGGAATAGGGGAAGGAAGAGGTGACAGCCTGGCTGGGCCCCAGTGGAGGCTAAGCAGTTGAAGGACTCATTAGATGTTAATGAACTGCAATTGAGTATATTGATTACCTCTCAAATAATTTCCTCCTAATTCAGTCCTCCAGGGTCAACAGTCGCCTGCCTTCCCTCAGCTTTCTGCCCACCTTCCTGACTAAATAGTTAAGGGCTTCATGTAAGCACTGCCATACTCAAGGGGAACAGGGAAGCAAGAAGGGAAAAGCTAAGGTACAAGCCCCCACCTCCACCTTGCTGCCCTTTCAGCCTGCATGTCCCATCTGGTCAGGGCCAGTGCAATCCACAGAGCAGTGCCATCCATAGGGCTCCATGCTTGGTGTAATGTTCTGCTGTCCCTGCTTTGAAATTCTTAAATTTTGATCCAGAGGTCCTGCATTTTTATTTTGCACTGGGCCTTGCAAATTACATAGCATATAGGCACAGAATAGAGAGTACGTTATGTAAATGGCACCCACTAGAGCAAGCAAAACGGTAGCCCTGGCTGTGAGGACCCTTTAAGGCCCATGGAGTATAGTCCCTTGGATTGAAGCCCAGAGATGGAAATACACTTGCACAAGGTCGCACAGCCCAGCCAGTCAGTGGCACTGTGAGGATTATAATACAGATTGCCTTTCATTTTTCTTCCCTTGTAGACTTGCTCCAAATATTAAAATCCTCCATGCTTCTCTGGAAGATGCCCTTGGACCAGATCACTTGTGTCACCCTAATTTGACAACTGACCTTGTATGTGCTCAGGGATGGAGATCTGTGAGGAACTTCAGTACCACTACCCCACTACCACTCCCATTGGATAAAATAGGATCGTTCTAGTTTCCCTCTCAGAAACCCATGCTTGCTCACCTCCAGTTACCTCCAGTGGGGAGGCACAGAAGCAGACATTACAATTATGAGCACTTGGTCTGCTGTGCTCCCAGGCAGGAGAGCACCCAAGAGTGTGGGCTGCCCCTGGCTGGAAGTCAGTGCCCTTGGACATGAGGATTGAGGTGAGATCTGAGCCTGTGAGGCTTCCCAGTTCCCCTATCTCTCTGCCAAGTCTGCTGAGGCTTGTTACAGAAACGAGTTCACAGGAGGAATGGCAGCCAGGGCATGGGAGGGCCCTGTAGGCCCCAGAAGAGTTCTTAGGGAGAAGGGCCTGCTGCTGCTGCCTCTCGCTGGTGACTGAGGGAGAGCCTATTGGCTGGATTTCCAACCAAAGGCCTGCCAGTTAGTCCCCTGGAAAGGACTCCCTATGAGGCTTGGGATGCATCTGAACAGGTGCCCATAGATAGCTCTCTGGTCCCAGGTGCTCGACCTTTGCTGCACATGGGAATCCTCCGGGAGCTGTTTAGAAACACCTGTGCTCAGGCCTCATTCTCAGAAATGTGCATGTCATCAGTTTGGGATGTGGCCTGGGCATCTCCATTTTAAAAGAGCTGCCTGGTGATTCTAGCATGCTCAAGCTGAGGCTGAAAACCATCCCTCTAAGAGCAGAGCCTCCCAAACTGTAATGTGAAGACAGATTAAGGAATCTCTCTTGCCCAGTGAGGACTTGGATTCAATAAGTGTGGGGCGGGACCCAAGATTCTGCATTCCCAACAAGCTGTCGGGGACATCCATGATGCCAACCCCGGACAGCATTCTCAGATGTCTTGGAGACAAAAATGCCCTTTGAGTTCTCTTAAGTCTGGGACTGGGTGACAGGGTGGGGTCTGAAGCTGGGACTTGGACTTGGTGCCCTCTGATGCCACCGCAAACCTTCGCGGCATGGGAAGCCAAGGCCTAGGTCATCTAGAAAAGCCTTAAGTTTGGTCCTAAGGCAGCAGTACTGGCCTAGTAGAAGGATGCTCATCACCGGTGCAGGAAGCTTTATGAGCCAGTTCTCTGATGCTCGGAATTTGCATCTAGAAGGAAATCTCATGGCTACTCATCCACTGATCTCAAGAGCCTAGGCATGCACAGGCCCATCCCTCTTTCTAAGGGTCAGCAGTATGAGAACGCCAGACCCTCCACGGCCTCAAGATTGAGGCAACTTCAGCTTCCTTCAACCCCCCAACCTGGCTTCCAAGTCAGGTCTCCAATGTTGATGGGTAGCAGAGGGCCCAGATGCTTTGCTCTCTTGGGCTGTCACTGTTCCCAGGGGCCCAATTAAGCCAGCGTTTTGTCTCTGGGCAGTGGAGGCAGGCGTCCCTGGCGCTCTTCCACTCCACACTCTATCTCTTCATCAGCTGTCGCCAGACAGCCCACATAATGTTGGCATTTCATGCTCAATATTCTTGATGAAAGTGGAACATCAAAACCTCAGCGGGGTGGACACTTGGAGACTTAAATGAGGCTCTTAGTGAAAGAGCTATCTTCTCAGCACAAGAAATCAACAAAGCTCCTTTTCCAAGGCTGTCTTGTATTATTATTGTCATTCTTCTTGTTGTTATTTTTCTTCCCTTGCATCTAAGTAAGAATAATATGTCTTGCTTTCATATATATATATATATGTATATATATATATATATATTCTGTCTCTCTTGCTGATAGCAATCTTTGCCTCTTGTTATAATAAATATTGATTGGCACTGTTAGGAGACGCAAGGGCTTTAATCTTCTGGCTGCCTACTCCCCGGATCACTGACGTGGGTGTTAGGGAAGAAGATTGTATTATCTGCTCACACACCTGTTTTGCCACTCGCCTCTCTCCTGTAGCAAAACTTGGGCTAGTAATGCCGTGGGGAATTGGCTTTCCTGTAATGTCGCTTTCTCTTTTCCCTTTTCTTGTGGCTCCAGGGAAAAGCACTTTTTTTTGAAAAGAGCAGTCCTGGGCTCTTACCACCCACACAGCCCCCTAGGGCCCAGGTGAAGAGAAGGGGTGCATGCTGTCACTCATTTGTTCTTTCTTCATTCTGTCATCATACATGTGCCAAACACCTATTGTGGGACCAGCCCACAGCTGGGCCCTGTGAATACAGAACTCCATCGGACACAGCCCCTGCCCTCCCAGGGCTCCTGGTCCGGTGGGGGAGTGATCCCACTTCAGCGTGATCAGCATGATAGCAGGGAGGCAGAGCAGCCACGTGAGTAGCAGAGCAGAGGTAAGGGAAATGTAAAACTCAAGTAGGATTGACATATCATCATGTCCCGGTTGAGGGCTCCTTTGGGACCAGACAATCTGAGGCTTTCAGGAAATGGATGGCCCTGAGAGGGGAAAAGAAATGTCCAGAGCACTGTCCATGTCTGCTTTGAACCCCTGCCCTGCCACTGACCCACTGTGTGACCTGGGACAGGCCACAATCCTTCTCTGGCCTCTAACCTAAAATGAAACATCAACCCCACCAACTTCTCTGATCTGGGGGTTCCTACATCCCTCCACCAGGGGCAGCTCCTCTTGGAGGCAGTAATCCACTCAGTGTGGGTTGTCCCCCGGGTGGAAGGTGTGTGTGACAATGGCTCTATCCTGGTACAGGGATGGTAGGTCCTTGTGCTCAAGAGGACTTCAACAGGAAGATAGCAACTCTGATTTCCCAAGGAAGCGCAGGCTGAATAGCCCTGGGGTCTTTTCAGAAGTAGGAGGAGAAAAGAATGAGCATTTCTTATGCCAGGCAAAATGGAAGTCCTGTTCATATGCGTGATGGCATTAAATCCCTGAGACGTGCCCATGAAGCAGGGATGATTATGCCCACTTCACGGAGAAGGAGCCTGAGGCATGGCAAGATTTTAACTATGCAGCACTATGCAATACAGTGGATAAGAGCTTGGGTTCTCACTCAGACTGTCTGATTTGAAGCTTGGCTCTACCTCTTATTAGCCGGGGGAACTTGGATTATTGTTTAACCTATATAACCTCCTGTTTTCTCAACTCTACAATGGAGATAAGAATAATACCTCGCTGAGGAATAAATGAGATGATATGTGTAAACAACCTGGTGGACACATGGCAAGGGCTCAAAGGTCATTGTTACTAATGGCTGAGGGCACAGAGTCACTGCATAGGAGGGCTACAACTTGAACTCAAGGCTGACTCCAAAGCCAACACTCTTTGAGGGGCTCTGTGCTCTCATGTTTCCACTTCATCACTGGAACTGCCATTCAAGCCTTTCTTTCCAACTGGGCTGAATGAAGCAGCCGAGAGAGGCCTTCCTACCAGGTAGACCTATAGAAGCTAGATGCTAGGGTTCAATGCAGAGTGATAAATGCTGGAAGGGAGGAAGGAATGCAGGAATAGAGTGCAACTAATAATCAGCATTTCAGGGAGGAGACAGGGAAGCTATTACAGAGACTGCTCTGGGAATTACCATCCAGTATCCACACTCCCCCTCGTCCCTAGGGACAAAGCCTCTATTTTATCCATGATGGAAATGCCTAGCCAAAAGACTACACTTTCTGGCCTGTCGTGTTACATGTGATTAAATTCTGACCAATGAAATATAAAATGAAATGTCATGTGGGGCTTCTGGAGAAGCTGCTTAAAAGACAGCTGACTTGGCTAGGATGTGTGCCCTTGCCCTTTACTGTTCTCTACAATGTTGATGTGATGACTGGAGCTCCAGCAGCTATCTTGAACCTTAACAGGTCCTGGAAAATGAAGCTGATGGTAGGATGTTACAGCAGAAAGCCAGAAGGAGCTTGATGACTTCATTGTGTCACTGTACCTTCCCTGAACTGCCAAGTCTTTGGGCATGCTAGAAGCATATGAGACTATAAACTCTCATGTGTTTAACCCAGATTTGGGGAGGGGGGGAAGATTTCAGTTCCTTGTATTGAATGCAATTCCTAACTGATTCAGAAAGCTTCCTGGGGAAGGAATAATTTGCATGGGCCCTTAGGATAAGTAATTCCAGGTGGAAGAAACAACCAGTCCAAAGCCTGAGGGGTTGAAATGTGTGACACATGATACATTTGGCAGGGGTAACCAAAGGACCAGGACATACGGTGGACACTCTGAGTTCCAGCCACACAGGACTCCCAGCTAAACATACCATACACTCACTGCACAGTGTCCTCACCTGGCCTCCTCTTGGGTTACTCTGGGACCAGAAGCTTCAGTTCTAACTGCTCACCAACTTGTCTTTTCCTTGTGTTGAATCAAAATCAATGCTATTTTCAGGCAGCCAGGCACTATGATCTCCATTTTACAGATGAGGAAACTGAGGATGAACGAGGTGTGCTGACCTAAGCTAGGTTACACAGCTAGTAATAGCAGAGCTGGGATTTGAATCCCAGTTGTCCTGAGTCCACTGCCCTCTTAATACTACTGATTCGCAAGCTCTAGGGTGCCGCAAAATTACCAGGAGAGCTTGTTAAAGCATGAATTGCTGGGTCCTACCCCAATGTTTTAGATTCAGAAGGTCTGGGGCTGAGCCTAGAGTATGCACGGCAAATAAGATCCCAGGGGCTGCTGGTGCTGCTGCTCTGTAAACCTACTTGGAAAACTGCTGGGTTGGAACATTAGCTGGGTTGGAACATTATGGAGCAGGCACTCTCAGGTTCAACAAGAGTAACAGGAAGTGAGCTGGCACAGAGCAGCGGGGAAAGCATTCAAGCAGAAGAGCCCAAGCAGACCTGAAGACTCAAAAGAGGAAGGGTGGGGTAATAGGAACGTGCCAGGCCCATCAGCCCCAGGGCAAGGAGAGGTTCTTCAGTGGGCAGGCCATGGGCCTGAGCATGAGGACAGCCTGGTGCCAGCAACGGGAGGGTCTGCCCTCACTTAGCCACTTGTTTAGTGAGAACACTCTCCTCACACCCCCTCCTCCTTAGCACAAAGAAAACCTCAGAGCATGATTGAGTTCTGCAGACTTTATTCATGGCATATCAGGAGACTCGGGAGAAGCCAGCAAGGCCATCCTGGCTTCTAGCCTTCTAGTGTCACACTCAAGCCTCTCCTTACTTGTCTAGAAATTTCTCTGCCTCCATGGAAGGCAGCCTCAGGCACGTAGGGAGGAGCCTGATGCTGCACCACTATCACTTGTGGCCTCTCTGGGCTTCAGTTTGCTCGTCTGTAAAATGGGAGCTAGGAGTCCTTGCCCATCCTCCCTACTCCTAATGGTAACCAGCAAGGTTGCTATGAGATGAGATGTGCAGAGTACTCTATGAACTGCGGAGTACCATACAGAGGTGGAGGGGACTGCATATGTACTTAAAAGTCTCTGTTCAGTTCTCATCTGATGGCCCAGACTGGGCTGGCTCAGCAGCGGCCTCTCCTTCTTGGAGTTGATAAACTTCCAACCTTAACCGTGACTTTCCTGGACACCTGCCATTCTCCTCTGGAAACCCCACTGAGGCACTGTGACTTAGCAAAGGGGTGCTTCGCCTGGAGCTCTGGAGCTCCTGAGCCCTCTTGTCTACTGTCTGCCAGGCCAGGATGGGGGGCACCTGAGCTGAGCCCAGGCCCAGCAGGAATGCTGAGAATTCCAAACTGGTTAGCTGCTGGCAGGTTCCAGCTGAAATGCAAACAGACACCACCCTTAGTCCCCAGGCTGGATTTCTTTGGCTTACTGGCTTCCAGCCTCTAGAAGGGCTAATGCTGACCCACTGGGAAGAGAGTCAGGATGAAGAACATTTTTGTAGGCCAGAAACCAATCTGAATTTCATTGCAAAGCTCCAACCAGATGTGAGAGATTCCATAAGCCCACAAGAGGTTGCTTGAACTGAAGATTATGGCATAAATACTTTCCTACACATTCATGTGAGGGGATTTTATTTTTGCGTCTTAATCATTGTGTCCTGTTGGCTTGTCAGTTTTCAGGCTGTAAATTCCTGGAGGGCAAGGAACAGATTTGCAGGGATGAGGAATTGAAAATAGTGCTGATGGGTGTGACAATGATGAGGATTATAGGATTGGGGTTGATGCTGGTGGGTACAGTATAAGTGGATAGGAAGAGGAGGAGGAGAAGGGGAGCCAGGAAAAGGGGTGCTGGGGGAGAGGTGGATGTGAAGGGGAAGGAGGAAGATGTGAGGCTGATTCAGATGAAAACAGTGAGTGAAGGGGGGTGACAAAGGTAGTGATCTGAGTTGTCCATACTCCTTTGAAGGTACTTTTCCCCTTCTCTCTATGTATGTCTGTTACCCCTTCTAGAGCCTCCTTTGAGGCAGGGCCTGTGCCTCACTCACCTTGTGTGTCCTAGTATGTACCCCAGTACCCTGCACATAGTGGGCGTCAACAGTGCTTGCTAATGAGTGAAGGAGCAAGAGAAGTGGGGGTGGGGGTGGGGCAGGAGGTGTGGCGAGGGTGGCCATGATGTCTGGGAAGAAGCGGCCATGTTAAAGCAATCCTATGTGGGGCCGAGGCACTGCAGAATGGAAGTCCGTGCCCCTGGAGATCAGAAGTGGAACTGTCCCCAGGAGACACAGCAGACAGTGCTTCATGCCGATGGCTGTGTGCAGAATGAGGACCATAGCAGATTTGGGGATTTGTTGATTTGCTGAGCCTGCCTGCTGGGTGCAGGCTGTTTTTCCATAATCATCCTTTGTCAGGCTGAACAATAGAGGTGAGGGGGACAGCCAGGCAGGTGGGGGACACAGCTTGACAGGACACAGGAAGAGAGCGGGAGACTCCCACACTACTTACAAGGAGCTGCCCTGCTCCATGTCTCCCTTCCTAGCTCAGGCACTCCGCTGCAGCCCCCACAGTGACCCCAGAGGCTGCTGAGAATCATCAGGGCCCTGCCCCCAGCCCGGCTGGCTCACATACCTCCCTGCACACCTCTTTCCCTCAGAAGCTTCCAGGCTTTTGATAAATGCTGGCCAGTTCAGCCCCTGAGAAAGGCATGCCACTCCTGGGAGGAGCCTTGTCGACATTCGACATTCGACACTGGGAGAAGGATGGCCCAGCGAGGGAGCAGGGTGGGGGTGGGGGCTGCAGCCCAATTCCCTGCAGAACAAAAAGAGATTTCTCTCTCCCTTGCACCAGCTGCTGAGTCCCCAGCTCTGGTTCAATCATTTTTCAAATTCTAATAAATTAACATTTTCTGGAGCAGGAAAACCACACGGAGAGGCCAAATTACCAAATTTGGGGATGGCTTCAAGCCCCTGTGGGCCCACTTCCTCTCCCTTCCCCCATTCTTGCTGGGGACTGGGGAGGACAGAGCCCCAAGGAACAGCTTCTTCCATTTCAGTCACACTTTTCCCTAGGCTGGCTGGGGTCCCCCTCTCCCTGCTCCTTTCACAGAGCCCTGCTTGTCACCTCCTCTTTGTTGACATTCCCTCTGTCTCTCCCACCCCACAGAATGTAGCACAGGCCTGTTGATTCCCATTTGGCAGGACTGCCAAAGGACCCGGGAAAGGGGAGAAGAGGAAGGGTGGAGTGAGAATACAGGCTGGGCCTGATGTTGAGACCCTGAAGCAGAGATTAGAAGTCCTGACACCCCAATTCCCCCAACTTAAAATTGATTTTTCCCCCACTGAATTGTGCAATTGACAGTTTAGACAGGACAAGGAAACCCACAGGCTCTTGGGATCATTCTCTTGTCTTAGCGGGGCAATGGCTCCCTATTCTAAGCCCTTGAGGGAAGACATGTCCAGAAATTAACTCTCCTCTCTGGAAGTTTTCCTTTACATATAAAACCCTTCCTTGTGATATACACAACTGTTCACTTATTTGTGATGGTGTGGTTGACATTTGCTGAGTGCTTATTATGTATCAAAGAGCATGCTGGGTGCTTTCCATGCATCATCTCATTGAGTCCTCACCTAACACCTCCTACCCCCTGTGTGACAAATGCAGTTTCTGTGTGACAGAAAAGTAAAGTGACTTTCCCAAGGTCACCCATCAAAAGCAGGATTCATATCCAGGTCTGCTGGGCACCAAAGCAGTGCTTCCTTCTACCCCCACTGCCCCTGTCACCTTTTCCCATCCCAGTGTCCAGGGGGCCCAGCTGCCTGTCACAGCCTTCCTGTGGTGCCCCTTACTCAGATTCAGGACTGCCCACGCACCTGAACCAGCTTTACTGTCCTGTCACCAACTGAATTTGCCCTCTCAGGGCTACCTGGTCCTCATCCCTAGCGACCAGGCAGCTGGAATCTTGGCCTCAGGGTGGAATGGGGAGCTGGCTTGAGCTGGAAGCTGCCAAAATGCAAGCTCTGTGGAAGGGAAGCACAACTGCACACACACCGGAGTGGGTGACACTCAGGGCTTTGTCTCACAAGGGGATGAGATGAACTGGAGGTCGGTACAGGGAAACTGTTTTCTTTGCTTTTTCCTAAGGGCCAAAGGTAAAAATGGAAAGTCCAGCAGTGGTCTGAGTGCTGGGACCCTTGGTTCCCTCAGCTCTGATGGGTTACAGTTTGGTAGCAGGAAGTCCTTCACAATCTGTCCCATCTACCTTCTGGAACTTATTCCCCACTCCTTGTCTTTATACACTCTGTGCTTCAACCAAACTCAATAGTCCTGCATACCTTTATTCATGCTATTCCCACTGCCTGGAACACCTATCCTTCTTACTTTCAGCTATGCAAATCCTACCCACCAGTTAGGGCCCAGCTTAACCGCCACTTACTATAGGATGCTATCCTGGTTCGCCTCACCATGATGCTTCCCTCTTCTCTGCCTCCTTAGCTGAAAGAAACTTCCCTCCTCAGAACCCCAATGGCACTTTATCTCATCCTCTCTTAAGGCACTAGCCATTTTCTCTCTGGAATTATAATTGTCAGAATATACATCTTGGATCCATCCTAGACTGGGAGCCCTCTGAGGGAGAAGCTATATTGGATTCATTTTTGTATTTCCTTGCCCCTTAGCCCTGTTCTGGTTCTTTCCAGCTTGTGCCCTTGAGCAACGTACCTTCTCACTCTGAGACGATTTGCCTTAGCTTTTATTGGATGAAAATAGTACTTAACTCTTACAGTAAATATTAAAAGTGGGACTAAAAGGCAAAGCCTCCTTTCCCTCTTGGCACACGGTTGGTATCCAATAAATGTTTGCTTGTCATTCCTCCCTTTGGCAGGGTCTGATGAATGGATGAATGAATGAGGAGATGAATTAATGCTCCTCAGTCCAGATTGCTGTAGCCTAAGGCGGGGGGCCTTCTCTGGCCTGCCTGCCCTCTCCTCTGGGCAGACCCGCCCACCAGCACACACTCACTCGCACCCCTCTGTTCTGGTGCCGGCCACCCCAGGCCCATAGTTTACGTGCTGAAATTCCCAGAAGCTGAGACTTCCAAACAAAACCCCCAAGTTTGGATTTATCAGCCATGCTATTAAAACAGTCATTTTCAGCTGCCTAATATTTCCAACTTCTGCTCTAATCCAGCGGGTAAATATTTACGGAGCCTGACACCACTCCTAGGCCACTTGCTCTGCTGCCAAACATTCATTTCCCTTGCAGCTCCACTGGTTTGATATTTTTAGGAGCAGGGGAGGATGGCAGTGTGTTTGTGTGTGTGTGTGTGTGTGTGTGTGTGTGTGTGTGTGTGGTGGGGGGTGGCCCATGAGAGAGGCTCTGCCTTTCTTATGGGGAGTTCCTGGGCGAGGAGAGACAGGATAAAGTAGGCCTTGCTACTTCCTTCTGCCCAGATGTCCCTACAATGGGTCAGGGGGGCATAGGCTTATTGCAGTGTGTATAGACCCTCAGGGATTCCCCTACTCAGCACCTGTCCCCCTCAATACACACAGAGCTACCTGGAACAAACCGGGATACAGGCTGATTTCCTATCTACAGTCAGCAGAGAAGTGTTGAGAGACATGGACAGACTTGGGGGCCTACCCCAACTCTGCCATTCACTAGGTGGGTGGCCCTGAGCATGGCCCTTCACCACTCTGAGTCTGTTTCCTCATATGTGAAATGCAGGTAAGAGGGCACCAAGCAGAGTGCCTGGCTAAGGGTAGGGGCCCTGTAAACAGTGCTTTAGAGAGAAGATGTAAAGCATACACTCCATACCCACTGAGGCCCCAGCCACACTGGACTAGTGGTCATTCTTTCAGCACCCCCATGCTCTTGCTCATGCCTTTTCTTGTGTCCTCAGCATAACTCAGAACACACAGCTCCCTGCCCTAGGAAGTCTTCCCCCGTGGCCCTGAGAGAAACAACTGCTCTCTCTCTGTCTCCCTCATGGACGGAGCACTTGTAGTGAATAAAGCCTGAGTCATACTCATCTCTACAGCTACACAAAGCTCTCAATGAGTCTTATATTGCGTGTGTGAATATTTGTTTAATATTTGTGGATTGGTTGAAAGAGGGGAAGAAACAAAAGGATAGTTTTGGCTCAAGATCTCTAAGACACTTCTTCATCCCCCTCACAGGGGAGAATAATAGGAAGAGAGAAAGGAACCAACATTTATTGACCGCTCAGTGTAGACGGGACCTTGTCCATATTATTCCCACCACACCCCAGAATTTAGAATGGTGTCATGACACTTAAGGAGCCCCCATTGTATGTCAAGCAGTAAATGCTTTACATGGATTAACTCAACCCTTACAACAGCTTTATAAAGTAGGTGCCCCATTTTAGAGATGGGGTAACTGGAGCACAGTGTCTGTGTTCCAGTTAAGTCACTGGACCAGGGTCACACAGGTAATAAAAGGCAGAACTGTGTTTTGAACCCAGGCAGTCTGGCTTCAGAGCCAGCACTCTTACTACACTATCCTACCTCCCTTAGGAAGTACTCAGTGAATGTTTGTTGAGTGAATGAATAAGTACCTAGTGCAATACTGGTCACAGTTCCATATGTTATATTACTGACTCCTGACAGCAGCCTTTCCTTGGAGGGGAAGTGCAATCATCTTCATTGCTCAGTTGAAGAAACTGAAGCTCAGAAATGTGAAGTAATCCTTCCCAGGTCACATAGGAAGCAGCCAAGTTAGGACTTGCTGGGTCATTCCCAGAAGAAGGGGTGCCTTTTTCTAATTGCACAAAGACTCTGTGGGGGTTAGCAGTGGCCCTGAGCTGCAGCACACACATACTGGGGGTGAGATAGGCACTAGTGCTATAGCCCATCTCTTTCCTGGCTGGGCCAGCATCCAGACAACTTACCTCCCTCCTCTGCTTTCTCTGTGGATCCAAATGGCTGTGACCTTACATCAGGCTCCTATTACTAACCCCCTTGGGATTCGACCTTGGCTCCATCACTTTGTTTCTCTGAGCCTTAGTTTCCTTATCTGGAGAATGGGGCAGCGTCAGGAGGGTGAAATGACATAGGTAACATGCTGAACAATGTCTGGCACAGAGTAGGTGATAAAACCAAAATGGGTTCTCTACTTTACCCCTCTCCCTCTTTCCCTGGGTGCTAAACCTTTGTTCTGCTTTTGTTTGGGACCCAAACCCCTTTCAGACACCAACCCTCCCCCCCCATCACCCAGGAAGCAGGGATTGGAAAAGAAAAATTGGCTACAGGACCTACCGATGGAGGAACCTCTAGGCAGTTTCTCCTAAGTGTTTGTGGCCACAATCGAAACGACTAGGCCAGTAATGCCCTGCTGGGCTGTCTGGGCAGTTCCCACTGGGAATTAAGGAGACTGCAAGATCCTGGGCCTCTCCCTTCCCCCCTCTGCTTCCCCTCCCCAAGGCTGCTGAGAGGCTGGGGTGATGGATGGGGCCCTGCCTTCCCCTCACCACTTCTTTGATGAGAATAAAGAAAAGTCCACCTGAGTCTCAAATCAAAAACAGGTGAATTGCCTCTAAGTCAGGCTGGGCCCTCTCTGGGGTCTGCAAGAAGGTTGGGGGCTGAGGGGAGAAAGGGAGAATGTGATAAATCACACTGTCAGTGGGGGTGCTACCCTCCAGCTGTGGTAGGGACCGCCACCAGCCCCAAGTCTGCCTTACTCCTAGGATGAGTGTATGCCCATCACAAGAGGTGGGAGCAGGCAACTATCCCTACCCACTCCCACCTCAAACCCTGGCTCCAGCTCTGCCACACACACACCACCTCCCTTCACTTCATCTTCCCAATACATGTCTTCACCCACATCCTCACAGCCTCTGAATGCCTACATCTGGGAGGCCGGAGCCTTGGGGCCCAGCCTTGGCTTGCTATCACCTTCCTGCAGGTACCTGGGCAAGTCTTTGCCCCTCTTTGGACCTTGGTTTCTTTATTTATACCACAGGTAGGGGTTAGATTTTTCTGAAAGCTGAGAAATAGAGGCAGGCCATGGGCCTTGGGTTTGTATCTCAGGGGTAGAGCTCAGCAGAGAGTGGGTTCTATGTGGAATGCATAATTGGTGTTTGACTCACCCCTGCCCCAAACCTCTTCCAGCACTGACATTCTATAATTATTTCCCCCCAGGAGCTACCCAGGCCCTCCAAAGTCAGTGAACAAATAATGCCACACAGGTTCCTCAGCATGCTGACACTATGGTCCATGCCCAACCCCAGTCCCTCTCCTGGTGCAACACACATACACTGGCAGGGCCTTGTCCATCACACCAAGGGTCCCTAGCATTCTAAAAGGGAATGATGAGGACAAATCTGAGAAGACAGATCTGGAAGAAGCAGTGCTCAGGCTTCCTGGGATTGATAGTCTCTGTTGAAAAAGAAATAACTAAATAAAACACAAGCTGGGAGAGTCCTCAGAGATTTGGCATGCATTGTCTTCTGGGGCAAAAGGAAGCACAGGGAGCAAATGGGAAAGGCCACATAGCCAGTCAAGGCCAGACCTGAGACCAGGCCCCAGTCTCTGGATTCTAAATCTCCCTCCACTCCCAGAGGCTGCATCTGCTAAGTAAACTGAGAGGGTTTCTGACCCAGAGCCTCCTCCACTCTCAGATTCGAGCAGCGACTGACATCCCCTGCCTGACTGCCAGTCTTGGCCTGTGAAGGCCAGGGCAGGGGCCAAGACCCACTGGATTCATCCAACCTGAGAGGCCACTGTGGAGCAAGGGCAGAAGGGACAGGAGAGAGAAAGCAGAGGAGAAAGCTGAGGGGAGGCCACGGGAGAAGGGAAGAGAGAGGAAGAGGGCCAGGGGAGAGAAGGAGGTAGTGAAAGCTTAAAGTTCATAAGGGAGAAAGGAAAGGACTGACACCAGGAGAGGAGATTGGAACAAGGGCTGTGAGAAGCAAGAAGTCAGGCCAGGAAAGGAGTGGAGGGTGAGCAGGTTGGAGAGAGACACCCCCAAAAAGAGGCAAGCTGGAGAAAGCAGCAAGGAAAGTGGGTCTGCAAAGGGGCTAGAGAACAGGGCTGTGGCCCAGGCGTCTTCCCTCCCCACGTTTCTCAGAGTTCTCCAGGGGCAGTGGGGGCCAATTGAAATGAAACACCTCGTCACTGGGCCCAGGGATGTGACCCTCGGCATAAGAGGATTAGGGAGACTTCCAAGAGGAAATGGGAGGGTGCCAGGAGTGGGGGAACCCAACACAAACTCCTGCTGCTCCCACCCCAGGCCGGGGAGAAGACAGGCCTCGGAAGCCCACCGCAGCCGTGGAGCGCTGGTGCTCCCTTGTGGCCACAGTGTTCAACTCTCCTGGTGGCCGGGACGGTCTGGAAAACCAGGTGGGAGGGGGGCAACCAGATTGGATTTTGCTCACGTGAAGGAGAAAGATGTGTCAGAGATCCCAGGGGATGGACCAGTGGCTTTGCTGGAGACCTCCAAGACCTTCAAGCATCGGTAGAGACCAAAACAGTGAGCCTGGGGTTTTCCCCGCAGCCTCTTTTTTTTCCAAGGGGAGTTTACAGGGGGCTGGCATGAGACTCTGAGGCAGGAAAAAACTGGGGCACACCCAGGCTTCAGAATGGCCCCTCCAATCCCAGTGGCACAGTTTTAGTCCCTGCCATCCTGGTCTCTGCTTTTCATCTGGGCTTCTAGGTGCCTCCCACTTCACTCCCAAGGGCCTGCATCTCTAGGACAGGGTGCAGGTGTGTAGGAGGTGATGGAATGCATGGTAAGGGGTGGGGACCGAAGCAGGGCCATCCCAAGGAGAGTGGCACACAACTGACCCCAGAGGCCTCGCAGGGAGCTGAGCTGGAAAAGTCAGCCACCTGGAAGATTCAGGAACCCTGGGTTATACCTTGCCTCCATGGGCATCTTGCTGTGCAATTTTGAGTATATCCTTGCTCCCTCTGAGCTTCAGCCTTCCCATCTGGAATCAAGAGGACTTGGCCTCAGTGTTTTCTAAGAGTGTATCCAGCTGTAACACTCTGAAATGTTATGGTTCCTAAAGACAGAACTTGAAGAGGAACCTAGTCCAATGCTGGGCAGAGTTAGTACTCTATTATGATTTTGAGAGGCAGTTTTCACATACAACCATGAGGACATTTCACTTAGCCCTCAGCCTTGATTCTTCCAGTGCCCTCAGCAATGCTTCTGCCCCAGACCTGGCCAGAGAGACCCATGGGGCCTCGTCAGGCCTGCTCAGTGGCACTGGGGCACCTTCTCTGGAACAAGGGGCCAAGGGCAAGAGGCCAACCTTTCAGTAGTCCAAGCAGTACTCCTCATATGTCTATTCAGAGCCCAGAGACCCAGGGTGGATGGAAAGTACAGGGCCAGCAAGATCTAGTCAGTGAGCCCAGCCCAAGGCAGGAGCCTTCGCCTGAAAATGGAGAAACCTGAGCCTGGCTCAGCTCCTCTAGAGAAAAGGGGAGGGAATGCAGGGAGTACAGGGAGGTGAAAGGCACCTCAAGGAGGCCAGCTGGCTCAGGCAGGGGAAGCCCTCACCCAGCCCAGCATGTGAAAGCCATTAAAGAGAACGATGCCCTAGGAAGGGGGTGAGGGAGGCAGGGTCACCCGTCCAGAGAAATGAACCAGAGAGAAGGCTAAGCAAATGTCTCTGGTTTTAGAGTCAGTTTGGTGCTTGAGTCTGTCTGCCAATCTCTCTGTGCCTCAGTGTCCTCATCTGTAAAATGGAGACATTAGTACTCACCTTGCAGAGCTGTTGTGAAAATTAAGTAAATTAATATTTGTAAAAAACACTTAGAATAATCCCTGGCACCTGGTGAGTGTGTTTTTTGTTTCTTTCTATTTCTATTCTTAACCCCCAGGAAATCCTGTCCAAGAGCATACCAGACCAAGAAATTCTGGAATGTTCTGGCTGGCAAGAAACTTATACTCTAAGAGTAAAAGGAATTGATCAGGTTCAAATTCCAGACCTGGCCCTCCTGCCACACACCATGATACAAAAGAGTGCATTTCAGGGGCGCCTGGGTGGCTCAGTCAGTTAAGTGTCCAACTTCAGCTCAGGTCATGATCTCACGGTGTGTGAGTTCGAGCCCTGTGTTGGGGTCTGTGCTGACAGCTCAGAGCCTGGAGCCTGCTTTGGATTCTGTGTCTCCCTTTCTCTCTGCCCCTCCCCCATTTGTGCTCTGTCTCTCTCTGTCTCTCAAAATACGAATAAATGTTAAAAAAAAATTTAAAGAGTGCATTTCAGCACAGAGAGGGAAAGAAACTTGCCTAAGATCACACGGCAAATTGTGGCTCAGCTGAGATTTCTTCACTGCCAGGTCTGAGCGTCACTTTTTGTCCTTGCCCTGATGGATGCCCTCCGGTGCCCATGCTTGCAAACCCTAGCCCTGAATCTTCTCAGATCGGATCTTGACAGGTGTTTCAGTAGGCGGACCATGATCCTGAGACCTGAGAATGAGGGACTTGGCTCCGGTTTGTTGGAGGTCCTGTCTAGCAGTTTGCCTCCTCACTCCTGCATCCCTTGGAGCCAGAGATTTTTCCAGCTGGAAGGAATCTTGTAGATCACTTTGTCCCAAGCTTCCCCTTCCATCTGCCATCTGCCATCTGCCATCACCAGCCTCCATCTTCATACCCTCCCCCCTCCCCCCACCTCCCCAGACTCTGCTCCCCCCTGCAGGTATTTAACCCCAAATAACCTAGACCTTCCCTGGCCTCTCGTCCCATTTCCCTGGGGGCTGGCCATGTCTGGTTGAAAAGCTTGCTTAGGCTGGTGATTGACATGGAACAAGACAAGCAGGGAAACGGAGGCATCAGTCCTGTCCAGCTCAGCAGCCTCGGCCCTCCCGCCTTGCCACGAGTTTCAGGCCTGCTGCTACACCAGATGTTGTCTGTTCCCAGTTCCTGCTTGGAGCGGCCAACCCAGGAGAGGGTGGGGTTTGGGACTCAGGCAAGACTTCAGGCTCCTGGGGAGTGAGACTACGGGCCACCACCATCGGGGCCTAAGGAGCTGGAGGCACCCTCTCTCTTCCACTACCACCCCCTCCCTCCCTGCAGCCCAGCTTGGGCTGGGCTATTCCCTAGCGCCTGGGCTAGACCTGTTTTCAATGATTCATGTCCATGCATTCCCACTTCGCCCCTGGGAGCCAGCTCTGCACTCTTAATAGATCTTATGGTTAAGAAGTTTTTTCCTGCTACTCAGTGTTAGTGCTTAAAGTGCAGTTACACTCTGAAAATTGACCATAAAATGACACCATGGGGTCCACATTTATCCTCCAGCCACAATTCCAGACCAGCTTGGTTCAGTTTTCAGGTTGAAAAATGACTTTGGGGGGCTTCAAACTCCACCCAAGTCCTAAATCTGCCTCAGTGCTTCCCCCTCAGTGGCACCTCCCTCCCCCAGGCCAGGGGAGAGGCAGGCCCTTGGACTGCTGAGATGGCAAAGCCAGTCCAGCTCAGCTCAGCCCATTTCCTGCCAGAGTTGGGGTGGGGGGGGGCAACTGTAAGAGTGTAAAGGGCTAGGACTGGACATAGGCAGAGATGGGCCCAGCCTACCCAGTCTTGGAGGCCTCCAGTGGACCTCCATGCTGTGGTGAAAGCTGGAGTGAGTCCTCCTGCCCTTGGCCAGGACTAGGGACAAGGCCAAGAGGGGGCCTCCTCAGCCCAGAATTCTCTGCAGGGCCTCTGGGAGACAGGGTAGCAAAGGGAGGAATCCTGGAGGTCACTAGAGGCCCTCCTGCCCATCCCTCTGCCTCTAGGCAAGGGCAGCCCTCCATCACAAAACTCTGCTGCTCAGCAAGATTCAGCAGTCTTGAGTGTGCCACTCAGTTGTGTGGCCAGGGTGATGGTGGGGGAGACCAGTGAGTTTAGGGCCAAGTAAGGCCCAGACTCAGACTCACTCTGGTCTAGAGGTCAACCATCTTACAAGTCCGGATAAAGAGGCCCTGACAGTATGGAAATGGGGGCCACGGGCTTTCAGACTGAGCCCTGGGGACTGCCCCTAGGGCCCTTGGGTATCTACACTAAAACCCAGGCTGGCTACCTGCAGGAGGACCCTTTGTAGAGTTTCTGGTCCTGTTTACTCTAACAAGCCTAGTTATCTGGTTCCCAAGCCCAGAGCAAATTAGAAGCAGTAAATCAAAAGGAAGGCAGAGGGGCTGCTGGAAGCAGGCACACTAAAAGTGTCAAGAAGTGAGAGCTGATGGCCTGACAGCAGGGGAGTAGGCAGCAAAACTAGTAAAACACAAAACAACCCCAGCCAGGTACAAGAGCTCAAAGATTGCAAACAAACTGGGGCCATTTCATGCAGCGGAAACAGGCCTAAGGAGATCACAATGGCACAGTGCTAATAATGATGAGGGTTAATGATGATATCCCCAAAGCTTTAGAAAGAGCCTGATTATGCTCTGTCGAAGAAGGCAGGGAAGATAGGGAATATGTTTCCTAAACACTTCCATTGACAGGACTAGTCTCTTTTCTTAAGTGCACACTCACGGGAATAAAACCTCACCTCCCAGACAAATCCGAAAGTCCAGAGTGCCTCATTCCTCAAGCGCTGCAGAGCTGAAGTTGGCTGGGTTCCCCATCCCACCAAGAACCAGTGTGCTGTGGGAGCCTGTTTGCTTGGGAGCTGATCCCGTGTCCAACATCAGCTCCACCAGTTACTGTCTGTGGTACCCTCAGCAGGTCACTTGCCTCTCCAAACCTCAGCTGAGTCCTCTGTAAAATGTTGACAATACCTGCCTTGCAGAGCTGTGAGGATTAAAGCAGGACAACCAAAGCCCCCATGTCCGGCCCCCAGTGCATAGTTAGAGCTCACTCAGTGTTCCCTCCTCCTTTGAGAAGGTCTCCTGCCAGAAATCTGAAAATTGTGGCCCAGCCTGTGGAAGGACCTCAGGGAGCAGCAGCACAGGGGTCCCTGCTCTAAGCCCTTTTGGTGGGGACAATGGGGCTCAGAAGTGATGGCTGGCTCTGGGCAGGGCTGGTGTATGCCAAGAGGTAGGGTGAGGAGGAGGAGCCAGGAACATGGGAACAAGGGTTAGGGGCCAAGAAGTCCCCCCCCCCACCTTGCTTCTTCCTCTTCCTCTGGTTTCCACGGCCTTCCACTTGAAGACCAGCTCCCCAGCCCCTGTGATACCAGTCAAGGGCACCTGGTACTTTAGCCAAGCATGGTGAGTAGGGGCCCCCCTCCTGGGGATCTGGTGCCAACACGAGTCATGGGAAAAGCACTTGTGGCACAAATGAGGCCCGACCAGTGGTGACATGGACGAGACATAACCAGTATCTGCAGGCAGGCAAGTATGCTGGCCCGGGCACTTGTATTCCAGGGACACACGGGACAGGGTCCCTCTGCTCAGAACCCAGCCTCAAATTCCCACCCCCAGCCATTGTCTTTGAAGAACACCCTCCTTTCCACGTCCGTTTGGGCGTGACAGCAAAAGACAGGAAGGCTCCTGCTCAGGGAGCTTGAGGGGACAGGAGATGCTTCACTTTCCTCATCTATTTCATGGGATCTGTTGAAAAGGCTGGAAAAGGCTGTGTGAATAAAAGAACTTATCATGATGTCTAGCATGTAGTAGAGAATCAATAAATGGTATATGTCTGCATGGCAGCTACCACACTGAGTATGATACACAGACTGGCTCATTTACTGCCACAGCATCACTATGAGCCAGGGATTGTTATTCTTGTCCTTGTTTTAAAGATGCAGACACTGAACTTCTGAAGGTAAAAGTGACTTTCCCTATGTTCCAGCAGCAGAAGCAGGATTCAAACCCAGGCATCATGACTCCAAAGCATTTTGCCAACTATGCCATGATGCAGATTGATTAGGCAAATGGGTGCAAAAGTACTTTGCCACCCCTAGATTGCTATACTAATGTGAGGGATGAGTGTTATTATTCATGAATCATGTTATCAGCTAGTTCCTAAAGACACCCTGGATGCAAGGCTGCCAAGTGAGAAACCCCCAGGTCCATCTAGCAGAGTGGCCCTCCCTACCAGGCCTCCTGCTTGCTGGGTTTCCAACAACCCTTGCTCCTATTGGCCTGGGCCTTTTGTGCATGGAACTTCTCAGTTGGCACTCGCCCTCTGGGACCCAAGCCTGTAGAGGGTGGCTCAATGTCCTGCAGCTTCCAGGAAGGAGACATCAAAGGCACAGCACGTGAGTGAGGCAGCTCCCTGCTTTGTTTTACAGCTTGTGGGCTTTGTGGTACACACGCAGGCACACACGCATGCAAGGGAGAGGAGACAGGGACTTTGGCAAGCAGGCAAACCAGGGAGCTGGTGATTGGGGAGTAGCTGGGGAGGAGTAGTGGGGGAGGAGGGTGACAGGAAAACGTGGCAAAGGCCTGAGCAGAAGGAGGGAGGGAGGAAAGAGGTGCTGGCTGGGCATGCTCCCTGTGTTACACTGCTTCTGAAGGGAGGCCCTGGCAGGACATCAAGCAGCCCGAAAGTTGTGGGCCACCATCACTGGTTGTTTCTTTTCTTTTTCTTTCTTTCTTTCTTTCTTTCTTTCTTTCTTTCTTTCTTTTTTCTGTCTTTCCTTCTTTCTTTCTCTCTCTTTTCTTTCTTTCTTTCTTCCTCTCTCCCTACCTCCCCCTTTCTTTTCCTTCTTCCTGTCTTTGTTTCTTTCTTTTTTCTTTCTTTCTTTTCTCTTTTCTTTTTCTTTCTTTCTTTCTTCTTTCTTTCTTTCATGCATTCAAACATTGGTCCAACAATTAACTATTCATTGAACCACCAAGTATGGAATAGTGGTTTAGAGAGTGAGCTCTGGAGTCAGACCTCCTGTGATGAAACCTGGTTGTACTTTTTATTGGTTGTGTGACCTGGGGTGAGTTACTCACCCTCTGGGACTTTAATGTCTACATTTGCAAAATGGGTATAATAATAGTACTTACCTCAGAGGATGGCTGTGAGGATTCAATAAGTTGTTACATGTACAGTCATTAGGACAATGCCTGGCATATAGTAAATACTCAATAAACATTTGTTACCTGTGTGCACGCACATGAGTGTCCACAAACACACACATGCACACACACACACACACACACACACACACACAATTACATGGCAGGCCTTGTGTTAGGCACTAGAAACACAGGCATAAGACACATATAGTCCCTGTCCTCATGGAGCTGACACTCAGCCCTGAATTGATCCTTTGGTGGAAGCCTTGCTGCCATTTCTATAATCCTTCCAAACAGCAGGGCCCAAAATTCAGCCTCTGCTCCTCTCTGCTATGTTTTCCCCAATTGGTACAGGTCTGTCAGCTATGAACTCTGGAGACTTTTGTCCACACTTGGCAGATGGTGTGACTAACATGGACTTTGTCACTAGCTGACTTGTGGAATGTTTCTTGGTGGCTGGAATGGTGGAAGAAGTTAGAGTTACCCAAGGAAGTGGACCAGGAAAGAAAATCTATCAAAACTCCTTTCTCTCTCTTTCTCTCTCCCCAAATTTGACATTCTTGGACTCCCAGGATTAGCCCAGACTCATGGGCATGACATTGGTGTCTCTACATGTACTTATACATAGATATACATATGAACACGTGCACATAAACATGCATTATCATGAGTACAAACAGAGCCTGAGATTTTTTTCCTTTTGGTTCGTGTGAAATGAAGGAAGGCAGGGGGCACAGGGCTGAGCTGAAGCCCAGGCACTGGACCAGGAAGATGTGATCCAGCAGGCTTAGCCTCCAGGTCCCAGAGAACCTGGCTACACTGAGGTGGCCACTATCGTAACAGAGGCACAGCCCACAGAACATATGGTATACAAGTGTGTCCCAGAAAGCATGAGTGCCTAGGAAGGGTAAGATACATTATTATAAAAGAAGATTTGATGTCAAATAAATATGGGAAATGCCAAGTTAAGCCAACGTAAGTAGTTTTTTTGTTTGTTTTCCTGCAGGACTTCTGAGTCTTTAAGAAGCTACCATACAAGCAAATCCGCTAAGGGGGTGTGTGTTTGTGTATGTCGATTTCCCAAATAAATCTGACCTCAAAGAACTTTTTCCACAGAATGTCTCAGAGTAAATGTTCACTTTGGAGAATATATCCTTGAGTTTTTCTTCAGGTCCTGGGCTTAGTCTTCTTCTGTTCCCTTCACACACTGGAATCTTCTTGCCCAGTTTCCTTAGTTCCCAAGTAGAGGGTTGAGACTTTGCCACCCAGTCTCTTGTCTGCCTCAGCAGTCTGCTCTCTGCCCACATCCCAGCCTCCATGCATACCCCAAGCTTTCCAAATTCATCAGTGAAGGATTGGAGGATGGCTGCCCAATCCCCCTTTAGACCTCTCCACTGAGGCCAACCTGAGAGACAGAGTTCCTTCAATGCCATAGCCTGGTGGTGAGATGGGTCAGCTGAGGTGCCAGCAAACGGCCCACGCAGTGCCCATGGGCTTGTGCTGTTCCACACGAAGGAGTTCCTGTTCATTACCAGGCTCAGCTCATGAGGGCAGCACCAGGCCCAGGAGGATGCAGGGAGAGGGTGGTGCAAATCAATGAGTGGCCAAATTAGACATGTTCTCTCAGCCAGCAAGCTGTTTCAGCTGATCAGCTGAGGCCTGGGGATTTGAAAGTGGGAAGTCCCTACCTTAAAACAGCCATCTCCTCCTGTTCCTTAAGGTGGCTTGACAAGAGTAGGGTTGTCAAATTTAGCAAATAAAAATACAGGACACCCAATTAAAATCTCAATTTCAGTCAAACAACACTTTTAAAAAATTTAGTACATCTATATCCCATACAATATTTGGGACATATACTAAAAAAAATTCACTGTTTATCTCAAATGCAAATTTAACTGAGTGTCCTGTATTTTATCTGGCAACCCTAGTCTGGATGGTCTTGAGGCTCTAGGAGCTGGAGGATAGATTCAGGCTGAGACAGGGATAAACACTGTAAGCTTGAGGACTGAGAACTGCCACCTCCCTTCCCCAATGCAAAGGAGCAATTTTCCTTCATTTCTGAGGACTCAATTCCCTTGTGCTTTTCAGGAGGCAATGAAGGGAGGGGAAAAGGTTCTGTGCCTGGACAGGGAGGCAGGAGACAGGAGGGCAAGTCCCACCATTGCTCCTATTGCACTGGGTGGCCCTTCCCCATCACTTCCTCTGTAGGGCAAAGGTGTGAGGGCCCCCATCAGTGCCAGTTTTGCCAGGCTCTGTCAGAAATGCCTCTGAATGGCTGGAGGGAACATAGAGGGACTGTCTACCATTGGCTCCCCCACAGGCAGGCTCAGTGACACTAACACTGGGAATATCAATGTGCATAGCATCTACTCCAAGTGGGGGTACGTATGTCTGCCCCTCACCTTTCCCTGCAGAGGAGGCTTAATCACAGCATCACTCTGCATGCAAAGGAGCAGGATGGGCTCTGTTTTGTAGCTGGAGAGAATGAACCTCTAAGAGGTTTCCCGCTGAGTCAAAGCAGGAACCCATTGTTTCCTTCAGAAGCCCCATCCTTTCCCCTTCCTCACCCTGGGTGGATCCAGATGGGAGTGGTCAGCCCAGCCCCACGTGGACGCCTCTGTTGTAGGTGATGTCACCAGAAAGGCAGCTTGGAGGGAGCAACCAGCTGCTTTCCCGCCCCCCCTTCCCCACCCCCGCTCCACACCCAGTCCCCCACACTTCGGTGTGCAGAGAGCTTAGGGTTAGACATACTGTCAGGCCAGATGTGGATTTGGGTTCTAATTCTCTTCCCTTTTTTACCCCTGAGGTCTAAATCCTTTAAGTCTTTCTTTGTGCTTCCTGAGGAAGAGAAACACATGGGATTGAGGCTTCTCTGCTCCCAGCTGCTGTAGCCAAGCTCCCCAGCCCCAGCCCCACATCTGCCTCCAGGCTTACTCTGCAAATGGGGTCTCCAGCAGTGGCACCTGGGCACATTCAAGGGCTATCTCTGGGCTGTAAGAGGCTGTCATATGGGATAGAGCCGACTGGCAGCCTTGTTTCTAAGGGCCCTTTGTCCTGTTGCTCCTGAAATACCCTCCTTCCTCGTTCCCCAACACCCAAGTTCTTGCTAGTGACTGACCCACTGCAACCAGTAAGAAATCACAGATGATAACCAAGGCTTGTTTCTGCACATTAGGGCTGGGTGGGAACTGATACATCATTTAGTCCAACCTCCATTCTGTGATAATGGGGAAACCGAGGCCTACATTAAAAAGATGAGGGACTTGAAAACTCATGTGTTTGACGTCTGCCAGAACCATGCAAACCTGATGAGCAAGGCCTGATGGGCCCAGTTCTATGGATGAAGACACCGAGGACGCTGTGGATAACTGACTTGTCCAAGGCCAGCCATCTAGGGAGAGACTGAACCAAGATGTGAACCCTGGGTTCTCTGACTCAAAAGTGTCTGCTCTGGCCACCACCGGGATGCTGTCTCTGCATCCAGCAGGGTGTGCTGGGCACGACTGCACAATGAATAATGCCCTGATCCCACCTGCAGGGCCAGATGCCCCTGATGGCCAGTAGGTACCTACAGCACAGGCTCTTCCCACTACAGAGGCCACACTGACCCTCCCACACCGCACACTTCTCTTCTCAATCTTAACCTTCACAAAGTTCTCCCCACCACTACCTTCCCCTGGTCAGGAAGTCCCTCCCGATGTATGACCCCATTCCTTAGCACTGTGGCCTGCTGTCCTTGCCCTCTGGAAAGCATCAGCGGTCTCTCTCATTTGTAAAGCACTATCACTTAGGTCTCACTCTGGGTGACTGGCATTATCTCTGTTTACACTTAAGAAACAGAGGCTCAGCAAGGTTACATATGTGAAGCCTTGAATCCAGGTCACCTGATTGATTCCATTCCCAGGGCTGTTTTCATCTCATCTCAGACACCTCAACTCCAGTCCCCATTGGAATTCCAGGCATGAGAATAACAGGTGGCATCTGTCCAAAAGCTATGTCCCTGGTCCCAGTCTCCCACTCTAGGCTCATCAGCCTTCCCTGTGGCTCTGTCTTCCCTGCTGTAACCCTACCCTGCCTTTTGATTGGGGAGGGGGGAATAGTTCTAGCATTGGATCAGTTTCCCATTGATTGGAGCCTGGGCTCCCATAGGTGCCCCTGCTTGTCAACTGCCAACCCTTGTCAATCTGCATAACCCTGGGGCCATGGTTGCCAGGCCAGGGCTTGGACAATATTCTTACCTAATATAATCCCTCCCATGGTTTCCAAATGTTCTCATCAAGGCTGGCAGGAGAGCTCAAGTGGGAATTCCCACCCCCTATTCCCACCATCAGTGGGACTTGGGAAAGGGGAGGGCAGACAGAGATATGAATAGGGGAGGGGAAAAGACAGAGAGAAAAGAGAAAAACACAGCCCAATAGAAGGTGGAGGGGGAGGAAGAAGAGAGTGACAGAGACTCCATGACAGCAATAGGCAGCGCAGGCCTATCTGTCACTCCAATGCTCCCCAAGGCATTGCAGCTGATCTGGCAGGTGGTTATGGGTCCTTTAGGACAGAGGCTCCCTGTGACATCACTAGCACCCAGCAGAGTGCCTGGCATATAGCAGGTGTTTAGCACATGCTCACTCATTTAAAGGAATGAATGAACACCCATCTGTCCTCACTGGCTACCCTACTCATCACGACCTCACTTCCTGTGAACACCAAGTCCACATTGAGGAGCTGTAGCACTCCTCATCTGGAACTTGGCATGGCCTGCCTGAGACTGTCAGTTCTCTTTCCATGTGCTTATGTCATAGATTCTTAGACTGGCAGAGCTGGCAGAGCCCTCAGACAACCTAGGCGCACCCCGTCTAAGGCAGATGAGGGCACTGAGGCCCAGAGCAGGGAAGGGACTTGTCCTGTGTCACTCAGAAGAGCTCAAAGTAGAAGGCTGGAGTTGGGCCTACCTGGGAGTACAGCACACCGCTTATGGTATCTCTGGACCTTCCCATGAGTCCATATCCAGCCGTGCTATGGGTGAGGTCAGAGATCTTTGTTCTGGAGGAGAAGGAATGATAGTCCCCTGTCCTCACAGTCTGGTGGGCAGACCTGGCCAGCTAGAGAGAGGCCCTGCTTCCAGGAGAGGACCACAGAAAAGAAGGTACCCAGGCTTTCCTCCCTAAATGAAGGCAGCACTGATCAGGAGCTGGCCCAATGACCCCACCCATCCATCCTGCCTCCCTCTCCTGGCCACCATGGGGGTCCAGTGCCCAGTAGCGCTGAAGCCCTGAACTTGGGCTCTGACAAACGTAGGTCTTCTATTTACTAGCTGGGAGTCCCTTCACCTCTCTGAGCCTGTGTCCTGTTCAGTAACAATGGGGCTAACTCTAATTCCTACATCACGCGATTTGTGTGAGAAGTCAATGCACATCCTGAGAAGTACGTGGCACATGTCTGGCATATAGTAAATGCTTAATAAATGTGAGTAACTCTAGTGCCCTCCTTCACCACCCTGCTGGACCCACCTCCTCTCATCTTGCTGGCCTCTTATGTAATCCTGGGGCTCCCCACTCCCTCCAGCTGTAGGAGAGGCAGGTTCTGGCCTTAGATCCTCCAGGTCCCCTTGGGTTCTCAGTGTGACCTTTGGAAGCCCTTTCACCTCACTCCTCTTATCCATCAAAGGCCTTCATGGTGCTTCCATATATGTCAACGGTCCTAGGTTTCATATTGCATTGCTAGAAACCATTTTCTTGTGTTGAGCCAAGTCAGTGTAGAATAGCCTAGATCCTCATGGTTGAGTTTGTGTGTGTGTGTGTGTGTGTGTGTGTGTGTGTGTATGTGTGTGTGTGTTCATGAGCACTCCTGTGGGGAAAAGCTGTGCAGTCCCACACCTCCCCCCTTTTCTCAGGCCCGCTTCTCCCTCACAGGACAAGGAGCCTGTGGCTAGTTAGATCGAACATTCCAAGTATAGACTGGCTGCTGCTGGCCCCCACCAGGCCTACCTGTGGTCCTCTGTGAATAGCACTGTCTCCTTGGCCCCTTCTCCTAGACTCAGGACCTGCCTCTTTCTTTCTTCCAGTTCCTACCAGATCTTCCCTCATCTCTTCTCCCTCCGTCTCTAGGTAGGGAGCCTCTCCTGGCCCCCCAATGTGCCACCACACATGCACAGCCCCTACAGCCAGCTCACCTACTCCTTCTCTCCTCCGTTCCCAAGGCAAATCCCTGATTACTCATTTCTCCCCCTGCACATCTTGGTTCCTGTGCCTGACTTGCCGTGTGATCCTAAACAGCACACTTCCACTCTCCCTCTGCCTCTCTTAAGCCATTTGTGAAATGAGGGTAATTGCATCTCCTACCTGCCAGCTTGCTGTAGCCTCTGCTTCAGGCCACAGCAAGGAGGACAAATGGGCTAGAACTGGTGGTTGCTGGAGCAGGCGAGGCCACTGGGGCTGGGCCCTGCTGGCAGAGGACCATGGGATTGCAGAGTCCTAGAACAGACTTAGAGGCAAGAAAGGGGAACTACTCTTGGAATCCAGAGTCCCCTCCACAGGATCCTCACCAAGGGGCTCTCCAGGACACTGGGCTCCCTCTGCCATTCTGAACTATTCACACAGAGATAGAATGGGGACATCCTCATGTGGGTGCTCTGTGGTGGGGGCTGGGGGTGATGTGCAGGTAAGGCTTGTCTTCTGGGGTTGCTACTTGGTTTCATGGAGGACAAGCAGGAACCATCCTGGTCCCTGGTCCCAGCATTGCTCCCCAACTGTAAATTTGCAAATAAAGTCATTTCTGAGGGAGCCCCTGGGCCCAAGGCTGGGGCAGAGCTAGGGCCTACAGCCAGCCAGGTGGCTTCCATTAGGTGCTGGCCATCCCAGGACAACAGAGCTGTTAATCCCAAGGTTTATGGGGCAGTCCTGCTCACCAAGGCACAAGGGCACAAAAAGCAAAACTGGAGTTTCCAAACTCCAGCACAGTTTTTCCTTGTTTTTTGTCCTTCCTCCCACCCCTGGGCTTTCTCTTTCATTCCTCGTTTCTGCCCACCCCTCCACCCCCTCCCTCTCTGCTTCTCACATGGTCTTCCTGCTCTTTCTGCTGGGCTCTGGGCAACTAATTGTCCCCTTGTCTCCTTAGTCTCCATCTTTCTCCTTCTCTGCCTTCTTTCCCCTCCCTCAGCCTATCTTCACAGATAACATCTTTTGGATAAGGAGCTTTGGTTGCTGCAATGTGGAATCCCACCCTTGCGCTATGTTCCTGCTGTGGGCCCTTTCTGCCCCACTAAGAGTACCCACATTCTCCTTTTTTCCATTCTTGTCTCTTGGCTGGACTGCCTCTTCCTCCTGGGCAGCAGCAGGGGCCGAGATGGGCAATGTGGGGAGCAGATGTGGGACCCCCTGCCCCCTCCACCCCCACTCTGGCAGATGTGTCTCATTGGGTGGATGAGCAGTGGCATGGGCCCTCCCAGGCTGGGCCTGCCAAGCACACGCATTCCTAACCTGCCCAGCTACTCCAGCTTCAGCAGGGGTTTTGATTGACAACAGGAAAGAAAGTAAAACACATAAAAGAAAAAACGCAGCCACCCAGCGACTGAATGGAAGCAGAGCAGCCAACAAACTGCCTACAGCTGCCTAGGCTTGGAGGGTGCGGCATGGATGGAGGCAGGCACAGGAAAGGTAAAACCCTAAGTACTGAGTACTTGCTTCATGCCCTGGCACTGGGCCAGACAGTGTCAGGTTGGCTCTTTGTAGCAGCATGGCAGCCAGATAAGGAGATTGGGGCCCAGAGAGGCTAAGGGGCTCCCCTGAGGCATCTCGCTGGAAACGTCTGCCATTCCTTGTCCTAAGGGACTCTCCTGTCACTGCCCTATACCGGGATTTCACGGTCTCTCTCTTCATCCCTCTATACTCTGTGTGATGCCGCACTGGAAGGGCAGACTCCTCAGATAAGGCCAGTTACCAGCGTTGCCTGTGTCTTGACAATTGCTGAAGTACTGCTTTCCTTCAGGGTTTCCCCTGTCGCACTCCTATTAACTGGTTCCACTATAATCCAGGCTCTTTGGGGTCACAGTTGCCCCTGCTCTAGTCTAAAGCAAAGCTGTGCATCCTCTTGGCTATTTACTCCTGGATCCATGAGCTCCTTGGGCTCTAGGTCCCTATCTCCTCATCACCATCTGCTTAAGTTCCTGAAAGATGCTGTGTAAAGACACAGTACTGGTTGGGGATGGGAAAGGCAGGGGGAAGGACCTGTGCTCTGGCCTTTGGGGGTCCCCCATCAGATGCCTGCTATGTTGCCATAGGGCAAGAGATTTCATTTTGTGTCAAGTCCTAGTCACTTTAGGGATAAAACTCTGTTACCTGCATATCAGGGTTGGTTACCCGAGGCCCCACCGGGGTTCAGGATGAGTCCTAGGGGGCAGTGTGATCCTAGGAGCATTGGAATGTAGCTTCAACCTCCTATGATGGCTGCTCCCTGGCTCTGGAGGGACTTAGGGCCAAGACCAATATTTTTGCTTCTTCACGTGTCTTTCTCCATCTGGAAAATGGGGAGAAGGTGCCTGATAGGGAAGGCTGACCAGGAAAATGGATCAAAGGGAAGAAATAGAAGAGGCCAGGCTTGGGCCAGAGTAGGGTGTGGTATATGGGGAAGAGCTGAGGAAAGAGCTGGGGGTAGAATTGCAGAGAAGCCAATTCAGGGCAGGTATGTTGGGTGGAGAAACGTCCTTACACAGCACTTTTGCCCCAGTGTACCCGCAGCCTGCCATCTCCTTTCATCTTTATGCTAGTCTTACAGAAAAGGAAAAGTTGAAGGACCAGAAGGGGGCAGTCATTTGCCTAAGGTCACACACGTCTGCAGCCCCAGTCCAACCCCACAGTGGGCTTCTTGTCTCAGTGAGGCAGCTCCTTTGGAGGGAAGACCTTCTGAGGGAGAGAAGGAAGAAAGGAGAAAAACCCAGCAAGCTGCCTCGGGAAGGGAGTGTGGCAGAACGAGCCTGGAGATAAATACCTTCTGTTGAACAGCCCATTGCAAAGAAGGTAGAACTGTCAGTCAAGGTGGAGATTTTGGGCCTCAGTTACATGTTCTGGATGAGAATTGCGGTCTCCTACTTCCAATACCCCTGGGGGAGTCTGTGTGAGAGACACCTGGAGAACACAGAGAACACACCGAGAATGGCTTAAGCCAAATTCAGCACACTGGCCCTCTCCTTCCCCCCTGCCCAGAACCTCCTATCCAGGTATTACCAGGCAAGAGCATTGTTCTCCTCTTCCACAGCCCCCTCCAGAGTCCACACTGCTATCATCTCTCCTGCCAAGGCCGGTAGCCCCTTCCCTGGTCTCCCGGCTTCCACTGCTGACCTCCTACAAATAATTCAGCTAGCTGCCAGAGGGGTGGTGCAAAAATGCACATTGGATGGTGCCACGCCCGTGCTCAACACCCACCGCTGGCTTCTCCTGCTCTTACAATAAAGCTAGGTTCCTTACACAGCCCTCAACGTGCTCCAGGGTCTGCTCCTCCAGTTCCCACTCCCCCACTCACCCATCCACTGCCACCCGTGGCGTCTCCTGCTTCCTCCACATTGATTCTGTTATCCTTTCCCCAAACACTTCCAGTTACTGTCTTCACTGGTGCTGGTCCCTTCCCCCGAATACCTTGCCTTCTGCCCCTCCTTCCCCCAGTCTGCAAAGCTCAGGAAAATGGGCACTGTAGTTCTGGAAGGTGAGGCATCAGTGCCCTGCCAATCCTTTATAGTCCAGGGGAGGGAACTAGGAAGTCCTTTGAGGCAGGTGATGGCAGGGAGTTTAGGGGATAGGGGAGATTGGAAGGAAGACAATTGAGGAGTTCATATGGAGCCTCTATCAAGCAAGAAAGGTAACGATGGGCATCTGAGGGAAAGAAGACCACTAACTTGCCTCAGCACCTGTTCTGTGCCAAGCAGTTCAGATCCATTTTCTCCTTCCAGCTTCATCACCAGGGAATGTGTTCCACCAATTCCATTTCACAGATGAAGAAACTGAGGCATTGACAAAAATGAAGTGAATGCCCGGTCACATGGCTGACTCTAGCTGCCAGCACATGTCTGTGGGACTCTTTCCACGCCTGGGGCTCTGGGGCTGAGCTGCTTTGGAACAGCTAATTACTGAACTGAAGCAATTGAGGGAGCAGGGCGGCCCGCTGCAGGGCTGGGCCGAGGCTCTCACCCCCTCCTCCTTGGCTGGCTGAAGCATTTAGTCATTTACACTTTGAAGGCAGCCTATTCTCACCAGCAGCTTCCCTGCCCGTACATTTGCATTTGTAGCCTTTCATCTGATCCTTGGAATTAAAGGCTTTGTCTCCTGTTAAAAGAATTCCAGGCCCTAGGAGCCTGGAGGGGGAGCGGAGGGGGCTGCTGGCCCCTAAATGCCTTCCTTCCCACCGCATTGGGGCTCGAACCCGCTCCAGTGGGCTTGGGCGGGTGGTGCAGAACAAGCCTGGAAGGCCTTGCTTGGGCGAATAAAGCAAGAACCACCTCAGGATCCCTGCTCCACGCTTCAACCCTACACCATTCCCTTGCCCATCCCGGGCTGGGGCTGAGCCTCACCGCAGCCTAGGATGAAGTCGGGCCAGTGGCCCAAGCACAGGAGAGAAAACCAGCCAAGACAGCCTTGGAATTCTGGTTCTGTCACTTATTACCTGTGTCGCTCTTGGGCAGCTGGGCCTTCACCTCTGAGCCTCAGTTTCATCATCTACAAAATGGAAGCAAGGGAATCTGTAAAGGATGGGTCCCACCTGCCCTAGGGCAGCAGCAGAATGGGTTCTGTATTAAGAGCCAGGGAAAGAGAATGAAATTCCATATGTGTCCCTCTGTCCCTTGGGTAAGAGCTCTCTCCTATGTAGACCTCATGCTCCCCTTGTAAAATGGGCTGTTTGGTTTGAAGGGCTCTCCTCCAACTCTGAGATATTATGGGATGTTAAGCCTACAGAGCCCATTCATCCTGCTCCCTCTCCCTTGTCCTGACCCCAGTCTGGATTTGGTCCCCTGCCCTATCATTATAATATTTTCATCCTTGTTCTCTAGGCCACCCTGGCTGCACATTAGACTCATTTAGGGAGATTTACAAAAATACAAAGGTCAATCCCCAGAGATTCTGATTTCATTCTGTTGGGGTGGAGCCAGGACCAAGGTTTTAAGAGATCCCCAGGTGATTCTAATGTACTGACAGGGCTGTCCAGTGTCTAATGTACCCCAGGCTGTCCAGTACCTTAGGTGCAGGTCACTCAAAGGTAGGGATTGGGAACCTGGTTCCGGCCCTTCCCAGAGGTGACCCACGGGCAAGTTACTTACCTTCCTTGTGCCTTAGTTATCTCAGGTTTAGACTTTGGGTGAGTGAGTCTGTGAGATAATGCATGCAAAGCCCCCAGCCATTAGAGCAGGATGGACACAGAGGCAGTACTCACCAAATCTGTGTCTCTAAGGTCTGATTTTCCCTTTGTTGCTGACAGTGCATCTTCAGCACTGGCTCCTTACCAGTAAGAAGGTTAATGAAGCAGACATTACACGTGGGTAGACTGAGGCCCAGAGAGAGGGAAGTAATTGGTCCAAGGTCACATAGCTAGAAGGATACTTAAAAGAACATTCTAGCAGAGTGGGAGGTGGTCTAGTCCATAAGTGTACAGCCTCTGGATCCAGGCTGGGTTCAGATTGTGTAACCTTGAGCAACTTACTTTTCTGTGCCTCAGTTTCCTCACCATTAAAATGGGGACAATAATACTACCCCCCTCATGGGCACTCATTAGTTCCCCTGTCTGCAACCCCAGCCGTGTCCTACATTGTATGTCCGGAAGCTGAGGCCCAGAGGGGAAAAGAGACTCATCCAAGGTTACACAGTGAGTTTGAGGCAGAGCTTAGCCAAAATCTGGGTCACCTGGGTGTCCTCCCAAAGGCCTCACACAACCTGTAGCTCATGTAGTCCTCTTTGCTCACAGAGAAACTTAAAAACTTGTATGGCCAGATCATTGGCAATTTTCTGTCTCCCAGTGTTCGAAGGGAAAAGCAGAAAAGGAATTATTCTTTCTAGGCACTTTTATTTCCTTTTTTCCCCCTACTCTGTGCACTCTCTCAAGCTGGCTCTTGCTGTGTTGCCTCTCTCCCCTTCCATTTTCTCCCTCTTCAGTTCCCTCTGGTAACTCAAAACCATCCGAATGGATTTAAATAAACCTTTCCTCAAATAGTCTCCTTTAAGGAGGAGAGCATGGAAAGTTCAGCCTGGAGGGAGAATTTCTCTGATGATTTATAGTGAGGGCTGAATGGTGCTGCGGGGGTGTGGGGGATGCAGGGCTTTGATACCTGGGCACAAGCTGAGGCGAGGGATGCTGCTGGCCAGCAATGAACAGGGAGGGCCCATGAATGGGGACCCAGAGGAGTCAATACCTAGGGAGTCACAAACAGCCAAGCTTGAGAGTCCCAGAAGCCCCATCAAACCCACTCCTACTCCCATTCCTCCTCAGACACACACACACACACACACACACACACACACCAGATAAGGATGGACTTTCCAAGGGATTCAGGAAGTACTGAGTAGTAAAAGACCCTGTTCAATGGCCAAAGTGTCACCTAGTGAGGTAATTTCTTAACCCATTGGCTCCAGTCAGTAACATCACATTTGTGAGTTTATCATTTACTCCCCAAACTGCATATTACACATCTACAGTGTCCACGGACCGCAATAGGCCAAATAAAGGAAAGTAATCATAATGCTAACAGCCAGCCGTCTCTAAGGGCTTCCCATGTGCCAGGCACTGTTTTCAGTGTTTCATATACATGAATTCAGTCCATCTGGCCACAACCCAATGAAGTTGGTACAATAAAACCCTCATTTTATGGACGAGGACAACAACGCCCAGAGAGGTTCAATGACTTGTTTGAGGTTATACAGCAAGTGACAGGAATGGGTTTAAATTTGGCAGTGTGGCTTCAGAGCCCACAAATGTAGACATTCTGCCATGCAGTGATGAACAAAATGGGCCCTTCCCTCAGGGAGGTAACGGTCTTGGCAGAGAAGCCCTTCTGACAGCAAAACACAACCTTTCAGGTTTAAGTAAATGATGTCAGATAAATGACTCTGGGAGTCAGGAAAGTGGATTCCACTTCTGAGTTGTGTGACCTCTGAGGAGCTTGAGCCCTTCTTCACAGGCTTGCTGGAAAGATCCATGGATGTGCAAGTGCCCGGTAACACATATGGAGCTGGGGAAGGGGATCTTAGTAGTAGCTTTTTATGTCTGCTTGATCCCCACCTTCAGTTCCCCACCCTGCAATATATACGCGGTGTGCTTACCTCACTGCGAACTTCTGTTCCCCAGGCCAGCAGTACTCAGCCCCTAGCGACCCGCTATACCTTGAGAAACACCCCTACTTGTAGACATATACACACACCTCTCCCTGAAAACACACACGCTCCTCATACATATGCACAGCCTTCTTTGCACACATGTGCCTACCTCTAGGTGCAGAACAACTCCCTTGAACCCTGGCTGCACAAGTCCTGTCTTCAGGGCTCAGAAATGTGATTCTCATGCAACCTGCATTCTGTCATGTGGGGGCTGTAGGTGGGTGGGCATCAGCGAGGATGAGGGCTCAGAGATGGGTGGTATGGGTTGTACAGTATGGTGTGGAAGAGGCTGGACAGGAAGGTAGCAGAGGCTGGCCAGGGCCAGCCTTTTAAGCAATCCGTTTAGCCCTGCAGCTAAGAAGCCCATTAGCAGCAGCTTCTCACTTCAGATTTCCCAGCATGCCATGACCTGCAGACTACACACTGTTTATTTGGAGAAGCTGAGAAAAATTGTATAATTAGACTGGGGACAAGGGCTGCCCTTGAAGGGGTTCTCCGCAGGAGACCTAGGCTTGTAGCAGACACCAGCCCCAAGGCCCCACCACCCACCCGAGGAGTGCCCGGCTGGGGCCCAAGAACAACAGAGGCCAGGAGGCCATCTGGGCTGCAGAGCCTCCACAGTGGCCTCTCTAGCCCCCTCTCATGGTAGTAGTTGATTGGACAGGCCATCACTGTTCCACCAGGGCCCAAGACCAGGCCAAGAAGAGAGAGGGCCAAGGCACCGCGAAGGTACTGTGGGATATGAAGAGCCCAGGCTTTGGATTTAGGTCTTTGCTTCACTGGGCCCCTGTGGGCCTCAGTTTCTTCATCTGGAAAATGGGGACAGTAATATTCCAATTACAGCGTGGTGACTGGGAGGAACAAGCCCTGTGTCTAGCAGGGTGCTACAGTGTCTCATAGATACCTTATTCTGGGGTGGGCATTGATTCCTTGCTCCTTCTTCATTGAGATAACTGCCTTCTGAATAATCAGCCTTAATTCTCTCTGCCTTAGTCTGTGCAACAATCTCTATCAGGATCACTGAGTCCCAGAGCAGGGGAGTATAGACAGTTTGCTTCCTTCTCTCTCAAGGCAGTCTGTCCTTTTTCCTGTGGCCTTTGATTGTCAGAAATTCTGGCTGGATCTAAATTTGTCCTCAGGTCGCCTGGGTGGCTCAGTCAGTTAAGTGTCCCACTTCGGCTCAGGTCATGATTTCGCGGTTTGTGAATTCAACCCTCATATCGGGCTCTGTGCTAACAGCTCAGAGCCTGAAGCCTGTATTCTGACTCCCTCTCTCTCTGCCCCTCCCCCACTCATGCTCTGTCTCTGTCTCTCAAAATAATAAACAAAAATTAAAAAAAAAAAGAAATCTGTCCTCATGAAGCAACTCCTCACCTCTACCCTTCCTAATCCCCATGCATAGGTCTGAGTTCTACTCCATATCTCTGGGTAGGCTACTCTTTTTTTTTTTTACTGTTTATTTATTTTTGAGAGAGAGAGAGAGAGAGAGAGAGACCAACAGATAAACAGAGCATGAGCAGGGGAGGGGCAGAGAGAGGGGGACACAGAATCAGAAGCAGGCTCCAGGCTCTGAGCTGTCAGCCTAGAGTCCGATGTGGGGTTTGAACTCGTGAACTGTGAGATCATGACCTGAGCTGAAGTTGGATGCTTAACTGACTGAACCACCCAGGTACCCCTGGGTAAGCTACTCTTGCCACAAGCCCTAGAACTTTGAGTCAGGGACCCCTGGTAGGGGCAGATCCCTGCCTAACAGAGGTTCCCACTGGGGCCTGACCCTTCAGATGAGGTTGAACCCCCAGTTCTGTGGCCCAGCCTTAGCACTTCACTGCCTCTTCCTCCGTCACTGGAGCTGTGGTCTTAAAGTCCTGATCACCATCTGGGAGGCCTCCCTCCCCAACAGTGTCTGATTGGTGGCAGGGTCAGGAGCAGTTCTCTTCCTAGCTCCACAGCAGGAGCCGAGGTTCCCATTCGGCCTTCTTTGGTTATCTGAAAAATGGGAGGTTGTACTAGAAAAATTCGAAGACATTCCATCATCTTAGTGAATGCTCACAAATAGCCTCTTGAGGTGGGTAGGGCAGGGAAGTAATAGAGTCCCCAGGTCACAAGGCAGCAAAGGGCAGAGCCAGGATTCCAGCCCAGCTTAGTTGACCTCCAAAGCTCACATGAATGCAAGAGGGAGACACACACAAAACAAAGGAAAGGCAGGAGAGTCAGTCCTCTGACTGGAGGGGAACAGCCTTCATCCATTCACTTATTTATGCATCTATTTCTTCTTTCCATTTGTTTGTTTTTTAGAATGAAATATTTCAGATATGCAAAAGCATCTCGAGAATAATACAAAAACCCCCATTGCCCATGATTCAGCCTCAGAAATAAAGTATCGCAGATATCATTGGAGTTCTCTGTGTGCTCTCTCTGATCCTATTCCCATTCTTAACCCTCTCCATGGCAGCCACTCTCCTGATGTTGATGTGTTGAAAGCTTTGCACTGGTACTCTGTGTATGCTTAGTGACTTGCTTTATCACTCCACATCATGTCTGATGTGTGTGTTAACATATGCAGCTGTAGTTTTATTTGTATTCACTGCTATGTGGTATTCCATTGTATAAATACCCCATAACTTATTTTATCTGTTCTCCTGATCATTAACATTTAGGTAGGCTTGCACATTTTATTATTTTTTATAATGTTTTTAATGTTTATTCAATTTTGACAGAGAGAGAGAGAGAGAGAGAGAGAGCATGAGTGGGGAGGGGCAGAGAGAGGGAGACACGGAATCCAAAGCAGACTCCAGGCTCCAAGCTGTCAGCACTGAGCCCAACACAGGTCTCGAACCCGCCAACTGTGAGATCATGACCTGAGCTGAAGTCGGATGCTTAACTGACTGAGCCACCCAGGAGCCCCTGCATATTTTATTATAACAAAAGAGTGCTGCTATGAACATTCTTGCATATGTCTCCCTGTGGATATGTGTGTGAGCATTGCTCTGGGGTCTTGTTTGGTCTGTGGGTGTGTATTCATCTTCACCCTTACAAGAGGTTGCTAAGTTGCCCTATTCATTTGTATCTGCTTGAGACAAATGTTTAGTGAGTGCTTGCTACGAGTCAAGCCCTGATGTGACAGTAGAGCTGGAGGAACCATCTCCCTTAAAGTGAGAAACAGAGGGAAAGTGGTAAGTTCCTCTAGAACTTGGGGAGATGTAAGTAGTCAATTGCCAAGAATTTGTGGAGAACCCTATAGGAAGAGCTTTCAGGTGGTTTATGGCGTCTTACCTTGGTGGACATGGTGGGTCGGGGAGGGGGAAGACCTCTTCCTCCTAGCCAGGTTTTTATGGGTGCAATCATGAGTGTTGGGAGTGGCAGTCCCCAGACCCAGGTGTCGGTCCTGGTTCCACTTCAAATTCATTGTGTGACTTTGGCCAGGTGCCTTCCCCTCCCTGGGCCTCAGTTTCACCTCAGTACATGGGACAAGGAGGCAAGATGAAGCCTGAGTCCTTATTGTCTACAGTCAAAGGATCCAGGTTGGAAGAATCAATGTATCACATTACCCCCCCAGAGGCTTGATTTTCTCCTTTTAAACATTGGCTTGCTAATCCCTGCTGGGTCCACCTCCCAAGGCTTCCAGGAGCACTCTAGAAGAGTTATCCTTTTGAGTGTTCTTCTCCTCTAGGTGCAGTCCTGTCAGAGGGCAGAGGGATAGCAAAGATGACCCCCGAATTCTCTCCTGACTTCTGGCTGGGGCTTCTTTCCTCCTTCCGTTTCTACTGGGCCTCTTTTCCAGGCCCTGCTCCTGCTCCAAGTCAGCCATCTTCACACACAAGGTATAAATATAAAAGATAAATAAACTTAGAGTGAGCCCCATAACTGAAGTAAATTGTTGGCAGGCACTGGCCTCTGATTAGTATGCATAGTGGACATGCAACAGGGCATATCAGAGAGAAGTACATTTCTCTGCAGGATAGAGCTATCAGCATGGTCTGGGCCTGGAAGGGATACAGAAGAAAGAGGACCCAAAGGTGCTTTAGCTGGACCCATGGGGTCCAACAGCCAGAGAGGCCTCAGGCCTCCTCTCTTAGGCTGCTGTTTCCTACATTATGCTCCCCAAACCTGACCAGGGGTTTCCCTGTCGGTAAACTAGAACCTGGGTACCAAGTGAGGAGGTTGTAGGAGGTGGGGGAAGCAGAGTTAAGGGATGAAGATCATAAAAGCCCAGGGTCCAGAGTTGGCTGGGTGACCTTGGGCAAGTGCATTCATCATTATAAGCCTTCACTTCCCCATCTGTAAAAGGAGAAGAAGGATAGTGAATATCTTGTTGGGTTGTGATGGCCCAATGAGGTGAGAAGAATGTCTAGCAGTGATAAACACAGTATGGGAACATAGGAGACAGGTGTGACTCCCTTCCTCCTCCTCTGTCCTCTGAAACAGACTTCCCCTTCCCCAGTGTATGGCCTGGGGACCACATAACAAGAAAAGTAAGGAGCAAAAGGAGCATGGGGGGCAGGGATATCTCTAAAGAAAGAGGAAAAAAAGTTAAAAACAACTATAACATGCTTTGCAGTCTGTACCATTTCATTTAAGCTTCTCCACAATCCTGGGGTGCCTGGGTAGCTCAGTCTGTTGAGCATCTGACTCTTGATTTTGGCTTAGGTCGTGATCTCACAGTTCATGAGTTCAAGCCCCACATCAGGCTTTGTGCTGAAAGTGTGGAGCCTGCTTGGGATTCTCTGTCTCCTCTCTCTTTCTCTCTCTCTCTCTCAAAAATAAACATCAAACAAATAAAAAAATAAACTTCTCAGCAATCCTGTACAGATGAGGAAATCAAGGCACTGAGGGGTTACTAACTTGCCTGAGGTCACACAGCTAGGCAGTGGCAGACCCGGTACCTAAGGCCAGGTGATTTGACTCCGGTTAGGTTTGCCACATAAAATACAGAAAGGACACTTGAGTTAAATTAGAATTTTAGACAAACAACAAATACTGTTTTAGTACACACTGAAAAGGACATACTTAGGCTAAAAAACATTCATTCTTTGTTTGAAATTCAAGCTTAGCTGGGCATCCTGTTCTGTATTTGCTAGAACTAGCAACCCTAACTCCTGTGGCTATATTTTTAACAGTACCTTAAAACACTTCCCCATACTCTAAAAGCCTCAGAGAAAGATGTTGAGGACCACCACCTGCCCAGAACTCCAAACTCTCTCACTCCCACTTGCAATTACACACCTGGTAATTGCATTTTTAGAAGCCCATGACCTGCCTCTCAGGAGTTATTTTTAATGGAGGGAGGGTTGGATCTCAGACCTAGTGGGATCCTGAGCAGCCATGGGGTCCCTGAAAAGGGAATGTTAGAGGAGCAGGTTGTCCCCCTGGGGGCCAAAATCCCAGAGACCTAAGTCCCAAGGAGTTCCAAGGAATGGAACAGTGGAAAGTGTGTGTTCACTTTGGAGTACCCAAACCTGGCTTTGAATCCTGGAACTCTAATTTATTTATTGCAGTCGATTCACGCTGCTATAAAAAATACCATAGACTGGATGGGTTAAACAAAAAACATTTATTTTCCCCCAGTTCTGGGGGCTGGGAAATCCAAGGTCAAGTCACCAGCAGATTCCGGGTCTGGTGAGAGCCCTCCTCCTGGATTATAGATGACCATCTTTTTGCTGCCTGCCTCACCTGGTGGGGTCACAGGGAATGCATTGAGCAAGTGAGAGCACAGAAGGAACAAATTCTCTGATCTCTACTTATAAGGGTACCAAGGCCATCATGAAGACCCTACCCTCGTGATGTCATCTAAACCTAATTACCCACCAAAGGCCTCACTTCCTAATACCATCTGATTAGGAGTTAAGGCTTCAATATATGAATTTTGGGAGGATACAAATGACTTGGACCATCATAAACTCTAGGCAAGCTACTTCACCTCTCCCTTTCTCCATCTATAAAATAACAATAATGGCACAAAGGTGTTGTGGGGAGTAAAGGAGCTAAAGTGCAGCACTTAGGAATTGTGACCTATTTCTACCAACTGCTCTTCCTCCCACCTTCCCTTACCCAGTGTTCTCTCCCCACTGTGCCACCAGCTTGTGATTTCTCTGGTTTCTCTCCAGGTGGAGGGAGAGAGAGACCAGGCAGCTGAAGAGTGTCCAGACTCGGGTCATTTCCTGTGCAGCTGCCATGCTTGGCATGTGGGAACACCTGCTCCTATTCTCTTCCCAGCCCCCATCTTGCCAGCCACAGCTCCTGAATAGTTCATGAAAATACCAATACTCCATGCTATCCTCTTTGACTGAATGGGGTCTCTGGACAAGTGGTTTCTTGCCTAAACTCTGCTCTAGCTACATGGGAGATCAGCTTGGGGAAGGGGTAATGGTATAGGGTAGAGCATAAGATAGGGATGCCCAATGGTGGAAGGAAGGATCAAAGAGTATAGCTTTATGGCAACCTTAGAGCCCCCTATGCCCCAAATGCTGATCTTCAACTTGGGAAAATCAGGCAAACTTGGGTTTGAGAGCCTGTTTCTCTAACCTCTTTCCTTCTGTGCCTGTCTTCCTATCTGTGAAGTACACATTAAGTTCCTTTATCATAGGGTCACTGTGAGCAGAAAAATAAGTTGATGTATGAGAAGGCAGTTTTGTTTTTTTTTTTTTCAAATGAACCCTGCCCCAGAGGCAAGCATTATTATTGTATCTGGGCCTTTGTTTTGCTGTCTGGAAAATGGACACTAGAATGCCTGCCTTCTAGGGTTGTTTTGAGGATTAATTAAGATGTCTTCTGGGCTTCTCAGGCTGTTCCCCGTGCATAGGACATCCCCTTTCCCACCCTCACTCCCCCTTGCCTGCCTAATTCCTGCTTTTTCATCAGAATGGCTCCAAAATTTCCCTCTTCTGACAAACCTTCCCACTGCCCCCCTGCCCCCTCCAAGACTGACTTGGGCACCCAGTCTCCTGGCTTATTGAAGCCCCAGTCCTGGCTCTGACTCCTTTACCATCGTGGCCTATTTCATTGTCTGTCTCCCCACTAGGCAGCGAGCTCCCTATATTGTTCCTCATTTCCCCCTGACCAGCATGGGGCCTGGCAGTGAGTTTGTGTTCAGTAAATGTTTGCAGAATGAGTGAAAGTGCCCGTAAACACCAACATGTTGTCCAGATATAAGGGGTTATTACAGGGGCATCCCTTTGAAACCCGAGATTTTTCCTATCATCATTGGCATCATCATGGAGCTGGATTTTTTACAACTGGGGCCTCTCTTCATCCTAAACCTTTGCCCCTGGGAACTGAGCGGTGGGGCCTGGGATGATACTGGGGCTGGCAGTGTGGGTGGGGGGCACCTAGTGGATTCCAGGGCCATCTGGGGCAGTCTCTGCGCTTGCTCCAGTCTGTCTCCCAGGCCTCTGGCCTGCTGTTCTGCCCTGCCCACTGTGTTCAGTCGCAGACACCTCATTATCGCAGCGATGCAGCCAAGCTGGAGGCAGTTCAGAGAAGAGCAAGGAGAGCGATGTGGGGTGGAGGGGGGCCTGGAGCTGGTGGTGGTGGGGGAAGGGCGGGGAAGGGAGCAGTCCTGGTAGAGGCTGAGGCACTTGGCTCAGTGGGGCCCAGCAGGGAACCTGAGAAGTGAAGCATCTGTGCTCCAGCATCTGGAGAAGCACCTCCCCAGCGAGGGAAGAAATGAGCTGGCTCAGAAGACAATGGAGGGGCACTTGGAAGGAAGGGGGCTCCTTCCCACTGTGGGCTGGGGACTCTGGCACAAGCCAGCACAGGACCTTGCCATCACACTTTCCAAGCCTTCAAATTCCACCTCACCTGTTGCCACCTCTGCCACTACTGCTGCGACTAAGGAGATGCCATTTCCTTGGAGTGGGAAGCAAAGAAAAGAGGCTGGCAAATAGGAGGGACCCCCCCCCAACTTCATTGATAGCGACCCTGGCTTAGGGAGGCAAACAGGCTTGGCCAAAGTTACACATGCAATTTACATTACATATAAGTCAGTGGTGCAGCCTGGACTGGAACCGAGGATCTCTGGACTCCAAGTTTTGTCCTCTTTCCACTATACCTTTCTCTTCCCAGGAACTGAGTGAGCTGCTGCCCAGATTGTACCCCGCCATCTGCCCAGGGACACACACCACCTCTTCTGCAATGACTAGTCCCCACCATACACATTTGTCTTCAAATGGACAAACTTTGGGTTTCCAAAGCACCTTCCCAAAAAGTGATGCATGAGATGCAGATCGAGCCTAGGACTCTTCACTCATGGGCAGTACTCTGGCCTCTAAGCATTTGTTCTTGCTGGCCCCTTTACCTAGAATGCTCTGCCCCTGAATACGGCCTTCATCTCATCACGAGGGCATCAGTTCCAGTGCCATTCTTATCAGAAGCTTTTCCTGACTACACAGTCCACTCTGTCCCATCCCACCATTTCATGTTCTGCATAGCACTGAGCAATCAGCTTGTTTGTTTATTGTCTTCCGCACCCTGCAAAATCAAAGCTCATTTAAGGGCAAGACCATGTGTGGCTGGTTTTCTGCTGTAGCCCCAGCATCTAGGATAGTGCCGGGCCTGTGCACATGTGTGCATGTGCACACACACACACACACACACACACAATAAATGAATGAATAAATGAACAACCAAACCTAGAGCAACATTTTCCTTCCAGAAAAGATGTTCAGCTTGGGCAGAGAGAATACAAATTCAGGCCTAAAACTGGAAGAGTCCCTGGACTATTTCATTCATTCAATAAATACTTATTTGTTACCAGGTCCACATCAAAGATCCCTGCCTTCAGGGAGCTCACATTCCCATGGGAGGTGATACACAATGCATGAGACAAATAAGTAAATTATAGGGCACTTTGAAGGTGCTAAGTGCACTCGAGAGAAAGTAAGGGGGGAGGGTGGAAATGCTGGGGGGCTGGGAGTGGGTAGAAGACCTATGTGTGAAAATTTAAACAGGGTGGCCAGTTAAGTACAAACCTAAAGGCACTGTGAGAACCAGTTTGAAGATGGGGGATGGGAGGAAACAGCAAACACAAAAGCCCTCAGGTTGGAATGTGCGCCATTTGACTGAGGTACAGCAAGGAGGTCTCAGTGGCTATGTGGTGTTAGAAGGGGAAAGTAGTGGCAAGGGGTACACTATCACAAGGCAGAAGTCCCTGCTGTCAGTTTTCCATGCTTGGGGAGCCAAGAACCAAAGATTTCAAAGCACTGAGAAATGATTTTCAAGGAATGTGTCAAAACCCTACCTCTTCCTTCTTTCTTGAGTCTAGGGTCCTAGCCTGGGTCAGCTCTGTTAAGGTGTCATGTTCGACCTGCCTATGGCACATAGGACACTTTCACCAGCTTAGTTAAAAACAAAGAAGGCTGCTGGCAATAACCCTTACATTGGGGCAGCATTCTATTGCTTGCACTGTGTTCCTTAATCCTGCCATAGCCCTCTCAGCCCATGGATGTAGGTACGGTGGGTGAAATTAGCCCCATTTGACAGATGGAAAAATAAAAGGTATAGAGATGAGTGCTAGTGGTCAATGTTTACCAAATACTTTTCACTGAATCTTCACAAGGACCTTGGAGCCCCAGCCTCTTTTTACAGATGAGAAAACAGAGATTCGAGAGGTTAGGTGAGATTTTCCAAGGTCACACAGCTAGGTCATGGCAGAGCTGGAGTTGAAATTCAGATCTTTCTATCTCTACCATCTCATGTTTTCAATGATACCACCCTGCCTCTGGGGAAGAAGTAGGAGGTTAGGAAGTGAAGCACAAGATGTAGCAAGGTCATTTACACTGAGGAGGTGCTAATTAAGTTGCATGGCATAAAGGAGAGAATGTGGGCTTTAGAATCAGACAGACTGAGATTAGAATCTCAGAGTTGCTGTGCGACCTTGGGCAAGTTGTTTCCCCTTTCTGAACCTCATCTTCTCATGTCTGAGGCAGACTGAAGGCCAGCGTCTACTTTGTGCAATTTTTTAAAACGGTTTCAGCGGCATCTCATGTGGGGAAGTGCCCTCTATGGTGCCTAGCACACAGCAGATGCCCAGTCAGTGTGGGTTCTTGTTTATAGATGTTTATTGAGTTATGTCTACCTTAAGTGTAAAAGAAGAGGCCAGTGGCAGTGTGGCTAGCCTTGGCTACCCACATGCCTGGGTAAAATTAGGGCTGGGGCTAGATGAGGGTCCTAGCTGGTATAGTAGGCCTGTCAACCCCAGGCCCTAGACTTCTTTGTCCTCAGGAGCCTTCTGGAACTAGGACAGCAGCAATGCCAATGCTCTGCCAGTCCAACTCTCACCTTGGAACCCAGAAAAAAGGGGGAAGCATGAGCCTTCGGGTATGAGCTCAGCTTCTCTCCCTGTGGCACTCTTTCCCCCTTCCCTATCTGTGGGCCAGCAGAAAAAACAGTTCTCCTCCAAGCCTCTCTGCCCCCCCCTCACACACACATGAGGATCCCCAGAGACGGCCCAGGGCTGGTTAATGGGGTGGAGCTGTCTTTAATCTGCTCCATAAATGTTTTCTAGATCCTCATTAGAAACGATAATGTCCTATTAATATGCTGATGAGATTTCATTTGGGGCTAAGGAAGGAAGAATAGTTGGAAGGATGCGGGGTAGGATGGGGTGCTGGGTTTCACCATAAGGATCCCAGGGGAAAGGAGCAGAGTAGAGCTCATGGTGTCTCCATCTAATCCTTGGCAAACTCAGGAAGATTCAGTCCCGGGCTCCATTGTTCCTTCCACACAAGCCACCTGAACTAGCAGACATGTGCGCATGTATATGCCCGTGCACGCGCGCGGGCGCACACACACACACACACACACCCCTCCACCCTGCCCATGAATACCACCCCAGGGTCCCACCTTGGTGACCAAGGTTAGTCACCAAAACCTACACTTATTTCTCATTTGTTCCTACCACTGGAATCTACACTGAGTGTGCCGGGGCCCAGGCCCAAGTTAGGTTCCTAGCTCTACAGATTTTGGTGAGATACAACATGGAGCTTTCAGACAATGGAGGAAAGCAAGGTATGTACAGTGACCAGCAGAGTCAGCTCTCAATAAATTGTGTTGCCCTTGGGCTGCTACTAGTCTGATGGGTGATGGAGGCAGTTGGGTAAGCAATTAAAATTCAGTGTTGTGATGATAGAGGAGCTTGAGCATTACAAAAGAAGGAGAAGCTGGGTGTGTGAATGCTACTCAATAGGCATTTACAGATGTGGCCTCTGTGCCAGGCCTTTGTGCCTGCTGTGCCCTCAGCCAGGAATGCCTCCCTATGTTTCAGCCTGCCAAAGTCCTGCCACTGTTCAAGGTCAGATCCCCAGTTCTCCCGGCTGACCCTAACTCCTGGCATCCCTTGCAGTCCTCCCCAGTGGGCCTAGATTCAGAGGTATTGGCATCTGTGTGCTATTTCCCAGAACAAGTGTGTGAGCTCTGGCTAGTGGTTCAAATGGTGCTCACTGACAGACATCTGCATACTCTCCCACACCTCCTGTACAACCTCTATGGGCCAGTGAATCCTTGACTCCTTACCCAACAAGAGCCTTATACCCTCACTTCCTTTCAAGGTGCCATGACAGTGACTGGCTGCTGGCTTCTGGCTCAGACCCTTGATATTTGGCTTCTCAAAGTCATTCAGATTGGAACCTCTGATTTAGCCAGTTCTGAGTGCCTAGGTTGTCCAACTGGCCCCATTTTGCAGAGCCCCTTGTCTGACCCTTCTCCTATGGCTACCCCTGGGCACACCTTGGCCTGAGGTTCTTCTATTCCTCTCTGCCTTTTCCAGCAAAACTCACCTTCCTGGCTCTTTGGCCTCTGTCCCCAACTGGAGCACAGGTGCATGGCATTTCACATTTTGCAGGCTGCTCTCTCAACCTAGCATTCTGTCAGCCATCTTGGCTCTGATCTCCTCAGGGCAGTCACCCATTCCTTTCTGCAAAAACTGGAAAGAGCAAGTGCAATGGGTGGCATCTAAGTCTTGATCACCACTTATTTGCTGGATGGCTTTAGGTAAGTTACTTCACCTCTCTCAATTTCTATAAAGTAGGAACAATAGTATCTCTGCCATAGAGTTTTTGTGTGGATTCATGGAGACAGTGCATATGAAGCATTGAGCATAATGCCTAGCACATAGTAAGTGCCCAATAAATGCCAGCTATTATTCCCCAACCCCCTCAGAGGTTCGCACAGGATATCTCCAAGCCCACACAGTTATTGCCCCTCCTCCAGGCTTTTTCCCTGGCCCCAATTCATCTAATTTCAACTGCCCAAATTGTGTCTTGGCTTCACTCTTCATTTTACCACTTAACTCAGTGAGTATTTCTTTGAGCCTCAATTTCCTTATCTATAAAGTGGGACTGTGAATCCCTACCTCAACAAGTTGATGTGAGGATCAAATGAGATAATGGCCATCAAAGTGCCTATCAAAATGCTTGTCATCTAGTAAGAATTTATTTTGCCACATCCACAGAGCTCAGGTATGGGCTAGTTTGGCTTGGACCTGAGGGTGGTGGGTACAAAAGGAGGAGAATGGCTGGGAAAACTGACATGGATGCCAAGGAAGCCCTGGCAAGGATTGACAAGCACCAAAGCAATGCCTGAAGGGCGTAGCAAGCTTAGATATGAGGCAGGTAGTGGGCACTGACAGTAGTGCTGATCTGACTCCAGCCAAAGCCATAATATAAAGTCTTGAAGACTGCAAAGGACTCAGGGAAGTTTCCTAACGAACTTAAGCCTCCAAGGAGGAACATGAAGAGAGAGACTGGTTGGGAAGTGATCCCTTTGAGTGGCAATGGGGAGACAGGGGTTGAGAATAGTGACAGCACTCTAATTACCCAGAAGTGGGGTGGTAGTCTGGGAGCCAAGGGTCAAAGAGATTTCAAAGGCCAGTCCCTCTCTGTGGCTAAGGCCTACCTGAAGAGTTTTCTAGTTCCTGATGTCTTTCTGGATAGACCTGAGTGGGTCTTCCCTGGGGCGGGGGGGGGGGTGCTTGGGACATGGCAGGGTCTGAGATTAGAGTCGGGAAAAGCAGGGAACCACAGCCTGTGGTTGTGAAATATCCCTGTTTGATGTGAAATATCCCTGATCTTCAGCCTCCTGGATGCCAGAGCAAGGAAAGATAGGGGTAGGGGGCAGGAACAAGGGGAGACCCGAACACTACACAGCTTTGTGAGGGCTCTAGGAACATATGGGCAGCCTCAAGGGCCAAGGTCCAGGGTTTGTAGCTAGGGGCCAGACCACCTCAACCCAGTCATCGGGGTTCTCCAGAGCTCAGCTGGTCTATGAGGAGCTGCTTAGATCAGGAAGTCATCAATCTGAAAATATTAAGCACTTACTAAGCATCAGACACCAGGGTTGGGAAAATAGAGGTGAATTCCCCAGGCCTTGCTTTCTGACACATCGGTATCTCTAAACTAAGATAGTGGATCACGGACAGGGTGAGGGATAGGGCTGGGGGATTGAGCTTTATCCCAATTCTGCCACTGCTTTGCATAATACAGCCTCTGCCTCTCTAAGCCTCAGCTCCTTCATCTGAGGGGGGAAGGTGGAGGTGGGGGGGTAGATGCTTTATGAGGGCCATGAGTCTGAGTTAGTGAAGGGGTCTCAGTGGTCATGACAAGGAATAAGCAGAGCCCAGGGTCTCAAAGCAGACAGGGCTGGGAAGCTCTTTCTGATCCTAGAATGTGCCTGCTGCCCCTCAGGCTCCCTGGCCCTCTCACATCTTCCAGGGAGGCCCTTCAGACTGGACTCCATGGGGCTGAGACCATATGCAACCCCCCCCCACCTTCTCACCTTTCCTGCCATGTAGTATGGGCTTTCTAGACATCTGCTTGCCCACCAGTCCCAAAGCATTTAGGTTGTGGACTGCAGAGGAGCAGCCATAGAGAACTGATGCGGCTGTTTTGCTTATAGGCCCCAGAACCTCTCTGGTGACCAGAGAAGCTAATTAGCAGACACCAAAGTGCTTCCTGCCCTGGGCCCTCACCTACCCCTGCCTGCATCTGCTCAAAGCTTAATGGTCATTTGAGCTGTCTCTGGGGATACAGGATGAGGCTTCCACAGACTTCCTGACTCCAGGAAGCAGCCTAGGTCCTGAAGAAGGCTAGTGGAGGAGAAGCAAGGTGCCTGTGGCTGCTGGGGAAGCCCAATATGGCAGGAATACAGTACACTCAGGGCCGAAGGACAGCATCTGGAGCTGCTCCTGGTGCCTGCCTGGAAACTGATGCTCCCTAGGTCTCCTCTGCACCTCTGCAAGGCCCCAGCTGGGTATAAGCTGGTAATGGGCAAGGCAGAGTAATTGGCAGGGACAGAGTAGTTGGCCATGAGGACATCTTCTTAGTTTAGGAAGCTGCTGGGGCCTAGGCTCCTGTCTGGGCCTTGTGTTCTTGCAGGTAGGATGTGATTACAGGCCTTCATCCCAAACTTTCTAGGCTGGTCTGGAAAACTGGTTTGTCTGCCTATGTGCTGTGGGGAAAATGCTTAGCTGAAAGGGAGAGGAGCTGGATTGTGACCACTGATGTGCTGTTTTGGGGTTTTTCCACCCCTGTGCCTCATCTGTCAAATGAGAATTGTTGCCCACCTTACTGAGTCAGCTGTCACTGCTTGGAAAAGTGTCCTCAGAGAGCTCAGATAGGTGGAGAGGCTGGACCGGAGTGGGGAGGGAGGAGAGAAGCTGAGTCTAGAAAGGCATAATTACTTCCTTAGAGGGGTCTCCACTGATGGCCCTCTCCCGCCTCAATTTGAATCCCAGCCCTGACACTTACTAGTTGTGTGGTCTTAGGCAAGTCCCTTGACCCTTCTGTACCTCAGTAAACCATTAGATGAACCTTACTTACTCTTAAGATCACGGTTATAAATGAGGTAACCTTTGTAAAGCACCTGGCAGTACTCAGAGCTAGGGTGAGGGAGAGGGAGGATGGGAGCACTGTCAGGTGCAAGAAATGCCTGAAGGAGTCCTCAATCACAGCTAACACCAGCTGTCTGTCCCAGACTCCACCCTTCCCCCATGAATAATGAACTGGTATTGATCCCCTGGTTGGGAAATTCCCTGTGACCCGTGATAAAAATACACCCAGTCTGCAAGTCTGGAGCTCAAGATAGGTTTTCAGCAGCTAGGGCTGAGCTCATTTGCACTCCCCATCCCAGCCCGCTGCATCAAGAGGAAGAGCTCAGTTGGACAGGGCATCAGAGACTGAGCTCTCACCAGGCCCCACTGTCCTCTCCACTCCATGGCCAGGGACACAGGGATCAAAGGAACAGGATCACCTTTGGCAGGAATTCCCCATAGTCAGGATCCTGAAAGCGGACATAAAGCACAGATCTGGGTTTAAATCCTGCTTCCAACACTTTCTGCAAGTGCCTCAGTTTTACCAACTATAAAATGGATATGGTCATTCCTTCTTGACAGAATTAGTCTTAGATTCAAAACAAGTTCAGGTAAACTGCCCAGCACAATGCCTCCAAAAGGAGGCACTCAATAATGACAGCTCAGGCCTCTCCAATTCTCTGTCCTGTCCCCTTGTCCTAGTTGTGAAACTCAGGACAATTTCACAGAGGGATGAACCTGAGTGGTTCATTTTTTAAAATAAGATCCTTATGGAGATATAATTCACAAATCATCAAATTCACTTTTTGAAAGTGCACAAGTCAGTAGATTTTAGTATTTCAGAGTTGTGCGACCATCACCATTATCTAATTTTAGAGCATTTTCATCAACCCCAAAAGAAATGTTATACCTATGAGGAGTAACTCCCAGTTCCCACCTTCCCCACCCTATGCCTCTGACAACCACGAATTTACTTTCTATCTCTATGGATTTGCCTTTTCTGGAAAGTTAATATAAATGGGATCACACAATAATATGTGGCATTTTGTATCTGTTTTCCTCCATTTAACATAATGTTTTAAAGTTTCATCCAGGGTTGTAGCATCTGACAGTACTTTGCTCCTTTTCCTGGCTGAGTAATGTTCCATCATACGGATAAACCACATTTTGTTTATCCATTCATCAGTTGATGGCCATTTAGGTTTTTTTCCACTTTTAGGCTATTATTAATAAACCTATGAACCTTCATCTACATGTTTTTCTGTGTACATATGTTTTCATTTTTCTTAGGTATGTACATAAGAGTGGAATTTTTAAATCATATAATAATTCTATGTTCCATTTTTTGAGAAACTGCCAGATTATTTTCTAGACCAGCTATACCATTTTACATTTCCATCAGCAGTGTAGGATGGTTCCAATTTCTCCACATCCTTGCCAACACTTGTTGTTAGTTGTCTTTTTGATTATAGTAATCCTGGTTTGTGTGAACTGGTACCTCATTGTGGTTTTCATGTACATTTTTCTTATGGCCAATGATGTTGAGCATCTTTTCATGTATTCTTGGCCAGTTGTCTATCTTCCTTAGAGACATATCTATTCAGATCATTTCCCAATTTTTTAGCTGAATTGTTTGTGATTTTATTGTTGAAATGGAAGAGTTCTTTATTCTGAATATAAGTCCTTTTATCAGATATATGATTGGAAAATATTTTCTCCCATTTGTGTTGTGTTTTTTTATTGTTTCATTTTATTGATGTTATCCTTTGAAGCACAAAATTTTTTAATTTTCATGAGTCTGATTTATCTATTCTTTTCTTTTCACTTATGTTTTTGGTGTCACGTCTAAGAAACCATAAGAACTGGGAGTGCCTGGGTCGCTCAGTCGGTTGAGTGTCTAACTCTTGATTTTGGCTCAGATCATGATCCCAGGGTCCTGGGATCAAGTCACACTCACTGTGAAGCCTCCTTGGGATTCCCTCTCTCCCTCTGCCCCTCTCCCCCATTTACATACTATCTCTCTCTAAAATAAAAGAAAAAGAAAAAGAAAAAAGAAACCATAAGAACCTAATTCAAAGTCACTGTTTTATTCTAAGACTTTTATACTTTTATTTCTTACATCTAATGTATTTTGGATTAATTTTTGAATATGGTGTGAACTAGGGGTCCAACTTCATTATTTATCCTGCAGATATCCAGTTTTCACACCAATATTTGTTAAAAAGACGAGACTTTTCCTTCAAGGAATTGTCTTGGCACTGTTGTTAAACATTAGTTGAAAGTATCTGTACTCACAAATGACATAACCTTATATACGGAAAATCCCAAGAAACACACATACACAAATAACACTATTAGAACTAATAACCAAATTTTACTTCTTCCTTTCCATATATATATATATATATTTCACTGGCTAGAACCTCCAGTACAACGTTTTCTAGAAGTGGTAAAAGCAGATATCCTTGTCTTATCTCTGACCTTAGAGAGTGTTGGCTGTGGGGTTTTGGTAGAAGCTCTTGATTAGGTTGAGGAAGCTTCCTTTTACTCCTAGTTTAGTGTTTTATTATGAAAACTTGTTGTATTTTTGTCAGAAGCTATTTCTGTATTCATTAAAATTATTTCACTTTATTAGTCTTTTATTCTGTTAATATGGTATACATTGACTTGTGGATGTTAAGGCAACTTTGAATTTCTAGGATAAATTCTACTTAGGTAAGGTGGATAAACCTTTTTATAAGTTGCTGGATTCAGTTTCTAGTATTCTAGATTCTAGTATGGAGTCTATGTTTCTTGGTCTGTAGTTTTCATGTAATGTTTTTAGTTTGGGTATCAAGTTAATACCGGCCTCATAGAATGAGTTGAGAAGTGTTCCCTACTATTCTATTTTGTAGAAGATATTGTGAAGATTTAGTATTAATTTTTTCTTCAAAGGTTTGGTAGAATTCACCAGTATAGTCACCTGAGTCTGAGCTTTTCTCTGTGGGATATTTAAAAACTTTTTATTTTAATTAATTCCTATACAGTTAACATACTGGGTGATATTAGTTTCAGGTGTACAATATAGTGATTCAACAATCCCATACATCACTGGATGCTCATCACAAGTGCACTCCTTAATCTCCATCACCTATTTAATTCATACCCCTACCCTCCCTCCTCTCTGGTAACCATCAGTTTGTTCTCTATAGTTAAGAGTCTGATTTTTGGTTTGCTTTTCTCTTTCTCTCTTTCTCTCTTCTTCTCTTATTTTTGCCCTTCGCTCATTTTTTTTTTGTTTCTTAAATTCCACATATGATGAAATAATATGGTATTGGTCTTTCTCTGACTGACTTATTTCACTTAGCTTTATACTCTCTAGTTCCATCTACATCACTACAAATGACAAGATTTCATTCTTTTTATGGCTGAATAATATTCCACTGTGTATATATATATATATATATATATATATATGAAATCATCTTCTTTATCCACTCATCTATTGAGGGATACTTGGGCTGTTTCCATAATATGGCTGTGGTAAATAATACTGCTATTAACATAGGGCTGTATGTATCCCTTTGAAGTAGTGTTTTGTATTCTTTGGGAAATTATCCAGTAGTGCCACTCCTGGATCATAGGGTAGTTCATTATCTAACTTTGTGAGGAATCTCCATACTGGTTTCCACAGTGTCTGCACCAGTTCACATTCCCACCAGCAGTGCAAGAGGGTTCCCCTTTCTCCACATCCTTGCCAACACTTGTTTCTTGTGTTGTTGCTTTTAGCTGCTCTGACAAGTGTGAGGTGATATCTCATTGTATTTTTGATTTCTATTTCCCTGATGGTGGGTGATGTGGAGCATCTTTTCATGTGTCTGTTGGCCATCTGTAAGTCTTCTTTGGAAAAATATCTATTCATGTCTTCTGCCCATTTTTAATTGAACTATTTGTTTTTTGAGGGTGTTGAGTTGCATAAGTTCTTTATAGATTTTGGATACTAATCCTTTATTGGATGGATACATCATTTGCAAATGTTTTCTCCCATTCCATAGGCTGCTTTTGAGTTTTGTTGATTGTTTCCTTCCTTGTGCAAAAGGTTTTGATTTTGATGTAGTCTCAATAGTTTATTTTTGCTTTTGTTTTCCTTGCCTCAGAGGACCTATATAGAAAAAAAGTGTGCTATGGCTAATGTCAGAGAAGTTACTGTCTGTGCTCTCTCCAAGGATTTTATGGTTTCAGGCCTCACATTTAAGTCTTAATCCATTTTGAATTTATTTTTGTGTATGGTATAAGAAAGCGATCCAGTTTCATTCCTTTTCATGTTGCTCTCCAGTTTTCCAACACCATTTGTTGAAAAGAATGTCTTCTTGCCATTGGATATTCTTTCCTGCTTTGTTGAAGAGTAACTGACCATATAATTATGGTTAATTTCTGGATTTTCTTATTCTGTTCCATTGATCTATGTGTCTATTTTTGTGCCAGTACAATACTGTTTTGATCAATATAACTTTGTAAGGTAACTTTAAGTCCAGAATTGTGATGCTGCCAGCTTTGCTTTTTCTTTTTCAAGATTGCTTTGGCTCTTCAGGGTCTTCTGTGATTCTATACAAATTTTAAGATTGTTTGTTTTAGTTCTGTGAAAAATGCTGTTGCTGTTTTGATAGGGATTGCACTGAATGTGTAGATTGCTTTGGGGAGTATAGACATAATATTTGATCTTCCAATCCATGAGCATGGAATATCTTTCCATTTATTTGTGTCATCTTCAATTTTTTTTCACCAGTGTCTTACAGTTTTCACAGTACAGGTCTTTCACCTCTTTGGTTAGATTTATTCCTAAGTGTGTTATTATTTTTGGTGTAATTATAAATGGAATTGTTTTCTTAATTTATCTTTCTGCTGCTTTATTATTGGTGTATAGAAATGTAACAGATTTCTGTACATTGATTTTTTTTTATCCTGCAACTTTACTAAATTCATATATCTTTTTAAGCATTTTTTTTGGTGGAATCTTTCAGGTTTTCTATATAGAATATCATGTCATCTGCAAATAGTGAATGTTTTAGTTCTTCCTTATTGATTTCAATGCCTTTTATTTCTTTCTGTTGTCAGGTTGCTGTGGCTAGGACTTCCAGTACTGTGTTGAATAAAAGTGGTGAGAGTGGACATCGTGTCTTGTTCCTGACCATAGAGGAAAAGCTCTCAGTTGTTCCCCATTGAAGATGATGTTAGCTGTGGGTTTTTCATAGATGGCCTTTATTATGCTGAGGTATGTTTCTCTGTGGGATCTAAAAAAAAATGACAAGTTCAATCTGTCTACTTGTTATAGTCTATTCAAATGTTTTTATTTTTCTTGCATCAATTTTGACGGTTTCTCTCTGGAAATCTGTTTATCTCATTTATTGGCATGCAATTCTTCATAGTATTTAGAGTCCTTTTTATTTCTGCCTTACTTTCATTTCTCATTTTAGTGATTTGAGTTTATTCTCTTTTTTTCTTGATCAGCTTATTTAATGATTTGTCAATTCTGCTGATATTTTTAAAGGGCCAATTCTTGATTTTGTTGACTTTCTCCATTGTTTTTCTATTCTTTATTTGGTTAATTTCTGCTCTAATCTTTATTATTTCCCTTCTTCCCCTGCTGGAGCATTAGTTTGCTCTACTTTTTCTATTTTTTTTTTAAGGTGGAAGTTTAGGTTATTGTTTGAAATCTTCATTCTTTTTAAAATATAGGCATTTATAGCTATAAAATATCCCTCTGAGTATTGCTTTAGCTGAATCCCATAAGTTTTGGTATGTTTTGTTTCTGTTTTCATTCATCTCAATGTGTTTTCTTATTTCCCTTGTTATTCCTTCCTTAACCCATTATTTAAGACTGCACTGTTTAATTTCCACATATTTGCAAATTTCCCAAATTTTCTTGTTTCACTGACTTTTAATTTATTTTGATTTTGAGTAGAGGACACATTTTGTATTATTTTAATCCTTTTAAATTTACTGAGGCTTGTTTTATGTCCTAACATGTGGTCTACCCTGGATAATGTTCCATGTGCATTTAAGAAGAACATATATGCAGCTGTTGTTGAATAGAGCATTCTATATAGATGTCTGTTAGGTCTTTCATCAATTTTGAGTTAATTTTTGTGTATGGTGTTAGGGAAGGGTCCACCTTCATACTTTGGCATGTGGATATCCAGTCTTTCCAACACTGTTTATTGAAAAGACTGTCCTTTCCCTATTGAATGGTTTTTGTATCCTGTCAAAAATTATCTGTCCCTATACACAAAGGTTTATTTCAGGGCTTTCTATTCTATCCCATTGGTCTATATGTTTGTCCTTATGCCAGTATCCTTCTGTGTTGGTTGCTGTAGCTTTGTAGTAAGTTATGGAATCAGAAAGTGTAAGTACTCCAACTGTGTTCTTCCTGAAGAGTGTTCAGGCTCCCTTAAGATTGAATATGAATTTTAAAATGATTTTCCTATTCCCGCACAAAAAATACTGTTAGGATTTTGATAGGGATTGCATTAAATCTGTAGATCTCTTAGAATATTGTCATCTTAGTGATATTATGTCTTTTAATCTATGAACATGGGGTATCTTTTCACTTTATGTGTCTTCTTTCATTTACTTCAGCAGTATTTTATAGTTTTCAATGTATAAGTCTTTTGGCCCTTTTGTTAAGTTATTTGTAGCTATTTTATCCTTTTTTTTTTTTTAAAGAATAGGTCTTAACTCTTCTTTATTTTTTTTTAACATTTATTTATTTTTGAGACAGAGAGAGACAGAGCATGAACGGGGGAGGGTCAGAGAAAGGGAGACACAGAATCTGAAACAGGCTTCAGGCTCCGAGCTGTCAGCACAGAGCCTGACGCGGGGCTCGAACCCACGGACCGCGAGATCATGACCTGAGCCGAAGTCGGCCGCCTAACCGACTGAGCCACCCAGGCGCCCCTATTTTATCCTTTTTGATGCCATCGTAATTTGAGTTGTTCTCTTAATTTTCTTTTTTAATTATTCATTATTAAAGTATAGACACATAATTGATCGTTTTATATTGAGCTTATATCCTGAAACTTTGCTGAATTTATTATTTCTAACAGTATTTTGTGGAATCCTTAGGGTTTTCTACATATAAGGTCATCATTTAGAAATAGAAATAATTTAACTTTTCCCTTTCCAATTTAGATGACCTTTAATTGTTTAGACATGGTTTCCTCTGTTAAAAAAAAATCATATATTTGGGGCACCTGGGTGGCTCCATCAGCTAAGGATCTGACTTTGGCTCAGGTCATTATCTCACAGTTTATGAGTTTGAGTCCTGAGTTGGGCTCTGTGCTAACAACTCCATGCTGACAGCTCGAGCTAGGAGCTCAGAGCTCAGAACCTGCTTCAAATTCTGTGTCTCACTCTCTCTTTGCCCTTACCCTGCTTGCACTCTTGTCTCTCTCTCAAAAACAAATAATATTTTAAAAATCATATCTTTGACCAACCTACTCAGCAACCTTGTTATAATTGCTTATTTGTTTCAGGAGATTTGTTGATTTTTTACATAGACAGCCATGTCATCTGTGAACAAAGATATTTTTATTTCTTCCTTTCCAATATGTATACCTTTTTTGTCTTTTTGCATTAGCTAAGCCCTCTAGTGACTAGAAGTGATGATAGCAGGCATCTTTGTTTCTGATGTTAGTGAGAAAGCACCTAGTTTCTCACCATCAATTATGATGTTACCTAAGTTTTTTAGATGTTCTTTATCAAGAGAATTTTTATCAAGAATTGGTAATGTGCATTTTTCCCAATCTACTGATATAATCATATTTTTTACTCTTATTGTAATGTGATGCATTACAATAGTTGATTTTTTGTGAACATATTTGTAATAGTTGATTTAAAGTATTTGTCTAGTAAGTTCCATCTCTGTGCTTCCTCAGGGACAGCTTTTATTGATTTTTTTCTTGTGCATGGGCCCTACTTTCTTTGCATGCCTCATATTTTTTTTGTTGAAAACTGATCATTTAAAAGAATATAATATGGGGTGCCTGGGTGGCTCAGTTGGTTAAGCATCCGACTTCAGGTCAGGTCATGATCTCATGGTTTGTGAGTTTGAGCCCCGTATCTGGCTCTGTGCTGACAGTTTGCTTGGAGCTCGGAGCCTGGAGCCTGCTTCAGATTCTGTCTCCCTCTCTCTCTGCCCTTCCCCTGCTTGCACTCTGTCTCTGTATCTCTCAAAAATAAATAAACGCTAAAAAATTTTTAAAAAATAATAAAAGAATATAATATGACAACTCTAAACATTAGTTTCTTCCCCTCCCCAGGTTCTATTTTTGTTATTGCTTGCTTTAGTTACTGTTGTTTTTCTATTCAGTGACTTTTCTTAACTATTTCTATAAAATGTATTCTCTGTTATATGTGGCTATTGAAATGTATGCTTGGTTAGCTTAGTGGTCAGCTAATAATTAGACAGAGATTTCCTTAAATCAATCAATAAACCTACACTTTCTGATAAAAGGCTGTGTGTGTGTGTGTGTGTGTGTGTGTGTGTGTGTTGGGGCACTACTTCAATGCTCCATCAGTTTACAATTCTACCTCAGCCATTCTAGCAAGCCCCAATGTCAGATAGAGGTGAAAACATAGGGTTTTTCCAGGTGTATTTGATGCATGCATATGCAAGTAGCCTCCTAGATCCCAGGAATATGATATGTCAGAGAATTTCAAAGCCTGCATGAACTTCTCATTCCCCAGATTTTCCTTTTAAGTTCCTTAACCAGATAGTCCCTTATTTGCTCCAATTGGTACTGCTGCTGTGATATTAAACAATTGTTACTGATTGTTTTCAACAAATGCTCAGGGAATAGGACTTTCCCCACTGAGTGAACTCTGAGCCAGGTCAAATAACAGCTCTGTGAAAGATGCTTTTCCAAGGAGCAGCTAGACAGTTCCAGTAATGACAATTCTCTGGGAATTGGGCTTTTTGAGGATCTCCAAACCTGGTCTGCCCCCTCTGGTTGCTGCTAGGCTGCTGGTTTTCAAGGCCATCATGCTTCTGGGAAGAAATAGGTGGAAGTAGGGCAAGTCCAAACCTTACAAAACTTGCTGTTCTTACCAACAATCAACAGATTTTTTTTTTGAAATCATGCCCCTTAGATTGTAGCAAACTTTGGTTAGCTTCTAGAGTCCTGGAAAAATTGATTTTGACCATTTACATTAGAGTTCTTTTTGCTTTTAAGAAGGAGAAGATTTTCAGAAGTCCTAACTCTATCATTCTAGATGACCTGCTCTGGTTGACTCTCGTAGGATAGACAGACATCTTTGAACAAAGCAGGGGGAAAGCTCTAAACATAAGCAACTGTATGTTCAAAAGATGGAGATATGAAAGTTTGTGGCTTATTTCAAACTGACAAGTGGACCTTAGTGACTGGACTATATGGAAAATGAGGAAGGTGTATATTATTCAGGATTTTTCCTTTGCAAATAACTAAAACCCAACTCAATCAGGGTTCAGTGTTTTTTTTAAATAAAAATGTTAATCAGCTTGCAAAATAGATAAGCTTATCAGTAGGTGTGGGTGTAGACACAGCAGAATGTAAAGCTTCTTTCAATCATTAAGACTCATTCTTCTGCTTTCCTCTCAGTTCTACTCTCTTATGTATTAGTGCAATTCTTTGGTACATTCTCCTTTTAGGATTACAAGATGGCAGCCAACAGTTTAAAGTTAACATCCTCAAAGCTCCAAATTCAATGTAAAGAGAAATTATCTCTTCCCAACAATTTTGTCAAAAGTCCCAGAACTAAGTCTCATTGTGCCCATCTCTAAATTAATTTTTGTGGCCAGGGGAGTTTGGAGCCAGGCCTGAATCATGTGCTTTTCCCTTGAGCCAGGAGTGGTGTCATTCCCTAACTGAACCACAGACTAAGCATGGGAGAAAGGTAGTTCCTTAAAGAATATATGGATTATCTTAACAAGAGTTGAATAATAAGTACTAATCGGGCAAAACCCAATAAACATATCCCCTAGGAGGAATAGTAGAAACTGAGACTAGGAAGTCTCTAGAGAGATCTTTCCATCTCAGGCATCATCCCACAGACCTGAAAAACCACTCAACAAGCAGTGGCTGAGGACCAGCTCTGTGCTGGGGTCTGTACAGAGTACTGGGATACCAACCCTCAAGGAGGCTCCAGTCCAGTTTTAGATTCTCTCAACCTAAAACTTCTTTGCTGAGACTTACCCAAGAGATCATTTCATCTGGGGCATCTGGGTGGCTCAATCGGTTAAGTATCTGACTTCATCTCAAGTCATGATCTCACAGCCCATGGGTTCAAGCCCTGAATCAGGATCTGTGCTGACAGCTCAGAGCCTGGAGCCTGCTTTGGATTGTGTGTTTCTCTGCCCCTCTTCCACTTGTGCTCTGTCTCTCTCTGTCTCTCAAAAATAAATAAACATTAAAATGTTTTAAAAATAGAGATAATTTCATCCAAATCTTTGACTGCTCAGCCTAGAAAATTGGTGCTTAGAGAGGGCTAGGAACCTTACCACTGTCACATAACAAATCAGTGGCAGAGCTGGGACAAGGGAGGCTTCTTATCTCTATACTATTTTATTGGGTATCCTATTTCACCTTCTTTTGCTAACTACTATTAGCTAACTACTATTACTTTTGCTAACTACATGTTTACAATTAGCCATTTTTACATTGGATACTCTTTGGGCAGTCCAGAGAGGCAGCAGTCAGATACAGGTAGTGTAAACCAAGGGGTGTTAATTACACATCACTCTGGAGAGCATGGAAATCCTTCTGATCCCCACCCTCAGGGGGACTCTCTGATGGGCAGGGCTGTCACTCTTCCCACTCCTGCCCTAACCAAGGATGAGACATGTATAGAACAGGTCACAGAAACACCCTGTAAATACTTGAGTAAACTGACTCCTCCTCAGAAGATAGTATCTCCAGGCCCACCAATCAGTGAGGTCATCTGTGCATGATCTGGGGCAGGGCAGGGCAGTTCTGATCCTTTCTTGGTCCTCTTCTCTGACACACAGCCCCATGACAACTTCCCCCTTTCTGGTAGCTACTCCACTGACTTCCCTGCTGATTTCTCTTCCTAAGACTCACTGCAGCCTTTCTATTTCACCATCACCTCTTGCCTGGATTATTGCAGTTGCTTCTTGATTGGTCTTGCTGCTTCTACTCAGGGTCTCCTCTCACCATCAGTCTATTCTCTAAACTGAAGCCAGAGGGATCCTGTTAAAGCAGAAGCTGGACCATGTCCCTCCTCTGCTGAAAAGCCTTCCCGCAAGATCCCCATTTCTCTCAGAACAAATTTGAAATCCTTGTAATGGCCTATAAGACCATTCACAAACTGGCTCATGTTAAATCTCTGACTTCATCTCTTACAACTCTCTCCCTCTTCTCAAGCATACTGATCTCCTAGCTGTTCTTTTAAGAGCCAGTCATACTTTTACTTCAGGACATTTGCATAGGCTGTTCATTCTTCCTGGAATATTCATCTCCCAGGAACCTGCACAGTGTGCTCCTATATCCACTTCAGATCTTTAATCAAATACTGCTTCCTTGGTGACATCTTTCCTAACTATTTTTTACAGCTTTTAGCCACTGACCTTCTCCAACATTCCCTATCCCTCTTTCCTACTTTTATTTTTCTCCTTGGACTTAACACCAGTGCATACAACATATTTTATTGATTGATTCTATTTATTGATTTCATTGAGCTCTATGAAGCAACAACTTTTGTCTATTTTTCCAAATGCTTTATTCCCAGCACTTAGAACAATTCCTAGTGTATAGTAGATACTCAATAAATATTTGTTGACTAAATAAATAAATATATTGTCCCAAATAATCAGAATTTTGGACAGCTTTTTAGTTGTGTAGAGTCAGTCAGGAAGTTATTTAGACTAATTCATCTCAATGCCACTCTCATTTGACAGGTAGTGTGACTGAGACTCAGAGAAAGAAAAGGACTTTCCCAAAGCCACAAAGGGAGTTAGTTTAGTCAGAAAGTAGCAATTTAACCCATAGAATTAGGGAGGCTTCCATGGGCTGTTTTCTTGGTACCTACCCTCTACTATAAGAAAACACTTTCCTTCCTACAAGAAAGCACAAAGCTGACTTCCAACCCCACTTCCATCCTGTCCCTCACCATCCCTTGCCCTGCCCATCTGTCTACTTAGCCTTTCCATTCTGTATCTTCCTGGGCTAGGGTTGGGTTTGACCCTAAGACAATGTTGCTCCACTTTTGGCAGGGGGGGGGGTCTCTTGGGAATGCCCTACCTTGTGGCTCTTTCTTGGAGGTGTAGGAACGACTATGGTTGAAGAAGATAGGTAAGCAACTAGGGTTATGAAGAGAAGGTAGGGGTCTTATGGGGTAGGGGGTAGTAAGGTGGTGAAGAATAGCATATTGAATGCCTACTTTATGCCAGGCATCACACTAGGCATTTTATATAGGACGTCTCATATTCTGTCATTATCCTTAACACTTTGAATAAGTATTCTTTTTCCCCATTTTGCAGATAGGGAAACTGAAGCTCAGAGAAGAGAAGTGACTTGCCTAAGATTACATAGTCAGTAGGCAACAGAGCAAAGCTTCAGATCCAGATCTGGAGTTTTTCTTTTAGGTTCTGTCTCCAGCTAGCTCTCTGGGGACTCCAACTCTAGACTGGGTTTCAATCAGGGTTTCAGAAATGAAGGCACCTTTTTAAGTTCTTATGTACTATGGAGGAACAGCAGGTCTAGAACAGGCCATGGCAAGCCTAGAGCTGTGAGAGGAGTGTCAGAGTACTCCTGCACTACCTGGCCCAGGGCCTCCTTTCTCTCTGAAGCCTGTAGAGCTGGGCTTATTTTCAGGGTTGGACAGACATTTTCCCCATGGACTGTGGATGGTCCACAGTTAAGCCAAAGGAAAGCCCCTCCCACATGTGGGAGGAGAAGGGAAAGGGGGAAGGGGAGTGGAGCAGCCTTCCAGAAGGGATAGCTTTGCTGAGTTTCAGACTAATATCCTGGAGCTATTCCTAGGTAGATTGTGGTCAGTGGAATTATGCTTTTATCAGGCTGCTGGGAGTTTCAATAAAATCTTTATGGCCGGGAAAGTTCTCTTTATGGAAATCAGATTATTGAAGTGCCTGCTGGGGGGAGGGCTTCACCAGCCTGCCTTTCTCCCCACTGCCTCCCTCCGCCCCTTCAGAACAGCTCCCCCACTCAGCTCCTTTCTTCCCTTCCCTTTAGGCCCCAGCTCCCAGAAAAATTTGAGCTCCTTGTGCTGAAACATGAAAAGGACCTTGGCAAGGAGAGTGGCACTACGAGGGCACAACAAAGGTGTTGGTGAGATTGCAAAATTAATGCTGCAAAATAGTCCATTCCTACTCCTCCACCATCACCTCCTTTGAGAGCCCTGGTTTTGCCATTTCTAGGTCAACATTCTGTGCTCCTGGCTCATTTTGTTGGCAGGTCCCAGAATCTGGTCCTGAGCTCAGAGCTGAGCCTCCTTCCCCCTCCGACCCTACCTCATCCTTCATCATTCCAAACCCTGCCCATCTGTCTAAAGATGCCTTCTGGCCTGGCATCCCATGGGGCTAGGTTTGGGATCTAATTCCCAAGCAGTGTTGCTCCACATCTATGGGGGTTTTCTTGGGAGTGCCCTGTTCTGTGGCTCTTTCTTGAGAATGGGTCAGCAAGTATAGCTTAGGCCCCTCACACTCTACCCCATAAACTGCCTGCTTGGGGAGGGCCTAACCTATGAGGTTTTCCTTATGGCTTTCTTGGAGATTCTAATTTAGCAAAAGGAAAGTGGTTTGGACCAAATGGTCTCTTTTGGGGATAGGGTTTTTAAAAAGCCCTCTGAAATTTGGTGCTTTTGCCTACCCAAATTCTTCCACTACCCATCTCCCAACATTTTCCTGGCAATACCTTCTTCCATTAGATGCATAGATCAAGAGACAACATGTCCTCTGAGGAATGATTGAAGGAACTGGAGAAGAGAAGACTGAAAAGGCCAGAGAAGTGTGCTTAGCCCTTTGAGGGGCCATCATGAAGCAGAGGAAGTCGATGTGTTCTGTATGGTCCAAGCAGTAAAGCTCAACCAGGCCCTTGCTAGTATTTTTAGTCTATTATTATATGGAATCATCCCAACAACAATTTGAGGTAAGGAGTATTGTCCCCATTTTATAAATAGGGAAACTAAGGCCCAGGTCTATACAGCTATGAAGTGGTGGGGCTGCCTTTCAAAGCCAGGTCATCCAACATTAAATCTAACGTTCTCCACATCCTGCTGTTCTAACCAATGGGCAAAGTAGGCAGTATTGGGTTCAATACACACAGCTGTTTGAAGCCATTGCAACCAGCATCCCTAACCTCACTCATGCACTGCACTGTGGATGCTGAGCTATGTACACCCTCAGACTGTTCTCAGCAACTTCTTAGAAGCTATTCCCTGTTTAACTCCACCTGTCTTCCACCCTTGACCCCATCTAGACCTCTGGCCTGTACTCCAGCTCCACAACTGCCCCTGACATTCCCTTTCACCTCAAGGCAGAACTCATTCTCCCAGATGGATTTGACCCTATACTTTCCTTACTTTGAATGTCTCAGATTGAACCCAGCCCAGATAGTTTGCCCTCTGTTCCCATCATGTCCAGCCTTACCCTCCTGATTTGACAATAAGGAAGAAATTTCTAATAGTAAGAGCTGCCCAAGGATGGATGGGCAAGGCCAATTGCTTGGCCCCTGGCATTAGGTAGGGGGTTGTCCAAGCTGCGGACCCTTCCAGCAAATTCTGTTGACTTAGGTATTTACTTTCCTATATGAGCCCATCTATTATTATTCACGGGTTTTGCACTCAGCCTCTCATTTCCCATTCTTTATCTCTCTCTCTCTCTCTCTCTCTCTCTCCATCAGTCCCTGTCCTTTTATGCCTCTTTATTTTTCTCTTTCAATCTCTTTGTATCTTTCTCTGTATATTTACCTCCTCTTAGTTCTCTCCAACTCTTGGTTCTGTTATGCTTTTCAGTTTCTGTCTTCTTTCCCTTGGTCCCAATCGGTGTCTCTATCTCTCTTTCCCTCTCTTTCTCTGTCTTTCTCATATTTCCCAACTTTCTCTGTTTCTCCCTCTACCTCCCCTGCCCCAGCCCCTCCCTTCAGAGCCTCCCCTGACTGAGGGCCTGCTCTACTTGGCACAGCCTGCCTTCCTCAGCTCTCTACAAAGGAACCACCTATTTCATTTGTTTTTTCCAGTCTCAGGCTGTGATCTCTGTAGCAGCTGGTATTGGGGGGCTAGATTTGTGCAAGATCATCTGGGACCCTGAGAAGCTGGAGGAAACCCTGGGTCTTGCAACTTCTCTCTCCCAAAAAGGAAGTGACATCTTGGCTTCCTTCAGGCCCCAGCAGGAACTCCTTGTCTGCTCAGACCTTGAAGAACTCAGGAATGAGCCAATGACACTTAAGAGACCTCATCTTTGAGTCCAGCTCCAACATGTCCATAGCTACATGTCACTTTTCCTTGCTGGTGCTCACTTCAGTTACAGCTTCAGCCTCATTGAGAAGAACCTGATGCTTGCTACTGAAGGGGCAGAAAGAAGCTCAGTATTGTTGGAGTCTAGAATGTGGAATGGCTACTTGGGAGGGAGGTGGGAATAGATGTCAAGAGGCTGCTGGGGAGACAGTGAAAGTTGTTAAACAGGGGAAAGGAGATGATCTGTCTGCAATTTATAAGATCATTCTGGCCACTGGGTGGATACTGGATTATAGAAAAGCAAGAATGGAAGCAAAGAGACATTTGAGAAGGCTGTTGATGTAGTCCCAATGAGAGATGATGGAGGCTTGGACCAGGGTGGGAATATGAAGAGAAGTGGGTTTTTCTGGTCTATTTAGTATGTAGGAGCAATGAGACTAGGTGGTTCATTAGTTGTCGACATGGCACAGAGGGGGATATGAAAGCAGATTCTAGCTGGCACAATTGGGCGGCTGGTGATGCCTGTTACTGGCACAGAAATCACAAGAGAAGAAATAGTTTGGAGACAAGCTGAGTTATAGATTAGCCATGTGGAATTTGAAGTGTTCATGAACCATCCAGAGTGAGATAGTGGTCAAGTAGTGGCAGATCCTGAAACCTGGATATGTGAGAGATACAGGCAAAGAGATAGTTGCTGAAGCCATGGGAGTGAGTGAATAAGCTGGCCTAGAGCAAAAGCATGACATTAGAAAGAAAAAAGAAAGCTAGTGTTAGGGTCTGGGGAAACTTTGAGGAATGAGTAAAGCAGGGTAAATTCTGTCAAGGAGACTGAGCAGGATTGGATCAGAGAGACAGGAAGTAAATTTAGAGAGTACAGGGGCAGAAAAGCCAAGAAAAGAGAGTATTGCCAAAAGGAGAGGGTAATTAACTGTGTCAAATGTGGTGAAGTCAAGTATAAGGAAGGGAAAGTGTTCAGCAGATTTGGTGATTAGAAAGTCCTTGACAACTTTTATGAGAGCATTTTTCAGCAGTGATGAGCATGGTAGCTTGACTGCAATCATTGAAAAGGTAGGGACAGCCCAGTGTGTCTGCCCTAAATTCTGCTACATTCCATTCCCTTTAATTGTGTTTCTCTGCTTAGGAGTGAAGAGGAGCCAACAAGCTTCCATTGCTTTCCAGTATCCTCAGGTCTGGTTCTCCCTCCCCCCATTCCTACACACACACACACACACACACCAGACACACGCTTCCTAGTTTCTTTTTGCTTCAGCAGGCTAAATTCTAGGACTTCCCTCCTCCCTTCCCCACTTCAGACTCAGAAATAAATTGCTCACTGCCCCAATGGTGAAACCTTATCTGGTCTGGTAAAAATGTGTGTCTGGAGAAACTGAGCTCCACGTTTCAGCCAAGGAGGGTGAGCTGGCCGCTGGCTGGCTTACATGCAGCTTGGGGTGGGGGCCTGTGGGGGGAGGTGGAGGAAGGACACAAAGCAGAGACTGGGATGGGTGTGAGAAGCAGGAAAGAAGAGGGGAAAGAGGAAAAGAAGATGAAGTGGGAAGTGGGGCAAGGAGAACTGTGAATGCAGAGAGGATGGAAATAACAGAATAAGAACAACTTCCTGGAGTCACAAATTTGTATTTAAATCTTATCATCACTACTTCCTACATCTGTGAGAAGTAACTTTCCTCTCTGAGCTTTAATTTGTTCATCTGTAAAATGCATTGAATAATAATACCTACCTCATTGGTATTCTTCATTAGGCAGAATATCTTATCATTATTATCATTCTTATTCTTATTTTGGGACAAAGCTGGTATTGGGAGAAAGCTGGGAAGCTTTCTGGAGACCTTATCTGGGCTAGGGAAGCAACTACCTAAGGCCTTGTACTCTCTGCTTGGTCTTCCAGGGAGGAGTCAGAAGAGTCTGATGCTGCTAATAAAAGTCAGCAAAGATATACCAAGAATCAAAGAATGATCACTGGGCCCCAAGCCCAGAAGTTCCTGCAGTCCCTTTAGCTTTGGTCCAGAGACAGCCTATAGAAGGGAAGGCAGCCCATCCATGGGGCTAGAACTAGGGCCCACCTCCCTCAACTGCACACAAAGGCTCATCCATTTTCAGGCCTGATGCTAGTGAGCCACAGAAACCTCCAGCCAGCTGCTTGCCACATGCTGCCTGGGTTTTGGAGTGGAAAGCAGGGCTTCTGATGCCACAGGAGGGACAGAGAAGACAGAGATGCTCACCAGACTTGACCCCGACCTCTTACCACCATAAGCCATATGTAGAGGTCAATCTTGCTCTCAGGTCTGGCTCTGGCTATCCCTAGCTTCCCTTGTCCCAGGATCTACAGGGTCCTGAGGAAACTTCAACTCATGTCTGCTCCCCTGTACTGACCACCCACCCCTGCTCCTAACTCCACCCTCTTTTCCTAACAGGAGGTTTCAGCAAAGGGAGATCTACTTCTAAGCGGATCGTGGCTGATGGAAAAGAATCCATCACAATCTTGGGGTGGCAGGAAGTAGAGAAGTGAGACATACTCTCCAGGTTGGGAGGGTGCCCCTTCCTTCTGACTGTCATGGCAGGAAATTGGGATCTGGACCAGTGCATAAGCCAAGCCAAGAAGGTGCTGGGGCTCCTCCAGGGGCTATGGGCTGAAAGGCAGCAGTGGCAGACCGTCTGGATGCAATCAAGCTTGCTATGACCTCATGGGGAGAACGGGGGGAGCCCCCAGAACTGAGTGCTTTGAGCCTTGCTCTCACCAGTGGGGGAGGGGGAGGAGCTGTGTGGGGATGAGACACAGAGTATTTAGTGGAGGTAGTGAGAAGTATGAAGACGGATGAGTCAGAAGAAAAGGGAGAAGCTAGAGGGGCAGCTTCAGGAAAGCAGCCATCATCAATTGACTTGGACTCAAAGCTTTGGGAGAACCAGTCTAGTAAGCAAGTGCTGGGAAAGAGCTCCCAGCCTCCAAATCCAGAGGTTCCAAGTGCAGCTCTTGCTTGGAAAGGCAGGCACAAAAGCATGTGGCAGGGCAGGTTTTAGATAAGATCTGGTTCCTGCTTATAGGTAAAGGTTGGTAATCAGGTAGCTGGCAAGGGCTCAGGTGGGAGTCCCACAAGATCCAATGTGGGAAGACTGAGTTGTTATGGATGATTCTTTGAGGAGGTCTGCATAATGGAACAGGAAGGCAGAATTCATGATACAGTGCAGAAGGACTGGTGAGGGGCTAAATTCGAGGTCCCATAAGAAGCTGATGAAGGAGCTGGAGCTTCATGGAACAGAGGAAACAAGAGAACATGATGTCTATTCTCAGAGTTCTGAAGGGCTGTCATGATCAGAGGGAGCAGAGGGAACAAACAGTGTCTGTGTGGCCACAGAGGGTAGATATTCATGGGGGAAAGCCAAAAGGAAATAGTTCCTCAGTTCAATCCAAGAAATAATTTTCTCAAAAGCAAAACCACACCCAGATACCACCTCACGCCAGTCAGAGTGGCTAAAATGAACAAATCAGGAGACTATACATGCTAGAGAGGATGTGGAGAAACAGGAACCCTCTTGCACTGTTGGTGGGAATGCAAACTGGTGCAGCCACTCTGGAAAATAGTGTGGAGGTTCCTCAAAATATTAAAAATAAATCTACCCTATGACACAGCAATAGCACTGCTAGGAATTTACCCAAGGGGTACAGGAGTGCTGATGCATAGGGGCACTTGTACCCCAATGTTTATAGCAGCACTTTCAACAATAGTCAAATTATGGAAAAAGCCTAAATGTTCATCAACTGATGAGTGAATAAAGAAATTGTGGTTTATATACACAATGGAATACTACGTGGCAATGAGAAAGAGTGAAATATGGCCTTTTGTAGCAACGTGGATGGAACTGGAGAGTGTTATGATAAGTGAAATAAGTCATACAGAGAAAGACAGATACCATCTGTTTTCACTCTTATGTGAATCCTGAGAAACTTAACTGAAGACCATGGGGGAGGGGAAGGAAAAAAAAAGGTTAGAGAGGGAGGGAGCCAAAGCATAAGAGACTCATAAAAACTGAGAACAAACTGAGGGTTGATGGGTGGTGGGAGGGAGGAGAGGGTGGGTGAGGGGTATTGAGGAGGGCACCTGTTGGGATGAGCACTGGGTGTTGTATGGAAACCAATTTAACAATAAATTTCATATTAAAAAACAAAAGCTGCCCATGCTCAAATTTGAGGAGGAGGCAGATAGTGAGTGCTCCATCCTTGAAGGCAGGTGAACAAGTGCTGAATGACCACTTTGTGGTAGTTCAAATAGTAGATGGGGGTGGTCCCTTGGAATCCTCTAGGCACCCTGTCATGAGAATCTCTGTCTCCATGAACTAAATAGATTATGTTTGTGTGCTGGAGTCCAAGGAACTAGCATTCACTCCTTGAGTTCTCTAAGGGACTATGACTTGATTCTGCGCCTCCCAGATAGCTAACTTTGTAAAGTAGCACCATGTGGACATTTATTTTGTGGCTCTGCTGTTCTGTCATTATCTGTGTCACAGGCTTCCAGCCTCTCACTAGCATCTCACTACACCAAGTACAGTGGACATCTTTAATACTTCTTTCATACCATATGGCTCCTAACAGCTTCAAATGGGGCTCAGCTCATGAGGCAGTGATTGGTTCCAACTTCATGGGCAACTGAAAAGATTTCCAAGGTAATTTTGACTATCTGCAATTGTGCCTTACAGGTTGACTTGAGACACTATGCCCATGGAGGGCCCTGCTCCACCAACTACTTGATTATGCTGCTAGGTACAAAATAGTGTGTTGGGGATGGTGTGGCTGGAGGCCTGGTTAGAAAGGATCTCTCTCTGTAATCCTGGTGCTTCCATCCCTCCCTTAACATAGGCCGAATTACCCTCCTGGATTGTCCTTGCCCCTCAGCTGGAGATCCTGTTATCTCTGCCTTCCAAAGAGATCCAGAATCCAATCATTTTTAAAACTATTTCTTTGCTTCACTTTGGTCCAAACCACCATCATCTCTCATTGGGACAATCCCAAAAGCCTCCTTACTGCTTTCTCTTCATTCACTCCTGTCATCCATGCTATCTGTTTACCTCACAATAGCCATTGTATATCTGTTAAGATGTCAGGTCATGTCACTTTCCTGCTCAAAACCCTCCAATGGCTCCATTCTCCTCAGAACAAAAGCCAAATGACTTACAAGACCCTATAGGATCTGTTCCCAGGCCATGTATCTGACTCATCTCCCACTACTTTCTTCATTGGGCATTCCACTGTACCTTGCTCACTAAGCAGAAACCCACTGAGCACATGCCCATCTCTATGCCTTTGCTTTTCCCTCTGCTGGAAAGTTCTTTCCATAGAACTTGATATAGCATACCTTCATGTCCTTCAATGTCATCTTGTTGGAAAAGCTTTCTTCCTGGCCACATGGTATAAAATAGCAACTCTACCACCCTATCCTACCCTTACTCCTCTTAACTGCCTTTCCTTTCTCCATATCACGCCATACCATTTGTATATTCATTGATGCACTGCCTTTATCTGACAACTAGAATATAAGGCAGGGTCTTCTGTTCTCTGCTATATCCCCAACACCTAGAACAGTACCTGGCATATAGCAAGTGCTTAATAAATATTGAATTAATGAGCGGTTTAGAATACACCCCCTGTGAGCTCACCAAACAGTGCAGAGAGCCAACTGTCTCTGCTCCAACACTGGAGTTCCCCTCTGTGCTTCTGTTTTCTTTTTAATCTTACTAACTTGCTCAGCATTAGGCTCAGCCTGACTCTGCTTATGGAAGCTGATACCCTAGCCTTAGCTGACACCCTAGCCTTACTCTCCTGTCTTCCTGATGTCTGCTTTCTGCCTGCCTGATATTTCCTGCCAACCACATCTAATCCTCTGGCCTGGCATCATCACCTGTGAGACTTACCAGGCTCTTAGGCCTGGAATTTGGCAGGCAGGCCTATTCTGCACACTGCCACCACTCATGCCACACCAACCAAAGGCACATGATGAGTTGCCCAGGAAGCAATCCAAGGAGTTGAGGGAAGGAGGTTGGGGGGGATTGGTAATTTATGCTCTTTGAGCCTTCCCAGGTAGAGGCAGCTTATAATGTGGAGTTCTAGAAAGAAGCAGCTCCTACTTCCACGGATAGGTCTGGTGTTGTGATGAGTTAAAGATAACATCCTTCAAAAGGAACAGGGCAAAAACCTGGCTCCTGAGGTGCAGAAAAAGTTTTAAAGGAAGCAAACACCATGGGGCTTCTCAGGGAGAGGCCCAGGGGTATGAAAGAGCCAGATGCCCAAGACTTTGTGATTCAGGAACTCTGTTCCTGGGTCAGTGACTGGGCCCAAGGTGCCCAGGAAGTAACCTGGCAATAGAAGCCCATGCAGAGAAAGATGGGTTCCTTGAGTGACCAGGATCACTGTGGCTCACACTATGGGCAGAGAAGGGAACTGAGTGAAGGTGTATTAAGAAGTGGAGAGAGAATTTCCACTGAAAGAGTACCAACTACTCTACTAGACATTTTGCCTGTATTTTTGTCACAATCACCCTATGAAATGTGCATGATTGTTCCCATTTTTCAAGTGAGGAAATTAAAACTCAGACTTGAAATTACTTTCCCAGGGTCATATCTAGGAAATGGCAGATCCAGAAAATAACTTCTGATTTCTGGTTCATGGTTCTTTCTACCAAATATGTATTGGGTACATACTGTGTAATGTGCAAATTATAGTGTACAATTTGCACTCATTGTCTAACTAGAGCATTATGACAGCTTTGAAAAATAGGTAGGTATTGTTGTCCCTATTTTATAACTTAGGAATCTGAGATTCACACTGGTTAAAAGGTCTTGCCCAGCTAGTAGGAGGGGAGGCTTAGTTTTAAACCAATGTCTGTCATATTCCAAGACCATAGCATTTTCATTATATTCCCCAATAAATATTTGATTAAAAAAAGAATAAATGAATGAGAAAAGACAGCCAATTCTTGGAGTACCTGGAAATAAACATCTGCCTTGAGAGCTGGTTGGTCCCAAGTGGTGGCTAGAGCCATCAAGATTGAAAGGAAGAGAGGATGTCAGATGTGTCTGGGGGTAGAGGATGCTGCATCTTGGTTTCCCTGAGGCTCTGTGGGGCTGTCCCAAGTGGTGATACCAGTAAAGTCTGGGAGCATAGCTGGTTTCATGGACATGTGATCTGAGCACTCCTACATAGCCCTGTGCTCAGAAACGCTCCATACCCAGAAAGGCCTTGTACTTGGTTTAATGCTCTGGTGTCACTGTCTTGAAATTCTTAATAATTTTTGAACAGGAAGCTTACATTTTAATTTGGCACTAGGCCAGTTCTACAGGGGATCCTAAGTCTTGGAATGACTGCCTTTCTCCATGCCTCCTGGTGTATACTCTTCCCACTTGAAGTCCATTCTGTGCATGGTTCCTGAGTAGTATCCCTAAAGCACAGCTCTGGTGCTGCCATTTTTCCCTCAAGAACCTCCCATGTTTCCCTATTTCTCACTGTTTCATTCCAAATAGCTCAGCCTCCAGAGTCTTCAGTGCCTGCAGCCTCCTCATAGACCCACTCTTACCTCTCAACTGTGGGCACACAGTCCTCAACATGGGCCTGCCTAGGTCCTCCTGCTGGGCTTTGGTGTGCTGCAAGCCTTCAATACCTACAGGCTGGAGAAGGTGCCCAGGATCCTGATGAGGATTTATTCTTTTCTGCCAACAACATCAGCCTGGGTTTTGGTCTGTTATGCTCACTGCTATGTTCACAGCAATCAGGAAAGGGCCCAGCACGTAGTAGGAACTTACCAAGTAGTGGCTGAATAAATGACTAAATAAATGAGTTCAAAGCTCTCCACAATCTGGCCTCAACATGCTCCAGGCCTGACTCCTACGTACTTCAGCCCAACAGAAAAATTCCTTGTTCCCCATGTACATCCTGTACTGTCCCTACAGCCTGCATTGTCCCTCTTCTAATACTCATTGTCTTCAAATTTGAACCATTTTCAAGACCTAGCTCAAAATGCCATTTCCTTGATGAAGACTCCCCTAAACACCACAGCTGGCAGTGACCTTTTTCTAGACTCTGTAGTTATTGGGACCTCTCTTAAGGCATCTCTCACTTTTTGTGATGTAGTAGGAGAAATCGAACAGACTTGGGATCATTCTTTCTTCTGTCACTTGCTGTGTGATCTTGACCAGTCACTTGCCTCTCTGAGCCTCAGTTACTTTAACTATAAATTATACCTACTTTGTAGGGTTGTGCCATGAATTAAACAAAACAGCTTAGGGCGAAGTGCATGTAATAATAATGTTATTATTAAAAATAACAACAAGAATAGCAAAGTGTGTCAGAAGGCCTTCTATGTATCTGCACAATCATTATATGAAGCAGACACTGTTATTGTTATCCCCATTTTACAGATGGAGAAACAGACCCAGAGGTATAGGAATCTGCTCATGGTCACATACCAGGATTGAAAACCTGGACAGCTGGCCCAGGCCCAGCCTCAATGCTCCCTACCTCTCCTGCTCTCTCTCCCTCCAGGGCTTCCTAAAGGCTGAGGCCCCAGCCCAGCAGCAGCAGTATCAGCTTTGGAATTTGCCCCTGCCCAGCCCCACTAAGAGGGACTGATGGTTTGTTTTGAAATGCAAATCATTTGTAATCAGAGGGGCAAGGTAGACATAGATGCATCTCTTTCTGTAAATGAAGCCCTCAGCCCCACTCACCCAAAGGATATTATTTTCCTCATTCTTTTTCTTGGCCTCGAGGAGGGCATGGTTATAGTGTGGTCTCAATGAGGTCTAAGTAAAAGCAAACAAGGGCTAATTCAAAACTGGCTGCCTTGCCACCCACACCCTCCTTCACACTGCCTCTCTGCCTTCCTTTCTGCCATTCTGGCCTTGGATTGGTGACAGCCCAGTGATACCCCAGGGGGAATCTTAAGGGGTGCCATGAAACTTTCTTCTAACTCTCTAAACAAAATGAATTTAAACCTTATTTTAACTGAAAAAATTAATGGGAACCTTGTCATCCTTAACTGAGGGGGCCAGAGGAGGGGTGCCTAGAAAGCCCACAGAGAGTCAGGAATTGTGGGACTGTGCACATAAGGGACATAGAGAATTGAACTGATTTTCTGGATTATAAAAACCACCTCAAGTCTCAACTGGACTGGGGACCACATGCACCAAGTCATCCTCTACAGGGATTAGTTCCTCAGCTTCTGTTCCCCATACCACCCCATCATTTCCACCAAACACCAGGTACTGACAACATCACTGTCACAGACATTATCAAGGGACAAAACTCTCTTCTGTCTGTGGGTAAGGAGAAAGTAAGAGAGACCCAGAATCCTGTTTTATGTAATTCAGAAATCCACCCTCCTTCCTCAGAGTTCCTTCTCTGTATGGTTCCAGGTGAAGGGTTGTCTGCAAGAGGAAATCACACGAGTTGGAAGGCATAAATGCAGCAGCAGCCATTGTACTCTGCAGGTTGATGAAGAGATGCTCTTGAAGCTGGTCTATGTTCTTACCACTCTGCTGGCTCACCTCACTGGCATGGCGCAACTATCAGGCCCATGGCCCTTCCAGCTGCCCAGGCCTTGAGTTTCACTGAGTCCTCGGCCAGGAGCACATGCAGCTCTGTGATGAAGGACACCAAGCTTCTTCTGCAGGTCACCCACACAGTCTCAGCTGGAGGTGGTGAGAGACAAGATTTAAGTTCTGATTTGTTCTCTCTCCTATTTCATGTTCAGTTTTTCTTCCTGACTGCCAGCCTTACTCACCTACAGTGACTTCAGTCCTACCTCCAGATGCAGAGACCACAGCCTTCCATAGGTTTATTCATCTGCTCCCACGATGGTAGAAATTCTAACTCCCATAATAAATGCTTTATTTCAGACCACTCACAGAGGTTCTGTTTCCCTGATCAAACTTGAACAGACACAGAGCTCAATAAATGTTATTTTATTAGTATTATTAGATTGGGTGTTTCATAGGCTGGGACCAGGTCTTTGTCATCTGTGTGTGTACCAAGGGGCCAACAGAGACGCTGTAAGTTGCTTCTGTGATACTTGATGAATAGAAAGGAATTGAATAAAGGCTTTGGACAATCATCCAATACTTTCTGTGGCCCACTGTGAGCTAAGTATTGGAGAGGGCAGGATGGGTACACAAATGAAATTGGATGCAGTTAATGTGCTTCAGCCCAAGTGGATATAGAACATTAACAATCAACAATGACTTATTGACCACATTGCATGTTTTACCCTATTTAATGCTCACACTAGCTTCTGAGGCAGGTAGGATATGTGAACCTCAGAGAAAGTAAGTAGCTTGCCCAAGCTCACACAGAATATATATCTGGGATTTCAATGGAAAAGCTTAGGCTCCAGAGCCTGTGTGGGGCTGTAACTGCTGTGCCAGGCAGGGGCTCCCCTAGTGAAGGAGCCCTTGAAGAGTCCAGAGCAAACTCTGCCCCAACACTGTTGAGCGTGAGAGCTCAGGGGCTGATTGGGGGAGAGCCCTGGGCAGGGTGCAAGGGCCAAAGGAGGCTTCCTGGTAGGTCATGGGGCCTGAGCTTAGCCCTGAAAACTAAAAAGGACTGACCCCAATTCCTCTTTGTCTTATATACCCATCTGTCACTGAGTTCTATTGATGCTTCATTGGAAATGCCTTTAATCATGCCCTCTTTCTCATTCTAACCATCCTGTCCCTGCCAAACTTCAGACCTTCTGTGTCTCTGGCCTGGACCCTTGGTCCAGCATCTTTCTCCTTGACCTCTTGGCCTCCAATCTTACCTGTTCAAATCCACACTGGCTTTAAGAGCTATCTTTTTCAAACTCAGTTCTGATCATGACATGCCTACGCTCAAGATTATATCATGCCCCCACCACCTATTAGGGTTTCATGGGATGAAATAATGACATTAAGATGGAACCATATGAAGTTGCTGATAGTCAACTTTTCTGGCATACAAAAATGTCAAATTCCTCTCATTCTTATAATATTGCTAATACTAATGTGTTAAGACTAAGACACAGACCTTGGGGCATCTGGGTGGCTCAGTCAGTTGAGCGGTCGACTTCGGCTCAGGTCATGATCTCGTGGTCCGTGAGTTGGAGCCCCGCATCGGGCTCTGTGCTGACAGCTCAGAACCTGGAGCCTGTTTTAGATTCTGTGTCTCCCTCTCTCTGACCCTCCCCCGTTTGTGCTCTGTCTCTGTCTCAGAAATAAACTTAAAAAAAAAAAAAGACTAGACACAGACCTCCAAACACATCATTCCAACAAGTTTCCTACTCTCTTCCCCTTGTTGTCTATCTGTCTGTTTGGGCCTTTCTATCTTACTCTGTCTGCTTTGGCATATTTCCTCCTTTTTTAAAATATTTATTTATATTTGAGAGAGACAAAGACAGAGTGTGAGTGGGAGAGGAACAGAGAGAGAAACACAGAATCTGAAGCAGGCTCCAGGCTCTGAGCTGTCAGCACAGAGCTTGATGTGGGGCCATAACTCACAAACTACAAGATCATGACCTGAGCTGAAGTTGGCTGCTTAACCAACTGAGCCACCCAGGCGCCCCAACATATTTCCTTCTTTACTTTGGTTTCATTTTCTCTGTTTCTGCTTCTTACTGCTTCTCACAATGTCTCTGTTCATCTCCCTCCCAAAGTTTTCTCTCTGTCACTGTGTCTCTGATTCTCTATTCCTGTCTCTATCTCTCTGTCTCTAGCTGTCTTTCTTATATGTCTGTCTCATTATTTCAGCCTGTGTGTGTGTGTGCGCGCGCACGAGCATGAGTATGTACACCCACGTGTGTGCATCTCTGGAGCTGTTTCCTGACCTCCCAGGATGATGCTATGGATGAGGCCCATGTGAAGCTGAGCCCCAGGACTTCCCTGACTGGGAGCTGGAGGGACAGAACAGATTGGAGAAGGCATCTGGCTCAGGGGGTCCAGTCCATCCTCAAGCCCAGGGTGCCCTCAAAAAGGCAGTTCCAGGAGCTTGTGGCCTGCCCTGGGGCTGCAGTCTCATCCTGGCTGCAGCCAGCAAGGCAATTGGTGCAGATGGCAATCACCCAGATGTAAAACCCAGCTGTGCAAATTAGCCCAAGGCCTGTAAGAAATTAGACTGGATCTAAAAGAGATCAGGCTGTGGAAAAGGAAAAATGTTAGTTAAAAGAGAAAATTCCTACTTCCACCTCCAGGTCATAGATCACAGAAGATAATCCTCAAGCCATGAGGGACTTCAAGGGGCCATCTGGCTTGGCTGAATCTCAGAACAGGTCAGACCCCAACAGCCAAGACAATGTCTGTCCATCTTTCAAGAATACAGGCCAGAAATTTTTTAGTGTCTTTCCCCAGTATCTATACTGTGAATATATTTCAGGAAGAACCCAGACCAATGGAATCACTCACAGTAGCACCCAAATTTGCACCCGAGCCCTAAATTGCCCTCCTTAGTCTTTTATATCTCAGTGTCCAACACCACCATTTACCCAGATGTTCAGGTCAAAGCCTGGGGATTCTCCTTTCTTTCTCTTATCCTCTTGTCCAATTCATCAATAGTCCTGATAGCTCCAATTCCCAACTTCATTCCCAATCTGACTCTTTGCACAACAGGAACACTTACCACCATGGGCCAAAAGCCCCCATTATGTCTATCTGGGTGGCTGCATATCTCCTCACTCTCTCTGCCTCTATTATTGCCTCTTACACTTCATTTTCCAGAGAAGCTGGGAATATATTTCAAATGGTTATGCCATTCATATCATGCCATTCTTTCTGTTCAAAACCCTGCTTTGGCCTCTCATCACACCAACCCCCAACTATTCACTGTGGCCATAGTCACTGTAGTCATCTAACTACACCCCCATCCCTCCCCACTTCACCCACTCTACTCTAATCACTCTGCCTCCTTACTATTCCTTGAACATACCAAACTCATTCCCTTCTCAGGGAATTTGCCCTTGCAATTCCATCTCCTTAAGATGTTCTTCCCCCATATCCTCACATGGTGTCCTCCCTTCCTTCATTCTGATCTCTACTCGAAGACCACCTCCTCCAAGAGGCTGGCTCTGACCATCTAGCTAAATCAGACCCTACTTTAGCTCTACTCACAAGTACTCCTTAGTCTACAACCTTCCTTTATTTTTCATCAAAGCACTTATCACTACCTGGAATCATATTTTATATTTATTTCATGATTGACTGCCTCCATTACTATTTGTCCAATGTCTACAATAATGCCTAGCACTTGGTAGGTACCCAATAGTGGTTGAATGGATGAATGAAATCCTGTTGCTTATAAACTGTGTGACTTTTTTAACTTTTTAACTTTTCTAAGTTTTAGTTTTCTCATCTTCAAGATGGAAACTATTGCATCTACCTTGTGAGCTGTTGTAAGGAGTAATTGAAATAACATATATAATAAACACAGTGCATTGCACTAGCAGTTACTAATTATTAAAACAACCATTTCAGAGGCACCTGGGTGACTCAGTTAAGTGTCTGACTCTTGATTTCCATGCAGGTCATGATCTCATGATGATGAGATAGAGCCCTGCATTGGGTTCTGTGCTGGACATGGAGTCTGCTTAAGATTCTCTCTCTCCCTCTGCCCCTCCCCCACTCAGACTCTCAATAAATAAATAAATAAATACCCACTGTAGTTTCTACTAGATTTTTCTGGTTCTGTCCTTTTTTTAAAAAAATTTGTTTATTTATTTTGAGAGAGAGAGATAGAGCAGGGGAGGGGCAGAGAGAGAAAGAATCCCAAGCAGGCTCTGTACCACCAGTGCAGAGCCCCATGCAGGGCTAAAACCCACAAACCACGAGATCATGACCTGAGCCAAAATCAAGGGTTGGACACTCGATCAACTGAGGCAGCCAGGCACCCCTCTGGTTTGTCCTTAGTGGAAGCAGGACAAGTTCAATAATTCCAATCATCTTCATTTTTGTGATGTTAAAATATGGTGCTATGGGAGGCAGGAGATGAAAGGAGAAAGGTAACATGGCACTTAGCTGCTAACTTCCTGGAATCTGCCCAGGACAAGAGTGAGCCACACAGACTTTAAATCAAGCCTTAAATATGCTAAAAGAGCTAAGGAAAATCATGGACAAAGAATTAAAGAAAACCAAGAAAATGATGTATGAATGAGAATATCAATAGATATAGAAGTTATAAAAGTATAAATTCCAGAATTGAAAATTGCAGCAACTAAAGTAAGTGTGAGCCACAGATGTCCCTTCCTTCTACTAAGAGGCCATAGGGTAGGTGGCCATAGTCTGAGTTTGAAGTGCAAATCTCATGAGATTCAAAAGGGAAGCATTTAATTACCATTAAGAGGGCTTGAAGCCAAATATACCTGAGGTTCAAACCCAGTTCTACTGTGTAACTTTGGGCAGCATCTTACCCTCCCTGCCCTCAGTGATGGTGATCCTAGTAGTCTGCCATGAGGAAGAAATGAGATAGTGCATGCAAAGTACTTAAGCCAGCACCTGGCATGTGGTTCAGCACTCCCTAAATGGTAGCTATCATTACAAGTATTATCATGATGTCATCCATCCCTTTCTCAAGGCAGCTCTGCATTCCAACAATTCTCTAGGAGTCTGACTCAAATCCTTTAAACCATTCCACCCTACTGCCAGAAAAACCACCCCAGTTTCAGACTAGCTCCAACACATGGAGGTTTTGCCCTGCACAGAGCAAAAAGGTATAGCTTTTCCTATGGCAAAAGATATCCGGGCTGGAAACACTGTCCCTGCTGTCTGGTACCTACAGGCAAGAAGCAAGGACCCAAGTGACATTGGCAAAATGGCAGAGTAAGAAGCTACAAACCCATCCTTCCACAGAAACATCAAAAAGCATGCAGAAACCATCAGTGTCAACTTTGTCAGAACTCTAGAAAAAAGTCAAAGGTAAATAGCAGCCAAGCAAGCATTGAATCAAGAAAAAAAGCCACATTAAAATGCTCCTGCTTTTCAAGGAAGTTTCTGTCAAAACACTAGCTGAACACAAGGTAAAGGAACACAGACTTCAGTGGCCATACATGACAACAAATACGATCTTTGCAAAAATAACTTAGAAAAGGTACTAAATAAATGGAGGACTGCAACCTTTAACAATCAAGAACAGCAAACCCTGGGGAAGAGGAGAATCTGATTTCCAGGGTTACAACATTATAATATTTGAATGTGTACTTTTCAACAAATATCACAAATGCATACAAAGAAAAATACAATATGGTCCATTCAAAGGAAAAAAAAAGGAAGCTCAAATATTAGACTTACTAGACAGACTTTAAATCAACTGTCTAAAATATACTCAAAGAACTAATGGAAACCATGGTCAAAGAACTAAAGGAAACCAGAAAAACTATGTATGAAGAAAATGAGAATAACAATAAAGAGATAGAAATTATATTTTAAAACAATAAAAATTCAGCACCTGAAAAGTATAACTGAAATTTAAAAATTCACTGGGTGGGGGAGGGGGTGTTCAACAACAGATTTAAACTGGCAGAAAAAAGAACTAGTGAACTTGGAGTCAGGACAATTGAAATTGTCCAGTCTGAGAAAGAATAAAACAAGAAGAAAAGTGAACAGAGCCTAAGAGACCTGTGGGACACCATCAAACACAGAAGTATACACACTATTGGAATCCTATAAGGAGAAGAGAGTGAAAAAGGGACAGAAAGAATATTTGAAGAAATAATGGCTAAAAACATCCCAAACTTGATTAAATCCTCAAGTCTACACATCTAAGAAGCTCAACAAGTTTCAAACTGTTAAAGGCCTAAGCAAAGATCTTGAAAGCAGCAAGAGAGAAGTGACTTGTAACATACAAAAGATCCTCAATAAGATTATCACTCTATTTCTTATCAGAAACCATGGAGACCAGAAGGCAGTTGGATGATATATTTAAAGAGAATACTATGAACAACTGTACACTAACAAAGTAGATAAACTAGAGGAAATGGATAAATTCCTAGAAACACACAAATTACCAAAACTGACTGAAAGAGAAATAAAAAAATCTCAATAGGCCTATAACAAGTAAAGAGATTGAATCAGTAATTTATATACAACAAGCAAGCAAAAAAACAAAAACCTCTCAACAAAGAAAAGTATAGGACCACATAGTTTAACTGGTCAATACTACCAAATGTTTAAAGAAGATTTAACACCAATACTATATTTCTAGGCCCCTCAGGGTGATTGTCTCCCCGAAAGGGGCCTCCCAGTACCTGTTCATTTCCTCACTCTTTCTGGGCTGACCCTAACAGCAGCCTGGCCTCGAACTGAGGACATTTACTGCTCCACACTTTTATGAAGAAAGAATGAGATGGCCACAGGGAAACTCATAGAAGCAAGTTGGAGTCAGGGCTTGGTGAGAAGAAAGGCAGTAGTCTCTGCTCTATGAGCCTTTCCACTCCTGCACTCCAAAAACTAAAGTCACGGCCTAGAGGAATGTCATAAACATAAGGGCTCTTAGAGACCAGAGTCCACTCAATTCCATTTTACAGATGGGGAGACAGATGCCTGGAAATGGAAACAAGTCATCCAAAGTTACATGACAGTTGAACTCAGTGAATCATAGGACTACTGGGCTGAAAGACATCTTTTTATTTATTTATTTATTTATTTATTTAGAGAAGGAGTGGGGGAAGGAGAGAGAGAGAGAGAGAGAGAGAGAGAGAGAGAGAGAGAATTTCAACCAGCCTCTGTACTGTCAGTGTGGAGCCCAATATAGAGTTCAAACTCACAAACTGTGAGATCATGACTAGGATGAAAGCAAGAGTTATACTCTCAACCAACTGAGACACCCAGGTGTCCTGGGCTGAAAGACATCTTAAATGTACCTCACTTTCATATCAACCCCCAATTTAATGAAGACATGCTTTCAATAGCATTCCCAATGACCGTGATTGTCAGGCTATGGCTTAAACCTTAAAAAATAGGGTGCTCCCTCCCTTCCAAAGCATATCCATGTTTCCAGTCCCCTGAGGACAAGTGAGCTGATTGAGAAAGTTCCCTCCTATTCAGGAAGCCCTGAATGACCATGGTAAGGCCCATCTCATGGTATTCCTCCGGGGATACCTGGGGAAGTCTTGCCTCATGCCAGTCCCCATCCTACTCTCCTCTGGTCCTTCTCTGAGCATCTCTTCATTTTGCCTGTGGCTAGGATTTTGTTCCAGTAAAGAAACAAAGGGTCTCCATTTCCAGAAGGTAGCTCAACATACACTTTCCAAGCATCACTAACCTCTAAATGCAGCTGAATGGCTTTCCTCTTAAATCCCCCTTTGGGCAGAGAACAGAAATGGAAGACTTTTAGCGTCCTTTGGTATATTTGAAGGGCCTGCACCCAGGGTGGGCTGAATGCAGTCTGAACTCATAGTGCCAATACCAAAGGTGGTGGGAAAAGGTATTCTTTTGTCAACACCTCCAAGGTACTTCTTTGCTTGGGGAAGCACCCCTCTCTAGTCTCCCTCTGCCCAATGTCTGGCAGCCTAGTGTCCCACTTTCCCTGCTTCCCCACCTCCCCACTGCTAACTCTTAAATAACAACCCCATTGTGTACTGTAGTATAAACTTTCCCACCATTTTACAGGTGGGAAAATTGAGGTCCCAGAAGGATTAGGTAGCTGAAGATGTGTGGGTTCAGCACATGGAGCCTCCCAAGAGTTTGCAGGAATGCCATCCTCACTCATTCCTTCAGAGTCCTCAGCCTAGACATACCTTTTTTAAAAGTTTATTTATTTATTGAGAGAGAGAGAGAGAGAGAGAGAGAGAGTGTGTGTGTGTGTGTGTGAGCAGGGGAGGGGCAGAGACAGAGGGAGAGAGAGAATCCCAAGCAGACTCCATGCTGTCACTGCAGAGTCCAGCTCAGGACTCAATCTCACAAACTGTGAGATCATGACCTGAGCTGAGATCAAGAATTGGATGCTTAACTGACTGAACCACTCAGGCGCCCCTGGACATACCTTTTCTTACTTGACTCTGACATGCCTGAGGTTGGGAAAGGCCTAGGGAAGTCTCAAAGCCTGAATCACAGGGAGGCCCTGATGATGGTGAGCTTACTAATTATCACCATCAATATCAGTTGCCCTTTCCTGCCCATGCACATTTGCCCATAGGCCCATGTGTCTACCTCCACTCAGATGTCAAACCATCATGAGGGTAACACCAGGGCCAGGGGGCACACTAGGATCTGCCCCAGCTCAGTTCAACCTGCTGAGGCCACTGTTGTCCCTGGAGCAACCCACTGATGCCAGATCTGCCTCTATGCCTGGTGGGAGGTGGGAGAACAGCTGGCCTTTGCCCCAACCCCACTCCTCTTGCCCTGTCCTGCTCTCTCTCCTTCATCTCCCTCCTCTGCTAATGGAACTTACTTATAAATCCTGAAAACCCAAACCCACATAAATTCTCAATTCATTCTGCAGATATTTCCTGTGTTGGGGTTTTCAGCAGCATCTGCTGGTTTGAAGTTCCCTCTTTATTTGTCCTGGGGGCACCATTACTCTGAACTTTAGCAGTTTTCCTGCTCTGTAGTCCTTGCCAGACTCCATCGGAGGAAGAGAAAATTGGTGAAAGAATAATAATTATTATTGTTATAAATATATATTTCATTTTTGTTTTTTCCCCCTCTAGGCCTTGATGAGAATCCCAGGCAGAGGTTGGCAACGGGATGGCTTCTTCATGGACCTCAGGGCACTGGGCTTGCCCTATCAGATCCTGGCATTTTGCCCTCCCAATAAAGGCATCTGCCAAAAGGCCATTCTCTGCCATTCTTCCCAACTGTACCCAGTTCTCCAATAGCTTTATTCTCCCTGAAAACTCCTGGTTCAGTTTCCCAAGTTTCCAGGAAGTCTCCTTAAGCAAAACACCTACTGCATATGAAGCACTTTAAAATGTGTAGGCTTGATTATTTCTCCTCATATCCTAATAAGTAGGGAATTTTAAATCCCATTTTACAGAGGAGGAGACTGAGGCTCAGAATGGAAAAGTTCATGGTTCAAGGAGATCCAATTAACAAGTAGAAGAGCTGGAATTTAAATCCAGGTCTGTCTGGCCCCAAAGCCAGTACTCATTCCATTGGATGACATTCCTTTCCCTCCTCTGAATTCCTGAAGAACCTCTTCGTGAACTCCGGTATGTCATGCTTGGAACCAAGTTGTCTTGGCTTTCTCCATAGTTGTTTCAGAAATCCACATGCCTATGTAGATTCTCATAGTTTGAAAACCTTAGAGACTTATTACTATAGAAAGTAAAACTGAGGCCCAGAGAGGGCATGTAGCTGGCACATAGAACATTAATGGCTTTCTTCATGAAATATAAGCCCTTTGAGGACAGGAAACATGCTTCGCCTTACATTTATTATACATGTCTCCCCAACAGACATATATGCAATTGCACACAACACTGGACACAATATTCAGCACAGATAAATAAACACTGTTATTTGTCAAGTGGCAGTGACTACTGGGCATCAGTTATCTTATTTAACTGTCATAGCACCCCTACACAGTCCAGTTTTTAGATAAGATCACTGAAGCCCAGAGGGGAAATGGCTTGTTCCAGGTCACATAGTAAGGAAATGACTGAGTCATGATCAACTCAGGGTCTGACAGACTCTGAAGCCCATGCTCTTGCTGTCATTCCACAATAGCCACTTTAACAACAGCTAACATTCCTTGAGTAAGTACTATGTGTGAAGGACTAATGTAAGTGCTTTATATGGGTAGGTAATTTAATCTTTACAATAGCCTTATGAAGCTTCCTCATTTTATAGATGAGAAATGAAGGCTTAGAAAATCTGAGAAACTTGGCCAAAGCCAAAAAACTAGTGAGTGGCTAAGTGAGACTGATTTGATCCCAGGGTGACCTTAATATTATATAGTAGATCTATCTGCAGATAATTGATACTTGGGGGGGATTCCACTTAAAGTGAATTTGCTTAAACTTCCATAGTAACACATTTTTTAAAAGTGATGGGGATTTAGAAATGCACTTGTCATGATGAGCACCAGCTGTTATATAGAAGTGTTGAATCACTAAATTGTACACCTGAAACTAATATTACACTGTATGTTAATTAATTGGAATTTAAATTAAAACTTTTTTAAAATGTTTATTTGAAGTCATCACAGAAAACAAAATCAAAAATTATGACAAGCAGTTTATCTCATTTTCACAAATTTAGGCTGAAATTGCAGCTGTGTTCTATTTCTTAAGTCAAGCAAAGAATCACACAAGCATTAGTTGATTAATGGTGTGATTTTTCTGACAAAACTAAATGACAGCATGGCATAACATTTTTATTTTGCTTTGCATAGCATGATCATAAAGATCATTTTATAACAAAAAATCCAAGGACTTTGGTTTTCCCAAGGATATCTCTTAATAATTTGAGAGTCAAATCATTCTTTGAAGTCTTGTTCTCATCCTTTCTTTTAATTTATTTATTTTGAGAGAGAAGATGAGCAGGGGAGGGTCAGAGAGAGAGAGAAAGAGAATCCCAAGCAATTTCTGTGCTGTCAGCGCAGAGCCCATTGTGGGGCTCATCCCACCACCGTGAGATCATAACCTGAGCCGAAATCAAGAGTTGGACGCTCAACCAACTGAGCCACCCAGGTGCCCTGATCTTGTTCTCATCCTTGATGACTTGCTCTTCTTTGTTAACTTATATATTCCTGCCAGGCTTTCATGTGTCCATAGCTTTTCTGGGATTCCAGCAGTTCTTCAATATCACTTTTGTTGGCTTCACAAACTCCTGAATCTTTTCTCATATTTGCAGTTTCATTTTGCAAACTGATTGCTATTGCATTTTTTCTTTACTCTCTGATGTTTATAACACCCAACAATCAGGAAAGACTGATCTAGGTGCTACTGTTAATCTGGGAGGGATGCCAGAGTAATCTTATGATTGGCTAGTTCACTAGTGAATATCTTAATGGTCTCTTGCTTTGCTACCCAACCTTCTGACTGCAGCGACTTGGAAAATGAATACTTGGATAATAAGGACTTTTTGTATTACTTCAGTAAGCTCTTAGCAGTTAACAAGTATTTAGTCATCAAGAAGTACACAAAATAGGGAAGTACTATATTTATAATTCAGTTCTGTCACTTGCTGGATGTGTTACTTTGGGCAAGTTACTCTGCTACCTCATCTCAGTGAGCCTCAGTCTCCTACAGAATGGGAAGATGGTAGCATTTTAGTGTCCTTCCTTCCACCTCAAATAAGTAAGGTAATCCAATCATGTATTTTCCATTCTCCTTGCTAGTAATTGGTTCAGAAATGAACATGTGAAAAAAAAAAAAAAAAGAAATGAACATGTGGCTCAATCCTGGCCAACAGAACATGAAGGGAAGTCTATCTGGGGAACTTTGTGAAAGATTTCCTTCCCCCTAAGGAGACAAAGAGAGTGTTTCTTTTTTTTTTTTAATGTTTATTTTTGAGACAGAGACAGATCATGAGCAGAGAAGGAAAAGAGAGAGAGAGACAGAGAGACAGAGAGACAGAATCTGAAGTGGGCTCCAGGTCCCAAGCTGTCAGCACAGAGGCCAACACGGGGCTCAAACTCACAAACAGTGAGATCATGACCTCAGCTGAAGTCAGACACTTAACCAAGTGACCCACCCAGGTACCCTGAGAGTTTTTCTTTTCCTTCAGGTGATGTAATGCCTGGAAGTGGTGTTTGGAACTACCTTAAGCAAAAGTTTTCCTGAGGATGGCAGAACCAAGAGATGAAAAGATCCTAGTTCCCTGAGGACATTGTTGAATCATTGATTTTGTCATGCTTTAGGTCTGCTCTACCTCTGGACATCCTGTTATTTGATGACAACTTTCCTAATTGTTTAAGGCAGTTTGTATCATAGTTTCTTTTACTTTCAGCTAAAAGCATCCTAATGGACACAAGTACCTATTTCACACAGATTTTAGAATTAAATAAAATAATCCACGTAAATGGATTAGCTTAACACTGAAAATATTACTTTTCAGTGTTTGAAACTTTAAAAAGTGCTTGCTTGTTTATTTACTGTCAAAATGGAGCTTTCTTGTGACTTTTTTTAAGGAAGGGACAAGGTAGCAACAGTACATCTTCCTATATGTCCTCATGATTAGTATTTTGCTGGAGTTGGGGTAAAGGAAGAGAGTCTTGGTCTTGTTTCAGAACAATTTACAGGTTGATGTCCATTTGAGAAGTCAGATGGGTTGAGTGCAACCTGGTTGTTTTGACACACTAGCTATGTCAGTAAAGAGGGACTATAGAGATAAAGAAATGTGCAAGTCTTCTGTGATCTAGAAATTTCCCAGTCAGGACCTAATGCATCTCTAAGAAGTTCCAGAATTTTCAAAATAGGCCTCACAAGGAAACATTTATAGTAACTAGAATTTTTCAGTCTAGAGAAGAGAGAACTGAGGTCAGAGAACTTTTTTCTCTATTGTTCATCTTAAATAATGGCACTACCACTCATTCAGAAACCAGGAGTTATCTTTGACATCTCCTTTTCTCAACACCCTCACCCATATTCAGTACAACCCCAAATCCTACTAACAGAACTCAATGAGCTAATAATGTCTGAAAGTAAGTGCTCAGTACGTGCTTAGTATGTATTAAGTGCTTAATAGAGGGTAGCTGCTATCATTCTCAGGCCACATAGCAGCCCTAGGATGCATGCCAAACGATTCCCTTGGCTCCCTTGAACATATTGATACTGACCAATTTTTTCACAAGGAAAATGAACAAGGCGAAAGAAAAGGAAATCCTGTAATTTACAAAACTATATGCAACATAAAACAATCCATCTGGATTAATCCCAGCTTAATCCCAGTGTAAAAGCTGATGAGTTTGGTGGACCCCCAAACCCTGCTACTAGAAATGATAGCACTGGACTCCTGATGATCTGACACAATTCTAGAGTCACTTTTGCCTGATATCTCTCCCCCAGCTCCCTGCTTGTTCAGCCATTTGGCTTCCCTGACTCAGAAACTTGGACTTCTATCTCATTCTTGTATAAGTGATAACTTCATAACCCTTCCATTTATGACCCCCCAATAGCTCTGGTCAGTGAGACACAGCTAGCTCACAGATGTTTGGCAGAGCCAGGTAACTGAAGTCCTTGTGCTTCATAGAAAGAAGAGGCCTTCAGAAACCTAATATGTCAGCACTGCTATAGTAGATAATATTGGTGCCAGAGCCAGATCCCCCTTTCCAGCTGGCACACCAATCTTAGCTGCTTTGAGTGCTGTGGCTAATGGAAAGACCTGAGACTTGCCATTGGCTGATGGAAGCCACGTAATCCAGAGTTGCATGGGAGGTTATACTTGCCTCCCACAGGGGTGGGGGCAAGGTGGGACTGATACAGGAATACAAAAGCCTAGTCCCTCTCCTGAAGATGGTATAACTCTGTGGTGTGATTCATACTCCAGAGCTCCCACATCCACTCTAAAGCACATCAGTGCTAAACTTTACTAAAAAAACTAATTTTTCTTGGCTACCTCTTCCCTGTCCTGATTTTCTGCCTCACTTTTGGGCTTTTCTAGAAGGGTGTAACCTCAGTCACATGCCCTGATCCCTGTTTCAGGCTCCACTTCTCAGGAACCTGACCTAAGACACTCTCCCATAGCTAGAATTTGTATAAACACTCGCTAGAGCAAGCTCCCATTTCTTCCTCCAAAACAGGAGTATCTCTTACAGAAACCCACAGATCCATATCTAAAATATAACCTGGCCTTAATCACACAGTAAGACAAACATGCACACAACCTGTAGGAAGAAGGGCAGGTTTTCTTTACATCTCTTCCCAGCCTTTCATAGGCTTTTCACAGTTAGATAAACTATGCCAAAGTCAGGGCACTCTCTTGAGAATAGCTGATAACAAGGATGGAGGAAGCATATTTCTAAGGTGATGGAGGACAGAAATGTTAATAGCTAGCCAGAGCCTCCAGGAGAGGGAGGCTAGCTCCTCAGGCTAGCATCCTCTGGGTGCTGCACACATCTCTGGTAAATTGATGTTGACCTAACTAATAAAGATTTGAGAAAATGGAGAGAAATAAGATTTGATTCAGCAGAAATGGGCCATCCATCCATTTCAGTCAAAACTTTCTTAGTCCAGGACATCCTAGTGGCATTGTTAGGATATACCAGGACTATCATCAGTCTCATGCATTTTACCAGGACTATTATCAGTCTCATGCATCTTCCAGGCACTTGACAATCTGTATCTCTTACTCAATAGATCATTATGCAAATATAATGTTTAACAATGGTTTGGTGGTGCAGTAATTGGCATCTAGATTAGCCCTAAGAAAGGATTTCCTGACTAGCAGGAAAATGTTCAGCATTACTGAGTGGTTGGTTAATGTCATATTCCAAATAATGAACATGTGAGCAACTCACCACCCCCACCTCTTTACAAGTGTTAACAATGTAAATCACAAAATCAATCAGGAGAGATAATATAGTCAAAGAAAAAGTACACTTACATCTCAACTGCAATGTTTTCTGAATGCTCCCTCCACCTTCATCGTTGGCTATCTGTCTACTTAACATTTGCTATTTGAGAATGATTCTCCTCTAGGTCTCTGGTGGCCCTGCTTTGCAGTTCCTCCAATCCTTCCCTTCTCAGCAGCCAGTCCTATACAGAATTAAGAATGATTCCAGTAAGAGAAATTTAAGTGGGACTTAAGAAATGACTTTCTGGTTTTAAAAAATGTGAAGTACTGGAGAAAGTAGTGGAAGGAAGTTATGGAATCTCCCTGGCGGTGGCCTTAGACAATTCCAACCCTCACAGAACCACAGATTCATGGAGTTTCAAGACTGCAGTAAACTTAGGGGGCATCCAATCTAACCTCTGATCCAAACTTGTGTCTTCTCTGCAGCATTTCTACCAAGTGTTCAGCTTGACCAAGTCTGCACACAACCAGTAGTGGAGAGCTCACTCTCTCTCAAGACAGCCAGCTTTATGACAGGATTGATTGGATTCTGAGAAAGTTCTTCCTTTCACTGAGTTCACATCTGTCTCTCCATAACTACCACCTCTTATCTGGGGGCCACATAAAACATACATACCCCTTGTGTGGTCTTAAGTCTCTGAAGTCACACCTCCAGGCCTAATAGCCCCAGTGCCTTCAACTCTTACTCATGAACATGGGTTCTACATCACTCACCAACCTCCTCACTGCCCTGTAGACATGAACCAGTATACCTTCAACATATGGGGCCCAGAATTGGACACATATTTCAGAGGGCAGGGAAGGCAAGACTATAACCTACTTCATTTTGGTCTCTTCATCTCTGTTGATACATACCAAGTTCCCAGTAGCTTTCAGGGTGGCATTTCTGTTCCATAGTTGTTCTCACTCCTTACAAGGGCTTTCTCTGCTTCTTGCAGAGAAGGGTCAGCTTCTTGCATTAGAGTCATGGAGCCTTCTCTGTACCTGGCTGGGTATACTTGTGTGACTTTGAGTTAGTGAGTCCAGCTGTCTGAACTTGTTTCCTTATCTGTGAAATGAAGATAAAAAGAGTACCTACCTCATACGGTTGTCATGGGAAGTAAATGAGATAATGGACAGAAAATGCCTGACACATGGCAAGAGCTCAGTATACATTAGCTCTCTTTCCCCTTCCTCATTTTTCAGCCCCCCAGTCTGGCTAACAGCTGGGGGCATCTCCAGGCCTGTGTGTGAAGGGGAAACCAATGGGTGGAGTAATAAGACAGTAGCCAGATGGCTCAGATTTCCAGGGACAAGCTTAATTTAAAATACTCTGTTTTGTGAGTGGATGATGCATTAGACAGTCTGGCCTGATTTTTCATTTGAAAAATACAGTCACTAGAGTTGATGATGACATAGCACTGGTGTCCTATTTTGGACCAGCAGGCCTGAGATGGCAGAGCTTGGGACCTCATCAGAAAACAATGTGCCCATGCTATGTGGTAAAATTAGGCAGTGATCTCAAATTTCTCAGAAAACAGAAGTAGAAGAAAATCAAGGTCTTCTCTCCAGCTCTAGGATCCAACCTGGGCCCCTTTTTCATGTAACTGGTCTCTGTTTTAGGATGGACTGGGCTTGGACTGAGGGAGACAGAATATCCAATACAGAGGGTTGGCTGGCTTCCTGGCCTCAGGTGGGACCCTAGAAGGCAAGCCAATTAGGAGACTAAGCTGTTGATGCCAGGACAATCTTGCCCCATCTGCCTCTGAGAACTCCCTCTGCTCCTTCATACTCCCCTCCCCTTTATCCTCTTGCACTGCCTCTCTGTCCTTCTGAGTATCTGTCTCCATTTCTGTCTCCCCTAGTCAGTGGCAAATACTGGGCAGTTATCATGTGTACTGTCCAAGGTGGCTTTTGGACAAAAAAGCTGAAGTCCAGGAATCAGGGAAGGAGCCAGGTTGGGGTCTGCTTACCAGAAATTTCCTTATGGGATCTCAAGTAAATCACATCTTCTCTGAGTCTCAGTATATTCACATGCAACATGGAAGGTTTGAACTAACTGGCTTCTAAGGATCGTTCCAGCAGGAGAGTTCCATGATTTCAGCATGTGTGTGTGGATATATCCCATGGGATCTCTGTATATCTTTATTTTTCTGTAAACTCTCAGCCCATTTCTCTCTCTGTCTCTCTCTCTCTTTCTCTGCTGTTCCTGCAGTTCCCTTTCCCTTGTAGGCTCTGTCCAGCAGTCCCACCACCACCACCACTTCTTCCCTCTCAGATGTTCTGTCCTGCCTTTCACCTTTACTGAGGATGCCGATTTTCAGTAAACACCCACGTATCCCACCTCTAGTGTCCCAGGCACCTCGGCCTGGGCGCTCTGCCATAGGGCCCCACATGCGCTCAGGGTACCAATCTAGCCAACTTCGAGCCTGAGGAGGGGGTTGGGCAAGCCTACTAGACAAGGCCTAGGCTGCCTACCATGGTCCTCTGCTGCCACCTGTCGTTATTTTGGAGTGTCATAGCTCTGGGGGCTTCCTAGACCCACAGGGGCCACAAATGCTGCTCCCGCCAACAGGAATGCATTACACACAGTGTCCTGCCAGGCCTGATTTAAAGCTCATCCTGTAATCCGTCTTGCGCCCCCTCTGGGCCTGTCTCCGGTTTCCTTGCCTGTGAAATGGATGGAAGTCATCTTCAGCTCTGGCAGAGAGAGGTGAGGAGTGGGGGCTCAAGGAACACCTGGCTTTCCATCCTGCCCCTGCCCTAGGTTGGTGGGTGACCTGGGGTGAATCCTTCCCCTTCTTTGGAGCCTGTGAGGAGACACAGTTGAGAGAAAAGGGGCAAAATGGATTCCTATTTCAAGGAAACAATACATTACTGAGAAGCTGGAAATGGACATGCCCACTGTGTCTACAAAACTTTGGCCAGGCCACAACTCCATCTTAGTAGCCAAGCCTTTCCATTCACTCATCCACTCACTTACTCATCCATTCATTCTACCAAGTAGCCTCTGGCTGTGGGAAACAGCACTCAGCTGGGAATCAAGAGCCCTGCCTTGTTGGCTCAGCTCTGTCACTGGCTCTCCAACCTGGGGCAAATTTGTGCTTCTTTCTGAGCCTCCATTCTCTCCTTGGTGACACAAAGGGGGTGGAATAGACCAGGGGAAGTCCCCCATTCTGCCACTCTAAAATGATGATTCTCTGACTGCAGGTACCCTGACAAACATACCAGGTGATGAAACAATTACACACCCCCACTCAGACCAAGAATATCCTGCCTCATATTCCACAGACTCCCTCCATCCCCACCCCCAGGCCTCTGACTGGCCTTCACAAAACCAACCAACAAGGGAGCCCTTGCTGTGTTCCTCCTTTCTTCCTGCAGGGCACTGTTCTGGTGCCAAATGTCAGGTCACATGGCTGGCACAGAGGACTAGACATTATCTAGCCCTGCCCACTTGGGTCCAGGAAAATCAGTTCCTGGCACCGACACGTCCTTTAGACTTCCTCCTGGCAATGCCAGCCCCAGAGTCCCTGGAGGATAAACAGGCTGGAGCTGGTCCAAGTTGGACCCAGAGTCCCAAATTCCTGCCTCCTCAGGTTTGAGGCCATTGAAACCACTGCTGCCCAGCAAATGGCATCTAAAAATAAGGCTTTCTTGGGGGAGCAAAAAGCCCATCCAGGGGGCTGGTGGCCTCCTGGCCCAAGCTATGCCCCCAGAAACACTTAGTTGAGCCAGGCTTCCTGGGCTAGCTGTGCCTCTCAACCTGGTTGCTGCCGACAGCAGGGTACTGTGCATGGAATTGCAGCCAGGTAGTAGGCTCTCAGGAGGAGCTGCCTGGTAGTGTCTGGGAGCTGCTTCTCATCTCCCTGCCCTTGCAAGACCCAACCCCCAACCTCCTCCCCCCTTCCGCCACCGCCTGCTGCAGCCAGCCGCTCATGAGGGAGGTCCTACCCACATCTGCTGCTGGCCATCACATCTGCAATGGATTACAAGGCTAGCCCTGGCTCAGGCTCATCCCAGATGTGGATTCCCCTGGAATGTGCCTTCTAATTGTCCAGCCTCTGAAGGGTCCTGGCCCCCTCCTCTTTGTCCTCCCCTGCTGCACCCCAGAAAGCATGCTGGGGCCTTCCTTCTTTCCCACAGCTTGTGCCGGAACAGCCACAGCCGGGACAAGGGCCAACCCAGTGGGGGGCCACACTCTCCTCCAGCCAGGTCTGTGGGTCTGGGGAGGGAGAGTGTCTCAGCCCATCCCCCCCTCTTTTTTCTTGGGGCCAGGCACTGGGGGGGCAGTGGGGGAAACTCTGGAAAACTCACTAGAGGTGAAAGAATTTGGCTCTGCAGTGCGGGCTCCCCCTAATCCCTGGCCCTTCCTGGGAATGCCATTAACCTCCCCAGTCCCACTGATGGAAAGAACAGCTCTTCACTGGGCTAGGCCAGCTCTTCAGAGGCTCTGAAATGACAACCTGGCTAGGCAAATGGGCTCTCCTGGGCTCCAGACAGCATCTTCATGCCTGGGCAGTGCAACAGCCTCCCAGGTGGTAGCATGGGCTCCAAGCTCCTTCATTTTAGGCAATCCCTCATGGGGGACTCCAGAGATAATTTTAAGGCACAAATATTAGCCCACACTTTGGCTTTGAAACCCCTCTCTGCCTTAGACTGGCTGTGTGGTCCGGGGCAAGTAACCTAACCTCTCTGAGCCTCAAAAATCCTCTTGCGTGAAAGGAAGATCACCACCATTACTTTTAGCTGACATTTATTGAGTGATTATTATGACCCAGGCTCTTTACTATGACCCAAGCCCTTTACATGTTTTACCTCAGTAAAACCCTATGGAAAAAGTGCCATCATTGCCTCTGTTTTCACAAATGATGAAACTGAGCCATTGACAGTTGCATAACATGCACAAGGTCACACTTGTAAGGAACCAGAATGTGAACCAGGCTTGCTGACATTTGACAGTGCAAACAAGAATGATTCAATTAATTAAATCTAGTGTGATATGCATTATTATTAAAAATAATAATCTGATGTCTCCCTGGTTAAAAACCTACAGGTCCCCAATACTTACAGGATAAAACTCAAATTCCCAACCTGGTCTTTAAGGTCCTTCAAAATCTAGTTTCAATTCAGTATTTTACCTTTGCCTTTCCCCCTTTGCTCTAGGTCTTTAGACTACATTTACCATTTCCTCTCATTTACATTTGCTGCTCTGTGCCTGTGTACATTGCGGTTCTCTCTGCTTGGAATCCTTTTCCCTGTACACCTGCTGTTCTACTCATTCTTCAAGATTGAAGCCAACTGTCAGCACCCCTGTAAACCCTTTCCAGATATCTGACTCCCCCTCTGTGCACCCACAGCATTTTATTCATGTATCTATTGCTGTGATTTTTACACTGTATTGTAAGGGGCAAGTGTTGTCCCCTCCCTGGGCTTTAGTATCCTTGGTGTATAGCTCCTAAGGGCCCTTCCAGACTGGCCTTCCTATGACCTTGAGGTCAGCGCTTGAGAAACTTCTAGACTGGATATGCTCCCAGGCAACAGCGTGGGGAAGGGATACAGAGGTAAAGAGAAAAGATGGCTTGGAAAGGAGTGGCAAGATTTTGAGTCCCAACACTTCTCCCTTTCTCCCTGACAAGCCTCTTTCTTCCTCCCTCACAAACTTCTTGACAAATCCCCTTTGTCCAGTCTCTCATGTCCCTCTACCAGTTCCAGAAATGACTTACCTTTTCCATAACACTCCAACCGAGGAACAACTGTCTCCAATAAATCTACCCTCAGACAGATCAACTACTGCAGTTTGTTGTTTAGTTGAGGGGTGCCCCAGCCAGACATCTGTGCACATGCATCTGTGTGCCTGTATGTCTGTCTATTTTTCTGTTAAGATTGGTATCCTCAATTTGGAGGGCCTGTGTCCAGAAAACTGACCCAGACCAGAAGCCCTAGTTGAGAGGCTAAGTCAGTCCTTCCTTCTCCCAGGCACAAACAAACCCAAGAAAGAACCAGGACACATCAGAGCTGGAAGGGCCTATAGGGCTTGTCTGGTCTACTGCTGCCCCCTACTTGTTTCCCAGTGGTACAGATGGGAGCTGTGGCTCAGAGAACTTGTTCAAGATCCACAGCTAATCAGAGACAGCTGAGAGTAGAGTTCTCTCCACAGCACAACCAAATCCTCCGTTCTCAGCCCCTAACCTCTAAACTCAGGGTCAAACACTGAGCTGCTTTGGTTGGAGTTAAGGATAGGGCTACAAATCCCAGTCAGTCAAAGCTCTCTTGATCCTTTCAAATGCTTTTCCTCTAGCTCTACTCTGGTTCTGACCACCTCTCCACTGCTGCCTCCTTAGTATTTATGCCTTCACAACACACAAGGCTAACAAGGGTAGCCCTGCTCCTTCTCTGTTATGTGGTGTGGTATGTGTCCTTCCTGTGGTCTGTGTCCCATCTCACCTCCTAAAACACTGACAGCCAGATAGGCAGATTGACTAGCTGATTGTCCAGCTGGCCAAGACTGGTTGACAAACAGACAGTTTGGCTGTCTGATTGACAGACTGTCTTGCTGGCTGACAGAGACTGATGTTTGATGGACAGACTGATAGATGAACTGGCATACTGACTATGGAAAGGCCCCAGAGGTCCCAATAAAACTGGCACACCAAGCAAAAGGACAACAGAGACTGAGAATCCCTCAGTAAACTTTTGTCAAGACACTTCCAACTGTCACCAATGAGACACGAAGAAGTGGAGGCGAGATGGTGGGGGATAATGGCTAATAGAAACCAGATGTGCTGCCGACCTGCCTCAGTGAGGAGACCCAGGTCAGGACTTGACCTGGCACTTGGCACCAGGACATTTCTGGTGGGCATCTTGCAGAAAGGCAGGAAGGAGCCAAGAGGGTACCTTCCCCTGAGCATGCTGAACCTCATCTAGGCTTTTAGGAAGAGGAATCTCATCCTTCTCCCTGTCATATCCTCCATCTAGTTGACATTTTAAAATAATAGACCCCATCTGGCTTTTTACAAAGGAACAGAGCCTTCAGTAGGCTCACAGAATTTTGAGCTGGTTCCTATTAAGTTCTTTGCAATTGGAAGGCACTCCATTTCCCACTCAAACCCTCATCATTTTGCTGACAAGTGAGAGTGTGTTTGGGGGATGCTTTCTCATGTTTCTCAGGATTGGTCATTTCATCCCCTCCATGTCTGTCACTGCTGTCTTCCTGCACTGGAAGGGGCAGGTATACATCTTAGAGGAGATATGTATGTTCCTTTCATTCCTCCTTTTGAGACTTACCTAAAGGAGCCTATTTGCCCACAGGATGAAGGTTCAGGCCCTGTGAGTAAGGAAAGTGGGAACTCCCTTCAAGGGTACTTCCCTTCAACAGTCCCTTCACTCCCTTCAACAGTCTTGCTAAGAGGAACATGCTGGGGCTATCAGAGAGGCCCCTGGAATCTGGGAGTGCAAGGGAAGAAGGAAATCCTGCTTCCAGACTGCTGGGGCCATGGTCAGTCACACATAATTGAAGTCATAACAAACACATTTGAAGCTCACAGGCCTGTGCAAAACAATGTGATTAATAAGGGAAGACATAAAGCAAATTAGCACACAAGACAAGCAAATTGTTTTCAGGGCAATGAAGCCAACCAGAGGACAGGTCGCTCTGCTGGCCACCTTGCTCCCACTGCATGCCTGCCCTACCAACTTCTGATCTTTCCCATTTACCTCCTCTGGCAAGGGCCAGCTCTTATCCACAGTCTAGAAAGAAGGAGGGGCAAAAGGGAAGGGACAAGGCCATGAAGAGTTTGTAGTGCAGGACAATTGAAAGGGCCTAGACTGAGAGTCAAGAGACATGAGTTCTAGTCCTTACTCTGCTGTGGATCAGTTCTATGTTGCTAGTGGGTTAATAGGACATATATTTCATTTAAACATAAGGAAGGTCTTTCCAGAAGTCTGAACTGACAAAGAGGGAAATCGTGAGCACCTATACTGGAGGTGTGCAAATAGAGCTGTTGTTGAAACATATTGAATGCTTATTTCTCATGCTGTGGCTCTATGGCTCTGTGACTTTAGATAAATCATTTCAGTAGTCTGAGTCTTTATTCCCTCATCTGGGAAGAGGGAATAATGAAAAGCCCTGCCCTCAGCTTACAATGGTATTGTGAGGCCTAAAAGATGCTGTGTGCATGAATGCTATGGGAAGGAATAGATAACCATAAAGAATGATCCTGGGTGTCACTACTTCCTGACCACCAGCATGACCTCTGTGACTGAGGAAGCAGGCAGTCTCCAGGTGCAACCCTCTTGCTTCCCCTGAACCTTCCCAGCTTCCAAGACCCAACCGAGATCCCAACTCATCACCTCCTTGACCTGACCTCTCTGTCCTGAGCTGCTGCAGATGGTGGCCTTTGTAGAAACCACTAAATATTCAGTTCTTGCCTATTTCTTTAACTTCATCTTGAACTGTTCCTAAATCCCTTCATCACTTGTCACTTGTCTTTCTCCTCATCCAGACCATATTTAGCTCTTCATCACACACTTTGTTCCAAAAAGTATTCAAAGCAGAAGCTAGACAGCAAGTTCCATGAGCACCAGAACTAGATCTTATGCATCTTGAGCAGACTAAACATCATATCAGTCAGAGGTCTGGATTACACACACCAGAAATAATTCTAGCTAATTTCCCCATGTGGGACGGATATACCTCACAGAATCTTCTAGAATATTGAGATCTCATCATTATACAAGGGAGATGAAGTGTAGCCAAGATCCTCCCTTTGCACCAGACCGCTACATGCTGTCACTAACATTGCCACCTTGGAACACTTATCCTTGTGCCAGCAAATTCTTGGTTCTGATATAACCATCACAAATAATCTCTTGACATCTGTGGAAGCATCTGATTGGCTGTGTTTGGGTTATTTGACTGTGCTTAAAGCTGTTACAGAGCTGGAAGAACTACCTGCCTCCCTTTGGTTTCTGGACCCATCTTCAGAATGCCACCCCAAACAGGCAGGGTATTTAGAAACTGGTCAGTCACCACTGTCTCCTTTCATCTATTGCTACAGAAGTCATTCAATAGTTGTGGATTGGATTTGATTTGGGTGCTTATAGATGTTTTCAGAGTCTTCTCAGGCTCCAGCCTACAATACAATTACATACCACACTGCTGTGGTCAGCCCCTGAAACTTGCTGCACAGCAAGGCATTGCTCCAAACTCAGAGAAGCCCCAAAGTGGGACACTGAAACTAATAATCCTTGCTCAGCCTTAGCCTGACCTTCACTCAGGCCTCACATCCCACCTTGTCGTATCTTCAACTCTCCAGGCTAAAGTCTTCATTGTTTATACACCTGTCTCCAACTTTACCTCATCCTTTGGCTCCAGTGCTTTTTCTTATTTTCCAACTTGTGACCTCTCAACCATCAATCCTGACTCTATCCCAGTATTATTGTTGCATGCTGCCTTTGGTAACATCTGACTCCACTCACACCAGATGTAGGGAGACCCCAAGACAATAGCATAGCTCCAACCCCTTCATGAATCAGCCTCTCCCCAGAATACCATCTATACTCTCACTTCTACTCCCAGACCAATGCAGTCATATCTGTTAAGAAAAACATGTGGTGGAGAAGAGGATGTTGGGTAGATGCCCAATAGTGGCCACTCTACTTGGGTCAGATGTTGCCCATGAAATGATTGTCAGAGTCTTTCTATTTTCACATTTATCTGAAGCCCCATTTGCCTTGGAGTATAGGGCCCAAACTTGCTGGGAATTTATTCCAGGGGGTCTTGGACAAACCACAGAGGAATGAGTCCTGTGCAGCCCATAAGTCAGCTGATTCCAACCTGGAGCCCCTTCGGATTGACTGGGAGCTTTTTCCCCATCTAAGGTAAGACTTACAGGTTCCCAACCCATGCTGTTCTTGGTGTAGCTGCCAACCATTCCATATGCCTCTCCATATCTACTTCTGCATCAACCGCCAAAACCTGAGTTTGGGCCTAAAATGTAGGCTCAATTGTTCCAAGCTATCTCTAATCACTCATAATAACGTCAACTTCAATCTCACAGCAGCAAGTAAGTGTGTCAACATGGATAATTCCATTGGGTTGTGGCAGAGACAGCCAGCTCTTCACTAAAGATTTGTGTTTCTCTTCCATAGCATAAAGTTTTGCTGTGAACCAACTGCCCAGCCAGGGATTACATTCCCAGTGTCCTTCCATCAAAATTAGGCCACATGATGGGTTTTTGTGGCAATAGGAAGTAAGCAGAAATGATAGGTGTCACTTCCAAATTGAAATAATTAATATTAGGTGTGTCTACCTCACACTGTCTTCCTCTTCCCTCACAACCTTGAGACCTGTGTTGAAGATGTTGACATTACAAGATAAAGAAAGCTGGATCTCTGAATAACAACAGGGAGCAGAGAAACCCCATCCCTGCAGGCCACATTAAACTTTTATTATGTTAAGCCATTCATATTTTAGGGTTGGTGTTACAATGGTCAAATATTTTAAGCCAACTGTGCAGCCTAGTTTTGTCTCCTGAAGATGGCTCTCAGAGCCTCCAGCCGGCGGTTTTGATCAATGCTTGATTTTTTGTGGGGCTTTAGGCTCCCCTCACTACTGCTTTATGTAAATATGTGTTTAATCTTATCCAAAAAACAGAACTTTGGATCATCTCTGCCAGGGGGCCAAGAACTTGACATATGCTTCCCCAGCACTTTCTCTCCTCCAAAGGACTTACACTGAATTCAACCACCATACATGGTTGAAGGATTTGTACTTTCAAAACATGTATACACTCATGAATGAGGCCCTGGAAGCTTTCTGACATGCCTCCTTGGCACAGTCTCCAAGACATTTCTTTTTAAAAAAAAATATGTATTATTGGGGCACCTTGGTGGCTCAGTCAGTTAAGCATCTGACTTCAGCTCAGGTCATGATCCCAGGTCTGTGAGTTCAAGCCCCATGTCGGGCTCTGTGCTGACAGCTTAGAGCCTGGAGCCTGCTTCAGATTCTGTGCCTCCCTCTCTTTCTGCCCCTCCCCTGCTCATGCTTTGTCTCTCTTTCTCAAAAATAACATTAAAAAAATTTTTAATAAGAAATATGTATTCTTTAGTACATCTGAACCACTCCTCAAACTCCATTCTCAGAAGGTGGTCTACTGCCTCTTGCCCCCTACAGCATACCCACCCCCAAATTGGCCACCAAACTTCAGAGTTTTTGGGACCCAGTAGCATCTCTTGTTCAGTCTGCATCTCTTGTTCTATCACCTGTCTCAGGCTCCTGTGTCCCACTGGCTCCAATGTCTGGTTCTTTCAATCAATTCTACCATATCCCTCCAGGAATATGGAAAACTTCACATTTCCAAAACCAAACTGAATGCCTTAAGTTCTGTTTCTGTGTCTGATTTCCTGAGGGAAATCTCAGATTTGAACCAGTCTAGAAAATTCCCAACACAAATAGACTCCTAGCTCCTTGGTGAAGCACCTATTTCTATTTTTTTATTTTTTTATGAAATTTATTGACAAATTGGTTTCCATACAACACCCAGTGCTCATCCCAAAAGGTGCCCTCCTCAATACCCATCACCCACCCTCTCCTCCCTCCCACCCCCCATCAACCCTCAGTTTGTTCTCAGTTTTTAACAGTCTCTTATGCTTTGGCTCTCTCCCATTCTAACCTCTTTTTTTTTTTTCCTTCCCCTCCCCCATGGGTTCCTGTTCAGTTTCTCAGGATCCACATAAGAGTGAAACCATATGGTATCTGTCTTTCTCTGTATGGCTTATTTCACTTAGCATCACACTCTCCAGTTCCATCCACGTTGCTACAAAAGGCCATATTTCATTTTTTCTCATTGCCACGTAATATTCCATTGTGTATATAAACCACAATTTCTTTATCCATTCATCAGTTGATGGACATTTAGGCTCTTTCCATAATTTGGCTATTGTTGAGAGTGCTGCTATGAACATTGGGGTACAAGTGGCCCTATGCATCAGTACTCCTGTATCCCTTGGATAAATTCCTAGCAGTGCTATTGCTGGGTCATAAGGTAGGTCTATTTTTAATTTTCTGAGGAACCTCCACACTGCTTTCCAGAGCGGCTGCACCAATTTGCATTCCCACCAACAGTGCAAGAGGGTTCCCGTTTCTCCACATCCTCTCCAGCATCTATAGTCTCCTGATTTGTTCATTTTGGCCACTCTGACTGGCGTGAGGTGATACCTGAGTGTGGTTTTGATTTGTATTTCCCTGATAAGGAGCGACGCTGAACATCTTTTCATGTGCCTGTTGGCCATCCGGATGTCTTCTTTAGAGAAGTGTCTATTCATGTTTTCTGCCCATTTCTTCACTGGGTTATTTGTTTTTCGGGTGTGGAGTTTGGTGAGCTCTTTAGAGATTTTGGATACTAGCCCTTTGTCCGATATGTCATTTGCAAATATCTTTTCCCATTCCGTTGGTTGCCTTTTAGTTTTGTTGGTTGTTTCCTTTGCTGTGCAGAAGCTTTTTATCTTCATAAGGTCCCAGTAATTCACTTTTGCTTTTAATTCCCTTGCCTTTGGGGATGTGTCGAGTAAGAGATTGCTACGGCTGAGGTCAGAGAGGTCTTTTCCTGCTTTCTCCTCTAAGGTTTTGATGGTTTCCTGTCTCACATTCAGGTCCTTTATCCATTTTGAGTTTATTTTTGTGAATGGTGTGAGAAAGTGGTCTAGTTTCAACCTTCTGCATGTTGCTGTCCAGTTCTCCCAGCACCATTTGTTAAAGAGGCTGTCTTTTTTCCATTGGATGTTCTTTCCTGCTTTGTCAAAGATGAGTTGGCCATACGTTTGTGGGTCTAGTTCTGGGGTTTCTATTCTATTCCATTGGTCTATGTGTCTGTTTTTGTGCCACGAAGCACCTATTTCTAAATATGACCCTCTTCCAGAAACATTAGTGATGAGGTCACAGCTGTCTCCACCACATGTTTCTTCTACTAGAAAGGGCTCTCCAGCATTATTATTGCCTGAGCTGTGTCCACTTAGTCTCTTAAGCCCCAGACCCAGTTTACTAACAATTTAGAGGCCACAGGAGCCAATCCCGGACTCAGTTCTTTAGTATGCTTTGTTTTGGGTGCAGTTACACTCTGCATCACAATTTAATAATCATGGACAAGGCTCATCCTGAGTGCCCTCACCCCCTCCCATATCAGATAGCCCTGTTGTTATGCCTTTTAATATCAGAAGAGTAGGCTTTTACTGTAGGAAAAAAAAAAAGTCTTACTATTACTTGCTCAGTCATACAGAGTCCAGAACAATCTAAAGAATAGGTCTTTATTCCCAGCTCCAGTTGCCTATTACAATCTACATAGTTTTCCCTACCACCGTCCTCCCAGATTTGGGATTAGCTCTGTCTGAATCAGTCGCCCTGGTAGTCCTTTGTTTTCCCCTTTAAAGGTCACCCACAGAGTTGTCTCAAGGAGTCTCTCCTCTGGGACCTTTTCTTCCCCACCCCCAACTCCAATCGAGTCTCCTTGGCCTTTTAAGCTTCCTATCTCGTCTAAATCTCATCTCTTCTCTTTGTTGGCCTTAGAGTTGGGGTGTTACTCATACTGTTGCATCTAGTTTGCCCCTGAGTGGAGCTAGAAAGGGCTTTGGAACCTTGCAGGTAGAAAGGGAGATGAAGGAAAGCATTCTTCACTGGTTCAGCTTCCGGGTCAAGCAATTACAAGACAATCAGGCCTTTCACACTGACAAGACTGCCTTTTCAAATGCCCCCTATGTGTAATGCTGCTAAAAGAATCTTGTATTGATCTTCTTCTCTTTCGGTTGCATCACAAAAGGTCCCCTTCTGTTATCCCAGCTTGGTATGTTTGGGGCCCACGAAGGGTGCAGGGGGAAAAACCCTTCTAGCCATATCAGACAACTCCATTCATGGGATATTACTATGGGATTTTTCTCAATTTCTCTAGATTTCAACTCTGCCACATCTGTCTCATTTATTCCATTTAATAATTCATTCATTTATTTGTCAAAACTCACTGTGCCAGGCCCTACGTAAGGTGCAGGGGGTACAAATAAGTACAAAGATAAATGTAGTCTCCACTCTTTGGTTGCTTCCAGACCTGTGAAAGAGACACACAATGAAAACAGACAAGTGCAATATGCTGCACTCTGCGTTATGACAGGAGGAAGGAAAGAAGAGTGTGGGAACATGGGGAAGGATCACCTTGTGCAGATTAGCATAGTTAGAGAAGGCTTTCCAGAGAAGGGGGCACTTGAGCTGAGAAAGTGTAGGAGGCAACCTAGGCAGAGGTAACACCTAGAGTAAAGGCAAGGGCGAAAGTAGCATGCTATAGTCAGGCAATTCTGTGTAAGTTTAGTGTTGCTTGAACATAAGGCGCAAAGGAGGGGGTGACAAAAGATGAGGTTTGGAAAAGTGGCAGGAAGCAGGCCCAGGAAAACCTTGGAACCAAACTAAACAAGCTGGGATTTCACCTGGCTTCTATAGCTCAAAGTTCAAATATTTAATGACTGATAGGGCACACTGTCCCAACTAGTCAAAATGAGGCAATGTCCAGTCAGAACACAGGCTGGCTGTGCATGGACCAATGACTGGTGAGAAAAGGGGTCTCACCAAGCTCTTGTTCCATGTTTGACCCTAGGATTTGCCTAACTCTGTGGTAGGGGAAAATCTGTTAATAACTGACATGAATTTCCCAAGAGTCCAGGAGGTGAGAATAAAAATCAGATTTTGGTTGATTTAATGAAAAAAAGGAAATAGGCTATTTTTTGCACACCCGTGTTTTAAAACAGACTAAGGCAGCTGCTAAAAAGAGTTATCCTGGGCCTGGGTGTGAGTGAGGGACAGAGGGAAGAAAAAGCAGAGTTTCTCTATGTTTGCCTCGTGAACCTAACTTAAAATGGGCTAAAACCTCTGGGGATCTCCACCTTCTCCCAGATTGGTATTATGTCACTTAATTAATCACAGTGCCCTCTGGTGGGCTGCAGGGGCCCAAGGGCTGAGGAAACCTAAAACTGACAGATTGGTGTGCCTGCCGCTGGTAATGCTCTAGACTAGAGCATTGGCATATGATACCACTCCGAGTTCTGGGCTGCTGCACCTGGCTGCACAACAGAGCCAGGTGGGATGGGCAGGGTCAGAGGATCATAATTACCATAGATATGGGCTGTGGAATGGGCTGCTCTGAGTCAGTAAGCTGTGGGGAGGTGGGGAGGTAAGTGGTCCTCCTTGTGGTGGTGGAATCCCTGAGATTGTCTCCAATGTCTTGTTACACCCTTGGCTGTCTTCACACTTGGGCTTTGTAAACAGAACAAAAGGCATTTGCACCTTTCTTGCAGCTCCTTCCCAAATGGCTCCACCATATAGGTATCTGGTCAGAGATACATATGCTAGAGAAGTGACACAGAACATGGGTTTGAAGCCAGATTGCCAGAATTCAAAGCTCAGTTATACCACTTAGCTGTGCAAACTTGGCCAAGGTACTTAGCCTCTCTGTGTCTCAGATTACTTTTCTGAAAAATGGGACCACCTATCGCTGGTAATGTTGTAGTGGATTAGATGAGATAAGAGACATAAGGACTTAGCAGAGTACCTGGCACATAGTAAGTACCTAATCAATAGTTACTGTTGTTACAATAGGCCCAAAGACAAGGGGGGGGGGGTGCTGGGAAAGGGAAAGGCCATTTTTTGCAGAGATTGTCTGACAAGTGTGACATAATGACTTGAGGAGAAGCAGTCAAGATTCTTTGTATGCTCTCTGTACCTATGGAAATTAAGGGCTGAGGGATAAGTGCAGTGGTCCTTGTAGTTGCCTAGGCAAAGCTTTTTTCTTTCCCTTGGCCTCATGTCTCTGATAAGATATTGCCACGCCATTGGCATCTTGCCTGATATCGTGACTAGCCAGGTTGAACAGGCTTCAGGCATCCATGAGGCTGGTGTGGTGACACAGGTGGAGGTGGTGGCTTCAGTCTTGTCAGAAGCCATGTGGTGGAGCTGGGGTGATACCTAAGATCCTTTCTGCCTTCAGTCACTTCTAGGTCGGTGGTAGCTGGTCCTGGAACTCTTCCAGAACCCAGTAAGCATAAGGGATGTCCTACATCTGGTGCTGAGAGGCTTGTAAACTACAAGCAAGACCCAGTCCAGTGATATTTCCTGTGTCCTGAAATGGGAAGTCACTGAAGAGCTCTGTGTCCCTAGGCTGACAAGTATCAGTCAGCAGTTCTGGCTTCCTCTCATAGTTAAAATCTGATATTAGAATTCCTGGGAATACAGGCTTGCTTTGGGGCAGTCTGCAAGTGCTGTGGCTTGTAATGGTTGCTCCACAAATCCATGAACTTCCAAAGCCCTTCCAAGGTGATCTTCTCAGTCATGAACTCTTCCCTCCCCTGAGTAGTCAGAACAGTATTCCTAGTGACAGCAGTACATTTATCAAGCATATCTGGCAGGGGAGGGTGCGGGGAGAACTGTCTTGTTAAGTGTGTGAGCTTTAGAGTTAGCTAGACCTGGGTTCAAATCCAGACACTTCCAATTTTTTGACATCTTTATTGAGACAAAATTCACATACCATATAATTCACCCATTTAAAGTATACAATTGAATGTTTTTTATTGTGTATACAGAGCTGTGCAGCAATCACTACCATCAATTTTGTAATATTTTCATCACCTCAAAAAGAAATCCCATACCCAAAGAATAAATATTGTCAAACTGTCAATACTACCCAAAGCTATCTACACATTCAATGCAATCCCAATCAAAATTGCACCAGCATTCTTCTCAAAGCTAGAACAAGCAATCCTAAAATTCATATGGAACCACAAAAGGCCCCGAATAGCCAAAGTAATTTTGAAGAAGAAGACCAAAGCAGGAGGCATCACAATCCCAGACTTTAGCCTCTACTACAAAGCTGTAATCATCAAGACAGCATGGGATTGGCACAAAAACAGACACATAGACCAATGGAATAGAATAGAAACCCCAGAACTAGACCCACAAAAGTATGGCCAACTAATCTTTGACAAAGCAGGAAAGAACATCAATGGAAAAAAGACAGTCTCTTTAACAAATGGTGCTGGGACAACCGGAAGCAACATGCAGAAGGTTGAAACTAGACCACTTTCTCACACCATTCACAAAAATAAACTCAAAATGGATAAAGGACCTGAATGTGAGATAGGAAACCGTCAAAACCCTAGAGGAGAAAACAGGAAAAGACCTCTCTGACTTCAGCCGTAGCAATTTCTTACTTGACCCCTCCCCAAAGGCAAGGGAATTAAAAACAAAAATGAAGTATTGGGACCTCATGAAGATAAAAAGCTTCTGCACAGCAAAGGAAACAATCAACAAAATTAAAAGGCAACCAACGGCATGGGAAAAGATATTCGCAAATGACATATCGGACAAAGGGCTAGTATCCAAAATGTATAAAGAGCTCACCAAACTCCACACCTGAAAAACAAATAATCCAGTGAAGAAATGGGCAAAAAACATGAATAGACACTTCTCTAAAGAAGACATCCGGATGGCCAACAGGCACATGAAAAGATGTTCAACATCACTCCTCATCAGGGAAATACAAATCAAAACCACACTCAGATATCACCTCACGCCAGTCAGAGTGGCCAAAATGAACAAATCAGGAGACTATAGATGCTGGCGAGGATGTGGAGAAACAGGAACCCTCTTGCACTGTTGGTGGGAATGCAAACTGGTGCAGCCACTCTGGAAAACAATGTGGAGGTTCCTCAAAAAATTTAAAAATAGACCTACCCTATGACCCAGCAGTAGCACCGCTAGGAATTTACCCAAGGGATACAGGAGTACTGATGCATAGGGCCACTTGTACCCCAATGTTCATAGCAGCACTCTCAACAATAGCCAAATTATGGAAAGAGCCTAAATGTCCATCAACTGATGATGGATAAAGAAATTGTGGTTTATATACACAATGGAGTACTACGTGGCAATGAGAAAGAACGAAATATGGCCCTTTGTAGCAAAATGGATAGAACTGGAGACTGTTATGCTAAGTGAAATAAGCCATACAGAGAAAGACAGATACCATATGGTTTCACTCTTATGTGGATCCTGAGAAACTTAACAGGTACCCATGGAGGAGGGGAAGGAAAAAAAAAGAGGTTAGAATGGGAGAGAGCCAAAGCATAAGAGACTCTTAAAAACTGAGAACTGAGGGTTGATGGGTTGTGGGAGGGAGGGGAGGGTGGGTGATGGGTATTGAGGAAGGCACCTGTTGGGATGAGCACTGGGTGTTGTATGGAAACCAATTTGACAATAAATTTCACATATTTAAAAAAGTAAAACAAAATAAAAAAAATAAAAATAATGCCAGTCTGCCTAAAAGACAGAATGCAAAACTAAAAAAAAAAAGAAACCCCATACCCATTAGCAATCTCTCCCCATTCTCACCCCAACCCCTGTTTAAAGAAAGAAAGAAGAAAGAAAGAAAGAAAGAAAGAAAGAAAGAAAGAAAGAAAGAAAAAAGAGTCGGACAGTAGTTAAAATAGTAAAAACAGGGGCGCCTGGGTGGCGCAGTCGGTTAAGCATCCGACTTCAGCCAGGTCATGATCTCGCGGTCCGTGAGTTCGAGCCCCACGTCAGGCTCTAGGCTGATGACTCAGAGCCTGGAGCCTGTTTCCGATTCTGCGTCTCCCTCTCTCTCTGCCCCTCCCCCGTTCATGCTCTGTCTCTCTCTGTCCCAAAAATAAATAAACGTTGAAAAAAAAAATTTAAAAAAAAAAAATAGTAAAAACAGATTTTATTCAGAACTATTGCAATAGGGGGAGAAAAGATCTCAGTATAGAACTGGACTTAACTCCAAATACAGCAAAGACAAGTAGAGATTTATAGCCAAGGAGCAAGTTGGTGGCAGGGTGGAGGGTGGGGATGGAGAATTACTAAGAAGAGACAATAGGGGTAGGGAGACTCTTGCCAAATTGTGTTCTTGCTAAAGGCAGGTTAAGGTAATCAGAAATCACCTGGGGGAGAGTAGGCAATTGGGAATTTGTTATCAAAGATGATCAGATATGTAGAGTAGGAGGTTCTCACTAAACTCACTTAACAGATTTTTACTAAAACTGGGCCATGCAGGCCTGAGAATAAGGCCCAAGGACAAGTCTTAGCTGAGTAAAAGGCTTAGAGGATGCTGGCTAAAGTTTGGTCAGGGAAAGAGTCCTTGACCTGCAGTACCTGGCAATCACCAGTCTCTGTTCTATCTTTATGGATTTGCCTACTCTAGAGATTTCATATAATTGGAATCACAATATGTGGTCTTTTCTGTCTGGCTTCTTTCACTTAGCATTATGTTTTCTTTTTTTTTCTTTTTCTTTTTTTAATGTTTATTTATTTTTGAGAGAGACAGAGACAGAATGTGAGTGGGTTAGGGGCAGATAGAGAGGGAGACACAGAAACAGAAGCAGGCTCCAGGCTCTGAGCTGTCAGCACAGAGCCCGACGCGGGGCTCGAACTCACTAGCTGTGAAATCATGACCTGAGCCGAAGTCGGACGCTCAACCGACTGAGCCACCCAGGCGCCCCAGCATAATGTTTTCAAGTCTCTGCCATGTTGTAGTATCTGTCAGTACTTCATTTATTTTTATTGCAAAATAATATTCCATATTTTATGTATTCATTCACCAGTTATTGGGCATTTTGATTGTTTCCATTTTGTGCTATTATGAATACTGCTGTATGAACATTTGAGTGCAGGTTTTCTGTGGACATATGCTTTTATTTCTCTTGTGTATTACCCAGGAATGGAATTGCTGGATTATATGGTAACTCTTTGTTAAACTCTGAAAAACTACCACACTGTCTTCCACAGCACTACTTTACATTCTAACCAGCAGTGGATGATGATTCCAATCTCTCCACATTTTCTACAACACTTGTTATTATCTGTCTTTTTTATTATAGCCAACGTAGTGGGTATGAAGTGGTATCTCATTGTGGTTTTGGTTTGCATCTCCATGATGGCTAACATTTTGAGCATCTTTTCATGTGCTTAATGACAATTTGTGAATCATCTTTGGACAAATGTTTAGTCAAATTCTTTCCCAATTTTTTAAAGTTTATTTATTTTGAGACAGGGATAGAGAGGGGAGAGGAGCAGAGAGAGAGAGAGAGAGAGAGAGAGAGAGAGAGAATCTCAAGCAGGCTCCACACTGTCAGTGCAGAGTCCAACATGGGGCTTGAACTCATGAACCATGAGATCATGACCTGAGCTGAAATCATGAGTCAGCCACCCAGACGTCCCAATCCTTTCCCAAATTTTAAATTGCCTTTTAATTATTGATTTGTAAGATTTCTTTATATCTTCTAGATGCAAGTCCCTTATCCAATTTACAATTATTTCTTTCTTATTCTATGTATCTCTTCATTTTCTTGATAGTATACTTTGAAGTAAAACAGTGTAATTTTGGTGAAGTACCACTAATCTCTGTATTATTTTGACACTTGTGCTTTTGATGTCATATCTGAGGAGGCTTTGCCTAATCTGATGCTACAGAGAGTAAGTCTTAGGTTTTCTTCTGAGAGTTTTATAGTTTTCAGTCTTACATTTAGATTTATGATCCATTTGGAGTTAATTTGTGTGTATGTTGCATGGTAGGAGTCCAACTTCGTTCTTTTGCATATGGATTGTCAGTTATTCCAGCATTATTTGTTGAAACACTATTCTTCCTTAACTTAATAGTCTTGGCACTCTTGTTGAAAATCAATTGACCATAAATGCAAGAATTTATTTCTGGACACTCAATTATTTCCCATTGATCTCAATATCTATCTTTATGCCAGTAGTACACTACCATGATTATTATAGCTTTATAGCAAGTTTTGAAATCAGGAAGTATGACTCCTCTAACTCTTTTTCTTCCCATTCAAGGTTGTTTTCATTGTTCTAAGTCCCTTTGCATTTCATATGAATTTAAGGATCTGCTTGTCTAATTCTGAAAATAAAAAAGCCAGTTGGGACTTTGACAGAGAGTAGGTAGAATCTGTAGATTAACTTTGGGAGTATTGTCATCTTCATATCACGATTTCTAATTCTTGAACATGAGATGTCATTCCATTTATTTAGGTCTTCTACAGTTTCTTTCAGCAATGTTTTATAGTTTTCAGTGTACAAGTCTTATACTTCCTTAGATAAATTTATATCTAAGTATTATACTATTGTAAAAAAGATTGTTTTATTAGTTTTATTTCAGATTATTCATTACAAATGTATAGAAATATACCTAATTTTTTGTACATTAACCATGTATCCTCCAACCTTGCTAACTTATTTTTAAATCTAATAGTTTCTGTATGTGTATGTATTTCATAGGATTTTCTACATACAAGATCATGTCAACTATAAATAAAGACAGTTTTACTTCTTTTTTCCCCTAATTTGTATACCTTTTTATTTCATTTTCTTATATAAGTTTTCTAGCTTAAACTTCCAGTACAATGTTGAATAGAAGTGGTGAGAGTAGATTTCTTTGTTTTGTTGCTGATCTTAGCAGAAGAACTTTTGGTCTTTCACCATTAAGTATGATGTTAGCTGTGCATTTTGCATACATACACTTTATCAGGTTGAGGAAGTTCTCTTTTATTCCTAGTTTGTTTCATGTTTTTATCATGAAAGGGTGTTGGGGTTTTGTTAAATGCTATTTCTGCATCTATTGAGATAAACATGTAGATTTTCCCCTTTATTCTATTAATATGGTATATTGTGTTGATTGGTTTTCATATGATGAACCAATCTTGAACTCCTGGGATAAGTCCCACTGGGTCATTGTGGATAATCCTTTTTAAATGCTGCTGGATTTGATCTGTTAGTATTTCGTTGAGGGTTTTTGCCACTATATTCATTAACAGATATTGGTCTCTTGTTTTGCTGTGATGTCTTTGTCTGATTTTATCATCAGGGCAATTATGCCCTCATAGGATGAGTTGGGAAGTGTTCCCTATTCTTCCATTTTCTGGAAGAGGTTGCAAAGGATTTGTGCTATTTCTTGGGGGCCTGTAAGCCATCTGGGCCTCGGCTTTTCCTTGTGGCTAATTTGTTGTTTTTTGTTGTGGTGGTTGTGGTTGCGGTTGTTATTGTTGTTAGTTCATTCTCTTTACTTGTTATGGGTCTGTTCAGATTATCAACTTCTTCCTAGGTCTATTTTGGTACTTTGTGTCTTTCTAGAAATTTTTCCATTTCATATAAGTTATCTTATTTCTCAGCATATAGTTGTCTGTACTTTTTCCTTATAATCCTTTTCGTATTATAAGGCCAGTAGTGATGCCCCTCTTTGATTCCTGATTTTACTAATTTGAATAATTTCTGTTTATTTCTTAGTCAATCTAGCCAAAGTTTTGTCAATTTTGTTGTTCTTTTCAAAGAACCAATATTTGGTCTTATTGCTTTTCTCTATGGTTTTTCTACTTTCTATTTCATTTATTTCCATTATAATCTTTATTACTTCCTTCTCCTTGCTTTAGGTTTAGTGTGCTCTTCTTTTTGTAGCCAAATACTGCCAATATTCTGCTGTATTCTCCAGGTAAGTCACTTCATCTCTCAGAGCTTTAATTCCTCATTTGTAAAATGCTAGGGTCTACCTCAGAGGATTGTTGGGAGAATGAAATGAGACAATGTAGATGATGTGCTTAGTACTGATTCTGGTGCAGAGTCAGTGCTCAACAAATGGTAGCTTCTGTTACTTTTTGTGTCAGGTCCTGTACTTGGCACTTTATCTATATAACACTGCAATGATGCTCCACAATGTCTTGTAAGAGTAGGATCAATTATAAGTTTTTCTTAATGTATTCTTTTTATGACCAACCCAAATACATTTGAAACTTAGAACAGGGTTTAAACCATTTCTCCCCTATTGCCGACTAATGCTTTAGTCCACAGAGTCTGTGTCTCAGACAGGTGCCTAAAAGGCTTCCATCTCCAGGTCCCCCTCATTCTTTTCTCCATTACTTTTTCTCCCTGCTTCAATTCTCAGGGTTATGGCCTTATTCTACTTGCCTTTGTGGTCAAGGATGGGAAGATCCATTGGCTTCTTGTGGTCAAGGCCAGCATGAAAGGCTCTTGGCTCTAGGAGGAGAACCTCCCATTCTTCAGACAAACTGCCTTCCAGACCAACATGCCTTTCTATTGCTTCCATCTGTTTCCTCTCCTGAAAAAATAGTCAATGCATTATTCTGATAAATGACATCTTCTTCACCTGAAGAAATATGGGGAGGAGGAGTTGGATGACTTTTGATATGAAAAGAACCCCTCCCTTCTCACCAGGAGTAAGAGTGATGAGGAATAAGCAACGTAGTGGTACCCTTTGCATCCTTGCAAAGAAGAGTACTGCCACTTCCTTCAGTGAGTTAGAATTTCACATGTTCTGGAGGGAAAGTCTCTGGATCCTCCAATTAGACAATGCGGGTCTCCTCTTCTCAAAATCACTAGCAGTATTCCTGTCACAGAAACAACTCCCAGTTCCAAAGACTCTGCAGTATCTGGACAATGTTTTGTGGGTGGAGGCTTGCTAATTCCTGGTGCTTTGGACAGACCTTCATACTCTTATCAAAGATTGAGGTAGTCATGGAATCCCCATCAAATTTTGTCACACACACACACACACACACCCTACTACCTGTCCCCATGCTCTCCTTTCTTCAGCAGTTTTAAGAGTAAACAACGAATCTAATCATCATCATTATTGCTCTGAGTTTGAACTGTCCCCTATCCTAATTACTTCCCTGGTGGGTAAAAATTGATATGATGCATTATGCCAGTGATTCTCAAAGTGTGGTTCCAAGGCCAGCAGCATCAGCATTCACCCAGGAACTTGCTAGAAATGCAAATCTTTGGCCTCACTCCAGACCCAGTCAATCAGAAATTCTAGAGTGGGCCTCAGTCATCTGTGCTTTAACAATTCCTATAGGCAATGCTGATGCTGCTTGAGTTTGCTTCTGTTCCTTCTTCCAGCTGTACTTTGTAAAGTGGCAAGCATTCTAACCACTTCACTACCAGATACAGGATTGTTGTCCAGCAGTATAGCAGCTTTTGCATGTAGCAAAACCCATTGCTTAGGTTGCCTTTTAGCTTTGTTGATTGTTTCTTTCTCTGTGCAGAAGCTTTTTATTTGATGAAGTCCCAATAGTTTATTTTTGCTTTAATTTTCCTTGCCTCAGGAGACACGTCTAGAAAGAAGTTGCTACAGCCAATGTCAAAGAGGTTACTGCCTGTGTTCTCCTCTAGAGTTTTGATGGTTTGGTCTCACATTTAAGTCTTTAACCCATTTTGAGTTTACTTTTGTGTATAGTGTAAGAAAGTGGCCCAGTTTCATTGTTTTGCATGTAGGTGCCAGGTTTTCCCAACACCATTTGTTAAATAGAGTGTCTTTTTCCCGTTGGATATTCTTTTCTGCTTTGCCAAAGATTAGTTGACCATAGAGTTGTGGGTTCATTTCTGGGTTTTCTATTCTGTTCCATTGATCTATGTGTCCATTTTTGTGCTAGTAGCATACTATTTTGATCACTACAGCTTTTTAATATAACTTTGTAATAGCTTTATATGGAATTGTGATGCCTCCAGCTTTGCTTTTCTTTTTCAAGGTTGCTTTGGCTATTTGGGGTCTTTTGTGGTTCCACAAAAATTTTGTGATTGTTCTAGCTCTGTGAAAAATGTTGGTGGTATTTTGATAGGGATTGCATTAAATGTGTAGATTGCTTTGAGGAGTATAGACATTTTAATTTTTGTTCTTTCAATCGAGCATGGAATGTCTTTCCATTTCTTTTAGTCGACTTCAGTTTTTTTTTCATCAGTGTTTTATAGTTTTCAGAGTACAAGTCTTTCACTTCTTTGGTTAGGTTTATTCCTAGGTGTCTTATTGTTTTGGTGAAATTGTAAATGGGATTGATTCCTTGACTTCTCTTTCTGATGCTTCATTATTGGTGTATAGAAATGCAACAGATTTCTGTGCACTGATTTTGTATCTTGTGACACACTGAATTACTGAACATAATCTAGACATTATATCCTTTCATCCATAAATAATTATATATAGCTCCGAAAAGATGACTTTGTCTTTTAATATAACCACAAACACTGGAGAGATTTATATGTGGGAATGCTGTGGCATGATTTGTATTTAAAAGATCACTGTGGCTACTTATGGAGAACAGATTATAAGTGCTCAATGATGGCAGTGAAGAGATTGGTTAGGCCACTTCAGTGGTCCGGGAGACAGATGGTGATGGTTTTGATCAGGAGTAACACTGAAGATGGAGACAAGTCAGGCTATGGTAGATAGAAGGTAATACTAGCTCACGAAGCTAAGAAACTTAATTACAAGTTTCTAAGAGAGCTCCTGCTCTAAGACCACAGTCACCTTTGTCAGCATTATCTAAATGCTTTCAGGAATGTATGGTCCCAAGGAATTTTATCCCAGGGTGGCCAAGGATGGTTGCTCTGCAGGTTACCCAAACCATCTGGGCTGAGGTACATAAGCATGGTGACCTAATATATCTCAACGTCATAGCTCCGGAATGCATGTGAGATGGTGGTAATGGCATGGTAGAATGTTCCTTAACTACTAGAATGGTCAAGATAAAGTACTTGACCTGGTGGTCTGGGGTCCTATCTACTTGTGAGGCCCCTGAAAACTTGCTAAGATCACTGTTTCTGAAGGCCTGAACTAGGATGGAACTTCCAGGATCAGTGTTTGCCATGCCAGCTATTAGCACTGTTGCCACAGAAAGTCCTAGCTATGGTTAAAAAAGAAAGAGAGAAGTAGAATCGGGAGAGGTGGGGTTGAATGTAAGATTTTATCTGGGGATTGGACTAGGCTATAAGATAACATAGGACATAGGAGGAATATATAAAACAAATCATAAGTTTAATGCCAAGAAAATCAACAACAGATTAGGAAGCAGTGCACAGCTGGTCAATGAAAGTGGTTCAGGGTGTAGGCTGCAACTCATTTCAGAGGTCTTATCCAACTATGTGGTTTGAGGTTTGGGTGGAAGTGGGGGTGGCTGATACTAAAAATCCAATTGGGCAGGATGAGACACTGGCAGATGTTCTTCCACTTGTCTTTGGGGTTACATATGAAGGTATTATGTCTCTTGACACTTGAAGTTTCCTGAATACCCAGGCCCCTCTGAGTTTAACCAGCAAAAAAAGGATGACCAGTTGTGGGGTCAGTCTTGTGCGGTCGTTATTTCTAGTACTTGATTGTCCTAGAAGAGTAGGAAATACTTCCTATTTCCCTAGAGATTTCTGTCAGTAACAATTCAGAGCATGCATACTTCTGGCCCTGGCACAAACTATCCCCATTTGTTAATGACCTGGACCTTGGAAATGAGGAAATGACCCTGTCCCTCAAAGTTCCAGAAGGAAGAAGCTTCATAAGCTTACCCTTCAAGGAAATCATCCCAGAAGCCAAATAGCTGGCCAGAATTTCAGCTACTGACAGGGTGGGTTGTACAGCTGCCTGAGGGGCCCACATTAAGTGCTGACAACAGTAGATCAAGGTGAAAGCCACTGCCCTACAGTGGAAGACAGGGAATGAGTGACCACAAAAGTCAGCAACTTATCCTGGCCTTATTCAGGGACTCTGGGAAAGAAGTTCAGATGTAACAGGCTTCTAAGCAGGACTTATAATGGTGAGAATGGTAATTCTAATGATGTGATGCTTACCATTTGTTAAGCATGCATTGTATGTCAAACACTATACTAAATGTTTTATATTTATTATCTCATTTAATCAACACAATAATCCTGAGGGCTCTTATTATCCTCATTTTTACAACTAAAGAAACCAAAACTTAGAAGTGCTCAGTAATTTGTCCAAGGTTACTTTCTAGCTAGTAATTGGTTGAGTCCAAATTCATATACATGCAATCTGACCACAGAGCCTGAGCTCTTAACATTTTTGCTATGTTTCCCATTGAATATATCCATTCATAATATAACAAGTTTTGGGCAGAGAAGGTCTGATAGACCAGATCCCCATGGATACAATCGTATGCTATTCTGGAATATACTATGGCCTGGGTTGATAAACAAGCCCTAAATATGAAAATGTGGCAAGCAGAATGGGGGGAAAGAGCAGTCCCAAGGATTCAACTCCCCCATGACATAGATTCAATGATGCCTCTCAAAACATATATGCCTGGCTATGAGTAGTAGATGGTAGAATCATCCAAATACATGCATTCTTTTTAGCCCCAGGAAGAGCCCAAATAATAGTCCTAGTCATGCTAGAAAATAGTTGTGGCCTCAAGTCCACATTCTTAGCCATTTCCACTGGGCACCCACTTAATGAGATTTTCTACTTCTAATACCTGAGACAACCCATTGCCCTGGCAAAACCTTCTGAAAGTAGTCACCAAGTAAGTGGCATCATTCTAGAAAGGGCTTGCAAAAGACTGTGGAATTCCAAGGCATAGAAGTCAAGTCATCACACCTTGATTCTTAGTGGCAGATCACCTTTGGTAGGTAGATTGGTAGGAATTGGTACATCACTTTTCATTTTTCCATGAACCCAGCATAACCACTATGTAGGGAAAGTTTTCTTGACCACTCACTTAGAAAAGCCGGTGTTTTGTCCCTTCTCATCAGGGTAGAATTCCTTCAGCTTTGCTTCCAAACTGTAAAGTCAAGACATTATAAAGCTGCATCACAAATCCAGGAGGGCTTATCACCCATACAACTGTTTTCATAGTGGTTAGTGTGGCTGTAGATAGAAAAAGCCATGCTATGTGATTGATAGTCGTCATTCCTCATGTCCACCCTGACATTTTCTGTAGATTCTCAAACTAACCTGGTTAGAAATCCACAATCCACCTTACTAGTTAACCCCAGAATGTTGTTGAATGCCCTTTCAGTGAGCTTGTCAGCCACTTAATCCAATTTATATGCCTCTAAGTTACCTTGGGATACTAAGGACACAGCCATCCAGAATAATAGAACTTTTCAGAAAAAGACAAGAGACAGGACAACTGTTTCTGCACTGAGATTTTGGCTATACCACATGTTGATGGACCAGAATGCATATTTCAATAAGACAGCATAGTAGTCATAAATGCTGTTCACCAGTAATTTCTGGCTTTCCTCCTTCAAGCACATGGTAGAATTGCACTTCCCTCACCCTTTTGAAGTCAGGCATGGCCATGTTACTTGCTTTGGCCAGTGAAAAATGAGAAGTGACATGGGTCACTTCTGGGTAGAAATTTAAAGAATCAGTGAATAATTCAGCTTGTCCCTCTCCCTTGATACAATCATGGAAATGATTTAGGAACAAAGCTCTGTCAGTTTGGGTCTCTGATGACTATGAAGAACAGAGCCCTCAGCTGACCTGCAATGGGCATGTAGCATAAGCAAGAAATAAACCTTTATTGTATATTTATTTTTTAACTTAATTTTTTTATTTTTTTTAATTCACATCCAAATTAGTTAGCATATAGTGAAACAATTATTTCAGGAGTAGATTCCTTAATGACCCTTACCCATTTAGCCCATCCTCCTTTCCAAAACCCCTCCCATAACCCTCAGTTTGTTTTCCATATTTATGAGTCTCTTCTGTTTTGTCCCCCTCCCTGTTTTTATATTATTTTTGTTTCGTTCCGTTATGTTCATGTTTTGTCGCTTAAACTCTTCATATGAGTGAAGTCATATGATTTTTGTCTTTCTCTGACTAATTTCATTTAGCATAATACCCACCAGTTCCATCCACGTAGTTGCAAATGGCAAGATTTCATTCTTTTTGATTGCTGAGTAATACTCCATTGTATACATATACCACTTTTTCTTTATCCATTCATTCATTGATGGACATTTGGGCTCTTTCCATACTTTGGCTATTGTTGATAGTGCTGCTATAAACATGGGGGTGCATGTGTCCCTTCGAATCATCACATGTGTATCCCATGGATAAATGCCTAGTAGTGCAATTGCTGGGTCGTAGGGTAGATCTATTTTTAGTTTTTTGAGGAACCTCCATACTGTTTTCCAGAGTGGCTGCATGAGCTTGCATTGCCACCAAAAATGCAAAAGAGATCCTCTTTCTCTGCATCTTCGCCAACACCTGCTGTTGCCTGAGTTGTTAATGTTAGCCATTTGGATAGGTGTAAGGTGGTATCTCATTGTGGTTTTGATTTGTATTTCCCTGATGATGAGTGATGTTGAGCATTTTTTCATGTGTCCCTTGGCCATCTGGATATCATCCTTGGAGAAGTGTCTATTCATGTCTTTTGCCCATTTCTTCACTGGATTATTTGTTTTTTGGGTGTTGAGTTTGATAAGTTCTTTATAGATTTTGGGTACTAACCCTTTATCTTATTTGTCATATTTGTCATTTGCAAATATCTTCTCCCATTCTGTCAGTTGCCTTTTAGTTTTGCTGATTGTTTCCTTCGCTGTGCAGAAGCTTTTTATTTTGACGAGGTCCCAGTACTTCATTTTTGCTTTTGTTGCTTTTGCCTCTGAAGACGTGTTGAGTAAGAAGTTGCTGCAGGCAAGATCAAAGAGGTTTTTGCCTGCTTTCTCCTCGAGGATTTTGATGACTTCCTGTCTTACATTGATGTCTTTCATCCATTTTGAGTTTATTTTTGTGTATGGTGTAAGAAAGTGGTCCAGGTTCATTCTTCTGCATGTCGCTGTCCAGTTTTCCCAGCACCACTTGCTGAAGAGACTGTCTTTATTCCATCGGATATTCTTTCCTGCTTTGTCAAAGATTAGTTGGTCATACGTTGGTGGCTCCATTTCTGGGTTCTCTATTCTGTTCCATTGATCTGTCTGTTCTTGTGCCAGTACCATACGGTCTTGATGATTGCAGCTTTGTAGTATAGCTTGAAGTCTGGAATTGTGCTGCTTCCTGCTTTGGTTTTCTTTGTCAAGATTGTTCTGGCTATTCGGGGTCTTTTCTGGTTCCATACAAATTTTAGGATTATTTGTTCTAGCTCTGTGAAAAATGCAGGTGTTACTTTGATAGAGATTGCATTGAATATGTAGATTGGGTAGTATCGATATTTTAGCAATATTTGTTCTTCCTATCCAGGAGCATGGAATCTTTTTCCATTTCTTTGTGTCTTCTTCAATTTCTTTCATAAGCTTTCTATAGTTTTCAGTGTATAGATTTTTCACCTCTTTGGTTAAATTTATTCCTGGTATTTTATGGTTTTTGGTGCAACTGTAAATGGGATTGATTCCTTGATTTCTCTTTCTGTCACTTCATTGTTGGTGTATTGGAATGCAACCGATTTCTGTGCATTGATTTTATATCCTGCAACTTTGCTGAATTCATAAATCAATTCTAGCAGTTTTTTGGTGGAATCTTTTGGGTTTTCCATATAGAGTATCATGTCTTCTGCAAAGAGTGAAAGTTTGACCTCCTCCTGGCCCATTTGGATGCCTTTTATTTCTTTGTGTTGTCTGATTGCAGAGGCTAAGACTTCCAATACTATGTTAAATAACAGTGGCGAGAGTGGACATTCCTGTCTTGTTCCTGACCTTAGGGGAAAAGCTCTCAGTTTTTCCCCATTGAGGATGATATTAGCGTTGGGTCATTCATATATGACTTTGATGATCTCGAGTTATGCTCTGTCTATCCCTACTTTCTTGAGGGTTTTTATCAAGAAAGGATGCTGTATTTTGTCAAATGCTTTCTCTGCATCTATTGAGAGGATCATATGGTTCTTGTCCTTTCTTTTATTCATGTGATGAATCATGTTAATTGTTTTGAGGATATTGAACCAGCCCTGCATCCCAGGTATAAATCCCACTTGGTCGTGGAGAATATATTTTTTTAATGTATTGTTGGATCCAGTTGGCTAATATCTTGTTGAGGATTTTTGCATCCATGTTCATCAGGGAAATTGGTCTATAGTTCTCCTTTTTAGTGGGGTCTCTGTCTGGTTTGGAATCAAGGTAATGCTGGCTTCATAGAAAGAGTTTGGAAGTTTTCCTTCCATTTCTATGTTTTGGAATAGTTTCAAGAGAATAGGTGTGAACTCTTCCTTAAATGTTTGGTAGAATTCCCCTGGAAAGCCATCTGGCCCTGGACTCTGTTTTTTTGGAAGATTTTTGATTACTAATTCGATTTCCTTTCTGGTTATGGGTCCATTCAAATTTTCTATTTCTTCCTGTTCCAGTTTTGGTAGTGTATATGTTTCTAGGAATTTGTCCATTTCTTCTAGATTACCCATTTTATTGGCATATAATTGCTCATAATATTCTCTTATTATTGCTTTTATTTCTGCTGCGTTGGTTGTGATCTGTCCTCTTTCATTCTTGATTTTATTTACTTGGGTCCTTTCCTTTTTCTTTTTGATCAAACTGACTAGTGGTTTATCAATTTTGTTCATTCTTTCCAAGAACCAGCTTCTGGTTTCATTGATCTGTTCTACTGGGTTTTTTTTGGTTTCAATAGCATTATTTTCTTCTCTAATCTTTATTATTTCCTTTCTTCCCCTGGTTTTGGGTTTTATTTGCTGTTCTTTTTCCAGCTCCTTAAGGTATGAGGTTAGGTTGTGTATCTGAGATCTTTCTTCCTTCTTTAGGAAGGCCTGGATTGCTATATACTTTCCTCTTATGATCACCTTTGCTGGGCCCCAGGGGTTTTGGGTTGTGGTGCTATCATTTTCATTGACTTCCATATATTTTTTTTTAATTTCCTCTTTAACTGCTTGGTTAGCCCATTCATTCATTAGTAGGATGTTCTTCAGTCTCTAGGTATTTGTTACCTTTCCAAATTTTTTCTTGTGGTTGATTTCAAGTTTCATAGTGTTGTGATCTGAAAATATGCACGGTATGATCTCGATCTTTTTGTACTTACTTAGGGATGATTTGTGTCCCAGTGTATGGTCTATTCTGGAGAACATTTCACGTGCATTGGAGAAGAATGTATATTCTGCTGCTTTAGGACGAAATGTTATGGATATATCCATTAAGTCCATCTGGTCCAGTGTGTCATTCAAAGCCAATGTTTCCCTGTTGATTTTTTGATGAGATGATCTGTCCATTGCTGTGAGTGGGGTGTTGAAGTCTCCTACTATTATGCTATTACTATCGATGAGTTTCTTTATGTTTGTGATTAATTGATTTATATATTTGGGTGCTTCCATATTTGACACATAAATGTTTACAATTGTTAGGTCTTCTTGGTGGATAGACCCCTTGATTCTGATATAATACCCTTCTGCATCTCTTGGTACAGTCTTTATTTTAAAGTCTAGATTGTCTGATATAAGTATGGCTACTCTGGCTTTCTTTTGTTGACCACTAGCATGATAGATGGTTCTCCATCCCCTTATTTTCAATCTGATGGTGTCTTTAGGTCTAAAGTGGGTATCTTGTAAACAGCATATAGTTGGATCTTGTTTTATTATCTATTCTGTTACCCTATGTCTTTTGACTGGACCATTGAGTCCATTGATGTTTAGAGTGAGTACTGAAAGATATGAATTTATTGCCATTATGATGCTTGTAGAGTTGGAGTGTCTGGTGGTGTTCTCTGGTCCTTTCTAATCTTTTGTTGCTTTTGATATATATATATATATATATATATATATATGTATATTTCATCTTTTCCTCCCTCAGAAAGTCCCCCTTAAAATTTCTTGCAGTGCTGGTTTAGTGGTCGCAAACTCCTTTAATTTTTGTTTTTCTGGGAAACTTTTTATCTCTCCTTCTATTTTGAATGACAGCCTTGCTGGATAAAGAATTCTTGGCTGCATATTTTCTGAATCAGCACACTGAATATATCCCACCACTCCTTTCTGGCCTGCCAAGTTTCTGTGGATAGGTCTGCTGAAAACCTGATCTGTCTTCCCTTGTGTGTTAGGGACTTTTTTTCCCTTGCTGCTTTCATGATTCTCTCATTGCCTGAATATTTTGTGAATTTGACTATGATATGCCTTGTTGATGGTAGGTTTTTGTTGAATCTAATGGGGGTCCTCTGTGCTTCCTGGATTTTGATGTCTGTGTCTTTCCACTATGATTTTCTCACATAACACTTCACCTATTTCTCTCTCTTCCACTTTTGGGACCCTTATGATTCTGATGTTCCTTTTTAATGAGTCACTGATTTCTCTAATTCTAAAATCATGCTCTTTTGCCTAATCTCCCTGTTTTTTTTCTGCTTCATTATTCTCCATTAATTTGTCCTCTATATCACTGGTTCTCTGTTCTGCCTCATCCATCCTTGCCACCACAGCGTCCATCCATGATTGCAGCTCAGTTATAGCATTTTTATTTCATCCTGAATAGTTTTTACTTCTTTTATCTCCACAGAGAGGGATTCTAATCTATTTTCGCCTCTAGCTAGTGTTCTTATTATTGTGATTCTAAATTCTGGTTCAGACATCTTGCTTGTATCTGTGTTGGTTAAATCCCTGGTTGTCGTTTCTTCATGCTCTTTCTTTTGAATTCCTTTGTTTTGTCATTTTGAAAGGAGAAAATGAATTAATGAGGTAGAAAAATTGAAATTAAAAAAATTAAAATTAGAAAAATGTTAAAATTAAAAATTAAAACACACACACAAAAATGGGATAGATGATGCTAGATCCTAGGTGTGTTATGGTCTGGGTGTTGAAAGTGGTTTGACAGATTAGAGAAAAAAATGGGGGAGGAGAAAAAAAAGGAAATTGTTTGAGAATTTGAAAAAATGAATACACTGAAGTAGACTAAAGTGAGATGATGGGAGTAAAATAGAATTTGAAAAAATATACACAAAAGTAAAGAATATAGTAGAAAAATTGAAGAAAAATATTTTTAATAAAAATTCTAAAAAATATGAATTTTTTTCATTTTCTACATTTAAGAAAAAAGAAAAGAAAAGAAAAGAGAAAAAATATAAAAAAAAGAAAAAAAGAAATTGTTTGAAAATTTGAAAAGGTGAGTACACTGAAGTAGACTAAAATAAAATGATGGAAGTAAAGTAGAATTTGAAAAAATTTACACAAAAGTAAAAAATATAGTAATAAAAATTAAAGAAAGATATTTTTAATAAAAATGATTTTTTCCTCTGTATTCAAGAAAAAGAAAAGAAAAAAAGACAGCCTCTTTAACAAATGGTGCTGGGAGAACTGGACAGCAACATGCAGAAGGTTGAAACTAGACCACTTTCTCACACCATTCACAAAAATAAACTCAAAATGGATAAAGGACCTAAATGTGAGACAGGAAACCATCAAAACCTTAGAGGAGAAAGCAGGAAAAGACCTCTCTGACCTCAGCCATAGCAATCTCTTACTCGACACATCCCCAAAGGCAAGGGAATTAAAAGCAAAAGTGAATTACTGGGACCTTATGAAGATAAAAAGCTTCTGCACAGCAAAGGAAACAACCAACAAAACTAAAAGGCAACCAACGGAATGGGAAAAGATATTCGCAAATGACATATCAGACAAAGGGCTAGTATCCAAAATCTCTAAAGAGCTCACCAAACTCCACACCCGAAAAACAAATAACCCAGTGAAGAAATGGGCAGAAAACATGAATAGACACTTCTCTAAAGAAGACATCCGGATGGCCAACAGGCACATGAAAAGATGTTCAGCGTCGCTCCTTATCAGGGAAATACAAATCAAAACCACACTCAGGTATCACCTCACGCCAGTCAGAGTGGCCAAAATGAACAAATCAGGAGACTATAGATGCTGGAGAGGATGTGGAGAAACGGGAACCCTCTTGCACTGTTGGTGGGAATGCAAATTGGTGCAGCCGCTCTGGAAAGCAGTGTGGAGGTTCCTCAGAAAATTAAAAATAGACCTACCTTATGACCCAGCAATAGCACTGCTAGGAATTTATCCAAGGGATACAGGAGTACTGATGCATAGGGCCACTTGTACCCCAATGTTCATAGCAGCACTCTCAACAATAGCCAAATTATGGAAAGAGCCTAAATGTCCATCAACTGATGAATGGATAAAGAAATTGTGGTTTATATACACAATGGAATATTACGTGGCAATGAGAAAAAATGAAATATGGCCTTTTGTAGCAACGTGGATGGAACTGGAGAGTGTGATGCTAAGTGAAATAAGCCATACAGAGAAAGACAGATACCATATGGTTTCACTCTTATGTGGATCCTGAGAAACTGAACAGGAACCCATGGGGGAGGGGAAGGAAAAAAAAAAGAGGTTAGAATGGGAGAGAGCCAAAGCATAAGAGACTGTTAAAAACTGAGAACAAACTGAGGGTTGATGGGGGGTGGGAGGGAGGAGAGGGTGGGTGATGGGTATTGAGGAGGGCACCTTTTGGGATGAGCACTGGGTGTTGTATGGAAACCAATTTGTCAATAAATTTCATAAAAAAAAAAGAAAAAGAAAAAGAAAAGAATTGTATAAGAGAAAAAGGAAAAAGAAAAAAAAGAAAGAAAATTGAATAGATGAATCTGCTAACAGATTGAAGTAGGACTGAAATTGCTTCATTTTCCCCTAGTAGTCTATGTAGCTCTTTATAGTCCATAAATTAAGCTGTCGGTGAGACTTGTGTTCTTGAAGAGCAAAGTTGGCCCAGTTGGTGGGGCTCAGTGTAACAGCTCCGCTCTCCACTAGATGGCGCTGTTAGCCTACTGGGGTGGATTGTTGTGAGACTCATAGGTGCATATGCTCATGTGTGGGAGTGGAAAAAATGGCCCCACCCAGCTACCCAGTCTGTTCTCCCAGATCAGCAATCACGCACCTATCCTCTGTCTTCAGCTCTCATCCACTCCCTGCTTTTTCACTCTCCATGACCAGTCCCCAGGCAGTACCTCTCTTCCAAGTTTTGTCTCAGATGCAGCTGTTTTCCCCAGCCCCTTACTTTCGAAACACTGCAGCTTTGACCTGTTCCGCCCCTCTGAGGGAGGGTCTCACTGAGCAATGGCTGAATGAGCATTGGCTGAATATCGGCTGCAGGATATTTGGGAACGCCCGCTGGACCCTGCTGTTGCCGGTGCCCCAAGACTGTGGCCAGGTGCCAGCCTGTCCCAGAAAATGCTTGCTAGACAGTGTAGCAGCAGCGTTTCAGGAATTATGGAAAATCACAACACACATCTGGCACCAGGCTTCACCCTTAATGACCTTGCCCCAGCACCAGCGAATGTGGCCACCTTCTGGGGTCTGCTGGGAACAGGTGGCTTCAACAGTCTCTACCAAATGTCCTTCCAGCAGTGGAACTGCTTTTCCCTGTGTGGCCTGAGAACCTCCTGGACCCCACTCTCTTCTTGGGGATTCTCCCTTTCCACCAGAGCACCGCCAGGTATGAAGCTGCAGAGTGACAGACTTTGCGCTCCCCTTGTTTACAGTCTTAATGGAATTTAAACCCTCTCCTTTCTCCTTTCTCCTTTCTCCTTTCTCCTTTCTCTTCTCCCTTTTTAGTTTAGTCCCTGTGGCTGTTTCCAATTTTCCACTTTCTCTCCAGCTTCTTTTGGGGAGGAGTGCTTTTCCCGTATTCTCCCCCACTCCCCAGTCTCCATCCTCTCTTTGCCCGCAAAAGTGGTTCCCTACCTTTCGCGGCTTTTCGCTCCCCAAGTTCAGCTCTCTACACCACGTACCTGCTGAATTCTGTGATTCAGTTTGTGCAGATTGTTGTGTTAATCCTCCAATCAGTTTTCTAGGTGTGTAGGATGGTTTAGTGTTGGTCTGACTGTATTTCATGGACGCAAGACACACAAAAAGCTTCCATGCTGTTCCGCCATCTTGGCTCCTCCCCCCTAAACCTTTATTGTTTTAAGCACCAGTTTTGGGGATTATCATTGCAGCATACCTTAACATATGTTGGCTAATACAGACAAGTATTTTCTCTCCCAGAAATGAGATGTTCAGGAATTTAAGGATACAGATAAGATATTAGTATTTCAGCTTCTCTGGCCCCATTCCTCACTAAGACCTCAGATCTTTGGGTAAAAGACAAGAATGGAAAAATATGACTTTGGCAGAATTACTTAGCCTCAATATGGTGAATATAAGTAACCACTTCCTATTTTGAATAACCTCAGCTTATTGGGCCAGCTCAAAGTGTTATTCACAAAGCTGGGCCTATGAGATGTTTGTGAATATAGGATGGTGGTGAATGGAAAATAGCCTTCCAGTTATCTTTGAGGGCCTTGTCTCTTCAAACCAGCCTGAATCACCTATGGAGCATGTGGCCAGCAGCCAAAATGGTGGTCCTTAGCACTTTAGCTCTTATTTTCTCCCTCTCAGCTCTTCCCAATTTTCTATTCTGACTTTGTCTTCCCTTTCCAGTCTTACTCTTACATTTTGGACTTGACTTCCCTGAGTTTTTAACCATTGGTATTTACTCATTGGTTCTTGCCACCCCTGAACATCACAAAATAACAGCAGCTACAATATCTTCCATTACTGAATACCTACTATGTTCCAGACACTGTGCTAAAAATTGCCTCATTTAATTCTCAAAATAGCTACTCCTAAAAGAAGGTATTGTCAGAGTTTCCATTCTATAAATGAGAAAAAAATGAGGCTCAGAGAGAGTAAGTCAGCTAGTGAATAATTCCAGAATTCTAATTAATTGTATCATATGTCTACCTAAAATCTGTGTTTTACCTGCTCTACAACTATTCAGCTCTGGCCCTTGGAACTGAAACTATAGTAGCTACCCAACCACTGCCTGGCTTTACAGAGGAGCCCATCTCAGTCCTCACTAAAGAATCAGACACTACATAGGGTGCCTGTTTGTCTCCGTTGGTTATGCATCCAATTCTTGATTTTGGCTCAGGTCATGATCTCATGGCTCATGAGATCGAGCCCCATGTTTGGCTCTGTGCTGACAGCACGGAGCCTACTTGAGATTATCTGTCTCCCTCTCTCTCTGCCCACCCCCTCAGCTCTTGTGTGCTCTCTCTTTCTCTCTCTCAAAAATAAATAAACATTTTTTTAAAAATCAGACACTACAGACACTTTGGACAGTTTGAATAATCAATGTTGCCCTTTACAACAACTTCTAGTCTTCCCCACCCTTTCTGGACAATAGTACAGTTGGATCATACTATCATTTACTCTCTAAACTTTATCTCCAGAGTCCCCCAATCTGGGAAAGTTCAAGTCATCTCTGCAGGATCACCTCTGAGCCAACACAAAATTATATGCCTGAAAGGCTGAAAATTCTATTCATGCATTTGGGCTTGCCAAGCATCTTCCAAGCCATCTAGGGAACATTTAAGGGCCTTTGGGCTTGATGAGATTATAAAGACTCACAACCCATCTTTCTTTTTTTCCAGGCTGTTTTTATGATCCACACCACTGAGATAGGCTTCCCAGTAGTGACAGGAGAACCATCCTATCACAAGAGGCCTCTGAACACTGGTATAGGGTACTTTGACTCTTGTTCTTGTTTTTCTAGGAAGCTTAATACAGTCCAGGTAAGTTTTATAAGATGGGAAAAAGAGCTTCTCAACTGCAAAGCTGCTTCAGATGTCTATAAGCTTTACCTCAGGGGGCTCTGGACAATCCCTAATCACAAGGTCAAAACATCACATCCTGGAACAGTTTCCCCTCTGCCCACATCAATTCAATTCGTCCTCTTCCCTAGAGATTTCAGTTCCAGATCACCACTTAATTGTGAGCTCCTCTTTCCTGAGATACTGTGGCCCCAAAGACACAAGAGAAGTTATGTGAGGAGATAAAGGATCATCACTAAATAGATCATTACAGGATAAGGTCCATAGCTTCTCAAAAAGACTAGAAGAATGGAAGTGAAAGGGGTCACTCTACCAGAAGATCACAGCCCATCCTATCAAGGGAAGACTTCAGACATCTCAACCATTATACAACCCTAGCTATGCCTCCATAGACTTCTGGTGGCCAAAAATCAGGCTTGAATCTTACAAGACATTGGCATCCATGGGACTTTACAAATCCAGGAGGCTACTGGGGCTGTTGAAGTCCCATTGAGATCATTGCAACTCTTTCTAACAGAAGATGCTTACCTCATGATCTGTGTTGAGCCTAATCTCCCTCTCAAGGCCACAGGGACTTATGGTGGTGGTAGGTGCTCTCACCATGGTGGTATACTTTTGCTCCAAATTTTCATCTATCAAAGCCACTGCTGCCTTGTTAAACAAGAACTTTGATTTTGTCTCACAGGTTTGTAGGTTTGACAGTCTCTACCAGAGGGATTTGAAAACTGTCAAACCTACAAATTTGTGAGACAAAATTGAAGTTCTTGCTTAACAAGGCAACAGTGGCTGGGATAGATGAAAATTTGGAGCAAGATAAAGTATACCATTCCATCAACTGATGAATGGATAAAGAAAATGTGGTTTATATGTACACTGGAATACTACTTGGCAATGAGAATGAAATCTTGCCACTTGCAGCAAAGTGGATAAAACTTGAAGGTATTATGCTAAGTGAAATAAGTCAGTCAGAGAAAGATACCATATGTTTTCAATCATATGTGGATCGTGAGAAACTTAGCAGAAGACCATGGGAGAGGGGAAGGGGAAAAAAGTTACAGAGAGGGAGGGGGGCAAACCATAAGAGACTCTTAAATACTGAGAGTTAAAAACTGAGGGTTGATGGGGTGTGGGGGAGAGGGGAAAGTGGGTGATGGGCACTGAGGAGGGCACTTGTTGGGATGAGCACTGGGTGTTGTATGGAAGCCAATTTGACAATAAATTTTATATATATATATTTTTTTAAAAAGCCCTCTCTGTCCACATTAGGTTATTTATCTCCCACCACCCACAAACCAGAGTATATACTGAGTCCAGCAGCAGAATCATAAAAGGGTACCTACTAGTTTAGACATTATAACTACCATGGAGGCTCCACCTACCTCCCAACCACAAAGGCAATCTCTAAGAACTTGTCCCTCTTCATTCAGAGCATACCATGGCCTTCTAATTATAAGCTTTCTTCTCTGCTTCCTAAAACCACAGAATACCATCATTACTACAGACCACCCAGGAAAACCTAACAGAAATTATGTGCGATACAGCAATAAACGATATTAGGTATTGAACATCAGCCAAGGCTCAGATTATAGGAGGCAGCAGATCCATTCAAAAGACTATAGATGGTCCTCTATAGCACTGAACCACATATGACTTTTTCTAAAGCATGCATTGTGCAAGTACCTCAACTGGGCATATCTTCTTGCATTAGGCTATGCCTACTTCATTTTTGGTGAGGAGTAATGCTGTGGTAGTATAAAATTGGGGCAAAAGAAAACTTTCCCTAACCCCCCTGAAAGGCTTATGTTTCTATGAAGGTCTTGAGAGTGGCCTTAACCATCCTTAAGAAACCCCAACAAAGAAGGGCAGTTTGGCTGGGAAGCAGTAGCTATAAATTGTAAGTGTGCCCTGCAATCCCCATGGTTGTACTGGTTTAGCCTTCTGGAAATTAAGAATTGAGGTTATTGGCATTTTTTTATTTTCCTTCCCCCATCCTGAAAGTCTTTCTCTAGACTGGTCTAGAGATGGTGGTCTAAAGACCACACAGACCATTCAAAGTAGGAACCTATCCATCTACAGTCCCCTTATCCACAAAATAATAGTTCGGAATACTCATGAGAGGCAAGTCTGGGAATGTATTAATATCCATGAAGGTGGTCCATCACATTTGGTCTGGGAGGACATTGGAGATATATTCTGCTTGGTAACTGAAGCTTTGATCCAATCATGTTTAATGTTATAATTGATATGGTAGGATTAATGTCTTTTTGCTATTTGTTTTCTATATGTCTTATGCCTTTTTGTTCCACTGCTCTTTTGTTACTACCTTCTTTTGTATTAAATATATATTTTCTAGTCTATCATTTAATTTCCTTTGTTATTATTTTCTTATATTTTTGAGTCATTTTCTTAATATTTCCTCTGGAGATTACAATATGCATCTTAATCTAAACAATCTAGTTCAGATTAATAGTAACTTAATTCCAGTAGTATACAGAAACTGTATATTCCAATATAGCTCCCTTCTAGTACCTTCTTTTGTGCTATTATCCTCATTGCTTTTTATACACTACAATTCCATTAACACAATTTTGTAATTATTGTTTTATGTATTCACCTTTTAAATTTGGAAAAGAAAAAAGTAAAATCATATTATTTTATATTGTCTTTATATTTATCTGTGCAATTACCTTTACCAGTGTTTTTTATTTCTTCATATGGATTCCAGTTACCATCTAGTGCCCTTTCTTTTCAGCTTAAAGAAATAATTCCTTTTGGTATTTATTTTTTTAAGTTTATTTATTTATTTTGAGAGAGAGAGAGAGGTGGAGAGAGAGAGAAAGAGAGAGAGACAAAGAATCCCAAGCAGGCTCCACGCTGTCAGCACAGAGCCCGACATGGGGCTCAATTCTATTAGTTGCAAGATCATGACCTGAGCAAAAACCAAGAATTTTACACTCAATCAACTGAGCCACCCAGACACCCCTTAGTATTTCTTGTAGTGAATAGCTACTGGTGACAGATTCTCTCAGTATTTGCTTATCCAGGAATAGATGTATCTTTTATTTTTAAAAGATAATTCTACTGGATATAGAATTATGAATTAAGTCTTTTTCTTTCAGCACATAAAATATGCCATCACACCGTCTTCTGGTTTTCTTTGTTTCTGATGAAAAGCCAGGGATCATTTGTATGTGATAAGTCATTTTTCTCTTTCTGCTTTCAAGTTTTTCCTCTTTGGCTTTGGATTTTATCAACATGATTGTGATGTGCCTAGGTGTGGATCTCTTTGTGCTTCTTATATTTGGAGGTCATTGATATTCTTGGATACACAGATTAGTATTTATCATCAAACTTGGGAAATTTTCAGCTAATGCTTATTCAAATATTTCTCTGACCTTTTCTCTTTTTCCCTTCCTTCAAGGATTCTCACTATGCATATATTGGCATATTTGGTGGTGTCCACCAGGTGCCTTGTTCACATTTCCTCATTAATTCTTTTTCTGCCTCTCAGAGTAGATAATCTCAATTAACTTAGTTCAAGCTCACTGATTCTTTCTTTTTCCGGCTCAAATCTGTATATGCACTTAGCAACAGAGTGTCAAAATATGTTAGGCAAAATCTACCAAAACAGGATCTATCTGACATCTATGGAATATTTTATACAAAAGCATAATACACATTTCTCTCAGGTTCACATGGAAAATTCACCAATATAGACCACATTATGTGCCATAAAACACACCTTAACTATTTAAACTAATAGAACTTATACAAAGTATGCTCTCAAATCACAAAGGAATTAAACTAGTAATCAATAACAGAAAGACAGCTGGAAAATCCCAAAATATTGAGAGATTAAACAACATACTTCTAAAAAAGAAGTCTTAAGATAAATTTTAACATATGAAAATACAAGGTATCCCAATGTTGGGAGTTAAGATGGCAGAGAGGTAGGGGGATCGGGATTTTCCTCAACCCTCAAACACAGCTGTATTGAGGTCATATCACTTGGAACACCCAGGAAATCAATCTTCGGAGTGACAGAAAATCCCCACAGTTGGAGGGAAACAGTTTGGCAGGATTGAAATGCATGAATGTGAATTGAGGGAGATAAAAAAGCATAGGCATGGAGGAGAGGGAACCCCTTCTGTGGAGAGACAAAAGGGAGAGAAAGAAAGAGGGCTTTGGTATTGAGTTAGCACAAGAGGAAAACCTCTCTGGACCACAGATTGGGGAATGAGAAATATGGAGAGTGCCAGTTTCTATTTTGCAAACAGCCTTAGAAGCTGAAACTCAGAGGTTTCAAAAGTACACAACTTCCTCCAGAACAGATCAGGAAGCCATGGTGTGTGCTCCTGGGGAGGAGGGAGCTGGCCCCACAGTGCATAGCATGATGTAGTGATTTCAGGGGTGCACTGGGAAAGAAAAGTCCTCTTCCTGGAGTACTTTGGGAAGAGGGTTTATTGCCTCCCCAAGGACAAAAGACCCTGCAGGTGCCAGAGAAAGATTTTTTATCAGCTGGGTAAGGAGGCTCTACTCTGGAAAAGGGGAAAGAAGCTGCTGCACTGAGCTGGGTCCTTTAAGACTTCAGGTTTTGAATCCCAACCAGGCGCCTAGAAGGTGCAAGAGAATTGTGGAGCATGGCAAGCTGACCACATTCGCCATTCACTGTAGTGAGGCAGCGAGGGATGCCTGAACAGTGTGGGTTGAGATATCCCATCCAGAGAGGAGAGATTGGGATATCACCATTTTTCTTCCCAACACCAACATGGTGGGACTTCAAAGAAACAGCACAGTGGCCTCCAGTAGAGGCGGGACCAACTTACACCAAACCCTGCCCCTCCATGCCTGGCAACTGCTTATTTACTGGGGTAAAACTAAATGACCCAATGCAGCCGGCCTCTCCAACAGACCAGCAAAGCCACCAGTCCCAGGTACCAACAGATAACTGTTTTGTTTTCTTTGTTTGTTTATCCTTTATTTTTTAATTTTTTTCTTTTATATTTCTTTCTTCCCTCTTCTTTTTTCTCTTTTGGAATCAGGCTCAGAGTTTCTGATTTGTTTTTGGTCAATTCTTATTATGTGGATTATTTTTTTGATCAGGCATTTTAATTCTATTATTTTTCCACCTTCACTCTTTCTTCTCCTTTATTTTCCTCTCTCTTTCTCTGGATTTAGCGTTATAGTTTTTTTATTCTGTTTTGATTTCTTTTCTCCCCTTTCATTTTTCTCTTTTTATGGGATCAGGCTTCCCCCTCATTTCCTTTTTTTCCCCTAGGTTTACTTCAGCAAACAAATTAAAATACATCTGGTTGAAGGTCCAAACACTCCACCACTACAAGCAAGTAGGAACTCTGCAGAAGACTGACCAATGCGATAAAGAAGCCAAGACACAACAACAGAGTGCACAAAAAATACACCAAAAACATTTCCTGGAGTACCAGGTGCTGGACAGTGTATGACCCCTTTTTAACATAGTATTACTCTCAGGTACAAGACACATAACAAACTTTTAAAACACGCAAAAGAAAGAAACGTAGCCAAAATGACAAAGTAGAGGAATTCTCCACAAAAGAAAGTTCAAGAAGAAACCACAGCCAGAGAATTGCTCAAAACAAATATAAATAATATACATGGACAAAAAATTTAGAATAACAGTCATAAGACTAATAGCTGGGCTTGAAAAAAGCATAGAAGACATCAGAGAAGCTCTTGCTGCAGAGATCAAAGACCTAAGAACTAATTAGGATGAATTTAAAAAGTTATAACTGAGATGCAAAATAAACTAGATACAGTGACAGTGAGGATGGAAGAAGTAGAGGAGATAATGGGTGAAATATAAGATAAAATTATGGAAAATAATGTAGCTGAAAAAAGGAGGGAAAGGAAATTACTAGATCATGAAGGGAGAATTAGAGAACTATGTGATTCCATGAAACAAAACAAAATCTGTATCATAGGCGTTCCAGAAAAAGAAGAGTGCGAAAAAGTGGCAGAAGGTTTAGTCAAACAAATTATACCTGAGTATTTCCCTAATCTGGGGAAGGAAACAGACATCCAAGTCCAAGAGACACAGAGAACTCCCTTCAAAAGCAAAAAAAAAAAAAAAACAAACACAAAAAACCCCCAAAAAACAGGTAAACACCACAACATATCATAGGGAAACTGGAAAAATACAAAGATAAAGAAAGCATTCTGAAATCAGCTAGGGACAAATTGGCTTTAGCTTACAAGGGTAGATACATAAGGTTACTAGCAGACCTGTCTACTGAAACTTGGCAAACCAGAAGGGAGTGGCAAGAAATATTCAATGTGCTGAATAGGAAAAATATGCAGCTAAGAATCCATCCAGCAAGTCTGTCATTCAGAATACAAAGAGAGATAAAGACTTTGACAGACAAACAAAAATTAAAAGAGTTTGAGCCAGGTCACGATCTCGCGGTCCATGAGTTCGAGCCCCGCGTCAGGCTCTGGGCTGATGGCTCAGAGCCTGGAGCCTGTTTCCGATTCTGTGTCTCCCTCTCTCTCTGCCCCTCCCCCGTTCATGCTCTGTCTCTCTCTGTCCCAAAAATAAATAAACGTTGAAAAAAAAATTAAAAAAAAAAGAGTTTGTGACACTAAACCAGCCCTGCAAGTGATTCTAAGGGGGACTCTGTAAGTGGAAAACAGCAAAGATGACAAAGGACTAAAGGACATCACCACAAACATGAAATATACAGATAACACTATGGGACTAAATTCATATCTTTCAATAATCACTGTGAATGTAAACGGACTAAATCCCCAATCAAAGGGCATAGGGTATCAGAATGGATAAAAAACAAGATCCATCTATATACTGCCTACAAGACACTAATTTTAGACCTGAGGACACTTAGAGATTGAAAGTGAGGGGATGCAGAGCCATCTATTATGCTAAAGGATGTCAAAAGAAAGCCATAATAGACATACTTATATAAGACAAACTAGATTTTAAAACAAACACTGTAACAAGAGATGAAGAAGGAAGGGCATTATATCATAATTAAGGGGTCTATCAATCAAAAAGAGCTAACAATTATAAATATTTATGCCCCCAACATGAGACACCTAAATATACAAATCAGTCACAAATATAAGCAAACTTATTGATAATAATACCATAGTTGTAGGAGACTTTAATACTCCACTTACAGAAATGGAAAGAACATCTAGGCAAAAAATCAATAAGGAAACAACAGCTCTCAATGACACATTGGACCAGATGGACTTAACAGATATATTCAGAACATTTCATCCTAAAGCAGAATACACATTTTTCTCAAGTACACATGGAACAATCTTCAAAATAGATCACATACTGGGTCACAAAACAGCCCTCAATAGGTACAAAATGATTGAGATCATACCATGCATATTTTCAAATCACAACACTATGAAACTTGAAATCAACCACAAGAAAAAATTTGGAAAGCCCCCAAATACATGGAGGTTAAATAACATACTACTAAAGAATGAATTGGTTAACCAAGCAATTAAAGAATAAATTTAAAAATACATAGAATCCAATGAAAACACGATAGTCCAAACCCTTAGGGATGCAGCAAAGGCAGGCCTAAGAGGAAAATACATTGCAATTCAGGCCTAACTCAAGAATCAAGAAAGGTCCCAAATACACAACCTAGTCTTACACCTAAATCAGCTAGAAAAGCAGCAGCAAATAAAGCCCAAAGCCAGTATAAGAGAAATAATAAAGATTAGAGCAGAAATAAACGATATAGAATAATAATAATAAAAAAGAACAGATCAATGAAACTAGGAGCAAGTTTTTTGAAAGAATAAACAAAATTAATAAACCCCTAGCCAGACATCTCAAAAAGAAAAGAGAGAGGACCCAAACAGATAAAATCACGAATGAAAGAGGAAACGAACACCACAGAAATACAAACAATTATAAGAGAATACTATGAAAAATTATATGCCATCAAAATGAACTATCTGGAAGAAATGGACGGATTCCTAGACACTCAAACACTACTAAAACTCAGATGGGAAGAAATAGAAAATTTGAACAGACCCATAACCAATGAAGAGCTTAACAGATTATCAAAAATCTCCCAAGAAATAAGAGTCCTGGGCCAGATGGCTTCCCAGGGGAATTCTACCAGACATTTAAAGCACAGTTAATACCCATTCTTCTCAAACTGCTCCAAAAAATAGAAATGGAAGGAAAGTTTCCAAACTTATTCTATTGAAGCTAGCATCACCTTGATTCCAAAACCAGACAAAGACCCGTCTAAAAAGAACAATAACAGGCCAATATCCCTGATGAACCCGATGCAAAAATCCTCACCAAGACACTAGCAAATTGAATTCAACAGTACTTTAAAAGAATTATTAACCATGATGAAGTGGGATTCATTCCTGGGTTGCAGGGCTGGTTGAATATTCAGAAATCAATGTGATACACCACATTAATAGAAGAAAGGATAAGAACCATATGATCCTGCCAAGAACCATATGATCCTGCCAATAGATGCAGAAAAAGCATTTGTCAAAATACAGCATTCTTTCTTGATAAAAAAAACCCTGAAGAAAGTCAGGATAGAAGGAACATGTCTTAACATCATAAAAGCCATATATGAACGGCCTATAGCTAATATTCTTCATGGGGAAAAACTGAGCTTTCCCCCTAATATCAGGAACACAACAAGAACATCCACTCTCACCACTGTTGTTCAACATAATGTTGCTAGCCTCAGCAATCAGACAAAAAAAAAAAAAAGAGAGAGAGAAAAGACATCCAAATTGGTAAAGAAGTCAAACTTTCATTCTTCGCAGATGACATGATACTCTACATGGAAAACCTGAAAGATTCCACCAGAACACTGCGACAGCTGATACATGAATTCAGCAAAATCTCAGGTATAAAATCAATGTACAGAAATTGGTTGCATTTCATGTGTCCATTGGCCATCTGGATGTCGTCCTTGGAGAAGTGTCTATTCATGTCTTTTGCCCATTTCTTCACTGGATTATTTGTTTTTTGGGTGTTGAGTTTGATAAGTTCTTATAGATTTTGGATACTAACCCTTTACCTGATGTGTCATGTGCAAATACCTTCTACCATTCCATCAGTTGACATGATATTCTATATGGAAAACCCAAAAGATTACACCAAAAAACTGCTAGAATTGGTTCATGAATTCAGCAAAGTCTCAGGATATAAAATCAATGCACAGAAGTCAGTTGCATTCCTATACACCAATAATGGAGCAACAGAAAGAGATATCAAGGAATCGATCCCATTTACAATTGCACCAAAAACCATAAAATACTTAGGAATAAACCTAACCAAAGAGGTAAAAAAATCTATACACTGAAAACTATACAAAGCTTATGAAAGAAATTGAAGACACAAAGAAATGGAAAAACATTCCATGCTCATGGATTGGAAGAACAAATATTGTTAAAATGTCGATATTACCCAAAGCAATCTACACATTCAAGGCAACCCCTATTGAAATACCACCAGCATTCCTCACAGAGCTAGAACAAACAATCCTAAAGTTTGTATGGAACCACACACACACACACACACACACACACACACACACCTGAATAGCCAAAGTAACGTTGAAAAAGAAAACCAAAGCTGGAGACATCACAATCCCAAACTTTAACCTGTGTTACAAAGCTGTAATCACCACGTCAGTATGGTATTGGCACAAAAACAGACACATAGATCAATGGAATAGAATAGAGAACCCAGAAATGGACCCACAAGTATATGGCCAACTAATCTTTGACAAAGCAGGAAAGAGTACACAGTCAAAAAAGACAGTCTCTTTAGCGAATGGTGCTGGGAGAAATGGACAACAGCATGCAGAAAAATGAAACTGGACCACTTTCTTACACCATACACAAAAATAAACTCAAAATGGATGAAAGACCTGAATGTGAGACATGAAACCATCAAAATCCTGGAGGAGAAAATAGGCAGCAACCTCTTTGACCTAGGTCACAGGAACTTCTTACTTGACATGTTTCCAAAGGCAAGGGAAACAAAAACAAAATGAACTATTGGGACCTCATCAAGATAAAAAGCTTCTGCACAGCAAAGGAAACAATCAACAAAACTAAAAAGCAACAGACAGAATGGGAGAAGATATTTGCAAATGACATATCAGATAAAGGGTTAGTATCCAAAGTCTATAAAGAACTCTCACCAAACTCAACACCCAAAAAACAAATCATCCAGTGAAGAAATGGGCAGAAGACATGAATAGACACTTTTCCAAAGAAGACTTCCAGATGGCAAACAGACACATGAAAAGATGCTCAACATCACTCATCATCAGGGAAATACAAATAAAAATCTCAATGAGATACCACCTCACACCAGTCAGAATGGCTAAAATTAACAACTCAGGAAACAATAGATGTTGGAGAGCATATGGAGAAAGGCGGACCCTCTTGCACTGTTGGTAGGAATGGAAACTGATGCATCCACTCTAGAAAACTGTATGGAGGTTCTTCAAAAAATTAAAAATAGAACTACCCTTTGACTGAGGAATTGCACTACTAGAAATTTATCCAAAGGCTACAAAAATGCTGATTTGAAGAGACATATGCACCCCAGTGTTTATAGCATAGCTATCAACAACAGCCAAATTATGGAAAGAGCTCAAACGTCCATCAACTGATAAATGGATAAAGAAGATGTGGTACATATATACAATGGAATACTATTAAGCAATGAAAAAAATGAAATCTTTCCATTTGCAACAACATGGATGGAAATGGAGGGTATTATGCTAAAAGAAATAAGTCAGTCAGAGAAAGACAGATACCATATGTTTTCAATCATATGTGGATCTTGAGAAACTTAATGGAAGACCATGGGGGAGGAGAAGGGGGAAAAAGTTACAGAGAGGGAGGGAGGCAAACCATAAGAGACTCTTAAATACTGAGAACAAACTGAGGGTTGATGGGGTGTGGGGGAGAGGGGAAAGTGGGTGATGACCATTGAGGAGGGCACTTGTTGGAATGAGTACTAGGTGTTGTATGGAAACCAATTTGACAATAGTTTATATTAAAAAAATAAAACAAAAACTTCCACCTAAACCTCGTATCTTATAGAAAAATTAATTCAAGATGAAAAATAAGCCTAATACAAAATTTTAAACTATAAAACTTAGAAAAAATCATAGGATAAAATCTTTGTGACCCAGGGTATGTAGAGTTCGTAGGTATAACATCAAACTATGATCCATAAAGGAGAAAGCTGGTAAGTTAATTTCATCAAAACTAAAAGTTTGTGCTCTGCAAAGGAAACTGTTAAAAGAATGAAAATACAAGCTACAGAGGTGAAAAAATTTGCAAACTGAATATCCAACAAAGCCCTCATAATCTAAAATATGTAACAAACTCTCAAAACTCAACAGCAAGAAAACACCCCCCCCCAAAAAACTTTAAAAGACTTCACCAAAGAGGATATATAAAGGGCAAATAAGCTTTATAAAGATATTTGACATCCTTAGAGAAAAGTAAATTAAAAACATGATGAGATACCATTATGTACCTATTGCAATGGCTAAAAGTAAAAATATACACACTGACAATACCAAGTACTGGCAAGGATGTGGAGAGACTCGAACATACATTGTTTATAGAATTGCAAAATGGTACAGTTACTCTGTAAAACAGTGTGGCAGTTTCCTAAAAAGTTAAACATACACTTACCACACAACACAGTGTTGTAGTCTGGGCTGTTGTAACAAAAATACCATAGACTAGATAATTTAAATAGCAAATATTTATTGCTCACAATTCTGGAGGCTGGAAGGTACAAAAACAATGTGCTGGCAGATTTGGTGTCTAGTGAGAGCTTGCTTCCTGATTCATAGAAAGCTGTCTTCTTGTGGTATCTTCACATAGAAGTAAGGGAGCTTTCTGGGGTTGCTTTTTTATAAAAGCACACTAGTCTCACTTATAAGAGTTCAATCCTCATTACCTGATCATCTCCCAAAGGCTCCACTTCCAAAAACCATCACAATGGGGATTAGATTTTAACAAATACATTTTGAGGAACACAAAAATTTAATCTATAATACCCAGTAGCTCCAGCCCTGAATATTTCCTCTAGAAAACTGAAACATACATCCACACAAAAATCTGTACAGGAATGTTCATAGCAACGTTATTCATCATAGCAGGAAAGTGGAAATAACCCAAATGTCCTTCAATAGATGAATGGTTAAACAAACTTTGGTACATCTATGCCATGAAATACTACTCAGCAAGGGACGCCTGGGTGGCTCAGTTGGTTAAGCCTCTGACTTCAATTCAGGTCATGATCTTGGGGTTTGTGAGTTCTAGCCCTGCATCAAGCTCTGTGCTGACAGCTTGGAGCCTGGAGCCTGCTTCAAATTCTGTGTGTGTGTGTCTCTCTACCTTTCCCTGGCTTGCACTGTCTCTCAAAAATTAATAAATATTTTTTTAAAAAGAAAGAAATACTACTCAGCAATAAGATGGAAAAAACTATGGGTGTACTATTGATACATTGGATGTAATTATGCTGAATAAAAAAAAACTCAAAAAGTTATATTCTGCATGATCCATTTATACAACAGTATTGAAAAGACAAAACTATAGTGATAGAGAACAGATTAGTACTTGCCAGTACAAAAAGACAACATGAGGCAGTTTTTTGGGGGGAAATGGAACTTACCTGGTTCTTGATTGGGGAAGTAGTCATACAAACCAATATATGTGTTCAAATTCATAGAACTGTACACCAAAAAAGTTGATTTTACTGTATGTTCCTTTTTAAAATTAGTAGACTTTATATTTAGAGCATTAGGCTTACATCAAAATTGATTAGAAAGTACAGAGTTACCATATACACTGTCCCAACATATGCACAACCTCCCTCACTGTCACAACATTCCACATCACAGTAGTAAATTTGTTGCAATCAATAAATCTACATTAACACATCATTATCAACAAAGTCCATAATATGTATTGGGGTTCATTCTTAATGTTGTAGGGGACAAATATATAATAACATATATTCACCATTGTAGTAGCATTCAGAATAGTTTCACTGACCTAAAAATCCTCTGTTCTCTGCCTATTTATCTCTCACTTCCTCTAACTCCTGGCAACCACTAATCTTTTTACTGTCTTCATAAGTTTACTTTTTCTAGAATTTGATGGAATTATACAGTAATTATACAGTAATAGCCTTTTCCAAGTGGCTTCCTCATTCATTAATATGTATTTGTATTTCCTCCAGGTCTTTTCATGGATTAATATCTTATTTCCTTTTCATGCTATATAATATTCCATTACCTGTCTATACCATAGCTTATTTATTCATTTACCTACTAAAAGACATCTTGGTTGTTTCCAAGTATTGGAAATTATAAATAAAACTGCTATAAACATCTATGCAGGGCTTTGTATGGGCTTAAATTTTCAATTACTTTGGATAAATATGCAATTGCTAAGTCATATGGTAAATGTATGTTTAGTTTTGTAAGAAACTGCCAAACTTTGTCTTCCAAAGAACTATACCATTTTGCATTCACAACAACAATGAGGTAGAGTTCTTGTTGCTCCATATTATTACCAGAATTTAGTGTTGTCAGTATTTTGGATTTTGACCATTCTAATAGGTGAGTGGTAATATCTCATTATTGTTATAATTGGCAATCCCCTAATGACATACAATATTGAACATCTCACAGGCCTACATGCCATCTGTGTATCTTCTTCAGTGGGGTGTCTGCTCAGACCTTTTCTAAAAAGTCCGTATAGTTAACATACAGTCTTATGTTAGTTTCAGGTGTACAAAATAGTGATTCAACAATTCCATACATCACCCAGTGCTCATCATGACAAGTGCATTCCTTAATCCCTATCACCTATTTCACCCATCCTCAAACCAACTTCCCCTCTGGTAAAAATCAGATTGTTCTCTATAGTTAAGAGTCTGTTTCTTGGCTAGTTTCCCACTCTCTTTTTTTCCCCTCCTTTGTTTATTTTCTTTTGTTTCTTAAATTCCACTTATCAGTGACATCATATGGTATTTATCTTTCTCTGACTTATTTCACTTAGCATTATACTATCTAGCTCCATCCATGTCATTGCATATGGCAAGATTTCATTCTTTTTTTAGTGAAATAATATTCCATTGTGTGTGCGTGTTATACATATATATATATATACATACATACATATATGTGTGTATATACTACTTCTTTATTCATCTATTGATGGATATTTAGGCTGCTTCTGAAATTTGACTACTGTAAATAATGCTGCAATAGACATAGGGGTGTATGTATCATTTTGAATTAGCGTTTTTGTATTTTTTTTGCGTAAATATTCAGTACCGTTATTACTGGATCTTAGGGTAGCTCTATTTTTAACTATGGAACTTCCATACTGTTTTCTAGAGTGGCCACACCAGTTTGCATTCCCACCAACAATGCAAGAGAGTTCCTTTTTCTCTACATCCTTGCCAACACTTGTTGTTTCTTGTGTTTTTTATTTAACCATTCTGACAGGTGTGAGGTGATATCTCATTATAGTTTTGATTTGCATTTCCCTGATGTATGTGATGATGAACATCCTTTCATGTGTCTTTTGGCATCTGTAAGTCTTCTTTGGAACAATGTCTGTTCGTGTCTTATGCCCATTTTTTAATTGGATTATTTGGTTTTTGGGTGTTGGCTGTATAAGTTCTTTATATATTTTGGATACTAACCATTTATCAGATATGTCATTTGCAAAAATCTTCTCTCTTTCAGTAGGTTGCCTTTTAGTTTTGTTGATTTTTTTCCTTCTCTGTGCAGAAGCTTTTTATTTTGATGTAACCCCAATAGTTTATTTTTGTTTTTGTTTCCTTTCCCTCAGGAGACATATCTTGAAAGATGTGGCTATGGCTGATCTCAGAGACATTACTACCTGTGCTCTCTTTTAAGGTTTTTATGGTTTCATGTCTCATATTTAAGTCTTTAACCATTTTGAATTTATTTTTGTTCATGGTGTAAGAAAGTGGTCCAGTTTCATTCTTTTGCATATAACTGTCCAGTTTCCCCAACATCATTTGTTGAAGAGATTGTCTTTTTCCCATTGAATAATTTTTCCTCCTTTGTCAAAGATTAATTGACCACATAATTGTGGGTTCATTTCTGAGTTTTATATCTTGTTTTATTGATATATACGTCTATTTTTGGGCCAGTACCATAATGTTTTGATTACTACAACTTTGTAATATAACTTGAAGTCTGGAATTGTGATACCTTCAACTTTAGTTTTCCTTTTCAAAATTGATTTGTCTATTTGTGGTCCTTGCAGTTTCATATAAATTTTAGGACTGTTTGTTCTAGTTCTGTGAAAAAATGCTGTTGGTATTTTGATAGTGATTGGATTAAATGTGTAAACTGCTTTGGGAAGTATAGACATTTTAACAATATTTGTTCTTCCAATCCATGAGCATGGAAAGTTTTTCCATTTCTTTGTGTCATCTTCAATTTCTCTCATCAATGTCTTATAGTTTTCAGAGTATAGATCTTTCACCTCATTGGTTAGGTTATTCCTAGGTATCTTATTATTTTTGGTGCAGTTGTAGATGGGATAGTTTTCTTAATTTCTCTTTCTGCTGTTTCATTATTGGTGTATAGAAATGCAACAGATTCCTGTACATTGATTTTGTATCATGTGAATTTACTGAATTCATTTATCAGTTGTAGTTTTTTGATGGAGTCTTTTGGGTTTTATATACCTGCAAATAGAGTTTTACTTCTTCCTTGCCAATTTGGATGCCTTTTGTTCCTTTTTGTTGTCTGATTGCTAGGACTAGGACTTCCAGTACAATGTTGAATAAAAGTGGTGAGAGCTGACATCCCTGTCTTGTTGCTGAACTTAGGGGGGAAAGCTCTCAGTTTTTCCCCATTGAGGATAATGTTGGCTGTGGGTTTTCATATATGGCCTTTATTAAGTTGAGATATGTTCCCTTTAACCTATTTTGTTGAGGGTTTTTTATCATGAATGGATGTTGCACTTTCTTGAATGCTTTTTGTACATGTGTTGAGATGATCATACAGCTTTTATCCTTTCTGTTATTGATACATATAACTTCATTGGTTTGCAAATATTGAACTATCCTCGCATCCTGGGAATAAATCTCATTTGAATGATTTTTTGAATGTATTTGTTGAATTTGGTTTGGTAATATTTTGTTGAGGATTTTTGCATCTATGTACCCTATAGTTTTTTCTTGTTGTGTCTTTATCTGGTTTTGGTATCAGGGTAATACCTCATTGAATTTGGAAGTTTTCTTTGTTTTTCTATTTTTTGGAGTAGTTTGAGAAGAATAAGTATTAACTCTTCTCTAAATGTTTGCTAGAGGGGCGCCTGGATGATTGTTGGTTGGGTGTCTGACTTTGGCTCAGGTCATGATCTCGCTGTTTGTGGGTTCGAGCCTCGCGTTGGGCTCTGTGCTGACAGTTTGGAGCCTGGAGCCTGCTTCAGATTCTGTGTTTCCCTCTCTCTCTGCCCCTCCCCCTCCTTGTGCTCTGTCTCTCTATCAAAAATGAATTTAAAAAGACACTTAAAAAATAAAAATAAATGTTTGCTAGAATTTGCCTGTGAAGCCATCTTGTCCTGGACTTAGGTTTGTTGGGAGCTTTTTGATTACTGATTCAATCTCCTTGATGGTAATCTGTCTGTTCAAATTTTCTATTTATTCATGTTTCAACTTTAGTAGGTTATATGTTTTTAGGAATTTATCCATTTGTTCTAGGTTGTCTAATTTGTTAGCATATAGTTTTCCAGAATAATTTCTGGAACTATTGAACTTTTATAACTATTTGTATTTATGTGGTGTTGGTTGTTATTTCTCCTATCTTATTTGTGATTTTATTTATTTGATTTCTTTCTCTTTTTTTCTTAGGCCTGGGTAGAAGTTTATCAATTTCATTAATTTTTTAAAAGAACCAGGTCCTGGTTTCATCAATCCATTCTATTGTTTTATTTAATTTTTATATCCATATTTCTGTATTATTTCTGCTCTAATCTTTATTATTTCCTTGCTTCTGCTGGTTTTGGTTTCAGTTTATTGTTCTTTTTATAGCTCCCTTAGGTGTAAGGTTAGGTTGTTTATTTCAGCTTTTTCTCACTTTTGAGTTAGGTCTGTATTGCTATAAACTTCCTTCTTAAACTGGTTTTGCTGCATCCAAAAAGTACTGTGCTGTTGTGTTTTCATTTACAATTTTTTTCCATGTACTTTTTGTTCCTTATTTTATTTCCTGGTTGACCCATTCATTGTTTCATTGCATGTCATTTAACCTTGATATATCTGTGCCCTTTCCAGATTTCTTTGTGGTTCATTGCTAGTTTCATAGCATTGTGGTCAGAAAAGATGCATGGTATGACTTTGATCTTTTTTAATTTGTTGGGGCTTGTTTTATAGGCTAATATGTGATCTGTTCTAAAGAATGTTCCATATGCACTTGAAAATAATATGTATTCTGCTATTTTACCATGGAACGTTCTAACTATATCTGTTAAATCTATCTGGTCCAGTGTGTCGTTCAAAACTACTGTTTCCTGGTGATTTTCTGTTTGGATGATCTGTCCATCAATGTAAGTCGTATGTTAAAGTCCCCTACTATTATTATATTACTATTGATTAGTTTCTTAATGTTTGCTATTAACTGTTTTATGTATTTGGGTGTGTCCATGTTGGGTGCTTATATATTTACAATTGTTATATCTTCTTGTTGGATTGTCGTCTTTATTATTATATAGTATCCTTCTTTGTCTTTTTTTTTTACAGACTTTGTTTTAAAGTCTATTTTGTCTGATGTACGTATTGCTACTTTGGCATTCTTTTGACATCCATTTACATGATAAATATTCCTTCATCGCCTCACATCAATCTGCAGACATCTTTAGGTCTTAAATGAATCTTTTGTAGGCAGCACATAGATGGATCTTGTTTTTTAAATCCATCCTTTCATCCTATGTCTTTTGATCAGAATATTTAGTCCATTTACCTTCAAAGAATTGTTAATAGATATATATTTATTGTCATTTCTTACTTGTTTTTTTGGGGGGAGGGGGTTTACAGTTTTTCCCTGATCCTTTCTTCTATTTGTCTGTCTCTCATGGTTTGCTGGCTTTCTGTAGTTATATACTTGGATTTCTTACTCTTTATTTTTTGTATATCTATTACTGGTTTTTGATTTGTGGTTTCCATTCAGTTTATATATAACATTTTCTGCAAATAGCAGTCTATATTAGGCTGACGGTCGCTTAATTTTGAAATCATTCTTTACTTCTCTACCCTGCATGTTTCAGTTATTTGGTATCATATTTTACATCCTTTTCTTTCCTGCTTTTCTTAACTGATTTTTACAGATATCCTTATTTTTGTGTGTGTGATTCCTATTTTCTTTACTCTTACTTATGTTTTTTTTTTCCACTCACAGAGTCTCCCTTAACATTTCTTGTAGGCTGGTTTAGTGGTCATGAAGTCTTTTAGCTTTTGTTTGTCTGAGAAATTCTTTACCTCTTCTTCTATTCTGAATGGTAGTCTTGCTGGAAAAAAGTATTCTTGGTTGAAGATTTATCCCTTTCAGCATTTCATGCCACTCCCTTCTGGCCCACAAAATTTCTGCTGAAAAATCAGCTGATGGACTTCTGTGGTTTCCTTCGTGTCTTCTTTTCTCTTGAAACCTTTAAAATTCTTTGTCATATTTTTTGCCATTTTATGATGTGTCTTGGTGTGGACCTCCTTGGGTTGATTTTGTTGGCAGATCTCTCTGGCTCATGAATCTGGATCTCTGTTTTCCTCCCCAGATTTGGGAAGTTTTCAGCTCTTATTTCTTCAGATATATTTTCTGCACCCTTTTCTCTCTCTTCTCCTTCTGGGATATCTATAATGCGAAAGTTACTATGCTTGATGGAATCACTGAGTTCCCTATGTCTGCTCTCATTATGAAGTATTTGTTTGTCTCTCAAGACTGTTAAGCTTGATTGCTTTCCATTACTCCATCCTTCAGGTCATCAGTGCATTCCTCTCCTTCCTGTAGCCTACTATTTATTCCACTTATTGTATTTTTAATTTCATTTATTGAGTTCTTCATCTCTGATGTTATTTTTTATCTTTCTGTCAAGGGTCTCACTGATGCCCTCCACCCTCTTCTGAAGTCCAATGAGTATCTTTATAATCATTACTTTAAATTCTGTATCAGGCATAAAACTTATTTCTGTTTCACTTAGATCTCCTGCTGTAATTTTTGTCATATTCTTTCCTTTATTTGGGACATATTTCTCTGTCTCCTCATTTTATCTACATCTCTGTGTCTGTTTCTCTGTGTTAGCTACGTCTTCTACTCTTGAAAGTAGTGCCTTTATGAAAAAGAGGTCCTATAATGTCCTGCAATGCAGTGTCTCCTGTTCACCAGAACCTGGCACTTCAGGGGTCTCCTATGTGTGTTGCTTGCATCTTGCTCTTGTGTCTGAGTCAGTTTTCCCTTCAGTCCAGACATATGCACTGACTCTTTTCCTGTTGTGGGCTTTGTTTGCTCCCTGTGATGTTAGTGAGATCCAGGCAGGCTGGTTCTGAGGTGGTATGACCCCAAAAGGTCTCAGGGGCAGGGCGGTGGTATTAGCAAAATTTGCACTGAGCTACTAGTCTTAGGCCAAATCCCCCGCACCCAGGAGGCCATTGGGGGCACAGCACATGGGAGTGGTGGTAGTGGCCAGGGGTGTATGACATCTGTGTGGGCAGCAGCTGGGCAAGGTGCACACAGGGCATTATCAAAATTTGCACTGATCTAATCCTAGTCATCAGCTGATTCCCTAAAGTGCAGTGACAGCCAGGGGCATGGTGTGCAGCAGCAGTGGTGGTCAGAGGTGTGCAGGCCTCTGTGCACATGGTAGCTGGTGCAGCACACGACATATGTGCAGCTGGCAGTGAGGCCTGGCACCTGATTTCTGTGAGCATGGAGGCTGGGTGTGGAGAATGGTGGCTGAAGCATACAATGTCTGTGCACACGGTGGGTGGGAGGGGTGTGTGCAGCATTAGCAAAATTTGTATTGAGCCACTAGACCTTAGCCAGATCCTCTGAAGGGTGGTGGCCACAGGGGTGCAGCATGCAGAGGCAGTGGTCAGACTGGGCATGCACGACTTTAACAAAAATTGCAGTGTGCCAAGGACTGATGTCAACAGGCTTATAGCATGTGAGTCCTCAGGAGAAGTCATGGGTGGGTAGGGCACACTGCTAGCAGGTTAGGTAGCAAGGGTCTGTACAGCCTCACCTCCCACAGGTGGGTATGTGTTCATGCTGGAGGGAAGGGGAGGAAAATGGCACCTGCCTGCTCCTTTGTTCCCAGAGAGGTCTGCCAAGATGCTTTGAAAACAGTATAAACACGTCTTCTTCCCATTGTGCAAGCTGTCACTTCTATGTTGCCTCTCCTTAGGCTGTTGTCTCTTTAGGGATTGTCTCTTTAGGGTCAGGGATTTGGCTATCACTTACCCAGTGCTGACCCAGTGCTGAGTTGGCTTACTTTTAATGTTCCAGGCTCTAAGTCCCACTGGTTTTACAAACTCACTGAATTCAGCCTCTCTGATTTTGAAGGCCAGACATTATGGGGATTTGTTTTCCCTGTGTGGGCTCCCTGGTGCTTTCTCCAAGACCACATCTTCCTCCTCTCTGTGGGAAGCTCCTGACCCCCATTCCTGCCCTTCCTAACCTCTCTGATGTGGCTTCTTCTCTACATTTAGTTGTGGAGTTTGTTCTACCACTCTTCGGATCACCTTCTGGTTTATTTATTTGGATGTGAGTGATATCTAGCTGTAAACGTGGGATGAGGCGACCTTAGAATCCTTCTACTCCAACATCCATCTGCTCAGATCTTTTGCCTACTCTTTAATTGGATTGTTTGTTTTCTTATTTTGGTGTTTTAAGAGTTTTTGTGTATTTTAAAACTTTTTAAAATTTTTTTTTATTTTTGACAGAGAGAGAGACAGAGCATGAGCGGGGGAGGGGCAGAGAGAGGGGGAGACTCAGAATCTGAAGCAGGCTCCAGGCCCTGAGCTGTCAGCACAGAGCCCAACGTGGGGCTCAAACTCACAGGCTGCAAGATCATGACCTGAGCCAAAGTCAGATGCTCAACAGACTGAGCCACGCAGGTGCCCTAAGTTTTTGTGTATTTTAGGTAACAGATCTTTATCAGATGGGTCTGATAAATATTTTCAATATGTCCTGCAGGCCTGTGGCTTGTCTTCTCATTCTCTTAACACTGTTTTACACAGAATGTATTTTTAAAATTTTAATGAAGTCCAGTTTATCAATTGCTTCCTTCATGCATTGTGCCTTTAGTGTTGTAGCTAAAAAGTCATAGGTATACTCAATGTCATTTAGGTTTTCTCTAATGTTTCTTTCTAAGAGTTTTATAGTTTTGCATTTTACACTTAGGTCTATGATCCATTTTGAATTCATTATTGGGAAGGGTGTAACATCTGTGTGCAGATTCTTTTTTTATATGGGTGTCCAGTTGTTCCAGCACAGTTTGTTGAAAATTATATCTTTTTACATTGCATTTCCTTTACATCTTTGACAAAAATCATTTGACTATATTTGTGTGAGTCTATTCTTGAGCTCTCTATTCTCTTCCATTGATCTATCTGTCTATTCTTTCACCAATACCACACTGTCTTGATTAGTATAGCTTTATGTAAGTCTTGGCGTCTGGTACTGTCAGTCCTCCAACTCTGTTCTTCTTCAATATTGAGTTGCTTAGTCTGGCTCTTCTGCCTCTCCATATAAATTTTGGAATCAGTTTGTCTGTATCTACAAAATATCTTGCTGGAATTTTGATTAGGATTCCATTCAATCTACAGATCAAGTTGGAAAAAACTGACATCTTGACAATATTCTGTCTTCTTATCCATAAACATGGAATACCTTTCCATTCATTTAGTTTTTCTGTATTTTCTTTCTTAGAGTGTTGTATTTTTCCTCATCTTGATCTTGTACATATTTGGTAGGTTTATTAAAAAGTATTTAATTTGGGGCGCCTGGGTGGCGCAGTCGGTTAGGGGTCCGACTTCAGCCAGGTCACGATCTCGCGGTCCGTGAGTTCGAGCTCCGCGTCGGGCTCTGGGCTGATGGCTCAGAGCCTGGAGCCTGTTTCCGATTCTGTGTCTCCCTCTGTCTCTGCCCTTCCCCCGTTCATGCTCTGTCTCTCTCTGTCCCAAAAATAAATAAACGTTGAAAAAAAAATTTTTTTTTAAAGTATTTAATTTTTTGTGCTAATGTAAATGTTAATATGTTTTTAATTTCAAATTCCACTTGTTCTTTGTTGGTATAAAGAAAAATAATTGACTTTTGTATATTAACCTTGTACACTGCAACTTTGCTGTAACTGCTTATTAGTCCTTAGAGGTTTTATTTTGTCAAGTCTTTCAGGTTTTCAGCATAAACAATAATTTCATTTGTGAACAAATACAGTTTTGTGTCTTCCTTCCTGATCTATATACCTTTCATTTCCTTTTCTGGTCTTAATGCATTAAGTAGGACTTCCAGTACAATGTTGAAAAGCAGTAGTAAGAGAGACACCTTTGCTTCATTCCTGATCTTAGTGGGAAATCTTCAAGTTCCTCACCATTATGCATGATGTTAGCTATAGGTTTTCTGTAGATGTTCTTTATGAAGTTGGAGAAGTTTCCCTCTAATACTAGTTTGCTGAGTTTTTATCATGAAAAGTGTTGAATTTTGTCAAATGCTTTTCTGCATCTACTGATATGATCATGCAATTTGCCTTTTTTTTTTGCCTATTGATCTGATAGATTACATTAATTGATTTTTGAGTGTTAAATGAACCTTGCATACCTGGGATGAATCTCACTTATCCAAATCACTTTTCTCTTGCTTCTTTCTAAATTTTCTCTTTGTCTTTAACTTTTCACAATTTGATTATAATGTGTCACAATAATTTGTTGACTGATTTTGCTTGGGGTCTTTGAGCTCCATGTGTCTGGATGTCCTTATCTCTCTCAAGACTTGGGAAATTTTCAGTCAATGTTTCTTTAAATAAGCTTTTTGTCCCCTTCTCCCTCTTTCTTCTGCTTCTAGGACCACTATAATGCATATTTATGTTTACTCAAATGTGCAACATAGGTCCCATATGCTTTCTTTATTCTTTTGTTGTTGTTCCCTCAACTGGCTAATTTCAAATAACCTGTTCTTGAGCACACCAATTATCTCTCTGTGTGATTAAGTCTGCTGTTGAAGCTCTTTATTAAATTTTTCAGTTCTGTCATTGTGTTTTTCACCTCCAGGATTTCTGTTTGGGTCTTTTTTCTGGTTTCAGTTTCTTTATTAAACTTCTCATTTGCTCATGTATTGTTTTCCTGATTTTGTTTAGTTGTCTGTGTTCTGTTGCATCTCACTGAGCTTCTTTAAGATTATTATTTTGAATTCTTTGCCAGGCAATTCATAGATCTTCATTTCTTTGGGTTGGTTACTGGAGCTTTATTAGTTTCCTTTGGTGGTGTCATGTGTTCTTGATTCTTCATAACCCATGTAGCCTTGTGTTGGTGTATGTGCATTTGAAAGAGGAAACATTTATTCTAGATTTTAAAGACTGGTTTCAGTAGGTAAAGGAGGTAAAATCTTCTGTCAGGTACCTGGGTTGATGATATTGTCTCTAGGATTACATTGAAGTGGAAACTGGGTCATGTGGCTGAGCTGGGTCCTCACTGGGGTCCATGGTTGTAAGATCTATTACCAGGGCCTTGGGAAGGCATGGATTCTGTCTGCTTCTTGTGTGGACAGGACTGCCTCTGAGACCTTGATCAGTAGGGCTTGCACTGGAAGAAGGGTCTGCTCCTGGGTCCAGAGATAGCAAGTCCATTACCAGGTATGCAGATGAGTGTGGTTCCCATTGAGTCCCTAGGAGGACTCCTGGCAGGTCACTGGGCCTTTCACTGGGTGGGAAGAATTGGCCCTGGGCTCATACTGAGAAGAGATGGAGCTGAGTTACAGGGTCCACAGCTGGGACCAGGCTTGCCTTCAGGGGAATGGGCTAGCATGCCTCCTACAAGTTTCCTGAAATCAGGACTTCCTCCAAACTGCAGATAAGTAGGAATGGAGCCAGATCACAGGACTGTTCCAGGATCAACAGTCAGCCCAAGATCAGCAGGCCCTCCTGCTGGGGCACAAAGGAGCACATCTCTTTCCAGGTCTCTGCGTAGGCAGGTCCATTCCAAAATGGTAGCAGTCCCTAAAGTTAGGTTACAGGGACACTTCAAGATTTTCAGTCATACTGAAGTCAGGAGGCCTATCTCTGAGGTCATGGATAGATATGTCCCACCCAAACTCTGGGTGGGCAGGACTAGCAGTTAATAGGAGCTGGGGCTGTGTCACAGGCCACTTTCAGAGTCTATAGCCAGGACCAAGGTGGATGGGCCTGTTACCCCGGGCACAAGCAGGCAGGTAGTCCTGGTAACAAGACCAAGGCCAAATGGGGCTATAACCAAGTCCACACAGAGGGTAGGGCTGTTTCTGAATCCATAGCTGGACCATGGTCAGTGAGCCTACTATCTGGGCACAGACTTACCTTCTCAAAACAGCCCTCCTTGGTTGTGGGCTCCAGTGGGAGTTTCATAATCTCCTACTTGGATCCCAAAGCTCCCATGAAGGCTTTATTTCCATGGTGGCTGCCAAGTTTTTGTTGCTGAGGAGAGATATGAGCAGGGAACCTTCTACTCTGTCATCCTGTTGACAACACTCTGCCTTTTGTGGTTTTAATTGAGCAACTTCTATGATTCTTCACTCTCCTTTCTTAGCATATCAATTATACAGTACTTCTCTTTTTAACCTTTTTTTAGTGGCTGCTTTGAGTTTGCAATATACTTTAAAACTAATAGACATACACTTTCAAATCACACTATATCACTTCATGAGTAGTGCAAGTACCTTATAATAACAAAATATTCCTAATTCTTCCCTCTTACATCATTGATGTTGCTCATTTTATTTGTATGTATGTAGGTATGCATAACCATATATTTATATATAATATATATATATAAGCATAAAAAATCAAATACATTGTTGCTATTATTATTTAAAAATTCGTATTTGTTAGATCAATAAAGAATAAGAAAAATAAAAGTTTTATTTTACCTTCACCTGTTCCTTCTCCAACATTCCTCTTTTCTTTATATGTATCCAAGTTTCTGACCTGTATCATTTTTCTTCTCTCTGAAGAACCTCTTTTAACATTTCTTACAAGGCAAGTGTACTGGCAAAAATTCCCTTCAATTTGTGCTTGCTGAGAAAGTATTTGTCCTTAACTTTTGAAGAATAATTTCACAGAGTACAGAATTCTAAGTTAGTGGGTTCTTTTTCATTTCAACACTAAATATTTCACCTTATGTTATACTAATTAATTTTATTTGTTTTAAAGTTTTTATTTGAATTACAGTTAATTCATTCAGTGCAATTTCAGGTGTACAATATAATGATTCAGCATTTCCATACAATACCCAGTGTTTATCACAATAAGCGCACTCCTTAAACCTCATCACTTATTTCACCCATCTCCCTGCCCACCTCCCCTCTGGTTACCATCAGTTTGTTCTCTATAGTTAATAGTCTGTTTCTTGATTTGCAGCTCACTCCCTCTTTTTTTCCCCTTTGCTCATTTGTTCCTTAAGTCCCACATATGAGTGAAATCATATGGTATGTTTCTTTCACTTATTTTACTTAGCACAATACTCTAATTCCATCCACATCATTGCAAATGGCAAGAATTCATTCTTTTTTTTTATTGTGGAACAATATCCCATTGTAAAAATATACCACATCTTCTTTATCCATTCATCAGATGATGGGCATTTGGCTATTTAATTTTCATAATTTGGCTACTGTTGCTAATGCTGCTATAAACATCAGGGTGCATGTATCACTTTAAATCAGTATTTTTGTACCCTTTGGGAAAATACCTAGTAGTGCAATTGCTGAAATGTAGCATAGTTCTATTTTTAACTTTCTGAGGAACCCCCCATGCCATTTTCCAGAGTGGCTGGACCAGATTGCATTCCCACCAATAGTTTAAGAAGGTTTCCCTTTCTCCACATCCTCATCAACACCTTTGTTTCCTGTGTTGTTAATTTTAGCCATTGTGACTTGTCTGAGGTGATATATAATTGTAATTTTGACGTATATTCCCCTGATGATGAGTAATGTTGAACATCTTTTCATGTGTCTGTTAGCCATCTGTATGTCTTCTTTGCAAAATGTCTATTCATGTCTTCTGTCTTCTGCCCACTTGTTAATTGGATTATTTGTTTTTTGGGTGTTGAGTTTTTTAAGTTCTTCACATATTTTGGATACTAACCTTTTATCAAATATGTCACTTCCAAATATCTTCTAATCCAAAGGTTGACTTTTAATTTTGTTGATTATTTCCTTTACTGTGCAAAAGTTTTTTATCTTGATGAAGTCCCTATCATTTACTTTTGTTTTTGTTTCCCTTGCTTCAGGAGACATATATAGTAAGAAGTTGCTATAGCAGATGTTAAAGAGGTTATTGCCTGTGTTCTCCTCTAGGATTTTTATGATTTTAGGTCCCTCGACTAGGTCTTTAGTCCATCTTGAATTTATTTTCTGTATGGTGTAAGAAAGTGGCCCAGGTTCACTCTTTTGCATGTTTCTGTCCAGTTTTCCCATTTGTTGAAGAGACTTATCTTTTTCCCATTAAATATTCTTTCCTGCTTTGTCAAATATTAGTTGACCATATAGTTGTAGGTTCATTTCTGGGTTTTCTATTCTGTTCCATTGATCTGAGTGTCTGTTTTGTACCAGTACCATCATGTCCTGATCACTACAGCTTTGTAATATAACTTGAAGTCCAGACTTGTGATGCCTCCAGCTTTCCTCTTCTTTTTCTAGATTGCTTTAGTTATTTGGAGTCTCCTGTGGTTCCATACAAATTTTAGGACTCTTTGTTCTAACTCTGTGAAAAATGATGGTGGTATTTTGATGGGGATGGCATTATATTGCTTTGGGGAGTATAGACATTTTGACCATATTTGTTCTTCCAATCTATGAGCATGAAATGTCTTTCCATTTCTTTGTGTCATCTTCAATTTCTTCCATCAATGTTTTATACTTTTCTGAATACAGATCTTTTATCTCTTTGGTTAGTTTTATTCCTTATCTTATGCTTTTTAGTGTAATTGTAAATGGATTGTAGGGTAGTTCTATTTTTAAATTTCTGAGCAAACTCCATGATGTTTTCCAGACTGGCTGGCCCAAATTGCATTCCCACCAACAGCATAAGAGGGTTTCTCTTTCTCCACATCCTCACCAACACCTGTTGTTCCGTGTGTTGTTAATTTTAGCCATTCTGAACTTGATTTCTCTTTCTCCTGCTTCATTATTAGTGTATAGAAATGTAACAGATTTCTGTATGTTGATTTTGTATCCTGAGACTTTACTGAATCCATGTATCAGTTCTAGCAATTTTTGGTGGAGTCTTTCCGGTTTTCTACATAAGGTATCATATTATTTGCAAATAGCAGAAGTTTGACTTCTTCCTTGCTTATTTGGATGCCTTTTATTTCTTTTTGTTGTCTAATCGCTGAGGCTAGGACTTCCAGTACTATGTTAAATGACAGTAATGAGAGTGGGCATCCATGTCTTACTCTTGACCATCCCCATTGAGGATGATATCAGCTGTAGGCTTTTTTTATTATGAAATTCATTGTCAAATTGGTTTCCATACAACACCCAGTGCTCATCCCAACAGGTGCCCTTCTCAATACCCATCACCCACCCCCCATAAACCCTCAGTTTGTTCTCAGTTTTTATGAGTCGCTTATGTTTTGGCTCCCTCCCTTTCTAACCATTTTTTTTCCTTCTCCTCCCCCATGGTCTTCTGTTAAGTTTCTCAGGATCCACATAGGAGTGAAAACATATGGAGTCTGTCCTTCTCTGTATGACTTATTTCATTTAGCATAACACTCTCCAGTTCCATCCACGTTGCTACAAAGGGCCATATTTCGTTCTTTCTCATTGCCATGTAGTACTCCATTGTGTATATAAACCACAATTTCTTTATCCATTCATCAGTTGATGGACATTTAGGCTCTTTCCATAATTTAGCTATTGTTGAGAGTGCTGCTATAAACATTGGGGTACAAGTGCCCCTATGCATCAGTACTCCTGTATCCCTTGGGTAAATTCCTAGCAGTGCTACTGCTGGATCATAAGGTAAGTCTATTTTTAAATTTTTGAGGAACCTCCACACTGTTTTCCAGAGCGGCTGCACAACTTTGCATTCCCACCAACAGTGCAAGAGGTTTCCCTTTTCTCCACATCCTCCCCAGCATCTATAGTCTCCTGTTTCATTCATTTTGGCCACCCTGACTGGCGGGAGGTGATATCTGAGTGTGGTTTTGATTTGTATTTCACTGATGAGGAGCGACGTTGAGCATCTTTTCATGTGCCTGTTGGCCATTTGGATGTCTTCTTTAGAGAAGTGTCTATTCATATTTTCTGCCCATGTCTTCACTGGATTATTCGTTTTTTTGGGTGTGGACTTTGGTGAGCTCTTTATAGATTTTGGATACTAGCCCTTTGTCCGATATGTCATTTGCAAATATCTTTTCCCATTCCGTTGGTTGTCTTTTAGTTTTGTTGATTGTTTCCTTTGCTGTGCAGAAGTTTTTTATCTTCATGAGACCCCAATAGTTCATTTTTGCTTTTAATTTCCTTGCCTTTGGGGATGGGTCAAGTAAGAAATTGCTGTGGCTGAGGTCAGAGAGGTTTTTCCCTGCTTTCTCCTCTAGGGTTTTGATGGTTTCCTGTCTCACATTCAGGTCCTTTATCCATTTTGAGTTTATTTTTGTGAATGGTGTAAGAAAGTGATCTAGTTTCATCCTTCTGCATGTTGCTGTCCAGTTGTCCCAGCACCATTTGTTAAAGAGACTGTCTTTTTTCCATTGGATATTCTTTTCTGCTTTGTCAAAGATTAGTTGGACATACTTTTGTGGGTCTGGTTCTGGGGTTTCTATTCTATTCCACTGGTCTATGTGTCTGTTTTTGTGCCAATACCATGCTGCTTGATGATTACAGCTTTGTATAGAGGCTAAAGTCTGGGATTGTGATGCCTCCTGCTTTGGTCTTCTTCAAAATTACTTTGGCTATTCAGGGCCTTTTGTGGTTCCATACAAATTTTAGGATTGCTTGTTCTAGCTTCGAGAAGAATGGTGCAATTTTGATTGGGATTGCATTGAATGTGTAGATAGCTTTGGGTAGTATTGACATTTTAACAATATTTATTCTTCCAATCCATAAGCATGGAATGTTTTTCCATTTCTTTATATCTTCCTCAATTTCTTCATCAGCTTTCTATACTTTTCAGCATACAGATCTTTTACATCTTTGGTTAGGTTTATTCCTATTTGAGGCTTCTTGGTGCAATTGTGAATGGGATCAATTTCTTTATTTGTCTTTCTGTTGCTTCATTATTAGTGTATAAGAATGCAACTGATTTCTGTACATTGATTTTGTATCCTGCGACTTTGCTGAATTCATGTATCAGTTCTAGCAGACTTTTGGTGGAGTCTATCTGATTTTCCATGTATAATATCATGTCATCTGCAAAAAGTGAAAGCTTGACTTTATATTTGCCAATTTTGATGCCTTTGATTTCCTTTTGTTGTCTGATTGCTGACGCTAGCACTTCCAACACTATGTTAAACAACAGCCGTGAGAGTGGACATCCCTGTCATGTTCCTGATCTCAGGAAGAAAGCTCTCAGTTTTTCCCCATTGAGGATGATATTAACTGTGAGCTTTTCATAAATGGCTTTGATGATGTTTAAGTATGTTCCTTCTGTCCAGACTTTCTCAAGGGTTTTTATTAAGAAATGATGCTGAACTTTGTCAAATGCTTTTTCTGCATTGATTGACAGGATCATATGGTTCTTATCTTTTCTTTTGTTAATGTGATGTATCACATTGATTGATTTGCAATGGTGAACCAGCCCTGCAGCCCAGGAATGAATCCCACTTGATCATGGTGAATAATTCTTTTTATACGCTGTTGAATTCGATTTGCTAGTATCTTATTGAGAAGTTTTGCATCCATATTCATCACGGATATTGGCCTGTAGTTCTCTTTTTTTTACTGGGTCTCAGTCTGGTTTAGGAATCAAATTAATTATGGCTTCATAGAATGAGTCTGGAAGTTTTCCTTCCCTTTCTATTTCTTGTAATAGCTTGAGAAGTATAGGTATTATCTCTGCTTTAAACATCTGGTAGAACTCCCCTGGGAAACCATCTGGTCCTGGACTCTTATTTGTTGGGAGATTTTTGATAACTGATTCAATTTCTTCGCTGGTTATGGGTCTGTTCAAGCTTTCTATTTCTTCCTGTTTGAGTTTTGGAAGTGTGTGGGTGTTTAGGAATCTTTCCATTTCTTCCAGGTTGTCCAGTTTGTTGGCATATAATTTTTCATAGTATTCCCTGATAATTGCTTGTATTTCTGAGGGATTGGTTGTAATAATTCCATTTTCATTCATGACTTTATCTATTTGGGTTATCTCCCGTCTCTTTTTGAGAAGCCTGGCTAGAGGTTTATCAATTTTGTTTATTTTTTCAAAAAACCAACTCTTGGTTTCATTGATCTGCTCTACAGTTTTTTTTAGATTCTATACTGTTTATTTCTGCTCTGATCTTTATTATTTCTCTTCTTCTGCTTGGTTTGGGATGTCTTTGCTGTTCTGCTTCTAGTTCCTGTAGGTGTGCTGTTAGATTTTGTATTTGGGATTTTTCTTGTTTCTTGAGATAGGCCTGGATTGCAATGTATTTTCCTCTCAGGACTGTCTTCGCTGCATCCCAAAGCGTTTGGATTGTGGTGTTTTCATTTTCATTTGTTTCCATATATTTTTTAATTTCTTTTCTAATTGCCTGGTTTACCCATTCATTATTCCGTAGGGTGTTCTTTAACCTCCATGCTTTTGGAGGTTTTCCAGACTTTTTCCTGTGGTTGATTTCAAGCTTCATAGCATTGTGGTCTGAAAGTATGCATGGTATGATCTCAAATCTTGTATACTTATGAAGGGCTGTTTTGTGACCCAGTATGTGATCAATCTTGGAGAAGGTTACAGGTGCACTCGAGAAGAAAGTATATTCTGTTGCTTTGGGATGCAGAGTTCTAAATATATCTGTCAAGTCCATCTGACCCAGTGTATCATTCAGGGCCCTTGTTTCTTTATTGATCCTGTGTCTAGATGATCTATCCAATGTTGTAAGTGGAGTACTAAGTCCCCTGCAATTACCACATTCTTATCAATAAGGTTGCTTATGTCTGTGATGAATCATTTTATATATTTGGGTGCTTCCGTATTCGGCACATAGACATTTATAATTGTTAGCTCTTCCTGATGGATGGACCCTGTAATTATATAATGCCCTTCTTCATCTCTTGTTTCAGCCTTTAATTTAAAGTCTAGTTTGTCTGATATAAGTATGGCTACTCCAGATTTCTTTTGACTTCCAGTAGCATGATAAATAGTTCTCCATCCTCTCACTTTCAATCTGAAGGTGTCTTCAGGTCTAAAATGAGTCTCTTGTAGACAGCAAATAGATGGGTCTTGTTTTTTTATCCAGTCTGATACCCTCTGTCTTTTGGTTTGAGCATTTAGTCCATTTATATTCAGTGTTATAGAAAGATATGGGTTTAGAGTCATTATGATGTCTGTAGGTTTCATGCTTGTAGCAATGTCTCTGGTACTTTGTCTCACAGGATCCCTCTTAGGATCTCTTGTATGGCTGATTTCATGGTGATCAAGTCCTTCAGTTTTTGTTTGTTTGGGAAGACCTTTATCTCTCCTTCTATTCTAAATGACAGACTTGCTGGATAAAGGATTCTCGGCTGCATATTTTTTTTCTGTTCATTACATTGAAGATCTCCTGCCATTCCTTTCTGGCCTGCCAAGTTTCAAAAGAGAGATCAGTCACGAGTCTTATAGGTCTCCCTTTATATGTGAGGGCACGTTTACCCCTTGCTGTTTCAGAATTTTCTCTTTATCCTTGTATTTTGCCAGTTTCACTATGATATGTCGTGCAGAAGATCGATTCAAGTTACGTCTGAAGGGAGTTCTCTGTGCCTCTTGGATTTCAATGCCTTTTTCCTTCCCCAGATCCGGGAAGTTCTCAGCTATGATTTCTTCAAGTACACCTTCAGCACCTTTCTCTCTCTCTTCCTCCTCTGGAATCCCAATTATGCGTATATTATTTTGTTTAATTGTGTCACTTAGTTCTCTAAGTCTCTCCTCATACTCCTGGATTTTTTTTATCTCTCTTTTTCTCAGCTTCTTTTTCCATAATTTTATCTTCTAATTCACTTATTCTCTTCTCTGCCTCTTCTTTCCCAGCTGTGGTCGCCTCCATTTTATTTTGCAGCTCATTTATAGCATTTTTTAAGCTCCTCCTGACTGTTTCCTAGTCCCTTGATCTCTGTAGTAATAGATTCTCTGCTGTCCTCTGTACTTTTTTCAAGCCCAGCTTTTATGACTATTATTTTAAATTCATTTTCTGCTATATTGCTTAAATCGTTTTTGATCAGTTCGTTGGCTGTTGCTACTTCCTGGAGTTTCTTTTGAGGAGAATACTTCCATTTTGTCATTTTGGATAGTCCCTGGAGTGGCACGGAACTGCAGGGCACTTCCTCTGTGCTGTGTGGAGTAACTTGTGTTGGTGGCTGGGGCCACAGTCAGACCTGATATCTGCCCCCAGCCCACCACTGGGGCCACAGTCAGACTGGTGTGTACCTTATCTTCCCCTTTCCCAATGGCAGGACTCACTGTGGAGTGGTGTGGCCTCTGTCTGGGCTACTTGCACACTGCCAGGCTTGTGGTGCTGCTTCAATGGGATCTGGCATATTAGCCGGGGTAGATCTGCAAGGTGCACAGGGGTGGGAGGGGCAGGCTCAGCTCGCTTTGCCTTTGCTGGTCTGCTTTGGGAGGGGCTCTGTGGCACTGGGAGGGAGGCAGACCCGTCTGAGGGATGGATCTGCAGAAGCACAGCATTGAGTGTTTGCACGGTGCAAGCAAGTTCCTGACAGAAACTGGTTCCCTTTGGGATTTTGGCTGGGGGGTGGGCGAGGGAGATGGCGCTTCCCAGTGCCTTTGTTTCACACCAAGCTGATCTCTGTCTTCTGTGGCTCAACAATTCTCCTTCCCGTTGTCCTTTAGCTCTCCGAGCAGAGCTGTTGACTTATAACATTCCAGATGTTAAGTCCCGCTGGCTGTCAGAACACACTCCACCCGGCCCCTCTGCTTTTGCAAGCCAAACTCGGGGGCTCTGCCTTGCCGGGTGGGCTGGCTGCCTCTCCACCTCCCTGGCTCCCTCCCGCCAGTCCGTGTAGCGCACACCACCTCTCCACCCTTCCTACCCTCTTCCATGGGCCTCTCATCTACTCTTGGCTCTGGAGAGTCCGTTCTGCTAGTCTTCTGGCAGTTTTCTGGGTAAATTAGGCAGACGTGGGTGGAATCTAAGCGATCAGCAGGATGCAGTGAGCCCATTGTCCTCCTACGCTGCCATCGTCCCCTGAATCCCCTAGCTGTAGGTTTTTTTGTATATGACCTTTATTATGTTCAGGTATGTTCCCTCTAGACTTACTGTGTTGAGGGTTTTTATCATGAGTGGATGTTTCACTATGTCAAATGCTTTTTCTACATAGATTGAGATGATCATACAGTTTTATCCTTTCTTTTGTTAATGGAGTGTATCACATTGCCTGACTTGTGAATATTGAACACTTGCAGCCCAGGAATAAATCCCATGTGATTATAGTGAATGATTCTTTTAATGTACTGTTAGATTCAATTTGCTAGTATTTTGTTAAGAATTTTTGCATCCATGTTCATCAGGGATATTGGCCTGTAGTTCTCTTTTTTCATGGAGTCTTTGTCTAGTCTTGGAAACAGGATAATGCTGGCCTCATAGAATGAGTGTGGAAAATTTCTTTCCATTTCTATTTTTTAATAGTTTGAGAAGAATAGGTATTAACTCTTCTTTAAATGTTTGGTATAATTCCCCTGTGAAGCCATCTGGCCCTGAACTTTTTTTATTGGGAGATTTCTTATTACTGATTCAATTTCTTTGCAAGTTATAGGTCTGTACAAGTTTTATGTTTCTTCATGTTTCAGTTTTGGTAATTTATATGTTTCTAGGAATTTATCCATTTCTTACAGTTTGTCCAATTTGTTGACATATAATTTTTCATAATATTCTCTTATAATTGTTTATATTTCTGTGGTGTTGGTTGTTATTTCTCCTCTCTCATTTGTGATTTTATTTATTTGGTTTGTTTCTCTTTTTTTCTTGATAAGTGGCTATCAATTTTATTAATTTTCCAAAGAACCAGTTCCTGGTTTCTCTGATCTGTTCTACTGTTTTTTAGTTCCTATATCATTTATTTCTGCTCTAAACTTTATTATTTCCCTTCTTCTGTTTGCTTTAGGCTTTGTTGTTCTTTTTCTAGCTCTTTTAGGTATAAGGTTAGGTTGTTTATTTGAGGTTTTTCTTGCATCTTGAGATAGGCCTGTATTGCTATATACTTCCCTCTTGGAACTGTTTTTGCTATATTCCAAAGGTTTTGGACTGTAATGTTTTCATTTTCATTTGTTTCCATGGTTTTTTTTTGTTTCTTATTTAATTTCCTGTTTGATCCATTTATTCTTTTTTTTAATGAGATTTATTGTAAAATTCCATTTATTCTTTAGGAGAATGTTCTTTAACTTCCATGGATTTGTGGTCTTGCCAAATATTTTCTTCTGGTTGTCTTCAAGTTTCATGGAATTGTGGTCAGAAAAGATGCATGTTACGATCTCAATCTTTTTGTGCTTGTTGAGGTCTGATCTGTGATCTAGTATGTGATCTATTCTGAAGAATGTCCCATGTGCAGAATTTGTATTCATTCTGATGCTTTAAGATGAAATGTTCTGAATATATCTGTAAGTCCATCTGTTCCAGTGTGTCATTTAAAGCCATTGTTTCCTTGTTGGTTTTCCACTTATTTATCTGCCCATTAATGTAAGGGTGGGTGTTAAAGTCCCCTGCTATTATTGTATTATTATCAATGAGTTCCTTCATATTTGTTATTAATGGTTTTATAGATTTGGGTGCTTCAGTGCTGGGGGCATAAATATTTACAATTTTTTTAATCTTCTTACTGGATAATCCCCTTTATTATGATATACTGCCCTTATTCTTCTCTTGTTACAGTTTATTCCAGCTTTCTCTTGACATCCATTTGCATGATAAATGTTTCTCCATTGCCTCACTTTCAATCTACAGGGGTCTTTAGGTCTAAAATGAGCCTCTTGTAGGCAACATATAGATGAGTCTTGCTTTTTAATTCCTTTTGACACCCTATCTTTTGTTTATTTATTTACTTCCAGACAGAGAGAGAGAGAGAGAGAATGGGGGGAGGGGCAGAGAGAGAGGAGAGGGAGAGAACATGAAGCAGGCTTCATGCTGTCAACACAAAGTCCAGTGCAGACCTTGATCCCACAAACCGTGAGATAATGACTTAAGCCAAAATCAAGAGTCAAACAGCTGACTGAGCCACCCAGGCCCCTGCACCCTATGTCTTTTGATTGAAGCATTTAGTCCATTTACACTGAGAATAATTATTGATATATATGCATTTAGTGCCATTTTATTCCTTGTTTTGTCATTGTTTCTGGAAATTTTCTCTATTCCTTTCTAGCCTTTGTTGCTTTTGGTCTCCTTCTAACTCAAAGAGTCCCTTTTAATATTTCTTTCAGGGCTGGTTTAGTGGTCCTGAACTCCTTTAGTTTTTGTTTGCCTGGGAAATTATTTATCTTTCTTCCTATTCTGAATGATAGCCTTGCTGGATAGAGTATTCTTGGCTACAGATTTCTCCTATTTAGCACGTTGAATGTATCATCCCACTCTCTTCTGTCTTGCCAAGTTTCCGTGGTCAGACGTGCTGCTAGCATTATGGGTCTTCCCTGGTAAATTAGGGACCTCCTTTGTCTTGCTGCTTTTAGGACTTTTTTTCTTTATCACTACATTTTGCAAATTTAACTGCAATATGTCTTGGTGTTGACCTATTTTTGTTGATTTTGATGGGAGTTCTCTGTGCCTCCTGGATTTGGATGTCTATTTCCTTCCCCAGATTAAGGAACTTTTCAGCTATGATTTCTTCAAATAAACATTCTCCTCCCTTTTATCTCTTCTTCTTCTGGTATTCCTATGGTACAAATGTTATTACATTTGATGTAGTCACTGAGTTCCCTAAGCCTACTGTCAAGATCCATCATTCTTCTTTGTCTCTTTTGTTCAACTTAATTATTTTCCATAATTCTATCTTCTATATCATTTATTCATTCCTCTGCTTCTTCCATCCTTGTGATCATTACATCCAGTAGGTTTCAAATCTCAGATATTGCATTTTTCATTTCTGCCTGATTGTTTTTCAGCTCTTTTATCTCTGCCGTAAGGTTTTCCCTAATGTCTTCCATGCTTTTCTCAAGCCCGGAGAGTAGCCTTATAATTGTTGCTTTAAATTCTGCATCAAGCATATTATTTATATCCGTTTCAATTAGTTCTCTGGCCATGACTTTGTCTTGTTCTTTCTTTTAGGATGAATTCCTCTGGCATTTTGTCTAGGTCTCTGTCTTCTTCTATGTGTTAGAAAATCTTTCTGTGCTTTCTGTTCCTGTGAGTAATTGCTTTATGAAGAAGAGATCATTGGGGTGTCTGGGTGGCTCAGTTGGTTAAGTGTCCAATTTTGCCTCAGGTCATGATCTTGCAGTTTGTAAGTTAGAGCCCCACATCAGGCTCTGTGCTGACAGCTCAGAGCTTGAAGTCTGATTTGGATTCTGTGTCTTCCTCTCTCTGCTCCTCCCCTACTCACACTCTGTCTCTCTTTCAAAAATAAAAAAACAATAAAAAAATTAATAAAAATTCTTTAAAAAGGAGAGATTATCAAATGTCCAGAGCCTGGAGCTTCAGGAACTTTCTCTAGTGTGTGCTGCATGCACTTTGCTGCTGTGTTTTGGCTGCTCTATCTCTCAGGTCAACCATCTGCAGAGGCTTTCCTTGCCTTTAATGGACCTTAGTTTGGACCTTAGTTAGAGTGTAGTGAGTTTAAGTATGTATGCTCTGGTCAGCTTAAATGAAACCTGATGCTATTTTCACTAGAACTGAAGCATTGCAGAACTCTATGGTCAGTAGACTTGGTGCATGCAGGGGTTTATGCTGATCTTCTGGGGAAGGAGCCTGCTGCACTGGTTCTTAAGCACACTTGCTTGAGAAAAGAAGTACCATCAGAGTGCAGAGGGGTGGGATCTGGTACAAGCAGGTTAGGCAGCCAATGTTGGTGCTGTGCTGTTTGCCAAATTTGGTTTCTGATAAGGGCAGGAGAGGGAAATGTCACCAGCCAGATCCTTTGTTCCCAGAGAAGGGAGACCGTGCTTGCTGCTCTCAGGGAAACCTTCCAAGAAGAGTGAATAATTTCCCTTCCTGCATACTAGGCATTTTTTACATTTCTACACCACCAGACCACTGTTTTCACACTGTCTGTGTCTGGATTGCTTGCCTGCCTGGGGCAGTGCAGTGCACTTTGGGCTCTATCACAACCAAGCCTGACTTCTAAAACTCCAAACTTTAGGGGCCTGATGTGGAGGATCCCTGTGTTGGTCTTCTGGATAAAGGTCTTGCCACGCTGGGAGTGATGATGGTTTGACCCAGAAGGACTGTTGGGCCAGAGCATAGGGGTGTGGGATTTGGAGCAAAGCAGACTAAACTGCCAATGCCTGGGTTGGCTGCCTTCGGAAGGTGTCTCTGCACCTATGCTGAGGAGCAGGGGAGGGAAATGGCACCTTCAAGGCTCCTTTGTCCCAGGAGAAGTATTGCTACCTCTCACAGATCCACCCCAAGAAGAGGAAACATTCTGGCCCTGTGCACCTTAGGTAATCCTCAGATCATGCTGTCTGCTCGGGGGTCACTTGCCTGTCTTCTCTCCAGGAGTAGGGCAGCACCCTCAGGTCTCTATATCAGCCAAGCCCATGAACCTCCAAAACTCCACTCCTTAAGTCCTGATGATTGCAAAAGTTCACAAAAATCAGCCCCTCTTGTTTTTCCAGTTAATGACTTTGGGGGTGTGTTCCCCTTGTGTGTATCCCTGTGAGCTCCACTCTCTCTTGCCTTTCTCCATGATCAGAACCCACTCCCCTCCACAGCATCCATGATTCAATTCTCCCCAAACCACATCTCTGCACTTCCTACCTTGCTCAATGTGGCCTCTTCTCTCCCTCTAGCTGTTCAGTTTGTTCTGTCAGTCCTCAGGTCAATTTCTTGGGTATTCAGAATGATTTTCTAGTTATCTAGCTGTGTTTGAAGGATGAGGCAAGCCTAGGGTCTTCCTACTACACCACCATATTAGCTCCTGTCTCCATATATCATCTTTTCTTTATCCATTCATCTAATGATGGACACTTGGGTTGCTTTCATATCTTGGCTATTGTAAATAATGCTGCAATAAACATAGTGGTGCATATATCTTTTGGATTGATGTTTTCATTTTTGGGGGTAAATATCCAGTAGTGGAATTAGTGGATTATAGGGTAATTCTAGTTTTAATTTTTTGAGGAAACTCCATACGGTTTTCCACAGTGGCTGCACTAATTTGCATTCCCACAAACAGTGCATGACAGTTCCTTTTTCTCCACATCATCACCAACACTTGTTATTTATTGTTTTTTTTTTATTTTAGCCATTCTGACAGGTGTAAGGTGAAGGAAAGTTTCCAAATTCATTCTATGATGCCAGCATTACCCTGATACCAAAACCAGATAAAGACACTACCAAAAAAAGAAAATTGGAGCACCTGAGTGGCTCAGTTGGTTAAGCATCCAACTCTTGATTTTGGCTCAGGTCATGATCTCACAGTTCATGGGTTTGAGACCCACATCGGGCTCCATGCTATGTCAGTGTGGAGCCTGCTTGGAATTCCATCTCCCTCTCTCTGCCCATACCCCACTCATGCTTGCTAGTTCTCTCTTTCTCTAAAAATAAATAAACTTAAAAATATTTTAAAAATTCTTCCATAAAAAATAAAACTACAAGCCAATATCTCTGATAAATATAGATGTAAAAATTCTCAACAAAATATTAGCAAACTGAATCCAATAATATGTTTAAAAATTGTTTACCATGATCAAGTTGGATTTATTCTGGTGATGCAAGGGCTCTTCAGTATTTGCAAATCAATCAGCATGATACATCACACTAACAAGAAAAAGGATAAAAACCATAATATCGTCTCAATAGATGTAAAAAAGCATTTGACAAAGTACAACATCCATTCATGATAAAAACTCTCAACAAAGTAGATCTAGAGGAAAAATATCTCGAAATAGTATGTCTTATAATTTTTTGTTGAAAGGTAGACGTGAGGTATGGGTAAAAAGAACTGAGGTAAATAGGTCTTTAGTAAAGTGTTGGGGGGAGAGGGAAAATGTTCTATAGTCCTTTAGGTCTCAACCTCAACCTACACTTCTAAACTGTGAACTTCACCAGTGTTTCTCAGTCATCCCCTCCCACTTAGATGGGACAAGAGGGCTAGGGGGTGCTGAAGTTGGCTATTTCCCTTCTCCCACATAGAAGATGAACATTGGCTGAAGTTGGATATTTCTCTTCTAGTAAATTAGGTTCTGCTAATATCCCAGCAGGTTAGGCTCTGGTTAAGTAATTTGTCCTTGTGAAGAATAGAGTGCTCTGGCATATTTCAAAATGTTTCTTTTTCCTCTCCTCCTGCTAGAAACACAAGGGGATTTTTTTCCCCTGATATTTACTCTGAGGACCTGGTAGAACTCCTAGAACTAAAATTCTCAAAAGCACGAGGGCCTTACTATGACTTAGCTCCCTTAGGATTTTTAACTCTCAGACTTGTCACTCTAAGCCTCTAGTAATTCATCAATTACAGTTCAGATTTCCTACCCCAGCACAGCCTTCCACAAAAGTTTCTGCTTATTAGTTTCTACTCTGGTAGGTTGTGATTCTCTGTTTCTACCTATCTGTCTGTACAACTTTGGAGGCAGCAGTCTTCCCAGTGATCTCACTTCTCTAACAGATCTAAGAAGAGTTGTCGATTTTCCAGTTTTTTCATCTTTTTACTTGCTAAGATGGTGTGGTGACTTCTAAGCTCCTTATATACTAGACTGGAAACCAGAAGTCCAATGTGTTAATTTAAAATATAAAATTTTAAAAAGAAAAAATTCTCAGCTGCACTCATAGTCCAATGATGCCTCATTGCCTTTTGCAAATAATGGTGTGAGGCATGATTGGGCTTGAGACAAGAGTTACAAACTTGTAGTGATAGCCAGTAAGCCCCAAATTTGTCGCATGTCCTTGATCACTTGCTATTCCAGTACTTTAGGTACTTTTTCCACTGTTAACTGAACCAGTGGTTCCCAAAAGTCAGTGGCATCAGAATTATTTTGCGATAATTAATCCTGGCTCCCATCCCCAGAATTTCTGATTTTGGACGTCTGAGTTAGGCCCGGAGGATTTCTTTGTTTGTTTTGTATTTCTTTTTTTGGCTGTTTGTTTTTTGCTTCCCAGCCATTCTAATGCATAGCAAGATTTAAAAACTGCTACTCTAGATCTCTCAGAAATCTAAAATTCAAATTCCAAGCCTTCAATATACATTTCTTCGGTATGACCTGCAGGTGGTGCTGCTGTAGTATCTCAATATTAGACCAAGAACTAAAAGGAAAAACAAGTTTATGGAGGAAATTAACATACATTTAGGGCCCTAGATCCAACGGGAATAAAAGATCTTATTGTTTAGGTGACAGAACAATAAAGGTTAACTCATACCAATTATATTATTAATATAATACCTTATATTACCCCCCCCCCCGGCCCAGTGGTTCTGAAATGACATTTTTTTAAATTTTTTTTAACGTTTATTTATTTTTGAGACAGAAAGACAGAGCATGAACAGGGGAGGGGCAGAGAGAGAGGGAGACACAGAATCTGAAACAGGCTCCAGGCTCTGAGCTGTCAGCACAGAGCCCGACGCGGGGCTCGAACTCACGGACCATGAGATCATGACCTGAGCTGAAGTCGGACGCCTAACCGACCAAGCCACCCAGGCGCCCCTGAAATGACATTTTTAACGGTTCTAACTCAAAGGAGGCTATATGTAGGTACCCAGCAGGTTAAGGTTTATAAATACTTGGACTCCTTTTATAACACCATTGTCTTTAACCACTGGAGACTTGGCATCACCAGAGATCTTCTCTCTTAATCTTTTACAAAAAAAACAAACAAAAAATGCCAATGCCTGTGGAAGAATTTGAAGATTTAATAAACCTCTACCATAGATTTCATACGTGGATACTTGTGTCTGGGATCCTGATTCAGAGTGTGAGTACATTCACTTTTCAAGGATGGGCATCTTGATTATAAGACCCAGAAGTCAGCTGAAGGTCTGATACAGGACTAGAATTTCTATCTCCTATTCTGAAAACACCTCTCAAGTAGGTGACGATTTACTTGGCAAAGTGGGTTATCTGGCCACAAGCCTGGCCCAAAGATGGTGCTGGCAGCACTTAGAGATGAAGTTCAGGGTCTCAATTGCTCCAGGAAATAAGTTTGTAGGTCTCAAGATAGTTATGCCTAAGGCCACATAGGAACATGGTCAGGGAGTGATGGTTTTTATTACTTATCTCTGAGCTTCAAGGGTATAGGTGCCATCAGAAGCAAATGCCCTCCAACTAAAGCAGAGCTTCCCAACTTGTGTGCTGCAACACAGACATTAATTCCCACAGCCTTAAGTGACTGGGTAGAACTTGAGCCAACTGGAGACTAGAGCAGTCAACTCTATAAGTAGTCTCCACTTTACTCATTGCACTATACAAATGTTATCATTTTCTATGTGCACTTTGGCATGAGACAGATTGGGTTTTTTTTTCACATAAATTCTGCCAGGACTAGGGAAGGCCTGGGGCAGGTCAGTAGTTGGGCCTACTAAACCCAATTCCCCAATACTCCCAATGATCAAGCATAATTTTTTTTAACTGGGTACCACTACCCTCTCTGATAACCAGGACACCTCCTGATTCAATGTGAGCCAGAGATAAATTGAGGATTATGCTTGAGCCTACCCTATTTTCCTGCCACTGGAAGCTAGAATGCTGTCCAGATATGGGTTCAAGCCACGCAGCACAGTGTCCTCTTGTGGCCTGCTCACTAAGCTACTATCAACTAAGAATATCTCTTTCTCCAACCTATACCCTTATGCACTATCTCCTCATCTGCCTCAGATGTATTCTACACTAGTCCTTCTATCAGTATGACTACCTTAACATAAAGTCAAGTGAGCAGCAGACTCTTAATTCTAGGGTGTCTAGAGGACTATGGCTGGTTCAGTGGTCTAGGTTAGTTTATCTCAGATAAGACTCCTTATTGGAAGCACATCTTCAGGGTAAGATTGTTCAAATATGGAGATGGGTCAGTAGAATGTGAGGGAATAATGGCTTCCTGATCTTTACCTATAGTAAAAGGCAGAAAAGAGTGGCATTGACATGTTTTGTCAAGGCATGGATGTAGTGTGGCTATAAATATCATGGAATCTTTTCTGAGGGGGCTACCTGCCTATGCATAAGGAGCAAACTATTTTTCTATTACAATAGTCCTCCCTTACCCACAGGAGATATGTTCAAGACTCCTAGTGGATGTCTGAAATCATGGAATAGTATTGGACCCTATATATACTATGTTTTTTCCTATACATACCTATGATAAAGTTTAATTTATAAATTAGGCACAGTAAGGGATTAACAGCAATAATTAATAATAAAATATAACAATATACTGTTATTAAAGTTATGTGAATGTGGTCTCTCAAAATATCTTATTATACTATACTCACTTTTCTTGTGATGATGTGACATGATAAAATGCCAACATGATGAGATGAAGTGAAGTGAATGACGTAGGCATTGTAACTAGTAGCATTAGCCTACTAGCAACCTTCTGACCATATATCAAGAGGATCATCTGCTTCCAGACCACTGTTGACTGCAGGTAACTGAAACTGCAGAAGTGAAACCATGGATAAGAGAGGCCTACTGTAACTATCTGCCTCCCAACCATATTCCCTTAGGAGGTTAGTAGATCTGTGAAAAATGCCACTAACCCAGAAGGTCCATAGAAGTCTACAGCAACACAGACAAAGCCTGTTGGAATCTCAAGGTCATTAGCTTGAGTCCAGGAATCATCAGGACTGCGAACACAAGGTAAGCATCTCTACCCTGGCCTTTCCTCTTTTTTTTTTTTAAAGTTTGTTTATTTTTCACACAGAGAGAGAGAGAGCATGAGTGGGGAAGGGGCAGAGAGAGGGAGACACAGAATCTGAAGCAGGCTCCAGGCTCTGAGCTGTCAGCACAGAGCCCGATGCGGAGCTAGAACTCACAGACCACGAGATCATGACTTGAGCTGAAGTCGGACACTCAACCAACTGAGCCACCCAGGCACCCACCTTGGCCTTTCTCTTGAGGAGCATGTAACTTCCTTCCATCATTCCAAATCTTCAGTAAAGTCTGAAATGCACATTCAGCCTTTTGTGGTGAACCATGTTGAATAAATAGATAGGGCTTCAGAGGGTGTGTCCTGTGCCCTGTTCTCCCACTCACTGAGGCCTGTGTAGGGGTATCATCAAATCAGAGGGAACTATAGTTCAGGACTTATAGGTGGTGACAGGGTGAAGCAAAGGGAAATAGGAGCAAGGATAAGCATGTGGAAGAGAAAAGCAGTACTCAGGGTACAACTCAGTGGTAGACATGAGACAAACCTCCTTTTCCCCTTCAAAATACACCAGAGGGTATGATTCTTGAGAGAACTTTGATAGTTGAGAACCAAGCAACCATTATAATCATATTTTGGGGGAAATATTTAATGGTCTATAAACTACACAATTTAATAAATGTAAAAGGAGATAAAATGTAAAATGGTGTATTATATTCTATACCATTTTGAAGTTAATCTATATCTACAACTAATTACCAATAGATAGGGAGATATAAACTATACCAAAATGCAATAGGTGTAAACTTGTAGGAGGATACTGAATAAATTTTATTGAAATCTTTATATATTTATTTTAAATAATAGATTTATTGATATATACTTCATATATCATGGAATTCACCAGTTTAAAGTGTACAATTAAATGGTTTTTAGTATGTTCACAAAGTTGTGCAACTATTACAACAACCAATATTAAGACATTTTCATCCCCTCCAAAAGAAACGCCAAAGTCATTAGCAATCACTCCCAAGCTACCACTAATCAACTTTCTGTCTTGTTTCTAGGGATTTCCTTTTCTGGACAATTCATATAAATGGGCATACAATATGGGGCCTTGTGGTTTGTTTCTTTCACTTAGCATTATGTTGTCAAGTTTCATTCATGTTGTACCATGTGTCACTACTTTATCCCTTTTTTTAAGAGTTAATTTTTAAGTAATCTCTACACCCAACATGGTGCTCGACTCACAACTCCCAAGGTCAAGAGTTGCATGCTCCACCAACTGAGGTAGCCAGGTGCTCCTATCCCTTTTTATGGCAAAGTAATATTTCATTTTGAAGATATACCACTTTTGTTCATCCATTCATCTGTTGATGGACATTTGGTTTTTTATACTATTTGATTATGAATAATGCTACTATAAATAATAGTGTACAGTCTTTGTTTGGACATATGTTTTTATTTCTCTTAGGTAGATACCTAGGAGTGGAATTGTTGAGTTATATGGTAACTCTATATTTAACTTTTTGAGAAACTGCCAGACATTTTTTTTCAAAGTTTTCATTATGAATATCTACTGCTTTTATGATGACAAAAATTGAAAAATATTCTCAGTAGAAATAAGAAACCAGAAAAGTTTCTGTAACTACCATATGCTAATTGAAATTCATTCCAAGATCATCTTACCACCTTCTTTACACGTTTCCTTTTGTCTGACCCCTAGTTTGTGCCCTACTGGTATTGTACCTGAAGGCCATTATGCCTGGAGCAAAAGAGGGGATGGCAACAGCCCTCAGGTTTGAAAGTATGCTTGCTGAGCTCAATGGACCACAGCAAGCAGGCCCATGTGACTGGAGCAGAACAAGCAAACAAATGACAGTACTAGATGAAGTCAGAGAGGAAATGGTATCAGTCAAGGAAGGCCTCTCTGGCAAGGTAGTATTTGAGCAGATATCTGGAAGAAAGCATTCCAACCATAGGGAACAGCCAGTACAAAGGCCCTGTGGTAGGAGAATGTTTGGTTTGTTTAAGAAATAGCCAAGGAAACTGGGGTATGCATGAAGTTGAGAATGATGGGTGAGGAAAGCAGGGAGAAGCATGGGGTGGGGCAGATATTGTAGGGCCTTAAAGGTCATTCAGAGGGTATTTCCTTTCAGAGAAATAGGGAGCAATGAGAGATATTTAAGGAGAGAAAGAACATGATCTGACTTATCTTTTAGAAGAATCCCTCTGGCTACTGTGAGAGGGGAGCCTGCAGGGGTGAACAGGGGCTCTTTAATTACTCTGACTTTCTGAACCAAATTCAAGGAACCCTAAGCTTTACAGAGATATGTACAGGGTATGTACAGATATATCAGCCAGAGTTTTGTGAGTTTTTACTAGCTTAAATTAAATTACAGTGTTTCCTATTTAACACCCTCCAGTATCTTCCCATGGTATTCAGTGAATTCCAGTGTCCTTGCCTGATGACTTCTTTGTCCTCTTCACCTCCTACTGCCCCCCTTCCTCTCTCTGCTCCAGCCATATTGGGCTGCCTTCCTAGTTGCCCTTCTCTCATATTCATCATGTTTATTCCTGCCTCAAAGCCATTGCACTTGTTCCTTCTGCCGGAATGCTCTTTTCTAAGCTCTTCCAACGGCTTGCTTCTTATTATTATTCATATCTCAGCCAAAATGTCACCTTTCCAGAGAGGTCTTCCTTGACCTCTCACTATAAAGTAGCCCCCAGGACACTCTGCACCACATCCCAATTTTCTTCCTTCTCAGAACTTATCTATCTTTTTAATTATATTGACTACTTACTGTCTAATTTCATCACTGAAATGTGAGCTCGAGGAAGATAAAGATTTTATTTTATTCAGTGTTGTATTCCCAAGAACCTAGGACAGTATTGGTACATAGTAAACAACTAATAAATGCTTGCTGAACAGAGGAATGTAAGAAAATCAAGCCTTTTTCCTCTTGATTTCTCTACCACTGTAGGGATAAATTAGACTTCTTGAAAAAAAATGTACAAAAAGTAAAGGAGGCTAAAAATAAAGAAAGAAAATGCAAAAAGGATAGCAGAGCTTTACAATTAAGCATGAGTCACTGAAAGAGTCAGACTGCATCTACCTGAAACCAACAGGTAGCATCATATTTAATGGTGAAAGACTGAAAGCCTCCAGCTAAAACCAAGAACAAGACATAAATGTCCACTCTTGCCAATTGTTTTCAACACTGTAGTGTAAGTTCTAGGGAAGTTAGGCAAGAAAACAGAATAAAAGACATGCAGATTGGAAAAAAAATAAAACTACCTCTATTGTAGATGACATGATCTTGTATATAGAAAATCCAAAAGAATCCACTAAAAAACCGTCAAACCAATAAACAAGTTGAGCAAGGTTGTAGGCAGCTTCCAGAGCAAGAAGGGCTGGTAAATGGGGTTTCCTGCCCCTCCAAAAACTGATGGAGTAACCCACACACTTCCTTGTGTACCATTTTCATGGAATGAAATAGTCTACACACTCTTTCTGCTTTCCTGCAAGCTTCTCCACTGCCCCATCTCCATCACCCCTTTATGAAAAGGTTGAAGGATTATATTCTCATATCCTGTGTGCCCTGTTAGCTGTGCCAGCCAAACTAATCTGTAGTCAAAGTATAGTTGTCTGAGGATAAGGAATTGAGACTCTATAATGTATCTTTTCCTCAGCTTTTGTGTTTTTTCTCCCTCTCTCCCTCCCTTTCTCTGGTTTGTTTTTCACTTGGTTTCCTAGCAAATTTCCTTTTAAGAAATTCCAATATTGTCTCATCTGAACTGAAGAAAATAAGATTTGTCTACACCTCAGCTGCTGCAGGGCTAGCCTGGGAGGCCAGAGGTCCCTTGAAGCCAAGTGTGGGGGTGGCTGGCAGCCTGCACAGCTGGAGATGCAGGGGAGGGTTGGAGCTGTGCAGATTTGTGGGTTTGTTTTTTTTTTTAATTTTTATTTTCATTTATTTTTTTTATATATGAAATTTATTGTCAAATTGGTTTCCATACAACACCCAGTGCTCATCCCAAAAGGTACCCTCCTCAATACCCATCACCCACCCGCTCCTCCCTCCCACCCCCCATCAACCCTCAGTTTGTTCTCAATTTTTAACAGTCTCTTATGCTTTGGCTCTCTCCCCCTCTAACCTCTTTTTTTTTTTTCCTTCCCTTCCCCCATGGGTTCCTGTTCAGTTTCTCAGGATCCACATAAGAGCGAAACCATATGGTATCTGTCTTTCTCTGTATGGCTTATTTCTTTTTTTTTTTTTAATTTTTTTTCAACGTTTATTTTATTTTTGGGACAGAGAGAGACAAAGCGTGAACGGGGGAGGGGCAGAGAGAGAGGGAGACACAGAATCGGAAACAGGCTCCAGGCTCCGAGCCATCAGCTCAGAGCCTGACGCGGGGCTCGAACTCACGGACCGCAAGATCGTACCTGGCTGAAGTTGAATGCTTAACCGACTGCGCCACCCAGGCGCCCCTCTGTATGGCTTATTTCACTTAGCATCACACTCTCCAGTTCCATCCACGTTGCTACAAAAGGCCATATTTCATTTTTTCTCATTGCCACGTAGTACTCCATTGTGTATATAAACCACAATTTCTTTATCCATTCATCAGTTGATGGACATTTAGGCTCTTTCCATATTTTGGCTATTGTTGAGAGTGCTGCTATGAACATTGGGGTACAAGTGCCCCTATGCATCAGTACTCCTGTATCCCTTGGATAAATTCCTAGCAGTGCTATTGCTGGGTCATAGGGTAGGTCTATTTTTAATTTTCTGAGGAACCTCCACACTGCTTTCCAGAGCGGCTGCACCAATTTGCATTCCCACCAACAGTGCAAGAGGGTTCCCGTTTCTCCACATCCTCTCCAGCATCTATAGTCTCCTGATTTGTTCATTTTGGCCACTCTGACTGGCGTGAGGTGATACCTGAGTGTGGATTTGATTTGTATTTCCCTGATAAGAAGCGACGCTGAACATCTTTTCATGTGCCTGTTGGCCATCCGGATGTCTTCTTTAGAGAAGTGTCTATTCATGTTTTCTGCCCATTTCTTCACTGGGTTATTTGTTTTTGGGTGTGGAGTTTGGTGAGCTCTTTATAGATTTTGGATACTAGCCCTTTGTCCGATATGTCATTTGCAAATATCTTTTCCCATTCCGTTGGTTGCCTTTTAGTTTTGTTGGTTGTTTCCTTTGCTGTGCAGAAGCTTTTTATCTTCATAAGGTCCCAGTAATTCACTTTTGCTTTTAATTCCCTTGCCTTTGGGGATGTGTCGAGTAAGAGATTGCTACGGCTAAGGTCAGAGAGGTCTTTTCCTGCTTTCTCCTCTAAGGTTTTGATGGTTTCCTGTCTCACATTCAGGTCCTTTATCCATTTTGAGTTTATTTTTGTGAATGGTGTGAGAAAGTGGTCTAGTTTCAACCTTCTGCCTGTTGCTGTCCAGTTCTCCCAGCACCATTTGTTAAAGAGGCTGTCTTTTTTCCATTGGATGTTCTTTCCTGCTTTGTCAAAGATGAGTTGGCCATACATTTGTGGGTCTAGTTCTGGGGTTTCTATTCTATTCCATTGGTCTATGGGTCTGTTTTTGTGCCAATACCATGCTGTCTTGATGATGACAGCTTTGTAGTAGAGGCTAAAGTCTGGGATTGTGATGCCTCCTGCTTTGGTCTTCTTCTTCAAAATTCCTTTGGCTATTCGGGGCCTTTTGTGGTTCCATATGAATTTTAGGATTGCTTGTTCTAGTTTCGAGAAGAATGCTGGTGCAATTTTGATTGGGATTGCATTGAATGTGTAGATAGCTTTGGGTAGTATTGACATTTTAACAATATTTATTCTTCCAATCCATGATCAGGGAATGTCTTTCCATTTCTTTAAATCTTCTTCAATTACCTTCATAAGCTTTCTATAGTTTTCAGCATACAGAGCCTTTACATCTTTGGTTAGATTTATTCCTAGGTATTTTATGCTTCTTGGTGCAATTGTGAATGGGATCAGTTTCTTTATTTGTCTTTCTGTTGCTTCATTGTTAGTGTATAAGAATGCAACTGATTTCTGTACATTGATTTTGTATCCTGCAACTTTGCTGAATTCATGTATCAGTTCTAGCAGACTTTTGGTGGACTCTATCGGATTTTCCATGTATAATATCATGTCATCTGCAAAAAGCGAAAGCTTGACTTCATCTTTGCCAGTTTTGATGCCTTTGATTTCGTTTTGTTGTCTGCTGATGCTAGAACTTCCAGCACTATGTTAAACAGCAGCGGTGAGAGTGGGCATCCCTGTCGTGTTCCTGATCTCAGGGAAAAAGCTCTCAGTTTTTCCCCGTTGAGGATGATGTTAGCTGTGGGCTTTTCATAAATGGCTTTTATGATCTTTAAGTATGTTCCTTCTATCCCGACTTTCTCAAGGGTTTTTATTAAGAAAGGGTGCTGGATTTTGTCGAAGGCCTTTCCTCATCGATTGACAGGATCATATGGTTCTTCTCTTTTTTTTTTGTTAATGTGATGTATCACGTTGATTGATTTGCGAATGTTGAACCAGCCCTGCATCCCAGGAATGAATCCCACTTGATCATGGTGAATAATTCTTTTTATATGCCGTTGAATTCTATTTGCTAGTATCTTATGAGAATTTTTGCATCCATATTCATCAGGGATATTGGCCTGTAGTTCTCTTTTTTTACTGGGTCTCTGTCTGGTTTAGGAATCAAAGTAATCCTGGCTTCATAGAATGAGTCTGGAAGTTTTTCTTCCCTTTCTATTTCTTGGAATAGCTTGAGAAGGATAGGTATTATCTCTGGTTTAAACGTCTGGTAGAACTCCCCTGGGAAGCCATCTGGTCCTGGACTCTTATTTGTTGGGAGATTTTTGATAACCGATTCAATTTCTTCGCTGGTTATGGGTCTGTTTAAGCTTTCTATTTCCTCCTGATTGAGTTTTGGAAGAGTGTGGGTGTTCAGGAATTTGTCCATTTCTTCCAGGTTGTCCAATTTGTTGGCATATAATTTTTCATAGTATTCCCTGATAATTATTTGTATCTCTGACGGATTGGTTGTAATAATTCCATTTTCATTCATGATTTTATCCATTTAGGTCATCTCCCTTTTCTTTTTGAGAAGCCTGGCTAGAGGTTTATCAATTTTGTTTATTTTTTCAAAAAACCAACTCTTGGTTTCGTTGATCTGCTCTACAGTTTTTTTAGATTCTATATTGTTTATTTCTGCCCTGATATTTATTATTTCTCTTCTTCTGCTGGGTTTAGGCTGCCTTTGCTGTTCTGCTTCTATTTCCTTTAGGTGTGCTGTTAGATTTTGTATTTGGGATTTTTCTTGTTTCTTGAGATAGGCCCGGATTGCAATGTATTTTCCTCTCAGGACTGCCTTCGCTGCGTCCCAAAGCATTTGGATTGTTGTATTTTCATTTTCGTTTGTTTCCATATATTTTTTAATTTCTTCTCTAATTGCCTGGTTGACCCACTCATTCGTTAGTAGGGTGTTCTTTAACCTCCATGCTTTTGGAGGTTTTCCGGACTTTTTCCTGTGGTTGATTTCAAGCTTCATAGCATTGTGGTCTGAAAGTATGCATGGTATAATTTCAATTCTGGTGAACTTATGAAGGGCTGTTTTGTGACCCAGTATATGATCTATCTTGGAGAATGTTCCATGTGCACTCGAGAAGAAAGTATATTCTGTTGCTTTGGGATGCAGAGTTCTAAATAGATCTGTCAAGTCCATCTGATCCAATGTCTCATTCAGGGCCCTTGTTTCTTTATTGACCGTGTGTCTAGATGATCTATCCATTTCTGTAAGTGGGGTGTTAAAGTCCCCTGCAATTACCACATTCTTATCAATAAGGTTGCTTATGTTTATGAGTAATTGTTTTATATATTTGGGGGCTCCGGTATTCGGCGCATAGACATTTATAATTGTTAGCTCTTCCTGATGGATAGACCCTGTAACTATTATATAATGTCCTTCTTCATCTCTTGTTACAGCCTTTAATTTAAAGTCTAGTTTGTCTGATATAAGTATGGCTACTCCAGCTTTCTTTTGGCTTCCAGTCGCATGATAAATAGTTCTCCATCCCCTCACTCTCAATCTAAAGGTGTCTTCAGGTCTAAAATGAGTCTCTTGTAGACAGCAAATAGATGGATCTTGTTTTTTTATCCATTCTGATACCCTATGTCTTTTGGTTGGCGTATTTAATCCATTTACATTCAGTGTTATTATAGAAAGATACAGGTTTAGAGTCATTGTGATGTTTGTATGTTTTGTGCTTGTAGTGATGTCTCTGGGACTTTGTCTCACAGGGTCCCCCTTAGGATCTCTTGTAGGGCTGGTTTAGTGGTGACAAATTCCTTCAGTTTTTGTTTGTTTGGGAAGACCTTTATCTCTCCTTCTATTCTAAATGACAGACTTGCTGGATAAAGGATTCTCGGCTGCATATTTTTCCTGTCTAGCACCCTGAAAATCTCGTGCCAATTCTATCTGGCTTGCCAAGTTTCAAAAGAGAGATCAGTCACGAGTCTTATAGGTCTCCCTTTATATGTGAGGGCACGTTTACCCCTTGCTGCTTTCAGAATTTTCTCTTTATCCCTGTATTTTGCCAGTTTCACTATGATATGTCGTGCAGAAGATCGATTCAAGTTACGTCTGAAGGGAGTTCTCTGTGCCTCTTCGATTTCAATGCCTTTTTCCTTCCCCAGTTCAGGGAAGTTCTCAGCTATGATTTCTTCAAGTACCCCTTCAGCACCTTTCCCTCTCTCTTCCTCCTCTGGGATACCAATTATGCGTATATTATTTCTTTTTAGTGTATCAGTTATTTCTCTAATTTTCCCCTCATACTCCTGGATTTTTTTTATCTCTCTTTTTCTCAGCTTCCTCTTTTTCCATAACTTTATCTTCTAGTTCACCTATTCTCTCCTCTGCCTCTTCAAGCCGAGCCGAGCCGTGGTGGCTTCCATTTTGTTATGCATTTCGTTTAAAGCGTTTTTCAGCTCCTCGTGACTGTTCCTTAGTCCCTTGATCTCTGTAGCAAGAGATTCTCTGCTGTCCTGTATACTGTTTTCAAGCCCAGCGATTAATTTTATGACTATTATTCTAAATTCACTTTCTGTTATGTTATTTAAATCCTTTTTGATCAGCTCATTAGCTGTTGTTATTTCCTGGAGATTCTTCTGAGGGGAATTCTTCTGCTTGGTCATTTTGGATAGTCCCTGTCGTGGTGAGGACCTGCAGGGCACTTCCCCTGTGCTATGGTGTATAACTGGAGTTGGTGGGTGGAGCCGCAGTCAGACCTGATGTCTGCCCCCAGCCCACCGCTGGGGCCACGGTCAGACTGGTGTGTGCCTTCTCTTCCCCTCTCCTAGGGGCGGGATTCACTGTGGGGTGGCGTGGCTCGTCTGGGCTACTTGCCCACTGCCAGGTTGTGATGCTGGGGATCTGGTGTATTAGCTGGGGTGGGTAGGCAAGGTGCACAGGGGCAGGAGGGGCAGGCTTAGCTTGCTTCTCCTTAGGTGATCTACTTCAGGAGGGGCCCTGTGGCAGCGGGACGGAGTCAGATCCGCTGCCGGAGGTTTGGCTCCACAGAAGCGCAGAGTTGGGTGTTTGCGCCGAGCGGGCAAGTTCCCTGGCAGGAACTGGTTCTCTTTGGGATTTTGGCTGGGGGATGGGGGGGGGGGGGGAGATGGCGCTGGCGAGCGCCTTTGTTCCCCACCAAACTGAGCTCTGTCGTCCGGGGGCTCAGCAGCTCTCCCTCCCTTTGTCCTCCAGCCTTCCCGCCTTCCGAGCAGAACTGTTAACTTATGGCCTCTCAGATGCTAAGTCGCGCTTGCTGTCGGAACACAGTCAGTCAGGCCCCTCCGCTTTTGCAAGCCAGACTCAGGGGCTCTGCTTGGCCGGCGAGCCGCCCCTCCGCCCCGGCTCCCTCCCGCCAGTCCGTGGAGCGCGCACCGCCTCGCCGCCCTTCCTACCCTCTTCCGTGGGCCTCTCGTCTGCGCTTGGCTCCGGCGACTCCGTTCTGCTAATCCTCTGGCGGTTTTCTGGGTTATTTAGGCAGGTGTAGGTGGAACCTAAGTGACCAGCAGGACGCGCGGTGAGCCCAGCGTCCTCCTACGCCGCCATCTTCCCTTGGGTTTGTTTTTTTTTTTTTTGGATGATGGCTTAAGATACTGAAATGATAGGCTTTTGGCTAAGGATCGCGTGCATCTCACTAGGGAAGAATGTGGTTGCCTGGAGACTTGCCAACCTGATCAAGATGACTTTAACTGGAAATGGGGGTGGGGTGCAAAACATGCCCATATCAGACCATAAGGCCAGATACTATAGACAGCAGGCATGTCAGTGACAGAAAAGTAATAGTGAGAGACACCCAGTGATTTGTAGAAGAAAATTACTGGGAAGCAAATTGGGAATGGCACTTCTAGCTTCAACTGTCAATATGCCAGTGTGAAAAGTGAGAGCAGAAAACAAAAAAAATTGGGATTTTTAATACAAAGAAGTACAAAAATATCAAAGACATAACTTAGACTTAGAAGAAAGGGATTCACAACTGAAATACCCATGGGCACTCCTAAAGGCATAAACCTGGTAGAAGGATTCAGGTTACCCACCAGTAAGAAGGTGGCCCTTTGCCCACCTGCTCCAAATTTGTGGCATCCTAAGGATCAGGTTAAGAACAGAGAATCAGGGGAGGAAGTACTAAGGGAAACCCAAGAATTGTGGAAATTCACCATTTTCTCATTTGATTAGTGCCCTGTACTCATGATAGGGCAGTGAACAAGTCAGACAAGATTCTTGTTCTCATGGAGCTGGTATTGAGGGTAAATAGACAATAAGCACATGAACCAGTAAATTAACAAGATAATTTCAGATAATGAAAAGTTCACAGGAAAATAAAACTGATAGTGAAAGACAGAGAGGAACTATTATAGTTTGGGTGGCCATGGATGTCCTATCTGCAGAGGTGACTTTTGAACTAAGATCAAAAAAGGAGATAAACCATGCAAACATGTGAGGGAAGAGCATGCAAGCAGAGGAAACAGCAAAGGCAGGATTGCAGCAGGAACAAGCTTGACCTGTTGAGAAAACAGAAGATGGCTATTATCTCATAGTTTTAGTTCTCCCAGATGCAGACACAAAGACAAGATTTTAGGTACAAGTAGTTTATTGGGAGATGTGGGAAATTCCAGTAGATCAGTGGGAAAATGACATAGGGAAAGAAAGTCAGCTGGTAAAAGGTATGTTAATAAGCCAGCTACACAGTGGGTAACAGTCCTAATACCTCAGCGAAACACTTGGAAATGGGCAAAACATGTCTCAGAATTAACTCCACTTAAGGAATAAGAGTCCAAGTACGTATGCTCCAACTCCCAGAGTCATTGGTTGATGTCTGTTCTCCATGAGCAGAGTGACCTTCCAAGTCTCCAGAAAAAGCAGCCAGGCACAAAGATGCAGACATTGGTCAATGGAAAGTAAAAGTGCACTGAAATGACAGATCTAAGGGACATGAGAAGGCATTGACAGTGTCTGCTATACCTAGTAAGCCTGGGGGCAGAATCAGAAAAAGGGCCAGCTGGAGAGTCAACCAGGGATCAGATCACCTAGGATGAAGGCTAGCTGCAAATTAGTGGCTGGCAAAGGAGTGTGATTTGGCCTGCACAATGTTTTTTCTTGTTTGTGTTTATTTTAATTTGGCTTTGCCAATAATTAAAATCAGAAGATCTCACATCTAAACCTAGATTTCCAGTACTCTTGGGGAAAAATGTAGAGATCTGATAATAGTGAATCCTCAACTGGCAAGGTGACAATCTGTTGGAACTGAGTAGCAGATACCCATTTACAGAAGGGTCTTGTGCTATCCACATAACCAGTCCTCTCTGAGTTTTGGATCAGTGTCTAGGCATTGTAGGATGTGATAAGGAGTTAGGGTTTCATCCCAGGAGTATGGGCAAGTTTTAAGCTGAGAACTGATGCAATCAGTGCATTCTGTGTGCAGAAAGAGTCATGAGTAGAAGCAGGTAGACAAGTAAGGAGTCTATGTGGGTAGCCTGGGGAAGAGACAATGGGGTCTTAGACATGAGCTACAGTAGAGATGAAAATCAGTGAAGGAATTACATATATAACTTGGAGTGGATTTGAAAGAATGTGCTGATATAAGGAAAAGGAGACAACTAGGATTACACCCACATTTCTGGGTTTAGTGTATATGTGTATAGTACTACAGCTCACTGAGATTGGGAAAACCATGAGGAACTGGTTTGAGGGGAAAATCAAAAGTTCTATTTTGAACATAGTATGTTTGAGATGCCTATTAGATATCCAAGTGAAGATGTGAGACAAGGTATATGAGGTATCTCTTAGATATGAGGAGTGAGGTCAGGGGAGACAAATTTGGGAGTTATAAGAATATAAAAATGGAAATACACCTTCCACTTCCGGCAACATTGTATATGAGATATACTGACAATAACTTTCTCCTACAACACACCTAGAAATACTGTATAAAAGATAACAAATATCCCTTTAAATACATTGCTGAGCTCAAAAGGAACCAAGTGAAATCCCCAAGAGCCAAAACAGGAGTGACACTTAAATGAAGAGCCCTGGGCTGATGTTGCGAGTGGGGGAGAAGCAGAGAGGGAAGGAGACAGAGGATCCAAAGCCAACTCTGCGCTTATAGCAGAGAGCCCAATGTGGAGTTCAATTTCACTAACCATGAGACTATGACCTGAGCCTAGGTTGGGTGCTTAGCCGACTGAGCCACCCAGGCTCCCCCAATTTTTTTTTATTTGAGAGAAAGAGAGAGAGAGAGCACGAGCAAGGGAGAGGGGCAGAGGGAGAGAGAAAGAAAATCTCAAGCAGCCTCCACGTTCAATGCAGAGCCCAGTGCAGGGCTCAATTCCACAACCCTGGGATCATGACCTGAGCCAAAATCAAGAGTTGGACACTCAACCGATTGAGCCACCCAGGTGCCCTGGCCTTTAATACATTTTGAGTGTATTTTTGTGTATGGTGTAAGAAAGTGGTCTAGATTCATTCTTTTTCACATAGTTGTCTCATTTTCCCAACACCTTTTGTTGAAGAGACTTTTTTTCCCATTGCATATTCTTGTGAGATGGTATTTTTATCTGCTTGCTTTACTTGGTGCTGTGGGGCTTCTACTGGTTTCTGTTGGTGATGCTGAGTAGACAGAAAGAGTTTACCCCAGGCCATCCCACAAGGATGAAGAGTGCCTCTTGTGCTAGGCCACTTGTGGTGGAATCCCCCATGCCCAGGCAACCCAGCTACCTGTTTTCTCTTGGTGGATAATGGAAGTACCAGGGATGATGAGGAAGAACACTTCTTCTGGCCCCTTATTGTCAATTGATCTTCCCTGTTGATGCTGCCAGTTTCACCTCGGGTTGTCATCAGGATTTCCTTTCCATCTGGGGAAAGAGTGAATATACTTGGGCCTCTTTTTGCTGCTAGGTAGGCAATCAGTAGACTTTAGGCATGAGTAGCCTAAATTGTCCTGTTGACTTTTCCTCCAATCCTTTCCATCTTTCGGAATTCTCTTTTGATTGCTCCTTGCATTATTTCCTGGGTTTATCTTATCATTGAGTCTATATCATCTTGTTCAGGAGAAATGAGTCTATGCCATCTCAGACCTCCCCATTTATTTTCTTTTAATTATTTCTATTTTTAGTGTTTTTTTTTTACTATTTTTTGTTGAGATTCTCTATTGTTCAATTACTACAGCCATATTTTTCCTTTCCCATTTATAAAAAACTTTAAAGTCCTTGTTTACCAATTCCAACATATGACTTATCTCAAGTTGGTTTATACTGACTTCTGTTTTTCTTGACATTGGCTCACATTTTCCTGTTTTTTCACAAGTCTATTAATTTTTATTTTATCTTTGACCTTATGTATTATACAGTGTAGACACTGTAGATTTTGTTTTTTCCTCTAAGGAGTGATTTTTGTTCTAGTGGACAAATAAATCACTGGTTGATAATTTTGAACATGTGGGGGCATGGTTTCACATTTTTTAAGGGTGTATCTGTTTCAATTTTGCCCTTAGTCTTAAGGGAAGTCCCTTCATTTTTGGAAATAGTCTCCACTCCAATGTCAAGTGTCTTCTGGGATTTCAGTGGAAACTTTGGGATATTTACCCCTCACTTGGCAGTACTCAAACTGCAAACTCTGTCTTCCCTGAAGTGGACAGCAGATAAAATCTCTGTTCAGGATTTTTAGCCTTCTAGCTGTTGTTTATTGCTAGGTCCTTGGAATGCCCCCAAGCATGTGAAGTTCAGGATTAGTCAAGGATTTTAGTTGTTCCCTCCACAGTCCCTTTTTACCAGACTTCTCTTTGCAATTCTCAGCTGTTCTCACAAATCCAAACTCTGTTTTCTGACACTTCAACCAAAAATGGTATGACTTTCTGCTTTAAGCCATTCTGTGACACAAGAATTGAGGATTGTTCTCAGGGGATAGTACATATAATTTTGGATCTCAACCTGTGAGATTCTCTTCTTTTTAAGGGTCGCATCTCTTTCAGTTTCTGCCTGATTTTGTTCAATCAATTTCCAATCATTCAAGTAGTTGGTCATTTTTCAAATAGTAGTTTTAAAGAGATTTGTCCAGAGTTTATTATTATTATCTGCAGGAAGGCTAATATGATACAACCTACTCCGCTATTACTGGAGCCCAAACTCTCTTGTACCCTCTCTTTTAACTCAGAGCCTCATATTTCAGATCTAAGCTATTGTAATAGACTCCATACTGGCTCCATGCCTCCAGTGGCTCTTGTAATCCATGCTGTGCATTATTGTCAAAATGATTTTTAAACATAAAAATCTGATCCTGGTATCTTGTGATTACAATTCTTAAGTGCCTTTCCCTCTTCAATATATACAAAATAAAGTCAAAATTCCTTAGTGTGACCAGGTTCATGCCTATCTCTTCAGCTTTATATTTGGATAGCTGCTCATCCCCCTTGATAGCTATGCTGAATTACTTGCAGTTTCTCTATTATGCCCTGCTATCTTGTCCTGGGGGCTTTTGAACACTGCCTTCTCCTTGATATTAAAACAAAACATTTAAAAATATTATACTTTGATAACAATAACAGACAACATTTATTGAGTACACTCTATGTACCAGGTGCTGCACTAGCAGCTTTTGCAGTATTTTTTAATTTAGTTTTTGCAACAACCTTATGAAGTACGTACCACTGTAATCCTCATTTTGCAAATGATAAAACTGGCTCAGAGGTGGTAAATGGTAGAGCAGGATTATTCTAGAATCAGACTATTCTGTACTGTCTCCCACTCAAGCAACATATACTTACAGGACTTAGAAATGAAAGAATTAAGATCGCCCTTGAGAGTTAAACTGTTCAATTAACATAAGATGAATATTAACAGAGATATGTAGTGACATCTTAATAAGACAGAATGGCTCCCTTGTCTGCAAGGCTTGATTGCAACCTGATGTAAATCATTCATATATATAAAGAAATAATGTGTCAAACAGAAGGGCAGGTGGTCAACTATGAATGCCTACACATAAAAAGCCACAGAGACAACAAGAGCAGCTCCCTCCAGACATTTCCAAAGAATATAGTATCTTAGCTTAAAGACCTAACCCTGATAACCACCATACTTTTTGTGGACAGGGAGATATCCAGGTTTCTCAGCCAATTATTTTAATGCATTTAAAACATATAACTAGTTTTCTTCACCTTTATTTCATGCTCATTAGACAAGCTTCTTGTTATAATTTTGACTTCTACTAGTCCTTGCCTACAGGTAAGAAAATGCTCAAGTAAGGTGTACATATATGTTTTGCAACCATGAGAGGAACCAGACTAACAGAACATGCTGAGGATGGTATGCCTAAGATGGCAGAGAAAAAGAGATATGTCCTGAATCCTACATGATATTACAAAGTCACTGAATTAAGCAGCCTGTAACCTTCCCTGTCACTAGAGCTCTTATTGTGAGTGAGAAAGAACACGTTCTTTGTTGTTTACATCAGTTGATTTGGCATTTTCTGTTATATGCTGCCAAAAGCAACCCAACTTATGGAGTGAGGCAAATGCCAAAGTCCTTAATGAATGTGGACACAGGGGGAATTACTGGGATATTGGCAGATGATAGCAGTAAGTTGGAGGAAGGGTAATATTATTGATGTCATGAACAGGGATTTTTACACAAGAATTGGAAATAATGGCTTGTAAGGGAAAACGGAGAGCAAGGATACATAATTCACATTCCTGATGTATGTCATATAAAAGAAAAATCACCTATAGGAAAAGTGGTGTGCTAAGGGACCATCTAGACTGTAGCTATGGCAAGAGACTGATGGAATGTTTCAAGAAGAAACTGAGAGGATTTGGCTGATCAAAAGTGTGAGTTCCAGGGGGTACAGTACAAGGGTTTAGACTAGATGAAAAGAGGGGATGAGTTCAAGGTTTGATTAGTTAAGAGGAAGTATGGAGTAATACAGGGCAAACATGCTGGTGATAATGATGTGCTGGGCATTACCTGTTTCCTATCAGTTTCATTCCATGTTCTTATGTAAATGATATTATCCAATTGTCTTTGCCAACTGGCTTTGGTTAATGGAAAACACTGATTGGAAATTCAAGTACAGAAGGAAATATAAACTAGGGTATTTTTCCTCTCTCCTTCAAGGGGCATTTTTTGGCACTGACTGCAGCTTCCTCATACTTTCAGCTCCCCAACGGATATCTCCATCACAATCCCAGATTCCACCAGCTGGCCTTGGCTTTACTTAATCGTTTGTGTTTCTCCATCAGAAGAGATGGTAGAGGCTTCCTGCTATGACCAATATTTATTGCCTTGTTATCTTCCATTTGGCTTCTCAGCTCTTTCATAATCTGTGTTACCAATTACCTATATTAAATATTCTGTTTTATTCTTTTTCACAGTAGTCCCAAGAACTTCAATGTGAGTTGCTCTTCTTAGAAATCCTTTGGTTGCCCCACCAGTTCTTACACCTCCTCCCCAGCCCTCCTCAGCCCTCTCCACTTTCCTCTCTTTTCTTTTTCCCATCCCCAAATCCTGTTCATTTCTTTTTTTTTATTTAAGGTATAAGTGTTTTTATTTTTTAAGTTTTTATTTTAATTCAAGTTACTTAATATACCATGTTATATTAGTTTCAGGTGTACAATATAGTGATTCAACAATTCCATACATTACCCAGTGTTCATCACAAGTGCACTCCTTAATCCCCATCACCTATTTAACCCATCCCCCAACACCCTCTCCTCTGGTAACCATCAGTTTTTTCTCTGGAGTTAAGAATCTGCTTCTTAGTTTGCCTCTCTCTTTCTCTCTCTCTCTCTCTTTTTCCCCTTGTTCATTTGTTTTGTTTCTTAAATTCCACATATGAGTGAATTCATATGGTATTTGTCTTTCTCTGACTGACTTATTTGGCTTAGCATAATACTCTCTAGCTCCATTCATGTTGCTGCAAATGGCAAGATTTCGTCCTTTTTATGGCTAAATAATATTCCATTGTATAAATACATACCATTTCTTCTTTATTCATCAATTGATGGATACTTGGGCTTCTTCCATATCTTGACTATGGTAAATAATGCTGCTATAAAAATAAGGGTGCAGGTATCCCTTTGAATTACTGTTTTTTTTTTCATTCCTTGGGTAAATAACGCATTGGGCAATACCCATCACTGGATTAAAGGGTAGTTCTATTGTAACTTCTTGAGGAAACTCCACGCTGTTTTCCAGAGTGGCCACACCAGGTTGCATTCCCACCAACAGTGTTCCATTATTTCCACATCCTCATTAACACCTGCTGTTGCTTGTATTTTTTATTTTAGGCATTCTGACCTGTGTGAGGTGATATTGCATTGTAGTATTGATTTCCATTTCCCTAATAATAAGTGATGATGAACACCTTTTCATGTGCCTGTTGGCTATCTGTATGTCTTCTTTGGAGAAATGTCTGTTCATGTCTTTGGCCCACTTTTTAAAATTTAAATTATAATTAGTTAACATATAGTGTAATCTTGGTTTCAGGAGTAGAATTCAGTGACACATCACTTACATATAACACCCAGTGTTCATCACAATGCCCTCCTTAGTACCCATCACCCATCTAGCCCATCCCCCACCCACCTCCCTCCATCAACCCATAGTTTGTTCTCTTTGGCTCACCTTTTAACTGGGTTACTCATTTTTAGGGTGTTAAGTTTTATATGTTCTTTATATATTTTGGATACTAACACTTTATCATATATGTAATCTGCAAATATCTTCTCCCATTCTGTAAGTTGCCTTTTAATATGTTGATTGTTTCCCTCACTGTGAAGAAACCTTTTATTTTGATGTAGTCCCAATAGTTTATTTTTGCTTTTGTCTCCCTTGTTTCAGGGGACATATCTAGAAAAAAAGTTGCTACATCCCATGTCAAGGAGGTTACTGCCTGTGTTCTTCTCTAGGATTTTTATGGTTTCAAGTCTCACATATAGGTTTTTAATCCATTTTGAATTTTTTTTGTATGGTGTAAGAAAGTGGTCCAGTTTTCCCAACACCATTTGTTAAAGAGTATCTTTTTCCCATTGGATACACTTTCCTGCTTTGTTTAAAATTAATTGACCATATAATTGTGGGTTTTCTATTCTGTTACATTGATCTATATGCCTATTTTTGTGCCAGTACTATACTGTTTTCGATTACTATAGCTTTGTAATATAACTTGATGTCCAGAATTATGATGCCTCCAACCTTGTCTTTCTTTTTCAAGGTTGCTTTGGCTATTCAGGATTTGTGTGGTTCCATACAAATTTTAGGATTGTTTTTTTTTTCTATCTAGTTCTGTGGGAAAATGTCGGTGGTATTTTGATAAGGATTGTATTAAATGTGTCGATTGCTTTGGGTGTATAGACATTTTAATAATATTTGTTCTTCCAATCCATGAGCATGGAATATCTTTCCATTTCTTTGTGTCATCTTCAATTTCTTTCATCAGTGTTTTAGAGTTTTCAGAGTACAGATCTTTCACCTCTTTGATTAGGCTTATTCCTAGGTATCTTATTGTTTTTGGTGCAGTAATAAATGGGATTGATTTCTTAATTTCTCTTTCTGCTTCCTCATTATTGGCATATAGAAATGCAACAGACTTCTGTACATTGATTCTGTATCCTGTAACTTTGGTGAATTCATTTAGTTCTAGCAATTTTGTGGTGGAGTCTTTTGAGTTTTCTATATATGGTATCATGTCATCTGCAAATAGTGAAACATTTCCTTCTTCCTTACCAATTTGGATGCTTTTTATTTCTTTTTTGTTGTTTGATTGCTGTGGCTGACTTCCAGTTCAAGAAAAGTAGTGAGAGTCGACATCTTCTCTTGTTCCAGACTTTATGGGAAAATCTCTGTTTTTCCCCATTGAAGATGATGTGAGCTGTGGGTTTTTCATATATGGCCTTTATTATGTAGAGGTATGTTCCCTCAAAACAAACTTTGTTGAGGGTTTTTATCATGAATGGATGTTTTACATTATCAAATGCCATTTCTGCATCTACTGAAATGACCATATGGTCATTCATTTCTCTTTTCATCATCTTTTCTCCTACTGATGTGATGTATCACATTCATTGATTTGGGAATATTGAACCACACTTGCAACCCAGAAATAAATCCCACTTGATCACAATGAATGAATTTTTTAATGTATTGTTAAATTCGGTTTGCTAGTATTTTGTTGAGGATTTTTGTATGTATGTTCATCAGAAATATTGGCCTGTAGTTCTCTTTTTTTGTGGTGTCTTTATCCAGTTTTGGTATCAGGGTAATGCTGGCCTCGTAGAATGAATTTATAAGTTTTCCTTGTTCTTCTATTTTTTGGAATAGTTTGAAAAGAAGAGATGCTAACTCTTCTTTAAATGTTTAGTAGAATTCACCTGTGAAGCCATCTTGTCCTGGACTTACGTTTGTTGGGAATTTTTTGATTACTTATTCAATTTCTCTGCTGGTTATCAGTCTGTTAAAGCTTTCTATTTCTTCATGTTTCTGTTTTGGTAATTTATATATTTGTAGGAATTTATCCATTTCTTCTAGGTTGTTTGAATTGTTGGTATTATAGTTTTTCACAATATTGTCATAACTATTTCTGTGGTGTTGGTTGTTATTTCTCCACTCTCATTTGTGATTTTATTTATTTGAGTTCCTTCTCTTTTTTCTCAATGAGTCTGGCTAGAGGTTTATCAATTTTATTGATCTTTTTCAAAAAACCAGCTCCTGGTTTCATTAATCTGTTCTATTGTTTTTATTGTTTTATTTTTAGTTTCTGTATCATTTATTTATGCTTTAATGTTTATGATTCCTTCCTTCTGCTGGTTTTGCATTTTGTTTTTTGTTCTCTTCTACCTCCTTTAGGTATAAGGTTAGGTTGTTTATTTGATATTTTTTCTTGTTTTTGAGGTAGGCCTATATTGCTGTAAGCTTCCCTCTTAGAACCACTTTTGCTGTGTTCCAAGTGTTTTGGGCTGTTGTGTTTTCATTTACAATTGTTTCCATGTACTTTTTATCTCTTTTTTTTAGTTCCTTGTTGGCCCATCCACTGTTTAGTAGCATGTTATTTAACCTGGATATATTTGTGCTCTTTCCAGATTTTTTCTGGAGGTTGACTTCTAGTTTTATAGCATTGTGGTCAGAGAAGACACATGTTATGACTTCAATCCTCTTGAATTTGTTGAGGCTTGTTTTTATGGGCTAATGGGTGACCTATTCTGGAAAATGTTCCATCTGCACTTGAAAAGAATATGTATTCTCCTGTTTTAGGATGGAATGTTCTGAATATATCTGTTACATTCACCTGGCCCAGTGTATAATTCAAAACCATTGTTTCCTTGTTGATTTTCTGCTTAATGATCTGTCCATTGATTTAAGTGGGGTGTTAAAGTCTCCTACTATTATTGTATTATTTAGTTCCTTTATGTTGTTTATTAACCATTTTATTATTTGAATGCTCTCATGTTGAATGCATAAATATCTACAATTGTTATATATTTTTGTTGGATTGTGTTCTTTATTATTATATGTTGTCCATCTTTGTCTCTTGTTACAGTCTTTGTTTTAAAATCTCTTTTTAATGCTGATTCAAAGGGGCACATGCACCCCAGTGTTTATAGCAGTGCTATCAACAATAGCCAAACTATGGAAAGAGCCCAAATGTCCATTGGCTGATAAATGAATAAAGAATATGTGGTGTGCGTGTGTGCGTGTGTGTGTGTGTGTGCGCACGCACAATGGAACATTACCCAGCAATCAAAAAGAATGAAATCTTGCCATTTGCAACAACATGGATGGAACTAGAGTGTATCATGCTAAATGAAATAAGTCAGTCAGAGAAAGACAAATATATGATTTCACTCATGGTGGAATTTAAGAAACAAAACAGATGAACATAGGGGAAGGGAAGGAAAAATAAGAGAAACAGAGAGGGAGGAAACCAAAATATACTCTGAAATATAGAGAACAAACCGAAGGGTTGCTGGAGGGGAGGTGGGGGGGCATGGGCTAAATGGGTGATGGGCATTAAGGAGGGCACTTGGGATGAGCACTGGGTGTTATATGTAAGTGATATATCTCTGGGTTCTATTCCTGAAACCAATACTACACTGTATGTTAACTAACTTGAATTTAAATAAATAAAATTTTTAAAAAAGAATAATTCCTGGCACAGAATAAACACTAAAAAATAGTCGTTCTAAATATGTTTATTGAGTATTTAGGTATGCTTCTCTGTAAAATGACTATATTCTTTGCTCTCATTTTTATTGGGTGGTTTTGCTTTTTTTTTCTATCAAATATTTTTAGAAGATTTTGTTTTACCTCCTTCAATAAAGATTTTAAAGTTAAAAAAATAAAGTCTTTTGTGCAATACAAGTATTGCCATTCTGGCTTTCTTTTACCATCCATTTGCATAATAGATGTTTCTCTATTCCCTCACTTTCAATCTGCAGGTGTCTTCAGGTCTAAAACGAATCTCTTATAGGCAGCATATAGATGGGTCTTATTTTTTAATCCATTCTGTCACCCTATGTCTTTTTATTGGAGCATGTAGGTCATTTACATTCAAAGTAGTTATTAATAAATATGTATTTATTACCATTTTCTGTGGTTGTTTCTGAAGATTTTCTCTGATCCTTTCTTGTCTTTCTCTTTTTCATAGTTTGCTGATTTTCTTTAGTGATATATTTGGATTTCTTTCTCTTTATTCTTTGCGTATTTATTGATGGCTTTTGATATATGGTTCCTATTAGGTTTGTATATAACCTTTTCTACATATAGCAGTCTATATCAAGTGGATGGTAGTTTAAGTTTGAACCCATTCCTTTCTCTTCTTCTCTCCATGTTTTAGATATATGTTATGTTTATCCTTTCTTTATATCATTTCTTTGATGAGTTCCTTGACTTACTTTCTACAGAAATATTCATTTTTATTACTTTTGTGTTTCCTACCTATATACTGTCACTTTTGGTCTCTCCTTTACACTCGAAGAATCCCCTTTAATATTTCTTGCAGGGATGATGTAGTGGTCATGAACTCCTTTAGTTTTTGTTTATCCGGAAAACCTTTACTTCTTTTATTCTTAATGATAGCCTTGCTGGATAGAGTATTCTTGGCTGTAGATTTTTCCCATTCAGCACTTTGAATATATTATGCCACTCCATTATGGCTTGGAAAGTTTCTGTTCAAAAAATCTCCTGATAGCCTTATGGGTTTCCCTTTGTAAGTTACTGACTTCTTTTGTCTTACTGCTTTAAAATTTTTTGCTTTATCATTGTTTTTTCCAATTTAATTACAATATGTCTTGGTGTTGACCTGCTTTTGTTGATTTTGATGGGAGTTCTCTGTGCCTCCTGGATCTGAATATCTGTTTCTTTTCTCAGATTAAGGAAGTTTTCATCTATTATTTCTTCAAATAAATTTTCTGCCCCCCCTTTCTCTCTCTTCTGAGACTCCTATAATACGAATGTTAGGTTATGTTATTAGGTTTGATGGTGTCACTGAGTTCCCTAAGTCTATTCTCATTTTGCTTAATTCTTCTTTCTCTCTTTTGTTCACCTTGAGTACTTTACATTATTTTGTCTTCTAGGTTACTAATTCGTTCCTCTGCTCCTTCCATCCTGCTGTTTATTCCATCAAGCGTTTTTGTCATTTTGTTTATTGAACCTTTTATCTCTGCTATGTTATTCCTTATATCTGCATTAAGGGTCTTACTCATGTCTTCCACTATTTTTGTTAAGTCTAGTGAGTATCCTTATGATCATTGCTTTCAATTCTCTATCAGGCTTGTTACTTATATCTGTTTTGCTTAGATCTCTGGCTGTGGCTTTGTCCTGTTATTTCATTTGGGATACATTCCTGTGTCTCCTCATTTTATCTGTGTCTCTTGTCTGTTTCTCTGTGTTAAGAAAGTCAGCTATGTCTTCTGCTCTTGAAAGTAGTGGCCTTATAAAAAAGAGGTCCTGGAATGCCCTGCAGTGCAGTGTCCCCTGTTCACCAGAACCTGGCATTTCATGAGAGTAACCTATGTATGTTGCTTATGCCTTGCTGTTGTATCTGAGTCACTTTTCCTTTCAGTGCATTGATTTGTACTTTGCCTGTTGTGGTCTGTGATTGCTCTCTGTGGTGTTGGTGGGACACAGGCAGGCCAGCTCTGAAGGGTTGTGCCCACCAGGGAACTTGGGAGTGAGTCATGGGTGTTAGCAAAATTTCCTCTGGGCCACTAGTCCTATGCTGGATCCCCTGGAGCACTGCAATAACTGAGGAATATATGCCAGGATGGCCAGGAGTGCAAGACTGGGTACAACACGAGGTGATGGCTGGGCATGGCAGCAATTGTGCACCTTGGAAGCTGGTTAAGGCATGTGTGTGGCTTTGACAAAATTTGTCCTGATCCCAGGGCCAAGGCTAGCAGGCTTGGAGTGGGTGATTCCTCAGAAGAATTTATCAGCATGGTACACTGCTAACAAGTTAGGTAGCAAGTGTCTATGCAGCCCCACCTCTCACAGATGGCTCTGTGTTTATGATGGGTGGTGGGAGAGGAAAATGGCACCTGTCAGCTCCCTCATTTACAGAGAAGTCTCCCAAGATGCTCTGAAATCAGTATGAGCAGATCTATCCCCAGTTTGCTCCCAGTGTTGTAAAAATTGCCATTGTTATGTTGTATCTCTGCACAGGCTGTTGTCTCTTTAAGGGTAGTGATCCAGCTTTCACTCACCCTCCTGTCTCATCCAGTGTCATGGGATTTAGAATCATAGAGGCCTATTTTCTATTTCTATCTTTGCCACTTCCTAGTTGGGTGGCACTAAAAAAAATGATTTCACTTCTCTTAGCCTCAGTTTCTCCAACTACAAAATGAAGAATGTATCCTACAAGGTTGTGAGGAGTAAACAAAATGTCAACACCTATGGTAAAGGTGATTGCAATGACTTTCTAACAAGTATCCTTGTTATTCTTACTCTCTACTGTTCATTACCCACACAGTAACAAGAAAGTTAAATTTTAACTTTATTGAATTAGAATTTGCATGCAATAAATAATTCAGTTCAATAGTACAATTTGAAGGCATGACTTGGTAAGTTTTGAGAGACATATGCACCCATGAAACCACCACCACAATCAAGGCAACAAAATATCTTCATCATGCCCTTTATTGGTCCATCTGTCACTTCACTCCCAGCCCTACAACAAGTGTGAATTTTTAAACATGTAACTCAGATCATGCTACTTCTCTATTTCATACCCTACAATAGCTTCATATCCCTCAGGAAATTAAATCTAAATTCCTTACCATCCCCTTTCAAGACCCCTTGTCTTATTACTTTTGCTATCTTTCCTATCCCCCATCACTATGTTCCAGCCGCACTGATCTCCTCTGTGTTCATGGAAACTGTCAAGCCCTTTCTCATTGATAAGCCTTTGCTATTGTTTCCTGTATTTGACATCCTCTTCCCTCAAATACAATCACCTCACTGGCTTGTTATCTTTCAGATTTCAGCTTAAATGTCACTCTTTCAGAGAAATCTCCATGACCACCTATGAAAAATGAAAACCTCTAATTACTCTTTTTTTCTCAATACTTTATTTCTTTCACAGCACTCATTTATTTGCTTACATGGTGTCTCATTCAGTTTACTGTAGTCTCTATAACACAGAAATCATAAATATTTTGCTCCCCATTGTATCTGCAGTGCCTAGGACATATTAGGCACCCAACAAATATTTCTTTAATGATTTAATGATGCATTAACATGCCTAGAAGTATGCCTGGCACATAACATGTATGCAGTAAAATATTTGTTTTCCCTGCCATCCCCATTGTCATCTTCCCCAATGTGATAAAGGCCATATATTAAAAACTCAAAGCTAACATCATATTCAATTCTGAAAAACTGAAAGTTTTACTCCTAAGATCAGATACAAGACTAAAATCCCTGCTCTCCCAGTTCTATTCAAAGTAGTATTGAAAATTGTAACCAGAGCAATGAAACATGAAAAAATAAATTTTAAAATATTACTTTCCAATTAAAAACTGAAAAAAAATTGTAAAATTATCTTTGTTTGCAGATGACATAACCTTTTATGTAGAAAGCCCCAAAATTGCCCCCAAACACCACACACACACACACACACACACAAACTGATTTTAGGGCTGATAAATGAATTCAACAAAGATGTGGGATACAAAATCAACAAAGAAAAATCAGTCGCATTTTATATACTAGCAATAATCCAAAAAAGAAATTAAGAAACAATTTAATTTACAATATCATTAAAAATAATAAAATATTGGGGATAAATAACTAAGGAGACAAAAGACTTATACATTGAAAACTACAAAACACTGCTGAAAGAAATTAAAGATGATGTAAACAAATAGAAAGATACCCTGCGTTGATGGATTGAAAGACTTATAAGTGTTACAATGACAATAGTATCCAAAGTGATCTACACATTCAGTATAATCCCTGTCAAAATCTCAAGAGAGATTTTGAAAAAACAGAACACATCCTAAAATTTATATGAAATTTCAAGGAACCCTGAATAACCAAAACACTCTTGAAAAAGAATAAAAACTTACCACAAAGCTACAGTAATCAAAATAGTATGGTACTGGCATAAGGACAGATCTCTGAACAAATGGGATAGAATAGAAAGCCCAGAAATAAACCCTTGCATATATGGTCAATATTTCATTTTTGACTTAGGAAACAAGATCATTCAATGGATAAAGGATACTCATTTCAACAAATAGCATTGAAAAATGTAGGTATCCAGAGGCAAAGGAATGAAATTGGACTCTTACCTTATACCATATACAAAAATTAACTCAAAATGGATAACAGACCTAAATATGAGTCCTAAAACTATAAAATTCTTAGAAGAAGACATCAGGTAAAATTTTTGATGTTGGACTTCATAATGGCTTCTTAGATATGACACTAAAAGCACAGGCAACAAAAGAAAAAATAAATCAGACTTCATCAAACTTAAAAACCTTTGTGTGTCAAAGGACACTATTAAGAAAATGAAAAGACAACACACAGAATGAGAGAACATATTTACAAAGCGTATATCTGATAAGGGATTAATTTCCACAATATATGAAGAATTTCTAAAACTCAACAACAAAAGAAACTAACAACCCAGTGTGAAAATGGACAAAGGACTTGAGTAGACATGTCTCAAAGAATATATATAAATCTGTGACAAGCACACAAAAAGATATTCCATTCCACTAATCATTAGAAAAATACAAATCAAATCAAAACCACAATGAAATACCATTTCATACCCATTAGGATGACTATTATAAAAATATTATATAACAAGTTTTGGCAGGCACATGGAGAAATTGGAAGCCTTATGTGTCACTGATGGGAAAGTAAAATGGTGAGGCAGCTGTGGAATGTAGTTCAGTGGTTCTTAAACATAGAATTACCATATGATCCAGCAATATCATTCCTGGATATATCCAAAGCAAGGACTCAAACAGATACCTGTACACCAATGTTTATAGCAGCATTATTCACAATAGCCAAAATGTGCCAATAACCCAACTGTCCAATAAAAGATTAATGGATTAACAAAATGTGGTAAATACATACAATGGAATATTATTCAGCCTTAAAAGTTCTGATATATGCTACAATATGAATGAACCTTGAAAACATTATACTAAGTGAACTAAGCCAGACACAAACAGACAAATATTGTATGATTCCATTTATATGAAGTACTTGGAATGGGCAGATTTATAGAGATGGAAAGTAGAATAGAGGTTATTAAAGGCTAAGAGGAGGGAGGAATAGGGAATTATTGTTTAACAGCTACAAAGTTTCTGTTTGGGAGGACAAAAATGTTCTGGAAATAGTGGTAATGATTGCACAATATTGAAAATATACTTAATGCCACTGAATTGTACACTTAAAATGGTTAAAATAATGAATTTTATATTACGTATAAGAATGAGAAAATGAAAAAAGATAAAGCCAAGCTTGCTAACTTGAAAAAAATTAAACAGATAGAGATATAGCATGCTAACACTAATCAAAGAAAGATGGAGTAACTATATTAATTTCAGACAAATAAGACTTCAAGTAAAATTATCAGGGATAAAGAAAGGCATTACATAATGATAAAAAAGTCAATTCTCCAAGAAGATGTAATAATCCTTAATGTGTATATGTCTAACAACAGTACCAAATGCATGAGGCAAAAACTGATAGAACTGCATGGAGAAATAGACAAATCCACTATTATAGATGCAGACTTCAACAGACTTCTTTCAGTAATTGATAGATCAAGCAGGCAGAAAATCAGTGAGGATATAGTTGAACTGAACAGTACCATCAATCAAGTGAATCTAACTGACATTTATAGAATATTTCATCCAACAACAGCAGAATACACATTCTTATCAAGTTCACATGGAACAGTCACCAATTCATACTAGATTATGGGCCATAAAACACATTTGATCAAATTTTTAAAATAGAAATCATACAAAGTATATTCTCAGTCCCTAGTGGAAATAAACTGGAAATCAGTAACAGAAAGACAGCTGGAAAATCCCAAAATATTTGGAGATCAAACAACACATTTCTAAATAACACATGGATCAAATAAATCTCAAGAGAAATTTTTAAACATTTTGAACTAAATAAACATAATAATACATCTTATCAGAATTTGTTGGATGCAGGAAAATTTAGAGGGAACTTTATAGCATTAAATGCATGTATTAGAAGAGTGCTTGGGAGGCTCAGTTGGCTAAGCATCCAACTCTTGATCTCAGCTCAGGTCATGATCTCATGGTTCATGGGATTGAGCCCCACATCAGGCTCTGCACTGATAGCATGGAGCCTGCTTGGCATATTCTCTCTCTCTCTCTCTCTCTCTCTGCCCCTTCCCAACTCATGCTCTCTCTTTCTCTCAAAATAAATAAACTTTTAAAAATGCATATATTAGAAAAATCTAAAACCAATAATCTAAGATTCTACCTAAAAAACTAAAGAAAGTAGAGCAATTTAAGCCTAAAACAAGCAGAAAAAATGAAATACTAGAATTAAAGCATAAATAAATAAAATTGAGAACAGGAAAATAATACAGAAGATCAATAAAACCAAAGCTTTTTTTTGAAAAGATAAATAAGATCAATAAAGCTGTAGCCAAAACAACCAAGAAAAAAAGAGAAGATACAAATTCTCAATATGAGACACAAGAGATGGGTCATCACTACTGATCTCATGGATGTTAAAAGGATAATAAAAGAATAATATAAACAGTTCTATGCTCACAACTTGATAACTTAGATGAATTCCTTGAAAGACACAAATTACAAAAATCACATGAGAAGTAAATTATCTGAATAAGCCAATATCTATTAGAGAAATTGAATAAATAATTAATAACATTACAAAAAAGGAAATACCAGGAACAGACTGTTGGACTGGTGAATTCTACCAAATATTTAAGGAAGAAATGATATCAATTATCTGTAAACTCTTTCAGAAAATAAAACAAAGGTAGCACTTCCTAATTCATACAATGAGGCCAGCATTACATTACAAGAAAAAAAACTATAGACCAATATCTTTCATGAATACAGATTCAAAATCACCTATAAAATGTTAGCAAATCAAATCCAAAAATATATAAAATGAATTATACACTACAACCAAGTGGGGTTTATTCCAGGTATGCAAGGCTAGCTCAACATTTGAAAAATTAATTAATGTAATCAGTCACATCAACAAGCTAAAGAAGAAACATCATATGATTATAAAAATAAATGTAGAAAAAGCATTTCACAAAATTCAAAACCTTTTCATAATAAAAACTCTCAGTAAACTAGACATAGAGAATTTCTCCAACTTGATTTTAAAAATAGACAAAAATTCTACAGCTAGTATCATACTTAATGGTGAGAAACTGAATGCTTTCTCCTTAAGATCAGGAATAAGATAAGGATGTACCCTCTTATCACTCATATTCAACATTGTACAGGGAGCCCAGCCAGTGCAATAAGAGAAAAAAAGGAAATAAAGTATGCAAATCGGAAAGGAATAAATAAAACTTTCTTTGTTCACAGATGACATTTTTGTCCATAAAGAAATTCCCAAAGAATAGAAAAAAACCCTCCTGGAACTAAAATATACAAAATTTGATTGCTTTCCTATAAGCTAGAAAAGGACAATTAGAATTTGAAGTTAAAAACACAATAACCATTTGCAATGACACCAAAAAAAAGAGAACTACTTAGGTGTAAATCTAACAAGATATGTACAAGATCTACATACAGAAAATTATGAAATTTGGATGAAAGAAATCAAAGATCTAAATAAATGGTGAAATAGTCTGTGTTCTCAGATTGGAAGACTTGATATTGTTAAGATATCATTTCTTCCCAATTCAATCTATAGATTCAGTGTAATCTCAGTTACAATCACAGCAAACTACTTTGTGAATACTGACGTGACTCTAAATATTATATGATAAGCAAAAACAAACAGAATACCCAGCACAATACCAGAGAATGAGGACAAAGTTGAAGAACTGACACTACTCAACTTCAAGGAAGACTATAAAGGTACAGTAACCAAGACAGTGTAGTTCTGGTCATAGGATAGACAATCAGAAAAATGGAACAGAATAGAAGGCCAAGAAAATAGATTCACACAAATACAGTTAACTGATCTTTGACAAAGGAACAAATGTAATTGGAGAAATTTTGTTTTTACAAATTTTGCTAGAACAATTGGACATCCAGATGAAAAAAAAGAATCTAGACACAGTCCTTAAACCTTTTACAAAAATTAACTAAAAGTGGATCATAGACCTAACTATAAACTGCAATGCTGTAAGACCTCTAGAAGGAAACATAGGAAAAAATATACATGACATTGGATTTGTCAAATCAGTTTTTATTTGTTTATTTAAAGTTTATTTATTTTGAGAGAGAGGGAAGGACAGAGAGAGAGTGGGATAGAAAGAATTACTAGTAGGCTCTGCACTGTCAACACAGAGCCTAATGGGGGGCTCAAACTCATGAACCGTGAGATCATGACCTGAGCTGAATCCAAGAGCTGGACACTTAACTGAGACACCAGGTGCCCCAAGTTTTTAGATATAATATTCAATGTGTGATCCATGAAAGAAAAATACAAATGTATTAAAACTAAAAACTTCTTTGCAAAAGACACTGTTTAGAGACTTAAAAGATAAGCCACAGACTATGAGAAAATATTTCCAAACCATATGTGAAATAAAGAACTTGCATCTGAAATATAAACAGAATACTTGAAACTCAACAATAAGAAAACAAATAACACAATTAAGAAATGGGCAAAAAAATCTGAGTAAACATCATGCCAAATAAGATATATAGATGGCAACTAAGCTTATGAAAGATGTTCTACATCATACATAATTAGGTAATTATAAATTAAAACAGCACTTAAAAGGAGAGCAATGAAATACCACTGATGAGAATGGTTAAAATTTCATGTTATTTTATTTCATTTTTTATTTATATTCCAGTTAGTTAACATACAGTATAATATTAATGTCAGGTATACAATATAGTGATTCAACACTTCCATACCACACTTGGTGCCCATCACTGCAAGTGCCCTCCTTAATTTTCATCACCTATTTAACTCATCCCCCCCCCACCTCTCATCTGGTAACCATCAATTTGTTCTCTACAGTTAAGAGCTTTTCTTGGTTTCCCATTCTCTCTTTCTTTTCCCTTTTGCTCATTTGTTTTGTTTCTTAAATTCCACATATGAGTGAAGTCACATGATATTTGTCTTTCTCTGACTTATTTTGCTTAGCATAATACTCTCGAGCTCCATACACATCATTGCAAATAGCAAGATTTCATTCTTTTCCATGGCTCAGTAATTTTCCATTGTATATATATACCACTTCTTTATCCATTAATGGGCACTTGGGCTGTTTCTATAATTTGGCAATAGTAAATGATGCTGCTATAAACATCAGATGCATGTGTCCTTTTGAATTAGCATTTTTATATTCTTTGGGTAAACACCTAGTAGTGCAATTGCTGGTTAGTACTATTTTTAACTTTTAGAGGAATATCCATACTGTTTTCCAGAGTGTCTGCACGAGTTTGCATTCCTACCAAAAGTGCAAGAGGGTTCCCCCTTTCTCCACATCCTCACCAACACCAGATGTTTCTCGTGATGTTGATTTTAGCCATTCTGACAGGTGTGAGGTGATATCTCATTGTAGTTTTGATTTGTGTTTCTCTGATGATGAGTGATGCTGAGCATTGTTTCATGTCTGTTGGCTATCTGGAGATCTTCTTTGGAAAAATGTCTATTCATGTCTTCTGCCCATTTTTTAATTGATTATTCATTGAGGGTGTTCATTTTTTCCATTTTTCTTTATATATTTTAGATACTCTTTATCAGATATGTCATTTGCAAATACCTTCTCCAATTCTGTAGGTTGCCTTTTAGTTTTGTTGATTGTTTCTGTCACTGTGCAGAAGGTTTTTATTTTGAAAAAGTCCCAATGGTTTATTTTTGCTTTTGTTTCTCTTGCCTCAGGAGACATATCTACAAATAAGTTGCTACAGCCAACATCAAGGAGATTACTGCCTGTATTTTCTCCTAGGATTTGTAGTCCCATACAAATTTTAGGATTGTTTGTTCTAGTTCTGTGAAAAATTCTGGTGGAGTTTTGATAGGGATTGAATTAAATGTGTAGACTGCTTTGGGTAGTATAGACATTTTAACAATATTTATTTTTCCAATCAATGAGTATGGAATGTCTTTCAGTTTCTTTGTGGCTTCTTTCATCAATATTTTATAGTTTTCAGAGTACAGATCTTTCAACTCTTTGGTTAGGTTTATTCCTAGGTATCTTATGGTTTCTGTTGCAATTGTAAATGGGATTGACTCTTTAATTTCTCTTTCTACTGCTTCATTATTGGTGTATAGAAATGCAACAGAATTCTGTATGTTGATGTGTATCCTCTGACTCTACTGAATTCATTTGTCAGTTCTAACAGGCTTTTGGTGAACTCTTTCTGATTTTCTATAAAGAATATCATGTCATCTGCAAGTAGTGAAAGTTTGATTTCTTCCTTACTGATTTGGATGTATTTTATTTCTTTTTGTTGTCTGATTGCTGTAGCTAGGACTTCCAGTACTATGTTAAATAACATTAGTGTGAGTGGATATCCTTGTCTTCTTCCTGACCATAAAGTAAAATATCTCAGTTCTTCCCCATTGAGGATGATATTAGCTGTGGATTTTTCAAAGATGGCCTTTATTGTGTTGAGACATGTTCCCTCTAAACCTACTTTTTGTTTTTTTGTTTTTTTTTTATCATGAATGGATGTTGTATTTTGTCAAATGCCTTTTTGGCATCTATTGAAATGATCAAATCATTCTCATTCTTTCTTTTATTAATGTGGTATATCAAATTGATTGACTTGTGAATATTGAATGACCCTTTGAATCAAGGAATAAATCCCACTAGACATGGTGAATGGCTTTTTTAAATGTATTCTTGGATTCAGACCATATTTCTTTGAGAATTTTATTGGATATTTTATTGAGAATTTTTGCATCCATGTTCATCAGGGATATTGGCCCGTAGTTCTCTTTTTTAGTTGACTTTTTATATGGTTTTGGTATCAAGATAATGCTAGCCTCATAGGAAGAATTTGGAAGATTTCCTTCATTTTCTATTTTTTTTAATAGTTTGAGAAGAATAGGTATTAACTGTTCTTTAAATATGTGGTAGAAGTTGCCTGTTAAGCCATTTGGCCCTGACTCTTGTTCTTTGGGAAATTTTTGATTATTGATTCAACCTCCTGGTTGGTTATAAATCTGTCCAAGCTTTCTGTTTCTTCTTGTTTCAGATTTGGTAGTTTATATGTTTCTAGGAATTTATCCATTTCTTCTAGGTTGTCCAATTTGTTGGAATATAGTGTTTCATAATATCCTCATATAATTGTTTGCATTTCTGCGGTGGTGTTTATTATTTCTCCTCTCTCATTTGTGATTTTATTTATTTGGGCCCTATCTCTTCTTTTTGATAAGTCCTGCCTGCTAGGATTTAACAATTTTATGATTTTTTTTTTCAAAGAACAAGTTCCTGGCCTCATTGATCTGTTGGGTTTTATTTTTTCAGTTTCTATGTCATACATTTCTTTTCTAACTTTTGTTTTTGTTTATTTATTTATTTATTTATTTATTTTGAGAGAGGGAAAAAAAACACAAATGGGGAAGGGGTAGAGAAAGATGGAGAGAATCCCAAGCAGACTCCATGCTGTCAGCAGAGAACCCAACATGGGACTCAATCCCACAAACCACGAGATCATGACCTGAGCCAAAATCAAGAGTCAGGCACTCAACCGACTGAGCTGTCCAGGTGCCCCTCTACTCTAATCTTTATTATTTCCTTCCTTCTGTAGGATCTAGGCTTCTCTTCTTGTTCTCTCAGTCCATTAGGTATAATGTTAGGTTGTTTGAGAGTTTTCCTTGCTTACTGAGGTAGGCCTATATTGCTATATAATTCCCTCTGAGTACTACTTTTGCTGCATCGGAAAGGTTTTGGACCATTCTGATTTCATGTTCATTTGTTTCCATGCATTTTTTTATTTCTTCTTTGACTTCCTGGTTCATACATTCATTGTTTAGTAGCATGTTGTTTATCTTCCATATATTTGTGGTCTTTTCAAATTTTTTCCTATGGTTGATGTCTAGTTTCATAGCGTTGTGGTCAGAGAAGGTGTATGGTATAATTTCAATATTTTTGTATTTGTTCAGGCCTGATTTATGACCTAATATGTAATCTATTCTGGAGAATGTTCTGTGTGCACTTGAGAAGAATGTGTATGCTGCTGTTTTAGGATGGAATGTCCTGGATATTAAATCCATCTTGTCCGGTGTGTCATTCAAAGCCATCGTTTCCTTGTTCACTTTCTGTTTAAATGATCTGTCTATTGAAGTGGGGTGTTAAAGTCCCCTACTATTATTCTATTATTATCAACTAGTTCCTTTTGCTTGTTATTAATTGCTTTATATTTTTGGATGCTTTCATATTGAGTGCATAAATATTTACAATTGTCATATCTTCTTGTTGGATTGTCCCCTTTATTATGATATAGTGTCTTTCTTCATCTTTTGTTACACTCTCTGTTAAAAGTCTAGTTTGTCTGTTATAAGTATTGCTACTCAAGCTTTCTTACGACATCCCTTTGCATGATGTTTCTCCATCCCCTCACTTTCAATCTTCAGGTGTCTTTAGGTCTAAAATGAGTCTCTTGTAGGAAGCATATAGATGGGTCTTGTTTTTTAATCTATTCTGACACCCTATGTCTTTTGATTGGAGCATTTAATCCATTTACATTCAAAGTAATTATTGATAGATGTGTATTTAGTGCCATTTTATTACTTCTTTTGTCATTATTTCTGGAGACTTCTCTGATTCTTTCTTGTCTTTATCACTTTTCATCTCTTCTTTGCACTCAGAAAGTCCTCTTTCATATTTCTGGCAGGGATGGTTTAGTGGTTATTAAATCCTTTAGTTTTCATTTGGGAAACTATTTCTCCTTCTATTCTGAATGACAGCCTTGCTGAATAGAGTATTTTTGGCTATAGATCTTTCCCATTCAGCACTTTGAATATATCATGCCACACTCCCTTCTGGCTTGGAAAGTTTCTGTTGAAAAATTTCCTGGTAGCCTTATGGGTTTTCCTTAAAAGTTAAGGATTTCTTTTGATTGGCCGCTTTTAATGTTTGTTCTTTACCATTATATTTTGCAAATTTAATTACAGTATGTGTTGGTGTTGGCCTGCATTTTTTTTATGGCAGTTCTCTGCACCTCCTTGATCTGGATGTCTGTTTCCTTCCCTAGATTAGGGAAGTTTTCTATTATTTCTTGAAATAGATTTTCTGCCCCCTATTCTTTCCCTTATTCTTTTGGTATTACTAAATATGAATATTATTACATTTGATGAAATCACTGAGTTCCCTAAGTCTATTCTCATGTTTCATAATTCTTCTTTCTCCCTTTTGTTCAGCTTCATTGTCTTCTAGGTCGCTAATTCATTACTTCTTCCATCCTGCTGCTCATTGCATCAAGGCTGTTTCCAATCTCATTTACTGCATTCTTCATCTCTAATTGAGTCTTTTTTTAACTCTTTTATCTCTGTGGCAAGGGTCTTATTGATGTCTTCTATTACTTTCTCAACTCCAGTGTATCCATATAATTCTTGCTTTAAATTCTCTGTCAGACATGTTAGTTGTATCTGTTTTTGCTTAGATCTCTGGCCATGGCCTTATCTTGTTCTTTCATTTGGGATAAATTCCTCTGTCTTGGTATTTTGTTTAAGTCTCTGCTTTCTTCTCTGTGTTAGTAAAGGCAGGTATGTCTCCTATTCCTGAAAGTAATCACTTATGAAGAAGAAGTCATGTCATACCCAGGGCCTGGTGCTTTAGGGAGTGTTTCCAGTGTGGGCTGCATGTGCTCTGCTATTGCATTTTGGCTGCTCTATCCTTCAGGCCATTTGCCTGAAAAGGCTCTCCTTGTTTGCTATGGGCAATGTTTGATCCTTGACCTGGACATGGCAAACTTTAACTAGGTGTGCTCTGGTCTGCTTGTGAAATGAGACCTGATACCAACTCCACCAGAAATGAGGCCCTGCAAACTCTCTGGTCTAGAAACGTGGTAAGGGCAGGGGTTTGTGCTGGTCCTCTGGGGAGGGGCCCACCATACCTGGGCTGAGGCAAACTTGACTGAGAAGGGCTGTTCTGCCAAGCCAGGGGTTGGAGCATGGTGTAAGCAAGTTAGGCAGTCAGTGTTGGTGCTGTGCTGCTTCCTACAGGTGGCTCTATGTTTATGCTGAGTGGTAGGGGAGGAAAATAGCATGAGCCAGCTCCTTTGTTCCCCCAGAGGCATCTCCATGACCACTGCCTCTCAAGGATGGACTCCCAGAAGAGTGAATAATCTTCCCACTGCATGACTCAGGCATTCTTCAGATAGCTGTTTCAACACTGTCTGTCCCTGGGTTGTTTGCCTGCCTTCTCTCTAGGAGCAAGGCGGTGCCCTCCAGGCTCTATCCTAGCCAAGCCTGCTGACCTTTAAAACCCTAGGCTTTAAGGGGCACCTAGGTGACTCAGTCGGTTAAGCATATGACTTCAGCTCAGGTCATGATGTTATAGTTGGTAAGTTTGAGCACCACATTGGGCTATGTGCTGACAGCTCAGAGCCTGGAGCCTGCTTCAGATTCTGTGTCTCCTTCTCTCTCTGCCCTTCCCCCACTCGTGCTCGCTCTCTCTCTCAAAAATATCAATCAATCAATCAATAAATCAATAAAACTCTAGGTTTTAAGCCCCACTGGTTGCAAGAAATCACAAAATTCAGCCCCTCTCATTTTCTGAAGCCAATGGCTTTGAGAAAATATTTACTTTGTGCATTCTCCTGTGTGCTCCTCTCTCTTTCCTTTCTCAACAACCATATCTCCCTGCTCTCTGCAGCACCCATGATCTGTTTGTCCCCTAAACCATGTCTCTGCACTTCCTACTGTCTTAGATGTGGCCTCTTCTCTCCATTTAGGTGTGGAGTTTGTTCTTTCCATCTTAATATTGAGTTTCTGGGGTATTTAGGATGATTTGATAGTTATCTAGTTGTGTTCATGGGAGCAGAAGGGACTAGAGTCTTCCTACTCCACCGCCATCTTCCTCTCTCTTGAGAATGATTAAAAGAATGGTTAAATTTTTTAATTTTTTTAACATTTATTTATTTTTGAGACAGAGAGAGACAGAGCATGAACAGGGGAGGGTCAGAGAGAGAGGGAGACACAGAATCTGAAACAGGCTCCAGGCTCTGAGCTGTCAGCACAGAGCCCGATGTGGGGCTCGAACTCACGGACTGTAAGATCATGACCTGAGCCAATGTCGGATGCTTAACCAACTAAGCCACCCACGTGCCCCAGAATGGTTAAAATTTTTAAAATTGAAAATACCCAATGCCAGAAAGAATGCATTCATTGGGAATGCAATGGTGGGAATGCAAATGGTGCAACCACTTTAGAAGTCAGTTTGGCACTTTGTCACAAAGCTAAATATAGTCTTATCATATGATCTAGCAGTTGTGCTGTTAGAACTTACCCAATTGATTTAAATATATGCCCACTTGGAAAATGTCATGGTTCTGGTGGCATCCAGTGAGGTGGCCCTTGAAAATCCATGAGAGAAGATGTAAATTTCACACCAGACCATATGCATATCCAAAGCAGTTCTCCAAGGTGAACAGTCTCTGGCATGTTGGGGGAAAAAATGAAAGTATAGAAAAAATAAAAACCTATTCCCACACAAAAACCTGAATAAATGTTTATAGCAACATTATTAATAATCGCCAAAAACTGGAAGCAACCAAGATGTCCTTCAATAGGTGAATGGATACAGGGCGCCTGGGTGGCTCAGTCAGTTAAGGGTCTGACTTCAGCTCAGGTCATGATCTCACAGTTTGTAAGTTCAAGCCCACACATCAGGCTCTGTGCTGACACCTTAGAGCCTGCTTAGGATTCTCTCTCTCCCTCTCTCTCTCTGCCCCTTTCCTGTTTGTGCTCTCTCTCTCTCAAAAATAACTAAATTTTTTTTTTAAATAGGAGAATGGATAAACAAATTGTGATATATTAATACAATGGAATATCATTCAGTGCTAAAAAAAATTTTGGCTCAAGCCACAAAACAATCTGGGGAACTCTAAATACATATTGCTTGGTGAAAGAAGCCAGTCTGAAATAAATTCATACTATATGATTCTAGTTGTATGACATTCCAGAATAGCCAAAAACATAAATATAATAATCAGTGGTTGTCAGAGGCTCAGGGAGGGTAGAAGAATGAAACAAAGGTGATTTTCAGGGCAGAAAATAACTATATAATATCATAATGTATATATGGCATTATATATTTGTCAAAGCACACTGAACCTTATAGCACAAAGAGTGAATCTTAATGTATATAGTTTAAAGAATAATTTATCAAGGACACCAGGGAGGAACACAGACTGTGACAAGAGAATCTGTATTACAAATCTATGAGACAACCTCACTGAAGGGAGTAGATGGAATTGGTCCTGACAAAAGTAAGTTTGGAAATGAGTGGATTCTGTAAAGCTAAGGCACAAGGAACTACACATAAGCATTATAATCTAGCTGACACAGTTTGTTTCCATGGGGGCATGGGTTAACAATTCTGATGGAGCTATACATGTATAATGAGATCAAAAATTAAATGGATAGATGACAGATGGTAGCAACCAGGTCTCTCACTGTTAGCATGGGAATTTATAGATAAGGAAGGGGAGAAAGCTAAAATAACCCATGTGGTAAGGTATTAGGATTGGAGACATCAGTATGAAATCATGTTTAAGTTATTATAGATACAGATGGTTACATATATAAATGTTTAGATATATGTGTATATACACAGATTAATATACACACACATATATTTCTTTGCTATGTCATCTAATAGGGCCTAGAAGCAATGAGACCACAGAAGCAAAGTACACATCTAGCATCCAGATCTTGATTTCTAATACTATTCTGTAATAAAAGGGATGAGGGCTACTTAGAGAAATTGCTGACTCTAGGACTAAAGCAGGAAATATACAAGATAAGCTTGGCATATTTTATGCCATAAAGTAAGGAAATACTTTAAAAATCACACACTGGTGGGGATATATTAAGGGAGCACAGGACCCAACTAAAAGTTCCTAATAGCTAAAATTAGAACAATTTAAGCAACAGAATGAGTAAAAGTAGTATTGGATTATAAGCCAAAATATAAAATAAATATACATAAGTCCATACTGATATAAAAACCAGTCATTTATTAAAATTGATTGGATTAGGGAGAAGAAACAAACTTGCTATGCATAAAAAAATCCAAATAATTTAAGCAGTTAATCTGGCCTCAAGAAGGGGAGAGTATAATGCTCCACTCCCTAGGTATGGGCTACACATAGTAACATCTTCCCAAAGAGTAAAGTATGAGGAGAGGAGCAAAAAGTAAATTTACAGTGTTAAAACCTGATAAATTCCGCCTCAACAAGGTCAACATCAACACATATAAATCATGTAGATAGTATGTATCCTGGATATAATGTGATAAAAATGGCACTTAAACTGTGCTCTTCCTCTCAATAATCCATAACTCCAATCTTGTCTTATTTTGTGCCTAAGACATCAGACAAATTCTAATAGTGGGGCATTCTCCAAAATACCTGACTAAGTACTCCAAAATTGTCAAGAAAAGTCTAAAAAACTACCATAGCCCAGAGAAACCTAGGAAGACATGACAACTACTTGTAATGTGGTATCCTGAATAGGATTCTGGAACAGAAAAAGGGCATTAGGTAAAAACTTAAGAAAATCTGAAGAAATTATGGACTTCAGTTAATAACAATATAACAGCATTGGTTAATTGTAAAAAATGCATAATACTAATATGTTAATAATAAGGGAAACTGGATGGAGGGCATATGGGAAATCTCTGTAACACCTTCTTAACTTTTCTGCAAATTCAAAACTGCTCTAGGAGCACCTGGGTGGCTCAGTTGGTTAAGTGTCTGACTCTTGGCTTCAGCTCAGGTCACGATCTCACATTCATGGGATCGAGCCCGGCATCAGGCTCCACGCTGACAGCATCTAAAAAATAAATAAGTAAACTTTAAAAAAGCTACTCTGCAGAATAAAGTCCAGTTAAAAACATTTGATAAACCAAAAGGTGACAAAGTCTATCTTGTCATGGTTCTAATTTGCATTTCTTTGATTAAAGGTAAAGTTGAACAGCTTTTCATAGGTTTATTGTCCATGTATATTTTTCTTTCATGATTGTCCTGTTCATGTCCTTTGCCCATTGTTCTACTTGAATATTTATCGTTTGTTAATAGGTTATTAAAGGAAATTAACCTTTGTCATATGTGCTCTTTCCCAATTTGTCATTTGTCTTTCAATTTTATTTATGACATTTTCTGCTGTACATAAATATTTTTATGTAGTCAAATCTGTCAATCTGTCAATGGTTTGTGCATTTCACATCTTGCTTGAAAAGGCCTCTGCTACCCTGAGATTATAAAAATGTTCACTCATATTTCCTTCTGTTGGTTTTATGGTTTCATTCTTTTACATTTTATATTGTTATAAAAAAAATTTCTATGGTATAAACAATAGAGCATTAATCCAGCTTTATTTATTTTCTAAATAATTAGTTGGTTGTCCCAATAAACTTAAAGAATATTTCTTTTCCCTAGTAAATTACAATAACTTTTTCATAATAAATTCCACATTTGGGTTCGCTTCTGGGCTTTATATTTTGATTGTACTCATCTACTTCTATTCCCAAAATAATGCTACAATATTTTAATTATTGTAGCTTTGTAATTAATAAATTTTCACATTTGATAAGGCAAATCCTCTCTTATTAGTTTTACTCTAAAATTTCCTTGCTATTCCTTAATATGTATCCTTTGACATAAAATGAAGAATACTATTGCAAAGTTCCAAAAAATAAAAACAACCCCCTAAAGTCTTGGAATTTTCTTTGGACATGTTGTTAATTTATATGTTAATTAATAGCTTGCATAAAATTGAGTCTATCTAAGTATAAGACATGTTCCTATTCTTTATTCTTCAGTAGAATTTTACACTTTCTTACTGTAAGTCTTGCACTTTTTTGTTAAATTTATATTCCTAGGTATTGATACTACACATGAGTCTTGAACTTTTGTAAAATTTATATTCCTAGGTATTCTATGCTTGCTATTGTGATTGGCAATTGAATATTTTTTCACCATTACAGTTTCTAATCTTTATTGTTGACATATATGACGTTATTGAGGCAAGGATAAATAAATGAGTTTGCATAAATATATATATATATTCAACTATATAGTTCAACTATATATATATATACACATATATATATGCATACATATATATATATATATATATATGCATTCACACACATACACACACACACACACACACACACACTTCATTGTAAGAGAGATCTCCAAGAGTTGGGGGCTGCTTTGTCCCTAGAGGATCCAAGATCCTGTTACTTTCTCCCCCGACAATATTTCTCTAGTTGAGGGCAATTAAGCTAAGTAGGAAAGAAAATTACTAGCAATCAAGAGAACCAGAATAGCGGTTAAAAGAAAGGTCTCTGGGGTCACACTGTGATCAAATTTAAGCTCCATCACTTCCTAACTGTGTGACATTGGACAAGTAACTTGATATCTCTATGCTACAGTTCTCCCACATGTAAAATGACAATGATAATAATAGCACATTCTTCACAGGATTGTTTAACATTATATAAATTAATATCAACAAAGTATTTAAAACAGTGACTTGGAATAGTAAATATTACTACCTATTACTGAAATTACCTTGAGCATCCTCTTACTCAATCCTCTACCATTCATACTACATAACATCATTGTTTTTTTTTTCTTTAGTTTGTCATATGTAAGATTTTATATACAATTAGTGTGCACTGTAACAGTTTACACTGAGTCAGTCAATTTATCTAAAATGTTACCTGGTTGTGTAACATTATTGATCATATGAAAATGGAAAACAATGGATTTACAATAACTTTGGGACATTTTGTATTCTAAAAGTGCTAATAAACCCACCCTTTTAAACCAAATGCATCTGAAAAAAGTTTCCAGAGCATGTAGTTTATATTTTACATATAATCTCACCATTTTATTACTATAAACACAATAGTGAGTAAAACATGGGGGGGAGGGGAGATATAAAATGTATTTAATAAAATATTCAATATAAAAAGAGGAGTAATGGAATTAAGTGATCCATTTCCTCACTTTTACATTCTAAGCAATTATCCCATTAATACAAATTATTTAAAAATGTTAATCATATAACATAGTTTTTACAAAATGGCAACCTAAAACACCCAAGGCAAAAACAGAAATTCTGTGCATACCAGAAGTATGATATCATCCTAGGCAGACAAACAACCAGAACCACTAGCAGGGAGTTGGGGTGATAGGGTTGAGGGAGAGAGAGAAATGCTCTCTCTTTCAGAAACCAGAGTTGTGGAGGGAATGTTACAGGTCCACCCTGGTAAATTCTATGACCAGAAAGCTTTGAGGCCTTGTTATTCTGGTTGCAGCTAATGGCAACAATCAATTGTAGACACTAGGCTGAAGTGTATATACAATCTTGCTTGGCAGAGTCAAGGGGTTAACTCAGAGGGCTTCAAATTCTCATTTCACTAGGATAAGTTATCTTTTGCCCCTAGCAGATACATTTCCTTGCTTGCTTGCTTGCTTGCTTGCTTCCTTCCTTCCGCAACATACATTTATTGAACACTTACTATATGTCAGCAGTTTTATCAAGCACTAGGGATAAAGCAGTGATCCAGAAAGAAATGGCTTCTGTCTTCATAAAGATTGCATTTGAGTAAAAGATAGTAAGCAAATATACAAGATAACTTCATATAGTGATAAGTGCTAAGAAGAGTATGAAGCAAAAGAACATGATAGAGAGTGGCTAAGGGTTTACTTTACATAGGACTCAGAAGATCTATCTTAAAGGGGTGATATTTGAGTTGAAATATTGCAAAGATATGGAAGATTATTTCAGCAAGCACAAAGGCTTTGAGGTAGGAATGAGAAGAGTATGTTGAAGAAAGAGAAATGCCTGTATGGCTGAGATTCCTAACACAGTGCTATTCCAGAAGTTAATTTTTGTGTTCAGTAAAAATTCTAAATGTAATGCATAGGGATATTTGGTGGCTTCATATCTAACATGACACTCCCACATGATAGGGTATCCCACATGATACCCTAGTACCTTGATTCAAAGGCTGGATCAAATGTCTTGAGTGGCTGCTATGCTTCACCCAGAACCCACTGCCCTCAATAGCAAGAGATATCACTGCTGTCACTTCTTGCACTACCCATCACAACTTGGTCAATGCCTTGGGAAGCTCCAAGGCTTCAACAATACCTTGAAGAAATCACCTCTGCTGACAACCACTGCTCATCAAGATGGGGTTGCTGAATATTTAGGGAACCTGGTCTGGCTCTCCTCCTGCCCCACTGGCCCAGCCAACCCTAATGTAAACTAGAGAAGCCATTACTGGGTCCATTCCATGTCTCTGAAATTATCAACCACTCCTCCCCACAGCTTCAACATTATCTATAGAAGTATGTTCCACAGGGCTCTTCAGGTTTCTGCTGGGCTCTCTGCTCTCTGCTGCCACAGTAACACCCACTTTACCACTACAAACTACTTAACATATATTATAGCTTTGTTGTATATTTTCTGTCTTCCCCCACTAGCATGTAAACTCCATGAGTGAAGGGCTCGTCTCTTATTCACTACTGTATTTCTAATGCCAACCACACAGTTCATGCTTTAGAAATATTTGTTGAATGAATGAATAAGTTCTAATTATAGCATCCTTCTTGGGGTTGGTCTCTTGAGTCTATTTCTGGATTCTCTATTCTGTTCCATTGGCCTATTTGTCTACTGTCATGCCAATATCACTCTCTCTTAATCATTATAGCTATATAGTAATTCCTGATGTGAGGCAGAGTGAACTCCCCAACTCATTCTTCAAAATTATCTATTGTGGAGTTTAAGAGTATGGAATCTGTATATGTACAAGCAAATAGGGAAAAAAAGAGTGAAGAATCTGGAACCAAATTTCCTGGGTTTGAGTTCTAGTTCTGCTGCTTAATGGCTGTGACACCCTGGCCAAATTAATTATAACCTTTCTGTGCCCCAGTTTTTTCATATATGAAATAGGTACAAAACAGTACCTACCTTATAGGACTATTGGGATGATTAAATTAGTTCATACGTGTAAAGCATATAACACATGATTAGAACACTGCCTGGATTATAGTAAGTGTTCAATAAATATCAGCTGCTAATTTTGGCCCTTTGCTCTTTGATGCCCCTCTTATAATTAGCTTTTTAAGTTCCACCAAAAAAATATAGTTTGAATTCTGGCTGAAACTGTATTGAATTTTTAGATTAATTTGGGGGATCACTGACATATTTACAATATTAATCTTTCTATCTATGTACATGATGTACCTCTTTCCCCATTTAGATCTCTTTAATGTCTGTCAGCAAAAATTTAACACTTTCTACACAGAAATACTAATATTTTGTATTTTTCTATGTTTATATGAAACATAAGCCTGTTTTTTTAATGTTCTTGTCAATTTTATTATCAAGGTTATAAACCCTCATAAAATGAATTGAGGGGAATTATTTTTTTTTATTCCTCAGATGAGTTTTGTGAGATTGTATTTATTTATTTCTTGAATGTTGATAGAACTCATTTGTGAAATCATCTGGATTATAGTATTCAGAATGAGGTGTGTGGTAGTTTTACTTATTGATTCATTGCTTTAAAGTTTGTAAGTCTACTAAGGCTTTCAATTTCTTCCAGAGTCATTTTTGTTGTTATATTTGCCCAGAATATTGTCCATTTTATTTAGGATTTAAGATTTATCAGCATAAAATAGTTAACAGTAATAACTTATTTTTAATCTCTTCTGTATTTCTAGTTACAAACTTCCTTTATTTCTTCTACTTTATTCCTTTATTAGTTGATTAGTGTGGACAAAGGTTTATCCATTTTCCAAAAAAAAGCAATCTTTTTAAGTATCAATATGGCAGTTAAATTCTTTCTATCATAGCTTCAGTTTCTTTTCATTAATCTTGCTCTTAACTTTGTTATTTTCTTCCTTCTACTTTTTTGGGTTCATATAATTGTTTCTATCTTCTTAGGTTGGACACTTAATGTATAAATACTCATTCTTTCTTATTTCCTAATAAAGATATTTAAAGGCTATAACTTTGTCTCTAAGCACAATCTTCCTTTGCTTCACCCTACAGGTTTTGATGTGAGATACTGTATTAAATTCAGTTATAAATATTTTCTAATTTACATTAAGGCTTGTCCCATGAGTTAATCAAATATGTATTTTTAATTTTATATATATATTTTAAGGTTGTGCTTTGTTCTTGCTATTGATGCCTAACTTAATTGCACTGTGATGAAATAATATGGTCTTTATGTTTTAAGTGTGTCATTTGTAAAAAGATATAACTGGATTTTGAAAAAAAACAATTATCAATTTAAAATTTCAGCATTTTAAGTGATGTATTTCACACATTTATTTTTATCACTAACATATTTTTTATTTATTCATACCATCTAATTTAATGTTTTCTACCCTGATTTTTTTAATGCTTCTATTTTTGCCTTTTCTGCCTTCTTTACAAGTAACTGAACTTTTGTTATTCAATTTTTTCCTCTACTGGTTTGTATGTTATATACTCTATTTCTATTCGTTTCATAGTTAAATTTTAATAGTCATACTTAAATGAACCAAGTCTAAAATTAATTAGTATCTATCCCTTCCCCCCAATGATACTAGGACCTTCTAAAATTTTAATGTTGATCACCTCCTCAGCTTATTTATTACTGTTTTCCAGTATTTCAATTCCACCTTTTTAAACTCCCCAACTTGGGGCGCCTGGGTGGCTCAGTTGGTTAAGCATCCGACTTCGGCTCAGGTCATGATCTCACAGTCTGTGAGTTTGAGCCCTGCGTCGGGCTCTGGGCTGACAGCTCAGAGCCTGGAGCCTGCTTTGGATTCTGTGTCTCCCTCTCTCTCTGACCCTCCCCTGTTCATGCTCTGTCTCTCTCTGTCTCAAAAATAAATAAACATTAAAAAAATTTTTAAAATAAAATAAAATAGACTCCCCAACTTGGTCACTATATTGTTTAATATAGGTAATGGTTGTTTATGCTCATTATTCCTTCTTTGATCTCATTCTTCTTCCATTCTTCTGGAAATTCATTATAGAAAATCTGTTAGTGAAGATCTGATTTTACATGTCTGAAATTGTCTTTATTTAGCTCTTATTTTTCAACATTAGCTTTTCAGATATTTTCCTTTGGCACTTTGAAAGTGCAGTTGACCCTTAACACACATTTGAACTATGCAGGCCCATTTATACATGGAGTTTTTTTATAAATACAGTATAGTACTGTAAATGTATTTTCTCTTCCTTATGACTTTCTTAATAACATTTTCTTTTCTCTAGCTTACTTTATTATAAGAATACAGTATATAATACACATAACATGCAAAATATGTGTTAATTGATCTATGCTATCAGTAATGCTTCCAGTAAACAGTAGGCTATTAGTAGTTAAGTTTGGCTGTGAGGAGCCAAAATTTACTCACAGATTTTCAACTGCACAGAGGTCAGCATTCCTAACCTTCAATTTGTTCAAGAGTCAACTGTTTTATTCCTTTATCTTCTGACTTTGTTGCTTTTAAGAAGTCTGCTCTCAGTTTAATAATCAGTCTTTTAGAAATAACCTGTCATTCCTGTCTGGCTTTTTTTCAGACGTTCTCTATCTTTTCACCACAATGTGTCTATGTACAGCTTTCTTTGTATTTGTCCTGCTTGAGATGTTGCAATTCTTGAATTTAAGGATTTATGTTTTTCATCAATAAGGAAAACTATCAGCCACTACTCTGAATTTTGCATCTCTCTCATTTTCTGCATTCTCCCCATCTAGAAATGTAATTATATTTATGTTAGATTTCTCATTCTATCTTTCATATTTTCAAATTTATCATTTACAATTCCTACCCCTTTTCTCTCTCTCTCTCTGCTGAATTACGAATAATTTCTTCAGATCTACTTTCCAGATCAGCAACAGTCTCTTTATTTCTAATTTGCTATTTAACCTGTCCATTGAATTTTTAAAATTGACAGTTACATTTTTTATTCTAGAAAGCCTATTTTGTTCTCTGAAATATTTACCTAGATTTCCAACTGAAAGCCTCATCCACAGCAATCAGACAAGAAAAAGATATGAGACATCCATAATGGGAAAAAGAAAAACTGTCACTATTTGCAGCTGACATGATACATGGAAAATTCTAAAGACTCCATCAAACAACTGCTAAAAGTAATAAATGAATTCAGTAAAATTATTGGATATGTAATTAATACTCAGAAATCAATAGCCTTTCTACACACTAATAACAAAGTAGCAAAATTAGTAAGAAAACAACAGCATTTACAATTGTACAATAAAGAATAAAATACTTAGAAATAAACTTCATCAAAGATGTGAAAGACTTATGCTCCAAAAACTATAAAACACTGATGAAATAAATTGAAGATGACACAGACAAATGGAAAGATATTCCATGCTCATGGATTGGAAGAATTAATATTGTTAAAATGTCCATATTACCCAAAGCAATCTACAAATTCAATGCAATCCCTATCAAAATATCAATAACTTTTCCACAAAACTAGAACAAATACTAAAATTTCTATAGAACCACAGAAGACCACAAATAGCCAAAGCAAACTTGAGAAAGAAGGACAGAGCTGGTGGTATCACAATTCCAGATTTCAAGATATACTACAAAGCTATAGTAATCAGAACAGTGTGCTAACACAAAAACAGACACATAGATCAGTGGAATGAATAGACAACACAGAAGTAAACCATGATTGCATGGTCAATTAATCTATGACAAAGGAAGCAAGAATATACAATGGGAAAAAGTCTCTTTTGGTTCTGGGAAAACTGGACAGCTACATGTAAAAGAATGAAACTGGAACACCTTTTAACACAATACCAAAAAATAAACTAAAAATGGATTAAAGACCTAAATGTGAGACCAGAAACCAAAAAAAAAAAAAAAAAATCCTAGAACACAGGTAATAATGTCTCTGGCACCAGTCATAGCAATATTTCTCTAGATATGTCTCCTAAGGCAAGGGAGACAAAAGCAAAAATAAACTATTGGAATTACATAAAGATAAAAAGCTTTTGCCCAGCAAAGGAAACCATCAACAAAACCAAAAGACATCCTACTGAATGGGGGAAGATATTTGCAAATGATATATTCAATAAAGGGTTAATATCCAAGAATATACAAAGAATTCATACAATCCAATCCCCCAAAAACCCCCAAAGAATCTGATTAAAAGTGGTCAGAGAACCTGAAAAAACATTTTTCCAAAGAAGACATAAGATGACAAAGAGACACATTAAAATATGTTCAACATCACTCATTATCAGGGAAATACAAATCAAAACCACAATGACATATCACCTTATAACTGTTAGAATGATTAAAATCAAAAAGAAAGAACAAGTGTTGGAAAGGATGTGGAGAAAAAGGAACTCTTTACACTGTTGATGGGAATGTAAATTGGTACAGCCACTGTGGAAAACTGTATGGAGATTCCTCAATAAGTTAAAAATAGATATACTATATGATCCAATAATTCCACTGTTGGATATTTACCCAAAGAAAGTGAAAACACTAATTTGAAAAGATATAAGCACCTCTATGTTGATTGCAGCATTACTTACAATAGACAAGATATGGAAGCAACCTGCAAACTGTGTCCATCGATAGATGAATGGATAAGAAAAACGGAAAATGTGGTATGTATACACACAGACACAGACACAGACACACACACACACACACACACACACTGGAATTTTACACAGCCATAAAAAAAGGACGAGATCATACCATTTGAGACAACATGGGTAGACCTAGAAGGTATGATAAATGAAATAAGTCATACTGAGAAACAAAAATACCATATGATTTCACTCATAAGTGAACTCTAAAAAACAAATGAATAAACAAAAAGCAGAATCAGACCTATAAATACAGGAACAAACTGATGGTTGCTAGAGGGGAAAGAGGTAGAAGGTTGGGCAAAATGAGCAAAGAAAAGTGGGAGATACAGGCTTCCAGTTATTGAGTGAATATTGAGTTAACTATTAACTATTAACTATTGAGTTAATAGTGATATATTGGGACAGATGGTAGCTACAATTGTGGTAATAATGTATAAACTTGATTCACTATGTTGTACACCTGAAACTAATGTAACATTGTGTGTGAACTATACTGAAGAGAAAGAGAGAGAGAGAAAATACATGGGGCTTATTTGGATCTTGATTTGAATACACTAATGGTAAAATAAATTTTACTAGACAATCAAGGAAATTTGAACACTGGAAATTAATTTTTAGGTGCCATATGGTATATTTCTTTTGCTTTTTTAAAGCCATATCTTTTAGGGCTAATATTAAAATACATATGAACGAAATTATATGATGCCCCAGATTTGCTTCAAAGTAATCCAGTGTTGGTAATGTTGGAGGCAATGGGTAGAGAATATAGATGAAATGGTTTTGGTCCAAAGTTAATCATTGTTGAGTCCCCAAGAATATATCACCAAGCTTCATTAAAATATTCCAATTTTGTTTTAAATTCTCTATAATAAAAAGTAAAAAAAAAAGGTATCTAGTCTTTCATACCAGACATGACAGTATTGACTCATTTATCCCTGCTCTCCTTGCTGTAATTATAAATCCTAGAAACAGCACAAAATGAAAACAAAAGTGAATTCTGAAAAGTGGAAATAAGAGAGCAATCTGGTTAAAGACCCAAGGACTTGAGGAAAGGTACATCACCAACACATTCCCCACCCAACACTTAACTCAGGCCTATCAATAACTGACCCCCAACCTAGCAACACAAGGTGGTCCAGGTAGGTTCATTTCTCTCCCAGATGGAACAAGAATCCCAATGACAACCCCAGGTGAGCTTGCTGCCAAGCATTGGCAGCAATGGCAAGGGGGATCAATGAAGATCACTTCTGAAAATAAGTGACCAGAGCAAGCCTTCTCTTTTCATACCAGGTCCAAGACTCTCTGCCCACCCCTAACACAGAGAGATACTAGGTGGCCAGAAAGAAACAGCTAGGGGTATTCCACCATAACAAGTGACCTAGACCTGGAAACTCTTTTGCCTCCTTTGTGCTGAGACTCCTCTGTCTCAACCAGAGACATGGGGCATGGCAGTTCAGGGGCAACAAGGAGGAAAATCCCATTGCAACAAGCTGTCTGGGCCTAAAAGCACTCTTACTCTCCCACAGGCAGGGATATCTTGCCACAGGTAGCATCTTGTCAGAAATCAATCTTCTTCCCCAACAGAACCAGAGACTTCCCTCTACAATAAGCAGTAGGAAGCACCAGTGGCAAGGGGGATCCCACCACAACAAGTGGTTAGACCAGGAAGCTTTCTTCATCCCTGTGGGTAGAGAATTCCTTTGCCCATCTAGATGAACCAGGAAGTCTGACATGGGAAAATACTTCTACCTGCTCAGAGTCCATGAGAACCCAAGAAACACCAGGTAAACCAAGCAGATGAAAAGAGAATAACAAGGCAATGAAAATTAAATTACTGTTGGAACCAGAGCCTACAAAAGTAGGCCAGAACCTGTGTGCTATACCTAAACAGGATGACTGCCTGCTAAAATAGAAGATGTAAAGAGGACCCAGAGTCTCTTAACATAATAGCCAAAATGTCCACGATGTAATAAAAAAATGATTTGGCCTTTATGAAAGAGTATACACAAGTGGCAAATAAGCACATCAAAAGATGTTCAACTTTATCAGTCATTAAAGAAATACTAATTAAAAGCAAAATGCAATATCACTACACACCCATCAGAATGGCAAAAAATAGTGACCAAATCAAATGCAAGAATGCAGAGAAACTGGATCACTCATATATTGCTGGTGGGAATGTAAAATAATAAAAAAAACCACTCTGGAAAGTACATCAGCAATTTCTTTAAAAAAAATCATACAATGGCCATATGACCCAGCAATTGTCCTCTTGGGCATTTATCCAAGACAAATAAATTACATTTATACAAAAACCTACACACATATGTTCACAGCATGTTTACTCACAGTAGCCAAAACTAGAAACAATTCAGATATACTTCATCAAGTAATGGTTAAACAAACTGTGATACATCTATACCATGAATTACTATTCAACAATAAGAAGGAACAAACTATTGATAAACACAACTACTTCAATGACTCCAGGGAATTAGGTTGGATGACAACAGCTAACCCTGCAAGTTTAAACACCGTGTGATTTCATTTATACAGCATTTTTGAAATGACACAATTATAGAGATAGAAAACAGATTAGCAGTTGCCAGGAATTAGGAAGAGGTATGGAAGCAGGAGGGAGGTGGGTATGGTTATAAAAGGGCAAATAAGGGGTACCTGGGTGGCTCAGTTGGTTTAAGTGTCAGACTCTTGGTTTTGGCTCAGGTCATGATCTCACAGTTTGTGGGTTTGAGCCCCATATTGGGCTCTGTGCTGAAAGTATGGACCCTGCGTGGGATTCTCTGTCTGCTTTTCTCTCTACCTCTCCTTGTGCACAGATGCCCTTTCTCTCTATCTCAAAAATAAATAAATAGACATTTTCTTAAAGGGAAAATGAGGGATCTTGTGTTGATGGAATTGTTGTGTCTTACCTATGGTGCTGGATACATGAACTTACATATGCACTAAAACTACCTAGAATTAAACACATACACACACATACAGATAGTCAAACAGGTAGACACAGATGAGTACAAGTAAAACTGGGGATCTGAATAAATTAGTGGATTATAGCAATGCTAATATCTGGGTTATGATATTGTATTGTAGTTTATCAAGCTGACACCCTTGGGGGAAACTGGGTAGAAGGTACATGAAATCTTTCTGTATTTCTTACAATCGTATGTTAACCTACAATTATCTCAAAATAAGCTTAATTTTAAAATAACCATAATTAATGTGGTATATTCATACAATGGAATATTACTCAGCAATAAAAATGAACGAGGAGATCAATTTCCAGAATGACAGTGTGAGGAATGTTATGAGCCCTCTTCTCAGGGAAACCATTTCACTGCTGAAAAGTATTTTAAAAACAATCATTTAAGTCACTGGAAATTGTTCTAAGGGTATACACCAAATGGAGAAATATCTATTTTTTAAAAGTTGTAACAGTGAAAGTCTGTGGCATTTCAGCCATATTGAGTACTCCCTTATCAACATCCCAGCTCCTATACGAGTCATGTGCAGCCAAGACAAGCCTTCCTCTCCATATGGTTCCCAGTCTGGCACTGTAGTTTCACCTTTGGAGGAACAGACCACAAACATCTCTCATCCCTCCAAGATTCATGATGCAGAAGCTCTATTTGGGGCAAACACTGCCAAGAGGATGAGTATCCCTTCCCCAACCCAACCTCTACTGATAAGGCAGAGTCTTTACTCCAGATATGCTATGCTGAGAAATTTGGAATTCAAATATCCCTGTTTTAGCTTGTTTATAGGGTAAATGGTAAAGTTAGAATGAGCTACTGTCCCATCTGTAAGCCCTACTCATAGAGCAATAGTGCCACTCTGGAAAAATCAGACCACTGCCCCCGCCCCCAATTCCTGTATAATGGTACAGAGGTTTTGCCCAGGGGAGAGACATACCACAAGAACATAGAAGTCCATAGCTCTCTCCAAGGAAACTGACATTTGGAACAGAGTGTGGGGAAGTTCATGTCTGACAGTGTTGTTGAAAACAATGGGAATCTTGATGGTGAGCAACTAAAAGAAGGCTAGTAGCTGCGGAATACTAAAAGCAACAAGCCAAATGATATACCATCTAGAAGTTTAACAGAGATACACAAGGAAAGAAACAGCTAAGAAGAGTATACCCGGCAATTGGTAGCCACAAAGATTGATAACACCTTGCTCCTGCAAAGGGAGTCTACATTTATTAGACCAGACCATGGATCAATTTATGCCCTAGGGCATCATCAAAATAGCAGAGCAATCAGATAGCAATTTGTTGAGGCTAACAACTCTTTGGGATACCAATAGAGGCAGACCAGCCCAGGCACTTGAGGAGACTGTGAACTTGCCCAAGGCTATGCCTCTGAAGAGTAACATAACAGGTGGCATACTGCCAGGGAAATAGATGCTACTGAAACAGTCCAGTCAAGTCACTAAACCATAACCAATAAAACAAGCAAAAATAATAATAAAATAGTGAGCCCCAGGAGAAGAGGGCAATCAGTATCCAGGACTGCTACCATATATTATCTAAAATATCCATTTTTCAAAAATATTATAAGATGTGCAAACAACAAGAAAGTATGACCCATAAACGAGAAATAAAGCAGGCTATACAAATTGCCTTTAGGGAGGCCCAGATGTCAGATTTAGTAGACATTTCAAAACAGCTATTATAGGTATGTTCAAAGAACTAAAGGAAACTATGATTTAAAAAGTAAGGTAAGCTATGATGACAATGTCCCATCAAATAGAAAATATCAACAGAGATAGGAATTTTTTTTAAAGAACCAATGGGCATTCTGGGGTTTAAAAATATAATGAATGGAATACAAAAATTCACTATAGGGGTTCAAGAGTAATTGGAGCTGGTAGTAAAACGAATTTATGAACTGGAGATAAATCATTAGAGATTATACAATCTGTAAAACAGAGAGAAAAAAGAAAGAATAAAAGTTAACAGAACCCAAGGGTAATGTGAGATACCATTAAGTGTGCCAACATACATATAATGGGAGTACAAGAAGGAGAGCAAAGAAAGAAGCAGAAATATACCCAGACAGAGACAATGACTGAGAACTTTCCAAATTTGACTAAAAACATTGACCTACACATTCAAGAATCTCTACAAAGTTCAAGTAGGATAAAGACAAAGAGATCTACACCACACTCATCAGACTCAAAATGTTGAATGACAACGTCTAGGAGAAAATCTTAAAAGCAACAAGAGAAAAACAAATCATCACATGCAAGGGGCCCCTTGTATCTGACTTCTAATAAATAACAATGAAGACTAGAAGGCAGTGACATGACATATTCAAAGTACTGAAAGCAAAGGTAAATATCAATCAAGAAATTTATATCCAGCAAAACTATTTTTTAATGAAGAAAAAAATAAGACATCCTCAGTTTGTCAGTTACTCTAAATGTAAACTTGAAGTTATTGTATGAGAGCAATTCCACTGTTAGGTATATATCCAAGAGAAATTTTTTTAAAATGTGTCTACACAAAGATTTATACATGAATATTCATAGAAACATTATTCATATTATCTAAAAGGTGGAAACAACCCCAACCTCCATCAACAGATGAAAGGTTAAACAAATGTTCTAGGGGCGCCTGGGTGGCTCAGTCAGTTAAGCGTCCGACTTCGGCTCAGGTCATGATCTTGCAGCCCGTGAGTTCGAGCCCCACATTGGGCTCTGTGCTGACAGCTCAGAGCATGGAGCCTTCCTCAGATTCTGTGTCTCCCTCTCTCTCTGACCCTCCTCTGTTCATGCTCTGTCTCTCTCTGTCTCAAAAATAAATAAACATTTAAAAAAATGTTCTATAACCATACAACGGAATACTATTTAGCCATAAAAAGGAATGAAGTACTGATACATCCTACAACATGGATGAACCTTGAAAACATTATACTAAGTGGAAAAATTCAGTCACAATAAAAACACACATTTTATATTTCCATTTATATGAAAGATCCCCAATAGGCAAATCTATAAACATATAAACTAGATTAATGGTTTAGTGCTGGGGGGAAGGGGCAGTGGGGACCTGAAGTGTGGCAGCTATGGGGTGCAGTGTTTCTTTTTGGGCTAATGAAAATGCCCTAACATCAGTTGTGGTGATGGTTGTACAACTCTGTGAGAAGACTAAAAGCCAGTGAATTATACACTTATATGAGTAAATTGTATGGTAAGTGAGTTATATCTCCATTAAGCTCTTACTAAAAAAGGGAATAAAATATCTGATACACATAGCAACATACAGAATATAGAGTACATTATATAAACAAAAGAAGTAGAACCTCAAAGAGTATATACTGTGTTACTCCATTTATATAAGATTCTAGAACAAGAAAACTAATCTATAGTAACAGAAAACATATTCATGGTTGCCTGTAGGAGCCAAAGATTAATTGAAAGTGGAAATGAAAAATCATTCAAAGTGATGGAAATGTTTTCTATCTCAATGGTGGTGGTGGTCAAAATATGGTATATACATTCACAAAAATTCATTGAGTTGGATATTTAGGACAGGTGCATTTCACTGTATCTAAATTTTATTTCAATAAAGAGAGACAGTATAGGAAACAGGAGAAAGAAATAGAGGAGGGACAGAAAGAGAGAGTGGAGAGAGCAGATATAGGAGCTTTTTATAAATTAGTATCTATAGATTTGACATATGGTAGAATATAAAGATCAGGAAGAGGAAGAGATCCAAAACAACAAAAGGTGATATTCTGCAAGAGTATCACTGACTTTAAAGCCAGATATATGTGTAAAAGGTTCCTCCAAGATCTACCTGTGGGAACCTGTAGCAATCATCTCACCTCTCAGAGACTTGGTTTATTCATCATAAAAAACAATAATAGTGATCCCTCTTTCACAAGGTTTTTATGAGGATTAATGAAATAATACATGTAAAATACCTAGAGGGCTTGATTATTATAACTCTAGATTTCTAACTTTGCCCCTGGATAGGTCAAGCTCTGCCTCTAAAATAAGATAAAGGTCTCAGATACAGGAAGGAGTTGTACAAGGGATACCCAAAGAAAGAATCCAAAAAGTGAGGATGAGCAGCATCTTTCCAGAGTAATGAGGGATGAACTTGGAGCCTAGGATAAACGTTGCTAGATTTACTTCTAGGAACCCTCTCCTCACCCAATTCTGAAGCTGGGAGGTGGGATGCTGGTTGTATCTTTACACTGCCAGCTCATACTCAGAGAGGCATAAACGCTCCAAACCGGTCTTCTTATCTCTGCCTAGATGGTCAGGCTAGGCCTTGCACTGGTTTTATGGCTCTGTAGGTAAAGTGGTACTCTCTCAGACAGCAATGTGACATTTCCCTGAGGTCTGCGGGGGAGCTATATCTTTTACATCAGATAAAGGGCCTGCTTCCTTTTCCATCCATGCCCTAATGCCCAAAGGTGTGTAGAGCCCAGAGTGTGGGAGATAAGCTAATACACATTTCTCTCAACTCATGCCTGAGAAGCCCTAGGCCACCTCTGGGCCAGAGCTACCTAGCAAAAAACAATAGAGGTTGAGCCATGGCTTCTGGGTTAACTTTAAAGCACACTTGGGAAGGATCATATTCAGAGACTTTGAGATGCGTGCTTGGGGACCTTAGGGGCCTTCAGGCTGGTGATTATAAGGCTGAGCATGCTCTGAGAGAAATCATTCCATTCCCAGTGTCTTAAACACGTTTCTTTCCTGTTATGTTTCCACCTCCCTAGAAGAGCTCTGAGGTGGGGAGTCTGGATACAAGCTAAAGTGGGTGGCAGCCCCTTCCATTCATGGCCTAAACCACTCCAGTACCAGGATTTGGCCAAGTTGTGTCCTGCCCCTGTCCAAAGAGACATCCATGTTCCCAGAAGCACTGCAGAGAAGGCTAGGGGTGGCTCTAAAATACTATGGGAAGTGGCCAGTAATTTGGAGGTCTGATAGCCTTTTTTTCACAAGTCACCTCAGGTGAGGAAAAATAACCTCAGTTATCTTTGTGGGGGCAGCAGAGGCCAATTTACAAAACACTTATCCTACACTCCTGGGATAGAATCTGTTTGTGTTTGTGCATGGAGTCATATCCAGGGTCAGCTCGATCCCAGGCAGCATCACATCCCTGCAGGCCAGTATAGACCTGACTCAATGTAGGGAGTAAAGGAAGTCCAAAAAGCAAAAGTCAAAGATGAGGAAAGGCTCCAGGGCAGTGGGACAGCCTTGGAAACCCCAAATGCCAAAATAAGTAAGTCCAAAGCATGGTAAGGGAGGAGGGCAGATATTTGTACATAATTTAGTTCAGTTTTTACTATGTGCACAGATATCTCTCTTTCCCTAACTGACTTTTACATGGAAACAGTCTTCCCGCACTTTTCATATGCTACTCTCAGCTCTCATAACCTAGAACTCCTGCTCAGAAATACTGCCTCAAATTATCTCCCAGATCATTCTGGCAATGGCTTTTCCCCATGTCCACCATACTGGCCTCTCTGGCCTGGAAGAACTACCTTCTTACTTTTATAGTCCATAAATTGAGGGTACCAAATTCAGGGATTCTAGGGAGAGTTTCACCCTTCTCCTGGGTATACCAAAAAGGATAAGTCATTGGTCATTTCTTGGGGAAGAGGGCAAGTATGGTAACCAGTGCTCGCTTGGTTAGTTACTAAACTCAGAAGACGTTGGCCATCTATATTCCACAAATGAACTGAAAGTCAGAGCACTCCTAAAAGGTCATTACTGGGGGATTCCAGAAGCAAGCTCAGACTTCAGAACAGAAAGGAATAATCTGTTAATTGACATATCAAAGCCCAAGATAGCAACCACTCAGGAGGACACCGAGATAATAAAATAAACAGACCCACTTATGAATCTAGACCAACCTGTGAAGGTGCTGAACTTCCCTAAGGTATACCCTAGGCAAGCCTCGTGCTTTTCCTCCTAAACAGCCAGACCATGAGTCAGACTCAGACCAACCTCAAGAGATCTACTGGCTTCTTTACTAAAGGCCTAGGTATTCAGCCTCCTTTCCTTTCCTCTCTAAAGCTGTCCTTGGCATTCATCCCTTTGGGTGGGGCACAGCTGTTCTTTGGGCTGGCTAAAGACTGAGATAAAGTCATCATGGCACTCCTCCAAAAATAAATCTAATGACAATCCTCTATTGATGACCACCAAAGCAAAACAAAACAGAAGTAACAATAGCAACACATTGCTCTTACTAGATTTGGCAAATTGTTACAGTGAAATGAACATAAAATATCAGACTCTATCTCCTAAAGTCTCCAGGTAGAGGAGACTGAGATTGAAGAGAAGACTGAGATTGGAGAGGTTGTGCTCTATCTCCTGACTCCCTTCTGAGATGACCACTAGAAGCTCTGTGAGGCTTTTTCCCTCTATATTCCTTTTTTAATGTTTATTTATTGGGGGGGGGAGGGGCAGAGAGAGACATAGAGAGAATCCCAAGCAGGCTCCACACTGTCAGCACAGAGCCCAAACTCACAAACCATGAGATCATGACCTGAGCCAAAATCAGGAGTTAGATGGTCAACTGACTGAGCCACCCAGGCACCCCTCCCTCTGTCTTCCTTATCTAGAGGGTGGAGATCACTTCCTCCCAACACTCTACCCACTCACAAATACATTTCTCCCAACTCATGCCTAAGATGCCCGCTTTCTCCGCAGGGGTGATCTGTATCTCAGGATATTTGCCCCTGGACCACAAGTCTCTGCTATACACAGAAATTGTCCCCTCTGGGAATTTCTTACGAGCAGAGAACCAGACTTAATAATCTGCTAACAAATGTGTTTCAAACAACTGAACAGAATAGAAAGACACCATGAAAGAAGAAAAGGAGAATGCTTACCTTGTCCTACAAAGCATAGTTCAGGGTGGGCTAAAATGTACTGAGGACCAGGTATGAGGCACTTTAGAGCCATCATGACATTTTATCTACACAACAGACAATGAAGTAGCTACTTTTCCCATTTCACTGACAGGAAAACTGAGAGGTTCTAACCACTTGTGCTCACTAGGCTAGGATGCAAACCCAGGCCTGCCTGACTCCAAAGTCTGTGCTGTTATCACTACCAATGTCCTGCTTCCTGAAGAGGGTGGGAGCCATAGACTAGAGTCCATAAAGTCAGCTAAAAGAGGCAACTTCTAGATCATTGCAGCATGTCCCAAACCTCAGGAAATGAACCATAATCTCTCCAGGGTATAGGACAGCTACAGAGCCAAAGTGCAGCATATGCCAGGGTGTGGGCCCCCACCCAGAAGCAGTGCAGAAAGAAGTTGAGGGAGGGACTGAGGAAGAAGCCCAAGTCTAGGCAACCCAGGCTTTCCTTGGGTCAAAGTCTCAGGTCATGCATGGACCAGCATTCAAAGTGACTGAGACTCTACTGCTCAGTTGGTTCTGCTGCTTTAAGACCTCCACTTGGTTCCCTTCTATATCCAGCTCTGCAGTGGCAGAGAATGAGGCAGACAGTGACTTGATATTAAGCTGTGGAGGGTGGAGGCCCTCCCTTCCTTGTCCCCTGGTCCTACCTTTTACCTTTCACTAGGCAACTCCCTGTGGCAGATGAGGCAGGAAGCTGCAGAGAGGGGCTTTCTGGCCTTCACAAGCAATCTGCACCAGATCCCAGACCAGTAGCCTTTTGGCCAAGGCGTTTCCCAGCCTAGGGGGTGGCTCCAAAGAGGATCTGAAGAGCAGTCCTGAAGGGGCCCATCTGCCCACTGGCAAATGGAAAATCTACCTTTGTCTCTATAGGTAGGTCTCTTGTTGACCCATAAGAAAAGTACCTAGTGAATAAAGAAACCACTTCCCTTGTTAGGAGAAACCAATTGCACTAAAAAGAGAGTCTTCATGGGAGAAGCTCTGATCAACTCCCAACTCTGGCCCATTGAATCTTCCTTTCCCCTTAAGATCCTAGGTCTCACTCTAACCTTACCACTGTCACTCCCTTGGTAAAACAGAACACAGAGTCTGCCAGATTGGAGCAAAGAAGACCTTGGGAAGGAAGGCATCTCACTCCTAGGACCTCCACAGAGGGCCACAGAGTAGGGCTGTGCCTCTTTCTCATCACCCGTTGTCACAGTATTTGCACAAAGAACTTCCTGAAACACTCTGGGGGAAGCACAAGTCAACACCAGAAACCCAAATAGCCCAGATTCCACAACACACATCTCTGAGCCAATAATGGCTAACTCTTCACTGGGACTCACTCATGTCTGTACTACATCCGGGCTCCAAAATGGCATAGGCCTGGCTCCTTCCCTCTCTGGTTCTGGTCTGTGTTCACAGAGAGGGCACTTCGTATCTCCAACCTCAGTGAGCAAGTGTTTGAGGGCTGGGTTCCCTCCCCAGACAATACTGCAGAAACCTGAATCCCAGACTTGCTAGAGGCCTCCTTTTCAGCCATGGTTTCCTCTCTGATTAATATATTTCTTGTGGGGAGCCTGGGTGGCTCAGGCAGGTAAGCCCGGCTCTTGGCTTTCCCTCAGGTCATGATCTCATGGTTTGTGGATTCAAGCCCTGCATCAGGCCCCCCACAGACAGTGTGAAGCCCGCTTGGAATTCTCTCTTTCTCTATGTCTCTCTCTGTCTCTCTCTGTCTCTCTGTCTCTCTCTCTCCCTCTCTCCCTCTCTCCCTCTCTCCCCCTCTCCCTCTCCCTCTCTCCTCCCCCCACTCATGCTCTCTCACACTCTCTTAAAATAAAATAAACTTAAGAAAAATAAATTTCTTTCTCAGGTGATTCTCAGAACTCCATTGTGATTGATATCATTTACTATCACACAGTTCAGGTGAAAGCAAACCCCATACATTGAGAGGCATGGCTTTGACCTATACAGACTCCACAGTCTGACGCTTCAGTTTTAGCAGACTCTTAATATCCAAATACCAAGAGTAGCCCACATACAGTATAACAGATGGCACCTCAATTCTCTATATTGTGAAATGTGGGGACTAGCACTTAGCCCAAAATAATAACCTTTAGAACTCTTTGGATAGAGCTATGGCAGCATATTTTTATCCTTGCTATGAGAAGCATGAGGAAATCGGTTTTGGTTTCATTTTGGCTTGTTTTTGGGTTTTTTTGTTTATTTTTTTAACTCTAAAGACAATTTATTTTAATTAAACCAACAGCCTTAAATTAGCTTTAGTACCAAATATTATCCCAGATTCACATGAACTTGAAAAAAACATTTAGGTTAGCTTCTGAGTTTTGGAATGCCCAATTCTTACAAGTTTGAAGTCTTGCCTTCAAACTAACAAAATAGAGTTCTTACACAAATGAATTTTAATGGAGGAGGAGCCAAGATGGCATAACAGCAGGAAGCTTTTTGTGTGTCTTATGTCCATGAAATACAGCCAGACCAACACTAAACCATCCTGCACACCTAGAAAACTGATTTGAGGATTAACACAACAATCTGTACAACTTGAACCACAGAATTCAGCAGGTACGTGGCAAAGAAAGGTGAACTTGGGAGAGAGAAGCAGCAGCAGGCAGGGAGCCGCTTTTGCGGGTGGTCAGAGAACAGAGACCGGGGGGAGAATATGGGAAAAAAAACCCTCCCCAAAAGCAACTGGAGAGAAAGTGGAAAATTAGAAACAGCCACAGGGACTAAACTAAAAAGGAAGAAAGGAGAAAGGAGAGGGTTTAAGTTCCATTAAGACTGTAAACAAGGAGAGCACAGAGTCTGCAACTCCACAGCTCGATACCTGGTGGCACTCTGGTAGGAAGGGCAAATCCCCAGAAGCAGAGTGGGGTCCGGGAGGTTCTTGGGCCACATGGGGAAAAGCGGTTCCACTGCTGGAAGGACATTTGGTAGAAACTGTTGAGGCCACCTGGTCCCAGCAGACCCCAGAGAACGGCCACATTCGCTGGTACTGGAACAAGGTCTGACTGGTGTCAGATGTGTGTTGTGATTTTCCATAATCCTGAAACGCTGCTGCTACACTATCTCATGAACTTTTTCTGGGGTGGGCTGGCACCTGGCCGCAGTCTCGGGGCACTGGCAGCAGCAGGATCCAGCAAGTATTCCTGGGTGCAGCCAACATTTGGTCATTGCTTGGTGAGACTCTCCTGCAGAGGGGTTGGAACAGGCCAAAGCCACAGTCCTTCAGAAGTAAGGGGCTTGGGAAAACAGCCGCATCTGAGACAAAACTCAGGACAGAGGTACTGCCTGGGGCTTGGTCACAGACAGGAAAATGCGGGGAGTGGACAAAAGCTGAAGACAGAGGACAGGTGTGCGATTGCTGACCAGGAAGAACAGAGTTCCTATACTAGAGACTGGGTAGCTGGATGACGCCATTTTCACCACTCCCACGCATGCGAAGACACACCTACAAGCGCCTAAGCAGCGCCATCTAGTGGCGAACGAAGCCATTACACTAAGCCCCACCCAACTGAACCAACCTCGCTCTTCAAGAAGACAAGTCTTACCACCCGCTTAGTTCATGGACTATAAAGCGATCCACAGTCTGACTTCTAGGGGAAAACGGAGTAATTTCAGTCCTATTTCAATCTGTTACCAGGTCCATCTATTCAATTTTCTTTCTTTTTTTCCTCTTTTTCACTTCTTTTCTTTTTCTTAAATACAAAAGGAAAATATTCATTTTATTTTCAATTTTTCTTAAAAATAATTTTCCTTACTTTTTTATTATATTTTTTACTTTTGTGTAAATTTTTTCAAATTCTATTTTACTTCCATCATTTTGTTTTAGTCTACTTCAGTGTATATACTTTTTCAAATTTTCAATTTCCTTTTTTTCTTTTTCTTTTTTCTCTTTTTCGTTTCTTTTCTTTTTCTAGAATAAAGATAAAAACTTCATTTTTATTTTCAATTTCTATTAAAATTATTTTTTGTTATTTTTCTTACTACGTTTTTTACTTTTATGTATTTTTTTTCAAATTCTATTTTACTTCCATCATTTTATTTTAGTCCACTATGGTGTATTGACTTTTTCAAATTTTCAAACGATTTCCTTTTTTTTTCTTTTGTCTCCTTTTTCCTTCTTTTCATTTTCTTGAATACAGAAAGAGAAAAAATTCATTTTTATTTTTAATTTTTATTAACAATATTTTTCTTTAATGTTTTCTACTATACTTTTTACTTTTGTGTAAATTTTTTCAAATTCTATTTTACTCCCATCATTTCATTTTAGTCTACTTCAATGTATTTATTTTTCCAAATTCTCAAACGATTCCCTCTGTTTTTCCCTTTTTTCTCTAATCTATCAAACCACTTTCAACACCCAGACAAAAACACACCTAGAATCTAGCATCATCTATTCTATTTGTGTGTGTATGTGTTTTTAATTTTTAATATTTTTTTAAACTTAATTTTTTTAATTTCAATTTTTCTACCTCGTTAATTCCTTTTCTCCCTTGAAAATGACTAAATGAAGGCATTCACCCCAAAAGAAAGAGCATGAAGAAACGACAGCCAGGGATTTAACCAACACAGATAAAAGCAAGATGTCTGAACCAGAATTTAGAGTCATGATAATAAGAATACTAACTGGAGTCGAAAATAGATTAGAATCCCTCTCTGTGGAGATAAAAGAAGTAAAAACTATTCAGGATGAAATAAAAATGCTATAACTGAGCTGCAATCATGGATGGATGCTGCGGTGGCAAGGATGGATGAGGCAGAACAGAGAACCAGTGATATAGAGGACAAACTTATGGAGAATAATGAAGCAGAAAAAAAGAGGGGGATTAAGGCAAAAGAGCGCAATTTAAGAATTAGAGAAATCAGTGACTCATTAAAAAGGAACAATATCAGAATCACAAGGGTCCCAGAAGAGGAAGAGAGAGAAATAGGGGTAGAAGGGTTATGTGAGAAAATCATAGTGGATAGTCACAGACATCAAAATCCAGGAAGCACAGAGGACCCCCATTAGATTCAACAAAAACCTACCATCAACAAGGCATATCATAGTCAAATTCACAAAATACTCAGGCAAGGAGAGAATCATGAAAGCAGCAAGGGAAAAAAAGTCCCTAACACACAAGGGAAGACAGATCAGGTTTTCAGCAGACCTATCCACAGAAACTTGGCAGGCCTGAAAGGAGTGGTGGGATATATTCAATGTGCTGAATCAGAAAAATATGCAGCTAAGAATTATTTATCCAGCATGGCTATCATTCAAAATAGAAGGAGAAATAAAAAAGTTTCCCAGAAAAACAAAAATTAAAGGAGTTTGTGACCACTAAACCAGCCCTGCAAGAAATTTTAAGGGGGATTTTCTGAGGGGAGAAAAGATAAAAATATAAATACATACATACATACATACATACCAAAAGCAATAAAGATTAGAAGGGACCAGAGAACACCACCAGAAACTCCAACTCTACAAGCATCATAATGGCAAAAAATTCATATCTTTCAGTACTCACTCTAAATGGCAATGGACTCAATGCTCCAATCAAAAGACATAGGCTAACAGAATGGATAAGAAAACCAGATCCATCTATATGCTGTTTACAAGAGACCCACTTTAGACCTAAAGACACCTTCAGATTGAAAATTAAGGGGATGTAGAACCATCTATCATGCTAGTGGTCAAAAAAGAAAGCCAGAGTAGCCATACTTATATCAGACAATCTAGACTTTAAAATAAAGACTGTATAAAGAGATGCAGAAGGGCACTATATCATAATCAAGGGGTCTATCCACCAAGAAGACCTAACAATGGTAAACATTTATGTGTCAAATATGGAAGCACCCAAATATATAAATCAATTAATCATAAACATAAGGAAGTTCATGAATACCATAATAGTAGGAGACTTCAACACCCCACTCACAGCAATGGACAGATCATCTCATCAAAAAATCGACAAGGAAACAATGGCTTTGAGTGAGACACTGGACCAGATGGACTTAGATATATTTAGAACATTTCATCCTAAAGCAGCAGAATATACATTCTTCTCCAGTGCACATGGAATGTTCTCCAGAATAGACCATATACTGGAACACAAATCAGCCATAAGCAAGCACAAAAAGATCAAGATCATGCCGTGCTTATTTTCAGACCACAACTCCATGAAACTCAAAATCAACCACAAGAAAAAATTTGGAAAGGTAACAAATACCTGGAGACTGAAGAACATCCTACTAAAGAATAAATGGGCTAACCAAGCAGTTAAAGAGGAAATTAAAAAGTATATGGAAGTCAATGAAAATGACAACACTACAACCCAAAACCTCTGAGATGCAGCAAAGGCAGTCATAAGAGGAAAGTATATAGCAATCCAGGCATTTCAAAGAGGGAAGAAAGATCTCAGATAGACAACCTACCCTTACACCTTAAGGTGCTGGAAAAAGAACAGCAAATAAAACCCCAAATCAGCAGAAGACAGGAAATAATAAAAATTAGAGCAGAAATCAATGCTATCAAAACCAAAAAAAAAAAAAAAAAACCAGTAGAACAGATCAATGAAACCAGAAGCTGGTTCTTTGAAGAATTAACAAAATTGATAAACCACTAGCCAGTTTGATCAAAAAGAAAGAGGAAAGGACCCAAATAAATAAAATCAAGAATGAAAGAGGAGAGATCACAACCAACACAGCAGAAATAAAAACAATAACAAGAGAATATTATGAGCAATTATATGCCAATAAAATGGGCAATCTGGAAGAAATAGACAAATTCCTAGAAACAAACACACAACCAAAACCGAAACAGGAAGAGATAGAAAATTTGAACAGACCCATAACCAGTAAAGAAATCAAACTAGTAATCAAAAATCTCCCAAAAAACAAGATTCCAGGGCCAGGCGGCTTTCCAGGGGAATTCTACCAAATATTTAAGGAAGAGTTCACACCTATTCTCTTGAAACTGTTCCAAAACATAGAAATGGAAAGAAAACTTCCAAACTCTTTCTATGAAGCCAGCATTACCTTGATTCCAAAACCAGATAGAGACCCCACTAAAAAGGAAACCCCACTAAAAAGGAGAACTATAGACCAATTTCCCTGATGAACATGGATGCAAAAATCCTTAACAAGATATTAGCCAACCAGATACAACAATACATTACAAAAATTATTCACCACAACCAAGTAGGATTTATATCTGGGATGCGGGGCTGGTTCAATATCCTCAAAACAATTAACATGATTCATCACATCAATAAAAGAAAGGACAAGGACCATATGATCCTCTCAATAGATGCAGAGAAAGCATTTGACAAAATACAACATCATTCCTTGATAAAAAAAAAGTCTTTAAGAAAGTAGGGATAGAAGGATCATACCTTGAGATCATAAAAGCCATGTAGGAAAGACCCAACGCTAATACCATCCTCAATGGGGAAAATCTGAGAGCTTTGCCCCTAAGGTCAGGAACACGACAGAGATGTCCACTCTTGCCACTGTTATTCAACATAGTATTAGAAGTCTTAGCCTCAGCAATCAGACAACACAAAGAAATAACAAGCATCCAAATTGGCCAGGAGCAGATCAAACTTTCACTCTTCGCAGATGACATGATACTCTGTATGGAAAACCCAAAAGATTCCACCAAAAAACTTCTAGAACTGATCCATGAATTCAGCAATGTTGCAGGATATAAAATCAACGCACAGAAATCGGTTTCATTCCTATACACCAATAATGAAGCAACAGAAAGAAATCAAGGAATCAATCCCATTCACAGTTGCACCAAAAACCATAAAATACCTAGGAATAAATCTAGCCAAAGAGGTGAAAAATGTAGGCACTGAAAACTATAAAAAGCTTATGAAAGAAATTGAAGAAGACACAAAAAAAAAATGGAAAAAAAAAGTCCATGCTCCTGTATAGGAAGAACAAATACTGCTAAAATGTCAATAGTACCCAAAGCAATCTACATATTCAATGCAATCCCTATCAAAGTAACACCAGCATTCTTCACAGAGCTAGAACAAATAATCCTAAAATTTGTATGGAAACAGAAAAGACCCCGAATAGCCAAAGCAATCTTGAAAAAGAAAACCAAAGCAGGAGGCATCACAATCCCGGACTTCAAGCTATACTACAAAGCTGTAATCATCAAGACCGTATGGTACTGGCACAAGAATAGACACTGAGATCAATGGAACAGAATAGAGAACCCAGAAATGGACCCACCAACGTATGGCCAACTAATCTTTGACAAAGCAGGAAAGAATATCCGATGGAATAAAGACAGTCTCTTCAGCAAGTGGTGCTGGGAAAACTGGACAGCAACATGCAGAAGAATGAACCTGGACCACTTTCTTAAACCATACACAAAAATAAACTCAAAATGGATGAAAGACCTAAATGTGAGACAAGCAGCCATCAAAATCCTCGAGGAGAAAGCAGGCAAAAACCCCTTTGATTCTTGGCGGCAGCAACTTCTCACTCAACACATCTCCAGAGGCAAGGGCAACAAAAGCAAAAATGAACTACTGGGACCTCATCAAAATAAAAAGCTTCTGCACAGCAAAGGAAACAATTAGAAACACTAAAAGGCAACTGACAGAATGGGAGAAGATATCTGAAAACGACATATCAGATAAAGGGTTAGTATCCAAAATCTATAAAGAACTTAGCAAATTCAACACCCAAAAAACAAATAATCCAGTGAAGAAATGGGCAAAAGACATGAATAGACACTTCTCCAAAGAAGACATCCAGATGGCCAACTGACACATGAAAAAATGCTCAACTTCACTCATCATCAGGGAAATACAAATCAAAACCACAATGAGATACCACCTCACACCTGTTAGAATGGCTAACATTAACAACTCAGGCAACAACAGATGTTGGCAAGGATGCAGAGAAAGAGTATCTCTTTTGCATTGTTGGTGGGAATGCAAGCTGGTGCAGCCACTCTGGAAAACAGTATGGAGGTTCGTCAAGAAACTAAAAATAGAACTACCCTACAACCCAGCAATTGCACCACTAGGCATTTATGCAAGGGATACAGGTGTGCTGTTTCAAAAGGACACATGCACCCCATGTTTATAGCAGCACTATCAACAATAGCCAAAGTATGGAAAGAGCCCAAATGTCCATCGATGGATGAATGGATAAAGAAGATGGGGTATGCATATATAATGGAGTATTACTCGGCAATCAGAAAGAATGAAGTCTTGCTATTCACAACTACGTGGATGGAATTAGAGGGTATTATGCTAAGCAAAATTAGTCAGAGAAGGACAAATATCATATAACATCACTCATATGAGGACTTTAAGAAACAAAACAGATGAGCATAAGGGAAGGGAAGCAAAAATAATAAAAAACAGGGAGGGGGACAAAAACATAAGAGACTCTTAAATATGGGAAACAAACAGAGGGTTACTAGAGGGGTTGTGGGAGGGGGAATTGGCTAAATATGTAAGGAGCATTAAGGAATCTACTCCTGAAATCATTGTTGCACTATATGCTAACTAACTTCGATGTAAATTAAAAAATAAATAAAATAGGGCCCTCTATCTCTCTGCCCTATTTGCCAACTCATCCACCACTGACAAATAATCAAGCAAGCTGCAAATGCTATCTGATGCTCAAATCTAAGTAATTACCCATAATCACTAATGCTGTTCTAAGGTGAGCATGAACTCTTGTATTCAAATTCTGCTTTAGCCACTTGCTAGCTGTGTGGCTTTAGATAAATGCCTTAATCTGTCTGTCCCTCACTTTCTTCATCTGGAAGATGGAGAAAATAACATTTCGTACCTCACAGAATTGTTGCATAGACAATTAATGGACTTAATATATGTCAATGCTTAGAACAGTACCTGGTACATACTAAGCACTATGTAAGCATTTTTATTGTTATTGATTCTCTCTCCCATCCCCCAACTTAATCACTTGACACCACCCTGCTTGCTATAATCTTCTTGGCTCTAAACCCTAACTTCAATGACTACTTCTGATCCTTCCACTCTGGGGGCTCTTTCCTGGGTCTCTTTACCTCTAGACCAATTAAGCCTAGGTCCTTCAGCTGTTCCTCATATGATATGGCTTCAGGTGCACCAGCCTAGTGACCTACCTTTGGACACTCTGTACTTAGCCAATGTATCCCTGTTTAAATGGGTTGTCCAGAATGGAGCACAGAGCTCTAGGTAGGATGTGACAAGTATAGAGAAGGGCATAACCATCTTTTCTCTTGTTCTAGTTCTATACTTCTCTTAATGCAGCCTAAAATCTAATTACCTCTTTTGGCAGCATCATCACTCTGTTGGCTTGTATTGACTTTGCAATCAAATCAAGGTCTTTTTCACATGTGCTGTTGTTAAACCAGGCAGGTCTCTTCTATCCTGTGCTAGAGGAACAAACCAGCTGTAGTTGCTTAGAGGAAGTCAAGTGTAGCAGTCAAAGCCCGGTACATTAGTGGTTTAGTATAAAGGAAAAGTAGTCCAGGCAAGCAGTTGGTGGTTGGGGTTCATGGTAGATGCTACCAGTTGTTTGCCCTATAAGGATTTCCTTCTTCCTTACTCAAAGAATCCCAAGTTTGCTCAGAGCATTAGTGTGCCCAGCTAAAAGTAGTGGACTTTCTGGCTTCCTTTGCAGTTGGGAGTGTCTCTATGACACAGTTCTAGTCAAAGAGATGTAGGTAGATGTCACTGGGGAGAGTGTTCATCCTGAACAAAAAGCCAAAGCCTCTCTAGAATGTTTTTTGTCCTTAGTCTTCTTTCCCTGTGGCTCTTTCCCCTTCTTCCTGTCTATGATACAGACATGAGACCCAGAGCTATAGCAGGTGTCTTGTGACCATGAGACAAAAAGCAAGCCTATCCTAAGGACAGTGGAGATGAAAAGCCAGGGCCTTGATGGCATTGTTGAACTGCCATACTAGCCCTGGACCATGTATTCAGGGAATTTTTGTTGCATAAGACAAATAAACCTCTATCTTAAATAGCCATTAATGTAGAGTTGTCTATTATCTGCAGTGAAAAGCACACCTAACTGACATAGTGTTACAATATTGGAAAACTTGGGATCCAAATGGAGGGCTAACATGAATACAAGAACTTAGACATTTAGAAATAAAAGTGTGCAGTTGGGGTCAGAGGAGTCCATCAGTAGGCCATCAGGTCTTAGCCACTGAACGGGGGCTTGGGGTCAGGACCTTCTCCCTCGATGGTGGACTAAAAGAACATACTGGGCCTAGGACTTGATAGGGAACTGGTGGTCAGGCAGGGTCTCTGACTGGAGTACTCAGACACAGGACATGAGACAGAAGGCCAGGGATCAGAACTGCACAATGAGACAGAGGCTCCGTGGAAACTTGAGATAAGACTCAGATTGGTGGCAAAGGGGCTACTTGATACAAGGTGAGGTTACTTCAATCCTTCCTGTCTTAAGACAGGTGTAGCCTGCAGGTCAGAGGAAAAGTACTCCAACTATAAAGGGAGAAGGGGGAAAGAGGATGGGATCCAGGCAGAGCCTGACAAGTTTTAGTTCAAGCTGTGCTTTAGCCATCCTGGCACTCTTCTTATAGGTTATTAGATTTAGCTTTAATTACGAGTCCTTGTTTCCATCTTTTTCCCATGAACTTTTAAGATCTGAGCTTAACAGCATATTCTCTGTGTAACCATATTCGTCTCTTTAAGTGGCTGTCACTTTTTCTTCTTCCTAATTGTCAGAATTTCACTGTGGAAAACCTTCCCTTCCTTCTTCTACTCCAAGTCGTCTTCCCCCTACCAGGTTTGGGGACACTGTATCACTCTTCCTGGGCAGTCTGGGTCCCATCAGAAGTGACCCACCCTTATCCTCTGGCTCTGCTAACCTGGAGCAGGTGGAGAAAAAGGACTGGGAGGAGGAAGGCTGGCCAGGGCTCACCAGTTCTGGGGAGCAGCAGTCCCCCTCCACACCTGGCTTTTCTACTCCAGGGGCCTGATTAGAAGCCACAATCCCAATTTCTTGTGTCATCTAGAGGGAGAAAATGAGAGCTTCCTCTGACCGCTGGTATGCTACTACTTCTCCTTTGTGTGCAGCAGGTACTGTGTAGGTAAGTTATTGTTACATTGTGCTCCTGTGATAATGGACCTTTGTGAGACACTTTTGGCCCTGTGTGCGCTGGGAGAGGGCGGGAGTCTTGCCTGAGTGACTTCTCACAGAAAGCTCCAGAGGTGCTCAGAGCTGATAGCCTAAACCTGGCAAGCTGCTCTTTCATTGGCATTCAAGGGTGTCCATCACTGTGGCCCTGCCAATCAGCTCAGAACCAGGCATCTGTAAGCGATTAGCCTTCTTTGTTAAACAGAACACTGAACCCTCCAAGGACTAAACAAAGAATGGCTCTGGAAAGACAGTTCTTAGGGAGGCAGGGGCAGTCGTGCCCATGGCACTAACTCAAACCCTTTGGTTTCATCTTCCTTCAGGCCCTACTTTCGTCCTTATATCTAGGCCAGTCCTAGGTCCTTTAATTTCTGTCATTTCCCTCCTATGTGTATTTCTTCTTTACTCCTACTGCTGGTGTCTTTGTTTAGCCCTTAATACCTCTCATCTGAACCATTAACCAGTCTGCTAACCAGTTTACCTGTCTCAAGTCTCCCCCTGCCCCAACCCAATGTCTATCCTACAGCCAAATGAATCTTCTAAAAATACAAATCTTACTGTGTCACCTCCTGCTGAAAACCTTTCAGCCTCTTCTGTGGCTCTTAGTACCCTTGGGATAAAGTCCAAACTACTTAGCATGGCACCCAGGGCTCTTCATGATTTGTCTCCTGCCAAATCCTCAGCCTCGTTTTTGGCAGTGCTCCCATTTCACACCTATTCACAATGAACTACTTTGCAGATTTCTGAACATGCCATTCTTGGCTTTGCTCCTGGGCCTTTACACATGACATTCCCTCTGCCTGGGACATCCTTCACACACCACTTTCTGTCCTATCTGTCCAGCCAATTCCTACTCATCTCTTAAGACTTCAACTAAACTCCTTCAGCCCAAGACACATATTTTACTCATGCCCATATCTCTGATGCCTAGTACAGCATCTGTAACATAACAGATCCTCAAAAGATGTTTGCCAAATGAATGAATGAATGAATGGCCTCAACTCATATGCCCGTGTGCAAAGTTGTCTCTGAGGGAAGTTGACAGAGTGAATCAGTCCTTTCCCTTATGGGATCGAAACTTCTCCTTCCTCCCACTCATATTTATCTTTATTGCACTCAGTTGCAATTTCTTCTTTAAAATGTCTGTATCCCAGGACACCTGGGTGCTCAGTCAGTTAAGCGTCTGACTCTTGATTTCAGCTCAAGTCATGATCTCATGGTTGGTGTGTTTGAGCCCCACATTGGGCTCCAAGCTGGCAGTACAGAGCCTGCTTGGGATATTCTCTCTCTCTTTCAAAATAAATAAACTTAAAAAAAAACTAAATAAATAAAATGTCTGCTCTCTAATTCAACTGTGAGAGCATCTCAAGGATGGGGACATGTCTGATCCACTAGTCTCCTGCCTAGTCCCCAACATAGTACTTGGAACATTATGAATGAATAGGCTTCCCAAATGCCTGATAGTTTTGTCCTTTGTCTCTCATATGCCTCTATTCTCTTCCTCACAAGCTCTCACCACCAATACAGCCAAACTGTCACACTATGGCTTCACAACCATACAGGGTCCCTTCTCATCCCTGAAACAGTCCTCTTAAATGGAATGCCCTTCCCACCCAGCCAAATCCTGCTACTTCTTTAGAACAAGCTCAAATTTTCACTCTTCTGGAAACCTTTCATGCATCCACCCCAGCCCACCCTGAGTAGTGCTAATGATTCCCACCTATCTCATTTAGCCCTTGGCATTTCCTCATGTTACTCAGGAGAAAACCAAGACTCAGAGAAAGAAAAGATTCTCTCAAGGACACACCTCATGTTCAGTGGTAGAACTATTACTTGAACCCAAGTCTCCAGTCCATGAATCCTTCCACTAACCAACATACATTGTTTCCTCATGTAGACTGTAATTTCCTTTAAGGTAGGACTGTGTCTTCCACTCCTTCATATTTCCAGGGATTTACTTGAATGTTAAGAGAGCTCTAGAGCCAGACTGCCTGGGTTTCTGTCTTGGCTTCATCAGTTACTAACTATGTGGCCTTAGGCAACTGACCCTCTCTAAACTTCAGCTTCCCCCATAGGTAAATGAAGATAACAGTAGTGCCTATCTTATTAAGATTGTTGTGAAGATTAAATGAAATAATTCATCTAAGGTACTTTGAGCAGTGACCTAGCACCTAGTATACGCTCAATAAAGGCAATTTTCTTTATTGTTGTTATTCTTTATATTAACACAAATTTACTGGCAATGGCTGATTAAAATTTTGAATGGGGGAGTTACTGGGAGTGGAAGGTTGTGAGAAAAGGAAGTAGACAATAGGACCAGTCTGTGATTTGGTGGAATCCAAACAAGGTTAGTGGCGCGGCAGGACGTTTGTACGTCTGAGTTCCTAGTGCCATGTGACTCTGTGAGGGCCCCAAGCACATGGTTCCATCCGGGAGGCGCAGCTTCTCTAACTCTCTCTCAAGCTTTTCTCAGCAGCCTGTAGGGGGAGCCAGGAAGCTAGGAAGGGGGAGAGGCTGCTGTAAATCTTAGTAAGGGCAGAAACGACACCCTATCTCTACTACCCATCTTAGCCCACCGTCTTGCCCCCTCCAGGGCGCTCTCCCAGACCTGTCCTCTGTGGCGGCAGAGCTGGGAGCTGTCCTTCAGCACCAGGGGCCGCCTCGGGCAGGGAGTTAGGGACACGGGACTGGTTCGATCCGCAGCCGCCTCCAGCATCGCCTAGTCACGGGGACGGGAGACGCGACCCAGGAAGGCAGCGAGACGCTAAGGAGAAGCCTCTAGCCTCCTGCCACCAAGAATCACCCTCAGAAGTCCCCTAGCCCTCGGGGGTTGGGGGGGGGGTGGCGGAGAGTGAGCAGCCGCCCTGGGGAGGGAGGCTGGCGCCCAGGTGGGCGGGGGAGGGAGAGCGCCGGGGCCTGGGACTCAGCGTGTGGCGTGTGCACGCGGGGAGCGGGCGGATGAACGGAGGCGCTGAAGTGAATGGAGTTGGGGGTGGACTGGAAACATCCCCAAACAGCACAGGCTGCGGCCGGCGGGGGCTGGGGAGCGGGGGGGGGCGGTGAGTCCTGAGGCGCAGGCGCAGTCGGGGCCCCAGTCCCGCTCCCTCCTCCTCTCAGTGCCTCTTTCTCCGCCCCGCTCCCCCGCACCCCCAACACACTCGCACTCTGGCTCTCAAGGTGTTCTCCGCACAGCGGAAGATGGCGACAGACTGAGGGGGCATGGCCAGCGGGAGCCACGGGGCCGTGCCGCTTGGCGGCCGCCACAGCGGTGCTAACGGGAGACGGAAGCGAGAGGCGCACTAAGTGAAGCCCCGTGTCGGCGTCCGGTGCCTGTGGCGCCGCCAGGAGCCAGGTGGCCCGCCCGAGCCAGAACTCTGGGAGCAGCAGGCGCGGAGCCGGAGCGGAGCCGGCCCGGGACCGGCCCGGGCGAACGGCCAGAGCGCGAGCGAAGCCCGAAGGGCCGGGCAGTGGGCCGGCCGGCAGGCCTAGGAGGGCGCAAGCGAGGCAGGGAGCGGCGCGGAGCAGGCAGCAGGCGGGCGGGCGGACGAGCGGGCGGGAGCGGCGCGGCGCGGCGCGGGGCGAGCGAGCGGAGCGCGGTGGCTGGGCCCGCACGGCGGCGCTGAGGGGCGCAGAGCTGCGCTGAGCGGAGACGGCCAGAACAGAGTGCGAGCCGGGCGGCCGCCGGCGCGGAGTGGAGTGGCGCGGAGCCGAGGGCAGCTGAGGGGCCCGACACTATGAGGAGTGCGGCGCCGCCGCCGCAGCCGCCACCGCCCCAGTGCCCCGCACCGCCCCCCGCCGGGACACCGGGCAGTGCCTAGCGGGCCGGGCGGCGGCGCCCAGACTGCGAGCGAGGGAGCACGGGAGGAGCGCGGGGACGGCACGAGAGCACCCCGCGACTCTGGCCTTGAGCGGGGCCCCGGGCCGGTGGCCTGCCTCACCATGCAACCTCCGAGGTAGAACCTGGACGGCGCCAAGGAGCGCGAAGCGGCGCGCAGCCCGCTCGCCCGCCAGTGACGGCCGTCCGGCCGCGCGCCTACCTGATCCCTCCAGCCCGGACCCCCCTGAAATATGTTCAGGGGCGCTTGGATGTGGCCCGGGAAAGACGCCGCCGCGCTGACTATCTGCTGCTGCTGCTGCTGCTGGGCTCCCAGGCCAAGCGACAAACCTTGCGCTGACTCTGAGCGGGCGCAGCGATGGCGACTGTCCCTGGCGTCCCTGCTCTTCTTCACCGTGCTGCTCGCTGACCATCTGTGGCTGTGCGCGGGGGCCCGGCCCCGGGCCAGGGAGCTGAGCAGCGCCATGCGGCCGCCCTGGGGGACCGGCCGGGAGCGGCAGCCGATGCCTCCTCGCGCGGTGCTGCCCCTGCGGCCGCCGCCGCCCGGCGAGCCCAGCGCATCCCCGGGCACTTGCGGCCCCCAATACAGCAACCTGACCAAAGCTGCCCCCGCTGCCGGTCCCAGGCCGGACTGCGGTGGCGTCCCAGAGCCCACGGGGCTGGACGCAGCTTGCACCAAATTGCAATCTTTGCAGAGACTTTTTGAACCGACTACTCCAGCCCCCCCACTGCGGCCCCCTGACTCCCCTTCCCGTGCCCCGGCCGAGTTCCCCTCCGCCAAAAAAAACTTGCTCAAAGGCCACTTTCGGAACTTCACTCTCTCCTTTTGCGACACCTACACGGTCTGGGACTTGCTGCTGGGCATGGACCGCCCCGACAGCCTGGACTGCAGCCTGGACACCCTGCTGGGGGACCTTCTGGCCGTGGTGGCCAGCCCAGGCTCCGGGGCCTGGGAGGTGTGTAGCAACTGTATCGAGGCGTACCAGCGGCTCGACCGACATGCTCAGGAAAAATATGACGAGTTCGACCTCGTGCTGCATAAATACTTACAGGCAGAAGAGTACTCAATCCGGTCCTGCACGAAAGGCTGTAAGGTAGGGACTGGCGTCCGCGGGCACACCACCTACCTCGGCGGCGGGAGCGGTGGCGGTGGGACCCGGAGAAAAAAGGAGGTCTCCGCCTTCACCTCTTCCCATCACCCCCACCGTTCACAGTAGAGCACTAAGAATGCTACCTTGGGACCCTCCCCAGAGAAGGGGCCTCAGGGATTCAGGTCAGTTAACCACCTGGCCAACTTCTATTAATTCCGGGTTTGGGCACCTTCGGATTGGGGCTTCCTGGTGCCCCGCCCCCGCATGAGGAGGGAGGGGTCACAGACAAAGGGGTGGAAAGAGGGATCTGGCTCCCCAGTCTTCATTCTCAGCCAGTGGTGTCCCCTTCCTTACCTCGGCCGGAATTGAATGTCCTGGGACTGACTGGTGCAGGGGGAAGGCCAAAAGTGGAAGGAGAAATATTTGCCAACCTAAACCTCACCCTCTGGCCCCTGCCAATGGGTGAGAGGAGAGGCATTCCTGCTGGTGGGGCACCAGGCTCTATTGACCTTATATGACCTGAGGTGGAGCCCAGGGTTGCCTGTCTTGTCCCAAGGAGGGAACCTGCCAGGTCCTTGTCCCTGATAAAAGGAGTTGGGAACAGGGCACAGCAGCTTGTGGGAAGGCCACTGGAGGCTGGTGCATTACAAAACTCCTAGTGCCTTCCCAGTACACTGGGGTAGCAGTGGAGGGGAAGCTGGCTGTCTGGCTGCTAGGAACAGGCATCCAGAGGAGAGGGGAGGCCGCAGCAGAATGGGCCTGCCTAGGGCAGAGCTGGGTATGGAGAAACTTCTTGACCCTCAGCAGGGTCATTCTGGACAAGAGGTGCATGGCGGCTGTAAGCATTTTGGGATGTGGTGCTACTGCCCTGTTTGCTCAGCCTGGCCAGGTGGCCTGCCTTGGGGAGAGAAGAGAGCAGCAAGGTCAAAGGGTCAAGTGAGGAGGAGACCAGGTGGGGTGGTGGCCTCACTCATCCTGGAGCTAGGGGCCAAGAGCTGGAGAGGGAGACAGTGACTCCTATCCTCACTTGTCTCCCTCTGAGGCCTTGGGGAGGGGCAGAAAGTGCCCCCTTTCCATGAAATGTGACCCCCATGGACTTCTTCAGGGTTCCATGCTCTTCGTGAGCTTCTTAAGGATTGGGCAGGGGATTGGGGAGAAAAGGGGCAGCTCCTTGCTCCTGACTTCACTTTCTCCTCCTTTTTCCTGTTCTCGTAACCTAGCAGTCTCCCTCCCGCCTCCCTCTGCCTCAGCTGACTCACTGCCTCACTCACACTACCAAATGAGATATTCCACTTCTTAAAGGTGTACAGACAGATAGACAAACACACACTTCCATACACCACCACCACCACCCCAGGCAAAGTCATACAGAGATATAGAGAGATTGTCGCACCCACAAACAGTGCCATAGAAGCAGACACCGTGTCCCCCACAGGCGTGTCTCCCCACGATGTCAGAGACACACAGGTGGAAGAACTGTCATATGAAGAAGGACATGTTTTGTCATGTAGACACACACCCTCGATGTCAGTAACAGATATACACTCGGTGAGAGCAGAGGGATGTGGTCCACTAGCAGACAGAATAATAAAGGATGTTTATCTTTGTGGCCCTCCCTCCAATCCCATGGCCCCAATCATTTTTCTTCTCTTCTGTCACCAGGATGCCTGAGAGACCACACCACAACTTTCCCATGGGTTTATTTTTCCTATATTATAGTTGCCTTCAAGCTCTGTCTGATGCCACACTAAATAATGATCCCTCATATTACTTATTTTTACCAAGCAGTTTGATGTAGGAGAAAGGATGTTCTGGATTCAGGAGGCCTTATCACCTCCGCCACTTGTTAGCAGTGTGACCTTGGGCATGTCACTTCACTTCTCTGAGCTTCCATTTCCTCATGTGTAAAACGGGGACCCTAATCCTCACTCTGCCTACATCCTCAGTCTTTTGTGAGATTTAAGTGGGAAGAGATAGCTGATAGTGTTTTGTAATAATAATGTAACATCTGACATTGATGTTGTGCTTAGGGTTTTACCCTCACTCGCATATATTATGAGATCACAACTGCCCAGGAGGATGGCAATACCAGCACCATTATCCCCATTTCACAGATGAGGAAACTGAGGTGCAGGGGGAATCCAGCAGTTTGTGTGAGGTCACTTAGCTGATGCGTAGGAGTGCCAAGCCTCCAACCTACATGTTCTGCAGAGGAGCACAGGCATGCTTTTGCCGTAGCCTCCCATCAGGTTCCCCTTGGCTGAAGCCCTCCCTGCTCTCCTTTGTCTCCTTGTCACTGTCACTCTCTTGCTCTCCCTCTCAAGTGAACTCTGCCTGCTCTCCTGCTGCCAGATGTGCTGGGAGAAGGGCAGTGCCAGCTTTATCCTAGTCTTTCCCCCTCGTCTTCAGCGCTGTCTCCCTCAGCTGAGGCATAGGCCCCCAGGACTCTGGATTGCAGCTGCATTATGGGCACTGAGGGAGAAGGCAGCCCTGCTCTGCTCCTACCTGCAGCCCCTCTCTCTTCACCCCACCATTCCACCTCTATCCCAGTCCTTTTTGCCAATTCCCAAGCCTGCCCCTAGGCTCCAAGCCCTCCTGTCCAGCCCCTGCCCCAAAGGGGATCCTTTGGAGATGATGCCCCATCCTCAAAGCTTCTCCTGGGTAGAGAGCCTGTAGCCCAGGCCAGGGTGAAGAAGCTTCCTCTACTTCTGGAAACCAAGCTTGGAACCCCTGGTCCAGGGCCAGGTAACCGCCCCATTCCTGGGGCCCTGTCCTGAGTGTCTCAGTCAGATCTTTCCGGGGCAGCCCCAGAAACCCTGTTCTCTTTTTCGGCAACATTCTGCCCCTGTTTTGGGCCATGCAGGCCCCCACGAATCATACCTGTCCTCACTGCTGCCTGTGACACCTCCCAATTTAGTACCAGCTGGAACATTTCCTTAATGTGCGACTGACTTCCTCTCGCACAGTAGGGGATGTTAACTTAGGCAGGCCGCTGCCCACCCCCACCCCGACCTCTCCCAACCTCAGGCCGGTGCTCCACCCCTCCCTCATCTCCTTGTGCACACACCCTCCCCCTAAGCTCTTAGCTCCCCCTCCCCTTGGCCCTCACTCCCAGCCCTTCCCGTGGTTACTGGACAGCCACCTCACTCCCCCATAGGTCTCCCCCGTCCCAACCCTGCCAGGCCGCTGCCTGCTGCTGATTGCCTTTTCCCCCACCTCTGCCCCTTTCCTACTCAAAATTCAGGACGTTGCGACTACGGGGAGTGGTGGAAATGAAAACAAAACCCTGGCTTCTTCTTTCATAATTCTCATCCAAGAAGGGAAAGAATCCCAAGAGGACAATTAGCTCTCTTACAAGCCATAGGGCCACATAAGTAAAGGTTGGTGCCAAGGAAGGATGTGATAGTTCTACTCTATTCTGGATAGGCTTGAACCCACCTGGCAAACTGTGTGTGTTTCATTCTGGATCTCACACTGAGCAGGTCGGGAGGGGGCTGGAACCTGAGTTCTCCTGGACAGAGTTGAAGCAGCTGTTTCAACAGGCGAAAAGGAGACTCAGGAGGATATGGTCTCTGACTTCCAACCTCAGAAGAGCTGTCACGGTGCAAAGGAGGCATGTCCTGCTTAGCACCCCCCCCCCCCCCCCCCCGCCAGGGACTTTGTAGTGAGAAAGTCCTGGGTTCCAACTCAGCTCTTTTACTTATTACCTGTGTGACCTTGAGCTAGGGACTTCAACTCTCTGAGCCTCACTCATCTCATCTGTAAAATGGAGTGAATTCATCATAACAGCCCTGTGAGGTCATCATTAATGAGAAGTCTGCACAGTACCTAGGCCTGGCACATCAGAGTTGCCCAGTTAACAGCTTTTTTCCTTCCAAAGAGGGAACAGACTGCCTTCGAAGGAAATGACCTCCTGCTCCCAGTAAATGTCTGGCCTGATTCAGGCAGACTCCTGGAGGAAATGCCATGGAGATGACTCTAACTCCAGATTATGGGGGGGAGTTGGACAGGTGACCTCTGAGGTCTGTTTCAGTCCAGAGTTTAGGCCCGTGAGCAGATCCTGCTCCCTGAACAGGAGCCTCGGATGGGAAGGGCCAGAGAGAGGGGCCTGACACACAGAGGAGGGGACTGCCAGAGCCAGCACCTTGCCTTCTGCCCATACCCATTGGGGCCTTGCTCTTCCTCCACTCTGGCTGGCAGCTGTTTCTGCCTCACTGCCTTCCTTTCTCCTCCCACCTGCCACAGCTTTCCTGCCAAGCAGGACTCCTGGGCTGACACTGATACTGAGAGCAGAGAGCTCAGGTCACTGGGCAAAGGGCAGATGCCCCAAGTTGGCCAGTGGTCCCTGTTGTCACTCGAGGTTACATGCTAGGAGTGCCCCACAGTCGGCCTCCCTGACCCAGGGTTCTTGAAGGCAGAGAGGAATCCCTGGTCCATGCTGGGGGTGGGGGGAGGGAGAGACAGTTAAGAAGGGGCCTCCTGGGAACCATGGGAAAGCCTCCGCTGGGGAGGAGTCTCTAAATCCACAGAAGCTCATTGCCCAGGAATGTGAGCATTGGGCTTCTGGGAAGAGAAGGGCCAGAGAAGAGGCAATGTGCATAGCTCAGACAGGGATATAGTGGATTCGACGTGGGAGTAGGAAAGTGACCTCATGCTGCCCACACCTCTCCAGACCCCTTCACCCCCATCCTGACCTACCCCCACCCCCACATTCTTCTCAAATTTTAGCCCACACCCAACCCACATACCAATGGCCACACAACCTTTCCAATCTCTTAGAAGATCATGCCAGAGCATTCACAAGCTGCACCCACACCTCACTTTCTTATCCCTACCCCTACACCTACACTCATCCAACCCCCACTTCTCCCAGCAGTTACGTCCATCCCCTCACCCCATCTCCCCTCCCACCCCACTCCCCTCATCACCCACCTCTACCACACACCCCTCCCAACTTTTACCCCATGTTCTTCCCCTCTCTGGCTCCTTGCCCTAACCACTCCCTCCTGCCACCCTGCACTGTACCTCTTTCCCTTGATAACCTCCATGCCCCCTCACCCCTTGCATCTCTCACACCCCATTCACACTTCACCTCCCTTATCCCCATCCGCTCTCCTGCACCCCCTTCCATCTTCTGGCCCCCTCTTCTGTCTTCTCCCTCCCTCCTCCTCTCCCTTTCTGCTTTCATGTCCTCCCTGCCTTCCTGCTCCCTGCTCAGGGTAGACATGTGTATGTGTGACATGCACACACACTTAGACACACACTCACTTGGACACACAATCTTCTTCATGGATACTTCCCATCCTTCCCACAGGCTGGTGCCTGACTACTATAGTCACCATAGCAACGGGAACCTCCAGGAAGGATTCGCTGGTATCTCCTGAAGGTGGGGGTGGGGGGAGCTAGGTGGAGGAAGGGAGCCCAGCAGCCTCCCACCTAGTCTCATGGTCTGCTGGAAAAGTCTGCTGAACACAGTGGAGGTGGGGTGAGGAAAGGGAAGACGGTGGGCGGGACTGAGGATAAAGGAGGGTCAAGGACCTCAGAACACATCACTAGCCTGAGAGGGTGCTTCTAAGTCATATAGGTGCCTGTCGTCTCCTCCCTAGGCATTGGTACCTCAGGGAAAGGACACACCCACCCCTCCGTGTGTAGGTGGGTATGTAGGAGGACATCTCAGGCTCAAGGGTGGGAGTTTGCCCTAGAAAATCTTCTCCCTCAGGGCAGTTCTTTTGTGTTCCCACCCTCTGAGGCTGTTTACCTGCTGTCTGCCCAGGCAGACTGGGCATCAAACGTGCCTTCCACCCCCACCTCAGCTCTTGTCTCAGTTTCATGCACATCCCAGCTGCAGGTGTTTGCTAGAAAGCCAGGGGCACCTTCTGATGGGGTCTAGACAAATATGGGCTTCCAGAAGTACCATTCTCCAATGCTGACCCGGGAGGTCTCTGGAGAATGGGTATGTTGTGTTCCTGTGATTAGAGGCACGTACACCAAAGCTTATGCCAGTGGCCAGGGATGTGGGATCAGACTTTTCTCCCTAGGCATAAGAGGGGGTTCAGAACAGCCTGAATTTTTGACACCTTGAGCCAGGTAGGTGCTTAGAGGGGAGAGCAGGGGCACAGGCAAGCTGCAGCTGGCCCTGGGGAGGGAAGGAGTTACTACAGACTAATAGGGGCTGCCAGGACCAAAGCTCCTGCTCAAATGGATTCTGGAGAAGGGAGCTGGAACCTGAGCCACAAGTCTCTGGGCTAGAAGGCTAGGCAGACTGGTGCCAAAGCAGAAAGGGATAAGAAAGGGAAAGGGGGCTTTTGAGTGCCTGGGAGATTACAGGGGCTTTATAGGTGTCCATAAACACATTTAAATCCTGACAGTCATCCTAGCTGGTGGGTACTATCATTATCCCTACTTTACAAATGAGACAACTGAGGCTCAGTGAAGGGAAGTGACCCACCCATGCCACACAGCCCAAAGGTGGGGGGACTGGGATACATAATCAGGTCTGTCTGTTCTTTCCCCAGAGCACACAAGTATAAAGAAAATGTTAATGGTGTCCTTCAGCTGTCAGATACAATGCCCAGCTGGCTACTGAGAGTCTGGGCTGCAAAGCCACACTGACCTCAGAGGAAGTCCAACAAGGCCTCTTGGCAGCTTGGGGTACCCTGGAGTCACTCAAATGCAAAGTGGGGATCCACCAAAATCCTCTTGGCTTGGTACCCCAGTCTCTTGTCCTTGGGACCCAGCAACAATCACCAGTACCCTCTTGGGATAGTGACAGAGGATGGGTGCCAGGAAGGGAGGTGTTTGCTGCCTTCTTTTTCCGTGGGCTCTACAAAAGAGGTGGGAAGCACTGGGCTCCCCTTGCCTGGAGGGAAGGTATTCCCTACATTCTCAGCCTCACCCACTAGAAAGACCAACCAGTGCAGGAGAGGAGAAGGTCCTCCTCAACAGGCCTGGTGCAGGCCTGAGCCCCACCCAGCACCTGCTGGGAGAGCTGGTAGGGGAAACAGTGAGACCTTGTCACCCCAGAGCCTGATGACGCCTGTCCTGAGCTTTGGACACCTAGTTCCCTTGCCAGTGTTTTGGTGAGCCCTGGCCTGGGATGGCTAGGCTTCTCTGGGGGAGTAGAAGGAAGTGCCAACTCACCAAGTGCTGCTGCAGAGAGACATGTAGTGGTATGGGGGTTACCATTGTTTCCTGTCTTCTTATTTGGTTTTCAGCAGATAGCATGGCCACCTGGCAGATCTGTAAAAGGTGAATGTATCTGCTTAGGGTTAAACTCAACTAGAACTTCTAACACCAAGTGAAGCTTCCAGAATTATAGACTCAGAGTCTTGCAAAAATACCCCTTTTTCCAATTACCAAAGACATGCTCTTTGAGAAATTTTGAAAATAGAAGTACAATAGGTAAAAGGACCCAGAGACACTCCTAATGTTATAGTGTATCTCCTCCTAATAGGTCTTTTTCTGGCATATATATTTTTTTAGTTTTTCCATTATAGTAAAATATACATAAGATAAAATTTACCATATTAACCACTTTTAAGTGTACAATCCAGTGACATTAATTACATTTGCAATGTTGTACAATAATCACCACTACCCATTTCTAAAACATTTTTATTCTCCTAAGCAGAAGCTCTATAGCCATTAAACAATAACTTTCCATACCTCCCTTCCCCAGCCCCCAGTAGCCTCTATCCTATGTTCTGGCTCTGTGAATTTGACTATTCTCAGTACCTCATCTACGTGGAATCATACACTATTTGTCCTTTTGTGTCTGGCTTATTTCATTTAACATAATGTTTTCAAGGTTCATCCATGTTGTAGCATGTGTCATTCCTTTTTATAGTCAAATAATATTTTATTCTCTGGATATACCATATTTTGTTTATCCATTCATGTCTATGAGTACTTGGGTTGTTTCCACCTTTGGGTAATTATGAATAAAGCTGCCATGGACACTCATGGACAAGTGTTTGTGTGGACATATGTTTTCATTTCCTTTCATCTTTTGGCTACTGTGACTAATGTTGTTAAGAACATTGGTGTACAAGTATCTGTTTGAATCCTTGCTTGCAATTCTTTGGGGTATATACCTAGATGTGGACCTGTTGGATCACATAATTCTATATTTACCTTTTTGAGGAATCACCACACTGTTTTCCACAGCAGCTGCACCATTTTACATTCTTCTCAGCCGTGCACAAAGGTTCTAATTTCTCCACATCCTTCCCAGCGCCTATTATTTTCCATTTTTTGAGAATAGCCATCCTAATAGATAGAAGTATCTATTTTTACATAGTTGAAATCATAGTTGTTCACCCTGCTCTTTTAAAGTTACTGTTAAAGTTATGCCAAGTATCTTTCCATGTAATTAAATATTGGAAAACATCATTCTTGATGTTTTCAATATTCTATCACAGGAATATAGTGCAACTTATTTAACTAGGCTCCTATTGTGAGATATTTACTTTACTTCCAACTTTTACTATTACAATTAATGCTGTGATGAATATCTTTGTTCACAAATCCCTGTCAGATCTATGATTCCTTTTTTTAATAAATGCTATGTCAATCATTTCTTTATTTCTCTACTTTGCTGAGTTTCTTAAATCACAAAATAATGCATACTCATGGACCAAATCTAAAAATACAGAGGTTTATGCCCTGAGGTCATTGATGTTAACAATTCCGTGTGTATCCTTCTGCCCCTCTCTCTGAGCTTACATAAACATTTGCACACCAAATGACTTTTTCTTTCCTTTGTTTTGCATACAAATGGGAGCATAAACATTAATTCTGCAGGATGAACATTTGGGACTAGTCTAACACAATCAAAGAGTCCTACTCTTTTCAAGGCTCTTGACATACAAAATTTCTGTCTTACCAATTTCTTTCCAGAAGGGTTATATCCATATCTAGTTTATATCCTTGCCACAAGTGTGGGACTAATTTACCACCCTTTTCCAGTATTGAGTATCATATTTTTAAAGCTTTACTAAGTTGGGGTTGAAAAAATGGCAGAGCATTGGCTTTTAATTTGCATTCCTTAGGTCAAAAATTTGTTTTTCTTCTTTGTAGGCCATTTGTATTGCCCATTTTGTGAATTGTCTGTTTATATCTTGTGTGTTTCTTTTATTGATTTATATGTACTCTTTTATATGTATGAATAGTTTTAACCTTTTTCTGATCACATTTGTGTCAGTTGTTTTTTTCATTTGTTATTTCAATCTTAGAGCTGAAAGGAGGGAATGGAAAGAAAAGAACTATCCCAGGCCCTTAATTCTTACATCTACCTTGGGAAGTGCAAAAATATGTATCCCTGTTTTACATAGGAGAAGACAGGTTCAGAGAGGTTAAGTAAACTAGCTCAAGGTCATTCAGCTAGTAAGAGTTGGAGCTGGGATTTGAGTCCAGGTCAAATCCAGGGATTTGATTGCCAGAAGGCAATGGTACTGCCCAATCTGTGCCAGTACAATTAAACTATAGGTAAAGCTTTGTGCTAGTTGCCTTGCCAACATAATTTATAGAAAGGTAAGGATAGGTGCTTTTATTATCTCCATTTTGCAGGTGAGGAAAATGTAGATCAGGGAATTTAAGTCACTTGCTTGAGGTTTCATAACTGGTAAGAGCAGACCTGGGATTTGACTGCAGGACTGAGTTTAAAGATGTTTGACCCTGTCTTCTCCTCATACATGCTGCCTCCCTAGGGATCATCATCTTGGATCCAAACTAAGGCCCAGAGAGGGAAAGTACTTTGCTCATAGCCACATAGCAAATTAGTGGCTGAGTCCCTGCCTCCTTGCAGGTGACTTGTCCAAGTTCACAAAGCTAGTACTGGCAGAGCCAGAGTCTGAACCTAGCTTTAGCTAACTCTCCATCTGACTTAAGCAAAGGCTTTGCAGTGAAGAACATTTATGGGGCAACCTGGGTAGGAGAGATTAGGTAGAGTGCCCTGAGGCCTTTCTGAAGGAATGGACTCTTGCATTGGAATCTTCCAAGGCAAAACTGTTCCAGAAGCCCCTAAATGATAGGACCCGTGACAGGACAGCTAGTGTCCATAGCCAAGAAAACCTTTCTACAAGGAGACAGCCTTCCCTTCACCTGCTGCCAAAGATTAAAGCAGAAATAGTGAGCCTTCAGCTGTGGGTAGGAAGCTGGTGGGTTTGGATGAAACAAAGCAGTAGTTGCTTCTTCTCAACATCTCCATCTCCTAAGTTGTGTGTTTGTGTGTGTGTTTAGAGGAAAGTGGGAAGGGAGTGCTTTGATGGGAGAGTGGAAATGGTCATTCGTAGCCCCTAGTACCCAAACATTCTTCCCTTCACATCCCCTTACAAAGAAAACCTTATTCATACAAGAAATGGGCTGCATACACTGACTTTAATTTTTTTTCAAATTTTTAAAATGTTTTTAATGTTTATTTATTTTTTGAGAGAGAGAGAGAGAGACAGTGCAAGCAGGGAAAGGACAGACAGAGAGGGAGACACAGAATCCAAAGCTGGCTCCAGGCTGTGAGCTGTCAGCACAGAGCCCGATGTGGGGCTCGAACTCATGAACTGCAAGATCAAGACCTGAGCTGAAGTCAGTGGCTTAACCGACTTAGCCACCCAGGTGCCCCTAAATACACTGACTTTGGAAAATCACTCTCACATCCAGTCCTAGAGATCTTTCCCCAACTTGACCTGAAATTCTATCAAAAAGATTTAAGTAACCAGCTAATTATTTTAATTGTAATAGTGAAATGGAGAGGTACCAGCCAAGGGGCAATACGGGATATAAGAGCTTGGGCACTAAAGTCCAGGTAAATCTGGCTTTGAAATCTGTCTTCTCCATAAAATAATTGCTGAGATCTTGAACATTTTCTTTCACTCTCTTAGAACCTCACTTTCTTCACACTTGAAATTACAAAACAGGGTCATTGTGATGCTTAACTGACCTACAACATGCTAACCTCTTAAGACTACAGTGCCTATGAGATGGAAAATGCTCATGAAATGGTAGCCACCATTATTATTATTCACTGTGACCTTTGGCAAGTTATGTACACTCTCTGGTCCTTCCTATTTCACCTGTAAATATGTCTCCACCTCAGGGGGTAGTTGTGAGGATTCAAGGAGTTAATAAATGTCAGTTGCTTAGAACAGAGCCTGACATATAGCAAGCACTTAACAAATGGCAGCTAGTTATTATTCTTACCTTAATTAGATGTGTTTAATCCAAATGACTGTTTAATACCCAATTGAGATTGACAATACCAAGATGGACTGCTTAAGAGATGGGAAAGGTAATTTGGGAGCAGGTGAAGTGTCTGGCATGGGAGTGGGAGGTTAGGAGCCAGAAGGCAACTGGAGAGATTCTAGAAGTGAGGGCACAAAGACATGCTTAGGTTGAGGAAGAAAGAGGCAGAGATGGAAGGACTCCAAAGCCTTGATTCACCTCATCCCTAGAGACCAAACACAGCTGACAGATCCTTTTATCAGGTCTCTGTTCTCCTCAGCCTCTCATCTGTCTATCAAGGTACTGCATTTGGGGAATGAAGAAGGCAGGGTCAGGAAGCTGGTTTCACAATGATCCCTGCAGAAGGCTAGAGATTGCTTTCTGGGCCTGGGCCCAGGACTAGCAGTGTGTGGCAAACACCTGTGCCTGGGAGGGGGCAGTGGGATTTTATGCTGCATATGTCTGTGTGCAGCTCAAAGGAAGCAACAGCTGTCACTGTCACACTGGCAACATTCCTGTGGTGGCCTGCATAGCCATTGGGCACAGAAGCCCCCAAAGCTCCTTTCCTCTCACATTAGTTCCTCTCTTTGGCTATAGGACCACTCATTAGTTCTGTTGGCCTGTTAAGCTTACATGGCCCAACCTCATGGCCCAGGCAGTGGTAATGGAGTAGATGACCCAGGACTGGGTAGTACAGGACCTGGGGCTTTGGGCCTGAGTCTGGTGAGGTTGGTCAGATTAAGTCTTGGAGATTTTTGTTTTATTGTTAAGAAACCTGTATAAGCTACATATGTATACTCATTCTTCAGAATGAGTGTTACAGAAATTCTCTTACCTTTTTCTTCTAATATTTATCTCTACATTTCTAGTGATATGCCAGTTCTGCTATTTCTTGACTTTTCTGTTTTAAATATCAGTGTGTGTATATGTGTATGAAAGATATGTATAATTTGTCTTTTAAATGCTAAATATAGATCTCAATGCTTAAAATTAAAACAGAAGCCTTCTGCTCAACCCTAGAGCCTCACTCTTTAGACTTAAATATTTTCAAATCTCTTAGCTGTTTTTTCTGATATTTACCCCCACAGTTCAAAATGGCATGCCAATGCTATTTCTTGATTTTTTTCTGTTTTAAATATCTATTGACTTTATTAGAGGCAGATTTGCTCTCTTACTATCAGCAGCACTGTATGTGTACACATACTTCCCCTCCCTTCATACATCCAATATTGGCATATCACAACTTCTGACTTTAAGAGTATTCCTTTTTTACATCATTAGGACTATAAATATTGTTCACAGCTGAGTCATGTAGAATACTGGATTACATTTTCTTCCTTGGTCAACTTGTTTTCTTGGAGTTAATATTTGCCTCTTTTTTCTATTTGCTTAGTTTTCTAGGACTTTTTGCTAATGCATCTCCAATTTCCCCATCAGAGCTGTAAACACTAAGGGCAATGCACAGATAATTAAGATAAAATCCCTGTCCTCAGGTAGCCTACAGTTTCAAGGATTTAATTTATACAGATGTCTTACCAGAAGGCTTGGGCTCCTTTCAGGGACTTTGATCTAGGCTATGTCTTTGATCCCACACTCCAGGCAGGCCTATCTCTTTCCATCTCTCTCAGCTGAATTTGGATTCACACAGTGAATTTGGATTCACAGTCCTCCGGAGAGCAAATGTGGTTTTAGTCTGCATTAACAGAAACAGAGCTTCCAGGCCAGGAGGGCTGATACTTCTATTTGATTGTGTTGATAAACTCTATTTGGGTATTGGGTTCAGTTGCAAGGGACACAGAAAAATAGGAACTCATCTGAATATGAAGAACCAGGATAGAAGAGAGAACTAGAAACCACATCCTATGAAATAATTGAAAAAACTGGGAGTATTTGGCTTCTTAGAAGAGTAGTCTACACATAGCTATCTCCATTTTTCTTCCTTCACATTCCCTTTTAAATTGGCTTCAGTCTGGTTTCTGCCCCCAGTGATCCCCTGAAACTGCTCTCACCATGATGGGACTGCCAGCATGTTTCTGTCTGAATCCTTATCTGCTGACCACTCCTTCATCTTGGAAACTCTCTCCTCCCCTAATTTTCAGAAAAAAAAGAGCCACTCTCTTCTGTTTCTCCTCTAATCTTTTAAGCTACTCCCCTATCTTCATCAGATTCTCTTCCTCCACCTTCCCCTTAAATGTTAGTGATTTCCAGGGATCCACTGTTGGTTCTTTTCTCTCTGTGCTCACTCTCCCTAAGCAATAGCATCCACTTCTTTGGCTTTCACTATTGCTTTATCAGTCAGGGTGAGCTACATTATGCTGTGATAACACACAACTCCTAAACATCTGAGGCTTAGCACAACAGTTATTTCTTGCTCACCATACATGTCTGAAACAGGTCAGCAGGGATCATCTGCTCATGATAGTCACCAAGAGACCCAGGCTAGTGGAGGACAGGAGCTTCTCAATACTGTTTCCATAGTCAACAGCAGAGGGAAGAGAATGGCAAATCATATACCAACTCTTAGAGCTTCTCCCCAAAAATGATCCATGTGACTTCAACTCACATTTCATTGGTCAAAGTAAGTCATATGGTCATGCTTATCTTCAAAGGGTGGGGGAAAGTACAGTCCTACCATGTTTCTAATGATTAACCCTATCCCTTGGTGATTTGTCTCTAGCCCAGATCTTCCTTCTGAGCTCAGACCATTATATCCAACTGGCTCCTGGACATTTATACCTACCTAACCCACATATACTTCAAAGTCAATATGGCCAAAAACTTTTTTTTTTATATTTATTTTTTTAAATGATTGTTTTATTTATTTTTGAGAGAGAGAGGGGGAGACAGAGAATATGAAGCAGGCTCTGTGCTGACAGCAGAGATGACAGCCCTCTAATGCAGGGCTTGAACTCATAAACCATGAGATCATGACCCAAGTCACAGTTGGTTGCTTAACCAACTAAGCCACCCAGGTGCCCCATTATGGCCAAAAACTTAATTCATCTTTTGCACCCCCAAATCTACCTCTCTTCCTGATTTCCCTTCTTTAATGAAAGAAACTACTATTCATCCTGACACTCAAGCCAGAAACCTGGTAGTCATCCTGGACCCCTCCCTCTCCCTCATTCCCTACCCCCATAAGTTATCTTGTTGGTTCTACCTCCTTGACATCTCTTCTCATCCACCCCTTCTCTCCACTTCTTAATTGTGCTGCTACTGCCTTAGTTGAGGTCCCCATCATCTCTCACTAAGATTATTGCAAAAGTTTCCTAACTGGTCTCCCTACCTTCAGTCTTGATGCCTACACTCCATCATCCATACTTTCAGATACAGTCTGTAAAGTTAGCCACAGAAGTGATGATAAGTGATCTTTTAAAAAGCAATTATTTAAAACTCATTAAAAGCTTTCAGTTCCCTATAAGATGAAGTCCACATCCTCCTCAGCATCCGGAACATATCATAATATGGGCATGGCCTTCCTCTGCAGCCTCACCTCCTATTACATCTCCCTTTGCAGCCTCTAATTATGCTAAACTACCTACAGTGTCTGAACCCAGCACTATTTCACACCTCCAGACCTTTATACCTACTGATTCCTTTGCTTGAAATACACTTATCCCTGCCCTATTCCACCTAGTGAACTTGTACTAATTTTTTCCAAGACCCAATTCAAGCCTCTCCCACATGGAGATGTTTTCATGTCCCCAGCATTCAAAACAGTTGATCACTCCTCCCTCTATGCTAACACTGTACCAAGCACATACTACTTACTTATCACAGTGACTTATAATGATTGGTTCACATTGTTGTCTCTCCTTCTTCTTAAAGATAGCAATCTTATCTTCATCATCTGTAGCCCCTCCCCCCCATCACAGCGCCAGATAGTCAGAAGACGTTCAGAAAGTGATCACTGCACGAACAAATGAATGGGAAGACCTGATTCAGGGAAGTTTACAAATAACTTCAGGACTATCAAAGAGGATAGGAAGCTGATTATAGAGCTAGTAGGAGCCATGAGTAAAGCCACAGAGAGGGCATTAGCTCAAAAGAAGGAAGAACTTCTTTTACTGTTAGAGTTGTCTGAAGATATGGGCTGCTCTGGGAGAGAGTAAGAGCCCTGTGACAATAGTGTTTGGCAGTGATGTTGGAATGGAAATTCCAATAGCAGACAGGGAAGTGTCGTGATGACTCTCACAGTCACTTCCATTCTGGAGTGGTCATAAACCTGCCTCTTCTGCTCATGTAATTGATATGGATCACCTAGGCTCCTTAAGAGCTGCCCCTGCATTAGGAACACCACTTTTCACTAACCAGGCTGCTCCTGGCCAAGCCAGGCCCACCCAGCCATTGGCCTTTGAGCAGATGGCCTAGGAAGCTTGGATGTGTGAGGTCCTTCTGGAACTGCAGTGGCTTTAAGTTCTTACCCACCTCTCATCCATCTCACCTGCCTTTCTTCCAAGCTAGGTCAGGCCACTTTGACCCATGACTGCTCATTCTCTGAAGCAGGAAAGCTGTTGCTTATTTTTATATCCACTTAAGTAAAGCCATATTATCCACCTGGATTTGCCCTGTCATGCCTCTAATCCCAGTCTGACTCTGCCAATCCCAGTGACTACAGCTGTCTCCAGAGTTATGTCCATGATCTCCTTCCCCCAAACTGGAGACTGACTTTGACCTTATCCTTTTCAGATCCAATTCTTTGAAAGCCCAGAATCAGGAATAGGAGCACATGGCTCTTTTCAGACTCTGCCCAAGGAGGTACCTCACACAATTCTAAGTGTGCTGATGGATGTGGTGCAAAGAGGCAAGGGGTTAGTTGTCAGAGTACCCATTTTAATCTTGGCTTTGTAGTTGATTGCCTGCATGCCTCTGACTTCCTAAGCCAATCCCTTTTACTGGGCCTCAGTTTCCCCTTAGGTAAAATCTGGGGGTAGGGTGGTTACTTGTTTGCAGTGGACAGTGGATTTCATCCCCAAGTCCAGCCCAGATTGCTGCTCTGTCTCCATGGGCTCTGCAGCGGCAGCTCCTGGCCAAGGGTCCCAGAAGTACATTAAGAAAACAAGCAACCATAAAAAGAAGGTCTGTAGGGAGGATTTGGATGGGGAAACAGGCCCTAGGGACATTAGCAAGTTGGAATCCAGGAAGGAAATTGCCGACTTTCTGGTTGGCAAGAACAGAAGCTCTCCTCTCTGGATGGTTTTCCAGCTCTTAAACCAAGGAGTCCAGGATGCCTCCTCTTTTTAAACCCTCTGGCCTTGAGTCTTGACTTTGGTCTGTGTGCCTACCTACTCACTTTTGTGCATTCACACAGCACCCTGGGGGCCAGGAGAAGTCAGATACGTCTTTCCAAAGGAGCATAGTGATGAGAAGGCCCTGGTCAGGGCTGCAAGCCAGGAAGCAGGAAGGTAAGGCTTTCCAGGTTCTCCTGGTCCTCCCTAAACTGGCCGCTCCAGAGCCCAGAAGGGGTTGGGATCCCCCTCATCTTTCCCGCTCCCATTTCAAGAGTTCTTTAGCAGCCCAGCTGGGAGGAGGGGCGGGATAGCCTTCCCAGCTTCCTTTTTGGGTTAATTGGTGTTCCCTCTAGTTACCTCCTGCTTCCTTACCCTCCCAGTTCCCATAGCAACTTGGCTGCAACAGCCAGAACTTGAGTGAGCCCAGAGGTGGCCTGACTGAGGTGGGAAAGGGAGATTCTTTAGGAAAAGGAGGGCACTTTCAGGTCAGGTCTTCCAACCCCACCCATCCTCTGCTGCTACCTAGAGGGTCCAGGATGGTTAAGCTCAGAGGACAGGACATGATGAAAAAGGCTTTTCTGCCAGGGCTGGAGTCTGAAGAGCCTGAAAGCCCAGAGCCAGGCTGGTTCTCTCTTCCCCTGCCCATGCATATGGGCACAAGGGTGTGCCCTGCCCCTGCATATGGAATTTGCAGTTATTGGTAGGATTGTCCAGTCATTGGTAGGCTATTGGTAGGATAATCCTGGAGTTGGAGTCAAGAAACCAGATTCAAATTTTCTCCCTCTGCCAGTATTTTATGTGACTATAAACAAGTCATTCCCCTTTTCCTGGGCCTCAGTTTCCTCATCTATGAAATGCAAGTAGAGGGGCTAAACTGATAGTTCCCTGCATATTAAAATTACATAGGGTATTTTGAAAAACTACATGTGTGTGGGTCCCACCCACAAGGAATCTGACTTAGTTGGTCTGGAGTGAATTTTTTAAAGACCCTCCGAGTGATTCTAACATGCAGCCAGCGTTGAGAGACTAGAGCAAAAGACCTCCAAGGGTCTCCCAACTGACTGTTGTCTGGTTCTGAGACATTTCTTCCTTTTCCTTACATGCCCCACCTCCAGCAAGCCCCACAGCTTCCCTAACCCTGGATGTCTTGGCTCTTCCCCATCCTTATGGATGAGTATTGAGGCTGCCCCCGTGACTGCCCAAACAACCCGGTGGCCTCTGGCTCAGTCCTCACACTGATGAGTCAGGGCAAGCTACTTAGGCCCGGTGAGGGGAAAGGGCTGCAGAAACTGAGGCAGGCTTGCTGCCCAGGTGGTAGCCCTGAGAGCCAGACTTTTCACTGGAGAAGGACCCCAGACCACCTCTGAAGCAGGTGAGTCAGCAGTGGCCTCAGCTGGCCCTCTGTGAGGCCAAGAAATTGGATTACCTCTCAGCTCCTGTTTGCTCTTCCTCCATTCCCCTCATTAGTTCCTTGCCTGTTCCTGCCTAACCACCCACAGACCTGGTGTCCTCCTCAGGCAATCTGCTCACCCACTTGTTGCCATGGTGACCCAGGCTTGGGGTATGGGGCTTGAGGGAGGGTCTTCTAATTAATTAGAAAGACCACACTCCCACTGTCAGGCCACCCCTCTCCCAACCCCTGCCTCCCCCTCTCCCTCCCAGAGCATACAGGTGAGTGCCCAGCCACCATAGCCTGTTATTAGGCTAATCACAGTTGCCTGGGAGGAGGGCTGCAACTCCAATTGGGCCTCCTCACCTAGGAACAGAAATATTTTTTTTAAATATAATTTATTGTCAAATTGGTTTCCATACAACACCCAGTGCTCATCCCAACAAGTGCCCTCCTCCCTGCCCATCACCCACTTTCCCCTTTCCCCCACCCTACCCCCATCTACCCAAAGTTTGTTCTCAGTCCTTAAGAGTCTCTTATGGTTTGCCTCCCTCCCTCTCTGTAACTTGTTTCCCCTTCCCCTCCCCCATGGTCTTCTCTTAAGTTTCTCAAGACCCACATATGAGTGAAATCATATGGTATCTGTCTTTCTCTGCCTGGCTTATTTCACTTAGCATAATACCCTCCAGTTAGGAGCAGAAATATTGAGCTGAAAGAGCCCAGGGAGAATCCTACAGAGACAGAGACCTCTGTACTCAGTCGGTGGAAGAAGGGGCAATTGCACATACTTTGGGGTGAGGATTGAGGAGGATCCTGGGTCCAAGCTGCTGAGATTGGGGCAATGGCTATGGGCAGAGCTTCACCTTTGCACTTGGTCCCAAAGATGGAGGGTGTTCTCTGAGGCACTAGGGCCCTTAGCTGTGGGGATTTCCTTTCCTTTCTTGCCTTGCATTTGTTTATTTTACCCTCCTTCTGCTTTCTTGTATCCCCATCTTCCTTACCCAACTTTATTCCCCTTCTCTCTCTTACCCTCATCTTTGTTACTTCATCTTTCTTACCCCTCCTCTTCACAGCCCCCTCTCTTATGTCCCCACCCTCTTATCCCCATGCTCTTTCTTATGTTTCATTTTCTCTCACCCTTATTGCATCCCTTTACCTCTCTTACCCTCCATCTCTTATTCCTCTGCTGTTTCTCCCCAGGCATACCCCCATCACCACCATTTCTTACTCTCCAACTACCCACTCTTTCTCACCCTCTCTTTCTTACACACTCCTGCCTTGTACCCCCTTACCTCACTGCCACTCTCTTCTATCCTTTAACCCGCACTCTTACCCCTCCACCTCTCTCTTACCCTGCCTCTTACCTGCACTTGATCTTTTACATCCTTATTTCACTCCCTTCTCATTCCTTTGCACGTAACTTTCACCCCCAAAATTTCACTTTTAAAGGTTTATATAAATAAAATTTAGCACAGGTGTGCAAGAGACATGTGTACAAAGCATTGTTTATAACAATAAAAACTTGGAAATAAATGTCCATCCACAGGAGGTTGGCACCCTTCCCATGCATTTACTTACCTCCATATTTCCACTTAAGCTGTTGCCTCAGCCTGGAATGCCCTTTTGTCTCACCTCTACCGATCCCATCTAAAATCCTACTTTGAGGGGCACCTGGGTGGCTCAGTCAGTTAAGTGTCTGACTTCGGCTCAGGTCATGATCTCACAGTTTGTGAGTTCAAGCCCCGCATCGGGCTCTGTGCTGACAGCTCAGCTGCTTCAGATTCTGTGTCTCCCTCTCTCTCTGCCCCTGCCCTGCTTGTGCTTTGTATATCTCTCAAAAATAAATAAACATTAAATTTTTTTTTAAATCCTACTTTCAGTTCTAGGTCAGCTGTTATCTTCTCACTGATTGCTTTCCCAACTTTTCTATTTGATTCCCTCCAATGACCAGTGGTTTACCTCTCCTACAGTATAGATCATATGCCATAGATTCAAATTAGATGCATCCATCGATGAAACTGGAATTTCTTTGAGAGTAGGGACATGTCCTCATTGACTTGTCCCGTTCATTCAATAAACAGACCTTTTTATGTATATTGTGCTACAGACACAGTGGTCAATAAGTACACAATGGTCAATAAGACAAACCCATGTCTGCTCTCATGCATCTCACATTTTAGTGAAGTTGTCTGAGAAAAACAAAACAAGGATGCAGACAAAATCATACTTGTGGTGAAGAAACAGTTAAGAAAAAGAGGGAATAATGAGAAGGCATCTTCTAGCTAGAGGGGTTAGGGAGACACTCTTTGAGGAGGTGACATTTGAACTGAGGCCTGAAAGATGAGAAGGACCTAGTCATGCCAAAAGTGGGAGGAAGAACATACCAGGCCAAGAGAACAGTATGAGCCAAGGCCCCAAGGTGGAAAGAAGTAGGACATGCATTTTTTTCTTTTCAAGGAAAAGAAAGAAAACCTATGCATGTGGAGCATGATGAGCTTGAAGGGAGAGATAGGAAATGAGGTTGGAAAGCCAGATGGGAGCCAAGTTTTGCAGGGGCTTGAAGTCTGTGGTCAAAAGTTTGGATTTTATTCTAAATGCATTGAAGGGTTTGAAGCAAGGGAGTAATATGATCTGGTGACATTTTGAGATCACTCTTACTCCTGTGTGAACAGTGGATTGGAAAAATAAAGAGTAGAGGTGGGGAGGCCACACAGGAGACTGTTGTACAGGTGACAGACAACAGTGACCTGCACGAAGTTTTGGACGTGGAGTAAGAATGGGCATGTCTGCATCCCCAAAGGCAAGGGATTTAAAGGAAAAATGAATTACTGGGACCTTATGAAAAAAAAAAAACTTCTGCACAGCAAAGGAAACAACCAACAAAACGAAAAGGCAACCAACGGAATGGGAAAAGATATTTGCAAATGACATATCGGACAAAGGGCTAGTATCCAAAATCTATAAAGACCTCACCAAACTCCACACCCGAAAAACAAATAACCCAGTGAAGAAATGGGCAGAAAACATGAATAGACACTTCTCTAAAGAAGACATCCGGATGGCCAACAGGCACATGAAAAGATGCTCAACGTCGCTCCTCATCAGGGAAATACAAATCAAAACCACACTCAGATATCACCTCATGCCAGTCAGAGTGGCCAAAATGAACATATCAGGAGACTATAGATGCTGGCGAGGATGTGGAGAAACGGGAACCCTCTTGCACTGTTGGTGGGAATGCAAATTGGTGCAGCCACTCTGGAAAGCAGTGTGGAGGTTCCTCAGAAAATTAAAAATAGACCTACCCTATGACCCAGCAATAGCACTGCTAGGAATTTACCCAAGGGATACAGGAGTACTGATGCATAGGGCCACTTGTACCCCAATGTTTATAGCAGCACTCTCAACAATAGCCAAATTATGGAAAGAGCCTAAATGTCCATCAACTGATGAATGGATAAAGAAATTGTGGTTTATATACACAATGGAGTACTACATGGCAATGAGAAAGAACGAAATATGGCCCTTTGTAGCAACGTGGATGGAACTGGAGAGTGTGATGCTAAGTGAAATAAGCCATACAGAGAAAGACAGATACCATATGTTTTCACTCTTATGTGGATCCTGAGAAACTTAACAGAAACCCATGGGGGAGGGGAAGGAAAAAAAAATTAGGTTAGAGTGGGAGAGAGCCAAAGCATAGAGAACAAAACTGAGAACAAACTGAGGGTTGATGGGGGGTGGGAGGGAGGGGAGGGCAGGTGATGGGTATTGAGGAGGGCACCTTTTGGGATGAGCACTGGGTGTTGTATGGAAACCAATTTGACAATAAATTTCATATATTGAAAAAAAAATAAAGTTCAAAAGCCAAAATAAAAATAAAAAAATAAAAATAAAAAAAGAATGGGCATGTCTGCATGTGGGGATGCAGGGAAAGAGAGGAATAAGGCTGACACCTAGGTTTCTGGATTGAATACCTGGGTAGATGGCCATGGAACTTCATTGAAATGTTCAAAACTTGGGAGTGAGGGGTAAAAAAAATGCAAGAACTTCATGTTAAGACTTAGAGCATGTTAAATGTGAGATGCCAGCAAGTTATCAAAGTATCAAACAACACTTTGGGGTGCCTGAGTGGCTCAATCAGTTAAGCGCCCAACTTTGGCTCAGGTCATGATCTTGCAGTCCGTGAGTTGGAGCCCCACGTCTGGCTCTGTGCTGACAGCCCAGAGCCTGGAGCCTGCTTCAGATTCTATGTCTCCTTCTCTCTCTGCCCCTCCCATGCTTTGTCTCTCTGTCTCTCAAAAATGAATAAATGTTAAAAAACATTTTTTTAAGTATCAAACAACACTTTGTTTCTCAGGGGGTCGATTTGCTACTATAACCCACTACTACCTACCACCACCACCCATCACCACCCTCTGCTTTAGAAAAGGCTGTTGTGGGGACACATTGTGAAAGTCCATGTCCATGGTAAAGTTATTTGTATTTCCCTGTAAATGTTTAAAGCTCGTGTAAGAAGCACTGACCATGTTGCGCATAGTGTGATTGAAAGGCTTCTGCCAGCAGAGTGACCAGGACCCTTGTTCAAAATGCAGAGTCCTAAGCCCACCTTAGTCTTCTTGAAGCTGAATTGGAGGAAGTCATCTGCATATTGAACAAGTGCCCCAGGAGTTTCTGAGGTCCGTTGAAATCAAAGAACCATTGCTATGAGAAACAATCATGAGAAGGTGCCCCTGAAGATATGAGGAGGATGTGAGCAGGGTAACCCCATCCATGAGAGCTGCCTGGGCATCCTGTTAAAATGCAAGTGCTGAAGTGGTGGGTTTGGGGTGGGGTCCGGGATTCTGCACTTCTCACAAGATCCTAGGTGATGGTGATGCTGCTGGTCCAGGTCCACACTTCCAGTAGCAAAAAGCTATATCAGTGGTTCTCAATGGGAGATGATTTTGCGTGATCCCCAGGGGACATTTGACAATGGCCAGATATATTTTTTGTTGTCACAAAAATGGGGGGGATTAACTGACAACTACTGGGTAGCGTCAAGGAATGCTGCTCAGTATCCTATTATGCACAGGATAGCCCCCCTCAAAAAAGTATCCAGTCCATGGGTGTTTACCCAAAGAAAATGAAAACACTAATTTGAAAAAGTATATGCATCTGTATGTTTATTGCAGCACTGTTTACAATAGCCAAGGTATAGAAGCAGCTTAAGTGTCTATCGATAGATAAATGGATAAAGAAGACAGGTGTGTGTGTGTGTGTGTGTGTGTGTGTGTGTGTGTAATATAAAAGAATGAAAATAAAAGTCATAAGGGGCACCTGGGTGGCTCAGTTGGTTAAGCATCTGACTTCAGCTCAAGTCATGATCTCACAGTTCATGGGTTCAAGCCCCGCATTGGGCTCTGTGCTGACAGCTCAGAGCCTGGAGCCTGCTTTGGATTCTGTGTCTCCCTCTCTCTGCCCTTCCCCTGCTCATGCTCTGTCTCTCTCACTCTCTCTCTCTCTCTCTCTCTCTCTCTCAAAAATGAATAAATATTAAAAGAATGAGATTGTGCCATTTGAGACAACATGGATGGACCTAGAATGTACTATGCTAAGTGAAATCAGAGTGAGACAAATACCACATTCATTTTCACTTATATGTAGAATATAAAAAACAAAACAAATGAATAAACAAATGAACAGCAATATCAGACCTAGAAATACAGAGAACAAACTGATGGTTGCCACAGCAGAGGGAATGAAGAGACAGGTAAAATGAGTGAATGGGAGTGGGAGATACAGGCTTCCAGTTGTGGAACGAATAAGTCCCAGGAATGAAAGGCACAGCACAGGGAGTAAAGTCAATGGTATTATACTAGTGTTGTATGGTGATGGATGGGAACTACAGTTGTGGTGATAGAGCATAGAGTTGTTGAGGTACTAAGTTGTACACCTGAAACTAATGTAACATGGTATGCCAACTATACTTCAATTGAATTAATCAATTAATTAATTATAAAATATTTTAGAATTGTCCAGTCCAAAGTGTCAGTAGTGTCACTGTTGAAAAACTCTGGGCTTATTGATAGCCAAACAGTATACAGCAGGGAACCTTTCCTAGCTAGGACCCAGTGCCTGGTAGGAATGGGATAGATGAGGAACAGGAAGTATACTGTGGAATGAAACTGCAAAGCAAGGTTTCCAAAAGAAAGGTGGCATCTGCTCCACACCAGGGCTGAAGCCAACAGGACAGAGCATGGATTAACTAGGGCTTGAAAGCACATGTGGTGCCTGGTAAGGCAGATTCCTGTTTATTTAAAATAACCCCTCACATTTGTATCACACTTTAGAGTTTACAAAACATTTTCATATGTGTCATATTATTTGATGCACATAACAACCTAATGAGGTAGAGGAAGGATTATTATGTCCATCTCTTTCTTGAATTTAGAAACTTAACACCATCAGCCAAAGGAATGTTTGCTGAATTGGACAGAAACAAAATTTACCTCACTGTCAGTGACTTCAGACAAGCCAGGATAGCTCCTTGGCTTGACTACAAGAGCAGGGTTGGATGGGATGATTGGTAACGCCCTTTCCAGCTCTGACACAGGAGTAGTTTTGTGATTTTACCAATGAGAAAATTGTAAGTCTTGGAGGCCTGCAGATTAGGGGACTTGGGAGTTTGGACTATGAGATGAGAGATTTTAATGTAGCATGTAGTGGTCTTGACCCAAACCCTTCTTCTTCTCCACATCTTGGATCCTGGGGATGGGTGGGTGGGCAATTACACTCCTCCTTCATCCCTTTCCTTTGAGGTAGGAAGGGGCTGGTGCCTGGGCTGACACTCTTTCCTCTCCCCACAGGCTGTCTACAAGGCCTGGCTGTGCTCAGAATACTTCAGCGTGACCCAGCAGGAATGCCAGCGCTGGGTGCCCTGCAAGCAATACTGCCTGGAGGTGCAGACCCGGTGCCCCTTTATACTCCCTGACAATGAGGAAATGGTGTACGGAGGGCTTCCTGGCTTTATCTGTACAGGTAAAGGCAGAAAACTGGGAAGGAGGGAGAAGGCCAGGGGCCTAGGGCAGGTACCAGGTTGGGGGTGTGGGAGCAGGGAGGACAACAGGGAAGTCAGATTAGAAGAAGGTTAGTGCCTTGAAGACTTGACAGTGAGGTCCCCAGGTTGGGATAGGGTCAAGAGGAATAGAGCACAGGGGCCATCTCTATCAACAACATGCCCTGGCCAAGGAGTCATCCCAGAGAAACCATCTCAGGTCCCTGGGAGAGAAGTGTCCGGAAAGGGTAGGTGCTGAGGGGTCAGGGGAAAGGAGTCTTGGGCAGGGCTACCAGAGCACTCCCAGCTTTGAAAATCTCCTCTCTAGGAAAGCCATCTGTCCCCTTAGCACCCCACCACACACCTTCCTTATCCATTGGCAGGGTTGCTGGATACTTCGCCAAAGCGGCTGGAAACCAAGTGCTGTGACGTGAAGTGGGTCTCCTGTGAGTCGGAGAAGAAGAAGTTCAAGGAGACTGAGGCCCCCAAAACCCACCACCAGCAATTCCACCACTCCTATTTCCACCACTACCACCAACAGTACCACCACTACCATCCCCGCCATGACCCTCCAGGCCACATCAGCCACAAGCCCTCCATGCTGCCGGTCTCTGGGGGCTCCCGCCTCAGCCCCAGCAGGATCCGGCTGTATGTCCTTGTTCTCATGCTCCTCCATACCATGGTGTCCTTCTCCAGTAGCCAGGGTGGTGGAGGACTGGGGCTGGAGGCACTGCCTACCCTAGATGAGGGCCTGACTCGGGAAGAGTGACAGCAGGGAGGGAGGACAGACCTCCACCACACACTGACAGCAGCTCCAGCCCCCCAGGGGGAGGGGGAGGGGCTCCTCCCATGGGAGGTATAGGACCAGGTGGGGGGCGGGGGGAAATGGGGGGCCACACATCACCCCCAGCCTACCCCTACCCCAAAAGCAGCTCCGACAGAATGGCCAGAGGGCCCCAGGGAGCTGCAAAACTCATCCGGGAGTAAAAGGCAGGAGCAGCAGATGCCCCCCCTCAGGTCCCCATCTATGGGGCTTAGCAAAAAAAGGGGGGGAGTGGGGCTAGAAGTACCCACTCCTGCTGAGAACCCTGACCCCAGGGAAGGAGGCTACTCACCCAGCCTTGGCCCTGCAGGGAATGTTGGGGGGCACAGAGGGGAGAAGCTCTTTCCCCCCTCCACATTCCTTTTGTTGCCACGATCCTTAATTCCCTCCTGCCCATACCCCTACAGGCAATGGCAGACGGTGCAGTGGCCCTCCTCCCACTCCAGTGCACCTTGCCCCATGTGGGGCCACCACAGGGAAGTGCCAGGCTGGGAGATGAGGTGCGCACAGTCGCAACTAGGCCGGGGCCCCAGTTAAGCTGTGCCCCACCACTGTAGGCAGTGAGGGGTAGTAATGGGGTACAGAGTGGTGAGAGAGAGTAGAGATAGGGAAGAGGGAGAGGAGAGAACAGGACAGGAGGGGAGAGGAGAGATGAGATGTGGGCAGAGGGTTTAGAGAGATGGCTGAATGGTCTATAGTCACCTGGCTTTGGAAAGAAGGACGATCAGTGTTGAGGCAGGCTCGAGGACACCTCCCCAAATCAGAAAGGGTTGCATAGAGTCCTGTGGGGAAAGAGCACAGGAACCCAGTTGTTGGGCCTCAAAACAGAAGTCTGAGAGCACATGGTCAGACTGCCACTGTCTGAAGGGCCATTATCTTACAGAAGGTGCACATACTTCCAAGGGCCATTCTTGCCCTGGAGATCTTGGCCTTGAGGCCAAAGATGTTTCCATTTCTGATCTCCATAGGGAGGAGGGACTTAAGTCCAAGTGGGTCAGGCCTGGCCTGGGTCCCCATACACACTCATTTTGTCCTAGCCCAGGCCTCCATGAAGGAGAACTTGGTGGCATTGCCCCAGGGCTTTCCAGAGATGAGACTCCCCCATCCCCACCCTGTCCCCATCCCCAGCCTACCAAAGAGTATTCATCCCTTCCCATCCCTGACCCCATGGGTTACTATCTGAACTGTGGAACAACCAAACTCTTCCTCACCCTGTAGAGGGTCCTCTGATCCAGCCACCCCTGCCTGCCCCTTCCTGAAGAAAGGCCAGAGACAGGCTAGGGGACCCACTGAATAAAGATAATGTGCTATTGTCTCTTGACTGAGACATTTGAGTTATTTAGTCAGGCTAGAGGGCTAGACAAGAAAAGAAGCATCGAGAGGCCCTTGGAGGCTGTTAGCCTTGTGCTGATCTCCAGAGAGTCGGAGGCTACATCGCCCGGGACCTCTAAAAGCCAAAAGGAGCAGACAAGAAAGGGCACCAGAACTGTGTTCCTGCAATGGGCCAAGTGGCATTCGGTACCAGAAAGGCTTGTGTCCTAGGCTGTGATGCCAATGAGTTAAGGGGACGACTGGGCCTAGAGCTGCATTAGGTGAAACCAAGAAGTGGTTGGCAGGGGATAGATGGGAGACCTTCTAGTAGAGAGGGAATCATTTAAGGACCTCTGCTGGGTCCCAGAGAGGCTTTGTGAGACCGGGGAGTCCTTCCCTGCTGGTTTTCTCATTTCTCACAGCCTGTTTCCCTCCCCCAACCCCTGTGCCCCACCCACACACTCCCCTGTTTGGCCCTCAGCACTTCAGGCCTAGCCACATACCCCATCCCTAGAGTGCTCTTTTCAGCTGGGGAGGGGAAGAGGTGCTGGCTCCTTTCCAGAGACGCTTATGTAAATGTGAGAGACCCTAGGTACAGCCTTCTAACTCCTGCATCCTCAGGAGGGGAAAAGGGACTGGGAAGTAAAGGGGACCTTAGGGCCCCAAAGAATGGACCCTTGGAGACTCCCATCCTCTCTTCCCCCTCACCAAGTGCCCAGGAGACCCCTGGCTCAGACCAGCCCAGGGCCTTGCCCAGTGGCAGGGAAAAGGGGCACCGCACTCCACCTCAAAGTCATTTGACTGTCCCTGTCCACCTCACCACCCAGATCTTCCACCACCCCTCCAGCTGCCCCTGCCCTCCGTCACAGGCAGCAGAGCTGGGCAGCTTTCTTATGCCATTTTCTACACTGTGCTTCATGAGTAGAACTCTCTTGCACTAGTTCCTATGACTGAGTCTCCAAGCTGGATTCCTAGTAGCCCCCCCACCCCAACCGTCCCTTCCTCCCTCACCTGGCTATGATTCAGTTGTTCCCCTTCCCCTGCCTCTGTGTTTCGGTGAGAGTCTCTGTATGTGTATTGCTTTCTGTTTTGTTGCATTGTAGAGCAGAGGCCTCTCTGTTCTTGTTTAACCCCATAAAGAAATAAATGGTAAGACTTGATGATAACCCTCCCTTTATGGTTTTGTTCTGTGGAGTCAAGCACTGTGAGAGGAAAAAGTCTGTGTTGGAGAAGGGGTAGGACCAAAGGACATTGACCCTGTGCACTGCTCCTTGTTCAAGTCTCAGGAAAAAAAAAAAAGAGGAAACTCTGTAACAGGCCATTCAGGTGAGGAATCACAAACTTAAACTTCTGCAGAGATCAGTGAGTGAGGTGAACCACGTTGTCGTGAAGTGCAGACTCCGCGGTTGTGAGCGGTGAGAAAGTCAGGGTGCACACAGTCTGCAGGGGCAGCTCAAGCCCAGGGTTGTCTTGTGGGAATGTGGGCCCAATTATGCCTGGTCTCATGCTTTTTTTTTTTTTTTTTTACATGAAGCCCTCTAATTTCTAAATGTTGGCTCAAGTTTGAAGAAAGCAAACTCATGTGTGAGCTAAACACATCTGCAGGCCCCACCTGGCCTGGGGATTACTAGTTTTCCACATTGGTTCCAGCCTTTGGTTGTTAAGTCTACCAAGTTCATCTCTCCTCTGCTGCTTTACTAGGCCCATGTACCCAGCGCAGAAGTGAAAGGCACTCTAGGAGAGCGGCAGACAGAGCCCTCCACCCCTACCATCTTTTCACATAAACAGGGGAAGGAAGGGCATGTGTGCGAAGGGAATCTGGCATCCTCGCCCAGTTGCTGAATTCCTTTGCCAAGAAAATGCAAGTTCCCCCAATTCCCCCAAAAGCAGCATAGCATGGAGGTTAGGATATGGTCTCTGGAGCCAAGAGTGTGTGAGTGCAAAGTTGACCACCACCATCTCCTACTTGTACAGCTTTGCACAAGTTCCTTGACTTCTTCAAGCCTTGGTGACCTCATCTATCAAAAGGCTTATTGTGAGAATTACGTGGTATACGTAAAGCACTTTGCACAACAGCCGGCATGGAAGGAGCCGCAAGAATATTGATCGTTATTATTGTCATTACGCATTTCTCTTTCCTTCACCTTCACTTACAATGGTCACCGAGTTTTGTCAATTCTACCTCTGTCATGTGTCAGATCCTTCCCATCCTTTCCGCCCCCCTCCCACTCAGCCACCTCAGGTCTGCAGTAGCTCTTGCCTGGACCACTGCAATGACCTACCAACTAATCTCTTGTCCAGTCACTCCAACTCCAATCCACCCTCCCTAGCACAGTATGCTCAGGAGGCACTCAGGAGGCACTCCATAAACATTTCGTGAAAGAACTGCTGCCTTAAAGTACACATCTAATCTTCCTAAAGTGAACAGATCACACCTGTGATCAAAACATCAGATGGCTCCACATTACCTGTCTAATCAAGAGTGAGCTTCTGGGGCACCTGGGTGGCTCCATTGGTTAAGTGTCCGACTTCGGCTCAGGTCATGATCTCACGGTTCGTGGATTTGAGCCCCGTGTCGGGCTCTGTACTGAACTCTTGCTCAGGGCCTGGAGCCTACTCCGGCCTGCTCTGTGTCTCCTCTCTCTGCCCCTCCCCCGCTCACACTCTGTCTCACTCTGTCTCTCAAAAATAAATGTAGTAAAAAATTTTTTTCAAAAAAAAAGTGAGCTTCTTAGCAGGACTTTCAAGGATCTTTGTATTCTGATCCGATCCCACCACTCTGATCTTGCCCTATAGACTATCCCACACTCATGTCCTCAGCCACATTTCCCTGCTGGCAGTTCACTGAATGAGCTCGTGCCTTCTTATCTCCTACCTTTTGCTCACACCGTTTCTTCTGCCTTGAATGCCTTCTCTCCATCTCTGTCACTTCCTCACCTAGTTTTCATAGTCCAGCTCAAATGCCACCTCTGCTATGAAGGTATCCACATTGCCCCTCTCCCAAGCTGAGCATGATCTGCACTCCTAGAACACTTTGCACACTTTGCACCTTAATCATGGTACTTATCACACCCTGCCTCTATTCAACGTGGTCCTTCATTCATTGAAAACATACCTAGTGAGCAATTACTATATGTCAGGCACTGTGCTCGATGCTGAGAATATAGCAGTAAAGGACCTCACATTATAGATCCACAGGATAACATGATGCTATGTGTTTGGCAACCATGATATGCTCACCATAACATTTGAGTTTTTCTCTCACCACATGTCAATGAGGACAGCCCAGTTATCTTGGCCTTGGGCATAGGAAACAAAAAAAGGTGAGAGACTGGAGAGAGCTACAAACCCACAGTGCTAAGGGAGTCAAGGGCACAATGGCCCTGCCAAGGAAATACAAGCATACTTCAGAGATATTGTGCTTTTCAGTTCCAGACCAGCACAGTAAAACCAGTCAAATGGATTTTTTGGTTTCCCAGTGTGTATAAACGTGATGTTTACACCACACTGTAGTCTATTAAGTGTGCAGTAGCATTATGTCTAAAAAAATGTCCATACCTTAATGAAAAAATACTTCATTAGTAAAAAAAAAAAAAAAACAACTGCTAACCATCCTCTAAGCTTTCAGAGAGTTGTAACTACTGACCACAGATCACCATAACAAATATAATAATGAAAACGTTTTAAATATTGTGAGAATTACCAAAATGTCACATACAGACATGAAGTGAGAGAATGCTGGTTGAAAAAAAAAATGGTGCTGATAGACTTCTACCATACAGGGTTGCCACAAACCATCTATTTGTTAAAAAACAAAACAGAACCAAAAACCCCACAGTATCTGCAAAGTGCAATAAAGCAAGGCATGATAAAACAAGGTATGCCGCTCTGAGCTCCCCCTTTGCCCTGGGCCCAGGTCCTGGTACTCTCCCTCAGGCTGACTGCAGACAGCCTCAGTCTCTTCCGACCTCAGCATATGCTAGGAGGTGGGGAGGCAGTTCAACAGAATCACCTGGAGAGCTTTTGCTGTGGCCCCACCAGCAGAGATTCAGATTTAATTGGGTCGGGGTCCCAGCCTCAGTATTGTTTAACGGACTCCACAAAAGATTCTAATGTGCAGCCAGGCTTACCAATCACAGGATGAATAGAAGGCTGGGCCTACATGAAGTCCTTGTTATTCGAGGACAAGTGGTGCTAGAAAAAGGACATTTACAAAGAACCCACTCGAAGTAGGGACCAACACTTCACAGTAGAGTACGGGAAAGGGGGCAAAGGGTTTCAACAGGACTCTATCTTGAGAAATGAAATTGAAAATGTGGCAAATACTTTTGTGTTTTGAAATATGTAAATAATTGCACATATGCACTAATTCTTAAAATGAACAAAGAATGAATCAAGCACTGGGGGGGATAATATAATTTCCTGACCAGAGTGCATGGGAACACAATAGTGCCTCTCACCACATCATCATAAACAGTTTTGTTTTTCCAAAATTAGAGAGCTTCTTCAATTATCCCAAGGACCTCTTATAATCCTCTGAGAGTTGAATCGTTTGCTTTGAAGCCTGGATCCTGTCATTACCCAGGTCAATTTTCTCTTCTGCCAGTGGTAACTGGTCCATCTCTGGCAACTCACCATTTGTCAAGGGCTTCATATGACTTTAATGAGGATCTTCGACATCACTTTCATTGACTTCATGAAACCCTGAATCTTTTTCAAGACCTGCAGTTTCACTCTGAAATTTATTTGCATTTGTGTAATACTAAGCATTAACAAGAGGTTGAAAAGACCTGAGCATAAGTATAGATAAATAGTATGAGGGTGTGAAATGGGGAAAGGACTCTATGCAGGGCTCAAAATTGTGAATATTTTGTGCTATGGCAACTTTGTCTTTCATAAAGCCCCTTTCCCTTTTGGAGTTTTAATATGCTTATCTCTAAAATGAAGGAATAGGATTAGATGTTACAAAGATTAAATTAACCTCAGTGAAGTAATATATGTGAAAGCATTGAGTACAGTTCCTAGCACAGAGGAGGAGCTTATAATTCCTGCTTTCATTCCCTCTCAAAACATTTTTAGAAGACACTGAGGGACAAACAAGGAAAAAGGGAGAAGTGCATTAGAGTAACTAGAAAGAAGACCCAGAACTGCTGCCCCAGGCCCAAGTTTCGGTCTTACTGCCATTCTCTGGTCACTTTCTCTGTGGAGGGTCACAGATCTACTCACTAAACAGTGAACACCTAGTAGACTACCTGCTTAGGGGTGTAGGGCAGGAATTCAAGGATCACTCACAGTCAGAGAATCTTCCCTCAAGAAGCTCCTGTGTTGGTTAGTAAGAAGAAACATGAATAGAAATCCCTTAAATTACTAGAATCTGACAATTTCTCCTACCTCCATTGTCACCACCTACACCAGGCCACCAACTCTCTCTCTCTCTCTCTCCTGGACCACTTCAGTGGCCTTCTAACTGGTCTCCCTGCTTCTCAATCTTGTTCCCCTGCCACAGTCCACCCAGAGCTATCTTTATTTCTTTTTTAAGTTTATTTATTTTTGAGAGAGAGAGAGAGAGAACGAGCAGGGGAGGGGCAGAGAGGGGGACAGAGGATCTGAAGCAGGTTCTGTGATGACAGCAGAGAACCCAATGTGGGGCTCAAACTCACAAACTGTGAGATCATGACCTAAGCTGAAGTCAGAAGCTGAACCGACTGAGCCACCCAGGAACCCCGCCCCGAGCTATCTTTTAAAAATGCAAATCAGATCATGTCTCTCCCCTGCTAAAACCCTCCATTAGCTTCCCATCACCATAAGGATAAAATCCGAACTCCTTAACATGGCCCACAGGGCCTTTCACGACCTGTCAGTCTCACCCACTACACTTTCACTATCCTCCAGCAACTATGCCTTATTTCTTTTCTTGTGATATTATACTAGGCTTGTTCCTATCTTAAGACCTTTGTACATACCCTTCCTCAATCTGAGATGTTCTTCTGCCAGAGTTTTGCAAGGCTGACTCCTCTTCACTCTCCTTCAGAGATCATCAGATCTCAGCTCACATGTAACTTTCTGTGAAAGGCCTTTCCTGATTACTCTAGGTATGATAGTGCCCTTCTTATCCCACTCTATCATGCCACCCTGCTTTTTATATGATCTAGAGCTGATAAATATTTGAAATGATCTTGTTTATATATTGGCTTTCTTATTCATTGCCCCGCTCCTCATTTGAATGCAACCTCTGGGCAGACAAGGATCTCTTCTGTCTGTTCCCTGTTTCCCCAGTGCCTTAGTTAAAGGTTCATTGAGTAAATGGATGTGGAGGCCAGTGAGTGATCCAGTTGGGCAGGAGTGAGTGTTGGTAGGGTGTGTGGCATAGATAGCAGGAGATGAAGCTTGAAAGATAACCTGAGATCAAAACATGGAAGGCCTTAAAGGTCAAGCCAGGGAATGTGGGCTTTATACTGAGACCCCTTGGGCGCCAGGAAAGTGTTTTTAAGAGGAATATCATCAGCTGACCTGGAGTAAGATTCATCTCGTGCCACGTGCCAGATGGAATGGTGGGTGAAGTGAATGGAGGGTCTGGTTTAAGAGCCCGTCAACTACTGTGTACCCCACCTTCCCCACTCTGGGGCCCGGTTCCACTCAGCTCCCCCTCCCTTTGGGGCCACTCAAGAGCCCTGACTGCCATTCCGCGCCACCTGCCGCTGGGTGGCGCTGTGGCTCCTCCTACCCGAGCTGGAGGCGCGAGGGAGGCCGAGGAGCAGCCAATCTGAGCCTGGCGCGGGGATCCGTCGGCGCCTGCAGAGTGGGCTCTCCCTAGTCCACCTCTTTCTCCCACTTCCACGCTTCCCGAGTACAGGCCCGTCGCCGCTCCCCGACCCCTACCTCCCACTCCAGCCCGCCTTTGGCCTGCTTTCCTCCGCCTCTGGCGGTCTTTGGCTTTCGACCCACCAGGCCAAAGTGGGGCCGAAGACGGGTACCCGCCGGGGTGCAGGAGCGGCTGGGGCTGGGTGGTGCCCTCCCTTTGCAGCCCCTTCAGGTTTCGATCCTCCCTGGTCCCTGGGATGAGACAGAGCTTCCACAGCTGCCACCCTGGGCCGCCCCACCACCGGCCCCAGCCAGGCCTGCACTAAAGGTCTGGGCAGCCTTTTGATAAAAAGGGGCTAGAGTCATTGAGCCAATTTACTGTTTATGTTAATAGCCCTGCCTCTCCTCTCAGCCCCTGGCACCAGAAGCAGTTCTCTGGGACTCCTCCACCCCACTACTATATGACCCAGATATCCTATATGTCTGTGTATATTCTACATCCTAAACCCATCCCTCCATCCTCACTGCTATTGTCTGCCCCCAGTCTCATTACCTACCAAGTAGCCTCCAGCTTTCAGCCTCCTGCCCTTGCAGCCCAGACTTCCTCGCACTCAGCCAGGAGCCTCTTGGAGCAGTGGCCTGGCATCCTGCCCCTGTAATGGTTCCTGTTGCTTGGAAAAGTTGAAAGCTGGCGTTCAAGACCCTCCACACTCTTACCTCACTCTTTTGGCCTGGCCTCAACTCACATCCAGAGTAAAAAGCCTATCCCCGGTAGGCTGCCCTGAGTAGAGAAGGAGCTACAACAGGAACTAAACACAGTGGGAGGCTCTCTGGGACTCTGTACAGGGCTGCCTAGGCATCTATCTGAATAGTGGTTACTCACCATCATACTGTCACATTAGAGATATACAGAGAACACAGTGTCTGCCTCCCCTAGAACACAGGAACACGTCTGTGTCTATTCCTTTGCCCTCTCCCTTTGTTTCCCCTGTCCCCTAGATCTGTTGTGTTCTCCTCCCATCTCTCTGTTCCCCTTTCCATTTATGTTGTCCACTCCCCTATGACCCTCCTGCTGGTATGTGAAGCTCATTCTCAACCAGGACATGACATCCTTTCACAAAGTGGTTGATGACATGAAAACTAGGTTTCTCTGTAATGTTAAGTCTTGCTTTCAATGCATTTTTTTCCCTTGAGGAGCCTAATATTTACAGACCTTACGCTATAGGTAGCTCTTGAGGAGCAAAGATTTGAGACTATATTAAATGTAGCCTATTGAACCCAACACAGAAACATGTAAATTAACATGGAAAAGCATACAAGGGAACAGGAAAATTGGCATAGGCAGATTTATTGGCAAAGAAAGCACTCATGGTTAATTTCAGGCTGTTCTGTGCCCTTGGACTCCAGGAAGCCATGCCCAGGGTTAGATAAGTATCATTCATTGTCTTAGAAGAGGACTGGTAGGCGAAAGAGCTTGGGATCAAAAACATAACGCTGAGAAGGGTGGGATACAAGGAGACAGCTCGTCTTCCCTGACTGCATCCCAGGGTAGCTGCTTCTGGGAAATGACAGTTTCCTGTCCCCCAAACAAGCCTTACTGCTAAGAATATCCTCTTCCATTTGTACTGCACGTGTATACACAGTGTCTTCTGCTCCTCACAATAATCCTGTGTTATAGGAATTATTAGCTTGGGTTTACAGATGAAGGAACTGAGGATCAAAAAGGCCAAAAGGCACCCCCCCCCAAAAATAAAAACCATTACAAAAAATGCAGAACAAAAAGCCAAGACTAGAAGCCAAGAATTCTAACTCCAAAACAGTGCTAGCACGTTTTCACCCACAGTTCCATGATTTGTTGAAGACCCAAAGCTAGGCCAACTGGCCCTAGCCCTGTACCCTCACTCTGTTCCCAGGAGGGACTGAAAACACAGGCAGTGTGACTGAAGCAGAGGAGAAAGGGCTTTCACCTGGCTCCTGTGCTGTGCTGACACCTGACCTGGGTTTGAATGATGGCAGGGGGAGACTCAGGCAATGTTGAGGTTTAAAGGACCAGCTGAGCAACAGGCAGCCTCATGCAGATACCTTCTGAAGCTGAGGTTTCCAACCAGAGACTTCCAGAGACATTTTGTTTGGCTTGGCAGTGTTGGTCTGTGCGGCGCTTAAATTTCTCTTAGGTTTCCTCAAGAGATTTAATATGAGTGTTTTAAAAGTTCAGAGAATAGTCATAAAGAACATGGCCTGAGTTTGCATCCTGACCCTGCTACTTGTTCTGTGTGACTCTGGGAAAGTTACTTAAACTCTCTGTGCCTCGCTTTGCCCATTTGTAAAATAGAGATAAACAATCGTACTCTACATCAGAGAGATACAAAGAATATTGCATTGTGATATCTAAAGCATTTAGAACAGTGCCTGACACACAATAAGTGCTATGTGTGTGTTTACTATTATTATTACTAGTGTTGTATATAAATTGAGAAGAGTTCACATAAAATCTATATCCCTAGCATCTTAAAAATTTATAAGATCTAGGGGGCCCCTGGCTGGCTCAGTCAGCAGAGCATGAGACTCTTGATCTTGAAGTCATGAGTTCAAGCCCCACGGTGGGTATAAGGCTTACTTTAAAATATAAATAAATAAAAATTCAGAAGATCTGATAGTACTAGGCCCCTATTGCCAGCTGGAACGAAATCTGCCCTCTATAGATGGAGTATGCTTTCTCCAGGTCAGCCCCACCCCCACAATTCCCCATCTGGTTTGTAAGACTGAAGCTAAGTGTTCAATTGCCATTTATTATCTTACACGCTGCTTGTTTCATGAATTTCCAACGTCTGCCTGGTTTCTAAAACCAGTCTGTCATTTGACCACTGCTTAAATGGTTCAAGGGGCAAAACATGTCACCAAATAGGAATCATTAGCCAAGTGGACATTGTTAACCAATGGGGTTTAAAAGCCTACCAGGCCTTTGCCTGCTTTCTTCACATCCCAGAATGGTACTTTGTTGCACCAGCTTGAAGTTCAAGGAAAGCAGCAAAGTGATAAAAGAAGGCAAAGTTAGGCTTCTAAAGCATTCCAGAGCATTCCCTCCTGCAGCCTCACGGTTGGATTTAAAATCTGGCTCAAGAACTCAGCAGTAAGATATACCCACACCTCTGCCAAATCATACATGTTCAAGAGTAGTTATTGCAGCATTGTAAATGATAGAAATGATTAGGAGGAACCCAAATGTCATCCATAAAAGACTGGTTAAATAAATTTTGATACAATGTGATACTATTCAGCCATTAAAAGAACATGAAGAGCATTGTGTGCAGGATACTTTCATGTCTGTGGGAGGTGAACAGAAAACAGAAACACACACAAACTTGTATCTGTTTGTCTTTGTATAGATACCTCTTGAAGGATATATAAATATAGTAAAGGCATAACATATCTGTGGAAGGATATATGCATCAAGAAACTGGCCACCGTGGTTGTCTTCGGGGAAAGATATTACGAGACTAGGGAAGGAAGGAGATATACTTTTTTTTTCACTATATACTTTTGTATTCCTTTTAAATTTTGCACCATGAAACTGATTTACAAATTTTCATTTTAAGAAATTCTGCAGTGGATACCAAAGGAAAACAATAACAACAAACAAAACTAATTCCAGAGTCTCTCAAAAGGCAACCTGAACCATCAGCCAGTCCAGGACAGCTGCACAGAAACAACCTGGCACCTGTAGTTCCCAAACCCTTGCTTAGTAAGCTGCTTCTCAAAGTTATCTCCACAGTCACCATTCCATGTCCAAGAGTACTCGAATCAGTTTCACTCTGGTCCTTCTTGCCCAGGCCACTTCCTCTACTCTGGTCAGCTTGGCTTTGCTCAACCTCTAAAAAAAATTCTGGTTTGGGATGCCTCTTTGGCACCCAGAAGTGAAACCTTCTGTAGATTGCAGCTGGAGCTTGGCAGGAGTGATACACGAAAAAACCAGGATGTAAGCTATCCTTCTCCAAAAGTGCTTCTCCCAGTCATCTGGGAGGAAGCTCTGAAGTGATCAGTACCTGTGTGTCTGAGTAGGGCACCCTCCCAGCCAAGGCCCACCTCCTTTACCTGACTGTAAGGTCCCCAATTCAATCCAAGAGACTTATTTTTTTTAAACCCTATGCAAAGCCCTGGGCCAGGTGTAAAGTTCCCAAGGTATCAGGGACACAAGATAAAGGAGACAGAGTGCCCACCTTCTAGGGATACACAGTCTAGATTCTGAAAAAATCTGAGTTGGAAGGAATATGGAGAGATAACAGAGGTCATAGCTTTCACCCAGAGTCCTGTGGGGGCCCTTGGACTTTATAGAGGAACTTTAGGAGTTCTACAAACATCAGATGTGTTGGCAGATTTCAGACAGCAACCAAGAGCTATGACCCTTCATTGCAAACCATTGATTTGATCAAAATTGTCCCATAATTCTTACTGATTTACTTTATAATAAAATTCATGACATAAATTTGAACTTAATAAACACATTTCTATTAACAGAGCACTTGCTTTTATCTGTTTTATGTAATAAGGTTCTGTTTAAGATTTCACTAAGAGGTGGAGGGTTCAGCTGTTTCAGAAGGTTCTCCTTACTTGACAAAGGAGGAAACAGACCCAGAGAAAGGAGTGGACTTATCCAAGGTCATACAGCCTGACAGAAGTAGAGCCTGGTCCAAAAGCAGGGCCCACTGCCAACAAGTACTAGGCCATGCCCCCTATACCTCTTAAGTAGTGATACAAAATCTAAATGAAGAATTGTGTTGGGTTAGGAGCATCCTTCCATGTGGGATCTTAGCAGGGCTGGAATAGACATCCCAGGACACTTCAGAGCTCAATCAGCCCAGCAAACCATCATTTTCTCCATCATATGACCTTCTTGTGGGGCCTGAGCTTTCAATAGGCTTCAGGTCTAGGCCTTTTTTCTGCCAGAGGTACCACCCTTCTGCTGCTCTATTCTCTGGAGCATCCTGGTATTTCCTGAAGCCAGGGCCTGGGCTAGGAAAGCCAGACTTTATTACTTGCTCAACACAGCTTGACTCCCAAAAGCTGGATCTAAGCTCTGAGCCTCTTGCTTGCCCTTCCTGGGGACTTAACTCCCTTGCCTTGTTCCCACTCATTTTGCCCCCTCCTTTCCAGGTGTTCACTTGCTTGAACACTCACTTGCTGGCAGACCTTCTTGTGGGCCCTTCCCCTTAGTCACCACTCCCCCTGAAACCACTACTGCTGCCTCAGACCTCTTGCCTTTTATCTTGCCCCAGAAGCTGAGTGAGCCCTCCAGTCCCTTAATTGTTCAGGTTGCTCTTTTCTGAACTCACTCCAATTGAGCTCCATAAATTGAAGATAATTGGACTGTCTCACTCAGCTTATGAGCCCCTGGGGCAGTGTCTTCTTAGTCTGGTACAACCCTGCCCAGAAATGGTGGAGGCGGGAGGGAGAGGGGCACAGAGGAGGCCAGCCTGGGAGTCTGGCTCAGACCCCTGGGGAGAAGGCATAGGGTCACTGCACAGACATCCCTCCACTGGCTAAGTTTTGCAGCCTCGATCTCCTCTGCCTGGCCTAGTCCTCACAGGTCAACAACTGTGTGAGGAGCCATTCTTTATCCACCAACAATGCGGGCAGCAATTATGTGGTGTATTTTTTCAAATAGTGAAGAAGTTCTAAGATTCTGGATAAAAGACCCTTATTTAGGGGCACCTCAGTGAGTCACCAGTAAAGAGGTAGGGGCCTGTGGGGAGAAACTCAGACTGAGGAGAATCCTGGGTAACTTGCCCCTTGGTGTACCTGCTCTATCCTACACAATAACATCTTCCCAAAGAAGTTTATGCGGCCACCCATCTTGGGTACTGCTAGGAAGGTTGAGTTTAGCCATATCCTATGTATCCAGATAGATGGATATAATTGCTGCTGTAAGGAATGGTTAGAGTAAGGAGTGAGTGGCTAAAGCAATAATGTTTCATCGCAGACTCAGGATTTCCTCTTTGCCTACCATCTTATGATGTCCCATTGCCCTAGGACTGCAGTGGGCAGGACACATCCTGGAGCAGCTCTTTGACCATTCTTTTTTTTTTTTTTTAATTTTTTTTTTCAATGTTTTTATTTTTGGGACAGAGAGAGACAGAGCATGAACGGGGGAGGGGCAGAGAGAGAGGGAGACACAGAATCGGAAACAGGCTCCAGGCTCCGAGCCATCAGCCCAGAGCCTGACGCGGGGCTCGAACTCACGGACCGCGAGATCGTGACCTGGCTGAAGTCGGACGCTTAACCGACTGCGCCACCCAGGCGCCCCTTCCATTCTTTTTTTTTTAAGATTTATTTATTTATTTTTGAGAGAGAGAAGGGGGTGGGAAGACAGAGAATCCCAAGCAGGCTCCGTGCTGTCAGTGCAGAGCTGGACATGGGGTTGGAACTCAAGAACCATGAGAACCTGAGCTGAAATCAAGAGTTGGACACTTAACCCATTGAGCCACCTAGGTGTCCCTTTTGGTAATTCTTCCTGAGCATGGGAGATGCTCTCTCCCTACTACCACCGGGGCCATGCTCCACAGGCTCCCTACCATCCACTTCCCACTATACCAAAAGCTCCCATCATTGCCCATCAATACTCCTAAAGGCAGTTGAGCCTGCCATCATACCCTCAAAGCCTGGCATGGAGCCTGGCACAAAGCAAATTTTGTTGAAGAAATGAATTAATTAACAAATGCAATAATTACGGTCTGAATGCTTCCATGCTTTAGACCTCTACAGAATCTACCCCTTTTCTTCCTTTGTGGGTGTAATATCATACCATTCCCTCATGGGAGGTTACAAAGGGAGGTCATATTGTCTGTCCTCTTGCCTCTGGTTGGGACTGCATTCAAATGCTCCTAGACAGAAGGTTTTTAATACTTCCACGAAATGAGACTGAAAGGGAAGCAGCTGGGCAGTAGTTGAAAGAGCACTCAAACTTGGAATCAGAAGATCTGTTGTGAGATCTGCTATTGCACTCACTAGCTAGAACCTAAATTGAAAGAGAGGAAACAAGGCTGGAAATAGAAAGGGCTTTGCATGGCACCCCAGAAAGCATTTGGACGTCCATTCATTCAACAAAACTTTACTATACCTACTTACTATGTCCCAGGTACTATTCTTTTTTTTTAAGTTTTTACTTATTTATTTTGAGAGAGAAAGAGAGAGTGCATGTGCACACAGGGGAGAAGGGGAGGGGCAAGGAGAGAGAGAGAGAGAGAGAGAGAGAGAGAGAGAATCTTAAGCTGGCTTCACACACGGTGCAGAGCCTGACATGAAACTTCATCCCACAACCCTGGGATCGTGACCTGAGCCAAAACCCAGTGTTTGATGCTCAACCGACTGAGCCCCCTACGTGCCCATCGCAGGTACTATTCTAAAGGATTTTCATCACTCCGGCTGCTGGATGAAGTAATCATTGAGGAGCAAGACTCCAGACAGGGAGACAAGTTAGGAGGCTATAGCATCACTAGTCATGGTAAGAGATAAAGACCTGAATGAAGGCAGTAGCAATGGACAAAAGGAGCTGCACTGGAGAGCTATTTAGGGAGTAGAATTGATAGAACTTGATGATATGAGGGTTGAGGCAGAGAGGACACTCTAGATAAACACACCCAAGTTTCTGTTGTGAGAGTCTGAGTGGATAATGATGTAACTAATAAAGATGAGAAACACTAGGCTCTGGTTTAATACTTTGATAGAAAAGGATTCAGCAAGATAGTGAGCTTGTTTTGGAGCATGTGAAATTTGAAGGGGGGAGGAAGAAAAGGAGGAGGAGAGACCCAATAGATGGTTGGATATATAGGTCTAGAGCTTAGCCAAGAGGCTTGATTGGACTGAGAGTTTTGGGAGTCCTCAGTATAAGGCTATCTACGGAGAAGGTATAGAGAGAGAAACGATGAGGGCTAAGGACAGGACTTTCAAACCTGCCAACTTTTATAATACATCTGAAAAGCAGTGAGAACTGAGAAGAAGCAGCCAGAGAGGTAGGAGGTGAGACAGGGAAGAATCATGAGAGCCAGGGTAGGTTTTCAAAAGGTAGAAGTGGTTAGCACAGATAGTGTGGAGAGGAGTTCCAATAAAAGAAAGATCTGGACATGTTCCTATGGATTATATTCTGACTCTTTTCCATGCAGTTAGTAGAGTGGCAGGAACCTGATAACTGTAGTTTGAGGAGTAACTAACAGATAAGGAAATGGAGACAATAAATTAGACCACTCTTTCAAGAAGCTTATCTGAGATCAAACAAATTTAGATGGTAGCTGAAGGAAAATACAAGACTCAGAAAGTTTGTAGGTGAGAGAGACTTGATTGTGTGTGTGTGTGTGTGTGTGTGTGTGCATGCACGTGCACACCCATGTGTGTGTATGAAGAAACCAACACGGGTTGACAATTCAATTATGAAGAAGGCATGAATATAGGATCCAGAACATATAAAGGAAAGGTTTGAGAATATAGTGAAGTTTGCTTACCTTACAGTGGCATTTCCAGAGCACACATTAGAATCCAGGCTATCACACTGCTGAGCTCCAGGGGTGCCATTCATATTAGGAATGTTGGGCCTGGTGAAGAAGAAAGTTAAAAGCAGCAGAAAGTTAAAAGCAGTATGGGAGTGAGAGAATAAGGGAATGTGACCATATGAGACTTCTGTGCTCCTCCTCATTCTTCTTGCTTCAGGTTTTCCTTTGGCTTCATGAAGAACTAATTAACAAACAGGTTTTGGATCTCACTCATTTCAGGTGGGTCTCTCTTCTAATGGCTTTTCCCTCACATTTCTCAATTCACCATTTCTCTTTAATTTTCCTCACACTTCTTGGTCACATACTCCTTACAATTTTCTTGGAGGTCCCAGCTTGAAAGAACACCATTGTGACCTGATTTCACCATGTCACCTTCCATTCAGAAGTCAGAGAGTCAACCTGGTCCCTCTATGGTAGTGGCCTGTATGCAGTTTCAGAAAGACTGTTAGGATCTTTTACCACAAGGCTCCAGTTGGGCATACTTTGCTGTAAACTTGATTTTTTTTTTAGGCAGAAGAGATGGGGTAGAAGTCTCTGAGAGAAGTGTAAAAAGACAAAAGGAAGCCCATGGCTAAAAATGTCACAGTTAAAAGAAGTTTTACCTTTGGCCTTCTGCACTACTTATTCACTGAATGTCAGTGACAGAATACAGACTCTGATGAAGGTTAGAAAATAGACTGCAAGAGAATGGGCATTTCCCATGTTAATTGGGCCTACAACAACCTTCTGCTCTGAGCTAGCTAATCCAAGCTCTATTTTATAAGGACTCCTATAATAGTACCCTTCCTCCAACCCATGCTTCACCTCACCACCGGAGTTGTTTAGTTCAGATGAGGGCACCCAGCTCTAACTCTGAGAAGGAATGAACAAATCATATTTTGCTTGGGGCTTGGTGTACACAGTGCACTTGTACTTACCCTTGGCATATACGCATACACCCATACCTACCCTTAGCTCCCTATGGAATTTTCCAAAGCAGTCAGTCCTCACTTAGACAAGGCAATAGGGCTAGGCAGAATTTCTCAAACCCAGGGGAGGAAAAACTGAGTGTTAACAGATTTTACCAGCATGTGATAGACAGAATTCTAGTATGGCCCCCCTACACAATGATCCACACATCCTTATATAATCCCCTCCCTCTAAGTGTGGGTGGGGCCATTAAATATGATGGGCTATCAATCCCATAATTACACTACCATATGGGAAAAGGGATGTTTCGGATGTAGTAAAGGTCCATATTCAGTTGATTTTGGGTAAATCAAAAGGAAGACTATCCTGGGTGGGCCTGACTTAATTGGGTGAGCCCTTAAAAGAGACAAGAAATGTCTTCAAAAAATGATGTTGCTGCATTTGGGTATTTGTAGGCCAAAAACATATTAAACTTGACCTACAATTTGTATATTTATATAAAAATTAACTCAAAGTGGACCATATATTTAAATATAAAATGTCAAATTATAAAGCTTTTAGAAGAAAACATAGGAGAAAATCTTTAGGACCTAGGAATTAGGGAAGAGATCTTAGATTTGACATGAAAAGCATGATCCATAAAAAAATTAATAAATTTGACTTCATTAAAATTAAAAATGTTTTCTGTGAAAGATCTTCTTAACAGGAAGAAAAGACAAGCTGTGGACTGGGAGAAAATATTTGCAACCATGTATCTGATAAAGCAGAGGTATCTAGAATGTATAATAAAGAACTCTCAGAACTCAACAGTAAAAAAGGAACAATCAGAAAAGAAGCCAAAGATATGAAGAGATATGTCACTGAAGAGAATATACAGACAGTAAGTAAGCACATAAAATGTTCCACATCATTAGCTGTTAGGGAATTGCTAATTAAAACTACCTATTCAAAATGCTAAAACAAACAAAAAATAGTGACACCACCAAATGCTGTTAAAGATTTGAGAAACTGAATCACTCATACATTGCTGGTAAGAATGTAAGATATTACAGTCACCCTGGAAAAGACTATGGCAGTCTCTTTAAAAACTATGCATGGGTACCTGGGTGGCTCATTCGGTTAAATGTTCAACTCTTGATTTCAGCTCAGGTCACAATCTCACAGTTAATGAGTCTGAGCCCCACATCAGGCTCTGTGCTGTCAGCACAGAGCCTTCTTGGGATTCTCTCTGACTCTCTCTCTCTGCCCTTCCCTAGCTTGTGCATGCACACGTGCTCTCTAAATAAACAAACAAACAAACATTAAAAAATAATGAAAATAAAAACTATGCATATATTTACCATATAACTCAGCTATTGCACTCTCGTACATTTATGCCAGGAAAAAATGGAAACCTGTGTTGACACAAAAATCTGCACATGATTGTTCATAACAATTTTATTTGTAATAGCCAGAACTGAAAACAATCAAAATGTCCCTCATAAGTTGAATGGTTAAACACACTGTGGTACATTTGTACCATAGACTACTACTCAACAATAAAAAAAAAAGGAATAAACTATTGATATACCCAACAGCTTGGATGGATCTCAAGGGTATTATGCTAAGCAAAAAAAAAAAAAAAAAGTGGGGGGGCCAGTCTCAAAAAAGTCACATGCTGTGTGTTATATAGCATTGTCAAATGTCAAATGACAAGATTATAGAGTTGGGGAGCCAGGGGTTAGAGATGGTGAGAGGGAAGAGGTAGATGTGACTATAAAGAAATAGCACAAGGGAGACATCTTTGATATGATGAAACAGTTCTGAATCTTGATTTCAGTGGTTGTTACACAAATATATATATATATATATATATATATATATATATATATATGTTATACAATGGCGTAGAACTACATGCACACACTGTGCCAGTGTCAATTGGTTGGATTGAATATTGTACTATAATTATATAAGATGTAACCATTGGGGAACACTGCATAAAGGATACATGGGACTTCTCTGTACTATTTTTACAACTTCCTGTTATTCTATAATTATTTCAAAAGAAAAAGCTAAAAGTGAGGGAGGATGGGATGGAGGAAGGGAGGAAGGAAGAGAGAGCCAGAGCCAGAGCCAGAGCCAGAGACAGAAACAGAGAGGCAGCCTCAGCAGATGCTCTCTTTTTGGCCTTATAGAAGCAAACAACCATGTTGTGAACTGCCTATGGAAAGAGTTGTGTGGCAAGGACTTCATGGTTGGTGGCCTCTAGGAGCTGAGAGTAATCCCTGGCCAACAACCAGTCAAAACAAAATGGGGACTTAAGCTTTACAATGGCAAGGAACTAAATTCTGCCGACAGCTAGTGAGCTTGGTAGAGAAGTCCAAGTTTCAGATGAGATTGCAGCCCTGTGAACACCTTGATTTCAACCCAGTGAGATCCTGAACAGAGAATCCAGCTAAGCTATTCCCAGACTTCTGATGCAGGAAAACCATGAGAAAGTACATTTGTGTTGTTTTAAGCCACTGTGCTTGTGATAATTTGTTACACAGCAATATATAACTAAGCCACAGCCCCAAGAGTGAGATGCCATTGAAAAAATGGGAGCTTTGTTTCCAGGGGCCACAGTTGGGACGAATACATTATGACAAAAGAAACCAGCAACATCAACGGGGAGGAGCCAGGCTTCGAGTTGAAACAGATGCTCGTGGTCTTTCCCCAAAAATATGGTTTTTCAGTTCAGACTCTTGAACTGCCTCCAAACCAACCCAGCTCTGCTGGCTGCTTGACCCTGCAGTTGGCTGTCACATCCCAAGTATGCTGTTCACAATCGCAAATGAATTGCACATTGATGGCACTGTGCACTTGCCCTGCTTCCTGCTTCAGATTTTCAACTGTAGCTAATTCCTCTTGCAACCTTCCTGGCCCTCTCTAGAGAGGTGGACTTGCACCGAGGGCCCCAGCTACTCAGGCAGCCCTATTCAGTTCACAAGCAGCTACATCAAGCCAACCTGAGTCTCAGACACTGGCCCTTTCCCCCATCCCTCTAGTCCCCAGACTTGGGGCCAGCAGGACACCCAGGCTAGCTCTCAGTGAATGCCAGGAAAGTAAAAAACATAGGGTAGAATTACACATGTGGGCTGGGGGTTTTCTTTCAATCTTGCTTTCTGCTGCTGTATTTCATGGTCACTATGCTAGTCTACTCAGGCTTCCATAACAAAATACCACAGAGTGCATGGTTTAAACAATAGAAATTTATTTCAACACAGTTCTGGAGGCTAGAAAGTCCAAGATCAAGGTGCCAGCTAATTTGGTTCCTAGAAAGGACTCTCTTTCTAGCTTGTAGATGGCTGCCTTCTCACCACTGTCCTCACATGGCAGAGAGAGTGTGTGAAAGTTAAAAAGAAAGAGAAAGAGAGAGAGAGACAGAAAGCTCTGGGGTCACCCCATCTTATGAGTACACCAGCCTATAGGAGTAGGGCCCCATGCTTATGACCTCATTTAATGTTTATTACCTCTACACAGGTCCTATCTCCAAATATAGTTGCATTGGTGGTTAGGGCTTCAACATATGAATTTTGGGTAGACACATTTAGTCCACAAGAGTCACCTTCCGCTGTGCTGCCAGCATTCACAAATACTGTTCCAGTACAGGTGGACAGGGTTAAAGAGAGGTGGAGAGGTGGAGGCAAGAGCCATTTAGTCATGCCCTCAGAGGCTTGACCATCCTTACTTCCAATATTGGAAGGTGCTATGGTATAGTGGCAAGAGCATGGACTTTGGTGTTAGGCACCTGTTTCCTCTTATTGGTTGTGAGACCTTGGGAGAGTCATTTAAACTCTCTGAGCCTATCATCTGTCAATGAAGGTTATAATATATATTTTTCATGGATGTTGTTAGAATTAAATGAAATAATGCCTGTAATAGCACCTATGAGCACCTAGCACATAGTGGGTATTCGATAAACATTAATGTTATTTCCCTTCTCTTAGCCCATTCCCCATCCATCCACCATCACCAGGTCCAATGCATGCTCTGGCTACTACAAACTGATCTCCTTGTTCTGGGTAGAAGACAGCAATATTCAATATCTCTGAATTGGAGGCTGTGTAGGTAGAATTTCTAACAATGGCCCCAGGATTCCATATTCTCATTCCAAGAACCTGTAAGTGTGATGAGATATTGCTTCCATGGTTGTGTTATATTATATGTTCTAGTTGACCTTTAAAAAAGGAGAGTCAATAGAATATTATTCAGCCTTAAAAAGAAGGAAATTCTGACACATGCTATAACCTTGAAGACATTATGCTAAGTGAAATATGCCAGTCACAAAAAAAACAAATATTGTATAATTTCATTTATATGAAGTACTTAAAGGAGTCAAATTGACAGAGACAGAAAGTAAGATAGTGGTTTCCAGGGGCTGAGGGAAGAAGAAATGGGGCATCATTGTTTAATGGATATACAGTTTCAGTTTGAAATGATAAATAAGTTTTGTAGATGAATAGTGATGATGGTTGCACAATATAAATGTACACTGAATTGTACACTTAAAAATGGTTACAGCAATACATTTTATGTCATATTTATGTCACCACAATTTTTAAAAAGATGGGGTGTCTGGGTGACTCAGACAGTTAAGCATCCAATTCTTGGTTTCAGCTGAGGTCATGATCTCATGATTCAAGATTTCGAGCCCTGCATCAGTGCAGACCCTACTTGGGATTCTCTCTCTCTCCTCTCTCTGCCCCTCCCCCACTCGCTTGCATGCACATGCTTGCTCTCTCTCTATCAAAATGAATAAACTTTTTTAAAAAGGAGATTTTCTAAATGGGCCTAATCTAATTACATGAACCCTTAAAAGCAGAGAACTTTATCTGATGGATGAAGAGGAAGGAAGAACAGAAAATCAAAGTTGACACACTGTGTCTGGTTTGAAGATGGAGTGGGGCAGAAAGAACTGCAGGTGACCTTTCTCAAAGCAGTGAGCAGCCCCCAGGTGACAGCCTGTAAAGGAATGGGACCTTAGACCTACAGCCACAAGGAAGTGGATTCTGCCAACAACATAAATCAATGTGGAAGTGGGTTCTTACTCCCAGCCTCCAGATAAGACTCCAGGCCAGCTGAAACCTTGATCTTGACCTTACGAGACCCTGAGCAGAAAGCCAGTCAGCTCCTCCAAGCTTCCAGACCTACAGAACGGTGGGCTAATAAATGGGTGTTGTTTCAGGCTGCTAAGTTTGTATAAATGTGTATAGCAGCCATAGAAAACTAATACAGAGAACTTGGGATTTTACTCATATGAAGAGGCCCCACCCCAGGCCCTAGGAGTTTGTTGCTCTAAGCTTTATCCATATAGATATTTATGCATGTACTATTCTACATATTTGCTGAGTGCCTCCTATGTGCCTGACACTGCTAGGCCTTAAGGTTATGGCAGTAAGCACAGCTATGGAACTTCTAGTCTAGGCCAGGGGCGGTATTCTCTGCCTCTGGCCAAATCTGGAGGCAAACATTCTGCCCTGTTATCAGAATCCCCTTGGGCCCTCCCAGCACCTGAATGCTTGGTGCCATTCCTGAAAAGTTGTGATGGTAGTGTCAGAAAAGGGCATTGACAGAAAGGTACAGGCTGGGAAAATCTCTCTGAGGCCCAGAGACTGGGCACTGCAGTTCTGCTCCACACCATGTAGACATTGCTCAGGGATGTTTGTGGGGATTGGGCAGGGCTCTCAGCATCTTGGGAGAAACTGAGGCCCAGACAACTTAAACTAAAGATTCTACCTGGACTTCTGAAAGAGTAAGAGTAGCAAGGGGGGAGATGAAGTGAGTGTTATCTGGGGTCATTTTCAAGGTTCATAGTGGGTATTCGGAAAGGAGGCCCAGAGAGGAAACCACGTGGTGGTAATATGCTTGGAGTATTGGGAAAATGGCTGGGAGCAGTGAAATATTGGAAAAAGATGGCAGAAGTACATTCAGGATATGGGCAAGAGCCCAGGCTTGACAAGCAAAAAGACTTGGAGTGGGATTCTAGGTGGAGAAGCCAAGGAGAAAGGGGCAACAGTGAAGAGACGCCCAGGTCTGGCCAAACTCAGGGCTTCCCTCAGCAACTGAGAGGCTGGGTGGGGCCTGGGCTTTGGACACCCAATCCCTCTTCCAAGCCCTCCTAGGCAAAGCTGGGGCCTAAACTTTGGGGGAAGTGCCAGGGGTGGGGCTGGGGACAGCTCAGCTCTCCAGCCCTTTAGCAGCCCTTCCTGACTCATTGGTAATCTGTTTATGTGTTTATTTACAAGATTGGTTTCTGCTTCAGTGAGGGGGAGATTGGCTCTATGCCCTCAGGCCCCCAGTTCTGAGTTAAACTCCCCTGCAGGGCAAGCTGCCTGCTCCCTGTCCCATTTGGCTGACTTTCCCCTGCCTTCTCTGTTCCTTTGGCCCCTGACTGGTGGACAAGGAAGTTTTAGGGAGCTGCTCCTCTGGGACTGGCTAGGCCTCTGGTTCCCTACAGGCCTAGACATCTGGGGTGGGGGTGGAGTGGGTCTGGGCAGGAACTTAGGCTCCATAAGAACCCTGAGAAAATCACACTGAAATCCTGCCCAGGGAAATCTGCAGTTGTCCAACAAGAGCTTCCCTTTAATACATGTGGTATTTTTGTGTGTGTGCATATTCAGACTGTAGCAGCTGCAGAGGGAGAGGCCTCTGAAGGGGGCAATGAGACTGGAGTGGGGTGACAGAGTGGGGAGAAGGTAAAGACTGGATTGCCACCAAAGGCCAGAGCTTAGTGTAGGGTAAAGAGGAGAGGTACAGGCAGTTGAGGTATAAGAGAGGAAATCATCAGGAATGCAGGACTGTGTCTGAAGGAAGAGAGGAAGGGGAGGTGCAGTGGCAGCCAATGGGTGGAATTAGGGCCTATTGGGATGGCACATGGATGATAGAGGCAGGGCAGAGGAGGGAGGGCATGAGAGAGCAACCCTTTTACTGTTGATGAATATTGTCCATTACCATAACTCAGCATGTGAGGTATTTTTCTATTGCAAAACTGGAGACATAAAATTCTGGAAGGTCATTACCAAGGATAGGAGAGGGGCACCTTAATGAATCATCAGAGAAACCCTGAGGAAGTGGATGGAGTTCATAACCTGAACTGGGAAAGACCTGATGATTCACTGAACTCAAGATCTGTCAATCCTTTCTCCTCTACCAATGGACTGAGAACTGGAGGCATTCCTCAGATAAGACAATGGATCTCTGTGAGTGCTGTTATAGGGGAAGGAGAGTGAGTTTTGAAACAGGAAGAGACAGGGAGTATGCTAGTGACCTTTGAAAGGGTCTGACCTGAGTTGTAGAACTAGAAAGGACCTCAGGATCATATGATCCAACCTCTTTATTTTACACTTAAGGAACTGGAGCTCGGAGAAGGAAAGTGATTTGGCCAGCATCACAAAGTTGTGTTAGTGAACTAGGTGGATATATAGGCTTCAAAAAGAGGCCATATAGGCTACCAGAGAGAACAGCTTCAGGTATTAACCTAGATAGGGTCTGTAAATACTTGGTGCCACTGAACTGCAAATACATAGTGCCATTTAACCACTCTTGTGCCAATTGTGAACATTGCTAATTGGTCATTGCACCCCAACTTCAGTGCTGACTCTACCTCAAAGTGCTTTTTTTTAACGAATTTTTAAATTTTTTACTTATTTATTTTGAGAGAAAGAGCATGGAAGCGGCAGAGAGAGAGGGAGAGAGAGAATCCCAAGCAGCCTCCACACTGTCAGTGCAGAGCCCTGCATTGGGCTAGATCTCACAACTGTGAGATCGTGATCTGAGCCAAAATCAAGATTTGGATGTTTAACCGACTGAGCCACCAAGGCGCCCCTACCTCAAAGCCTTTCTTAATTGAGTACTCCAGGCAATGGATCAACATTGACATAGAAATGAAAACAGTTTATAATCTCAGTCCTGGAACAACAGCAGTGTGTCACAAAAGGGTAGAGTAGTCCCAATGTCTAGTCAGGTAGATATCATTATCTAATGCTTTTTTGGTTGCAAGAACAAAAGAGTTGCCCTCTGGAAGGGCAGAAATGAGGACAGCCCTGTAGACATTTATGGCCCTTCCTCATTAGAGCACTGCCATTTATGGGACTCAGCTCCAATGATTAGCTCCTATGCTTTGTCTCCCATTGCCAGTTTTAAATTCCAGAGTGAAGTTGATTGGACAACTTGGAACAGATTTTTAAACCTTGGAACCATAAGTGATGGAGAGAGGATGGGGTCATATAACATAGGGATGACTTGACCACTGGGCCTGGGAATTGGGGTGTTCCCAGAGATGCTTTCAGCTGCAATTAATATAAAACACATCAAAAAGTGACTTAAGCTATGAGGGAAACTTATTGTTAATATAACGTCCAGGGATATGGAGTTCTGGGATTGGATAATTCATCATCAAGGACACAGCATATTTCCATCTGTTAGCAAAAGGAGTGGGGAAATAGCTATTGGATAAATAATAAGCAGTGACTGTCACAGGGGTGTTGTTGTAAGCCAAACCACCACTCCAAGGGGTGTCTACCCCAGATATGCTTCAGGTAAGCCAAAAGGGACCAAGAGAAACAGGCTAGGGTGAAAGCGAAAGGGGGCTTTTCAGAGACCAGAGCCACAGAGGCTATGTAAAAGGAGTTACAGAAACACTCATGAGGTCTCCTGAAGTGCAAGAAAGACCTCTCTCGAGCTAGATGAGAAAGTGCCTTCATCACTCATGGGACCAGGAACCAGGGTATTTCTCTCAGGGGGCCGGGAAAACTACTCAGGACAAGGACAGACTTTCCCAGAATCAGGAGGCAATCTGGAAATGTTCCCCATATCATCCCCAAAAGCTAAAATAATAAAGCAGGTTCTGGAAAAGGCAGAGAATCCCACCAGCACTAATGGTGGCACCAACCAAACTTTCCAGGCAATGAGTCTGAGTAGTGTGGTTGAGCATCCAACTGAGACAGGACTAAGGCCAAGAATAGGAATGGGGATTGAGTGCCCTATAAACTGTGCTAGCCAAGCCCATCAGCAGAAAGATCTGAGTTGCATTAGGAAAAGTAACCAATCTTTCTGTAAACTCATTTATTTCTAGGGTTTTATAATTTTAAAAAATTGTTGTGTTCCCCTCAGCTTCTGAGAAAAGTATCTTTTGAAAACCCCCATCTTTCCTCAGATCAGTTCAAGCAAAAAAGGCATTTGGCCACAGATAAATCATAACAGCTAGGAAGATTGTCAAACTCCTGAGCCACTTGAAATCTTGGGATGAGAGGATGAATTAGAGGTAGATGGAGAGGTGGCATTTCTATGAGGTTTAAAGGTCCTTCCTGGACTTTTCCTTCATAGAAAGGGGATACAGATGACTATTGTCTGTAGACAGGACATTATTGGAGGGTTTTGAGCCTGAATGCAGGATGAAGCTGGTGAGGATTCAGGTTGGGGTCCTTTTGAGGAAAGACTACCCTCAGAGAGGTTCAATTCTTTTCTATCTATCACCTTTCCCTCTGCTGTGACTGTATATGTGAAATTGTGCATGTTACCACATCTCAGTCCCAATTTCCTCATTTTCAAGATGGAAATACCAGGTATGGATGCTGTGAGGATTAAATGAGATCACATATGAAGGGTTTAACATTCTTGGCTCAGAGCAGGTGATCAAAGACTCAATAAAGTCAATAAGACATACTTTTTTCCTCCTTCAGTGTATGTCACCCTAATCTATCCAGATTGTGTGTCTTTGTGCCAGATACTGGACACTCTGCTAGAAGCTGGGTATTCAGAGATGAAATTATACAGTTCCTTCCCTCAAGTATCTCACAGTCTAGGGGCTAACTAAGGAAATATCATTTATAGTAAAGTCTCTAGTAAAGGTATACGCATATAGGCTCACTGGGAAAATGGGGGAAGTAAGACCAAAGTCTACCTGAGGAATTCACAGAGGAAGTAGCATTTAATCTGGGCTCTGAAGAATGAGTAGAAATTCACTCAGTGTACAAGCATGGGGATAGTCTTCAAAGCAGAGAAAACAGCATGTACAAAAGACAGAGGTATGAGAGAGCATACCTAATTTAGTATTGCTGGAGCATTACCTATTACCATAGATAAAAAAAGGATAAATTTTTCCATTAGGTATTTTTTAATGTTTATTTATCCATTTTGAGAGAGAGACAGAGAGAGAGAGAGAGGAGCAGAGAGAGAGGGAGAGAGAATCCCAAGCAGGCTCTGTGTCATCAGTGCAGAGTCTGTTGCAGGACTCGATCCCACAAACTGTGAGATCATGTCTTGAGCCGAAATCAGTTGGAGGCTTAACCGACTGAGCCACCCAGGTGCCCCTCTATTAAGTTTTTAATTTTAGTTCCAGCATAGTTAACAAACAGTGTTACATTAGTTTCAGGTGTACAATATAGTGATTCAACAATTCCAAACATCACTTGGTGCTCATCACAACAAGTGCCCTCCTTAATCTGCATCACCTTTTCACCCATCCCCCACTATCTCCCCTCTGGTAGCCATCAGTTTGTGCCCTATAGTTAAGAGTCTGTTGCATGTTTTGTCTTTCAAAGAAGGTTAAATTTAATCCTATAGCCCAGGGCATCTTACCAAAGAATTTTGAGCAGGAAAGTGGCTTATCACATTAGCAGTGATATTTAAGATGATTTCAAGGAATAGTGAAATTAGAAGTTAGGTGAAAAATTACTATTTTTGGCAAAATGGGACCTTAACTGGAGCATTGGCAAATGGAGATGAAGAAGAAGAGGTGAATTGGAGAGTTAGTGAAAAGACAGTACCTTTAGAACTTGGTGATGAATTAGATGTGAAGAATGAAAAAGGAAAGGAGTCTAGTGTTTGGTATATGGGAAACTGGATAGATTAGAGTGACATGTACCGGGATAGGCAACACAAGAGGAAGTGGGAATGCAGTAAGGGGCAGGAAAGAGATGATGAGTTCCATTCTGAAATGTTAGGCTGAAGAACCTGTGAGATGTCCGGATAGAGATGGGCAGGACAGAAACCTGAGCTGGAAATGGAAATTTAGAAAATGCCAACAGTAATTAAGAGGAGAAGAGAAACAACAACATCAAAAAGGTAGATCAAGGCCCTTTGAAATACAGACTGATGGTTCTTCAAAAGGTTAAATGTAGAGTTACCATTTGACCCAGCAATTCTGCTCCTAGCTATATACTCAAGAGAAATGATATCACATGTTCACACAAAAACTTGTACATGAATGATCATAGCAGTAGTATTCACAATAGCCAAAAGTTGGAAACAATTTAAATGTCCCTCACTGGATGAATGGATAAATAATTGTGGCATATTCATACACAGAATATTAATCAGCCAAGATAAAAGGAACTAAGTACTGACACATGCTACAATAGGGATGCTAAGAAGCTAGACACAATTATGCTAGACACAAAAAACCACATATTGTATAATTCTATTTGTATGAAATGTCTGGAATAGGCAAATACAGTGAGACAGAAAGTAGATTAGTGGTTGCCTAGGCCTGGTGAGGATTAAGAAATTGGGGGGTGATGGCTAGGGGGTATGGGGTTTCTTTTTGTAATAATGAAAATGTCCTGGAATTAGATAGTGGTGAAGATTGCACAACTTGGCATATACACTAAAAACCAATGGATTGTAAAAACAAAACAAAACAAAACAAAACAAAAACCCACTGAATTGTATAGTCACATGGGTGACTTGTATATGAACTATATCTCAATAAAACTGTTGCTAATGTTTTTTTAAAGATGGGCACAGAAAGAAAGGCCCTCAGAGGAAATTATTTTTTTAAAAAATGTCTAAGGGGCACCTGGGTGACTTAGTCAGTTGAGCATCGACTCTTGGTTTTGGCTCAGGTCATGATCTCATGGTCCATGAGTTCAAGCCCTGCATCAGGCTCTGCACTGACCATGCGGAGCCTGCTTGGGATTCTCTCTCTCCCTCTCTCTCTGCCCCTCCCCCTTTCACTCTCTCTGTCAAAATAAATAAATAAAAACTTAAAATATTTTTTTTGAAAAATGTCCAAGAGGTAGGATAACCCAGAGCAAGTGCCAGGAAAATAAGAAAATAAGAGCAGGTCATGAGAGTGTTCCAAAACAGGGGTCAAATGCCATGGACAAGCCATGTAAGATCATAACCACCTTTTTTCTTCCCTCTTTTATTCTTCTGTCTGGATAAAGAGATATATTCACTGTGGTCTCTATAAGGCAGGAGGATCTGGGCCCTATCATACTGTAGGGGAGGACCTGTACTTATGCAAAAGCCTAGGAATGTATGAACAAAACAGAAGCTTGTTTAGATAAAGGCCACAATCAAATGAAAAGAAAGGACAAGATCCCTACTGATGAGAAAATTAGGATAATCATCCAGTCTCTTCCAAGTGACCAGTTTTTTCCTGGAAGAAAGACGAATTTTGTCAGATGCTGTTCCCACAAAGCTAAATGTCAGTGGAATATGGTATGATGAGGTAGAATGGCCCTTGAATATTTTTTACTTTGGCAAAGTCATCATCAAAGAGCACTGAATAAGTCATTTTCTATGCACAACTCTACATGAAGTGGATCTTTTGCCTTCAATTCTTCCTTGAAAAGAGTTTATAATCCAAATTGATGAAGGACATGTGTACACTGGACCATGTGTTCCATCAATAAAAAGATCACTTGTCATTCACTTCCATATGTCCAGCATCCCACAGGGGACCTGACACAATATCGATGTTCAGCAAGGATATCTTAACTGACCAATTGACTGACTGAATAGGTAAATGAAACATAGATGAATGAAGCAAATGGATATACATTGACAAAATACCAACATGTTTAAAAGTTGGGAGATAGGAGAAATTAAATTCCTATGGTAGAGGGGTAAGGCAGTGAGGGGAGATAATGAAAGTCCCAGGTGTAGTTGAGGAGAGCCTAGTTTGCCTTGCCAATCAGACTAGGCAGGTAAAATTCCTGAGTGGAGCTGACCTAATCTGAGACAGCAGGGAGAGGTGGACCTGGTGGGGAGCAGAGAGGCATGTGCAGTCCACAGGCACTCCAATTCCAACTTTTGAAAACATTATGCCTGACAAATAATATGGCCTAAGGCCATATTTTGTAACCTTTGGGGAGGATTCTTAAGAAGAGGTGGTAGTCAGAAATGTTTGAATGATGGAAACCAGCAAGCTCATAAGTTGCAGGGAGTGTGAATTCCAGGGTTAAGTTGGGGAAGATTGCTCAGAGGAAGGAGAATTTGAGTTAGGGACACTGAGAGGCCAACCAAGGGAGAAAGAAGAGATTGAAAAAATGAGATTAGCTGGAGCTACCTGATAAGAGACAAAGTTCCAGTAAAAGAACAGTGAGAAGCCACCCCAGGAGAAAGAGGCAAAATTTATCACTCCCTCCACTGGACTCTGATAGCACTTACAGAATAATATCACAATTATTTGCTGAGATGCTTGTCTTACCAGAGACTTAGCACAGGGCCTTCATCTGATTGTTCTGAGCATGTGCCTGGATGCTCTGACAATGCTTGCAGACTGAATGAACAATTGGATAAATGGATGACTAGATGAGAAGAAACGGTGTATTTAATGTGATAGACAGTTTGGGAAACTATCCAGAAGAAGAAAAAGCTCTTTGTGTAAGGATATTTGTTGCAGCATTGTCTATAATAGTGAAAAATTGAAAATACTTAACTAAATGATGGTGCATCCACTCAATGGAATATTATGTGGCCATTAAAATGATAATTATGAAGATGCTATAGCAACACAGCAAATGATTATGATATAGTAATGCTAAGTGACACAAGCAGAGTATGAAATTGCATCTATGCCATGATTACAAGTATGTAAAAATGATGTATGCATATGGCCAAGCTCTGGAGAGGAAAGCATAAAAAATAAAAACATGACTCACTGGGTGGCAGGATTATCAGTGAATTATTTTTTTCTTTTCTTTTGATTTATGTTAATGTCATTTATGCCATTACAAAGGATAAAATAAAGTTGATAGTTGGGAAACAAACTAAACCATGACCTTGCAAATTGGACACAGAGGGCAGACACCAGAAATGAGAATCCCCACAAAATGATGTTGCTGAGTTGAAAGAAGGCTGAGGCTGAGGCTGCTGGCATAGAACAGAAGGGATGAGATTGGGAGGTGTATATTGTTATTGTCTGCCTGCTCCAATGTCTGCAAATCTGATCTACGCAGGTTGTACCTGTTCTGGAATCAAGAGAGCAGGGAATTTGAAATCAGAAAACCAAAGTTCTACTGCTTTCTAACTGTATGATCTTTTGGGCAAGTTTATTAATCTCTCTGAGCCTCAGTTTGATAATCTGTAAAACGGACCTAACAATTGTTAACTCACAGGGTTGTCATGAGGATTAAGTTGAAGAGAATGCATATGAAAGTCCTTTGTAAATGACAAGGCCTACACAGCCATAAAGAGTTGTTATTACTGTTATCTGTCATTTAGTTATTATTGTCTCCCATCTTGGCCTGAAATTCCATCCATTAGAGATTTATTTATTTATCACTAGCAAACACTTCTGGAAGAATTAGAAAGAGGGGGTATCATTCATTCAAGAGTCAATATAGACTAGTCCAGTGGGTCTCAACTCTGGCTGCTATTAGAATCCCATGGGGGCAGGTTTTTTTTTTTTTTAATTGATTCCCAGGCCCCACATCTAACAGAGTCTCTGGAGGTGAAAAACAGATAAGAGTGTCTTTTTAAAGCTCCTAATATGCAGTTGGGATTGAGATCTACTGGAAAATGGGCCCTGACCAGACAGCCCTGACTTCAGATTTCAGTTTAAATCTTGTCTCTTCCACTTACTGTGTGACCTGGGAGTAGTTATATAATCTCTATAAACCTTACTTCCTTTATCTTTAAACAACAATTGTACCTCATTATGGTTGTTCTGAGGATTTAATGAGTTGATACCTGTGAACCACGTTAGCACAATGCCTGGCACACAGTAAGTGCTTTGAAGGGTTAGCTAATTTTGTTGTGATTTGTAGGCTCTGCTCCAAGTTCATCCTGAAGAACAACTCTTGACCTTTATCAGGGAGAAGAGAAGGTGCAGCATGGAGACTGCTTTATCCTCAGTCTTTGTCTGACTTTCTTTTTTAAATATTTATTTATTTTTGAGAGAGAGAGAGAGAGAGAGAGAGAGAGAGAGACAGAACACGAGCAGGGGAGGGGCAGAGAGAGAGGGAGACAGAGAATCTGAAACAGGCTCTAGGGTCTGAGCTGTTAACACAGAGCCCAACATGGGGCTTGAACCCACGAACTGAGAGATCATGCCCTGAGCCGAAGTCAGACGCCCAGCTGACTGAGGCACCCAGGTGCCCCCCCTCTGACTTTCTAACACCAGTCTCTCTTGGCTCAGATGTTCTGACACCTGGGGTTTGGGTCCCTGGCAAATGACTTTCACAGCTGGCCCTCCTTAATGAAAATTGGCTTCCCCTGGAGATCTCACATTCCCATTTTTTATCAGCATCCAGGCCTATGGTGCACTATGGACTAGTCTTGGTTGATTGAATAACAAGCAACAAAGACTGTCAGGGCAGATCCCACCTACCCATTTTCACCTAAGCCTTGCCGTGTCATGTCCCATGCAACCCAAATCTTGCTTCTGAAGCATTTCTGAAAAGAAAAACTGCCAGATTTGTATACTCTCTTTCTGTAATAGAAGACAGAGCTCAGACAAGTGACCGAGATTTCTCACCTAATGGGAAAGTGAGAGGATAGTAGAAAGAGGCTGGGCATCTGTCTTCCCTGTGTATAATCTCTCTTGGTGACAGAGTATCTGCAATAACTAAACATCCCTGAACATGTTTTGTACTCTGTATTAATTTCCTGTTGTTGCTATAACAAATTACCACAAACTTAGTTATTTAGAACAACACACATTTATTTTGTTCACATATCTATAGGTCAGAAGTCCAAACTCAGTCTCCCTGGGCCAAAAGTCAGGTGTCAGTAGAATCATGCTCTGTCTGGAGGCTCTAGGGAAGAATACAGTCCTTTCCTTTTCCAGTTCTGGTGCTGCCAGCACCTCTTGGCTTATGATTGCATCACCCCAATCTCTACCTCCTTGGTCACATGGCCTTGTCAACATTTTCTCTGATTCCCGCTTATAAGGATACATGTGATTGCATTTAGAGCCCACCCAGATAGTCCAGGATAATCTCCCCATGTCAAAATCCTTAATCACATCTGCCTAAACTAACACTGCAATCATAGTTTCAGGGGATTCAGATGTGGATCTCTTTTAGGGGCCATTATTCAACCTACTACACACTCCAGGGTGTTTTCTCCTTTAATTCCCCTCAAGTCCTCAGCCGTTCCTTTCTACCTGAGAAATGAAGCCATTCAAGCTTTATGGATTTTGTCTGTGTCTTTTCTGTATGTGTTTATGGTCTATTTGCTGTCTGTTATTTGTTTAAATGGCCATTGCAGGGCCTGAGCACTCAGTGGCCTGGGAATTCAAGCATTTTTATGAGAAATTCCCTTTCTTTGGCTGTATGGATCTGTGTCTCACGGGGGCAGAACTTGAAGGGTTGAATGGTTTGTTTCTCTGGAGAGACTGGAAAATTGCTGGCCTGGCACTTCCTGTCCCTTCCTGAGGCCCATGCCATATCTTTTTGATTCAGCTCCTTCTTATTAATAACCACTTTGAGGCATAGCCCCCTCTGTGCCATAAACTAAGACTGCTGTGCTGGGGAGATAGATGATGATAGATAGAGAGATAGATAGATAGTTAGATAGAGATAGCTATTAACAGGGGAGAGAGAGAGAGAGTAAACATGATTCCAATGTAGCATGCTGAGTGCGATACCAGGAATCCTAAGGTATTATAACCCCGCAGAGGAGAGGCCCTGATCCAGATGGGAGGTAGGGGCAGGTGATCAAATATGCCTTAGCTGCCTCAACCAGAATGGCTATCTCACCATGATTCTCCCCGTCCCAAGATGCTCCAGGATGTAGTAGAGGTATAATAGTACACTTGAAGGGAAGTACTGGCTTTCTCATTAGATTGTTGCATGACTTTGCCAGGTTACTCTATACTGTGAGCCTCAGTTTCCTCTTGTACTAAAATTGATAGGGGAGGGCTTAATCATAATGGCTATATTCGCAGGCTGCTGTGAGGATTCAGTGAACAGTACATGTGAAGGGCTTTATAAAATATAAAGAATCATAACCTGTTCTAGTTGTTATTCTTAGTTCACCACTTACCTTCCTTACCCATTCTCCAGCTTTCTTCAGCCTATTTCATGCAAATCTTTTGTTTTAGCTAATTCAGTCCTGATTCTTTCATTGTTTCCTGACTCATTCCTGGCTCTACACACACCAGAGAAAAATTTGTTTCTCACCTATCTTTCTGCTTTCAATCAATCTCTTGCTAGTCATACATTAACATTTGCAAACAACCACATTTATAGAGAAGCCCACTACTTCCAAGGGAGTTATCACCCTTCCAAGTTTATGCCTAGTCTAAGTGAAAATTTACTATTGAGTTCCAGCCATTCATGCAGTCAACCAATACTTATTGAGCACCTAGTCTGTACCAGGTACTGTGTTAAGCACTAGGGGTACAGATGAGAATAAATAAGACACTCATGGTCACTGGCCTCAGGGAGCTCATAGGCTAGTGAGGGAGTCAGGCACAAAAACAAATGATTTAAGTGTAGTGTGAAGGTACCATTAGAAGAAAGCACAAGTTTTGTGGGAGCAAATAAAAAGGCAGCAGAACTCAGACTCAATGAGTAGGGGCAAGAGAGGGGAGAAGGAGAAAGCATTTTCTAAGTAGAGGGAATGGCATCTATTCTGGAGGAACTGAAAGAAGTTTAGTGTGGCAGGAGTGTGGAGTGTGAGGAGGGGGATGGTGGGTGGTGACCAACTGAGGATGGGGGGGGAGAGAGCAGCAGCAGCCTCATTGTACTGGTCCATATTCAAAGCCATATTTTGACTTTGCTTCCAGGGAAATTCCACTGAGGAATTTTCAAGGTTACATATCATATCTACATTTAAAAATCCCTTTCACTGTTTTATAGGGAACAGATTGAAGGGAAGCAAAAATTGGGTGCAAGTGGACCAGTTAGGAGGCCCATGCAGGGATCCAGATGAAAGAATATGATGACCCAAATAGGGTGATGGCAGTGGGCAAAGAGCAAGTTAGAGCAATGCAAGAGAGATTTAGGTGGTAGGATCAACAGATCTGCTTGGTAATTGATTAGATATTGAAGCTAAGGGGGAGGAAGGAGTCAGAGTTCCCAGATTTTTAAGCTAGGCACCTGGGTCCACAGCAATGCCATGCACTGGGATAGGGAGCACTGGAGGAGGGGAAGGTGCAAAGTGGAAAAAATAGTTAATTGAGTTTTGGATGTGTTGATTTTAAAGTGTCTGCCAATCATTCAAACAAATTTGTGAATGTACAGAACTAAAGATCAGGCAAGAATGTTGTCGCATCCACCGAATAGGGCTGATCATTGAATCCATGCAGGTGAATGGGATGGCCCAAGAGCAAAATGAGAGAGAAATGAGGAAAGGGAGAGAAAGAGAGAGAAATGAGCAAAGGGGCTGAGAACAGAGCCTTCATGAACCCCAGCCTTTAACAAATGAGGCAAGGAATAAGAAAATAGAAACTGCCTCATAGTAAATGCATAATAAATGTTGCTGTGTGAATGAAAGGAGACTGAGAAGAATAGGCTAGAGATAACTAACCCTCTTTGGGATGGGGAAAAAGAGAGATGAGGCTTCAGAAAGGAGGTCAGACCTGAGCTAAATCATGAAGAATGACAAGGAGTTCACCAGGAAGACAAGGGAGAAAAAATTCATTTCAAGAATAAAGAGCATGTTCAAAGGTTCAAAAACATAAAAAATCATGGCCTTTGCAAATGGATTCCTCCAGATTCTGCTTGTATCTTTTCCCCTTCTGATCTGGCTGTGTATCCTTAATAAATCTTAACATCCTTAATAAATCCCTGTAATAAATCTTAGCCATGAGTGTGGGAAAAAAAGTCATGGTGTACTTAGTGAAGATTTTCTAATTTACCGTATAGGTGTCTCAGTTTCCTTTTAGACCTGTATTCATGGCTCTTTCCATAACCAACGGGGCCTGGATTCAAGACAGTCAATACCTTTCCAGCTGTGCCCCAACTGAATGGTAGGGATTGCTTAGAATGATATGCTGAAAAGGAGTCTGAGGCTGCACGTGGACTCAGCGGTAGAGTGCCATGATTAATTAGTGATGTCTGCCATGCATGACGGAGAAATGAGTTGTAGTACATGTGCCCTGTGTTTGTCATGCTGGGCTAGACTTTTCCCTTTTGCTTTCACCTCTACTTAACCATCTGAACCCTTATGTGAGAGGATAGGTTCTCATGAATCATGAATTGGCAACTCTCCACTCCTAAAGAATATGGTCTTCATGAGAGAATAAATATTGCTGAGAATATATCCAGTGATCAAACATTGGCTGAGTATGTACTATATGCCAGGAGCTAAAGCTGGCTCCTAGGGGTTCCATATAGAATACATAATTGCTCACTTAGCCTCGGCTTCATTGTGTTGAACCAATGGAGTAAATCCTAGATTTGGGGCTCCGTGTTGGAAGAAAGAATGGCTATCTTTATTCCCAGATCATGAGCAATGTTCAGATTTAACTTTAAGGTACTAGCATGCAGTAAGAGTCTGTTTATTGTGATCTAGTTCTAGGTTTTACCTTAGCTTATGCTGTGGTTACTGGTCCAGTGAGCACAGGAAAAAGAGCTGCTTGCTCTTACAAAGACTTGTAAATCATATAAGCATAGTCAGCACAGTCTAGCATACTTTTTTTCACAGAGAAACTCCTCAGAGCATCTTTTTTTACACTGCACCCCTCATCTTTTCTATGCTTGCATAAACCTCTGTAGTGGTTCTTAAACTCACTGCAGGACTGTTCTGGGTATTGTGTGGTAAAGGTCTTGTTATATTATGGACCTGAAGTGGGTAATAAAAAGGGCTCACCTGAATCCTTATAGAAGGCTCCAGGGCCAGTTATGGGGACTCAAGGATGGCAATCATTTCTCTCCCAAAAACTGGCTATGAAATGGGTAATTGCAGCAGGCCAAACAGCTGAATTGAAAGTGTGAACCTTTTAAGGCCTGGGAAATTTGAAACACCAGAGTGAAGTTTTTGGCAGCTGATAGCTAGAAATTCCAGGGGCGGGGGATGGAAGTGAGAGAGATTAAGGGCTGGGAAATCCAGAGGGCCTCATGACCAAGAAACAGGTAGTGTGTGTGGTGGAAGGAAAGGAAAAGTGAATCTCCCTGCCAAGCCACAGCAGCTCATCAGTGCATTTCGGTTACCTGGGTGTACAGAGAGCTGTTGTTGATTGGAAGATGTTGTGCATGGGAAACGTGTGGAGGCAGGGAAAAAGTCTTGAGAACCACTGGCCTAAACGGTAAATCTATCTTAAGGGAGAGGGTGTGGGAACTCCATAAAGAAAGCTTTCACTGCTTTTACCGGGATTGTGGAATTCAAAACCCGTAGTGTAACCTGACTCTGTGCTGTTTCTATTTTCTTTAATTATTTTCTGCTTTCTCTCAGGCTTTAGTAAAATTCCTTCAGGTAATGTAAGCTATGCTAAGGTAAACCAGAAAATAAAGGATTTTTTTCGGGGTGGGCTTGATTATTAAAGGAAGAATGGAAAACTTCAGAGAGTTGGGGATCATGCCTTTACTCATTCGTTAATTCATTCATTCATCAAATAATTACGTACTTGCATGTGCTAGGCACTGTGCTAGGTGCTAAAGATTCAAAGAGGACTAAGACACATCAAGAAACTTCAATTCTAATAGATTAGATGTTCACATAAACAAGTAGGTGTACTAAACGATTAAAAATAGTACAGAGAGGGGTGCCTGGGTGGCTCAGTTGGTTAAGCCTTCGACTTCGGATCAGGTCCTGATCTCATGGTTTGTGAGTTTGAGACCCGCATCGGGCTCTGTCCTGACAGCTCAGAGCCTGGTTCCTGCTTCAGATTCTGTGTCTCCCTCTCTCTCTCTACCCCTCCCCTGCTCATGCTCTGTCTCTCTCTCTCTCAAAAATAAATAAATGTTTAAAAAAATCAAATCAGGGAGCCTCGGTGGCTCAGTTGGTTGAGCGTCCAACTTCGGCTCAGGTCATGATCTCACGGTTTGTGAGTTCGAGCCCCGCGTCAGGCTCTGTGCTGATAGAGCCTGCTTTGGATTCTGTGTCTCCTTCTCTCTCTGCCCCTCCCCGACTTGTGCTCTGTCTCTATCAAAAATAAATAAATGTAATAAAAAAATTTTTTTAATCAAATCAAATCAAAATAGTACAGAGATATAGTCAGAGTAGAGGATGGTGTAACAGTTAAGTAAGGCTACTTGTTGTAACATATGAATTTCCAAATATAAGGTACTTACAACAAAAATGTATTTCTTGCCTACATCAAAGTTTGTGGGCCAACTTGGGAAGGAAATCTCTATTCCTCAAAGTCATTTAGAGTTCCAGGCCTGTTCCATCTTCCACTGAAGATCACTAAGCATCACCTAGGTGCCATATGGTGAGAGCCAGAGTGGAGAAGACATACCTTTTTATAACCATTTTGTCCCATAAGTGACACAGCATGTGGCCATGTGGCCCCGTATATGCAAGAAAGCCAAGAGATTCAATGTAGTGATATGCTGAGGAGGATATTTGAAAACAGGGTTCAGTGACTATGTAGTTAGCCTGCCTCAGAAGGAATGGTCCATTCTACCTAGAAGGGGTGAGAAAGGCTTTATGGAGGAGATGATCCTTGGTGGAATATCTAAAGAAAAATGAGTGCGAACTATTAGAGTGAAATAATGCTGTGGGAAAAATAAAACCCCAAAGGATGAAGTTAGAGTTTGCTATAATAGCCATATCTTCCCATCTGGAAAGTCTCTTTCCAGAACTCATTTGACTTAAATCATTTAGCTCTCCCCTACTACCCACCCACCTTCTTCTTTCCTACTCATCCTGAAAATCTCAATTTAAATTTCACTTCTTCTGGTAGAGTCATATCTGATCAGTAGACTGGGGAAGGTTCTCCTGCTAGGTGGTCCCATAGTGTCTGCTGTTTTTGTTGTAACTATTTAAATGTCTATCTTTATTCTTATACTATAAGTACCATAAGGACAGGGCCTATGTCTGGTTTTAATCACCATTGTTATCTCTAGTGAATAGCACTACGTCTGTCACATAGCAGGTCTTTGATAAGTATTTGTTGAATGAATGAATCTGCCTTCCAAAAGCATCTCTTATAACACTTCCCTCAGTCATTTATGTGGTTGATCAGTCAACAGATATCAGTCCTCATTAAGTGCTAGATATTCTTTTCTACACTGGAGTTAGTGCTGAATGAAATACTATCCTTTTTGTTTGATCATGGTAGCCTGTATCCCCATTCCCTTGAGAGAATGGTAGGGCAGCCAACTCATCCTGGT